>NC_042615.1:171985811-174385811 GCF_901001135.1 Rhinatrema bivittatum
AATCCTTTACAGGAAACTAATTAGGATGAAAGTAGTAGCCACAGAATAGTGTGTTACTAATTGGGAGACCAAGCTGAGGCTAATCACAGAGCTTCTACAGAGAATCAATGCATCTCTTAAGTGAGATAGCATTATCATTCATGCAGAGACAGAAGGAGATGCAGATGGGAGATCCAAGAGAGAAGGCTCACCCAGACCTGGATGCAGAGATGCCCATAGCCTGAGGTTAAGGATTTTAAATCTGAAAAAGTACAGTTGTGAAGCAAGTTTTATTTATATGGCCTTGGGGAATTGGGATGGCCTGTGAGTGACTACCAATGTATCCTATTTAGGTAATCTTGCTGTATGCTAGAAAATAAACTCAAGTCTATAAGTGTGAAGTGAACACTGCATTGAATAAAATTGCTTTTTAATGGAAATGGTATGTCCCAGAGAACTGTCAGTAGGTCTTGCAGGGCCCAGGCAGTGACATGTGACAGTTGGTTAATTTATTATGATAGCTACACTTGTTGAAATGAGCAGCCCAGTACACATGCATGAATATCACTGCAATAAGTATATTTGTACCTAATCAGTAGGCCACCAAAACTCACCCCCAATAGACTTATCAATGATGGGCCTGGAAATAGGGGTGGTTCTTGATCCATGGCATTGCACTGACTGCATGGACAGCAAGGCCATCAAATGGCTATGTCTTCAGTCATGGGCTGAGGATGCGGTATCCCACAGTTGCTTACCATGGGGTATGCTGACATTATCGTATCATACTAAATGGAATTGTGGCAATGATTGGTTGCTTAGGATGGCACCATGATTTGGTGGGGGACTAGAGCCAGCAAGATATTTAAATCCTGTTGGCTCCTACTACCTCCCACCCTCTTAAAATAAATAAATAAATAAAGGAAAAGGAAAGAGTTTTGTTTTTGTTGCATTCTGGGTCCAGCGTCTGAAACCATAGCAACATAGACTGTCCAGTTTGCAACTGTGCCACTTACCATTAAAAAAAATGGGAGACCAAATATATCTATCTATCTATCTATCTATCTAAAATGCTGAGACATCTCCAATTAAAAAGGTGATCAAGGTTTCTTAAACTGCATTGTCTTCTCAGTAGCTAATTGATTTTACTACAGCATATCCTGTTGGTCAGACCCCCTTGGCTGTCACTCATCATGCCCTAGGGTGACTCAGGTTCACTCTGTCAGGTAGTGTTGGAAGAGAGAATCATTAGCAAGGAGTTTGTGTGTTTGTGCCTTTAATAGTCAGAAAGGCAGTGAATAAACAAGTTAGACTGTTTGTATTTTTAGTCAGTCAATAAGGTAGCAGTAGGTAGTGTGTTTATTTTTAAAAGTCTGCAGAACTGAGTGTTCTCCAGACTTTTAAAGAGTTGAGTGTTTGTATTTAATACTAACTGAGTGCTTGTATTGAAAAAACAAACAAACCACAAAAAAACAAAACAAAAAAACAACCCAAAAAGTAGCCAGAAGCTAGAAATAATCTAGGAGCAGTGTATACCAAAGTAAAAAAGTTGAAAGTTCAGCTCAGTTACTCACCTTCCAAAGGTGTTGAGGTAGTGTGATTGGGTTTGAATAGGGACCAACATTTGTTAATCAAGGGAGCAGTGAGTCACTCAGGCTGACTAACCGAAGTTAGCCCCTTATGATGTCACAGGGGCTACTGGTGCCATTGGTCAGCTGTCACATGCATGTGACAGGGGCTGACCAATGGCACCGGTAGCCCCTGTGACATAGTAGGTCAAAGGCTATTGGCACCATTTTGAATATCGGCAGCCGAGGGTGTGAGTGCAGGAGATGGCTCCCAGACCCCCTGCTGGACCACTAGGAAGTTTTGGTAAGTCTTGGGAGGGTAAGGAGGAAGGGGGTTGTAGTTAATTTAATTTTAGCCGGGAAATGAATAAGAATTAATGTATAAACATATTGGGGGTCCCCTTGCCGAATGCAACATATCTGCCCCCATACGAATACGAATCCTGAATGCAACATATGGCGTCCCTCTGCACATCCCTATAATGTATAACATAAAGCAAATAGACATATCAACTTCCAATGGCATTATGTACAAATATCTCTATCTTGATTTTTATTATTGCTAATTAGTTGGCAGTTAAAATTCTTGCTGGGCATACCAGCTAAGCTAGCTGACAGACATGATAAATTAGTTAGTAGAGATGTGCATTTGTTTTTCCTGAATTAGGCAATTTCAATGAAATTGCCTAATTCGGTATGGTTCAAGTGAATCGAAAATGACAGAAATGTTTCTGAAATTTCAGAAAATTTTGTTTTTTATGTTAGTGCACACTAACGGGAGTCAGTGTGTGCTAACTTCCGTTAGCACGCACTGTCAAGTATTAGCACGCACTATCAGGAGTTAGCACGCACTAACTCCCAAAACTGCGCACTAACACGAAAATTGGGCCCCCCGAAAAAAACCCCAAACCACAGAAAAAAACAAAATTTCCTTTAGGGGGCCCCGAAACAAAGCCCAAGATGATAGGGCTTAATGATGCGCATCTCTATTAGTCAGCCTATACCCAACACTATTATTGACATCAGAGAACTGATATAACATACTTACCTAATAATTGGGATCATATAGCCTTGTAAATGTTAGATTTTTGCCCATTACTTACTTATGAAGTTCAATAAAGATTCTAGTAGCAATTGCTTCTGCCAAATTAGAAAATTCCATATAATGTACTTATTAAATGTCCCATATTCTTAAGATGAAAAGCAACTTGCTCAAAACCCTACTGTTTGAATCATACTCTTCTTTCCTTTTTTTTTTTTCTCTTCTACTATCATCTTCTATCATGGTATATTTTGCTGTCAGATCTTAAAGATATTTATTTTTCATTTATGCTTTGATCATTTTTCTTGCTTACATTATCAAACATTAAACTGATTACTCATACTCATAACCATTCTGATAGGCAGATATTCAATCTTATGTTCTCACTTTCACTCAAGCAGGAAAAATATCACTCACACAAACACAAATTATCACTAATGCAAATATGTACTTCAGTCTAATCTTCTTTTATTTGTTCAAATCTTTGTATTAATATTAAAGTAGGCAATATTAAAAGATAGCAAGAAGAGCAATACAATGCACATACAGGGGTAGATTTTATAATTTTGTGCAAGCGCGTACTTTTGTTCGTGCACCAGGCGCGAACAAAAGTATGCTGGATTTTATAAGATATGTGCGAAGCCGCGCGTATCTTATAAAATCCGGGGTCGGCGCGCGCAAAGGGGTGCACATTTGTGCAAGCTGCGCGCGCCAAGCCCAGCGCGCGCTGCCTGTTCCCTCCGAGGCCGCTCTGATTTTGGAGCGGCCTGGAGGGAACTTTCCTTCGCCCTCCCCCCACCTTCCCCCACCTCCCCTACCTAACCCATCCCCCCGGCCCTATCTAAACCCCCCCCTTTACCTTTGTTGGCAGATTTACGCCTGCTGAAAGCAGACGTAAATCTGCGCACGCCAGCAGCCCGCTGATGCGCCATCACCCGACCCGGGGGCTGGTCCGGAGGCTGACCACGCCCCTGGGCCGGCACCACGCCCCCAGGCCTGCCCCCGAAATGCCACATCATTTTCAGAACACCCCCGACACGCCCCCGACACGTCCCTTTTACGAATCTCCGGGACTTACGCACATCCCGGGGCTCTGTGCGCACTGGCGGCCTATGCAAAATAGGCGTGCCGGCGCGCGAGAGCCCTGCGCACGTAAATCCGGCCGGATTTACGCGCGCAACGCATTTAAAATTTGGCCCTCAGTGTTCCACCAGAAATGCACATTATGGTGAATAGAGTTCTTCCAGTGAGACAGAATCATCTTAATGGCAATGGAGAGCAGAAAATCCAGCAGTTTTCCTCTGGTGGGAGGCAGTTGGGGGTTAATGGTTAGAGATTTAAATACATAATTACATAAGTTAGGGGAAAGGAAATGTTCAACATTTGGGAGATTTTCTCCCATACCTCTTGCTAAAATTTTTGAGTATTGGGACATTGATAGAAAAGATGGTAGTGTGCAGCATTAGATGATCCAGAGGACCAACATAGTCCAAGGAGCCCAAAGTGCATTGTGAGCCACAAAAAAACATAGACTGGGTGGCAATTGCTGATAAAGAGGCATATAAAGATTTCCCCCAATATTGGTCTCATGGGAAATCATTTTCCAAAGACATCTTATGTGTCCAAATCTTCTTTAAGCCTACACATCTGAAAAGGTTGATTTTTTTCAAGTAATATATCGGTGAGAAGCAATATGTCCAGTTATAATGAAAGTTAGTAATGAAGTGACTACTTGAGGTTGTTAATGAAACAAACTTAGGGGGTTATTTTCCAAGGCACATTAAGGCATTTTTCGCATGCGAAAACCCCATAACACATGGTACGATGCTAATTTAGAAAATGGGTGGAGTTTGGGGTCGGATTTCTGGCCGATGGGCTGGCTTTGCAATTTGTGAAGCTATAACACACAGTTTTAATGTGGCAAATAACTACACATTTTTCAGTTGTGTTAAGCCATGCGACATGGCTTTATCGCACTTTGCGATGTTTTCACATATAGCATTTTTAGTCTTTTAAGCTATTGAGAAAGAGAGAGAGAGAGAGACTGAGACTAGCTATAAGGCCCTCATAGTAGGGAGGTATTTATACCTCTATAGGAGGCCCACCTAGTTATTCAAGGTGAAGTTTAGGTATTAGTGTAGGGGTTAGGGGCCACTTGACATTCAGAGTGAGATGTACGAACAGAAAAGTGCACTCTTGTAAAGATTTGCTGTCCTTCGGAGTGAGGAAACTCAACCAAAGATGAGATTTGTACAATGTTCTCTCAACCTAGCTTGATGTTATCCAAGTATAGAGTCCACTTTGTGATAAATAGGTTAATACCATAAAACACGCCCCTCTTCCTATCGCATGTGATAGTTGATGAATCTAACCATGTGGCCTTAATGCAATCGTATAATAGGAACCAATGAAAATATTGGGTTATGTGAAGAGTATATCTACTTCTTGAGCAAATGAAAAATACTTCCCATTATCAATCAATTGAGCTAAGGCCATGTCCAAATTCCAATTTGATATCAAGGGGGCTAATTAAGAGGTTTCTTATTTATCAAAAATGTAGAGTTAAATCATATAATCATATTAGCAGATGAACTCCATTGAACCAACAATTGTTTAAGGGTATGTTCCAATTTGCCATAATCAGTATAAGTAGCAAGAAAGAAAGGATATGACCTAAAGTGAGACATATATTGTAAGATAGGAATGGACCAGAGAGGAATAGGCCAAGCTAATGCTATTTCAATGTCAGATTAGCTTAACCTATAATCCATTTCAAGTTTACCTGTCAGCTAAGCCAAGCCTTGTTGTAAAATAAAGGCAGCATCATAATTGGCAAAATCTGGGAAATTCACCCCTACAGATATTTGGAGGATGATCACTGGAAAATCTGAATGGCACAGGTATAAAAGCAGATATTCAGTTTATATTCTTGAAAAAAAGAAAAGATATTCAGAGTGAGCAGGAGAAAGAAATATTTTAAATGCTTCATTTACGTCGTTCACTCTATTCACAGATCTTTTCTTAAACACTGATTCACCCAAACATTGTACAGCCCTTAAATTCAAGAATATTTACTTTTCTGCTTGAGGCTAAGAAAAGTCTGGGCTGGAATGTTGGCACATTCATACAGCTCTCTTTACTTCAAACAAAGTTATTTAGAGGCTATTAAAGCATTATAATGATTATGGGAAAAGCAAAGATTGATGGAAACATCTTCTGCTTTTACTCTATCAAATAATACCAAAAACACTAATTTTACGATCCTTTCTTTTTTACATAGCCATTCAATTTTCCTCTTGTAAAAGTTACATTCAAAAGGTCACACACGTTTCCTATTAAAATGTGAAATACTTTCCTTTAAAAAAGATTTTCGTACTCTAAACCCTTTCTTAACTTGTATAACAATAGTACCATTTCTGTAAGACCAATCTATATTTTTCATTTATTCCTCTTCTTATTCTTCATTCTCTTACAAACTCATCTACACACTCACTTTTGCATTGAATACATTTTCTAGAAGCATGCAGACCCTTCAACATGTACATATGTATCTTTCATTTTCTCTAAAACACCATAAATAACAATGGGACTATGGATCCACAGACCTGCACAGCAAATAAAAACCATATAGTACTGGCATACTACACTGCTACATTAGCAAGGAAAACCTATTACCTAATTTTAAACAATACATTTTGCCTTATAGCTGTATGACTCAAGCCCCTCCTTCACAGTTCATACAATACACTACCACTGACAATCTAACACATATAGGGGAAGATTTTAATAGGTGCCCGCACATCCATGTGCACGCGTTACCCAGCGGGCACAAATGGATGTGCCGATTTTATAACATACGCGCGCTTGTTAGAAAGACGGCGGGCCGTGTGCTCGTGTGCACTGGATTTTGTAATCTGCATGCGCATATGCTCGTGGTGCACACGGGGGGGGGGAGGGGAGATTTTTGCTAGTTTTGCATGGCGACGCATCGCAGCCTTCCCCAGTTCCCTCCCAGTCGCTCCAATTATGAAGCAGACTTGGAAGGAAGTGCCCTTTCCCCTACCAAGCCTTCCTTCCCCTTCCCCTTTCCTCTCCAACCCCTACCTTTTTCGTTTTTTTTTTTCTTTTTTTCCCCAACTTACTTCAGGGTCCGACCTGAAGTAAGTTGCGCGCACCCACAGCTGGCTGGTGCAAGAGGCCCGGGACTGTGATCAATGTCGCAGTCCCGGCCCACTCCCACCCCTCCCCACCCAGAAAATGCCCCCGGGCTCACCCTTTGCAGGAAGGCCTGCACCTATGCGCGTACCGGCCTTTACGCGCATGACCGGGCCTTTTTGAAAATAGCCTCGGCATGCGCAAGGCTTGGCCACGTGTGTAAAGGCCAGACTTTACGTGCTGGGTGATTTAAAATCCGGCCGCAAATTTCCTGCATATGTCTCCCAGTATTAAACTGGTTATACAAGAACTGACAACACACACTAGATATATAAAAACTAAAATGTTTCTTTATAGTACTAACAAAATAAGTATTTAAAACATCTTTTCTTTTGAATGATGGGATGCTGAATGAGACAGAGTATAAATGCATTCATCACTTACACTATGGGATGCTGCTGTTGGAAGATAGACTTTATTCTTCTATCTATTCCTTTAGCCACAAGAGCAACATGTTTTTGTATGCATAAAGCAAAGAGAGAGAACAATAGCATAAAATGTACTTAATCCTATCTGACAATATAAGGAGGATTGCATATACCAGGCTTAAAATATACAAATGGAAAACAGACGATGGACGTGAACTAAGCAGAAAACAATAAAAGAGGAAAAACAAAAAGCAAAAATCATAAAAATGGATAAAGTGTCAGCATTTATGGGGTACAAGTGGGGGGTGGATATCCATGTTTTTTAAATATTCTATAATTGTTTTATGCAATAAGGGGATATAGCGCCTCTACAACACACGTCCAATGTGGAGTGAAACTAATAGCGCTCATCACATGCAAATGCTTGTGAAAGAGGCTATTAGCTATTCACTCCCTATGCCAAAAAAAAGAAAAAAATGTGCGTCTAGGATGCACATTTTAGAAAAAAAAACTGCTTTTCTGTACTTCCTCTTACTTAATATCTTTGGGATATTAAGTGGGAGGAGCAACTCTTTAAAAAAATAATATTAAAAAAAAGTTTAAAAAAGCACTGGCAGGGGTTTGGAAAATGGACGCTGGTTAATTCAGCGTCCATTCTCCCAACCTGACTAATGACACCAGAAGGAGTGTATAAAATCAATATTAAAGTATCAGGCACTTAATATTAATTTATTCACTCCTTCACTTATTGCCTATTGGTTCTTTTCTCTGACATTTGTCAGTGGAAAGGACCAATTCACTTTCAGGACAGCCTTCTGAAAGGTTGTGACATGTGACAGTAAAGGGACAAATGACATGTGACAGTAAAGGGACAAATCCGCAAAAAGTGAAGGAGTGAATACATTAATAATGTATTCCTGTTAATATATATTCCTGTTAATAATGTATTCCTGTGAATACATTAATAATGTATAACCTGTTAATGTTATTATTATTTTCCCTTTCTGCACACCTTGTTTATTGTAAACCGGCATGATGCGATCCCATCGCGAATGCCGGTATAGAAAAAACTCAAATAAAATAATAAATATTAAGTGCTGATACTTTAATATTGATTTTATACACTCCTTCTGGTGCCGGGTAGTCAGGCTGGGAGAATGGATGGGTGAATCAGCGTCCATTTTGCTACCCCTGCATGTGCGCTGGTTAGGAAAACGGGATGCTGATAAATTCAGCGTCCATTTTCTTAACCAGTGGACAGCCACACAGAGGACCTCTTTCTGGCTTTCGCTGTCAATGAGGCGCTAAGGGCGCACAATCGCCCCTAGTGCCTCCTTGACAATGCAAGCCCTAATTTAATATTGCATCGGTCATCCCCAGGAAAGGTGCCTGGGGGCGCGTTATGAAAGCGGGCGCTGAATACACAGCGCCCACTTTCAGTGTGAGTTTTTGCATCAGCCCCAATGGAAGAGGGGAGACATTTCCGTGAATAGAGCAAGCTGTTGGTCATTGATTCCTCAAAAATCTTTTAAATCTAAGTAAAGATGATTTTGATAAAATTCCTGGATGGAATGATGCCACTTTAGATGAACTTCATCTTTATAAAAAGTTATTATACCTGCATATGTGTCTGCATATGTGGCCAGTTGACATAGATGGAAGTCTGCAGTTGCTTTTATTTCATATAAAAGGATAATGCATTGTATTTCAATCCAAAACAAAAGTGTTACTTCACAGTTGAAAGCTCAAAGCATATTAGCAAGATATTTAAAAACCCATTGAGTAGGTAAGAGAACTTTCACTACACTGGCCTAAACAGAGGGAGTGTGGTTATAACAGGACACATAGCTCAATTTTTTTTAAGGAGGAGCTTTTAAGGAGAATGAATGGACCTGCAGGACAATTTTTTTTTTTTAAAGAACATTGGGAGGGTAGAGGAAAAGGGGATGACTTTATATCATGGTACCATCAAGCTAGGGTAAGAGAACATAGTACAAAATTTCATCTTTGTAAAATCTTCCTCACTCCAAATGACATCAAATCTTCACCAAGGTGTACTGTAAGGATGTGAATCGGTATCAGACTCGTTTTCCGGTATTGTGTTCATAGAGCCACTGCAGGAAAACCTTCGTTGCCCACGGTTCTGAGTGCTTTTGTTTGGCTGTCCCGAGCCAAAGGAAAAAAAAACCCACCCGACCCTTTAAATTTAATTATTTAGAATCCCCCCACCCTCCCGATCCCCCAAAAAACTTTTCTAAAGTACCTGGTGGTCCAGTGGGGGTCCCCAGGAGTGATCTCCCACTCTTGGGTCATTGGCTGCTAGTAAACAAAATGACACCAATGGCCCATTGCCCTTACCATGTGAAACAATACAGCCTGTTGCTGTTACCTTCCTGTACTTTGTCTTCACATAAAAAAATTCATAATCAGGACCCACAGGTCTCCCACATAAATTCAGAGTCCTCTGTCCATCTTGAATTATGTGGGAGACCTGTGGGTCCCGATTATGAAATGGACTGAGAAAGAAAAGAATAGAAAGAAAAGAATTATTTGAAGACAAAGTACAGAAGATAACAGCAACAGGCTGTATTGTTTCTATGCAAGAGACGGAATTGTTGGTGAATTCCAGTGTGTCAATTGTGTTAATCTTGACTCCTGATGAAGCTGTCACCAGCAAAACTTGGCCGTAGTTGAGCCACATTTAAGGCACTCACAGACCGTCTAATTTGCATGGAAGGTGTCTGCATCACATTTGGAGATTTAAACGCCTAGTGGCGTGTACTGAAACTCTTAACACAAAATTCTTTGAAAAATTTGGTTGATTTACATGCTGTCAGAGTGACTGTAATCTAAAGTGACTGCAAGTGATTGAGAAGACGAGCGCTCTCTAGTCCTCAGGAGAGACGCTGACTGGCTTGCTGATGTAGTTAACTTTTTCTTACTATATAAGTTTTTTCAAACCAATTAGTTGTACTCAGATAAAAAAAATATGCAAAGTAAAAAATATATGAAGCACATAAAAAATTAAAAAAAAAATCAAAAAAAATTTTCCTTAAAAATTAGCAAGTGAGCAAGTGAGAAATGTGTTTTCCCTTTTGTTCGTATGAGTAATAATCAACCACATATTCATGATCTCTTTGCTAGAACCATAGTAGTAATGGCTCAAAAGAAGGTCACATATACAGAACGCAATTCATTGAATAAGGTATACCCTCATAAGTGGGCCAATGTACACCTCCACTTAAGAGCATTTTAACTTTTATACACTGATATCAGTGTGGCTGCCCATTCAATTTTAATCACAGGGTAACCTTTTTCAATTGCGTGACAAACACTGCCGCTTCTTTTTAAAGCAGAACTTTACACTGCCGTCTCTCTTTTAAAGCAGAAGATTTTTTAAAATATATTTTTGTTAAATTTTTTCAAAAACCCTTTAAGGTATCAATAAACTCCAACTTGGAATAATATTCTTTTTAATAGGTGACTTATCTTTTTCCAAAAGAACAAAAGCTAGAGTCCGAAAGCTCATCGGCCCTGCTCTGCTGAAACGCCCGACACCGCTGGTGTTTCGAAGATTTTCTTCTTCAGGGGCTTACATGCTGAAAGGTTGGAAAAAACATATTAGGCACAACCATGTGAATATTTCAATTAACAGACAAGAAGTTAAGAACTTACAAAGTTGGAGAATACAGCGATCTGTGCGGCATACGAGAAGGACCCGCCATCTTGACGCTGACATTTATAAAGCTACGCATGCATTCAAAACAGACCAATCAAGAAGCAAGTAGAATGAAACCGGGAAATAGTTTAAAGGGCTAAAATGAAAGTCCTTTAAATGAGTGAAGACAAGTCGATGATATCATTCATACCCCAGGGCAATTCTGTAGAGAGCTTAAAAATCCATTTCTGCTCTTTATAATTAAGGGTGGAATGAATGTCTCCTCTTCTGATATTCATAGGAACCATATCCAATATAGTCCACTGTAAATCAGTGAACGTGTGACCCTCAGATAAGCAATGTTTTACCATAGGTGCTTCAACATTGTTGAGTCTGCTTCTGTGTTCTCTGAGACAAATTCTAATTGGTCTAGATGCACGACCAACATAGAACAAGGGACAGTTACATTGTATAACATATACAACATGATGGGAATTACAGTCAGTTGCAAATTTCTTCTTATATTTGATGTTGGTACATGGATCTCTCCAAAATTCTCCAATAATCGCCGTTTGACACATATCACATTTCTCACATGTGGAATGTGAACCAATAGTTCCTGAAAGGGAGGGGGAAGACAATGCTGCCCTCACGAGATGGTTTTTAATATTTAATCCTCTCTGGAAAGAAATCAATGGTGGCTCCAGAAATGCAGGATGCAATTGAAGTACGTGCCAGTGTTCATGAATACTCTTGACAATATCCGCAGCTCGATTGGTATACTGTAAAACGTAAACATCTTGGGAAATAGTCTTCTTATCTCGATATATTAAAAGGGAATCTCTAGGGGAGTACAATGCTCTTTTATAAGCAGATTTTATAATACCCAAAGGATATCCCCTATCGAAAAATCGTTTAGCTAAACTGTAAGCCTGATGTTTAAAATCCTTTAATGAGGAACACAGGCGCCGCAGTCGAAAAAATTGACCAACTGGGAGGCCATTTTTAAAGGCCTTCGGATGAAAACTTTGGTACCTCAATAAATTGTAGGGGTGTGCATTCATTTTGAACGCATATGTAAAACGCAACTTTTTTTTTTTTAAACTTAAAAAAGTGATGATGCGCAACGCATCGCGATTTTCAACTTATTCAACATAGCTATGTTGAATACGTTGAACCTAAATAAACACTTAAACCCCCACCCTCCTGACCCCCCCAAGACTTACCAAAACTCCCTGGTGGTCCAGCGGGGAGTCAGGAAGCCATCCCTGTATTCCTTTGCGAGGAGCACGTGACGTCGGCGTCACGTCGGAGTGACGCAGACGTCACGTGCTCCTCGGCGCCTCTGCTCTGGGACCCCCGTTGGACCCAACCGGAACTTTTGGCCAGCTTGGGGGGGTCCATGTACATGGAGAGATCCATGTACATAGACCGTGACATAGATATAAGCAAATAACACATTAAATATTTTGTTTCATTAACCTACATGTTAGTTAGCATAAACCTATATTGTCATCCTTTCTGACTTTCCACAGGTTGAGAGTAGGTTGCAATAGTCCCCAACATAGCCAATGCTTCAGTAAACAATTCTCCTCTGCATGATTCTTCCATATAGCGTGGCAACCTCAAAACACAGCCCATGCTTTATGTGATGGTTTAACCCTGCAGGGAGTTTTAAGACAGGGCTGGGATGGCCTGACGGGGCCTGGGAGACTGCGCGGCCTAGAGGCGCATCAGGGCAACTTTCCCGGGGCCGGAGTTAGGGCTGCCGGTTGCAGCCTCCTGTGGCCGGTGAGCGCAACAGTATATTTCTTATATACAGCATAATAAACCTACTTTTTTGCAATAATGCATTATATAGGAGGGTCATTATAAAGATATAGGTGCTCTGTAAAAGTTCAGAGAAGGACAACCAAAATGATAAAGGGGATGGAATGGTTCCTCTTTCAGGAAAGGCTAAAGAGGTTAGGGCTGTTCAGCTTGGATAAAAGATTGCTGAGAGGTGATAACACAGAGGTCTATAAAATCATGAGAGGACTAAAATGGGTGAAATGTGCATCAGCTATTAACTCTTTCTGATAATAGAAGGACTAGGAACACTCCATGAAGTTAGCAAGTAGCACATTTAAAACAAATCTCAGAAAATTATTTTTCACTCAACGCACAATAAAGCTCTGGAATTCATTGCCAGAGGATGTGGTTGAGGCACGTAGCATAGCTGGGTTTAAAAAAAGTTTGGTGAAGTTCCTGGAAGAGAAGTGCATAATGTGCTATTAATCACATTGACTTAGGGAATAACCACTGCTTATTACTGGCATTAGTAGCATGGAATGTATTTACTGTTTGGGTACTTGCCAGGTACTTGTATCCTGTATTGTCCGCTGCTGGAAACAGGATGCTGGACTTGATGGACCCTCAGTATGACCCAGTATGGCAACTTCCTATGTGGGAAAATAATTTTTAAACTGTGCCCAGTACTTTGCAAGACTTCAGGGAACAAGATGTCTGTGGGCCTGCAAGGTAATTTTCAAAGAAAAACTCCTGGAATAGTTTCCCTCTGAGAATTGAGGCTAGAGAGAGAGATAGATCTTTCATCAAATGCCATAGTGCTGATTGCACCTTGTTTCACTTATTTTGGAGCTGGAACGCAGTACTTACATACTGTCGCGGCAGCCTAAGTTTCCTCAATGGTATCTTGGCTACCACTATTCCGCTGGATCCATGCTTGTGCCTTTTTGAAGTAATGGCCACCCTGCTAGACGATATCCCCACTGAACGGAGGGTTTTCCTGCAGCAGGCCTTTTGGCTGGCGAAACAAGTGATACCGGATGGCTGGCTAAAGGAGGACTCACCTTCAGTGACAACCTGGAGGGTGAAACTGCACCGCACAGCAATATATGAGCATATCACGGCTAAACAGCTGACGTCAGCCAAATATAAGGAGTTCATGAATAAATGGTCGGCGTTCCTTCTCTCCTTAAATGTTAAAGCCCGGAGCAGACTCTTTGAGATATAGTAATCAACGTCCTGTGACCCCCAGATCTATAATACACCCCAATGCCCAATAGCTTCCTGGACCCCAGTCTGCACGGGGTGTTCCCTATATCGGATGCTACTACTATTACCTTTGACGTCCACTCTACTACTCCCATCACAGACACTCATACTTATCCCATTAATAATGATATGGCTGTGGATAGGATAATGTTCTTTATTACCAAAATAAGGCTCGGGGGCGGGGGGGGGGGGGGGGAGAGGGAAAAAGAGGGGATCAAGCTGTACTTTTCCTTTTGTCTTTTGTCTGTGTTATGGTTATTAAGTTGTAAAATTGAAAAATCAAGGTTTCAAAAAAAATAAAAAGATGGGGAGTAAAATACTTCCATCTACCATAACATCCCAGTTCATCAGTTCATAGCAGGTCTTCTGAAAATAAGTTCAGCTTTCTTTGCACAGGTCAAATTACAGTTCATGGAGAGAACCATCTAATAATCAGTCTCATGCTTTTGCCAAAGGGTTTAATTCTGTATATTTTAAGCACAATCTCTGTCTTCTGTCACTGGGTTTAACCATGTGTTGTAAACACTTTCTCTAGTTAAGACCAGAATAGCTTCTAGTGCCTGTGGGATTGGTTTGAGGGAAACCAATTCCTTACTGTCACTACCCCCACAGCTTATAGAGTTAGACTTATGCCTTTTCCCTTGCCCAACTACAGATACTACCACTCATGGCAGTTCCTTCTAATGGCCTCTAACCTGTATGGCATTAGCAATCCAGGGTCTCCTTAAGAGGGTTTCCACCATTCATTTCCCACCTCTATCACCATTAGCTCTGGCCTTGCCTCTGGCTCTGGATTCTCCAATATGTCCACCTCCATCTCCTCCATGTCTCCCTCTGTCTCTAGTAGTCTTCCTTCCTGTTCCTGTTCAGCCCCTTCTGCAGGCTCCCTCCCCTTTTCTTCCCAGTCCACCTGGGAACCCCTCCCCCTTGCTGAGGTGAAGGCTGATAAGTTCCTCCCTCTTTGTTCCCTAACCCTCCCCCTCTCCCAGTTCTTCGTGAAAAATATTTTCTCCTAACCTGGGGCTTCTTTAGTTTTGAAGGTTCCACCCAGCTTTTCTTCCTTGCCCAAATTTCCCCACTGGTTTCCTCACCCAGCCTCTCCTGGGGTAGATAGTAACCATCACATACTTCTCCCCTTTTTTTAAAGTTTCTTGTTTCATTTCTTCTCCTAGCACATCTTTCCATAAGAAGTCAGCATTTTTATGGTCTCTCCCAACTCTATGCTGAACCTCGAAACCATTTATTTGTAAAGCCAGATACTAACGAGTTAGCTACACATTCATATCCTTCATACTGTTGAACCATTTTAGGGGGGTATGGTGTGAAATGTCTCCCTAGTAGGTAATAATTTAATGGCTTGATTGCCTACTTAATAGCCAACTAAGGCCTGGATTTATCAAAATGCACTAAATATCGCATCAATAACGCATGCGATAAAAAATTGGGCATTTTTATGCTAATGAATGTATTACCACTTCACAAAGGTAAGTATCTCATTTTGCGGTACTTTCGCAATTTGCGAAGTGACTTCGCCATTTGCGAAAACATCATCACGTTTTGCGAAATGTCATCACGTTTTGCGAAAACATCGTGTTTAGCAATAATGTTTCCAGTATAAAAGCACACTTCCTGCACTTTCCCCTTTGAGGGTGTGTTAGTGGTTGGAGGTGTAGGAGAGGAGCGGAGTTTATCGGAGAGGAAGGAGCTAGCTGTTTATGAACCCTGAGTGTGTTGTGCTGTCTCTTTGCTTTCCTTTGTTTCCCTGAACCTTTTGTCTTGTGTCATATTTGTTGGAGTGCTAGTTTTGTTTGTCTTGTTTGTCTATTTATGTGGAGGAGTGGTGGGAGCAGAAGAGGAGTGGTGAAATGGAGGAGCGGTGGGAGTGGAGGAGTGGTGGAGTGGTGGAGTGGAGGAGCAGTGGAGTGGTGGGAGTGGAGGAGCGGAGGAGTGGTAGGAAAGCGGAGCGGAGGAGTGGTGGGAAAGCGGAGCGGAGGAGTGGTGGGAGAGAATGGAGCATGACAGGAGTGGAAAGAGGAGTGAGAAGAGGAGTGAGATTAGTAGAGGGAGGAGGAGTGAGAGGGAGCAGGAGGAGGAAGAGAGGAGTGGCAGGGGAATGAGAACTAGGAGTAGAATTAGGGCCAGGGCTAGCAGCAGGGACAGGCAGGAGGGAAAGAATAGGAGGGTAGGGGAGGGGGAAGGGGTTAGTCAGGAAAGAGTGGTGGGAGGAGCACAAGAAGTTAGAGAGACAGGACAGAGGGGAAGGGATTTGCCAGGGCAGGATGAGTTGGGGGGGGGGGTGAAGGGAGGGGAGATGAGAGTGGGACAGAAAGTGAGGGCAGGGAAGACACCCCTCCGGGACTGGAAGTGCCCCCCCCCCTCAGGCAGCCAGCCAGCACCCCGCCAGAGACTGCGGGCCATTAGATTTAGCTGTGAGGAGAACGAGCTGCTAATAGCTGGTGTGCTGGAACATTATGCACACCTCTTTGGCAACCGAGCAGCGAAGACCAGCAAGGCAGCAAAAGTCCACCTATGGAAGGGAATAGCTGACTACATCAGCCAGCACAATGGCATACCACGCACATGGGAGCAGGTATCGCACCGATATCGGGATGTCAAAGACCAGCTTACATCTAAAGTAGCCACACAAAGGAAGTACCAGCAGCAGACAGGTGGAGGGGCACCTTATCCTACTGTCATTACCCACATGGAGCACAGGCTAGTGGAGCGTCTGGAACCGGGCATTTTTGAAGGCTTGGAGTCGCGGCTGGACACCTCATACGTCACGGCTAGTAAGTTCTCATGAGCCATAAAGGCCCACCCAGCAACTGCTTCACACCTACTGTGTCAAACACTATGTGTTTTAGCCATTCACAAGGAATGACCCAAACACAGTGGTGAAACCCACACAGAAATTGGCATTAGATGATCACTTTCTAATCCCACAAAGTGCTCCTGATGCCAAAATGCTTGAAAGCTTGTTAAGCCATATATACTTATGATGTTTTTCTTTTTCTTTTCTGTTTCCACAGCTCGCCTTCAGGAACGTCCGGGTCCCAGCCAGGAATTGCCAGGACCCAGCTGGCAAGGGGCAGGTGTGAGCCAGCCCATACCTATAATGCAGCATCCCTTACTGCTCAATGCTGAGACATAGGTGGAGCAGGAGGAGCTGATTACCACACAGGATTCCCCACCATTCACAGGGCTTAATGTGTCCCTCGATCTGGACACTTTCATGCATGACACAGCAGGCTAGAGAGCAAGAACCAGCACCCCTGCACACTCTGCAAGCAGTAACGGGATGCCAGTATTGAGGCCTCATGGCCTATCAACCCCATCCAGCCAGCCAGCACCGACACATTCACCTCCAGGACCACCCGCACCATCACCCCCTACAAGACCACCTGCGGCACCACTAGATGAGCCCATGACATCCTCGCAAGGCTGGCTCTTACGCGCGGAAATCTGAAGCTTGCGCCGGGTGATGCAAAGGCAGAACAAGATCCTGCAGCATGGGATTGCTGCTAGGTCCCAGAATGCGAACAGCATAATTGCCTCCATCAGCACCCTGACCAACATAATGAGCCAGATCCTGGAGCGCATGCCCTACCCGACATCGGAGTCCTCATCACTGGCATCAACCCCCTGCAGCAGTCCAGCATGGGGACGAGGCTGCAGGGGTCGGCCCTCCAAAGCCATGCCGCCTCCAAGAGGCAAGGACCTGCATAGCAAGGGGCCCTAAAGTGGAACCTCGTGGCCAAAAAAGGCCTTCTCTCCAGCTTTCCTGTATGGGCCCTCCGCAGAGTTCCTGTGCCATTAGGATGGAATAAAACGGATCAGCGTGGGCCCTTCACAGAGTTCCTGTGCTGTCTAGATGGAAGGAAACGGATCATCGTGCATTTATCTCTTCTCATCTGCTCCAAGTGCTGGCTGCACGCTGAGCGGTGTCTCCTCTTCTCATCTGCTCCAAGTGCTGGCTGCTCGCTGTGGGGTGTCTCCTCTTCTCATCTGCTCCAAGTGCTGGCTGCACACTCAGGGGTGTCTCCTCTTCTCATCTGCTCCAAGTGCTGGCTGCACGCTGCGGGGTGTCTCCTCTTCTCATCTGCTCCAAGTGCTGGCTGCACGCTGCGGTTTGTCTCCTCTTCTCATCTGCTCCAAGTCCTGGCTGCACGCTGAGCGGTGTCTCCTCTTCTCATCTGCTCCAAGTGCTGGCTGCACGCTGCGGGGTGTCTCCTCCTCTCATCTGCTCCAAGTGCTGGCTGCACGCTGCGGGGTGTCTCCTCTTCTCATCTGCTCCAAGTGCTGGCTGCACACTGCGGGTGTCTCCTCTCCTCATCTGCTCCAAGTGCTGGCTGCACTCTGCGGGTGTCTCCTCTTCTCATCTGCTCCAAGTCCTGGCTGCACGCTGCGGGGTGTCTCCTCTTCTCATCTGCTCCAAGTGCTGGCTGCACGCTGCGGGTGTCTCCTCTTCTCATCTGCTCCAAGTGCTGGCTGCACGCTGCGGGGTGTCTCCTCTTCTCATCTGCTCCAAGTGCTGGCTGCACGCTGCGGGTTGTCTCCTCTTCTCATCTGCTCCAAGTGCTGGCTGCACGCTGCGGGGTGTCTCCTCTTCTCATCTGCTCCAAGTGCTGGCTGCACGCTGCGGGTTGTCTCCTCTTCTCATCTGCTCCAAGTGCTGGCTGCACGCTGCGGGTTGTCTCCTCTTCTCATCTGCTCCAAGTCCTGGCTGCACGCTGCGGGGTGTCTCCTCCTCTCATCTGCTCCAAGTGCTGGCTGCACGCTGCGGGGTGTCTCCTCTTCTCATCTGCTCCAAGTGCTGGCTGCACACTGCGGGTGTCTCCTCTCCTCATCTGCTCCAAGTGCTGGCTGCACGCTGCGGGTGTCTCCTCTTCTCATCTGCTCCAAGTGCTGGCTGCACGCTGCGGGGTGTCTCCTCTTCTCATCTGCCCAAGTGCTGGCTGCATGCTGCGGGGTGTCTCCTCCTCTCATCTGCTCCAAGTGCTGGCTGCACACTCAGGGGTGTCTCCTCTTCTCATCTGCTCCAAGTGCTGGCTGCACGCTGCGGGTGTCTCCTCTTCTCATCTGCTCCAAGTGCTGGCTGCACGCTGTGGGGGTGTCTCCTCTTCTCATCTGCTCCAAGTGCTGGCTGCACGCTGAGCGGTGTCTCCTCTCCTCATCTGCTCCAAGTGCTGGCTGCACGCTGCGGGGTGTCTCCTCTTCTCATCTGCTCCAAGTGCTGGCTGCACACTCAGGGGTGTCTCCTCTTCTCATCTGCCCCAAGTGCTGGCTGCACGCTGCGGGGTGTCTCCTCTTCTCATCTGCCCCAAGTCCTGGCTGCACGCTGCGTTGTGTCTCCTCCTCTCATCTGCTCCAAGTGCTGGCTGCACACTGCGGGTGTCTCCTCTTCTCATCTGCTCCAAGTGCTGGCTGCACGCTGCGGGTGTCTCCTCCTCTCATCTGCTCCAAGTGCTGGCTGCACGCTGCGGGTGTCTCCTCTTCTCATCTGCTCCAAGTGCTGGCTGCACGCTGCGGGTGTCTCCTCCTCTCATCTGCTCCAAGTGCTGGCTGCACGCTGCGGGTGTCTCCTCTTCTCATCTGCTCCAAGTGCTGGCTGCACACTGCGGGTGTCTCCTCTCCTCATCTGCTCCAAGTGCTGGCTGCACGCTGCGGGTGTCTCCTCTTCTCATCTGCTCCAAGTGCTGGCTGCACACTGCGGGTGTCTCCTCTCCTCATCTGCTCCAAGTGCTGGCTGCACACTGCGGGTGTCTCCTCTCCTCATCTGCTCCAAGTGCTGGCTGCACGCTGCGTTGTGTCTCCTCCTCTCATCTGCTCCAAGTGCTGGCTGCACGCTGCGGGGTGTCTCCTCTCCTCATCTGCTCCAAGTGCTGGCTGCACGCTGCGTTGTGTCTCCTCTTCTCATCTGCTCCAAGTGCTGGCTGCAGGCTGCGGGGTGTCTCCTCTTCTCATCTGCTCCAAGTGCTGGCTGCACGCTGCGGGGTGTCTCCTCCTCTCATCTGCTCCAAGGTCTGGCTGCACGCTGCGGGGTGTCTCCTCTTCTCATCTGCTCCACGTGCTGGCTGCTCGCTGCGGGATGTCTCCTCTTCTCATCTGCTCCAAGTGCTGGCTGCAGGCTGCGGGGTGTCTCCTCTTCTCATCTGCTCCAAGTGCTGGCTGCTCGCTGCGGGTGTCTCCTCTTCTCATCTGCTCCAAGTGCTGGCTGCACGCTGCGGGGTGTCTCCTCTTCTCATCTGCTCCAAGTGCTGGCTGCACGCTGCGCGGTGTCTCCTCTTCTCATCTGCTCCAAGTGCTGGCTGCACGCCGCGGGGTGTCTCCTCTTCTCATCTGCTCCAAGTGCTGGCTGCACGCCGCGGGGTGTCTCCTCTTCTCATCTGCTCCAATTGCTGCCTGCACACTCAGGGGTGTCTCCTCTTCTCATCTGCTCCAAGTGCTGGCTGCACGCTGCGGGTGTCTCCTCCTCTCATCTGCTCCAAGTGCTGGCTGCACGCTGCGGGTGTCTCCTCTTCTCATCTGCTTCAAGTGCTGGCTGCACACTGCGGGTGTCTCCTCTCCTCATCTGCTCCAAGTGCTGGCTGCACGCTGCGGGGTGTCTCCTCCTCTCATCTGCTCCAAGTGCTGGCTGCACGCTGCGTTGTGTCTCCTCCTCTCATCTGCTCCAAGTGCTGGCTGCACGCTGCGTTGTGTCTCCTCCTCTCATCTGCTCCAAGTGCTGGCTGCACGCTGCGGGGTGTCTCCTCTTCTCATCTGCTCCAAGTGCTGGCTGCACGCTGCGTTGTGTCTCCTCCTCTCATCTGCTCCAAGTGCTGGCTGCACACTGCGGGTGTCTCCTCTTCTCATCTGCTCCAAGTGCTGGCTGCACGCTGCGGGTGTCTCCTCTTCTCATCTGCTCCAAGTGCTGGCTGCACGCTGCGCGGTGTCTCCTCTTCTCATCTGCTCCAAGTGCTGGCTGCACGCTGCGGGTGTCTCCTCCTCTCATCTGCTCCAAGTGCTGGCTGCACGCTGCGGGTGTCTCCTCTTCTCATCTACTCCAAGTGCTGGCTGCACACTGCGGGTGTCTCCTCTCCTCATCTGCTCCAAGTGCTGGCTGCACGCTGCGGGTGTCTCCTCTTCTCATCTGCTCCAAGTGCTGGCTGCACACTGCGGGTGTCTCCTCTCCTCATCTGCTCCAAGTGCTGGCTGCACACTGCGGGTGTCTCCTCTCCTCATCTGCTCCAAGTGCTGGCTGCACGCTGCGTTGTGTCTCCTCCTCTCATCTGCTCCAAGTGCTGGCTGCACGCTGCGGGTGTCTCCTCTTCTCATCTGCTCCAAGTGCTGGCTGCAGGCTGCGGGGTGTCTCCTCTTCTCATCTGCTCCAAGTGCTGGCTGCACGCTGCGGGGTGTCTCCTCCTCTCATCTGCTCCAAGGTCTGGCTGCACGCTGCGGGGTGTCTCCTCTTCTCATCTGCTCCACGTGCTGGCTGCTCGCTGCGGGATATCTCCTCATCTGCTCCAAGTGCTGGCTGCAGGCTGTGGGGTGTCTCCTCTTCTCATCTGCTCCAAGTGCTGGCTGCTCGCTGCGGGTGTCTCCTCTTCTCATCTGCTCCAAGTGCTGGCTGCACGCTGCGGGGTGTCTCCTCTTCTCATCTGCTCCAAGTGCTGGCTGCACGCGGCGCGGTGTCTCCTCTTCTCATCTGCTCCAAGTGCTGGCTGCACGCCGCGGGGTGTCTCCTCTTCTCATCTGCTCCAAGTGCTGGCTGCACGCCGCGGGGTGTCTCCTCTTCTCATCTGCTCCAAGTGCTGGCTGCACACTCAGGGGTGTCTCCTCTTCTCATCTGCTTCAAGTGCTGGCTGCACGCTGCGGGTGTCTCCTCCTCTCATCTGCTCCAAGTGCTGGCTGCACGCTGCGGGTGTCTCCTCTTCTCATCTGCTCCAAGTGCTGGCTGCACGCTGCGGGTGTCTCCTCTTCTCATCTGCTCCAAGTGCTGGCTGCACGCTGCGGGGTGTCTCCTCTTCTCATCTGCTCCAAGTGCTGGCTGCACGCTGCGGGTGTCTCCTCCTCTCATCTGCTCCAAGTGCTGGCTGCACGCTGCGGGTGTCTCCTCTTCTCATCTACTCCAAGTGCTGGCTGCACACTGCGGGTGTCTCCTCTCCTCATCTGCTCCAAGTGCTGGCTGCACGCTGCGGGTGTCTCCTCTTCTCATCTGCTCCAAGTGCTGGCTGCACACTGCGGGTGTCTCCTCTCCTCATCTGCTCCAAGTGCTGGCTGCACACTGCGGGTGTCTCCTCTCCTCATCTGCTCCAAGTGCTGGCTGCACGCTGCGTTGTGTCTCCTCCTCTCATCTGCTCCAAGTGCTGGCTGCACGCTGCGGGTGTCTCCTCTTCTCATCTGCTCCAAGTGCTGGCTGCAGGCTGCGGGGTGTCTCCTCTTCTCATCTGCTCCAAGTGCTGGCTGCACGCTGCGGGGTGTCTCCTCCTCTCATCTGCTCCAAGGCCTGGCTGCACGCTGCGGGGTGTCTCCTCTTCTCATCTGCTCCACGTGCTGGCTGCTCGCGGCGGGATGTCTCCTCATCTGCTCCAAGTGCTGGCTGCAGGCTGTGGGGTGTCTCCTCTTCTCATCTGCTCCAAGTGCTGGCTGCTCGCTGCGGGTGTCTCCTCTTCTCATCTGCTCCAAGTGCTGGCTGCACGCTGCGGGGTGTCTCCTCTTCTCATCTGCTCCAAGTGCTGGCTGCACGCGGCGCGGTGTCTCCTCTTCTCATCTGCTCCAAGTGCTGGCTGCACGCCGCGGGGTGTCTCCTCTTCTCATCTGCTCCAAGTGCTGGCTGCACGCCGCGGGGGTGTCTCCCCTTCTCATCTGCTCCAAGTGCTGGCTGCACACTCAGGGGTGTCTCCTCTTCTCATCTGCTTCAAGTGCTGGCTGCACGCTGCGGGTGTCTCCTCCTCTCATCTGCTCCAAGTGCTGGCTGCACGCTGCGGGTGTCTCCTCTTCTCATCTGCTTCAAGTGCTGGCTGCACACTGCGGGTGTCTCCTCTCCTCATCTGCTCCAAGTGCTGGCTGCACGCTGCGGGGTGTCTCCTCTTCTCATCTGCTCCAAGTGCTGGCTGCACGCTGCGTTGTGTCTCCTCCTCTCATCTGCTCCAAGTGCTGGCTGCACGCTGCGTTGTGTCTCCTCCTCTCATCTGCTCCAAGTGCTGGCTGCACGCTGCGGGGTGTCTCCTCTTCTCATCTGCTCCAAGTGCTGGCTGCACGCTGCGTTGTGTCTCCTCCTCTCATCTGCTCCAAGTGCTGGCTGCACGCTGCGGGGTGTCTCCTCTTCTCATCTGCTCCAAGTGCTGGCTGCACACTGCGGGTGTCTCCTCTCCTCATCTGCTCCAAGTGCTGGCTGCACTCTGCGGGTGTCTCCTCTTCTCATCTGCTCCAAGTCCTGGCTGCACGCTGCGGGGTGTCTCCTCTTCTCATCTGCTCCAAGTGCTGGCTGCACGCTGCGGGTGTCTCCTCTTCTCATCTGCTCCAAGTGCTGGCTGCACGCTGCGGGGTGTCTCCTCTTCTCATCTGCTCCAAGTGCTGGCTGCACGCTGCGGGTTGTCTCCTCTTCTCATCTGCTCCAAGTGCTGGCTGCACGCTGCGGGTTGTCTCCTCTTCTCATCTGCTCCAAGTGCTGGCTGCACGCTGCGGGTTGTCTCCTCTTCTCATCTGCTCCAAGTGCTGGCTGCACGCTGCGGGTTTGTCTCCTCTTCTCATCTGCTCCAAGTCCTGGCTGCACGCTGCGGGGTGTCTCCTCCTCTCATCTGCTCCAAGTGCTGGCTGCACGCTGCGGGGTGTCTCCTCTTCTCATCTGCTCCAAGTGCTGGCTGCACACTGCGGGTGTCTCCTCTCCTCATCTGCTCCAAGTGCTGGCTGCACGCTGCGGGTGTCTCCTCTTCTCATCTGCTCCAAGTGCTGGCTGCACGCTGCGGGGTGTCTCCTCTTCTCATCTGCCCAAGTGCTGGCTGCATGCTGCGGGGTGTCTCCTCCTCTCATCTGCTCCAAGTGCTGGCTGCACACTCAGGGGTGTCTCCTCTTCTCATCTGCTCCAAGTGCTGGCTGCACGCTGCGGGTGTCTCCTCTTCTCATCTGCTCCAAGTGCTGGCTGCACGCTGTGGGGTGTCTCCTCTTCTCATCTGCTCCAAGTGCTGGCTGCACGCTGAGCGGTGTCTCCTCTCCTCATCTGCTCCAAGTGCTGGCTGCACGCTGCGGGGTGTCTCCTCTTCTCATCTGCTCCAAGTGCTGGCTGCACACTCAGGGGTGTCTCCTCTTCTCATCTGCCCCAAGTGCTGGCTGCACGCTGCGGGGTGTCTCCTCTTCTCATCTGCCCCAAGTCCTGGCTGCACGCTGCGTTGTGTCTCCTCCTCTCATCTGCTCCAAGTGCTGGCTGCACACTGCGGGTGTCTCCTCTTCTCATCTGCTCCAAGTGCTGGCTGCACGCTGCGGGTGTCTCCTCCTCTCATCTGCTCCAAGTGCTGGCTGCACGCTGCGGGTGTCTCCTCTTCTCATCTGCTCCAAGTGCTGGCTGCACGCTGCGGGTGTCTCCTCCTCTCATCTGCTCCAAGTGCTGGCTGCACGCTGCGGGTGTCTCCTCTTCTCATCTGCTCCAAGTGCTGGCTGCACACTGCGGGTGTCTCCTCTCCTCATCTGCTCCAAGTGCTGGCTGCACGCTGCGGGTGTCTCCTCTTCTCATCTGCTCCAAGTGCTGGCTGCACACTGCGGGTGTCTCCTCTCCTCATCTGCTCCAAGTGCTGGCTGCACACTGCGGGTGTCTCCTCTCCTCATCTGCTCCAAGTGCTGGCTGCACGCTGCGTTGTGTCTCCTCCTCTCATCTGCTCCAAGTGCTGGCTGCACGCTGCGGGGTGTCTCCTCTCCTCATCTGCTCCAAGTGCTGGCTGCACGCTGCGTTGTGTCTCCTCTTCTCATCTGCTCCAAGTGCTGGCTGCAGGCTGCGGGGTGTCTCCTCTTCTCATCTGCTCCAAGTGCTGGCTGCACGCTGCGGGGTGTCTCCTCCTCTCATCTGCTCCAAGGTCTGGCTGCACGCTGCGGGGTGTCTCCTCTTCTCATCTGCTCCACGTGCTGGCTGCTCGCTGCGGGATGTCTCTTCTTCTCATCTGCTCCAAGTGCTGGCTGCAGGCTGCGGGGTGTCTCCTCTTCTCATCTGCTCCAAGTGCTGGCTGCTCGCTGCGGGTGTCTCCTCTTCTCATCTGCTCCAAGTGCTGGCTGCACGCTGCGGGGTGTCTCCTCTTCTCATCTGCTCCAAGTGCTGGCTGCACGCTGCGGGGTGTCTCCTCTTCTCATCTGCTCCAAGTGCTGGCTGCACGCCGCGGGGTGTCTCCTCTTCTCATCTGCTCCAAGTGCTGGCTGCACGCCGCGGGGTGTCTCCTCTTCTCATCTGCTCCAATTGCTGCCTGCACACTCAGGGGTGTCTCCTCTTCTCATCTGCTCCAAGTGCTGGCTGCACGCTGCGGGTGTCTCCTCCTCTCATCTGCTCCAAGTGCTGGCTGCACGCTGCGGGTGTCTCCTCTTCTCATCTGCTTCAAGTGCTGGCTGCACACTGCGGGTGTCTCCTCTCCTCATCTGCTCCAAGTGCTGGCTGCACGCTGCGGGGTGTCTCCTCTTCTCATCTGCTCCAAGTGCTGGCTGCACGCTGCGTTGTGTCTCCTCCTCTCATCTGCTCCAAGTGCTGGCTGCACGCTGCGTTGTGTCTCCTCCTCTCATCTGCTCCAAGTGCTGGCTGCACGCTGCGGGGTGTCTCCTCTTCTCATCTGCTCCAAGTGCTGGCTGCACGCTGCGTTGTGTCTCCTCCTCTCATCTGCTCCAAGTGCTGGCTGCACACTGCGGGTGTCTCCTCTTCTCATCTGCTCCAAGTGCTGGCTGCACGCTGCGGGTGTCTCCTCTTCTCATCTGCTCCAAGTGCTGGCTGCACGCTGCGCGGTGTCTCCTCTTCTCATCTGCTCCAAGTGCTGGCTGCACGCTGCGGGTGTCTCCTCCTCTCATCTGCTCCAAGTGCTGGCTGCACGCTGCGGGTGTCTCCTCTTCTCATCTACTCCAAGTGCTGGCTGCACACTGCGGGTGTCTCCTCTCCTCATCTGCTCCAAGTGCTGGCTGCACGCTGCGGGTGTCTCCTCTTCTCATCTGCTCCAAGTGCTGGCTGCACACTGCGGGTGTCTCCTCTCCTCATCTGCTCCAAGTGCTGGCTGCACACTGCGGGTGTCTCCTCTCCTCATCTGCTCCAAGTGCTGGCTGCACGCTGCGTTGTGTCTCCTCCTCTCATCTGCTCCAAGTGCTGGCTGCACGCTGCGGGTGTCTCCTCTTCTCATCTGCTCCAAGTGCTGGCTGCAGGCTGCGGGGTGTCTCCTCTTCTCATCTGCTCCAAGTGCTGGCTGCACGCTGCGGGGTGTCTCCTCCTCTCATCTGCTCCAAGGTCTGGCTGCACGCTGCGGGGGTGTCTCCTCTTCTCATCTGCTCCACGTGCTGGCTGCTCGCTGCGGGATGTCTCCTCATCTGCTCCAAGTGCTGGCTGCAGGCTGTGGGGTGTCTCCTCTTCTCATCTGCTCCAAGTGCTGGCTGCTCGCTGCGGGTGTCTCCTCTTCTCATCTGCTCCAAGTGCTGGCTGCACGCTGCGGGGTGTCTCCTCTTCTCATCTGCTCCAAGTGCTGGCTGCACGCGGCGCGGTGTCTCCTCTTCTCATCTGCTCCAAGTGCTGGCTGCACGCCGCGGGGTGTCTCCTCTTCTCATCTGCTCCAAGTGCTGGCTGCACGCCGCGGGGTGTCTCCTCTTCTCATCTGCTCCAAGTGCTGGCTGCACACTCAGGGGTGTCTCCTCTTCTCATCTGCTTCAAGTGCTGGCTGCACGCTGCGGGTGTCTCCTCCTCTCATCTGCTCCAAGTGCTGGCTGCACGCTGCGGGTGTCTCCTCTTCTCATCTGCTCCAAGTGCTGGCTGCACGCTGCGGGTGTCTCCTCTTCTCATCTGCTCCAAGTGCTGGCTGCACGCTGCGCGGTGTCTCCTCTTCTCATCTGCTCCAAGTGCTGGCTGCACGCTGCGGGTGTCTCCTCCTCTCATCTGCTCCAAGTGCTGGCTGCACGCTGCGGGTGTCTCCTCTTCTCATCTACTCCAAGTGCTGGCTGCACACTGCGGGTGTCTCCTCTCCTCATCTGCTCCAAGTGCTGGCTGCACGCTGCGGGTGTCTCCTCTTCTCATCTGCTCCAAGTGCTGGCTGCACACTGCGGGTGTCTCCTCTCCTCATCTGCTCCAAGTGCTGGCTGCACACTGCGGGTGTCTCCTCTCCTCATCTGCTCCAAGTGCTGGCTGCACGCTGCGTTGTGTCTCCTCCTCTCATCTGCTCCAAGTGCTGGCTGCACGCTGCGGGTGTCTCCTCTTCTCATCTGCTCCAAGTGCTGGCTGCAGGCTGCGGGGTGTCTCCTCTTCTCATCTGCTCCAAGTGCTGGCTGCACGCTGCGGGGTGTCTCCTCCTCTCATCTGCTCCAAGGTCTGGCTGCACGCTGAGGGGTGTCTCCTCTTCTCATCTGCTCCACGTGCTGGCTGCTCGCTGCGGGATGTCTCCTCATCTGCTCCAAGTGCTGGCTGCAGGCTGTGGGGTGTCTCCTCTTCTCATCTGCTCCAAGTGCTGGCTGCACGCTGCGGGTGTCTCCTCTTCTCATCTGCTCCAAGTGCTGGCTGCACGCTGCGGGGTGTCTCCTCTTCTCATCTGCTCCAAGTGCTGGCTGCACGCGGCGCGGTGTCTCCTCTTCTCATCTGCTCCAAGTGCTGGCTGCACGCCGCGGGGTGTCTCCTCTTCTCATCTGCTCCAAGTGCTGGCTGCACGCCGCGGGGTGTCTCCTCTTCTCATCTGCTCCAAGTGCTGGCTGCACACTCAGGGGTGTCTCCTCTTCTCATCTGCTTCAAGTGCTGGCTGCACGCTGCGGGTGTCTCCTCCTCTCATCTGCTCCAAGTGCTGGCTGCACGCTGCGGGTGTCTCCTCTTCTCATCTGCTTCAAGTGCTGGCTGCACACTGCGGGTGTCTCCTCTCCTCATCTGCTCCAAGTGCTGGCTGCACGCTGCGGGGTGTCTCCTCTTCTCATCTGCTCCAAGTGCTGGCTGCACGCTGCGTTGTGTCTCCTCCTCTCATCTGCTCCAAGTGCTGGCTGCACGCTGCGTTGTGTCTCCTCCTCTCATCTGCTCCAAGTGCTGGCTGCACGCTGCGGGGTGTCTCCTCTTCTCATCTGCTCCAAGTGCTGGCTGCACGCTGCGTTGTGTCTCCTCCTCTCATCTGCTCCAAGTGCTGGCTGCACACTGCGGGTGTCTCCTCTTCTCATCTGCTCCAAGTGCTGGCTGCACGCTGCGGGTGTCTCCTCTTCTCATCTGCTCCAAGTGCTGGCTGCACGCTGCGCGGTGTCTCCTCTTCTCATCTGCTCCAAGTGCTGGCTGCACGCTGCGGGGTGTCTCCTCTTCTCATCTGCCCCAAGTGCTGGCTGCACGCTGCGGGTGTCTCCTCTTCTCATCTGCTCCAAGTGCTGGCTGCACGCTGCGGGGTGTCTCCTCTTCTCATCTGCCCCAAGTGCTGGCTGCACGCTGCGGGTGTCTCCTCTTCTCATCTGCTCCAAGTGCTGGCTGCACGCTGCGGGGTGTCTCCTCCTCTCATCTACTCCAAGTGCTGGCTGCACGCTGCGGGTGTCTCCTCTTCTCATCTGCCCCAAGTGCTGGCTGCACGCTGCGGGGTGTCTCCTCCTCTCATCTGCTCCAAGTGCTGGCTGCACGCTGCGGGGTGTCTCCTCCTCTCATCTGCTCCAAGTGCTGGCTGCACGCTGCGGGGTGTCTCCTCCTCTCATCTGCTCCAAGTGCTGGCTGCACGCTGCGCGGTGTCTCCTCTTCTCATCTGCTCCAAGTGCTGGCTGCACGCTGCGGGTGTCTCCTCCTCTCATCTGCTCCAAGTGCTGGCTGCACGCTGCGGGGTGTCTCCTCCTCTCATCTGCTCCAAGTGCTGGCTGCAGGCTGCGGGGTGTCTCCTCCTCTCATCTGCTCCAAGTGCTGGCTGCACTCTGCGGGGTGTCTCCTCTTCTCATCTGCTCCAAGTGCTGGCTGCAGGCTGCGGGGTGTCTCCTCTTCTCATCTGCTCCATGTGCTGGCTGCACACTGCGCGGTGTCTCCTCCTCTCATCTGCTCCAAGTGCTGGCTGCAGGCTGCGGGGTGTCTCCTCCTCTCATCTGCTCCAAGTGCTGGCTGCACGCTGCGGGGTGTCTCCTCTTCTCATCTGCTCCAAGTGCTGGCTGCAGGCTGCGGGGTGTCTCCTCCTCTCATCTGCTCCAAGTGCTGGCTGCACGCTGCGGGGTGTCTCCTCTTCTCTGCTCCAAGTGCTGGCTGCACGCTGCGGGGTGTCTCCTCTTCTCATCTGCTCCAAGTGCTGGCTGCACACTGCGCGGTGTCTCCTCTTCTCATCTGCTCCAAGTGCTGGCTGCACGCTGTGGGGTGTCTCCTCCTCTCATCTGCTCCAAGTGCTGGCTGCACGCTGAGCGGTGTCTCCTCCTCTCATCTGCTCCAAGTGCTGGCTGCAGGCTGCGCGGTGTCTCCTCTTCTCATCTGCTCCAAGTGCTGGCTGCACGCTGCAGGGTGTCTCCTCCTCTCATCTGCTCCAAGTGCTGGCTGCAGGCTGCGGGGTGTCTCCTCTTCTCATCTGCTCCAAGTGCTGGCTGCATGCTGCTGTGTCTCATCCTGGCCATCCTGCTCCCATGCTGCTGTGTCTCATCCTGGGCCTCCTGCTCCCATACTGCTGTGTCTCATCCTGACCCTTCTGCTCCCATGCTGCTGTGTCTCATCCTGGGCCTCCTGCTCCCATACTGCTGTGTCTTGACCTGCTCCATCAGTGCTGCTGCTGGACCTTGTGCTTGTTCACCTGCTGCCTGCATGCTGGAACTTTGCTGCCGTGGCTCTTTGGCTGTCCCCTTTCAGTGCATTCTTTCAACATGGACTGTCTGGGGGCCTTTGCTGGAACTTGACTGCCGTGGCTCTTTGGCTGTCCCCTTTCAGTGCATTCTTTCTACATGGATAGTCTGGGCCTTTGCTGGAACTTAGCTGCCATGGCTCTTTGGCTGTCTCCTTTCAGTGCACTCTTTCAACATGGACTGTCTGAGGGCCTTTGCTGGAACTTTCTGCCGTGGCTCTTTGCTGTCCCCTTTCAGTGCACTCTTTCAACATGGACTGTCTGGGGGCCTTTGCTGGAACTTTGCTGCCTTGGCTCTTTGGCTGTCTCCTTTCAGTGCACTCTTTCAACATGGACTGTCTGAGGGCCTTTGCTGGAACTTTGCTGCCGTGGCTCTTTGCTGTCCCCTTTCAGTGCACTCTTTCAACATGGACAGTCTGGGGCCTTTGCTGGAACTTGGCTGCCGTGGCTCTTTGGCTGTCTCCTTTCAGTGCACTCTTTCAACATAAACTGTCTGAGGGCCTTTGCTGGAACTTTGCTGCCGTGGCTCTTTGCTGTCCCCTTTCAGTGCATTCTTTCAACATGGACTGTCTGAGGGCCTTTGCTGGAACTTTGCTGCCGTGGCTCTTTGCTGTCCCCTTTCAGTGCATTCTTTCAACATGGACTGTCTGAGGGCCTTTGCTGGAACTTTGCTGCCGTGGCTCTTTGGCTGTCCCCTTTCAGTGCATTCTTTCAACATGGACTGTCTGGGGGCCTTTGCTGGAACTTGACTGCCGTGGCTCTTTGGCTGTCCCCTTTCAGTGCATTCTTTCTACATGGATAGTCTGGGCCTTTGCTGGAACTTAGCTGCCGTGGCTCTTTGGCTGTCTCCTTTCAGTGCACTCTTTCAACATGGACTGTCTGAGGGCCTTTGCTGGAACTTTCTGCCGTGGCTCTTTGCTGTCCCCTTTCAGTGCACTCTTTCAACATGGACTGTCTGGGGGCCTTTGCTGGAACTTTGCTGCCTTGGCTCTTTGGCTGTCTCCTTTCAGTGCACTCTTTCAACATGGACTGTCTGAGGGCCTTTGCTGGAACTTTGCTGCCGTGGCTCTTTGCTGTCCCCTTTCAGTGCATTCTTTCAACATGGACTGTCTGAGGGCCTTTGCTGGAACTTTGCTGCCGTGGCTCTTTGCTGTCCCCTTTCAGTGCACTCTTTCAACATGGACTGTCTGGGGGCCTTTGCTGGAACTTTGCTGCCGTGGCTCTTTGGCTGTCTCCTTTCAGTGCACTCTTTCAACATGGACTGTCTGAGGGCCTTTGCTGGAACTTTGCTGCCATGGCTCTTTGCTGTCCCCTTTCAGTGCACTCTTTCAACATGGACAGTCTGGGGCCTTTGCTGGAACTTGGCTGCCATGGCTCTTTGGCTGTCCCCTTTCAGTGCACTCTTTCAACATGGACTGTCTGAGGGCCTTTGCTGGAACTTTGCTGCCGTGGCTCTTTGCTGTCCCCTTTCAGTGCACTCTTTCAACATGGACTGTCTGGGGGCCTTTGCTGGAACTTTGCTGCCGTGGCTCTTTGCTGTCCCCTTTCAGTGCACTCTTTCTACATGGACTGTCTGGGGGCCTTTGCTTTGGCTCACATTGTACAACATCATGTACTTATCTCTTACCAGCAGTACTTTAGCTTTAGGGGTGCCACTTCCAGTTTCTAGATGTTCTTTGTGTAATCATGATTCTGTTATATGGTTAACATGCTTACATCTTCACTGAGGAAGATGAAAGAGAAATACCAGGAACTATCGCTCCTGTGATGTTGTGGCCGAGGTCCATGTTAAGAATGTAGTTATGATGATCAAGCAGCAAGTTCTCAAATGTTGCCCACAGAGGTGCAGGTCAGTGCCCTCCTCCCCACTATGTCTCCCAGAAGGATAGGGGGTCCATAACCCACAAGGTAAAATCTCTTGAGGTTAAGAGGGGAGGTAAGGATAAAGGAATGAATGTCTCTTTTGTATACACTAATTCCACAATTTCATTTTAAGCAGCAGTTTCCTTTTAGCAGGCACTACTTTTTCTAGTCAATGCACACAAATATAAAATAAAACTCTATAACTTTCTTTTCTTTATTTCTTACCCTTAGTATTCCAAGAACAGGGAGCAAAGAACTTGGAAGCAGGATTCTTTCAAACAACACACTTCGATAAGTGATAGTTTATGCAATTGTAACTTTTGTTTCTTTTAGGTCTGTCTCATTAGTGTGATCCTAGGAATTAATTGTTTGTGCTTTTCTCTCTCTTCTGTCTCCCTAAGTTACAGCTGAGTATGTAATTTGTCTTCAAGAGTGCTCCTGGGTATCTTTTTCTTTTATAGCTTTGCTTATTATTGTATGTCTCTTTGCATGTTTTACTTTTCTATTTCTTTTTTCCTTTTCTTGTATTGCTTTCTCTTTCCTTTTATGGCCTCTGTTGTCTTTGATAAACAGGCCAATATGTTTAGCTGGTGTTTACACACCAAACATTTTCTTCTTGGACTTGGCTGGCAATCTTTGAGTACATGGCTTGTGTGTATTGACTGAATGTTGATGCTCTCTGATCAGTACCTACTAACTTACTCTTAAACAAAATCAAGAAAGAAAACTAACTTCCTTGCACCAACTGTTCTTCTGAAACTAAACGTATTCCCTGGGGTGTTGTATTTCCGGCGGCTTGTTGGACTTTTGAGCTAAACTATAAAAACAAAGGATAATGTGTATTCCCTAACTAATGCTGGTCAGGAACAATTATGGTAAACTAATTAATTTCTTGTCAGAGGGAATTTATACTCTTTAGCTTATGTTCTCCCCAGTTCCCTTTCAATTTTCTGAATGGATATTTTCTTACTTTGCTCTTCTGTTTGAGAGCAGTGCATGTTTAGTCTCCAAGATTAAGACAATGTTTCTTTACTTTTCATAAGGTCCAATTAGTCCTCGCAGAAGGAAAGTAAAGATTTCCTTGAGCTCTTTAAAGGGGATTTTTCTTTCCAGGCTCTTTAAAAAAAAAAAAACAATTACAACTTTTTCTCTGGAATACACTGATCTCAGAGTAAATGCTTTTTCTTGATACGGTCTATTAAATGGGGATCAAAAGTTTAATGTGTCCCTTCATTATTCATTCACTCACAGAGATAGGTTTCCAAAATATGTATCACTTTCCATTCACCAAATCTAATTAGCAATGCTGACCCTAATTCACTGTGGGTCAGAAGCCATTTAGGTGCTCTAAGCCTTGCCTTTGTCATTTCTTATATCACTAAACACTATTCAATCACACCTTCACTCATTCCTGATTATTAACTATTGTTCCTGCCAGACTTTGAATGTTCTGAGCAGCTTTTACATTTGGAGAAACACTAGTTCAGCGCTCCCTCTCTGGGTCACTTTAGCTCAGCTTCTCCTCAGATTCTCAAACTGTCATTGGATTTTTCTGTCTCAGCACCAGGATGTTTGTTACTCGCTGGCCTTACATTCCCTAGGAAACAGCTTCGGAATTATACTTGCACTGGATTGTTCTGGGAAAAACCTGGCCTGGATTACTAAAAACCCACCCTGATAAAAAAAAATAAAAAAATCCAACTCTGAGACTCAAAAATGCCAAAAACATATTTCTCAGATGGCACAGACCTACCCCACACCCAGGGACTACTTGGCTAGGTAATTTTTTTTTTTTTTTTTTACTTTGAGTACCCTATTTATATTCCCATGCCAGAAATAATATTCAAATGTGGTGATTCAGAGGAATTCAAACAAATTTCATTGAACCTGGAAGATGTACTAGGGCCAAATTGACAAATTAAACAGTAGCATATCACCAGATAATATACATCCCAGTGTGATGAAAGAACTGAAAAATGAAATTGTGGACCTGTTATTAGTAATTTGTAAACTATAATTAAAATCTTCTGTGGTACCTGAAGACTGGAGGGTTGCCACTGTAATATCAACTTTTAAAAAGGGATCAAGGGATGATCCAGGAAATGACAGAAAGTGAGTCTAATGTCTGTGCCTGGAAAAATGGTAGAAACTATTATAAAGAACAATTTGCTGAACATATACATAGATAGGCATAATTTAATGGGATAAAGACAACCTGGATTTAGCAAAGAGAAATCTTTCCTCACCAATCTGCTACATTTTTTGGAGGGCACAAACAAATATGGATAAAGGTGAACCAGTGGATATAGTGTATCTAAAATTTTAGAAAGCATTTGACAAATTCTCTCATGAGACAGTTCTTAGGAAATTAAAAAGTCATGGGATGGGGGCAGGGTCCTTTTGTGGATTGTGAATTGGTTAAAAGATAGAAAAGAGAGGGTAAGAGTAAATGATAAATTGTCCCAATGGAGAAAGGAGTGGAGTGGAGTGTCCCAGGGATCTGTTCTGTGCCCACTGCATTTTAATGTATTTATAAATGACCTACAAATGGGAACAATGAGTGAGGCAATCAAATTTGCTGATGATTATTCAAAATTATTCAAAGTTGTTAAATCACAATAGGATTTTGAGACATTACCAGAGGATCTTACAAACCTGGGAGACTGCACATACAAATGGCAAATTAAATTTAATGTGGATGTGAGGGAATTTAAAAGAGACTTCCTCAAACCACCTTAACGCACAGCCCACAGGCATCTGCCCCAGTCCCCTTTAAGACACAAACACACAGAGGATTCTGGGCCTTGGGAGGTTCCCTTCATAATAATATAAAGAATCAGGATCCAGGGGCTTAAAAGGGCAAATCAACTCCCCAAATAATAGATCCAACCACACCCACAGGAATAAAATATACAAAATGCAATATAGGATCTGATACAGGATCCAATGTTTAAATGATCAATTAAGGCTACAGATAAATAGAGCTTAATCAGCAGCTATAGGAGAAGAAGAAGTTATAGGCAACTCTTTACCCTTCAAAAAAGCAATAAGTTGAGAGGGCACATGAAAAATATAGGTCAAATTCCGGTATTTAACCACACATTTGCATGGGTATTTTAATAAGAAAAAGGCACCAAGTTGTAAAACTTGGGGCCTTAATTGAATAAATTGTCTGCTCTTCTACTGAGTTGATCTTGCCAGATCTGGAAAGGCACTGACTTTCATAACCAGGATTGTCTCTGTGCAATATCAAAAAGCATCCTCAAAATCCATTCCTTGTCAGATTCTAATAGAAAGGAAACTATTAAAGTGCAAGGTTTAACTTGGTCTCTCTGAGTTGTTTCAAGGATATTAATAATATCCAAGTCTGGAATACCCAGAGCCATAACCTGAAATCCTTTTTGAGATGGAGAATCATTTTAAAGGGGGGAATATAATACACTCTAGAAACCAAAGGCAAGGCTTGCTCAGGTATTTTCAGTATTTGTGTAAGGTATTTTTTCCACATATCTTTGGGTGGTGTCAAAGGGCCTTTTGGAAAATTTATAAACCTTAAATTCGTCCCCCTTATTTGATTTTCTAAAAGTTCCATCTTGTTAGAAATTAGCTGATTTTCTGTGATAACATTTTGAGTCAAATTGGAAGTTTCCTTACACACTTCTCTCAAGAAAAGACAAGATGCCTTATTTTCAGTCACAAATTGTTCCACTGTTTTTAATCTCTGTTCCATGTATTTAATCACATCTACCGCTGGTCTTAATCGGAATATATTTTCATTTAGGATTGAATAGCATACCAAATTGTACCTAAAGAAATTATTTCAGGCCTTACCAGGTCTTTTTTTCAACACTGTGGGGATCGTCTTTTCCTCCCACTGTTTCTGGTGAAGATCTGTGCAATCTGTTGCCTCCCCAGGAAAAGCAGAGACTCCACTCAGCTCTGGCACAACCCCCAGAGCACTCCTACTCTCCAGAATCTAGGTGGATCCTTCCCCCTTCTCTCCAAAAGGTGGAACATGGGGCTGGGTGGAGAAGCGGGCCTTTGCCGAGTTTTCTGGGGCCCTTTGATCCTCCAGGGATAGAGTTGTTTCGTTTGTAGCTCTTGCAAGGCGGCAGGTTCCACTTCCTCCCGAACACCCTGACACGAGCTTCCTCCTGAAATTTTTGCCTAGCAGACATCATGAGCATCCATCGGTACAGAATAAAAATGATCTGATGGAGCAGTTGCTGACTCGCGCTTCTGGGCTCAACATTTCCTTGTGGAATAAGGTAAAGTAGAGAGCACCGACGAGAACAAACTCAAACGCGTCTGCTCAAATCACCATCTTGGATCCCCTATGGGGTTTTTGCCAAACTACGTTTCCTGGTATTGTAACAATTGTATGCCACATTGATTTGGTCTCCCCCAGTTTGCAGGAAAACATATCACCAGCCCTTTTTTAACAAATTTTGTACCTCTGCCTTATGCCTCTTGGAAAGGTTTTCTCCCAGTCTAACCTGCTCTGATCTCTGGGTGGGTCTTAAAACACCTTTTCCCCAGGCTGGAAAACTGTTTCCTTGGCCCCTTTGTCGTAATTCATTCTCTGATTTTCCTGCGCTTGCTATAAATGGTTTCTTAGGTCACTGATATAATTGACTACTTTTATTTCCTGCAACCCTTTTCTTTCCCACCTCGCCTTAACTATATTCAGTATCCCTCTTGGTTGCCTTCCGTACGTTAATTCAAAGGGGGAGAAGCCTGTAGAGATCTGAGGTACCTCTTGGGCTGCAAAAAGTATGAAAGAAATGAACATGTCCCAGTCTCCCCCACCCACCCACCCCCATCCCCAGGGATGCACCATTCTAGCATCACCTTTAAGGTTTGGTTAAACCATTATTTTACTAGGCCATCAGTTTGGAAGTGGTATGCAAAAGTATTAATATCCTTTATCCTGAACATCGCCCACACCTACTCTAGCAGCTTAGACATGAAATTAGTGCCCTGGTTGGTTAGGATTTCTCAAGGGAATCCGACCTAGCAAAAGATTTTAATTAGCTCGATAGCTATTTCCTGGGCTGACGTGGAACGTAAGGGTACCACCCAGGAGAACCTGGTGGCATAGTCCAACATTACCAATATATATGGGTGACCCTAGGTAGTCTTTTCCAAAGGTCCAATTATGTCTATGGAGATAAACTCACAGGGATCCGAGATTACTAGTAAATGAATGAGAGGAACCTTATGAGGCATCCGGGGTGAAACTTTCTGACACTCAGTGCAAGATGTGCAAAAATCTCGCATGACCTGATGAATCCCTGGCCAGAAGAAACTAGCCAGCAACTGGTGAAGTGTTCTCTGGCCTCCCAAATGACCTGCAGGAGGGTGTCCGTGGGCTAGCATTGGCATCTCTCTTTGAAAAATCTTTGGAACTAATAACTGCCTTTGTGTTCCTTGTTCCTTTAGCCTCCCCCACCCCCTGCACTCTATAAAATAAATTATTCTCCACCTCAAAATAAGGATATGATACCAGATCATTTTTATTCAACTTTTCCTTGCTTCTCACTATGGTCTCACTCTCTTCTCTAAATTTTTCTAACACCCTATCCACCTTTTCTTCCTCTTGAAAATGAGGAAACTTCTTCAGAACTTCTATTCCCAGCCCTTCAATTCCTGCAAGTACACCGGTTAACTCACCCTGCAATGGTTCCACTTTATTTTCCCTTCGTCGTCATGCCCGGGGCTTCCGAGCCTTCCCCGGGTCACCTATTATGTCAGATCCTGAAAAGGGGAAGATTTGTTGTAAACTACCCTCCCTTTTTGCCACCTGGGCCCTCAAAGAGACCCAGGCCTCTTTGTCTTGGAGTTGCCCCTCTAGGACTGTTAGGAACCCCGGCCGCGCTGGCCCGCAACCGGGTCCCCTCACTTGTGCCAGCCGGAAGCCCAGCTCGGCCACCGCTCCCGGCCACAGACACTGCTAGTGGCCTGCTGCAGCGGCATCCCGAATACCACCAACTCCTGCTCCTCGTGGTCATTTTCCTAGGCATGTGCACGTGCCGAATCACAGTATTTAAAGGGCCAGCGGCGGGAAAGTTCCCCGAGGCCCATATTGATGACGTCAGGATAGCTAGGTATTTAAACACTGCCCCTCCACTCTCAATTTGCCGGCAGCAACTGATGCTGCTCTCCTGTAGAGTGCAAGTTGTCTGCATTCCTGTGTTCTTGCTTTCGCCTTGCCTCGTTCCTGATCCTCAGTTCCATCTCCCTTGTTCCTGCCTCCGTTTCCTGCCTTGCTCCTCGTCCTCTGTATTGCTTTCTCGGTTCTTATTCCTTGCCTGGCACTTGACTCTGCTTGAACTCCACCTGCCCTGACTCCTTGCCTGGCACTTGACTCTGCTTGAACTCTACCTTCCCTGTCTCCTTGCCTGTTGTCTTACGCTGCCTGATCACCACCGGCCTCTTCTCCAGAACCTCTCTGTAGCCACCTCTATTCACTGTCTGGCATTGTTGGGAACGCCTGTGCCTAAGTCCTGCTGACCCCAGTACCCAAGGGCTCAACCTATGGGGAACAAGGGCTGGTATAGGTGAAGCTCCTGTTGGGCCTTCCTTCTCTGTTCCACCTCACCGACAACAAGGACCTCCAGGGGCCTACCCCTGGGGGTAGCAAGAGCTTAGGGTCCACTTTCCTTACAAGGCCTCACCAATCCCTTCCCTGGGTGACGGTGGTGGAAAGGGCATCCTTTCCACCACCGTCACCCACAATGAAGCTTGTTTGTCCTCCCACTCAATCATCACTCTATAACCTGGATAAGACAGTATGTCTCCATGTATAAACCAGATTTTTACCCATCATTTGTCCTGATTCTGCCTATCTATTACCTTCCAAACTCTTAAATTGCTGGCTATGGGACCCTACATAAGGGTCTGAGTAATCCCAGTATCTAGAATGGCTTTTAACTATTGTCCTTTTATTTTTACTATCCGGTCAAAGGCAACTGTTTCTTCTATTCCAGTGCTCTTGACTGAAGGACCCCCTTCCATATATGAGCAATCCATGTAGGGGAAATCTTTCTTGAAGTGCCCCTCCTCCCCACAAGTAAAACACTTGTATGTCTCTTTCCCCATTAGGGTACCCTTCGTTTCTTGATGATCCATTGTCTTTTTTTCTTCCATATCCCAGGATTTATAATGTCTCAACCTCCTCTCTGGTTCCAGGTTCTTTTCCTTGGGACTTCCTCTCTAGCTGTTTTTCTTCACTCTGGAACATCTCATGTATGGGTTTAACCCTCTCCCCTTTGCCAATCTCCTTTTCTTCCTCGACGTCTACATACCGCTCACTGAAAGTAATTGCCTCTTTTAGGTTAGTAGGCCCCTGGCAGCCTACCCAGACCTGCATCTTTCCCATAAGGATAGCTAAATACTGTTTCAAAATTATAACCTCCAACATTTCTTGTTTTGACTTCTGTTCCAGTTCTAACAACCTACTTGCAAGGTCTCACATATATTGGGCTACCACTGAGGTCTTTCTTCTTTCCCAAACTTCAATTCCCTAAATTTATACCAGTAACACCCAGCAGAGAGACCAAACCAATCTGCAGTAGCACTTTTACTACATCATAATTATGGGCATTCTCTTTATCCAAGGCCCGGTATGCAGTTTGCATTTCTCCAGTTAAATTGGGGGCTAATCTGGTCGTCCAACATTCCTGGGGCCGGCACACTATTTCTGCCACCATCTCAAAGGTTGTCAGAAATGCCTCTGTCTCATCACTCTCAGTCATTTTACTTAATCCCAAACCCCACACCAGTCCAGCCCCACCTGATTCTTCAGCCCTTGACAGTCCTTCATCTTGCCATTGCTGCTTTTGAAGTTCCACTAAGGCTTTTGTCTCCCTGGACTGTTGCTCAATCACGGTGACCAATGGTTGCTGTTGCTGTGTTTGCTGGGCCAACATATGTTGTATCATATTATATGTCTGACTCTTGTTGCTTTTGAATCTGTTCCACCACCATCCACTTGACCATTGCTTCAGACGCCATCATGGACCTCAGAAACAAAACAAAGAATGAAAAAAAAACCAAGTGCAGTACCACCACAGATTCTTACTTTCCCCATGTCTCCCACTTCCTCTCCAGTTGGCTCCCCCCAGTGATCTCCTTTGATACCCCTTTCCTCTGGGTATTCACTGAGAAGCCTTATCTTATTTGAGAAACCCACCACTGAGTTTCCCACTAGTATCCGAACCCATTAGAATAAGGTATGCTTACCTCATTCCTTCTTGGGTTTCTGCTAATCCAGGGTCCATGCATTTTAGTCTCGGGTTGTTTCTGTGCATTGGATTCCCAGCAATCCAAGTTCTGACACCAATTGTCGACTCCGCCTTTCCATGGGTAATGAGTAGTGTCATCCTATTCTCCCAAACAGCTGATGTTTCTGAGGCTAATTTACTTCTACAGGACTCTTCTAGGTAGTGTGGCCACCTCTGAACTCAGCCACAGCTTGAGTGGGTGCTTTTAATCCTGCAGGGAGCTCAAACAACTGGGAGTAAATACTTGTGTCCCTTGCCACCTACCAGTCTATGGAAGGCCCTCTGAAAATAGGCCCAGCCTTCACTACACAGGCCAAGCTGCAGTTCATAAAGAAACCACTGAGAGATCAGTCCATGGTTTCTGACTCTGGGTTTAAACCTTGTGATTCCACACACAGTTTATGACTCCTGCCACTGATTTAAATCCCTCTATTTCAGGCACATTTTATGGCTCCTGCCACTAGGACTGTTGAAGCACTGAATCAAGTGCCTGTGGCCTTGGTTCAATGGAAACCAAGCTCTTACAGACACAACCCACCGTAGCTTGTACAGGGAGACATAGACACTGCACCTAACCCAACTACAGCTACATCCACCCACAGCAGTTTCCTCTTAGCAGACTCTAACCTGAGAGGGTTTCCACCAGAACTCTCCCTCCTCCATTGATATTGGTCCAGGTTCTGGACTCTCCGACATGTCCACCTCCATCTCCTCCATGCCGCCCTCTGCCTTTAGTAGTCCTGTTTCTGTTTCTGTTCCTGTTCCCCCCCTCCTCAGGCTGCCTCACTAGCTCCTCCAAGTCCACTTGTGTATCCCTGCCCTCTTGCTGAGGACACAGGCTATGCAGTCCCTCCCTCTCTGTTCATCAACCCTCCCCCTCTCCCAGTGCCTCTCTGAGAATGATCTTTCTCACAGGACAAGCAGGATGGTAGTCCTCACATATGGGTGACATCACAGGATGGAGCCAAATCATGGAACACTTTTGTCAAAGTTTCTAGAACTTTGACTGACCCCTACTGGGCATGCCCAGCATGGTACTAACCCTGCAGCCAGCAGGGGTCCCTCTTCAGTCTTCTTTTTTCCGTGCAGCAGTAGCCATGCGGTTAAGGAGTCTACAAGTATTCCTGACAAGAATTTTCTTCACGGAATTATTTAAATTTAAATTGCCCCACAGGGGTCCCTCCATTAACTTTTTTCAGTTCGGTAAGTTTTTACCCGTTTTCCATCGATTACCGTCGAGTTTGGCCCTCGCGGCCTACTGGCTGTCAAACGTACCACGGCTCGATTTTTTCTATGGCCATGGCGTTGGGGTTTCGTCAGTGTCCAGACTGTACTCATACCATGTCCATTACAGACCCTCATAAAGTCTGTGTAATGTGTCTTGGACAAGAGCACGATGTCTTGACCTGCACCAAATGTGCCCTAATGACACCAAAAGGTCGCAAGGCCAGAATGGAGAAGATGGGACTTCTCTTCCATGCTCAAACCCCAACTCCATCCATTCAATTGACATCATCAGAACCGGCACCATCAATGTCGCGCCAGCTTCGCCCACCGACCGGTGACCACCCAGCATCGATCACATCTCAGCCTTCGACACCCTCTTCTCCCCCTCAGGATCAAGGGAATTGGAAGGAGAAACATTGCAATCGGCACCGAAAGTCTCGGACCGTCGAGGTATTGAAACCATTGACCTCGCTATCATCCGAGCCACCGCCGAAGAAACCCTGTCCAGAAAAGGCACTGACCGGGTCACCGAGGCAATCCTCATCAACAGGGCATCGGGAGCAGCGACTCTGCCTCTAACGGTGGTCCCTCCGGCTATGCCTCTGCCTTCTTCTTCTGTTCCGGAGCCGGGGCTACTTGCTCCAGGTCTCCGAGAAGAACTGGACCGGATGGTTCAGGAGGCCATCGACAAGGTGAGGCATCGACTCCAGGTTCCCCTTGCACCGATATTGGTACCGATAGTGGAACCGAGCACCGACCCAATTCCAGCAGCATTGGCACTGCTGCTATCGAGGTTGGAAGTGCTTATTACTGCTTTTCCTCCGGTGGATCCCGGGTCACCGATGGCTCCTGTGCCCTCCCCACTTGCTTTGTCATTGGGAGGAGAAACACCGTTCTTCATCCCTCCTTTGGGAGTTCTGCCTCAGCCATCGAGATAGATACTGATACCCCCATTGGCGCCATCTAGGCATCCACCGATGCCATCAATGCCTGCGCCGGGGCCGTCATCACTTTCATTGGTGCCTCCGGTTCTTCCTCTGATGCCTTCGGAGCCTAAACCAGGACCTTCAGGTATCCATCTACCCCGTCCCTCTACAGTTCCTAGAGAGACAGATGCTGATCCTTATGATACCTGGACTGATGATTCCTCTCCAGACACCAATGATTTACCTTCACCACCTTCACCCACTGAAAGTAGGAAGCATTCTCCTCCAGAGGACCTTTCTTTCATAAACTTTGTGAAGGACATGTCTGAATTGGTCCCCTTCCAGTTACTGATGGAACAGGATGACAGACATCAGATGATGGAGTTGCTTCAATTCCTGGATGCGCCCAAGGAAATCACCTCCATCCCCATCCATCAAGTTCTTCTTGACCTTCTCAAAAAGAACTGGGAGCACCCTGGCTCCATTGCACCAGTCCACAGGAAAACTGACTCTACCTACTTGGTGCAGTCAGCCCCAGGGTTTCAAAAGCCTCAATTGGATCACCAATCTGTGGTGGTTGAATCTGCGCAAAAGAAAGCAAAAAGGTCCAAAACTAATATGTCCTTTCCCCCTGGCAAGGTAGAGAAGTTTTTGGATACCATTGGTCGCCGAGTCTTTCAAGGATCAATGCTGATCCTCCGAATTGCTGCTTACCAACTATATATGACCCAATATAATAGAGTCATTTTTAAGCAACTGCAAGATTTGGCAACCTCCATGCCTCAATCACTTCCAGAAAAGTTCCACACCCTACGTAATAAGGGTTTGGAGGCAGGCAAACATGAGATTAGGTAATGTTACGATATCTTTGACACTGCAACCAGAGTGTCTGCAGCCACTATTTCAGCAAGACGATGGGCTTGCCTTAAGTCCTCAGACCTTCGTCCAGAAGTACAAGAGTGGTTGTCCGACCTCCCCTGCATAGGAGACAATCTCTATGGTGAGCAGATTCAAAAGACAATGGCTGAGCTACAGGACCATCATGAGACTCTCAGACAGCTCTCTCTGTTTCCTTCAGATTATCCTTCTAAACAGCCTTTCCGAAAGGACTCTAAAATGTCTTTTTATAGACCAAAGAAGTCCTATCCACCAGCAGCTAGATGCCGCTCTGTGAGACCATTTCTCAAATCACAGTCTCGTCAAACTCGAAAGCAAAAGCCACAGACAGCCTCCCAACTGGGCCCTGCTTCTGGTTTTTGACTCTCGCATAGAGAGCAGCAGCCAGATTCCATTACCAAATATCTCAGTGGGAGGCCACTTGTGCCATTTCAACAATATATGGCAATCAATCACCTCGGACCACTGGGTCCTAGCAATAATTGCTCAAGGCTACCATCTCAACTTTCTGTCCATCCCGCAGGATTCCCCACCTCTAGTGACATGGAGAACATCCGACCATTCATTGCTCCTGGAACAGGAGGTCTCCCTCCTACTCCAGTCCAGAGCAATAGAACCAGTACCATCGCCTCAGCAAGGCCTCGGGTTCTATTCCCGATACTTTTTAATCCCCAAAAGATCGGGAGGCGTTCGTCCAATTTTGGATCTACGAGCCCTCAACAAGTACCTCCAGAGAGAAAAGTTCAAGATGGTAACCTTGGGCTCTCTGTTTCCTCTTCTTCAAAGAGGAGACTGGCTCTGCTCTCTTGACCTTCAGGATGCATACACTCATATTGTGATAACTCCATCTCATCACAAATTCCTGAGGTTTTTCGTAGGCCCCAAGCACTATCAATACCGAGTGCTTCCATTCGGCTTAGCATCTGCACCACGAGTATTTACAAAATGCCTCGTCATAGTTGCAGCCTTCCTCAGGACTCAAGGTGTCCACGTCTACCCCTATCTGGATGACTGGTTAATCAGGGCTCTGACTCAGCAATCCGCTTTGTCATCCCTACATCTCACCTTACACACTCTAATTTCACTCGGATTTCTCGTCAATTATGACAATTCCTCCTTAGTCCCATCTCAAACCTTATCGTTCATTGGGGCAGACTTGGACACCTTACAGGCAAAGGCTTTCCTGCCTCGACAACGAGCCCTCACTCTCGTGTCTCTGGCACACCTGCAGTCTCAACACTCAGCGACTGCTCATCGTTTTCTCATCCTTCTAGGACACATGGCATCCTCAGTTCATGTCACACCAATGGCCCGCCTGGCCATGAGAATCATGCAGTGGACTCTAAGGTCGCAGTGGACACAGTCCCTTCAGCCCCTGTCGACCATTGTCCACGTCACCGACTCACTCCGTCTGTCTCTCGCCTGGTTGACGAATCACATCAATCTTCTACAGGGCTTGCCCTTTCAAGCACAAAACGCTCAAATAATTCTCACCACTGATGCTTCCAACTTCGAGTGGGAAGTCCATGTGGCCGATCTCCAGATACAAGGTTCCTGGTCTCCAGAGGAAGCCAAACACCAAATAAATTTCTTTGAGCTTCGAGCAATAAGATACGCTCTCAGAGTATTTCAGGATCGCCTGTCCAATCAAGTCATCCTGATCCAGACAGAAAACCAGGTGGCCATGTGGTACATCAACAAACAGGGAGGGACAGGATCCTACTTTCTATGTCAGGAAGCTGCACAGATATCAGCGGAGGCCCTCTCCCATTCAATGTACCGCAGGGCCACCTACTTGCCGGGAGTGGACAATGTGTTGGCAGACAAGTTGAGTCACAACTTCCAACTGCACAAGTGGTCTCTAAACCCCTCAGTAGCAAACTCCATCTTCCAAAAATGGGGTTATCCTCAAACAGACCTCTTTGTGTCACCACCTCTTTGTGTCACCACCTCTTTGTGTCACCTTTAGTAGTCATGTTTCTGTTCCTGTGCCCCCCCTCCTCAGGCTGCCTCACTAGCTCCTCCAAGTCCACTTGTGTATCCCTGCCCTCTTGCTGAGGACACAGGCTATGCAGTCCCTCCCTCTCTGTTCATCAAACCTCCCCCTCTCCCAGTGCCTCTCTGAGAATGATCTTTCTCACAGGACAAGCAGGATGGTAGTCCTCACATATGGGTGACATCACAGGATGGAGCCCAATAATGGAACACTTTTGTCAAAGTTTCTAGAACTTTGACTGACCCCTACTGGGCATGCCCAGCATGGTACTAACCCTGCAGCCAGCAGGGGTCCCTCTTCAGTCTTCTTTTTTCCGTGCAGCAGTAGCCACGCGGTTAAGGAGCTCTACAAGTATTCCTGACAAGAATTTTCTTCACGGAAAATTTCTGCTCTCTCACTCGCAGCCAACATTACCCACCAAGAGATGCGTTCTCCCGATCATGGTCAACCGCTCTCCTATACGCATTCCCTCCACTCCCACTTCTCTCGAAGACTCTCATGAAGTTACGTCAGGACAAGGGAACCATGATCCTGATAGCACCCCACTGGCCCCGCCAAGTGTGGTTTCCAATTCTTCAGGATCTTTCCATTCGCAGGTACATTCTTCTGGTAACAGACCCACTTCTAATCACTCAAAAAGACGAGTGCCTTCGCCACCTCAATCTTCAGGCCCTGTCCCTGACAGCATGGATGTTGAAAGGTTAATCCTTCAGCCACTTAACCTTTCTGATCCAATCTCCCGTGTCTTGATTGCGTCACGGAAGCCTTCCATGAGAAAATCGTATTCATACAAATGGAACAGGTTCACGTCATGGTGCTCTTCTCAGGCCCTTGATCACTTTACCTGTCCAATCTCAAAGTTTCTAGACTACCTTTGGCACTTGTCAGGGTCAGGTCTTAAAACTTCCTCCATTAGAATGCATGTCAGTGTGGTAGCTGCCTTCCATAAAGGTATCGGGGGTGTCCCTATCTCAGTACAACCCCTTGTAAAATGCTTCTTGAAGGGCTTGCTTCACCTCAAGCCTCCACTACGTCCGGCCCCTTCTTGGGACCTCAACCTGGTTTTAGGTCAGCTCATGAAACCACCATTTGAACCTCTCCACTCCTGTGAGCTTCGCTATCTCACATGGAAAGTGATTTTCCTTCTGGCAATCACTTTGGCTCGCAGAGTTAGTGAATTACAGGCCCTAGTTACCTATCCACCTTACACTAAACTTCTGCAAGACCGGGCGGTACTTCGCACTCACCCTAAATTCTTACCTAAGGTAGTATCAGAGTTTCATCTTAATCAATCCATTATACTACCTACCTTCTTTCTCAGGCCCCATTCCAATCCAGGAGAGCAGGCTCTGCATACCCTTGACTGTAAATGGGCTCTAGCGTTCTATCTAGACCAGGGGTGGGCAATTCCGGTCCTCAAGGGCTGCAAACCACTCGGGTTTTCAGGATATCCTTAATGAATATGCATGAGAGAGACCTGCATACACACTGCCTCAGTTGTATGCAAATCTATTTCATGCATATTCATTAGGGGTATCCTGAAAACCCGACTGGTTTTCAGCCCTCGAGGACTGGACTTGCCCACCCCTGATCTAGACCGTACAGCTGCCCACAGGAAGAGCACTCAATTATGTGTGTCTTTCCATCCTAGCAAATTGGGGCAGCCTGTGGGTAAGCAGACTCTTTCCTCCTGGTTGGTGGACTGCATATCCTTTTGCTATCAGCAAGTGGGCATTCCACTCCAAGACCGTGTTAAAGCACACTCTGTGAGGGCCATGGCGAATTCAGTAGCACACCTACGATCGGTGCCGCTTCCTGACATTTGCAGGGCTGCCACTTGGACTTCTCTCCATACTTTTATAGCCCACTATTGTTTAGACAAAGCCGGAAGACAAGATTATATCTTCGGCCAGTCTGTCTTGTGTAACCTATTTACGATGTGACGTACCAACACCCTTCCACCTGCCCGGTGGGGTTCAGGATGCCCTCTACCAAATTCTACCCCCGTTGTTGTGCCTGTTGTATGCCTTTGGCTACATTTGGTGCATGTTCGGACATCTTCAGCTCAGTACTCACCCATATGTGAGGACTACCATCCTGCTTGTCCTGTGAGAAAGCAAATGTTGCTTACCTGTAACAGGTGTTCTCACAGGACAGCAGGATGTTAGTCCTCAAGAAACCCGCCCGCCACCCGCGGTGTTGGGTTCGTTTTATTATTTTATTTTTCGGCACTGCCTGTAGCTTTTAAATAAGACTGAAGAGGGACCCTTGCTGGCTGCAGGGTTAGTGCCATCCTGGGCATGCCCAGTAGTGGCCAGTCAAATTTCTAGAAACTTTGACAAAAGTGTTCCGTGATTGGGCTCCATCCTGTGATGTCACCCATATGTGAGGACTAACATCCTGCTGTCCTGTGAGAACACCTGTTACAGGTAAGCAACATTTGCTTTTCCCCTAACCTGGGTTTTCTTGGGCTTTGAGGATTCAACCCAGGTTTCCAGCCTCAACCTCTCCTAGGGTATATAATAACCATCACACTATAAAATAATGAGTAGAGTGGAACAAGTAAACATTAATTGTTTGCTAGGTGTTATGCCTGTCAGTTGCAGATGGCTGCGACCGCGTGTACTCACTTCTTGTACCACTCTCCTGCCCTCCTTGGAGCTGCTCGCGGCACGGGCCAGTCTACACCGTCACATTCCCCGGGACTCCTCATGGTGGCATGGATGCTGTTACCACCCTCTACGACTTTGGACCTTCCTAGGTGCACACGTGCGTCACCAGCCATTGCCTTTGAAGCCTCTTTGGCGGGAACCTCAGGAATGTCCCTGTTTGATGTTATGGGACTGCTGTATTTAAGTTCCACCTTTGCCCCCAGCTAGCTGACATGGCAACAAGTTCCGTAGGTGTCTACAACTCCTGCCTTCGTGTTCCTGTGACTTCGCTGCCTAGCCTTTGCTCCTGGAACCTGTCTGGCATCCTCTCCTCGGGGGTCAGTGTGTGCTCCTACAGGGACTCGCTCCCCTGGCCTACCCTTCTCCTTGCTCTGGCTCTGCGCCTCCTAGTTTCTATTCTGCAAGGCTTTCTACTTCTCAGATTTCTCCTCGGAACACCGTGGCAACCTGTGAGTTCCACGACTATGCTTCCCCGCTCATCGGGGTTGTGCCTGTGTTCTACATAAGACTGTCTGCGACACCCCACTCCTCAGGGCCATGCCTACAAGTATCTAGGGACTCTCAGAGCTCCCCCCCCCCACTCCTCGGGATTGTGCTCTCAGATATCAATGTGACTGTCAGCCCCCGCTCCTTGGGGTTGCATCTATTCTAGACTGCCGGCTTTTCCCGCTCTCTGGGACATTGCCTACATCTGCAGCGGAGATCTGGCTCAGGCTTTCCTGCTCCGCGGGTTGGCCTGCGTGTTTGTATCAATGATCTCTATGCTGCACAAGCTTCACCCCTCAGGGCTGCTTTCCCGGGGAACCTCCTGACTGGCTAGTCTTGCGCCTTCCGCTACATGGTCTGTCTGGCGCCTCCTCCCTTCAAGGCCTCAGCCCAGGTACTGCCTCCAGCCTGCCATCCTACTGGGGTAACCTCCTGATCCCTGGGGCACTCTCCATCACTGTGCCCAGAGCTCCCTGCTTTGCCTATACCTTGCCTCCCGATGGTGCGGACCTGTGGGGCTCCTCCCCACAGGTAGCAACAACGCGCATCTTGGGCCAAGGGTCCACACACCTATGAATCATAACACTAGGTGATGCATTTAAAAATAATAAGAGAAAATAGATTTTTAGTCAACACATATTTAAGCTCTGGAATTTGTTTTCAAAGGATGTGATGAAAGGTAATAGTGTTGCTGCATTTAAAAAAGGTTTGGACCGATTCCTAGAGAAAAAGTCCATAAACAAATATTAAGGGGCAGATTTTAAAAGCCCTAAGTGCACCGAGCTTATTTTGCAATGCATAGGCCTGGTGATGTGCGCAAGCCCCGGGATGCACTTATGTCCCGTGGCTTGAAAAAAGGGATGGGGCGGGGGTGTGGCCAGAGGCAGGCGCAACTTGAAAATAAAGGTCAGGGGGTTATAGGTAGGGCTGGGGGGCGGGTTAGGTAGGGGAAAGGAGGGGAAGGTGGGGGGCGGAGGGAACAGGGAAAGCCATTGGGGCTCCCCTAGGGCTCGGCGCGCGCAAGGTGCACAAGTGTGTACCCCCTTGCATGCACCAACCCCGGATTTTATAACATGAGCGCGGCTGCACGTGCATGTTATAAAATTGGGCATAGATTTGTGCGCGCTGAGAAAGATGGCCACAGTTGGAAACAGGATACTGAGTTTGATGTTTCTTTGATCTGACCCAGTATGGCAATTCTTATGTTTTTATCTTCTTAGACATCTTGTAAATCAGGAACAACTTAGGCTGGTACAGATGTTAATTCTTTGGTAATTTTGACTGACCGGTTTTCAGGTTGCTGGGAAATACATTCTGTGCTTTGCTTACTCATTATGGGTGTGCAGGCCCAAAAATTTAGTGTCATGCCATTGCATTTTGTTTGGGGACAAATTTTCATGTTGTTTAGGCTTTTTCTCAATTGTTTTGTGGTTTTAGGTTTCTGAAATAGTGTGCACTATACAGAAATAATGTGCACTATTATTTGAACATAGTATGCATTATTTGTGAATAGTGCACACCACAATCAATAGAAGATAAAGTACACATATGGGTAGATTTTAAAAGAAGCGTGCACATGTTATAAAATCCTGGGTCGGCACGCGCAAGAGGGTGTAAAATTATGCAACTTGTGCGCACTGAGCCACGCTGCCTTCCCCCATTCACCCTAGCCTGACCTTCCCACCCCTTTCCCTAACCTTCCCCCCCCCCAGCCCTACTCTAACCCCCCTGGCCTTTATTTTATCTTTTGCACCTGACTCTGGGCAGGCGCAAGTTGCGTGTGCCAGCTGACTGCCAACGCCCGATCCCTGGCACAGCGGCTAATATGGCCGCTGTGCCGGGAGCCTGACCCTGGCCCTGCCCCGACCCTGGACCACCCCTGCCCCTTTAGTAAAGCACTGGGACTTACATGCATCCCAGGGCTTTACGCATGTCACCGGGCCTTTTGAAAATAGGCCTGGCGCGCGTAATGCCGGTTACACGCGTAAATCCGGCCCATATTTTTTTCTATAGTTTCATTGTGAAAATGACATGAAACAACATTGATAATGTATTAAATAGGTTTCTTGGTCCAATACTCTCCTTCAGGGCATGGTTCTTTGAATGCTGAATTCAGGATGATAGCAGACTGGCCAAGTATCCTGCATTAAGTGATAGTCTTCTGCTCTGGAAGTTCATCTCTTGAAAGTTCTCATGTCCACCAGTTACACATAGTCAAGACTAGGGAGAGAGCTTTTTCATTGATAGACCCCAGCATATGTAACAAGCTTCCAATGCATACCAGGTAGGTATATGGATGACTATTTCTCCTTTAGAAGGGCTAATAAATCTGGCTCTTTCCTTAAAAACAAAGGCTTGATCTGATGTTCACTTGCATAGGGGTAGATTTTAAAAGAAGCGCGATCAGCCTACTTTTGCTTGCGCATCAGACTCAAGCAAAAGTACGCTGGATTTTAGTAGATACGCGCGGAGCCGCGCGTATCCACTAAAATCCTGGATCGGCGCGCGCAAGGCTATCTTTTTTTTATAGCCTGCGCGCGCCGAGCCGCGCTGCCTCCCCCCGTTCCCTCCAAGGCCGCTCCGAAATCGGAGCGGCCTCGGAGGGAACTTTCCTTTGCCCTCCCCTCACCTTACCCTCCCTTCCCCTACCTAACCCACCCACCCGGCCCTGTCTACACCCCCCCCTTACCTTTGTCGGGGGATTTACGCCTCCCGGAGGGAGACGTAAATCCCCGCGCGCCAGCGGGCCTGCTGCGCGCCGGGCCGCGACCTGGGGGCGGGTACGGAGGGCGCGGCCACGCCCCCGGGCCGTAGCCACGCCCCGTACCCGCCCCCAAAACGCTGCCGACACGCCCCCGGAACGCCGCGACGACCGGGCCCGCCCCCCGACACGCCCCCCTCCGAGAACCCCGGGACTTACGCGAGTCCCGGGGCTCTGCGCGCGCCGGGAGGCCTATGTAAAATAGGCTTCCCGGCGCGCAGGGCCCTGCTCGCCTAAATCCGCCCGGTTTTGGGCGGATTTAGGCGAGCAGGCTCTGAAAATCTACCCCATAATGCATACTTTTTGTTGCCTTGATTTGTGTTTTAGCTACTGATGTTTCCAAGACCTGAATTTAAGGGGCTGATGGTGCTAATTTTCTGTATTATTGGTCTGTTTTTATTTATTGTTTTTGGGTACTTATCTTCTTTTACATTTTTATTTATTTAATATCTAATGTGATATTTTCATTGTAATTGCATTGGTATTGTCATAAGTATGTGTTGTATAGAGATGTGCATTTGTTTTTCCCAAATTAGACAATTTCAACAAAATTGTCTAATTTGGCATGGTTTGGAGGCAATGAAAACCGAAAAGAATTTTTCCGAAATTTCAGAAAAATTCATATTTTGGGTTAGCACGCAATAACCCGAAAAGCGGGGGCCCACAAAAAAAAGAAAAAACAAACTGTGGGATAAACAAAGTTTCCCACAGGGGCCCGAAAACAAAGCCCAAAATGAATAAAAAACCCAAAGCACATCTCTAGTGTTGAATATATTGTATTTTGTTTGGGAGTTTTCTGGATTATTTTTATTATACTGTAAAATTGTTTTTGCAATATTGTTTTAATTCTGATGTATATCACTTTGATCAATTTTATGAAATGACAATTATTATGGTCTTAACTTTAATTGATTTGAGAAACCCACCTTCAGGCCGATACAGTACAGTGTGCTCCGACGGAGCGCACTGTTAGCCTGCTATTGGATGCGCTTTTTCCCTTACCCCTTATTCAGTAAGGGGAGGAAAACTCGCGTCCAACCCGCAGCACCTAATAGCGCCCTCAACATGCAAATGCATGTTGAGGGCGCTATTAGGTATGCGCGCGAGATACAGAAAGTAAAATGTGCAGCCAAGCCGCACATTTTACTTTCAGAAATTAGCGCCAACCCAAAGGTCGGCGCAACTTTCTTCCGGCGCCAGGAAAGTGCACAGAAAAGCAGTGAAAACTGCTTTTCTGTGTACCCTCCAACTTAATATCATAGCAATATTAAGTCAGAGGTCCTGAAAAGTAAAAAAAGTAAAAAAAAAAAAAATTGAATTCAGCCCGCGGCTGTCGGCGAAGGGCCGGTGCGCGTGCTGGGAGAGCGGGCGTTCGTCCACTCTCCCGCGGACTTTACTGAATCAGCCTGCTTGGAAGCACTTCTGGCTAGAACCTTTTTTTGCCCAACTATGGGCTGGATTCATCATTCTTCGCAGAATGATGAATCCCGCAAAAAGGGGGGGTGGGCCTGTGAAAGGCCGCATCCGTTCGCACGGCAGTGGTGTGGCCAGCTGCAGCCTTTCATGTGAACAGCGCCACCATAACAGGTGGTGCTATTTGCTTTGCTACTGCAGACAAGAATGCACCGACTCCTCCCCTCTCCGCCTCAACTCCTCCCCTCCCTGCCCAGACTCCTTCCCTCCAGCTAACTTACATCCTATTGCACACGAAAAGGCCCTTTTTGCATGCGATAAACCTTTAGTAGGGGCTGATGGTGCTAATTTTCTGTATTATTGGTCTGTTTTTATTTATTGTTGTTGGGTACTTATCTTCTTTTACATTTTTATTTATTTAATATCTAATGTGATATTTTCATTGTAATTGCTTTGGTATTGTCATAAGTATGTGTTGTATAGAGATGTGCATTTGTTTTTCCCAAATTAGACAATTTCAACAAAATTGTCTAATTTGGCATGGTTTGGGGGCAATGAAAACTGAAAAGAAAAAACTGAAAAGAAAAGTAAATAACCCCCTAAATGTGTACAATCTATGAATTTGACCAGAGAGATTTAACTGGCTAGATGGGCCAAACTTTAAATGAGGCAGGTTTACCTGGCTTTATAAAAAGGATACATTATTGAATGAATAACCAATTTAACTTCAGCAGAACTGAAATGGGTTAGTCAGGTTGAGGTTTATATGCCTAATAGAGGAAACAAGACATTTAGTGACCTACTTTGCAATAAATAGCACTAATCACTGGGCCATCAAGTCAACATTAAAACTAGAGGTATACAGTATATTATGGCAATGTTATTTTGTCTGTACAGTTGATCAGCAGTTTTCTCATTTATTTTAATGTTCTTTGGGGCACCAGCCAGGTAGTTCATTTATAATTTGATATGCAGCATCTGCAAAACAAAGATTGCTGAAATAGATTTACCTAAATTGTCTTCAGTTTTACACACTCTGCTTTTGCATTGCAAAAGTTGCATTTTCAATCTATGCCCATTGTACTTAAAATATGCAAAGGACCATGCATCAGGGGAAGTGGGTAATTGATAAGTACAGAACATTTATTTTATACTGATCACAAAACACTGGGGGTTTACTTGGGAAAGATGCATCTTTGGCTCCATTAGGTTGTTTACGCTGGCACCATTCCCATCAGCTGACACATCTGCACTATTGGGACATTTCTAATGTTGCGCATTAATTTCAACATTTTTCAAATGCAGCTTCTCTTGACATCACCAGTAGGAATAAATTCATGGAAAATTTGCACATGGGGCTCTTTGTACAATGCAAAAAGCCAATAATCATATTAATCAAAGGTCATACGATGTTTGCTTTTTTTTTAATGATTTTTTTCAGAATCCATTTGCATCACTTCTTCTTATATGCCTCTATTCTGTGAAATTTAAAAGGATATAAGAAGCAAAAATTCCAAGGGACAAAATTGAATGTTCCCTGACCTGCCAGAAATATATTTTACAGCTTGAGAAAACTGCTGCAGGGCTAATACTGTAGATAGTCAACCATTTATCCCATCTAAGAATTTTGCTGAATAGTAGTCAGTGAGATCCATATTCAGTACCATGTCATTGGCATTTTCTATTTTATTCAAACACATGCCCATCACTAATAAATAAGGGACATATATTTACTCTTTCAAATAATACTAAAACAAGGTGACATTCTATGAAACGAAAATCAGCAGATTTTAAACAGAGGCCGGCCAATGGCGCCGATAGCTCGTCACATGGAAAGGGCAAAGGGCCATCAGTGCCATTTTAATTACTTGCAGCCGATGGCCCGAGAGCGGGAGATCGCTCCTGGGACTCCCACTGGACCACCAGGGAAATGGGGGTGTCGGGAAGGTGATGGGGGTGCAATGAAGTAAATTTGAAGGGTTGGGGTGTGTTTGGGTTTTTTCTTTTTCTTTTTTTTTTTTTACAACCCCCCCATCTGCCCCCCCCTGGGTTTCGGGCCCCCCCCCCCCAGGGGATTTTTGGTAAGTCTTAGGGCGAGGGTTCGGACAAGTCGTGAGATGGAACCGCGGGTCCATTTAAAAGCTAGGGCTTATTTTTGGAGTAGGGCTTATATTTCAAGCCCTACAACAAATATCCTGAAAATCAAGCTAGGGCTTATTTTCAGGGTAGGATTTATTATCAGAGAGTCCTCTGAGAGAGAGACACATTTTTGCATTTAATGTGAGGGACAGCCCAAGAAAGACCAAGGTTGATATTCAGCACCACATAGATGGATAAATAAGGACTTATCCAGCGAAGTGGTAGCATCTGAATATCTGACCACATTTAGCAGCCACTACTTAACTGGCTAAGTACTTTAAGGTGATATTTTAAAAGCCCGATATGCGCATCAACCAGGGGATGTGTGAATAAGTCAGAATGGTACACGCCTAGTGGATATTAAAAGCAGCCCAGCTCCATGAGTATCACTTGCTGCGTGCACAAATGAAAAGTTGCCAAACAGGGATGGCGTGTGGACATGGACTTATGAACTTACTTAACACTTCACTCTCCTTTGCCTTAGGAATCAGCTTAGATCATGAGCCCTCTGGGAACAGGAAAATATTTATAGTACCTGAATGTAATCTGCTTTGAAACACCTGAAAGTCAGAATATAAATAAATATAAAGACAGTGAAGAGAAACATATCTTTGCCTGCCTTATCAGTTTATTCTCTTTCTGACAGTCTTTTGTGTGTGTATGTGCAAAAGAAGTCAATCAGCAGTGCACATATACTATACATTGCGTATGTGTGTGTGTGTGTGTGTGTGTGTGTGTGTTTAGTGTGTGAGAGAGAGACACATTTTTGCATTTAATGTGAGGGACAGCCCAAGAAAAACCAAGGTCGATATTCAGCACCACATAGATGGATAAGTAAGGACTTATCCAGCAAAGTGGTGGCATCTGAATCTCTGACCACATTTAGCAACCACTACTTATCTGGCTAAGTACTTTAAGGTGATATTTTAAAAGCCCAATATGCTCATCAACCAGGGGATGTGTGAATAAGTCAGACTGGTACACGCCTAGTGGATATTAAAAGCAGCCCGGCTCCATGAGTATCACTTGCTGCGTGCACAAATGAAAAGTTGCCAAACAGGGATGGGGTGTGGACATGGTCTGGGCAGGGCGTGGATGGGACATGGGCTTTCCTTGATTTTAACCTGAAATTTGAGCATAAAAACTTACATGATCCAGCATGTGCCATGGCCCACTGCTGCATAACTTTACATCTGCTATGGATGATGTGTAAGTAATAAAACTAAATATCCAGGTAGATCAGTGGGGTTTTAAGGGTCAGGATTAACAGGGGAAAAGAAAGCTATTAAACTAGGAGGGTTTGGAAGACCTATTCCTTAACTGGGTAAACTGTGACTGAACTGGGAAAACTGGCAATGACATCAGCGTGCGTCCCTATTAAAATCACCCCTTTTATGCATTAGAAGCCGGATTTGTGCACACACTTAAAACTGAGCACACATGTGCATGCAGACAAGCTTTTTTTTAGAACTTGTGTGCATATATGTATGTTATAAAATAGCTATATCCATGGGCACAGGCTGATGAACGCGTGCAAATGTGATCCTGCATGCCAGCATGAAAGTTACTGCCCCTGCTGGAAAAGTACTTATCTGGCTAAGTGATGGTTGGGAAAAGGACATTTCAGGAAGGAGATACATATCCAGCTAACGTATCTGGATAAGAAGCAATATATTGTGACATCAAAAACCTCATTAACTACTTTGGATTCCATCATTCCACTACAAGGAGTGGGAAGAGGAAGAAATAGCCAGGGCAGAAGATTGGGTGTTGCTGCAGAACCAGCTCAGCTGTGACAAATACAAGCAGTATTTGTAGGAGTGAATACTACAAAAGTCTTACCCCTATATTTAAAGAATTCTTTTTTAGGTGCATGTGCAACCACTCCTGATCCTCTTGCTTATGTTGGAGGGGGCGCTAGAGAGTGCTCCCGATCCCTGGGAGATGTGTGTCCTTGGACCACAATGTGACTGCAGAGAGGAGCTCTGTGGAAGCGCCACGGCAGGCAAGACATGTCCCAGCATGGGAGGAGCAGGCTGACCACCGCCCTAACCTCTGCCAAACCTGCACACACCAGAAGAGACCCAACAACGCAATGCTGGTCTCTGGGGAAGCCCTCTGGCCATTCAATAGCCCTTTCAGAACTGCCACTGGGGAGCAGCAGATGCGGCAGGATGGACAGAGATCAAGGACAGGCAATGGTACTGGACTTGGAACAAGACAGGACCTTGGTCTTGGACTAGGCTGAAGACTTGAACAAGACAAGGAAGCTCAGAGGCTCAGACGAGATGAAGACATGTGGAGCTTGGGACTCAGACAAGACAAGGACACTTGAAGACTTAGACAAGACGAGGACATTTGGTACTTGGAGACTCAGATGAGATGAGGATGCTTGGTACTTGGAAACTCAGATGAGATGAAGACGCTTGGTACTTGGAAGCTCAGATGAGATGAGGACAAGAGGTAACTTGGAGCACAGATGAGATGAGGACATGAGAAAACTTGGAACTCGGGCTAGACGAGGACATGAGGAACTTGGAACTCAGAACTTGGAACAATTCAGACGAGATAAAGACACGAGGTGGCTTGAAACTCAGACGTAAGCCTCTCAGATGTAGATTGAAGATCAGAAATGGATTCTATTTATTTATTTATTTATTTATTAACTTTTATTTACCGACATTCATGAAGCACATCATGCCGGTTTACAATGAACTCAGGCGGGAAGTACAATAAAACAATATAACATTAATAGCAATAACTATAATACAATGAACCAAAGGAGCAATAAAATAAGGGAGGATAGGGGAAGGGGAGGTGGGGGAGGATAGGCAGGGGAGGTGGAACAAGGGGAGGGAGGGAGGGTAGGGGGGTAAAGGAGTGTGGGAGGGATGGGATGAGGAGGGGAAGGGGAAGAAGACAGACAGATAGATGGAGTAAAAAAACAAAATAAAATAAAATAAAATAAAATAAAGGGAACTATGTACAGTTGAAAATATGTACATGTACCATTCTAGAGAAATGGTACATGTACCATTTTAGAGAGTCAGGTACCATGTAGAGAGTCAGGTACCTGACTTCTAGAGAGTCAGGCAAGGATCTGGATACTCTGATGAGGACTTGGAATTTGGGAAGACTCAGGCAAGGATGAGGACTCAGGATACTCAGAGACTTAGACAGGCACTGCCCCTCAGGACACCCTACACAGCCGAAGTGGGCTGGTCAGGGACCACCCTGTCACATGGCGTACCCTACACAACCTGAAGAGGCTGGTCGTGGACCATGTAGAGAGCGAAACAAGCACATGACTGAGGCTCAGGACAAAGAAGGAATCCGGGCAGTGCTCGAAGACAGATCCAACCAGAAGAGGGCTCCAGCCACCAAACTCAGACACTGGATAGAAATGGATTTACTCCCAGGAAGGTCAGCTGAAGATGAGGACTGGGGAGAGGTGAAACTGAACCCGGAGCTTGAGGACTGACGGTACTTCAAGATTAGGACTCGGAACATCAGGGCTGGAACGTAGGACATTGGATATGAAAGGACACTGGTACCTCAGGACATCAGGACATCCATGGCATCTGGACATCAGGGATTTCTAGAGAGGAGGACCTCATTGACGTCTGGAACATGACGGGCGAAGACATCAGAAGACGGAGACATCTGGACATCCGAAGACAAGAGTACAGGATCCATCGAAAGACCAGGACGTGGAATGAAGATGACAATGAAGGTTCAGGAACCATGGACGAAGACAAGGAGGACCAACGAGGAACAAGAAGTGAAGAGGAATCACAGAGGACTCCTGGAATGAAGAGCTGGAGCTCAAGATCCAGGAGAGGTCTGACCTCATGACCAACTCCTTGCAAAGGTGAAGAGGAACTGAAGGCTGAGCCCTTTTGTAGGGCTGAAGAGGAAACGCCTAAGGACGTCAGCAGGAGGAGCCCAGGTGGACTGCCCACTGCTGGCCCTTTAAGAGGAGAGAGGAGGCGCAGCCGCATACCTAGGAAGAAGGCAGGAGCAAGGATAGCAGCCATGCTGAGAAGAAGAAGCTGAAGAAGGGGTAGGCCCGAGGTGTCGAGGGCAGCTCCTGCCGCGAAGAGAGAAGACTGAAGACGGCTCCAGGCTGCATGGAGGGAGAACCAAAGACTGAGACTCCCCGCACAGGGGAGGAGAAGGTTTCTTGGCCTCCGGGCCATGAAAAAGAGCTCTAGGGTGGCCTCCCGGCCATGGAAGAGGAAGCTAGTCGGTGGCTCCTGCCACAGGATGGTCCTGATAAGAGCGGCTCCATGCCTTGAAGAAACCACAGCGTTGGCGGCCTCCAAGTCTCAAAAAGGAGCACGGTGGTGGCGGTTCCAGGCCTTGACAGCAGCAGTGAACAATGGCGGCCTCTAGGCTGCATGGAGGCAGCAGCAGTGGCTGACCCGCTGCAGAGCATGACGGCATGGCCCACTGTGCAAAGAGGAAGGCTGGGGCGGTCTCCAGGCCACGAGGCAAGATGGTGGCAGTTCTGATAGCCAAGGCATACAGGAGATGGTGTCAGGAGAGCAGGCAGGCTGGCGTAGGAGGTAAGAGGCTGCTTGCGCTAGGTCCGCGGGCAGCATCACAACAGCTTTGGAGCAGTCTTTTCAAAAATTTGTTATGAGGAAGAATCGTGTCTGGGATTCCTTGAATAAGAAAATGCCAATGAGCTTAATGGATGAAGAGAATTTGGAAGCTCTAGACAGTAGCATCTTAGCCTCTATTGAGGAGGTGGGGAAGGTAAATGATACTGATGGTGTTGAGATACTGTAGGTAGAGAGCATGCATAATGCCCCTGGCCTTTTTCTTCAGGTCCTTCCTCAGCCTGAACTCCAGTGCCAACAGCAGCAGCCCCCATGGATGCAAAGATGAGATTGAGAATGACATCTGTTGTATGGAGACACTTTAAAAAGAGGGAGGATCCATGTTTTACTTAATGAATTCACTGCAATAAGGACATCAATCAAGGGAGGTACTGGGGCACCTGATAAATGCAGGTATGCATCATCAACTACAGAAACACCACCCATTAGTACTGACATTAAGAGAGGGCAAATTAACCTGGGGACATATTCTGCCTCTTAAAACTGAAACGATAGCAAAAGGGATGACAAGGGGAAGATTACTCCTAAGCTGAATCAATGGTCCCTTCCACCAGTCAGTGGCAGGTCAGAGGTTCCCTGCCATGTGTAAACAGTAGCAAACCATCATAAAGGAAATGGGTTGGTGCTCTGTATCACTGTTCCAGGGCAAGAGGCAGGCAGCATCCAAAGCTGTGACAAGGAGCATCGTAGAAATGATTGCAATGAATGACCAGCAGATAGAGGAAAACATTGATTTTATTAGATTTTATATTCCACTTTTCAGCACTTCAAAGCATTTCCCTATCCCTAGAGGGATTACAATCTAGGTTTCTACCTGAAGCAACAGAGAGTAAAGTAACTTGCCCAAGGTCACAAGAAGTAGTAGTGGGATTTGACAGCTGGTTTTCCTGACTCATAGCCTGCTGCTCTAAGCACTAAACTACTCCTCCACTAAGTATCTGTCACATCTCTTAGTCCCCAAATATACTGTAATCCACTTTGAACTGCTTGTAAATCAGTAAAAACAGGCTACATATTTTAAAAAGAATTAAACATCACCCATCTGTAAAAATGGATGTCTTGTATTCCCTGCACCCCTTCCAAACAGCCCAGCACAAGTTAGACCCCCAAATGTGCCACAAGCTCCTCCAGGTGCTATGTCTGTAATCTCCTGTAGCCTCATTAGACAGACAAGTTATGTAATGTAAGACAAACAAAAATGGAAAGGAATGTTCATTCATTTAAAATTAATGTGCAAAATGCAACAAATAAGTCTAATTTATTTTATTCGGAGAGCTCTGAATCAAATCGGGGACCCCCTAAATGAAACAAACCTTTTTCATTTGTTTCATTTTAAACTAATGCATCAGACCTAGGTCTAGGCCCAAACCCGTGATTTCACCTAGGGCATAGGCCGAGGTCCAAAGCAGGGACCGTGGCCTACGCCCAAGCATGATGCTGGCTCCTCAGCCTAGGACGAAGCCGGGGCCTCACCTAGGGCATAGATCAAGGCTCAAAGCAGGGGCCGTGGCCTAGTCCCAAGCAAAAAATACCTTACCTGATACATTGGGTATTCGAAGGAGGCCAGATCTCAATTAGGAGCCTCAGCCCAGACCCAGGTCCAACGCTGTGACCCGACCCAGAAGTGGGTTCCCAACACTGGGGCCTTGGCCCAGATCCAGGCCTGACATCTGAGCCTCATCTGAGTCAGGCATAGGCCTTGGAGCCCAGACCTGGGAGCTTGTCTTCTTCAGTCCTCCTCTTTCTTTGCTTGAAAGCCAAATGATGCCACCTGCTGGGGTCGCATCAGAGTTAATTAACTCCAGCCCATTCACCCCAGAGGATGGCACCATTTTGATATACAGCGACACCTTCACTAGCCTCCTGCTTACTTCCTCCTCCTTTTCCTCATCCAGCAGAACCATATGCACCTGCTTCTGTTCTGACTGCTCCTGAGACATGAGTTAAACTTTTAGTACTTCTGTTTGTTGATCTCCTCTTCTTCAATTCAGTATGTGTTCTGCTTTTCCTCTTAGCACCGAAAGTTAGCAGCATGTGCCAGGCTTACTTTTATACATTTTTGAAGGACGGAGGTGAAGGCAAGAGGGAAAAAGAACAGAGTCTGCCCAGTTTAATGGCCATGGCATTTATGTAGCATTTCCTAGGGATGTGAATCGTTTTTCAATGATTAAAATTATCGTCCGATAATGTTTATATCGTCTTAAATCGTTATAGAACACGATACAATAGAAATTCTAACGATTTATCGTTAAAAATCGTTAAATCGTGTTAGTGCGCACTAACTCGAGTTAGTGCGCACTAACTCCCCGTTAGTGCGCAATAACTCGATTTAGTGCGCACTAACTGAAAATGATACAAATAAACACTTTCCAGGTCACTGAAGGTCAGTTAGGAATGAATATGTGTTCCTATTGGCTGGCTGCCCTCTTATCTATTGATGTTACCAAGGTTACCACTGAGGTGATGGTTGGGGGGATGGGAAATGGAACTGGAAACTAACGAACACCAACAGAAAATGAAACAAAGTGTTCACACTTCCCAGGTCAGTAAAGGTCACTTAGGAATGAATATGTATGTATGTATTCCTATTGGCTGGCTGTGCTCTTATCTATTGATGTTACCAATATGGTTGGGGGGATGTGAAATGGAAACAGTTGGAAGCTTGACAAAAAAAGTAATGTAATGATCAGCACTCACGTGACTAGAACTTGTTTGTTTATTATTTTTGTTAGCAGGCACCTGAAATGCTAGTGCATGTTGAATTTGCCAATCACTGTGCATTTTAGAAAGGTGGTCCTGGCTGGAACTGTACACAGTTCAAATATATGTAATTGATTGTTGGTAAGTGTATTTTTTAAGTAGCCACACTGGCACCAGTATGTTTACTTTTCCTCCTACTTAACTCACTAGCTCAGCTTTGTAAGAAGGGCTTCTCTGCTTGTGTGTTGTTTTTGTTTGGTGTGAGGAGAGCAGAAACATCAGATCTTTATTCAATCTACTACAGTCATCTCTTACAGTGCCCTATCCCTATTAATACCAGGAGTGTTGTGATCTTCCTGCACACAGTGCCCTAACCCTGATACCAGTCTGAGACAGCTCCCTCCCTGCATTACTAGTGAGAGGCTGGCTTCACAGACAGGGGGGAGCTGCCTGACCCTCACTCCTGACTTCCCCCATGTCCCAGCTAGTGAATGGTGTGTGGGTGAGGGGGGGGGGGAGGATGGTGAAGTCTGAGACAGCTCCCTCCCTGCATTACTAGTGAGAGGCTGGCTTCACAGACAGGGGGGAGCTGCCTGACCCTCACTCCTGACTTCCCCCATGTCCCAGCTAGTGAATGGTGTGTGGGTGAGGGGGGGGGGAGGATGGTGAAGTCTGAGACAGCTCCCTCCCTGCATTACTAGTGAGAGGCTGGCTTCACAGACAGGGGGGAGCTGCCTGACCCTCACTCCTGACTTCCCCCATGTCCCAGCTAGTGAATGGTGTGTGGGTGAGGGGGGGGGGGAGGATGGTGAAGTCTGAGACAGCTCCCTCCCTGCATTACTAGTGAGAGGCTGGCTTCGCAGACAGGGGGGAGCTGCCTGACCCTCACTCCTGACTTCCCCCATGTCCCAGCTAGTGAATGGTGTGTGGGTGAGGGGGGGGGGGGAGGATGGTGAAGTCTGAGACAGCTCCCTCCCTGCATTACTAGTGAGAGGCTGGCTTCACAGACAGGGGGGAGCTGCCTGACCCTCACTCCTCCGGGGTATTGTGATCTTCCTGCACACAGTGCCCTATCCCTGATACCAGGGGTGTTGTGATCTTCCTGCATGCAGTGCCCTATCCCTATTAATACCAGGAGTGTTGTGATCTTCCTGCATGCAGTGCCCTATCCCTATTAATACCAGGAGTGTTGTGATCTTCCTGCATGCAGTGCCCTATCCCTGATATCGGGATGTGTGCAAGAAGATCACAACACCCCCGGTATCAGGAATAGGGCACTGTGTGCAGGAAGATCACAACACCCCCAGTATCAGGAATAGGGCACTGTGTGCAGGAAGATCACAACACCCCTGGTATTAGGGATAGGGCACTGTGTGCAGGAAGATCACAACACTCCTGGTATTAATAGGGATAGGGCACTGTGTGCAGGAAGATCACAATACCCCTGGTATCAGGGTTAGGGCACAAGTTCTAGTCACATTGACTGATCACATTACTTGTTTTGTCAAGCTACCAACTGTTTCCATTTCCCATCCCCCATATACTGTCAGTAGGAAACTTGGTAACATGAATAAATAAGAGGGCAGCCAATAGGAATACATATTCATTCCTAAACTGACCTTAACTGACCTGAAAAGTGTCAAATTGTATCATTTTCAGTTAGTGCGCACTAACTCCCAGTTAGTGCGCACTAACTCCCGTTAGTGCGCACTAACTCGAGTTAGTGCGCACTAATCGGAAAAAACGATTTTTAACGATTTTTTAACTAAAAAATCGTGCCTAAGACGATTTTCTTGCCCTGCCACACGATTTCTATCGTTAAGACGATATGGAAAAATATTCACATCCCTAGCATTTCCCACTTTACTTTGCAAGTTTTGCTCTGCTTAGCACTACTTATTTCCCATGTTAAGTGCCATTATTATCTGTCTTTTACCAACTGGATTTTTTAATTCCATTAGTGTGGACAGGTATGCTAAAATGCCACTTAATGCGGATTATACATTAAGTGGCATTTTAGCATACCTGTTTTTTTTTATTTATGTATCCATCCATTTTGATTTGTTGCCTACCATTCCGCAGGGCAGGATACATCACAATGTTCATAATACCAAAAATAGAAAAATCAACAAAGCAGTAGAGAACCACAAAACATCACAATAATCATAAAATAAAAAAAATATTTCTTTATTTATTCATATTTTAATTATTTTTCCAACTTCCATGCTGTATTTTTTGGCACAAGTATAGTTCCCTGTGTATATGTGTATGTGTTTATATGAATGACTAGTATTGTTTTTATGTGTCACAGTTTAAGGGCTGTGAAATCTACCCTGTATTTGTGTGTTTGTGTGCGTATGTAAGCGGGGGCAGGGGAGTGAGTTCTGGCGTGCCTTTGTGAAAAAAGCAGATTGGGAAGGGCATGAAATATACATTATTTTAGTGTGTGAAATTAATGCCTTTTTTCTGTGTATTTGAAATATTGCTTTAATTTGTCTGTGTTTTATTGAGGGAGATTCTATCATTTTAAGTGTGTGTGCCTTAAGATGAATGATTTCTGTGTATTTAATCGGTCCCAACTCCAAAAATATCCCATATATGAATTTATTTGTATTTTTATTTATTGCTCACTATGTGAAAAATTACTCCCTTTTATATAATATTACAAATAACTTTTAAACTCTGTGATGTACTCCAAAACACCAAGAGACATTTTTTTAAGGAAAGGGTGGAACGTTTCATAAATTTTTCAATGTCATTACCACCATGTAATTTACAAATTTTTAATCATTAATGATATGTGAATTTAAGACATTGCTTTAATTTGGATGTGTGTTTCTGAATGTTGGCAATAGAGATGTTGTCATTCTGTGTTTATGAGGGTGTGTGTGTCACAGAAGGCAGTGCCTTTCTGAGAAATGGAGTATGTGTTAGAGAGATATGGATGCTGTTTGAGTGTGTGAAAATGATGCTTTCTATGTATTTGAGAGACAGCTTGAACATGCTCTGTGTGTGGATATTCCTTGTAGTAATACCTGTTCCATATGCTTGCCGGTGCTTTGGTTCTGGAAAAGAGAATGAGGAAGAACAATTTGTTTTGTTTCATTGACAGGCAAGTTATGCACATCTTTACATTCATATACAGTTGTGAAACATCATGGACGGACATGGTCAGGCAAATAAGGCATTCAACAGCATACATATTGCAAAGAACACAAAAATCACGAACGAAAAACTGGATGTGTCTGATTCTGCAGGGCTCAGTGGTGGATTTTATTTTAGCCCAAGCCTGGCTGAAGAAACCAAACTAATTTGCAGATCCCAAGTTAGTGGGAAAATAATTGAATCCTAGTCTGGCATGGATTTACCATGGATCTTCTTTGTCTGCTAAACATTACCTTAACATTGTCAAATTGAGTAACTGCAATAGGTGCCATCATTTTTCTAGAGAATAATACCTTTGAAGTCTACTTTTTGGAATTCATCCACCTTCAAATCTTCCATCACTTTTAGCTGAAACACTGAGCCTGTTCATAAATATCTCTGAAATGCAACAGCACCTGCCATGGTTTTCTTTACTTAGAACTAAGGTGCTGTTCTGTATGTTTAGCAAATGAAAAGACTGTGTGAGAATATTTCTGTAAGCATTGCATGAATGTTTGATGCAAGCAAAATAATGAATGGCAAGAGAAAGAAAGAGCACTTGTGTCTTTGGGATTTCTAAGGGGAGCTATTTGGAAGAAATGTGTGCAGTAGGCAAAGATGAAAGTAAAGTGTTAGTACAGGTTAGTGCTCAAACGGAAACAAGGCAATTGTTTTGAACATGTAGGAGTATTTGTGCAAAGCAGTAGATGGAAATGAAACATAGTGTACTGGCATAGAAACATGGCATATGAAAGATTGTATAAAGTGAAGATGTTTTAATATAGTTGTAGTTTTAAGAGCAAAGAATGGAAGAGTCATGTGTGCACAGAATGATGTAGAATTTCCAAAAGGGGAACAGGTATAGAAATTTAAAAAATATGAGATATTGGAGGGTAACAGCGAATAATTATTTTCTTTTACCAAAAAATAGAAAAGTAATATAATAACATATTTATTTTATTTATTTATTTATGTATGTATGTATGCATGTTAAAGTATTTCTTAGCCGCACCCTCCACAACTAGTGGTGGCATACAATAAGAACATAACAGTCACTTGTGATAAAACGTATGCATAAAAACAAACTAAATATATACAACATAGTAAACAACAGCAGAAAAAGACCCAAGTGGTCCATCCAGTCTGGTCAGCAGACTTTTTTTCTTTTTTTTTTTAATTCTTAGTGTAATTGTTGCTCTGTGCAAGTTACCCCAGTCAACAAGGGTTATCCCTTTTTTTTTCATTTACACTGAGAATCCTTTGTGTTTACCCCATGACGTTTTGAATTTCATTACTGTTCTTTCCTTCACTACCTCTTCTGGGAGGCATTCCATGAATCCTCCATCCTTTCTGTGAAGAAATATTTCCTGTCATTGATCGATATTTGACTCATTTGAAGCTTCATATTATGAACCCTTTGTTCTACAGTTTTCTTTCCATTGAAAAATGTTTGATTCCTCTTCATTACTAATACCTCTCAAGTGTTCACAAATCTACATATCACCCCTGTCTCTCCTCTATTCCAGTGTATATTTATTAGGTCCTTCAGTCTCATCTCATAACTCTTTTGGTACAGACCCCATACCATTTTGGTTGCCTTTCTCTCTACTGTTTCCATCCTCTATCTGTTGCAGATCTTAGTGTCATTTGCAAAAAGACAAACTTTTGCTTCTATCCCTACCACAATATTACTCAAAAAGATATTGAAAAGAACTGGTTCCAGAACCAATCACTGAGGCATTCCTCTTATCACACTTCTCTCCTCAGAGTAGGTTTCATTTATGATTACTTCCTGTCATCTGTCAATCAACCAATTCCTGATCCATTCCACCACTTTGGGACTCATTCCTATGCTTTTCAATTTATTCATGAACCTCCTATGTGGGACAGTATCAAAACCTTTGCTGAAATCCAGATTAATTAAATCAAGTTCTCTTTCTTGATATAATTCTCTAGTCAATAAATCAAAAAAGTCATTTAGATTGGTCTGACATTATCTTCTGCTGGTAAAAGCATATTGTCTCTGATCATGCAACTCACTACATTGAAGATAGTTCACTATCCTTTTCTTCAGAAGCATCTCCATAAGTTTTTAGAGATGTGAATCGTGTCCTCGATCGTCTTAACGATCGATTTCGGCTGGGAGGGGGAGGGAATCGTATTGTTGCCGTTTGGGTGTGTAAACTATCGTGAAAAATCGTTAAAATCGTGAGCCGGCACACTAAACCCCCCTAAAACCCACCCGACCCTTTAAATTAAATCCCCCACCCTCCCGAACCCCCCCCCAAATGCTTTAAATTACCTGGGGATCCGGCGGTGGTCCAGAACGGCGGCGGTCCGGAACGGTCCCCTCAATAGAATCGTGTTGTCTTCAGCCGGCGCCATTTTTCAAAATGGCCACCACAAAATGGCGGCGGCCATAGACAAAAACGATTCGACGGAGGAGGTCGTTCCGGACCCCCGCTGGACTTTTGGCAAGTCTTGTGGGGGTCAGGAGGCCCCCCCCCCAAGCTGGCCAAAAGTTTCCTGGGAGTCCAGCGGGGTTCCGGGAGCGATTTCTTGCCGCAAATCGTTTTCGTACGGAAAATGGCGCGTATGGCCGTATGGTCGCGTATGGCCGGTGCCATTTTCCGTACGGAAAATGGCGCCGGCAGGAGATCGACTGCAGGAGGTCGTTCAGCGGGGGTTCCGGACCGCCGCTGAACGACCTCCTGCACTCGATCTCCTGCCGGCACCATTTTCCGTACGAAAACGATTTGCGGCAAGAAATCGCTCCCAGAACCCCGCTGGACTCCCAGGAAACTTTTGGCCAGCTTGGGGGGGCCTCCTGACCCCCACAAGACTTGCCAAAAGTCCAGCGGGGGTCCGGAATGACCTCCTCCGTTGAATCGTTTTTGTCTATGGCCGCCGCCATTTTGCGGCGGCCATTTTGAAAAATGGCACCGGCTGAAGACAACACGATTCTATTGAGGGGGCCGTTCCGGACCGCCGCCGTTCTGGACCACCGCCGAATCCCCAGGTAATTTAAAGCATTGGGGGGGGGGTTCGGGAGGGTGGGGGATTTAATTTAAAGGGTCGGGGGTGGGTTTTAGAGGGTTTTAGTGTGCCGGTTTTCCTGCCCTCCCCCTTCCCCCGATTTACGATTTTTTAACGATAAATCGGGGGAATTGGTATTGTATCGTGGCCCTAACGATTTTTTGACGATTTAAAATATATCGGACGATATTTTAAATCGTCAAAAAACGATTCACATCCCTATTAGTTTTCCCACCACTGAGTCAAGGCAAACCAGCCTGAAGTTTCCAGGTTCCTCCATGCTATCATTTCTGTGAAACGGGTCTACAGCCACTCTTCTCTAATCTTGTGGCACAACTCCCATTTCCAAGGATCTATTAAACAAGTCTTTTAGTGGACCTGATAGCATCTCTTTGAGCTCCTTCAATATCCTGAGATATATCTCATTCAGTCTTATTTTTCAGTGATGAAATTCCTTATTTTAATCATCTTGAGTAGTTAAACAGGCATGTTTTGCTAAAAAAATAGTTGCAGTTAAAAAGGTATAAAAGCAAAGGGGCATGATTTGGGCATGATTTTAAAAAAGCATGTGTGTGTGCATCCATTTGTGTGTGCTTCCCGAGACACACACATGGACGAGCCGATTTTATAACATGCATGTGCCAGCACACTCATGTTATAAAATACGGGGGCTGCGTGCACATGCGTGCCGGATTTTATAATCCACGCGTGCATGTGTGGGCGGCACGCACACGGGGTACACTTATGCAATTTCCACGCAGCGATGCATTCTGGCCTTCCCCAGTTCCCACCCAGTCTGCTCCAATATTTTCCTAAAAAATAAACCTCTAGGGGCCAGTTTCTCATGTAGAGTGAGATGTACATACAGCATAGTACATCTCAGTGAATATTTGACTTCATTTGGAATGAGGAACGTCTCACGAAGATGAAATTTCTACTATGTTCTCTCACCCTAGCTTGATTGACTTTATATCAGGGTACCATCAAGCTAGGGTGAGATAACATAGTACAAAATTTCATCTTTGTGAGACTTGTTTTCACTCCAATTGACATCAGTTCTTCACCAAGGCGTACTGTACTGTTCGTATGTCTCACTCTACATGAGAATCTGACCCCTAAACCCTAAACCACCAACACCTCACCTTGACCTATTAGATGGCCCTCCTATTGAGATATAAATAGTTGTACACTGTGAGGGACTCCCCAGATTCTCTTTCTCTCTCTCTCTCACTCTCTCTCTTTCTCTCTCTCTCACTCTCAAGCCCAGAAATGGCCAAGATTCAATTCTAAAAATGTATTGCAAATTGCATTATGGCCATTTTAGGCATATCACACAGCCTAATACCAGGAAAAAAGATGTAGTTATTTCTGACGTTAAAACCATGTGATACTGCCCCTCATTTTTCCTAAATCCCTCCCAAACTCCTCCCTGATCCCACCCCTTTGAAAAATTTGCATACACACTAGTGTTATTGTCACATGCATTATGGTGTTAATGCCATAATATATTTTGATGAATGACCAAGAAAGTTATTTATTTATTTATTTATTTACTTACTTTTATATACCGGTGTTCGATTTTACATATCACATTGGTTTACATTTAAACAAAATTTGCAGGAACTTATGCGTTACCTTTGTCAAATACATTAAACATTTAAATATGGGGATTGTTAACAAGGGATATAAAAGAACATGGGGAAAGTTAGTTACAGTAAAAAATGCATAAGGGGTAAGGAAGGTGTGATATAGGAGGTGTGATATATTATTATCAACTTAGGATCTGACCAAGCTACCCCCATTTCCAATATCAACAGTTGTCTCTAAGCAGTAGCACAGTGGCTGTCTATTCATAAACTTAAGCTTAGCCCTGCTAAATCTGAACTCCTCTGGTTGAGCCACCTTGGTCACCTCCTATGTGTTTTACCTTCCCTTCCAGGGACTCTTCTCCATCCCAAAGAAACAGTCTGAAGCCTAGAAGTGCAACTGGATATTAATGTGTCGATGACCCCTCACATCACCAGAATAGTTAGAGCTTGCTAAATGCATCTCCGCCAAATACAGCAGCTATGCAATTACATTGATCAGCATAACCTGGTCTCTGTCATTCATGCTCTAATCACTAGTTGCTTAGACTATTGCAACTCCTTACTAAATGGGATCTCCAAAACAAACTTGAAACAATTGCAACTCATACAAAGCACAGCTGCTAGACTCTTGGTAGGCACCAAATCCTCTGACCACATCATGCCCATTCTCCACAATCTTCACTGGCTTCCTATAGGTGCCAAGATTAAATTCAAAATCTTTTGTTTCACCCACAAATGCATGTACAAACAGAGTCCAGAAATATCTCTTGCCTTTCCTTACTTCCTACATCCCAGCAAGAGAGCTCTGGTCCTCACAGATGGCCCTACTCGATACCCCCTTCTCTCATGTCTGCAAACCTTACCTGCATGAGAAAGAAGGCCTTCAGCTGTTCTGCCCCCAAACACTGGAACATGGTTCCACTTCCCATTGACTTGAACCATGCTATCTCACTTTCAGAAAGAAATTACAAGCATGGCTATTTGTCTAGGCCTTCTCCCAGCTTGCTTGACAAATAATCCCGCCACCAATGAATTTACCATGGAGGGCAATTAAAGCCCCGAGATGCTGATACAAAACATCATTTCTGGGCCACTCAAAGATACTGCAATCAGTCTGCATTGCTACTTAACTATGTGCTGACACTATCGCTACTTGGAGGCAGGTCAATAGTGCTATTGTTCTTTTGTCTGTTTATTTTATATTAGTTACATTATTTTAGTTAATTTATATTAGTTCTGGCACTAATAAAGCTTGACTATATCTTGTACTAAGTTAACTTAAAATAATTCTGTACTGTTGGTTATGTGCAAGCAGCTGCTCCAATACTGACATATTAAACTGCTCTAATTTATTGTAATCAACTTTGAGTCCAATCTGTATAAAAGCGGAATATCAAATGTTTGTAAATAAGCAAATAAATAAATAAGGAGAATTAGGCAGAACTGTTTTTTGTTTTTTTAAGTGAGCATCCTTTAATATAAAAAGAACACTTCCCATTTCAAAGGCACCTAAACAGGCAGGAAAAGTATGAAGTGTGAAAAGTTCAAAGAGTGAATGAAAGTAGTGAAGATGGACATTTCAGTTAGACGAAGGGAATAAAGGAATGTTAAAACAAGAGAAAGGCAATAAAAACATCAGGGAAATAAACATCAAAAAGTCTCCTTCCAAAATAAAGGGGGCTGCTACGTAGTGACTGACATCCAAGTCAGAGTTTCTCCAACGTAAATCTGGAACCACAGTTAAAGCATTTCCAATTTTGAGTGACTTAGTCCTAAGAGAGATGTCTGTGAGGGCATTAAAGGAGAATTATTAGTTGTATTCTACCTTCTTCTTTTTAAGTTTTATGAGAGGTATGCTGAATGTTTAGGCTTTTTTAGAGGAATATCACATTTTTCAATAGTTGATATTAGGGGTGGGAGCCTTGAAATGTAATGTGCCTGTTTCATTTTCATTCCGGGGGTGGACCATTTTGGGTCTAACCCCGGATAGTTGTTTTTTATTTTGGGGTCCCCATTTCATTAAAAAAAGAATTATAAAAAGTCAGCGCCCCCTCTAGCAGTGAATCCCCTATCCCCCTCCTAAACCCCCCTAGTACTCACCACAAACACCCAGTTGTCTATTGGGGGGCCAGGGAGTGATTTCCCACTCCCAGGCCGGTGGCTGTCTTCATTCAAAATAACACCAGCTGCCCTTTGCCCTTAACTTGTGACACTATTTGAGTTACTATCAACATAAAAGTACTATAATATTTACTTTTGAATGGTAGGAAGAGCATTACAAATAAATTCCCATTTAACATAAGTAATATTAAAGAAAGATTATAACATCTCTGTTCTTTGCATTATTGAGGAACAATTTCCTGCCCATAAATGTGCATTATTTATTTTGCAGAACTTTAGCTAATTTCCAGCAAGCAAAACAATGGAAGGTGATCATGTACTCCCTACAGTTTAAATGGGTCTGTATAACATTCTTGTTCAGGAAAATATTCTGCCTAATTCCAAGATTTGGAATAGGCTAGCAGATGAGTTTGCATAGGCACTTATTTGGAAAGCATGAAAATTTATGTTTTAGAGCTAAACTCTTGGCAAGGTGAAAATTAGAGGTTGAAATTGCATTTTGTTTAATGACCATGCAACTGTAAAGAAAGCATAGTACAAAAATCACATTAAAGGGAAATATTTTTATGCATCCCTTCTGTGACTGGTTTGAATTTTTTTTCCAATGATGAGTACCTTCCTGCTTCTTTAGTATATATTTAATTCTTCCATATTTGCCTCTGTTAAAGATATCTGAAAAAACTTCAAATAGAAAACCTTCTTTTTCTTTTCAAGGCAGAAGGAAGGAAGCATATGTGCCTTGCTATCACATTTGAAGATACTGTCTAGTATAGGAGGTTAATTTATAAACTCTACAGACTGGGATGGGTCCCAAAGTAGTGGACTGGATTAGAAAATGGATGAGTGATAGACGACAGACAGTAGTATACATGGAATTTATATTGAGGAGAGAAGCATGTTTAGTATAATGCCTCAGGGATCTGTCCTGGGATTGGTTCTGTTGAATATCTTTGTGAGCAACATTGCAGTGTGATTACAAAAGAAAAGTATGCTTTTGTGTGGATGACACAAAGATCCGTAACAGAATGGATACTCCTGAGGGAGGAGATAGAATGAGAAATGATATAAAAGAGCTTGAGGAGTAGTCAGATGCTTGGCTTTAAAGATTCAAATCATAAAAGTGCAGAATCATGCATGTGGGATACAGAAGCATGAGGAAGTGGTACACATTGGGCAGTGAAGATATAATATGCATTGACCAGGAGATCTTGGGATGAAATTGTCTGATAATCTCAAGTTAGTGAAACTGTGGCCAGGCCCAAGACCAGGTCCAGGCAGGACACTGGCCTTCAATAAACTACTGTACATCAAAATGGCATCCTCCTTTGAGGAGGAAAGTGCTGGAATTAAGTTATTCCTATGCGTTTAGCAGATGATATCATTTTAAGAAGAGGAGAAGAGGATCATCTAGACTTGGTCTCTAACCTTGGGCACCTGGGCTGGGCCCTAGGCTTGAACCTGGAGCTAGGATGAGGTCCCAGCTTAGGGACTGGGTTTCAGCCAGGCCCTGGTATTTGATTATGGTCTGCTCATAGGCACTGGTGCCAGTCCACTTTTTTGGATCCCCGACAGATTAGGTAAGTGAAGTCTGGGAAGGTTCATGAACCTGGCAAAAATTTTAGGCCTTGGGCCTGTGCTCTGGTCTCAGCTCAGGAACTGGCATTGGGCCTGGGCCTAAGCCAAGACCAAAGTATAACTTTCGAGTGCAGGCCACAGTTCCTGCTTTGGGCCTCAGCCTATCCTTAAGCAAGGCTCAGGCCTCGGACCTGGGCCTAGGCCTAACTGCTGATATTTTTTTTCAAAACAAAATATGAAAACCAACAAACTTTTGTCAAACATTTTGTTTTGAAAATAAAATGAAATTAAATAGGAAATATCATCATTTCCTATTTCATTTCTAATTAACAGGGCTTGATTTGTTGATAAAATGGAAGTGGAACTGTGGAGCTCGTAGGGAAAGTCAGGGCCAGGGCCACACACTCACACATTATCCTAAAGATATATTTGAACACATACTTCCTCCTCCATACCCCAGTGATCCTCAAACCTCAGCCCCCACCAATGCTCAATCCCAGGATTTTTTTTACCCACAGAACTAGTGTACACCATCAGCTCTGCTCCACTTCCTCAAGTCCTGAATGAAAGGTGGAAGAACACCATTCTAGATTGTTCTTTCAGAAATTAAGCTCTGGGTAACAGACACAAAATGATTTGAATTAGCACAAGGTGTGAAACTTGTGAGCAGGAGTATAGTTTCCAGAACTGAAGCTTGATAACTGCCATACTGCTAACAAGTTTCAAACTTGTGCTATGTCAACCCCTCTTTTTGTTTGTTCTTTAGGCTGCAGAATCTGCTGCAGAATCACAGCCTCCCCTCCTGTTCTCTGAACAATAGGAAGGGATGGACTGAAATAGAAAGCAGAATGGCTATTCTGTGCTCTGTCTGCTCCAGGCTGACCTCCCCCTTCTTTGCAGGCTACCTTGATAGGAGGGGCTCAATCCTCTGCTGTTCTGCCTCTTAAATCTGTAAAGAAGTAGTGTAACTCAGTTCCAGGAAATTCTCCCACAACAAATGCACATCCCCAGCCTTATACCACTCCTGGCAACATCCAGCATTGCTTTATTATTCTGACAGCAATTTTGGTAGCTTATACTTCCAGTATTACTGTCAGACTATTATTCAACTTTGGTAATATGCATCTCTTATCTGTTTGTATTTGCATAGTTCTAGAATAAATATCTTTTAATTTCTCTAATGTTGCAGGTAGTCAGAAAGGCAGGCAAAAAACAGAAGTTTGTGTGTTTGTATTTTCCAACCCTCCCACCCCTCTCCCACCCACCTTAACTCAACCTTTAATTCATAGGCAGGAGACACTTTCACACCAAAAAATAAATAAATAAACAAATGAATTAATTAATCAGCCTTTTTTCTTAAATTCAGAAATTCCCTACACATTATCAAGAGTTTAATCAATCCTTTATAAGTCATTACCCACAGTGCCCTAGAGCAGCTTCACTAACCCAAGGCTGCGCTCCCATGGCTGAGTCAGTACCAGGCTTTTTCTTGCAGCTGGGCCACTGCAAACATTGCTGTCTTTGTGGCTATGTGCCACTGACATCTGCTTCATCGCGGTCCGAGTGCCACTGACTCCTGCTGCCTTTAGTGGCTGAGAGCCGACACCACCAACATCCTGATCCTGCACCCATCATCCTTCTAGGTGCATGTGCCTCTACTCTTAATTTAAAGGGCCCATGGCGGGAAAAGTCTGTGGCCCTCTTTGATGATATTTATTTATTGTATTTATTTAAAAGCTTTTATATACCGGTATTCATGGGAACATCATATCGGTTTACAAGGAACTTAAATCAATACAAGGAACGAGGGGTGAGGAAACTGGGATAAGCATAACATAATATTATAATAAGGGGATAAGCGGTAGTAATAAGTACTATATACCACATACTACATACTATATACTATATACAATATAACATTTTATAGCACTATAAATATACAATGGTAATAATGGAGGAGATACAATTTGGGAGGAAGGGGAGTTATGATTATGGTGAGGGAACAATATCGAGTAATTGCGGAGGTTGATATGAGGCAAAAATGCAAGGATCGAGTATGTTATGCAGATTAATAAGGGCAGAAGTGGCGAGAAGGAGGAGAGGTATCTGAGTGAAAGTAAGGAAGTGGTGAAGGGCGTTAAGGATGTAGAAGACTATTCAGGGAATGCCTGTTTAAAAAGCCAGGTCTTTAGGTTTTTCTTGAATTTCTGGGTGCATGGCTCTAGACGGAAATGGGGCAGCCTGGAGTTCCAAAGGGTGGGACTTGCAATTGATAGTGCTTGATATTTTGTGGAGGAGAGGTGTGTGTCCTTGGGGGAGAGTGTGTGTAGGGTTCCTTGGTAAGCTAGTCTAGTGGGTCGGTTGGGGGTGTGGAGGCAGAGGGAATCGTCCAGCCAGTGTATATTGCATTTGTTTAGGGTTTTGTGTATAACTGAGAGATTCTTGTAGATAATTCGGAAAGAGATTGGAAGGCATTGGAGATCCTTGAGGACGGGAGTAATATGGTCAGTCTTGCGGGTGTTAGTTAAAATTCTGGCGGAGGCATTTTGCAGCATCTGGAGTGGTTTTATGGTTGTGGTGGGGAGGCCTAGGAGTAGAGAGTTATAATAGTCAATTTTAGAAAAAAATTCTGGTCTGCGAGACTGAGCGGAACTTATTAAAATGGAGGAGTGGTTTAAGTTTTTTGAGGACATGTAGTTTAAAGAAACATTCTTTAATGGTTGCATTTGTCAATGGTAATGTCCAGGTCTAGTACATGTTGGGGGAAGGAGGTAGAAGGGTGGAGGTGGTTGATGTCGGGGGAGATCATTAAATTGTGGTGGGGAGAGATGATGAGGAGCTCGGTTTTTGATGTGTTTAGGGCAAGGTCCAGGTTTGTGAGGAGGTGGTTTATTGAGGAGAGGCAGTTTTCCCAGGTCTCGAGGGACTTGGATAGTGATTCTTGTATGGGGATGAGGATTTGGATGTCGTCGGCATAAATAAAGTGAGAGAGGCCCAGAACAGAGAGGAGTTAGCAAAGGGGCAGCAGGTATATGTTGAAAAGGGTGGAAGATAGGGAGGAGCCTTGGGGGACGCCTTGAGTTAGATGGATCGGTGTGGATTCCGTGTTACTAATTCTGAATTTATAGTGTCTGTTCTCGAGGTAGGATTTAAACCAGAATAGGGCTGTTCCCGTAATGCTGATTTCTATGAGACGGTTGATTAGGATATCATGGCTAATGGTACCAAAGGCAGAAGATATGTCAAGCAAGGCAAGAATAGAGGAGTGGCCTTGGTCAAGTCCTTTGAGGAGGGTGTCTGTGAGGGAGATTAGGAGGGTTTCCGTGCTGAAGAACTTACGGAAACCAAATTGGGAAGGGAATAGAATGTTGTGATTTTCTAAGTGGTCTGTGAGTTGTGTGTTAATGATTTTTTTCCATGATTTTTGCGATCAGATGGCCCTATAGTTAGATGGGTCAGAATGTTTGAGGTTAGGTTTTTTTTAGGATTGGTTTGACAATGGCCTGTTTCAGGGAGTCCAGGATGGCTGGAGGGTTGAAAAAGCACTGCGGCAGACTGGAGCCCAGCTCACCAAGCGAAGATCCCAGCTCCTGGTAAAACTTTCATACTAACCTGCACCTCAAACTTTAAACAGTAGAACCTTTTTGCTTGTCTCCTGCTTGTCTCCCCAGGCCCCGATCCCAGAAGTCCCGCAGTGCTCCGGCCCCCTCACGGATGTCAACGCTGACATAGGAGCATCGACGGTCCAGTGAGGGTTGAAAAAGCACCACAGCAGACCAGAGCCCAGTTCACCAAGCAAATATCCCAGCTCCTGGTAAAACTTTCATACTTACCTGTGCCTCAAACATAAAACAGTAGAACCTTTTTGCTTGTCTCCTGCTTCTCTCCCCAGGCCCCAATCCCAGAAGTCCCACAGTGCTCTGCCCCCCTCACGGACATCGACGCTGACATAGGAGCATAGACGGCCCAGTGAGGGTTGAAAAAGCACCGAGGCAGACCAGAGGTGCCATGCGTGTGCATCGCATACCTAAGGAACACGACCAAGGGGCATGCCCCTTGGTTTTTCCCCTTAGTTTTTCCACTTAGTTTTCTCCTAAATATTAAAAAACATTCTGTGAGATGCCCCTTAATCTTTTCCCCTAAATTAAACTATAAACTTTACTAAATACTAACATGGATTCTAAACACATTCCCTCCATCATCTCCCTCAATAGACAAAAACAAACAATATTCAGGAAAAAGCTTCCAAAGCCACGTAGACATCTAATCTCTATCCCCTTAATTCCCAAAAATAAATTACTTAGTCTCTCACTTATTTCTCTAATCTTGGTAAATACACAATCTTTAGTCAAAAAATGTCTATCCTAAATGATCTCCTCGCAGACAACAACCCTGATTTATGTGGAATCACAGAAATCTGGTTTAAAAAATCTGGCTATGTTCTTTTAAATCAATTACCCAAAAATAAATATGATATCACATCTATACCTAGGCTCAACAAAAGAGGTGGTGGTATAATGATACTTCCAAAGAAGGAACTACACCTAAAAATACAGCAAATAAATTCACCAACCAAATTCGAAATAGCTCTCTTAAATTCACAGTGTCTACAAATGTGTTTAATCTATGCACCCCCAAGCTTACTAGAACTCAATGTCTCTCCTAGGGATGTGAATCGTTTTTCAACGATTAAAATTATCGTCCGATAATGTTTATATCGTCTTAAATCGTTATAGAACACGATACAATAGAAATTCTAACGATTTATCGTTAAAAATCGTTAAATCGTGTTAGTGCGCACTAACTCGAGTTAGTGCGCACTAACTCCCCGTTAGTGCGCACTAACTCGATTTAGTGCGCACTAACTGAAAATGATACAAATAAACACTTTCCAGGTCACTGAAGGTCAGTTAGGAATGAATATGTGTTCCTATTGGCTGGCTGCCCTCTTATCTATTGATGTTACCAAGGTTACCACTGAGGTGATGGTTGGGGGGATGGGAAATGGAACTGGAAACTAACGAACACCAACAGAAAATGAAACAAAGTGTTCACACTACCCAGGTCAGTAAAGGTCACTTAGGAATGAATATGTATGTATGTATTCCTATTGGCTGGCTGTGCTCTTATCTATTGATGTTACCAATATGGTTGGGGGGATGTGAAATGGAAACAGTTGGAAGCTTGACAAAAAAAGTAATGTAATGATCAGCACTCACGTGACTAGAACTTGTTTGTTTATTATTTTTGTTAGCAGGCACCTGAAATGCTAGTGCATGTTGAATTTGCCAATCACTGTGCATTTTAGAAAGGTGGTCCTGGCTGGAACTGTACACAGTTCAAATATATGTAATTGATTGTTGGTAAGTGTATTTTTTAAGTAGCCACACTGGCACCAGTATGTTTACTTTTCCTCCTACTTAACTCACTAGCTCAGCTTTGTAAGAAGGGCTTCTCTGCTTGTGTGTTGTTTTTGTTTGGTGTGAGGAGAGCAGAAACATCAGATCTTTATTCAATCTACTACAGTCATCTCTTACAGTGCCCTATCCCTATTAATACCAGGAGTGTTGTGATCTTCCTGCACACAGTGCCCTAACCCTGATACCAGTCTGAGACAGCTCCCTCCCTGCATTACTAGTGAGAGGCTGGCTTCACAGACAGGGGGGAGCTGCCTGACCCTCACTCCTGAATTCCCCCATGTCCCAGCTAGTGAATGGTGTGTGGGTGAGGGGGGGGGGGGGAGGATGGTGAAGTCTGAGACAGCTCCCTCCCTGCATTACTAGTGAGAGGCTGGCTTCACAGACAGGGGGGAGCTGCCTGACCCTCACTCCTGACTTCCCCCATGTCCCAGCTAGTGAATGGTGTGTGGGTGAGGGGGGGGGGGGGAGGATGGTGAAGTCTGAGACAGCTCCCTCCCTGCATTACTAGTGAGAGGCTGGCTTCGCAGACAGGGGGGAGCTGCCTGACCCTCACTCCTGACTTCCCCCATGTCCCAGCTAGTGAATGGTGTGTGGGTGAGGGGGGGGGGGGGGGAGGATGTTGAAGTCTGAGACAGCTCCCTCCCTGCATTACTAGTGAGAGGCTGGCTTCACAGACAGGGGGGAGCTGCCTGACCCTCACTCCTGACTTCCCCCATGTCCCAGCTAGTGAATGGTGTGTGGGTAAGGGGGGGGGGAGGATGGTGAAGTCTGAGACAGCTCCCTCCCTGCATTACTAGTGAGAGGCTGGCTTCACAGACAGGGGGGAGCTGCCTGACCCTCACTCCTCCGGGGTATTGTGATCTTCCTGCACACAGTGCCCTATCCCTGATACCAGGGGTGTTGTGATCTTCCTGCATGCAGTGCCCTATCCCTATTAATACCAGGAGTGTTGTGATCTTCCTGCATGCAGTGCCCTATCCCTATTAATACCAGGAGTGTTGTGATCTTCCTGCATGCAGTGCCCTATCCCTGATATCGGGATGTGTGCAAGAAGATCACAACACCCCCGGTATCAGGAATAGGGCACTGCGTGCAGGAAGATCACAACACCCCCAGTATCAGGAATAGGGCACTGTGTGCAGGAAGATCACAACACCCCTGGTATTAGGGATAGGGCACTGTGTGCAGGAAGATCACAACACTCCTGGTATTAATAGGGATAGGGCACTGTGTGCAGGAAGATCACAATACCCCTGGTATCAGGGTTAGGGCACAAGTTCTAGTCACATTGACTGATCACATTACTTGTTTTGTCAAGCTACCAACTGTTTCCATTTCCCATCCCCCATATACTGTCAGTAGGAAACTTGGTAACATGAATAAATAAGAGGGCAGCCAATAGGAATACATATTCATTCCTAAACTGACCTTAACTGACCTGAAAAGTGTCAAATTGTATCATTTTCAGTTAGTGCGCACTAACTCCCAGTTAGTGCGCACTAACTCCCGTTAGTGCGCACTAACTCGAGTTAGTGCGCACTAATCGGAAAAAACGATTTTTAACGATTTTTTAACTAAAAAATCGTGCCTAAGACGATTTTCTTGCCCTGCCACACGATTTCTATCGTTAAGACGATATGGAAAACGATTCACATCCCTAGTCTCTCCATTAATTGAATTCTTTGTTGCTAATCTAATAACTGAAATTCCAACAGTCATACTCAGTGACTTTAACTTCCATGTGGATAAAGACCCATTATCTCACAACTGTGAGGCTTTCTTAAATTCAATGTCAGCTTTAGGTTTTCAACAAATAGTGAATCAATCAACTCACAAAGCAGGACACACACTAGACTAAATATTAATCAACTCTTATATCAATACCACTCTTAGTCCTACTATTAACCCAATTCCGTGGTCTGATCATAAACTAATCACTGGTGATATAAATATCCAATACTCAACCATAGTACCCCCAGCCACCAAAACCAGAATAGAATACAGGAAGCCATGTCAACTAGATACCGTAACTGATCATCTCTCAAAAGCTCTGAATGACATAGATATATCAAACAGTGATAACGCAATCAATTCATGGTTCTCTTTAACAAAAAAAGTAGCTGATAATTGCTGCCCACTTATCAAAAAATATATTGCTATTAACAAGAAACACCACACCCCAGGGTACAACAATGAATTAAGATTAATTAAAACAACACTAAGAAAAGCTGAGAGATATTGGAGAGTGTGTCCTTCTACTGAAACATAACTAAATACAAATCTTTATTAGATAAATACAATGAATCCACCAATAAAATTAAAAAAGAATTGTTTCTAGCAAAATAAATAAATTTCAATATAACCCTAGAGTACTGTTTCATATGTAAAAGATCTGACCAATCCCATTGAAATTCCCACATCAAACAATTCTTTTAATTGTAATACAATTGCTCAATATTTCATGGGAAAAACTTTTAACATACTAGAAAACATATCTCCCCAGAACTGTAACCAAATTGTACTACCAAGTAACCCTAAAGACCATTTAACCTCCTTTGACACAGTTTCATCTCTTGAAATTGAAGGTATAATTAAAAAAATGAACCCAGCTGCTCACCCAGTTGACCATATTTCAAAAAACTATTAAAATCAGTCACCAATATAGTCTCCAAACCTATTGCAGATATAATCAATCTATCCATTACTGAAGCGAATGTCCCTCACATTTTAAAATCCACAATAGTGAAACCAATCACAAAAAAACCACAATCCAATTCATATGATCTTTCAAACCTAAGACCCATTTCTAATTTACCTTGTATTTCAAAAATTCTTGAGAAAGTAATTAACAATCAACTAACAGATTATCTTGAAAAGCTCAGTACCCTGTATCCAGCACAACATGGATTTAGAAAATATTTTAGTACTGAGACCCTTTTAACTTCACTACAAGACATTATCCTCAGAGGAGCCGAAAAAAGCCAGACTTACTTCCTAGTCATGTTAGATATTTCAGCAGCCTTTGATACAATTAATCATAAAATCATCCGTGATAGAATAAATGAAATAGGCATTGAAGACTCCGCACTGAAATGGTTTAACTTACTTAAAAAATAGAACCTTCAAAGTAAATTTTCTTCATAACGAATCACATCCAATCGATCTCCACTATGGAGTACCTCAGGGATCCTCTCTATCCTCAACCCTTTTAAAAATGTACATGCTTCCATTATGCAGAATTCTATCAGACCTCGGTCTAACACATTTTGTCTATGCTGACGACATTCAGATTTTAATACCGATCCAAAAATCTATCGACCAAACTCTTAAGCTCTAGGATACATACCAATCCGCCATTGAAAAGGTATTAACCCAAATGAATCTTTCCCTAAATACAAATAAAACTGAAATTCTATACATCTCACCTAAATTAAGCAAGACAAAAGAGCTTGAAATTCAAGAAGCAGCTAAAAATTACCCCATCTTCCTAGAAGTGCGAGATCTAGGGATCCTCATAGATTGTGAATTCTCAATGAAATCATGCGTTAAAAAAATCATAAACGATGCCTATTTTAAATTAAATATCCTCAAAAGTTTAAAACCCCTCCTATTCCCAAAAGATTTTAGAACCGTGTTACAGGCACTTGTCTTGTCAAGATTAGATTACTGCAATTCGCTATTTTGGGGCCTACCCGCAAATATTACAAGACCATTGCAACTTCTGCAGAACTCAGAAGCTAGACTTTTGACAGGAACTAGAAGATCCAAACATATCACCCCAATATTGAAAGAACTTCACTGGCTACCAATCAAATACAGGGCCCAGCATAAAATCTTGTCCCTAATTCATAAAACCTTCTATAATGAAAAAATTGAATGGCTAACTTTATCACTTCATTTCCACATCCCTTCAAGAATTACTAGATCAACCAGAACAGGGATGTTGCAAATTCCTTCCCCTAAAATGGCGCATCTAAATAATATAAGAGAAAGAACTATCTCTATTGCTGGACCCCAACTATGGAATTCTATTCCACAGAAATTACGATTAGAAGCAGACATCAAATTATTTAAAAAGGGCATTAAATCTTGGCTTTTTAAACAAGCTTTCCAAGAGCTGTTAACATAATGAGTTCAAACTACTGATTTTATACCAAGGTAATGTATATATTTTTTATTTTATTATCTCTACTCTTACTATACTGCCTCCCTAATTGTTTAAATTTTATGATTATTTAGCCTACTATTTTTAGTTTGCTATTTTATTTATTTACATTATAAAACTATGTATCTACTTCCTTTCTTCTTTTGGAAATGCAAATATTTTTAAATAATGTTTGCTAACTACTGTAAACCGATTTGATATGCTTGCATGAAAATTCGGTATATAAGAATTATTACATAAGTAAATAAATAAATAAATAAATAAATAAATAAATAAATACCTAGAAAGAGTAGTTGATTATCTTGGCTAGGGGTTTGGCAATTGTGGTTGGGATAGATAAGAGGTATGTAGTGGGAATTGTGTCAGAAGGGGGAAAGGAGGGGTTTAGTTTCTTTAGAATAGTTTTCAATTTCAGAAGAGGAGGTGGGGTCAAGTGAGTCTAGGATGGCATTTGGGTTTATTGGGAGGGAGTACGTGTGGGGGTGGAAGTGGGGAAGTGTAGCAGGATTTTAGCGATTTTATCATTGAAGAAGTGGGTAAGTTCCTCGCATTTGACTTTGTCGTCCTCGTCGGAGATGGGGGGTGGGGGGTGATGATGTTTTTTTGAGATCAGCTACGTAGGAGAATAGGGGCTTTGGCCTTGTACTGATAATTGTGAATTTTAACTGTGCAATAGTCATGTTTAGTCTTGAGGATGGTGGTTCTATAAGTGTGTAAGGAGGATTTGTATAAGGCCAGTTGGTTAGGGGTTGGGTCTTTGCGCCATTTTCTTTCTTTTGTTCTGAGTTTATGTTTAAGTGTTTTTAGTTCTGGAGTATACCAGGGATTTTTGGAGTTGTGTAAGTGATGAATCTCCCTGTTGATGATGGGGCAAAGTTTATTAGCGATGTTATTTGTGTGGTTGTTCCAAATGGAGAATGCTGGTTCAGGGCTTGAAAGGTATAGTTTGTCAAGGGAGTTGGTGAGTGAGGTGATTAATTCTTCTTGGTTGCAGGGTTTTCTGAAGTGTATGGTGTTGCTATGTGTGGGGTGGGGTGGGGTTGTTTGCTTTATGGAGAGGTGTGCTTTTATGAGGGAGTGGTCTGACCAGGGGACAGGTATGCAAGAAGGGGCCTTTGTGGAGTATATACTAGAGGTAATGAAGATTAAGTTGAGCGAGTGTCCTGCTTTGTGTGTAGGAGAAGTGATGATTTGATTGAAGCCTAGGGCTCTGAAGGAGTTTAGCAGGGTCTTGCAGGAGGAGGAGGGGGGGTGGCGTCCCAGGATGATGGCTGGGATGTCTCTATTTAGGTTGTCGGTTATATATTCGATGAGGGGTGAGGGGTTGTGTTTGAGTAGACCGGGGGGTGTATATTTGAAGATCTTTTGGCTTAAAGAGGCCAATTTCGAGTCTTGGAGGGGTGTTGGTGTTTAGGGATCTTAGATTAAGGTCTTTTTTGGCTGCAAGTAGGAGACCTCCACCTCTTTTTTTGAGTCTTGGAATGGAGAAGATGTCATATGATTGTGTGGAGAGCTGGTTTAGGAGTACAGTGTCTGAGGGTTTGAGCCATGTTTCCGTGATAGCACAAATGTCAGGTTTGCAGTCTAGGAGGAGGTCATTGAGGATGGGAGTTTTTTTCACTAAGGATTGGGAGTTGAATAGTACAATGGATAGAGCGGTGAGGGCAAGGAACTGGGTGAGTAGGGATATCATGATTGGTATGAGGGATTTGTGGTGTGCAGTAGGGTTGTAGATGTGGTGAGTGGTGTGTCGGTAGGTGAGGTATTTGAGGCTGGGGATAGGGTATGCAGTCATGGTTGGCTGTGCTGTGTTTTGGTAGTGGGGGCTGGTTGGGTGAAAGGGCAGTTGTGTAGTAGGGTGGGGAGGGTATGAGGAGGGGTGAGACAGGGCTGGGATAGGGGAGGAAGTATACACGAGGCGGAGCGAGAGTGGGGGAGATCTATGAAGGGAGTTGAGGTGGGTGTATTGTGGGGGTTGAAGCAGAAAGAAGGAGTGTGCGTGAGGAGGGAGTCTGCTCACAGGGGGCTGCATTAGGAGGCATGCCAGGGGGTACAAGGAGTTTCAGGGCTCCAACGAGAACAATTTACTGGCAGAGTAGGATATCTTGGGGCAAGGGGCTGTTAATCAGTATGTTTGGAAGAATGGGTCCAGTTGTGGTTGTGGGAGGGGTCAGGATGGGGGGGCAGGTGGGTAGAGGTATCAGGAGTTTGGCGGTAATAGTTACTGAGAGGAAAGGGAGTGGAAAGTCAGTGCCCTGGGGACTAGGGGTTGTACCCTTTGGTGTGCTGCCACTTTGTTCCAACTATCTGGATTTCCACCTCAGCAGAGGCCCCAATCTAAGACCAGCCAGTCCCAGCACCTGAGGGCTCAACCTAAGGGGAAGGTGGACTGATATTGGTGAAGTTCCAGCTGGGCCTCTATTTCCTCCATCTTTACCTACCAATGTTAGGGACCATTGTGCCAACTCCCCCTCGGTCTAAGGGTCCACCAGCACATTAATAGTGAATTCACTGGGTACTTCAAAGGATAATAATGAAGCATTAAAGTTAGGGCATCCCGAGGAGTCACGTGATGTGGTGATCTGGGCTGGTCGCAACTAGCTCAGCTCCAGGTGGCAGGCCACTGAATCCAACCATATCAGCCCACATCCGTGCAAATTTTGGATATACGATCGGCTACAGAGACGAGGCTTATGAATATCGATCGATATATGCATAAATCGCCAGCAACCATGCCTGCTAAATTGGCCAAAAAAGATAAAGAAAAAACGAAAACTGCTGAGGACAAGATGGCCGCCGGTACAGACAAAGGGCCTTCTGCACTGACCGATGATTCGGCTTTGATGGCGATAACAGCAGCGGTGACCTCGGCAGTGAATGAAGCTCTGGCGATTAAACTAGATAAAATATCGGAGCAACTAAGTACCATGCAAGCAGCGCTTCTGGAACTCCCTCCTCGCGTAGACAATCTGGAACTGCGAATGTCTGCAACTGAAGACGGGGCCTTGGCGGCGGAAGGTAAACTCCACAAACTGGAGCAGCTGATCCGCTCTCATGAAGACAAGCTTGACGAGCTTGAAAACCGCTCACGCCGTAATAATTTATGCTTTGTCGGCGTCCCCAAATCGATCTCTGATAGCGACTTAGCTGCCTATTTGGTAAAATGGATCCCGGAGGCCTTAAATGATCAGGAGCTGATGTCGCTACAAATTGAGAGGGCCCACCGCCTCGGGACACGTTCAGCGCAAAGTAACCATCCTCTGGTGGTTATTGCCCGAATCTTTAATTATGCCGACAAACAGCAAATTTGGCAAATCTCTCGCAAAACCCCGAATTTGCAAATGCAGAATGCGCAGGTGCGCATATTCCAAGATTTCTCTGCCCGCGTTGCCGCCAAACGAAAAGAATTTAGCCCTATTTGTACATGGTTGGCTGAGAAGCAGATAAGATTTTCTTTGCAATACCCTGCAAAACTCCGTATCTGGAACAACGGGCAAGCTCAGGTATTTGAAAATTTGCCGGAAGTGCAAAACTTTGTCCAAAACATTCTTCCACATGACCCGGAGTGAGAGCCTACAGGCCGTCATTGAACCAGACGGCGGTTTCACTTTATGCTGAACTAGTGGTTTTTCTTTTTCTTTTATAGTTGCTGATTATACAAGCGGTTTTTGTTTGTTATGATGGGACATGAATGCATTTGATATGGCACTGCAATGTGACATTTTACCTACAATTAGGGCCTGCCACCGGAACACACACAATAATGGCTCCTGCTCTATCTATAGAGCATGACTTGGATATTGTTGAGAGGGTAGGGAATGTAAGCAGGGCTGGGAGGGGGTGGAGGGAAGGGGGGGAGGGTCAGCACCTTATCGAGGGGATTGTTTTCTGTTTGTTTTTAAAGTTATTCTTATTGCTGGATAGTTTGACTTATGTAATGACTTTAGTCTTCTTTATGCTTTTATTTCTATTATGGTTCTGTCACCTATCTCTATCCATGAGGCTCCTTTCTCTTTGGCAGATAGGACGTGTTACCTCTATTTTACGGTATCCCTTTAGTCCAGAGACTAATGTTTTGCATATGAACAGAGGTCATTATCACAGCTTGAGCTTACCTCATGACTCCTAAATTAAAGTATCTGACTTGGAATGTAGCAGGCATGGGCTCGCCTATCAAGCGGGAAAAAGTGCTAGCACATTGTCATAAGACAAAGGGGGACATCATTTTTTTTTACAGGAAACCCATATGTTAGATAAGGAACACCTTAAGCTTAATCATAAAAAAGGATTCAATCAAATTTATTTCTCTTCAGGCACACATAAACGTAATGGCGTGGCAATTCTGATTCATAAGTCTGTTCCATTTCAACTGACATCTCAATGGAAGGATGAAGAGGGGCGTATTGTGATTATTCAGGGATATCTATTTGGGAAATTAATCACGCTGGCATCGATTTATGGCCCTAATAAATATCAACATTCCTTTTTCACTACCTTAGGGCCTCATTTTCCAAGCACTTTACCGCGTGCGATAAATTTGCAAATCGCGTTAACAGCTGTTAACGCGATTTGCGAATTAGTCATTTGGTATTCAGGGGGCGGAGTTGGGGCGGAGCATATGTAAAGCGGGAACCTGTGTATCGTGTGCGGCGAAACAGCCGCAGTGTTAGCGCGGCTGCTACCTACAACTCCAACCTCGCGTTCTGGACTGCGTTACAGGCCTGAAAAGGATTACCGCCATCCACGATAGTCCCAGACAGCCTGTTTCAGGCTGTGAGAGAGAGAGCGAGAGAGAGAGAGAGCGAGAGAGAGAGCACCTTACTATAGTGCCTATGCCCTAGACAGGTATTTTAATCCCTATGGGAGGGCCACCTACTAACTCGGGGTGGGGATTAGGTATGAGCGTCGGGGGTTGGGGGCCACTTTCGCATTCCACATGAGACCTACGGACTGAACAGTGGTCTCTAGTGCAGATTTGCTGGCCGTCGGAGTGAGGACGCTAACTCCAAGCGGAGATTTGGCCAACATTCTCTCCACCTAGCATGTTGTTGCCCAGGTAGAGTGTCCATCAAGCTAGGTAGAGAGAACGTTGCCCAAACCACTTCTTGGAGTGAGCGTCCTCACTCCGACAGCCAGCAAATCTGCACTAGAGACCACTGTTCTGTCCGTAGGTCTCATGTGGAATGCGAAAGTGGCCCCCAACCCCCGACGCTCATACCTAATCCCCACCCCGAGTTAGTAGGTGGCCCTCCTATAGGGGTTAAAATACCTATGTAGGGCATAGGCACTATAGTAAGTCTCTCTCTCTCTCTCTCTCTCTCTCTCTCTCTCTCTCTCTCTCTCTCTCTCTCTCTCTCTCTCTCTCTCTCTCTCTCTCTCTCTCTCTCTCTCTCTCTCTCTCTCTCTCTGAAACAGGCTGTCTGGGACTATCAAAATATTGTGCACCGCGATAAAACATTGCTGCACACGATGTTTCCCCACTGCATGAATGAAGCCTCATTTGCATTGGTAACACCCCCTAATGCATTACTGGAAAATAAGGCCCTTAGTTACTAAACTACTTGAATTTGGTCCACAATTGTTGATAGTGGCAGGTGATTTTAATTATCTCCTAGACTCCACACTGGACAGGAGCTCAAATAGCCCAATTTCAGATATGGGCCCTGATAAGGGTCTGTGTTCCAATTTACACTTAGTGGATGGATGGAGAGCCCTCCACCCTATGGAAAGGGATTATACCCACTATGCTAGGGCACATTCTACAAAGACCAGAATAGATTATATATTGCTCTCTGAACCTTTGTTTTCCTTGATAGATAGTTCTGAAATTTGTCCACTAGTGATATCGGATCATTGTCCAGTCAGTTGTGTGTTGGGTTCCGCATCCACTCCTACTTCTCTTTTTCAGTGGAGAATGCCTGAGTGGTTAGCCACAGACAAACAATTTGCGCAGTTCTTGGAGAAAAGGTGGTTACACTATGAAGAATTTAATCAGATCCATAAGGATCAGCCACAGCTCTTCTGGGAGGCTGCTAAAGCAGTCCTACGAGGAGACATCTTAAAGTATGTCATCCAATACAAACGGAATCAAAACAAACAAATTTTAGATTTGGAATCCAAACTCGCTTATTATAAACGGCAGTGGAACACGCATAATACTATCCAGTGGCATGACAGGTTCCGACAAACGCAGAAACTTCTCAATGACTTAATTCACAAAAAAGCAACAGGCAGTATGTTTGCTTTTAAACATAGATTGTTTGAACATGGCAATAAACCAGGGCGCCTACTGGCTCGCTTAACAAAAGCTAAACAGACATCTAAATATATCACCTCAATTAAGCGCTCTGATGGCACTCTGGCAGTCTCCACGCCTGAAATGGGTCAGATTTTCCAAGACTTTTCCAAGTCTCTATACTCTGCTGATGAGCCAAACACAGATAACCAGACTAGATTCTTGGAGAACCTATCATTACCCCAAATTTCGATCCAGCAACGGGAAAGTTTGAATAGACCTATTACCTCCATTGAAATCACAAAGGTAATAGCGGACCTCAAATTACACAAATCACCAGGGCCTGATGGTATAAATTCATTGTTTTACAAATCGATAGTGACCCATGTTGTCCCTTCTCTCACTGTTCTATTTAATCATATGATTTCCCATAATATCCTACCTGATACAATGAAGGTGGCGGCTATTACCATTTTACCCAAGCCTGGTCGGGACCCCACAGATCCTGGTTCTTACCGACCAATTTCTCTCCTAAATCAAGATGTGAAAATTTTTGCAAAGATTCTAGCAAATAGACTCAAATTTATACTACAGACTTAATCTCACCTGAACAGACCGGGTTTGTGCTAGGACGAAGGCCGCTTTCCAACATTAGAAGATTGTTGGTAGCATTAGATAGCTGTCGAAATCAAGGCACACCAGATCCCTTACTGGTCAGCTTTGACGCTGAAAAAGCGTTCGACCGGGTAGCATGGTCGTATTTATTTACAGCTTTACAGAAGTTTGGGATCACTGGCCCGTTTCTTAATGCCATTATGATACTTTATAAAGACCCCAAGGCGTTTATCTGCCTTAATAATTCTACGTCAAACATATTCTCATTGGGCAGGGGAACCCGACAAGGCTGCCCCCTGTTGCCCCTTCTCTATATCCTTTCCTTAGAGACCCTTATTCATACAATCAAAAAGTCGGCGGAGGTACCAGGTGTGACTACCGGGAAAATAGAGCAGAAAATGATGCTTTTTGCTCATGACATGTTAATGCTGGTGTCCAATGCTAAATCCTCTTTACCTGCTCTATTGCACATTATCCAGTCCTTCGGGTCATTTTCTGGTTTAAAATTGAATCTCACTAAATCTGAAGCATTGGATATTACTGGAACTCTTAAACCCCAGTGGCCTGATTTCCCCTTGCTCTGGGCCTCAGATACTATAAAATATCTGGGGATTAAGATTCATCAAGACCCTCGAAATTGGTATTCCTGTAATATTACCCCTCTCCATCACACTTTTCGTTCTAAGGTAGAAAGCTGGAGTGCCTTCCCTCTTTCCATTTCAGGTAGAATAGCCCTGGTACAAATGATTTTACTTCCTAAACTGTTGTATGTTTTACAAATGCTTCCGGTATTTTTGACAACTAAAGATGTGAAAACATTACAAACACTGTTTAGTAAGTTCTATTGGGGAGCTAAAAAGGCCAGGATGCTTTATACTAAATTGATGGTACCTAAACAGGAAGGAGGACTGGGAGTGGCTAACCTTCATTTTTATAATATGGCTTGTCTGCTCCCTACCCTGCGAGAGTGGCTAGGATATGGAAATAATCCAATTCTCAGTTCGCTGGAAACGGCGTTACTGCATCCTACCCATTTGGCATTTTTGATACATACACCAGGCTACTTGATACCCGCTCATATGAGTAGTAATATTTTACTTTGGTCCATGAGAAGTTGTTGGCATTTTTTGAGACAACACTTGAAATTGCCATGGAGGGTATTTTATTGTCTCCCATTGATGGGAAATCCGGACTTTCACGCAGGGACACGTAGCATGCCATTACAGCGACCCTGGTCGGACTCTTCCTGTGATTCTTTGACTCCCTTTATAGATCTGCAAAATGCTGTGATGTATTCTTTTACTCATTGTTATCAACATATGCACTTTACTGCAGCTGATTACTTGTCGTATTTACAAATTCATAGTTATATTACGAAAATATCTTCTTCCTCACCCAGCAGTTTAACCAATGGACCTTTTCAACGTTTTCTTTATCTATGTTCCAAGAAAATTATCTCCATTTCATCTTGCTACCACTTTCTACATGACACCACCTCATATCGGCTAAATGCAGCGGTAGCTGCTCACTGGTCGCTCCTACTCCCTCAAAATATTACGACTTCGGAGGTTAAGCGGAGCTGGAATTTCATCAGGATAATCGCAAGGAGTTCTTATATGTGTGAATTGCAGTTTAGGATTCTTCATAGCCTTATTATCTGGCCGCGGAAAGCCTTTCTGGCAGGAATTTCCAACACTCATACCTGCCATAAATGCCATCAACCCAATGCTACTCTTGTACACTGTCTGTGGACTTGCGATCCTATACGCAAGTTTTGGGATTCCATTCTCCAGTGTATTGGAGGGGCTCAATATAGTACTGTGACGTTGGGAGCATCCTTCTGCATATTGGGGATTCCTATTCGGCCTGGCGGAATCACGGGTCTCCACTCTCATCTACTGCATAAAAGCCGATTAATCACTCTACGGGTCATTCTCCGTCATTGGATATCGCCATCAGTTCCGTCACTGAAGGAATGGCTGGATGCCATGTTGGACTTATACCTTCTAGAACAGAAATCTATTTCATTACTTTCCAAGAAAAAACAGATGTTGTTTACTACCATCTGGCAACCATTCTTGAAATTAATGCCAAAAGATCTACGCCAGCCTGCTGCTCCGAGTAGCGCTGGCTGAACTTCAATCTCCAATTTGCAATGTTACTCTGTAAAGAGTATTATGAATACTGTCTTTAGAAGTATGGCTAACCATGTGAATATGTTTTGGTGCCACGACATTCTTGCAAACTGTCCTAGTACGGTGATGGTTCTGTTTACTGTTATGTTTACTGATATGCGTTACCCTGTAAGATTAAGGTGCTGAAAAGGGGAAGGGGGGGGGGGATGGGCTGGGCTGGGAAGGGACTACGGGTGGAGACAATACTGTGGGATTTGTAGACCTCATTATGTTGTTATTCTTCAAGTATCTATTTGTTGGTTGGATTGATGATGGGACAATCTATACATTAGACCACCTTGTATAGAGAACAACCGAGTATGTAAGTTGTTTGATGTTACTTTTGTATTATTCTTGTCTTATGAGATATTTGGTTGTATATGAATAAAAAATATTACAAACAAAAAAAAAAGTTAGGGCATCCCAACAGAGAAGTTCCAATAAGTGCTTATAATTAAAAATTCATCTGAGCTAAAAGATTCCAATTTATCCATGTCAATTGAAAAGCAGAATGTTAATATAAACAAAAAATACACTTTGAAATTTTTGCATGCTAATGCCAGAAGACTAAGAAGTAAGATGGAGAATTAGAATGTATGGCAGTGAATGATGACATAGACTTAATTGGCTATGGTGGAAGGAAGATAACTAATGGGATAGTGCTGTACCAGGGTACAAATTATATCGCAATAACAGAGCATCTTGTTGGCAGGGTGGCACTTTATGTCCGGGATGGCAGAGAGTACAATAGGATAAAGATCCTGCATGAGACTAAATGTACAATCAAATCTATATGGATAGAAATCCCTTGTTTGTTGGGAAAGAGTTTGGTGACAGGCGTATAATACCGTCCACTTGGCCAAGATTGTGAGATGGACAGTGAAATGCATAGAGAAATTAGGGAAGCTAACCAAATTGGTAGTGCAGTAATATTGGGAGATTTAAATTATCTCAATATTGACTGGGTAAGTGAAACATCAGCACATGCTACAAAGATAAAATTCCTGGATGGAATAAATGACAATTTTATGGAGCAATTGGTTCAGAAACCAATGAGATAGGGAGCAATTTTAGATTTAATTCTCAGTGGAGTGCAGGATTTGGTGAGAGAAGTAAAGGTGGTGGGGCCGCTTGACAATACTGATCATAATATAATCAAATTTGAATTAATGAATGGAAGGGGGACAGTAAGTAAATCCCTGGCTCTAGCACTAAACTTTCAAAAGGGAAACCGATACAATGATAAAAATAGTAAAAAAAAAACCCCAAACTGAAAGGTGCTACGCTTGCTGAGGTAGATCTTAAATAAGTATGCAGGATTTTATAAGATACGCGTGTAGCCGTGCGTATCTTATAAAATCTTGGGTCGGCGCGCGCAAGGCTGCGCAAAATTGGCAGCCTGCGTGCGCCGAGACGCGCAGCCTGCCTCCGTTCCCTCCGAGGCTGCTCTGAAATCGGAGCAGCCTCGGAGGGAACTTTCCTTCCGCATCCCCCCACCTTCCCCTCCCTTCCGTATCTACCCCACCCCCCAGCCCTACCTAAATCCCCCCCTACCTTTGTTGTGCAAGTTACGCCTGCTTGAGGCAGGCGTAACTTGCGCGCGCCGCCTCGGCATCCCCCAGCATAGGCCGCAGTGCCGGGGGACTCAGGACCGCCCTCCCAGCCCACCCCCGAACCATCACCACGCCCCCGGACCCGCCCCAGACTGGCCCCTGACCACAGACATGTCCCCGGAAATGCCCCCTCGTGCCCCTTTTACGAAGCCCCGGGACTTACGCGTCCCGGGGCTTTGTGCGTGCTGGCGGCCTATGCAAAATAGGCATGCCAGCATGCGAGTGCCCTGCACGCATAAATCCGGCAGGATTTACGCCACAGGGCTTTTAAAATCTAGTCCATTATGTGAGCCTTCACACTTCTCAATTGTATAACAATATGCCTGCAGTAGTTCTGGTGAAACTGTACTTTGATGTGAAAAATGTCATCAAATACCTGTAAAATAGCAGATAAAATGTGAAAGAAAGATATTTTAATTTGTGTTGTAAGTAAATTTTAAGTTTTCTTTCAATATAGAGCCTAAAACATAGTTGCATATTTTCATGCACGTGATGGTTCTAGATGTTTGCCCTTTTCTTAGCATGGGCATTATCCATGTGTTATTATAACATTTTAATGAATCTAGGGCTTGATTTATTCTATTTTTCTAATAGCAGGTATATTGGTGTTTTAGGGCCTGTGTAATGTTTGCAGGGTCACCTTTTCTTTGGGTGCTAGCTGTTTGAGTGCTGGTAGTTTGTGCTGTTTTGGAATGGGAGGTTTATTATATTGTAATTATAATTTAGCTTACTCATGGCTTTCTGAGGACCAATCCCACACTCAACATGTGTTTCAATAGTCCTAATATCATATGCGTTCCAAGGGTCTTTTTGGCTTTAATACAGGGTTTTCTGGTTGACACCACAGACATACTGTTGTGATAATTTTTTTTCAAAAGGCTGTACTTCAAGTGTTCTTTTTCATGTAAAATCTTTTATATAAATGCATTATTTGAAATTGTATGTACAGAGGGCCATGGTGGGGAGAAGGCTGGGCATAAATCTGTAAGATTCACTTAGGGTGCCTAATACCCTTGCACTAACCCTGATTAGAAAAAGAATACAAATATAATGTAAAAAAAACAAGAAAACAGAATGAGAAAGGGCCAGCATTGTAATTGTTCACACAGAGCTCCAAAAAAGTTAGCATTGGCCTTGCACGGCTGCACTTCGTGGTGATGTGCTGGCTGGGTTCCCGTCTTTCCCCAGTGAAAAGTGATCCCACATATTTGTGCCATGCAGTGATGTGATGGTGATGGTGAGGGTGAAGGGGGGGGGGGGGGGCCACATGGGAGGCAACACAAATGCATTGGACCCTTGGCATCAGAGACTCACAATACCTTTCCAGATGAGGTTTTAACAATGACTTAGACAGAGACATTATCACTTCCTATTTTTCAACTGGTTATACTTATTTCTAGAAAAAAAAAACACTTTCTTCCATATGCATAAATCATGAGGTAAAGTGAAATGTACATACTCAAGCCATCAGAAAGTCCTCCTGCCCTCAATTTAAAATATCTCTATATTCAATAAAAATGACTATCATGCTAGGCATCATCAGTTTGTGCTATCACACTTCATACTCAGCCTTTATATATAATCATGTCATATTGCAATCTCAGTTCATGTTTGTATATTTGAATATTTTCTTCCTATTTTTAATATTTACTTTGCAATTAAAATATGTAAACATATACAATTATTCTTTGTTACGGCATCTCTTGATATTCTATGGTATTTTTTCAAGTTTGGAAAAACTTTGAAAAATTAAGATAAGACCTTTTTGGGGCTTTATTTTGACAAATATGGAGAATAATCGTATATGTTTAAATATTTTAATTGCAAAGAAAATATTAAAAATTGTTAAAAAATAAGAAGAAAATATAAAAGAAAATATTAGAAATATTAGAAAATAAGAAGAAAAATGTTCAGATATAAAACCATGAACTGAGATTTCAATAAGACATATGATTATATATAAGGCTGAGTATGAAGTGTGGTAGCATAAACCGATGATGCCTAGAATGATGGTCTTTTCTATAGCGTCTATTGAATATATAGATATTTAAATTGAGGGCAGGAGGAATATCTGATGGCTTAAGTATACTTATTTCTATGCATCCTACAATTCTTCTATCTCTGACTAGTGACTTGCTTTGCAACTTTGAGACCCTTAGATATCACCCTGGATCTTTCTTTTGTTTGGTACATGTTAGTATCCACCTTCCATCATGTCTTGCTCCCTTATATTTCTATAACAGAAATGCAGTAATCTACATTTGAACAAGAAAATAAAAGATTTTACTGAGACAAATAGTATGAGTAAAATCGTTTTTTCAGTAGCAATGTATTATTAAATCTGGACATCATGAAAGAAATGAGGACGATAATTGATGATAGGTCATCTTGGAAGGAGCTAGTTCATCATGTCACTAGAAGTTGAACTTGACACCGAATTGATGGTGCATAAAAAAAAACCCTCAGTTCTTGAGTTGAATCTTAGCTGTCAAAACTCTTGACTTCTCCTCAAGCTTTCTTAGATTGCTCTTATTTTGTCTGTTCCATCTGGAGTGTCTACCCTGTTGCAGGTCATAGTATCATCTGTAAAAACACAAATCTTATCTACTAACCCTCTGCAATACTACTAATGAAAACATTGAATTGGCCTCAGGACTGATTCCTGAGGCACACCAGTGATAACTGTTATTGCTGAATGTAATAGATGGCATTCAGCATCACAGCATTCCTGGCTCATTTAAACAGTGCTGCATGTACACTCTGACATCAATATAAATCATTCTCCCTGGTGAACATTTGTCAGTCCTCTTTTTGTTTTTCTTTCTGTGTTCCTTTGTGGATGTTTGCTTGCCAAAAAATGTTCCCCAGTGTACAAAATTATTTTTTTTTGTTACAGTCCTTAATTAGTGTTGTAAGTTTTTCCATTTCCATTTTGTTTAATGTTATTTGAAACTGGATGAAAGTAGACAGAATTGCCTTCTTCCATTTCAAAATCTAATAATCTTCTAACAAGGAGAAGATGATCAATGTTTTACAGTGTGGGGATACTGTATACCTTTCATCACTCTTCCAAGGAGCAGCATTCAATGTATATTGATAAGAAGGTAAATGATATATATATATATATATATATATATATATATATATATATATATATATATATATATATATATATATATATATATATATAATTAAACTTTCAATCAAGTTCCAAAATTCCAAAATTATTTATTAACTGGACAGTTATAGATGTTTAATAATGTACCTTTTTGTTGACTTATTTCTATACCTTACCAACCACTGCTGTTATGATGCAGGGGCAGAAGGAGACAGTCTTAGTGGAGGGTGGAAACAACAGCAAGGTGTGGTAGAGGAGATCTTCAGCCAAAGTCAACACTGTGCTCCCTGTTTTGCTCTAATCACTTCTGCAACAGATCTTTGAAGAAATACTGATTCACATAAATATTGATTTGCCTTGAATAATTAGAAGAAAAGGTAATGAAAGTACAGTAATTGCAGAGAGTTTGGCGATCCTAGCAATTGGCATGATAACCAACGAGCAGCTGCAGGTAGATAGCCTAGCTGCAGAGGTAATAATTGATACAGCCGAGGCCAGGAACATCACCCAGCAACAGCAGGTAGTTGAAAGTGTAGAAGATGATCCTGACTTTTAACTCCTTGACTATCCTCAACCACAGCCCTAGCTGTAGTATGAAAGGATCCAGAGAAAGATCCTAAAAGAAATCACAGGAGTGAAGTCATTTCAGTGTTATGAAGGACTTGTAATTTGCTGAAAATCCTCATTATTGAAAGGCCATCAGAGGAGGAAAGATACTGGGCCATCTTTTAAATAGTGCAATGCAGTATCATTTGGAAAAGCAACACACTTTAGTGATGGTTTCAAGAAAGTCTGTAACTAATCTGGGGACTCCATTCTAGAGATACGAATCATTTTTTGACAATTTAAAAAAATCATCCGATATTTTTTAAATTGTCAAAAATTGTTAGAGTGTGCGATACAATAGAAATTCCCCCAATTTAATGTGAAAAATCGTTAATGGGTTAGTGTCCACTAACGGGAGTTATTTGGGGGGAGGGCGGGAAAACCGGCAAACCAAAACATCCCCTAAACCCACCCCGACCCTTTAAAACTAAACCCTTACCTTCCCCTACCCTCCCGAACCCCCCTCAAAACTTTTTACGAGTACCTGGTGGTCCAGTGGAAGCCCCGGACTGATCTCCTGCTCTCGGGCCATCGGGGACATTTTGGCTGCCACTAATAAAAATGGCCCCGATGGCCCGATAAAAAAAACCCCACCACCCCTTTAAAAATGATCCCTTTGCTTCCCCCACCCTCCCGAACCCCCCCCCCAAAAAAAAAAACTGTTTTAAAATTACCTGGTGGTCCAGTGGGGGCGCGGGGAGCGATCTCTCGCACTCGGGCCGTCGGCTGCTACTAATCAAAATGGTGCCGATGGCCCTTTGCCCTTACCATGTGACAGGGTGTCCGTGCCATTGGCCGGATCCTGTCACATGGTAGGAGCACTGGATGGCTGGTGCCCTCTTGTGCTCCTACCATGTGACAGGGACTGACCAATGGCACCGGTAGCCCCTGTGACATAGTAAGGGCAAAGGCTATCGACGCTATTTTGAATACTGGCAGCCGACGGTCCGAGTGCAGGAGGTCACTCTCGGACCCCTGCTGGACCACCAGGGGCTTTTGGCAAGTCTTGGGGGACCCTCCTGATCCCCACAAGACTTGCCAAAAGTCCAGCGGGGGCCGGGAGCGACCTCCTGCACTCGTACCGTCGGCTGCCAGTATTCAAAATGGCGCCGATAGCCTTTACCCTTACTATGTCACATTGGATACCGGTGCCATTGGTCAGCCCCTGTCACATGGTAGGAGCACAAGATGGCACCAGCCATCCAGTGCTCCTACCATGTGACAGGATCCGGCCAATGGTACGGATACCCTGTCACATGGTAAGGGCAAAGGGCCATCGGCGCCATTTTGATTAGTGACAGCCGACGGCCCGGGAGGGGAGGGATGGCCCGAAGTGGGAGATCATGGGAGATCGCTCCCGGGACCCCCACTGGACCACCAGGTACCTGTAAAAAGGTTTTTGGGGGGTCGGGAGGGTGGGGGAATCTAAGGGGTTAGCTTTAAAGGGTCGGGGTGGGTTTTTTGTTTATCGGCTGGGGCGCAGCCGATAAACAAAACTGCGATCGGGCCCGATAGAAAAAACCCACATGTGAATCGGAACCGGAATCCGAACCGATTCCGGTTCTGATTCACATCTCTACTCCATTCTGCTCTCAAAGCAGCAGCAGCAGTAAAGCCACACCAATAGGGAAGTCTGAATCACGGAACAGAATATTTGCAATTGTTAGCCCTCTACTCTGGAATTCATTACTGAAAGAGCTGTACTGTGAATTTTTAGAAAGAACTAAAAATATTATTTATCCAGGCTTTTGGTGTCTCTGAGGAATAGTTACTAATCATTTTATTGAAGAGAGTAGATAAGTATGACTCATTTTGGCAGAGGCTACTTTTGAAGGTGAGGAGATTAGATAAGTATGACTTATTTGGCAGACAGTTGCAATGGTGTGAGATGATTATTGAAGGCTCTGCTTTAATCATTCAAATTTTGTCAGGTTTTGCTAGGCAAGTAGAGAGAGAGAAAGTTTAAAGTTGTTGTATTTTGTGATTTCATTATCAATGTGCACCTATGTTACCCATCCAGCATGGTAGATAGCATGGGCTACAGATTTTTAAATAAAATAAAAAGAAAGTCCATGCTCCCGTACAGTTTATAAATACTAGTATACATTTCTGTGAGCCCACTTAGTCACACAAATGGTGTGCTATGAATAGTTTCAAAAGCTGGGATCCACATACATAAAGTACACATTTTTCAGTGGAAAGGAAATTTTAGATAAAAAATTCATGATATAAGGCTGACGGAGGTGAAGACTGAAGAGTATCACTAGAAAATATTTCTTCACAGTGTGGAGGTGTAAACATAAAAACAAATCACAGAATTAAAAAACAAAATTGGGAAAAGCACAGAGGATCCCAAGCTGGATGGGCATGAAGGTTTAGCTTTAGATTAGCTAGCATCTAAGATGAGTAAGAGGAAGGAGTGTGGGCAAACTAGATGGGTCTTAGAGTTCTTTTATTCCATAAGAACATAAGAACATAAGAAAATGCCATACTGGGTCAGACCAAGGGTCCATCAAGCCCAGCATCCTGTTTCCAACAGTGGCCAATCCAGGCCATAAGAACCTGGCAAGTACCCAAAAACTAAGTCTATTCCATGTAACCATTGCTAATGGCAGTGGCTATTCTCTAAGTGAACTTAATAGCAGGTAATGGACTTCTCCTCCAAGAACTTATCCAATCCTTTTTTAAACACAGCTATACTAACTGCACGAACCACATTCTCTGGCAACAAATTCCAGAGTTTAATTGTGCGTTGAGTAAAAAAGAACTTTCTCCGATTAGTTTTAAATGTGCCCCATGCTAACTTCATGGAGTGTCCCCTAGTCTTTCTACTATCCGAAAGAGTAAATAACCGATTCACATCTACCCCTTCTAGACCTCTCATGATTTTAAACACCTCTATCATATCCCCCCTCAGTCGTCTCTTCTCCAAGCTGAAAAGTCCTAACCTCTTTAGTCTTTCCTCATAGGGGAGTTGTTCCATTCCCCTTATCATTTTGGTAGCCCTTCTCTGTACCTTCTCCATCGCAATTATATCTTTTTTGAGATGCGGCGACCAGAATTGTACACAGTATTCAAGGTGCGGTCTCACCATGGAGCGATACAGAGGCATTATGACATTTTCCGTTTTATTCATCATTCCTTTTCTAATAATTCCCAACATTCTGTTTGCTTTTTTGACTGCCGCAGCACACTGAACCGACGATTTCAATGTGTTATCCACTATGACACCTAGATCTCTTTCTTGGGTTTAGCACCTAATATGGAACCCAACATCGTGTAATTATAGCATGGGTTATTTTTCCCTATATGCATCACCTTGCACTTATCCACATTAAATTTCATCTGCCATTTGGATGCCCAATTTTCCAGTCTCACAAGGTCTTCCTGCAATTTATCACAATCTGCTTGTGATTTAACTACTCTGAACAATTTTGTGTCATCTGCAAATTTGATTATCTCACTCGTCGTATTTCTTTCCAGATCATTTATAAATATATTGAACAGTAAGGGTCCCAATACAGATCCCTGAGGCACTCCACTGTCCACTCCCTTCCTCTGAGAAAATTGCCCATTTAATCCTACTCTCTGTTTCCTGTCTTTTAGCCAGTTTGCAATCCACGAAAGGACATCGCCACCTATCCCATGACTTTTTACTTTTCCTAGAAGCCTCTCATGAGGAACTTTGTCAAGCGCCTTCTGAAAATCCAAGTATACTATATCTACCGGTTCACCTTTATCCACATGTTTATTAACTCCTTCAAATAAGTGAAGCAGATTTGTGAGGCAAGACTTGCCCTGGGTAAAGCCATGCTGACTTTGTTCCATTAAACCATGTCTTTCTATATGTTCTGTGATTTTGATGTTTAGAACACTTTACACTATTTTTCCTGGCACTGAAGTCAGGCTAACCAGTCTGTAGTTTCCCAGATCGCCCCTGGAGCCCTTTTTAAATATTGTGGTTACATTTGCTATCCTCCAGTCTTCAGGTACAATGGATGATTTTAATGATAAGTTACAAATTTTTACTAATAGGTCTGAAATTTCATTTTTTAGTTCCTTCAGAACTCTGGGGTGTATACCATCCGGTCCAGGTGATTTACTACTCTTCAGTTTGTCAATCAGGCCTACCACATCTTCTAGGTTCACCGTGATTTCATTCAGTCCATCTGAATCATTACCCATGAAAACCTTCTCCATTACGGGTACCTCCCCAACATCCTCTTCAGTAAACACCGAAGCAAAGAAATCATTTAATCTTTCCGCGATGGCCTTATCTTCTCTAAGTGCCCCTTTAACCCCTCGATCATCTAACGGTCCAACTGACTCCCTCACAGGCTTTCTGCTTCGGATATATTAAAAAAAGTTTTTACTGTGAGTTTTTGCCTCTACAAGCCAACTTCTTTTCAAATTCTCTCTTAGCCTGTCTTATCAATGTCTTACATTTAACTTGCCAATGTTTATGCTTTATCCTATTTTCTTCTGTTGGATCCTTCTTCCAATTTTTGAATGAAGATCTTTTGGCTAAAATAGCTTCTTTCACCTCCCCTTTTAACCATGCCGGTAATCATTTTGCCTTCTTTCCACCTTTCTTAATGTGTGGAATACATCTGGACTGTGCTTACCTTCCTTCCCTTCCCTTCCATCATTTCTATGTATATTTTCCCAAAGTTATTTGATCAGAGTAACCTTACTAGATTTTTTTTTGTAAAGAAGGAATTGCAAAGATAGTACAAGTTATGGCACAGGTGACAATTATGTATTACATTTGGATATGTATGGAAAGACAAAAAGAAAGGCAGGTGTAACACACAAATAGGAAAAGAATAAGAGTGGTACATAAAAAAAAAACAAAAAGGTAATAAATGTATGATACATTATATAAAAAATAAATAATTTAAAAATGTAAGAGAAAATATTATAAATTTAATATTAGTAAAAGCACAAATACAATAAAAATTCAAATATAAAATTAATACAATGATGGAACCAATACATCTGACATGGCCATGTTTTGAGAAAATGTATGTAAATGGGGTGATTATATAAATAATTGTCCTTAGTTCCTATCAAGAAATCATAAATATCTCTGATCAAACTAGTAAAATTATAATAAACAATAACAAAGAATATTAAAAAATATATGTGAGAGTTGTGCTTCTTATTGAAAATTAATGGCTGAATTTTCAAAGGCCTACACGTATAAAAAATGGGGTTTATGTGCATGGTTGGGCCTTGCATGTGCAGCACACATATTATAATGGGCCCAGGCATGCGTGTAAACCCTGGTATGAGCACAAGTGCTAGGCCTCTCCAAAGGGGCTGGCTGGGGGGTGGGGTCATGGTGAGGAGGTGAGGAGGTGAGGGGCAAGGCAAGAAAGCGCACGCCAGCAGTGGGCCAGGGCATGGAGATTACTGCTGTTCCAGAGGAGCAATAAGTAATAAAATAAAAAATTTGGGGAAAGTTAGGTTACTTTTAGGGGGGCAGGGAAGAGAGGGGAAGGGAAGGAAGGTTAGGCAGGAAGTAGAGAAGTTCCCTCCCAGACTGCTCTAATTAAGGACTGGGAGGGAACTGGAGGAGGCCCGATTGTGTCACCACACATATTTAGTGAAAATGTGCTTCCCCTGCGTGCGCCACCTGCACATGCGTGCACAAATGTTTCCATGGCGCACATGTGCACATAGCCATCAGAATTTATAACATGTGTGCACCATGGAATCATAGAAACATGGGCCTATATGTTCCTGCTTATTATAGTGTCACAGGTTATACTCAATCTGTGATCTTCTCTCTATTTTTCCCTGTTACTGAAGTCCTTATGTTTCTGTCTCATGTATGCTTAAATTCTGCCATTATTTTGGATTTTACTTCCTTTGCTGGAAGTCTATTCTGGATGTCCAAAGATGTGCATAGAGCTCCTGGTTCTCAGAGAAAGTGTTTGATCTCTGGAGACTAGAGTGGCAGACCTGTAGGAGCTGAAGCAGAAAGCGAGGCACATTGATGAGACCTTCAGGGACATAGTAGCTGAGTCCTAAATCCAGTCTGGCAGCCCCAGTGCTGCGTTGGATGACAAAGGTTTCCCGGTTGGAGAGCATCACCCTGGTGTAGCAGGAAGTGATGCTGTAGCAAGGACCTGCTCTCCAGGTGATGCATTGTCCTCTCACACTGAGGACAAGTTTCCCAGGGCTACTGACCGGGAGGGAAGGGTTAGGTCAGTCATCATAGTTGGTGATTCAATTATTAGAAATATAGATAGCTGCGTGGCTAGTGGATGCAAGGACCACCTGGTAACTTGCCTGCATGGTGCAAAGCTGGTAAATCTCACACATCACCTAGATAGGATTTCAGACAGTGCTAGGGAGGAGCCAGCTGTTGTGGTACTTGTGGATACCATCAACATAGTAAAATGAAGGAGGGAGGTTCTGGAAGGCAAATTTAGGGTTTTAGGAAGAAAGATGAAATCTAGAACATCCAGGGTGGCATTCTCTGAAATACTCCCTATTAAACATGCAGGTCCCCAGAGGCAGGAAGAGCTCTGGAGTCTCATTGCATGGATGAAATCATGATGCAGGGAACAGTTTCAGTTTTATAAGGAGCTGGGCAACCTTATGGGAAAGGAGGAGACTTTCTGAAAGGACAGGCTGCACCTTAACCAGAGTATGCTGCATCGGAGCTGGACCCTTGGGCCGAAGTAGGGTTGACGCAACCCGTGGGTAAAGACCTACAGGTCCCCACCATTGGCAGGTGGAGTGGGCTGAAAGCTGAGGCCGCTGGAGCTTCACCTATACCAGCCCTCGTTCCCTGTGTGTTGAGCCTTTGGGTGCCAGGACCGGCAGGACTTAGATGAGCCTCGAGGTTGATTAGCGAGAGAGGATGGTTCAGCCCAGAGACAGCAGATGATAGGTGGCATAGCCCCACTCTGTTCTGGATACAATATTGGAATTTGGGCACCAATGGAATGGATATTAGTTGAGGGAACTTGAGCAAAGGTAGGCAGAAGCCTAATAAGTCTACGTCCAGGGAGTAGGCTAGGAGAGGCGGAGGTCGTGGCAAGCAATATTGAGATCTGATCATGGATAAGTCAATAGCGTTGTCAATTGAAGCAATAGCCTGATCATGGAGAAGTCAATAGCGTTGGTCAGGTGTAGCAGAGGTCTGGGTCTGGAGATAGGCAGTAGCATAGTCAGGCATAGTGGAGGTCTGGGTCTGGAGATAGGCAGTAGCATAGTCAAGCATAGCAGAGGTCTGGGTCTGGAGATAGGTAGTAGCATAGTCAGGCATAGCGGAGGTCTGGGTCTGGAGATAGGCAGTAGCGTAGTCAGGCGTAGCAGAGGTCTGGGTCTGGAGATAGGCAGTAGCGTAGTCAGGCATAGCAGAGGTCTGGGTTTGGAGATAGATAGTAGTGTAGTCAGGTGTAGCAGAGGTCTGGGTCTGGAGATAGGCTGAAGCGTAGTCAGGCAAAGCAAAGTTGATATCCAGAGAGCCAGTCCAAAGCATAGACAGGGCAGGAATGAAGAAAACAGAAACCAGGAACAATGAGGGTCAGGAACGAAGAGTAAAGATGATTCTCTAACAGCAACGAGTACTCGAGTAGCGAGGAGACCTGTTGCAAAGGCAACGCTATGGAGCGTGGCCTGAGCTTAAATACATTGGAGGGTTTGACGCCATCATCCGGGGCCGCGACCAGGTTCCCGCCACGGTCCCTTCATAAGGATCAGCGATGCACCAGAACATGGTGTGTGGCAGCCGGCCCGGCGCGCACAAAGTTACACCTGCTTTGAGCAGGCGTAACTTGTGCGAGAAAGGTAGGGGGGTTAGATAGGGCTGGGGGGATGGGTTAGGTAGGGGAAGGGAGGGGAAGGTGGGGGGAAGTGGAAGGAAAGCTCCCTCCGAGGCCGCTCTGATTTCGGAGTGGCCTCGGAGGGAACGGGCAGCGCGCGCAGGGCTCGGGGCACGCAAGTTGCACAAATGTGCACCCCCTTGCGTGCGCCGACCCCGGATTTTATAAGATATGCGCGGCTATGCGCATATCTTATAAAATCCGGCGTACCTTTGTTCGCTCCTATGTTTTAAAATGTACCTCAGCATATTCAAAAGGGAATTTTTGATAAAATGAATTAAATAGAAAAAAACTGAAAGTTGCAGCTGCAAAGGTTAAAAGTTTTCAACAGGCATGGATATCCTTTAAAAATGCAGTCTTAGAAGTGCAGTACAGATGTATTCCACACATTAAGAAAGGTGAATGGAAGGCAAACAATTATGGTGAGTTGAAAGAGGCAATTTTAGCCAAGAAAACATGTTTCAAAAATTGGAAGAAGGATCCATCTGAAGAAAATAGGAAAAAGCTTAAGCTTTGTCAAGTTAAGAGTAAAACATTGATAAGGCAGACTAAGAGAGAATTTGAAATGAAGTTGGCCATAGTGGCAAAAAGTCAATAAAAACATTTCTGAAATATATCTGAAGCAAGAAACCTGTGAGGGAATTGGGTGGAACATTAGATGACCGAGGGGTTAAAGGGGTTCTTAGGGAAGATAAGGCCATTGCAGAATTACTAAATAAATTATTTGCTTCTGTGTTTACTAATGAAGATGTTGGCGAGATACTGGTTCCAGAGATGATTTTCAAGGGTGATGATTAAAATGAACTGAACCAAATCACTGTGAGTCTGGAAGATGTAGAAGGCCAGAAAGACAAACTAAAGAGTAGTAAATCAACTGACCTGGATGGATTGCACCCCAGGGTTCTGAAGGAACTAAAAAATGAAATTTGAGATCTATTAGTTAAAATGTGTAACTTATCATTAAAATCATCCATTGTACCTAAAGACTGGCGGGTGGCCAATGTAACCCCAATATTTAAAAAGGGCTCCAGGGGCAATCCAGGAAACTAGAGACCAGTGAACATGACTTCAGTGCCAGGAAAAATAGTGGAAACTACTTTAAAGATCAAAATCACAGAGCATATAGAAAGTCATGGCTTAATGGAACACAGTCAGCTTGGATTTTCCCAAGGCAACTCTTGCCTCGCAAATCAGCTTCATTTTTTGAAGGGGTTAAAAAACGTGTGGATAAAGGTCAACCAGTAGATGTAGTATATTTGGGATTTTCAGAAGGCGTTTGAAAAAAATCCCCATGAGAGGCTTCTAAGAAAATTAAAAAATCATGAGATAGGAGGTGATGTCCTTTCATGGATTACGAATTAGTTAAAAGACAGGAAACAGAGAGAAGGATTAAATGATCAATTTTCTCAGTGGAAAAGGGTAAACAGTGGAGTGTCTCAAAGGTCTTACTAGGACTGGTGCTTTTCAATATATTTATAAATTGATTTGAATACAATGAGTGAAGTAATTAAATTTGCAGATGATACAAAGTTTTTCAGAGTAGTTAAATCACAAGCAGATTGTGATAAATTGCAAGAGACCCTTCAAAGGCTGGAAGATTAGGCACCCAAATGGAAGATGAAATTTAATGTGGACAAATGCAAAGTGAAGCATATAGGGAAAAGTAATCCATGCTGTAGTTACATGATGTTAGGTTCCATATTAGGAGCTACCACCCAGGAAAAAGATCTTGCTATCATAGTAGATAATACATTGAAATTGTCGGCTCAGTGTGCTGCAGCAGTCAAAAAAGCAAACAGAATGTTACGAATTATTAGGAAGGGAATGGTGAATAAACTGGAAAATGTCATAATGCCTCTGTATCACTTCATGGTGAGACCACACCTTGAGTACTGTGTACAATTCTGGTCACTGCATCACATAAAATGTATAGTTGTGATGGAGAAGTTAAAGAAAAGGGCAACTAAAATGATAAAGGGGACAGAAAAGCTCCTTTATTAGGAAAGGCTAAAGAGGTTAGGGCTTTTCACCTTGGAGAAGAGACAGCTGAGGGGGATATGATAGAGGTCTTTAAAACCATGAGAGTTCTAGTACAGGTAAATGTGAATCGGTTATTTACTTTTTTGGAAATAGAAGGACTAGGGGGCACTCCATGAAGTTAGCAAGTAGCACATTTAAAACTAATCTGAGAAAATTCTTTTTAACTCAATGCACAATTAAGCTCTGGAATTTGTTGCCAGGGGATGTGGTTAGTGTTGTTAGTGTAGCTAGGTTTAAAAAAGGTTTGGATAAGTTCTTGGAGGAGAAGTCCATTAACTGCTATTAATTAAGTTGACTTAGGGGCGGATTTTAAAACCCCTGCGCGCATAAATCCTTCCGGATTTACAGCGCTGCAGGACCCTCGCGTGCCGGCGCACCTATTTTGCATAGGCCACCGGCGCGCGCAGAGCCCCGGGACGCGCGTAAGTCCCGGGGCTTCCTGTCGTGGGCGTGGCTGGGGCGTGACGGGGGCGTGACGGGATGACGCGGCATTTGGGGGCGGGGCGGGGCGTTTTGGGGGCGGCGACGTGGGAGTGGTTTCGACCCGGGGGCATTCCGGGGCGTGACCGTGGCCTCCGGAACAGCCCCCGGGACCGGACCACGTAGCGGTGCAGCCGGCCGACGCGCGCAAAGTTACGCCTGATTTCAGCAGGCGTAACTTTGCCGACAAAGGTAAGGGGGGGGTTTAGATAGGGCTGGGGGGGTGGATTAGGTAGGGGAAGGGAGGGGAAGGTGGGGGAGGGCGAAGGAAAGTTCCCTCTGAGGCCGCTCCGAAATCGGAGCGGCCTCGGAGGGAACAGGCAGCGCGTGCTGGGCTCGGCACGCGCAGGTTGCACAAATGTGCACCCCCTTGTGCGCACCGACCCCGGATTTTATAAGAATCGCGCGGCTACACGCGTATCTTATAAAATCCAGTGTACTTTTGTTTGCGCCTGCTGCGCGAACAAACGTACGCGCTTGCGCAAGTATTTAAAATCTGCCCCTTAGAGAATAGCCACTGCTATTACTGGCATCAGTAGCATAGTATCTACTTAGTGTTTGGGTACTTGTAGCCTGAATTGGCCACTGTTGGAAACAGGATGCTAGGCTTGATGAACCCTTGTTCTGACCCAGTATGACAATTTCTCATGTTTTTATGTTCTTAAAATCCATTTACGTCTACTTCCTTTCAGCTTCTTATAATGACTCATTTGTTGTTGATCTTTTCATTCCAAGAAAATGCTAACTACTACTGCTACCTTAATGAAACATATTAGATATTGGAATATTTATATCATATCTCCCCTTTCTCTATTCTCTTCTTCTGAGTACAAATCTAATAGTGGTGTGCATTCATTTGCAATGAAATAGGGAATAAAGATGATATTTTGTATTTCGTTGCATTTCGGGAAGCGAACAGAGTGAAAGGAAAACCCACAACATTTCATTTGGTTTTCCTATCATTTATTTTTGGGGGGGAGAAAGGGCATATTTATTTAAAAAAAAAACAAACCCAAACCCACTCCAACCCTTCAAGTTTAATTAACTCCAATCCCCCCCTCCTGCCCCCCCCCCGAAGACTTGCCAAAAGTCCCTGGTGGTCCAGCAGGGGGTCCGAGGAGCGATCTCCCGCTCTCGGGCCGTCAGCTGCCAGTAATCAAAATGGTGCTGGTGGCTTTTGCCCTTACCATGTGACAGGGGCTATTGGTGCCATTGGCCGGTCTCTGTCACATGGTGGGAGCAATGGACGGCCGACCCCATCTCAAGGGGCTCTCATCCTGAGTCTCAATAACTCTGCTGGCAGAATAGACCACTGTCTCCAGGAGCAGGCCCTGGAGCTCTGGCTACCTCAAAGTACCCCTTCCTTGGGTCCCCATCCCCCCCCCCCCCCCCAGCCATTACTCCACCCACCTTGCACTTGTCTCCTGTGGCTCATACTGAGAACCCATGCAGCTGGGTCAAGGATGCCTCTCTCCGGAGAAATGCTTATGGCACAACCAGTTACTTAGCACACCATATGTAGTTTTCCACTTTCTCTTTGTTATAGTTCTTTTACAGCAGTGCTACATATATCTTATTCTAATGTTTTGAACAACTCCTCATTCATGTGATATGGATGAATAGAACAGAACAGAAAAGAGTTCCATCAACAAGGCAGGCACTGAAAAAAAACAAAAAACAGTGCCCAGGACAAGGGGTGCTTTTGGCATCCCCTTCTCATTGGGACTGGCTAAAAATGGTAATGTGGCATCCATATCTGTCTTCCTTATTGTCCACTGCTTCACTGGCCCTGTCCATACCTCTTTTAGCTCCTTCAGTATTGTAGTATATAGCCCATCAAGTTCAATTATCTTGTTTACTTTAAATTGTATCTGTATCTTGCATGCTAACTCCTCAGCAAATAAAAATGTTTTTAACTTATGGTCCTTTATGTCCTTGCCTTTTGCCTTTGGTCAATCAGCCTCTATGGAGCAAAATTTGATGATGAGCAAATTAGTAGAAGTTATTCCTAAGAATAACATCACTGGTCATATACATAGACATATCTTAAAGAGAAGAATAAACAAAGATTGAGCAAAGGAAAACTTGCCTTAGTACTATATTAGAATTTCTTGAATGTGTATATAAAGACATGTAAATAACGGCAAGTTGGTTGATATCATGTATCTGAATTTTCAGAAGGCATTTGACATAGTCCCATATGAAAGATTCCTCGGGAAATTAAAAAGTCATGGGCTAAGTGACAATGTCCTGCGGCGGTTTGGTAAGTGGCTAAGCAATAGGAAACCAGAGCTAGATAAGGAGAAAGGAGAACGAAGAATAATGGAATGTCTAAGGGATCTGTCTTGGGGCCAGTACTGTTTAACATTTACATAAAAGATCTGGAAAAGGGAGGAACAAGTGAAATGATTAAATCTGCAAATGAAATAAAACTTTTCAAATTTAATGTGAGGAAATGCAGAAGAGCCTTACCATTCTAGAGAACTGAGCATCTAAGCTACAGATGCAATCTAATGTGGCTAAATTCAAACTGATACATATAGCAACAGGAAACATAACCCACTATACATACATAATTCTGAGTTACATATCAGGAATTACTAATCAGGAAAAGGATTTTGGAGTCATTATGGGCAATGTGTTGAAATCCTCAACTCAGCCTGTAGCAGCCATCAGAAAAGACACCAGAATGTGTGGAATTATTTGGAAAGGAATGGTGAATAAAATATAAAATATGATCAGCAGTGTACTGGTATTTGTTTGTAACATACCCTACTGCCAACAAAGTTTGTCGGACCCTCAAATCCCAAGTCAGAATTTAAAACAGACTAGTTTGTGATATTGGGTCACATTACTTTTATTAAGGTAACATTTCCATTTTTCCATATTTTTATAATTTTCTATTTAGTTTGAAAAATGGCGACAAAACCAGAACCCTTTATGGGGCTCAACCGGAAACACAGCAGGGAATGCAGTTTTCAACAAAGTCCTCTCCTCTACATAGAGTAAAGCGCAAACAGGTCTACTATCACGTCCTGTCTTAACTCACGCCCCTAAACGTCATCGTAATCCAATCAGTAACCAGTCCTCAATCAGGTCCACATTCACACCTAATTGAAAGGTATAGGCTTCTATTACGTCCTATTTTGGGAAAAAACCCCGGGATGTCATCACAGTTCAAGCAATACTAGTTTTACACTTATGGATTAAATCAGGGAATACCAGTTAATTTTCTCATTAAGGCCATGTGGATCCACAGTATTCAAAGTAAATATCCAATAGTGCTCACGGCGATTCAACCAAAATTGTAAATCCCCTCCTCTCTGATTTTGTCGCCCCTGTTCCAAGATTGACCAACGTAAATCAGTGAAGCTATGCTTCTCCTTAACACAATGTTGAACCAACGGAGCAGTAATCTTCAAAGTCTTAATGCAGCTCCTGTGTTCAATAAGCCTAGTCCGTATTTTCCTTTTGGTCTGCCCAAAGTATACCAGATTACATGGGCATTGGATAACATAAATCACACCCACAGAATCACATGTAGTAAGCATATCTTGATGCACCACCACACCTGAATGCGGGGCCTGCCATTGATCCCCTGTAAGAGCTAAATTGCACATATCACAATTTCCACAGGTTTGATGTCTACCAAATGAAGATTTCGTCCGAGTTGAAGAAAAATTAGATCTCACAACTAAGTCCCGAATATTCTGGCCTCTAAAATAGGCTAACCTAGGTCCCGATTGAAAAACCTGGTGTAAAGATAGACCTTGCCAATGGGAGCGTATAATATTTACAACAGCATTCACATGTTTTGAAAATTTTAATGTACATGTAAGATCCTGATTATAGGGACGTTGTTGATATTGAAGTAGTAATGTCCTGTTGGCAAAAACTGCATTCTTGTAGGCTTTCTTAATGCCACCATTAGGGTATCCCTTCTGCACAAATCTTCTAGATAGGGACACTGCCTGTGTCTTAAAATCATCCACAGAGGAGCAAATTCTTCAAAGAAATAAAAACTGGGAAATTGGTAGTCCATCCTTCAACCTTTTTGGATGATAGCTGGAATATCGCAAATAATGATTGCGATCTGTCTCTTTTCTATAAAGTGTAGTTCTAAATGAACTACCTTCCTTTATAATCAGAATATCCAAGAAAGAAATTAAATACTGGTCATAATGGGCAGTAAATTGTAAATGCAGATTTTGTAAGTTAAGCCATTGTTTCAGATTGTCTAAAGATGCTGTCCAAATAAAAAAGATGTCATCTATATAACGCCGCCAGAGTAATATATGATCAAACCAACTAGAAAAAAACAAATGTTGGTTCTCAAAATGAGCGACATATAGATTCGCAATATCTGGGGCAACAGTAGCCCCCATCACTACTCCTTGTATTTGTAGGTAGAAGGTTTCATCAAATCTGAAAAAATTCTTAAACAACACCAACTTTAAGAGTTCCAACAGAAAACTGGTAGGTACTCTATGTAGGCGAGGATGTGCTTCCAATATATTCTGTACTAAGCCAAATGCTTCTTGTTGGGGATATTGGTATAAAGGGATGTGATATCCAATGTCACCAACCAACATCCAACAGGTAAAGCTGGTAATTCCTGTAGTAACCGTAACATGTGAGACGTATCCTGCAAAAAAGATGTAGATGTAATAACAGCTGGTTTTAAGAAAAAGTCCAAAAAATTAGATAAAGGCTCCAAAATAGAGCCTTGCCCTGCTACTATAGGGCATCTGGGAGGCGTACTAATATTTTTATGAATCTTAGGTAAGGAATATAGGACTGGATAAACTGGGTGCTGTACTTTAAGAGCCAGGGCTTCCCTGGACATCAAAAACCCTTTGCATATCCCCTCCTCAACCAACTCTGCAATGGTATCTTGTAAGGAACAAGTAGGATCCTCCAAAAGTACCTGATAGTAGTGAAAATCATTCAGTTGTCGATGAATCTCTGCCACATAGGCTTCGGTATCCTGAATCACAATAGCCCCACCTTTGTCAGCGGGTTTCACTACTACTGCCTGGTTTTCCGATAATTGTTTAATAGCACAATATTGGGCATATGTCCAATCTCTAGATGAGTGTATTCTCTCTATCCATGTTGTTCTTCCAAAATGGACAGATCTTTCAACACCAATTGCATGAACGTGGCAATAATCGGGTCAACTGGACCCGGAGGTACCCATGTCGATCTGGGGTTAATGATAGAACTGTTGCCAGACCCCATATCAGAATCAGAAAAGAATAATCTCAACTGGAGACATCTGAAAAAATGATATAAATCCACCCGTGTCTGGAATGAGTTATACCTAGTCGATGGGATATATGACAAGCCCTTATCCAATGCCATAATCATATCCTTAGATAAATCAACCCAGGATATATTAATAATTGCAGTAGAATCCAAATTTAAAACCTCTGTTGGTTCCTCTGCTGTGCTCTGTTCACTGGACCTACCCAGGCAGTTGGCCGGCACGGGCAACTTACGCCTGCCTCAGGCAGGCTTAACTCGCCGAAATAAGAAAGGGGGGGGGGGATTTATGTAGGGCTGGGGGGTGGGTTAGATAGAGGAAGGGAGGGAAAGGTGGGGGGGAGGCGAAAAAAAGTTCCCTCCAAGGCTTGGAGGGAATGGGGAAAGCCATCGGGGCTCCTCTTGGGTTCAGCGCGCGCTTAAAATTTAAAATCGTCCCCAATGTTTCTTTGAGGGAGAAGAAGCCTGTGTATGTGTGAGAGAGTATGTGAGAAAATGAATGTGTTATTGTGCATGAGGAAAGGGAAAATAAAATTTGTATGGTCCTACCTCCCTCAATCCACAATGATCTCAGGATGACTGGAAATCAAAAGATCCCAGGTATGGAGAGCAGGAGATTTTTAAATTTGTATTAGTTTTAATTGAGTATAATTTGATATTCTGCTCTTTTGAAATATTTAATTTTTAGAGGGAAATAGACCATTTTTTAATTATTGGATTTTTTTATTCAACAAATGTTTTAAAATATTTTATTGGTGTTCGGGAAATTTTGGATACTCCTTTTCATTAACTGGTTTGAAATATTTATTCTTTTTGCAAATATGATTTTATTATTATAATTGATGTTTTATATTTCTTGATTTTATTATTTAATGTTTTATAAAAATGGTAATGTTCCTATTTTTCCATTGTGGCTCTGCATGTAGAGTCTGGCTTGTTGTGGGTTCCAGTTTACTTCTTCTCAGCACATTTCTGTTTATACTTTCTGATCTCTTCATTCTGTATTTGATGAGGTTCTGCCTGTGTTCTGGTATATGTGACCGAGGTGAGAGGGTGGGGGCATGTCAGTTTTTAAAAACATAGATTGCAGGAGGGAGCTTAGCTTTATTTGATGGGCTGGGACAGAGACTGAATGAATTGGGGGGGGGGGGGGCACCAGCCCTGTGCTGCACAGATATATTGGAAAGCAAGGCTCCCTAGGTATAGCAACTGTAAATAACCTTGATTTTCTAATTATGCTCTGCTGATGCCCAGTAATTTTATATAGGGTAGGGATTTGGAGAGAGATTTGGGCATGGAATGGAAAGGGGAAAGGAAAGTGGTCAATGAGGGCTGTCTAATGTACATATTTTTGAAAGAAGTTTTGCAATATTCCTCTCCTTAAAATGATGAATGCCATAATACTGAAGAAAAACATTGTGCATGTGTATATTCCTTAAATAACATTCCTACACCTCTGTCAATGTAATTTAAATAAAGCAAAAATGACTCAAAAAAACAAAGAGAACTTTACATATGAAGTGCCACAGAAGTACAGAGATTTTGTACAGTATTCTTACAATATGAAATGGGTGAGCAGGTATTTTAAATTTTTTTATATTAGGGGTTTGTTCTGTAGAATGTGAAACTTTCTTTTTTTTTTACAATGCTTTTCATTTTCAGTGGCACAGAAATAAAACTAACTAGAATGGAAAAGCTCTACGGTTCATCTTGAAGTAAATGTCAGGAACAATGATTTTCATGCAGTACCCCTTTTTGTTTTATATGCTGTTTGAATAGTTTATGTTTTATAAATCATTCTATATGCAAAATGATTCTAAAACCTTCAAAATCTGGTTTAAAACTGACGTAAATGTTATCTAAACTATTGCATGAGGTCTCATTGGTTTAAAAGGCATACTGTAGCCTTTATTTTCCATTTTCTCATTGCATCATTATATTTTAGATAATAGATATAATTTTAATACATACTTTTATTTCAGCAAGTAAGCAAAGAGGTTCATCTATAGAAAGAGAGATGCAGATTACAGTAAAATCATCTTATATTTGATCTGTTGAGTAATATAAATCAAATTAATTATACAAATATTAAACAAATATCTATGCAAATCCAGAATATATATATATATACTGGTCTATTATTTATTAGGAATTGTTTTGTTTTCTGACACTGGTCTTTCATATCTTCTTGCAATATAAATTAAACTGCACCAGAAATTGATCCAGGTAATGTTTCTTCCACTTACAATATTAATGTGGTAGCTAATGAGATAGCACTTTTTTTTTTTATCTGAGGTAGATATGTTCCTGAGAAAATTATTTACCATGGGCCATTATTTTATCATGTGTTTCTTTGTTGATTTTAAGAATGTTCTATCTTCTAGGGAATACAGCATTCCAGAAAGAAAAGATCAATGGATAGCTAAACATGTGACATAAAGTGGACCCATTTGAATAAAAAAGCCAATACTAGTTTGATCAACTGCATTAATATTTAAGGATGTGCAGATGCAAACATTTTGTTTTGATTTGTTTATTCATTTCATAGGTCACAATCATTTGTTTGGTTTCAAAGAAAAAAAAATGTTTATTGGTTCATTTGTTTCCCATTAAGTAAATGAGGGAAGCAATGCAGTCAATTATGGAATCCCAAATTGCAGTTGTCTAATCATTTCTAATTAAACTTGAAGGTAGACATCATCAGATTGGTGAAAGTACTCAAATGCATCAAACCTATGTCAACAGGGCACAAAAAGTGAGGTGAATAGGCCAAGGACCTGCAATGGACAAAATGATACCAACAATGGCAGGAGTTATCCAAGGTACTGACAGAGGAACAAAGCAGCAGCAAGAGTGGCCATGAGCTCCAAAAGTGGGGAAATGGACACCAAAGCAGGGAGAGTCAAAGCAGTAGAAAGAGTGGCAATAATACCCCAAAGCATTTTGAGAGGTGGAAAACAACCATCCATGGTGGAAAGAACCCACAGGAATCCAAATGAGAGGAAAGGCACTAACTAAATTGATACTAATCTCTAGGGAGGGATGAGCAAGAGGAAATCCCTGCTGGATTACTGATGATTTTCCATACTGCATCATTATGGAGAAGGGATAGGTGGTTCAGGCTTGGAGCTGGTCTTCCCCTTTACTGTGTATAATCTCAGTCTTGTGGTATCAACTGCCTCCTCCACCTCCTTTCTGGAGGAAAAAATGCTACTGACTAGAGTCACCAAATTCAGCCACTAGCTATCCAATATCCTCTGACCCAGGGAATCCAATAAATACTTCTTTTTCTGAACCAGTTTTGTAAAATACTGCGTCTATTACTTGAGAACTAGTAATAATGGAGATGAGAACAATGAGTGAGATGATCAAATCTGCAGATGACACACAATTATTCAAAGTTGTTAAATCAAAGAGGATTGTGAGAAATTGCAAGAGGATGCCATTCTGGCAGTCTATCGCCTTTGCCCTTACCTTGTCACAGGGACTGACGGGTCGCTCCCTGTGACAAGGTAAGGGCAAAGGCGATCGGCGCCATTTTGAAACCTCCAGCACCGGCACCGGCACGATTGAAGGGATGGCTCTTGGACCCCCCGCTAGACCACCAGGTACATCTAAAAGGTTTTTGGGGGGATCGGGAGGGTGGGAGAAGCAAAGGGGTAATTTGAAAAGGGTCGGGGTGGGGTTTTTTTTTTCGGGCCATTGGCGCCTTTTTATCAGTGGTAGCCAAAATGGCGCCGATGGCCCGAGAGTGCGAGATCGCTCTGGGGACCCCCCCCCACTGGACCACCAGGTAATTTAACTTTTTTTTTTTTTGGGGGGGGGTCGGTGGGGTTTTGTTTATCTGCTCAGGCCTCACTAAAAATTTAACAATGTGAATTGGAATTGGAACGATTCCAATTCACAATCTCTAATGATCCGATTTTTCCCTCCCACCATCCGAACCTGATCGTTAAGACGATCGGGCACACGATTCACATCTCTACTAATCATCATTATTGATAATATGTGTAGCTGCCAAGAAAGCAAACAGAATGCTAGGAGTTATTAGGTAACAAATGGAGAATAAAACAGAGAATATCCTAATGCCTCTTTATCACTCTATAGTGTGACTTCATAAGAACATAAGAACAACATAAGAAATTGTCATGCTGGTTCAAACCAAGGGTCCATCAAGCACAGCATCCTGTTTAATCTTGACTATTATATGCAGTTCTGGTCACCACATTTCAAAAAAGATATAGCAGAATTAGAAAAAGTACAGAGAAGGGTGACCAAAATGATAAAGAGGATGGAATGATTTGTTACGGTCCCAGGCTGAGCCCGGGTCCTCCCACTCACCTCAAGGCCAGCCCGGGCCGCTGAGCCTCCTCCTTGGTCAGCAAGGCCCGATCCTGGTCCTGCCGCGCGCTCCCCTCCAGACGCGCTGGCCCAACACGTCTGGCCCCGCCCCCTAGGCGTGCGCACGCGCGGGGGCTCCAGATTTAAAGGGGCCAGCATGGGAGAAATCAGGACAGCCCTCCGATGATGTCAGACGCTGCAGGGGTATTTAAACCCTGCAGCTAGACCTGTCCAATGCCTTGCAACAAGGTTCACTCTCCTTGAGAGCTTCTAGTTGCTGTCTTCATCTTCTGGTTTTCGACCCCAGCTTCTGACCACTGGCTTCTGACCTCGGATTGGACTACTGGCTTCTGATTTCGGCTTTGTTCCACAGGTTCCTGACTCCGGCTCTCGTCCAGGAGGCCCCTCCTAAGTCCAAGTGGTTCGGGTCCTCACAAGTTCCTCTCGGGGAGACCGCAGGCTTCTAGTGGTGAAGTTCCAGCTGACCTCCTGGCTTCGGCCCTTCTCTTCTCAACCTTCAGGAACTCCTCTTCTGACCCCGGCCTTCAGGAGACCGCACGTAAGCCCAAGCAGCTCGGGTCCTCACGGGCTCCTCCTGGGGGGACCTCGGGCTTCCAGTGGTGAAGATCCCTCCGGTCTCCTGCTCTATGCCACCTCCTGACTTTGACAACCACAGTGGGCCTCCCCACAGTGAGTCTTCATCTCTCTCAGCCGGCTCAAGAGTCCACGAATCTAACATGATTCCTCTATGAAAAATGGTTAAAGAAGTTAGGAGGCTTCAGCTTGGAGAAGAGAGGGTTGAGGGGAGATATCATAGTTCTATAAAATAATGTGTGGAGGGGAATGAGTAAACCTGAATCAGTTGTTTACTCTTTCAAAAAGTATAAAGACTAGAGGGCACACAATGAAGTTAATAAGTTGTTCATTTAAAACTAATAATATGCAATTTTTTCCTCAACAAATAATTAAACTCTGGAATTCATTGCCAGGGGAGTGTGAAAGCTGTTAATGTAATTCCTGGAGTAAAGTCTATAAATCATTATCAAGGAGGGCTTGGGGAAATCCACTGCTTGTCCCTGGGATAACCAGCCTGGAATCAATCTACCCTTTGGAATCCTGCTAGGTACTTGTGTCCTGAATTGGCCAAGGTTGGAAACAGGATACTGAATAAGATGGACCTTTGGTCTGACCCAGTATGGCAAATTTTATGTTCTTATGTTTTACCAGCTCTCAATTAGTTCCATCACTTGACTTTGTAGGATATTCAGGAACTGATTTATTCTGCTAGATCTAGTGGCTTTCCACAAATTGTATTTCATGCTCCCCTGATTACAGGATCTGTGCAGACATTATTGCCTGAATTGACCGTATTGTACATGTTTTCCTGAAAGAAGGTACTCTAACCTCTCAGTTTAAATGAGTGATAATTTATTCTGCATTAAACAAGTTATATTCATATTGTTCTCAATGTCCTGGGCTGTGGCCTATCTCCCACCTCCCTTTTAATGAAGAATTATTGAGTGGGTTGTAGAACAGCAACTATCAGATTTTTTAGAGGACAATAATGTTCTAACTGACCAGCAAAGCCCGCTTTTGAAAACATCATAGTACAAAAATTGCATTATTAGCAGTAACCAATGATCTTTGAAAAAACCTGGTTTTAGAGAAAGAGTGTGTTCTAATTTTTATAGATCTTTTGACAACTTTGGATACCATAGCCTTTGGAATATTACTTACTTGTTTGGAAGACATTGGTATAAGGAGTACTGCTCTTACATGGTTCCTATTATTCCTACTATCAAGAACCCAACAAGTCATCGCAGAATTAGTTATTCTCAGGCATGTGAGTGGTTGTCTGGAGTTACTCAAGGATTCAAACTCTCCTTGACATTGTTTAATAGTTGCATGCCCCTCTTGTAGCCCTGAATGATTCCAGTGGTCTCTCTTATGTAATGTACTCCAATGATGTACAAATACTGTATACTATATAGTTCATGGGATACAATCAGTGTGTATATGTAATGCAAGTAAATTCTTTACAGAGCAATGGCTTTCAAGTAATACATTGATGCTAAATTATGCTAAAACAGAACTTCAAAGGATAAAAAAGCCACATAGGCAACTACAATTCTCAGTTACAAATTGGTTCATATCCTATTTCTCCATGTGCAGAAGTTAAAGTCCTTGTGTATGGTTAGTGACATTGAAGAAACTTATTATTATAGTAGTAAGATATAGCTTTTTTCCATGTATGGTATATAAAATATCTCCACCCATACATGGCTCAGGAAGAAATTTGCACAGTAGTATAATCAATTTTCACAGTGTGGATTCACTACTGCAATTCACAGCTAGAGGGTATCCAAAAATATCAAATTTATAGGCTCCATATGATCCAAAATACTACTGCTCACTTAATCATAAATACTATGAAGTATGAACATATAAAACTAATGCTTAAAATTCCTCTTGTATTGCTGTAATCAATTTGCATGCATAGTAATAAACAGATTACAGTGATTGACCATACCAGAGAGCTCTGAGAGTTACAGATGAAATGAATACATTAAATATGACCCAGAATCATTGATAACAAGCTTTCAACTAATTATCAACCACATATCTCAATATTTATTAGATTCCTAGAATGTATACTTAATGATTGTAACTGATACCTATGAATAAGCTTGCGTTTTGTCTATGTGTCAACATAAGCAGTAAACACTTATTTCAATATAAGGTAAAACTTTAGCCTCTAAAAAATAATATTTATTTAAACTCTAGTATGCAAATAACTATATGACATCTCTGGTTCTCTGGCCTTTAGCAGTTTCCAGCAGCCATTGAATCCCAATTCTATAATGCATCTCAGATCTTTAAGACAGATGTCAGCATAACTAACAAGGGCATCCAAGTCTTGATTCCAGAAATTTTTGAAAGCTGTAAGAGCATTAGTAAATCAGGCACTAAATATGTTTTGTATAAAATTAAATATCAACAAAGCAAGTGCATCTGTGAAAATGCCAATCAGCAAAATATCCTGACATTCACGAGCTTAAGTGCCTCCTAAGATTGGCAGAACTGACCCCTTAATTATTTATTTCTCACTATTTCTTATGTTTTCAATATTACTTAGAAGGGGTGAGGTCATTCTGGCAGACCTCTATATAATAATATTAGGTTTGTGCATTCTTATTTATTTATTTGGGGCTACAGTGATGTGCAATCGAACATAGAAACTAATAATATGACAAAAAAAACCATATGATAAACCCATTCAAAAGCTTGGTTAAAAAAACAACCCTTGCATTGTTTATGGAATGCAGTATAATCATCCAGCAACTGGAAATTTAATGGAAAGACTTTTCAAAGTGCAGGAGAAGAAAACTCATTGGCTGGTTTCAGGCAATATAGCTACAGAAATGGTGAGCAGTGTTTGCTGTGAATTACATTGAACTTGATTTGACCAATAACTAGAAACAGTATTAGACAAATATAACCATGAAGAATGAGAAATATTAAACATAATAACTTGTATTCTACTCTGTAAACAATGGAGTGCTTTAGAAGGCCTCAGCTAATTGCATGGTATTAAAAATGTTTCTTTAAGTTTTTATCGTAGGTTTCACATGATAGGGGCGATGGGTGGCCTGCGCCATTTTGAATATAGCAGCCGCCAGTCCAGAAGTGGAAGGCTGCTCTTAGGCCCCCTGCTAGACCACCAGGGCAATACTGATGAATCCTGGGGGCTCAGGAGGGTAGGCAAGGGTTTTCAGCTGGTGTGGGGGCCTAAATATTGTACTAAAAGGAAAGAATTGGGATGGGTTCAAGTGCTTTGTTGTTTTTTTTTTAATGCTGCTTTTTTGGCCAAAATGTATGTTTTTTTCCTATCATTTTTTTTTAAAATTCAAAATGAAATAGGAAATATCATCGGTATTTCTTCCTTAGTTTCAAATGAATGCCCGCCCCTAGTGAATACAACAAGTTTCTTATGCATTGATTCATATGTATTATATATTAAATGCTAATAAAAAATAAATTAGAAAAACAATTGTGAAATTACAGAGAACAACGTTTTCCAGTAAACACTTCTCTTAAAGATAATAGGGACACACAGCCAGCACAGCAAGATGGAAAGAAAGCCAGGTGATACTAACTGGCCAATTTAGATAATCTGTGTCCAAGACAGAGAACAGCACCTGTAAAAATATAAGGGATTTGCTGCCACCCACTGATAAAAAGGGGTTAAGGCACAACATTACACAGACACAGCAATACCACATACTATTTTGCTTAGCCAAGAAAATGTTACCACAAACAATTCAACATGTTCTTTAGTCAAACCTTCATCCTCTTTAGATCTCATAACAGAATCTTTTTTCTTTTCCCATTTTAATAAACGCCAAAACATTCCAATAACATGTCTTCAGTTATCTCCGTTATTGCCATGTTCTTTTTGTCTTGTGGAAAAAGACCAGGAGACAAAAAGAATGGGACAGAAGCCTCTGGAAAAGTACATTGGTGGCCCCAACTCATAGGACCATCACCTTAGAAAGACTTGCAGCACAACATGGCACAGACTAGATTAAGCCAAAATGTATTGGTGGTCTTATTAGACACCCTGCTCACCCTAGAGCTACCAATCAAGGTGGCCCTGTCAACCCCCCAAAAAATTATTGGTTAAGTTGCAGTGCTGTGATGTGTCCCCCCAGTCACCCAGCTCTTTAGTTATCCAATCCCCCTCTCAAATATTAAACTCCCTACCCCCTGCCTTCCTGGCTGGTAGGGCCCCCCAACCCCTCCCTTTACCAACAGACCAAAAATACTGATTATGGCCTAGTGGCCCCCTGAACCCCCCACACCCCAATACCTAAAAATGTTTTCATCTGCAAAAGTATAGTGCCCAGGGTGCCCCCTTGCACAGGGCCTAATCAGTGCATTTTCCAAAATGGCACCAACCAGACCTTTCCTCTGTCACATGATAGGGCAAGGTCTGGGGACCTGGACCAGAGGCACATGGCCATTACCCTGGCTACAGATCTTGCCCTGTCATGTGATAAGAGCAAGGTCTGGTAGGCGCCATTTTGGAAAATGGCTCCAACCTGGCCTGAGTCTAGAGGGCATTCTGGGCCCTCTACTTTTGCAGATATGAGGGTTTTTAGGCATTAAGGTATGGGGGAAGGGTAATGTGGAGTTGGGGGGCCACTTGTCCACCAACAGGATTTGTGGTCTGTTGGGTGGTGGGTTGAGGGGACCCTATCAGCCTAATTTTCTTAAGAAAAGTAGGGTCAGGGGTAGGGGGTTACTCTTTGGGTGGTGGGGTTTGGATAACTAAAAATCTGAGTGGCCAGGGGAAGGCATCTTCTAGTGGGAACTTTACCATTTATTTTGGGGCTTTTTTTGGTGGGGCTGCCTCACTTGGTTGCAGAGGGTAAGCAGGGGTGTCTAATAAGATCCCCCTGTGAATTTTGTCTTAATTCTAGGGGTTACTATGTTGGACTGCAAGACCTTTAAATCTATCATGGGAGCATCAAGACCCGCATTAGGGGTAGAGAGTAACATTTTATATCAAAATGTCAAGCTAAAATAGCATGAGCTTTTTTCCCTGGATTTGCACAATCAATGCATGCTAATGCATGCAAAACAGATCATTGTAACAGGGGCAGGTTCTGGCCCAAACATTGTGCAATATCGCAAATATCATGCAATATCGCTGTAATAGAGCTATATCACGTGATATATGGTGTTTAATGCATGTTATAGCCCTATCACATCTTGATAAATCTTTCCCATAGTGGGATAAAGTTAAGACTGCCGAAGAGGAGTCTTAAAGATTGCTAAACAAACTTATTTGGCTAAGTTTAACATAGCCACGTGCAGTATATTCAGTGCCAGTGGCCCAGATTGTGCTGTTTTTCCTATCATTTTCTGAGAGCTGCAACAAATAAACAAATTAAAGCTAAAAAAAAAAAAACCAGAACCCGCCAAAACGTTTCCTATTTATTAAAATATTGAGGCATCCCACCAGTGACCCCCCCCTCCCCACCGTCCACCCTAGCATACCCTCCGAACCCCATCAGGACTCACAAAAATGCCTGGTGATCTAGAGGGGTCCCAGGAGTAACCTTCCATTCCTGAACCAGCAGCTCCCAATAGGCAAAATTGCACCTGTCGCAAAGGACTTGCTTCTATTTTGTGACAGAGGCTTCTCAATGGCAGGGGTGACCCCTGTCACAAGATGGGGCAAAGGGTGGCCGACCACATTTTGGCTAATAGCAACCACCAGTCCAGGAGTTGGAGGTCACTCCTGGGCCTCCTGCTATACTACCAGGCATTCTTGAAGAGTCCTGCAGGGGTCAGGAGGTTGGACGTGGAGGGGAGAGGGGTGTCAGTGAGTTTAACAAGTTTAGTAAATAAGTTTAATAAATGGGAAGGGTTGGAGAGTGTTCTAGGATTGTTGTTGTTTTTTTTTTTTTTTTTTACAATGACACCAGTAAATGAAAATACAAAACTAAAACAATCTGGGGTGGACCTAAAATGGTCTACCCCCAGAACAAAAATGAAACAGGAACAATTTTTTTTTTTTATGGTGCCATCCCTACATGATATAGAGAAGAAGGATGTGAAACTTGGAGCAGAGTAAGGGAGGGCTTTGCCTTCTCTCTCTTACATCTTATCACAAGTCTTCTCAAACTTCTCCTGTTGATCCCATTGTCATTCATTTTTTTCAGGATACCCACAATAAATATACATGAATCAGTTTGTAGACAGTAGGTACCCAATATATACAAATATATCTCATGCATATATTTTGTGAATTAGGAATGCATATTTGTTTGAAACAAATTGTTAAAAGATAATGGATGTGCCCATATTTGCTTTATTTGTTGCCGCCCCCCCCCCCAAAAAAAAATGGAGGGGTTCCAAAAATGAAACAAATAACCTTTATCTTATTTGTTTACTAGCCATAATGCCCGTTAAAATGGGCGAGATTTGCTGTGCTCCAGCCGTACCAACTCCCTCCCCCCCCTTCCCCGGCTGCGGAGGGATGGGCTCAGGCTGTTGTCGGTCTGACCTCCTCCCTCCCCCATTCAGCACCGCGAGGGCCGGAGGCGGCGGCGGGTGGTTGTGGCAGGAGTGGCAGCGGCGGCCGAGTGGGATGTGGCGAGGCTTCGCACTGTTGTCCCTTGGTGTGACGGTTCGGCCGTCCCAGCTCCCTGCCCCGGCGTCGGAAGGATGGGTTCAGGCTGTTTTTGGTCCTGATCGCTCTGCCTTGGGGCATCAAATCAGCACGTCACTCAGAGCTCTCTGTTCAGCGCACTAACAGTGCCAGAAGGAACACAAGAAGTAGTCCTGAAGAGGGATTTCTTGATTTTCTATACTATTATACTGATGTTTGTTATACCAATTCTTCCCCCCAAAAGCCCTCATTCTTAAGGAGAAAAAATTGGTACAAGACAAAAGATGCCCTCACACAACCATTTCTCTGTTCTGAGTGTGATAACACTTATAGTAGTGCTAGAGATTTCATGGCAAAACCAGAAAATTTGAAATGGAACAGGCTGAGGGAAGCTCAATGATATTGGAAATGGTTTCTAAATAAAGCAGCCCTCACTACTTTCATGTGAAACCACCACAAATTCATTAGATAAACAATTGTGAGAAGAACCTTTACATTTGACAAATCCATTTTAGAAGAAAATATACATTCCGCCCTGCACCTTTGAAGGTTTTTGTGCACTTAGCCTTGCTTCCATGCCCAGACCTTACACCTTGGAATTTCCTTTGCCACTGTGCCTTGTTGTCCTCAGTGCTAACACCTTGCCAGTTGAGGAGCTGCATTGCACCTCCCATGTTGCTCTGGAATCTTGAAGCCACTCTTTGTGCTTCTTGGACTCTTTATCAATGCCTGCCTTGGAGATTTTACTGCCACCTTTTCTGCTTTTTTTCCCTCCTTCATGATGACTAGGATGCTAATGAAAACTTTTGGTGTCTGTTTATCACTTGAGATTTCATCAAAGGTTAATGAATTGCTGCTGGTAAGTGGTAACCTGTTTTAGAGCCTGAGGTGTTCCTTCCACACTTGATCTCTTCTGGTTTGTTATACTGCAGTGTTTTTTGTCCCCAGTACTAAGATTTCAAAAGTCAATAAATGCTAGGGATGTGAATCGTTTTTTGACGATTTAAAATATCGTCCGATATATTTTAAATCGTCAAAAAATCGTTAGGGCCACGATACAATACCAATTCCCCTGATTTAACGTTAAAAATCGTAAATCAGGGGAAGGGGGAGGGCAGGAAAACCGGCACACTAAAACCCCCTAAAACCCACCCCCGACCTTTAAATTAAATCCTCCACCCTCCCGAACCCCCCCCCCCAATGCTTTAAATTACCTGGGGATCCGGCGGTGGTCCAGAATGGCGGCGGTCCGGAACGGCCCCCTCAATAGAATCGTTTTGTCTATGGCCGCCGCCATATTGCGGCGGCCATTTTGAAAAATGGCGCCGGCTGAAGACAACACGATTCTATTGAGGGGGCCGTTCCGGACCGCCGCCATTCTGGACCACCGCCGGATCCCCAGGTAATTTAAAGCATTTGGGGGGGGGGGGGTCGGGGGGGGGGGGGATTTAATTTAAAGGGTCGGGGTGGGTTTTAGGGGGGTTTAGTGTGCCGGCTCACGATTTTAATGATTTTTCATGATAGTTTACACACCCAAACGGCAACAATACGATTCCCTCCCCCTCCCAGCCGAAATCAATCGTTAAGACGATCGAGGACACGATTCACATCTCTAATAAATGCAAACTTCTGGGCATGGCAGCATCTGTTTTTCTGATATAATTTCCTTTCCTCCAACAGTCTCAGCCTGGTTCTCTCCCCTGTTGTATGTTTGATTAATCTGGGCTAGTTTCTCCAACAAAGTCCTCATTTAGAGGAAGAACTGCTGGTTCAAGACAAAAGATGCTCAAAAGAAACCATTTACTGAACTGAATACCATAAAAGGTTAATGTAGTAAAAGGGAACTCATACAAAAACAAATTGACAGTTTTCAGGAACAGGATATGGGAATATTTTTTTGCCCCAAAAAACCCTCATTCAGAAGGAGAACAGACTGGAACAAGATAAAAGTTATTAAACCATAACCATTTCACTGATTTGAACTTGATAACACTAAGAATAGTGCCAGAGATTCCATACAAAACCAGAAAATCAGGAAATGGATCAAGCAGAGGGAAGCTCAATGATGTGGGAAATGGACTCTAAATAAAGCAGTTCTCACTACTTTCCTGGAAAACCATTGCAGGATCATTAGAGAAACCATTGTGATGTACTAATTGTGATAACAACCTTTTCATTTGACAAACCCATACTACAAACAAATCTAAATTCTTTGTGCCACTCAGGCTTGTTTCCATGCCCAGACCTTGGATTTTCCTTTACCACTGTGGCTTGCTGTCATACCCCAGAGCTAACACCTTGCCAATCTGGGGGAGCTGCTTTTCATCTCTCATAGTGCTTTGGAACCATGAAACCACTCTTTGTACTGCTTGGCCCCTTGGAGGTTTTACTATCACTTTTTCTGCTTTGTTCCCCCATCATGCTGCCTTAAAATGCTAAAGCCAAGTTCAGAGCCAGTTTTGCACTTGAGATGCCATCAAAAGTTCATGGCAATGTTGCTGGTGCCCTCTTTTAGAGCTTTAGGGTGTTCTTTCCACTTATTCTGCTTCTTTGCTCCTCTTACAATGATTTGGGGAAATCCTGCCAATGCAGGTATCCCTTTGCCCTTTTATGGATTCATAGGCTGTTCATGACACTTTTGGTGCCAATTTACAATATCTTCAATCTTTCTAGGTACCATAGAGTTCTTTCCCTCTTCTGTTGATTTCTTTGAACAAGTTTAAGACAATTAATTAATTAATAAATTTTTAAAAAGCCCTGTTCTGGAGCCCAATATAGGCTGAACATTACCTGTAATGGATCTCCCATTGACTTTAATGGCATGTGAAAATGAATTAAACTAAAACACAATTTTTTTTTTCTTTTTGAAACTAAATAAATAATTAGGGTCCTCATGAAGCTAATTTTAAAATGAAACAATGTTTTCCCAGCTGTACATTCCTAATATACAGTGCTCACTTGGTTTAGTGATGGTATCCAATTGGCCAACCCCCTCCAATATCTGCATTCAGATGGTGCTCATCACCAACTATTCTGCTGCAGTGAAGCTGACCTGGCTGTCACACTCCTTAGCAATCATCCTGGCCTGCTTCCTCTTCACACATCATTGGGTGACCCATCACTTGCAGCTCAGGTCATTCACACTGTGGTTTTTGTGATATTCTGGATTGAGTCCATGGAGTATATTTTCTCCCAGCTGCTCCTTCCTGTAGAATCACATTCTCTTGGACTGGGAGAAATACAGGAAATGATGGATCTTCATGACCTCATGGACATGAAGGTCCACTTCCCTTGTTAGGAAATTGGGCTTCCGGTCAATTGCTCCACTCCATTATGACATGGTGCAAGCATGAACTCACGTAGTGATAACTAACCCTTTTATATATGCCTGCACGTGTAAATTGCACATATATGCATGTTTATGGGAGGGGAGGGTTAATCATATAATTATTATACTTGTATATAATTATAATAAATAGGAAATATATGTGTATTTATTGTTACTTGCATACACACTTATACATTTCACATGCAATTTTCTATTTATATGATATAATATATTATTTTAGAACAGAGATGGTTGAGACTAGAATCAAAGATTTGATGCTAAAACTTTCATGGTCATGTATTTAAATTGCAAAAATCTAAGGGGGCAATACACTATAGGGGTGACGTTCTGTGCACAAAACAGAGAAGGATCTGGGGGTGATTATATCCTTGTGAGGCACCAGAAATCTGCTCCTTGGTATTCTTTGGCACTAAGGACTTTAAAGCATGATCTTCAAGCTCTCAAATGATGTTGGTGCAGGAACAAATCTGAAGATAATTTTGATAACTATCAGACTAAGCTAAAAAAAAACTACAAAGATCTATTGATCAAACCAGGCATTCATGGATCTCTCTATCCTGATTGCTTCAGCGGCTTCTCACCCTTAAAATATGTTTAAGATAGTTCACACTTTGATAGCACCTCCAGTTAATAATCATTTAATGAACTCTCAGGCCTTGCATCTTCTTTCTTGGAAAAGACAGCCTCTGCAGTCAAGACTCTTATGCCAGATTTAGCTGGTATCTCTTTCTCTCCATACCTTGTAGCTGATGCAGTAAAGTGTGCCCAGCCCAATGCACAGTGTACAGTGTAATGTGTATTCCAGTTCAACCAGAACCTGATATAAAACACAGGTCAAGAATAAAAAGCATACAATTTTTAAAACACAAAAAAATAGGTGCTCTGGTGTCATCCTACTAAATGAAGGAGATTATGTCTTTTCTTCATAATTGCAAGAAAGACCTCTATTGGCTCTCTTGTGTTACCTTGTCCAAGGGAAAAAAATATGATATTATTACCTTTTCATTTCAGAAATTCAATATAAAACATCATAACCTCAGCTAAACAGAGTGCTAGAGACTTCAGCATTATGTCTGGATTTTTCATGTTGCTGATGGGTGTTCTGAACCACCTTGCTGACTGGAATGTCATTTTTCTTTTACTCTACTTTAATTCCAAGGAATTTACAGGGTTTAGTTCATTTGTGAAATGAATCTGGTAAAAACCTCTTTCATAAATCTCTGTGACTGCTTTTTATAGTTATTGTAAAACATAGGACATTTTTCTGGGCCTTTTACCTTTCTGTGAAATTTACATGTTAATTTATTACACTAGAAATGGCCAATTTCATTTTTGTAGCGGCACATTTACTAGATTATCACCTTTAAAATTAGCAGTGATGGTGACTCAGGGATTGCAAACATTTTGATTCAAGGGAAGAAGGCTTTAGAACAATGTTTTGAGGTTTTGATTCATACATATTTGGATTTTGCTTTCTTTATATCTTTGAACTCTTATATAATTCTACCTCCCCAAAAAATCTGACATTGGGCTGTGTCTTTATAAAATTAATATTTCCTGAATGGAGACTGGACAGGTCATAGTTGTCATGTGAAAATTTGGGAAGTAATAGTCTCCTTAAAAGTTGTAAGAATAGAAAGAACAATTTTCATAGGGACTGCCGGCATACGCAGTAAAATGTCTTGCCCTAGTGCCCTCATGTAACCTTTCTCGGACCTTTCCAACACAAACTAAATTTTTCAATTAATCTCTCTACAAAGAAATTCCAAATCCTTGACATATTCAATTAGTTACCACATCTTACATATAAATGTATTGCTCCTGTAGTCCACATCTTTCCCATCCACCCATCCCCATCTAAAGGCCTCTACACTGCAGTCCCAATCTCCCACCCACCTTCCAGTCCATTTTACCTCCCTCCTCCCGCTCAGAGGCAGGAGGTGATAGACAGCAGTGGTGCATTTAAGATATTTCATGCTCCCCATGGTTTGTATAAATTCAACATTTATAGCATGTGCAATTCGTATTTTTGAGTTTTCTCTACCTTGATTGTAATGGATTTTTCCCCATGGCATTTTCTCTGCTTGTTTATCTTCTAACTTTATTTCTTAGTTCTTTCCATTTTTTATTTCTTTCACTGCTTGTCTTCTTTCTTAGTCATCTCTTTCACCTCTCTCTGATCTTTCTTAATACTTATTTCTCTCCATCTTTCTTATCCAACTACTACTTTCTGCTTTATCTCTCTCCTTTCCATTTCTCTTAATTTTCCAATGTTCTACTTCTTTATCTTCTTTAGTGACCCATCTGATTGATCCCTCCTTTGATGGATCTCTGGCTCTCTCTCCCCATCTCTCACAAATCAGCAAGTCATAATGGAAATTATGGGTTGCTACTTATACACTGGGATGGGATACCCCTCTTTGAAGACATCTAAGAGGGTCATTTACTATACCACAATATTTTATCAAGGAAGGAGCAAAATATCGCAGGGCAGCATTCTTGTAATATTTAGCCCAACCTGGCAACATATCATGGTAGTTTCTCCATGATATATTTTGACACAGAAAAATCCTTGAAAAAATTATCTTGGGGAAAGGCTGAAAAATGCATAATGATCACATGATGGGGCAAAGGTCAGCCGGCACTGTTTTGGAAAAAGCTGTCAATTTACCTAGCTCAAACCTTCACCTGGTAAATGTATCCTTTCAATTAAATATTATTGACGTACTCTATGCTTCATTGCTTATTAATACATTTATTAATGATGTCAATTTTACAATGAATATCACTGAATATGTCTGCAACAATACTCCCTCTAATCCCAACTCACCTCCCAAAAACTCACCCCAGTTCAAAGTGCCCCCTTACAATGGTCCATATATTATCAGGCAGTGTCTCTCTCTCTCTCTCTCTCCCTCTCCCCTGAGCACATGTGAAGTGTATTTTATAACCTATACTATCTTTGGGCACATGCGTGGCCCTTTTAAAATCTACCCATTAATATATTTGATTTTGGGCCATTTAAATAAGCATATAAAAGGTTCAGACTAGGAGAAATGTCATTGATATTTGTTGAAGGTCTACTTAAATTATGAAAAGAAAGGAATTAGGAAAAAAGTGAAAACCTCATGTGTTACCATAATATACATACACCATTTTTGCTGTAATTGGAAAACTTTTATCACTAGTCCATTCCTTTTTTGTAGCCTCTAAAGACAAATTAATGCTTGTTTGCATACTTTGCAAGTGAATTTCTTGTATTTCTTAATCTCAATAGGAAAAATGTTGATTTATTTTTTTTTAAAATCAGCTTGTTTCTAGCTATATATAGTCAAGTTTGGCCCCTGCAATTCCAAAATCACTCCATCCCTGTCCCATCCAAATCCCCTCATTCAACGGCTCTGATGACAACAAAAATGGAGGAGGTGGAAAGCAGCCTTGTGACAGTTCTGGCACATCCTCCCTCCTCCTTTATCAGGGCCCACCTGTTATTTTGTGTTTTCTACCATGTGGCAAGAAATGCCTGGCGTTGCTTAGGTTGTCTGAACAATAACAAATACACAGATTAAAAACAAACCAAAGTGAGAATGATATATATTGTTTTATTTTATTAAGTAAATTAACAGAAAGCATATAGAAACATAAAGAACCTCTCTATAAACTACATTGACAGTATATTAGACATGTCCCATTGCTGGCCACCATGGGACTCCATCCTGCAGTGGCTGAAGAGGCCTGAAGGATGGCCATCGTGGACTCTATCCCATGACAGCAAAAGAAAAAGAGGTCTGCTGCAGATCTCACCCCACATCATATAAAGAAGGGGGTCTGGCAGTAGCTGAAGAAGAAGCCATGGTCTGGTTATATATGTGTGAATGGGAGCCTGGGTATGTATATGTGTGTGTATGAGAATTTGTATGTGTATGTAGTTATCTGTGTGTATGCTGTGCATGTGTGGGGGGAACCTCTTTGTGTGTGTATATGTGTGATGTGCAAGCATGTCTATGTGCATGATTAAATGTGTGTGTATATGTGTGAGGAACCCTGTATGTGTCTGTGTACTGTTAGAGATGTGCATCGTTTTTTGTGTTCGTGTCGTTCTTCGTTTTTCGGCCGCCATGGAAAATGTCGTTATTTTTCGGTTCGGGACTTTTTTTTCGCGAAAAATCGATTTTTAGTTAGTGCGCGCTAACTCCCCGTTAGCGCGCGCTAACTCCCCGTTAGTGCGCGCTAACTCCTGTTAGCGCGCACTAACAAAAACCATTAGATTTTGTTAGTTTTTGTTAGTTTTTGTTAGTTTTTGTTAGTGCGCACTAACAGGACTTAGCGCGCACTAACGGGGAGTTAGTGCGCACTAACTCCCGTTAGTGCGCACTAACCGGAAAAACGAATTTTTGCGAAAAAACAGGAAAATCCTGATTTTTTTCGGGCTCCCTGAAACATGCCGAATTGGACAATTTCGTTGCAATTTTCCAATTCGGCAAAAACAAATGCACATCTCTACTGTGTGTTTGCCTGTGTGTTGTATATGTATTTCTGTGTGCATATTTGTGTGAGATAGCCTGTGTCTGTATATGTGCATGTGTGTGTCTGTATATGTGTGTGGGGGAGCCTGTGTCAGTGTGTGTGAACGTGTATGTGTGCATGCATGTTTGTGTATGTATGTGTGTGTGTATGTATGTGCCTATGTGAATGGGGGGAGTCTGTGTGAGTGTATATATCAGTGTGTGAGTCTGTGCTTGCTTGGGCCTGTATGTGGAAGCCAGAAAGGCAGGGCTTTGCAGACAGAGCATATTGTCTTTTCATAGTGCACCTTTCATTGTTCCAGGTGTCACCCGGTTGCCACAACAGGACACAACAGTCTGACCAACATAAGCCCTTTTTATAACTTCTATAGATGTTACATGACACAAAATTTAAAATATCTGACAAACCTGTCAAATGCAATATATCATAAAATGGAAAAAAGACCCCGGCTAGAGAATCAACTTATCTAATATTCACTAAATTTATGTCACTATCTGCATATGCTTCATGTAACAATCCTTGTTGATAGCTTCATGACATATTTCTCATTGAATAATTATCAAAATATGAAATATAAATGAGAAACATGAGTCACAGAAGAATAAATAAAAATATCACAACTTGTAATTATTAGTATTACATCTTTCTTCATTGCCTGGTTTTTGCTATTGGGGGGATGGTGGAAATGTGTAGCCAAAATTCATAACCCCCAAATATATTATTGCCGGTGCTACTAGCACTGCCCTTGATTAGACACTTTGAAATGATAATATAGGATGGTATAAAATTTACAGTTTGAGTTTGTCCTCCAAAGAATAGATTTCTGGATGATCTTAGGGGCTTCAGGGTTTCTTGAGAGAATATTTGAAGAAGTTTAGAGACATGGCTTGATGAGAGACAGATTTGAAACAAGGAAGTAGGTATTCAACAAGAAGGTTGGTATCCAATGCCACTTAAGTCTACTATGTTCTGAACTAGCTAAGTAGTGATATCTGAATATTTGGCTGTTTTCAGTGGCTGCCACTTTGCTGGCTGTTTATACAGCTAAACAGTTAGTCAATAAGTGAATGACAAGATGGTGCATTCTGGGGCCTAGCTACAATCATTTGACCATACAACTTGGGCACTGCTCAAGATGGACAGTGCCACTATTTTTAAATATATAGAGATGGTATATATATGAGTGAAGATTTCTTCTACCCTCTGCAAGGTGCTGGACCAAATACAGAAGAGTCAGAATTAGGGGATGGAGGGGGTCAGGGAGGCCCCAGCTGGGCTCAACTAAACCCTGCGAGATAGGCCTAGGCCACACAGGAAATGTGACCAGGGCAAGAAGGATGAAAGAGAGAGACCTAGATGAGGCCCTAACTGTCCTAGGCTGGCTCGAAGCTTTTAAAATCTGAGGGGAGGTCCTCAAGGAGGCACATTTTTGTTGTTTTTGCTATTATTTTAATGGATTTTTTTCCAAAAAAATCTTGGCCCATACATCCCGAGTTAAATAGCCTCTAGTGATATTTAGTGGTTACCCTCATGAATTGCCAAATCAAATGCTAAGAAGAGCTACACTGTCTGTGACTGCTGGCCAAGGACTGCTGCTGTGATGATGGGTTACATGATAGGGGATAAAGTGAGGGAAAACTCACATAGTGGTAAATGAAGAAATATGGCACCATAGTCCAGTCAAAACTGTTCCCAAATGAGCTAAAAATAAGATTAACTCTAGCTCTTCTCCCTTGTGCTGAGAGGATATAAAGAATAAAGAGGTCCATATTCATAAGCCATTTAAAAGAATAACTTAAAAGTTATGTCTAAATGGCATTTTCAGCAGAATTTAACTGGATAAGATGGTGACAGAAAGGAGGCATTCTGGGGAGGAACAAAGTTAGCCATATAACGTATCCAGCTAGCTCTGGTCATGCCGCTGACCTGTCCTAAAGTTACAAACCAGCCCACATGCACCGAGAAGTGTATTCCAGTATACAAATTTGTAAACAAAACATAAAAGAGAAATATACTGGTATAACTTATATAGCACCCTACTACCAAATTTTTGTTGGACCTTTCAATCTCGAGTCAAGATTAATAAACAGACTCGTTTGTGATAAAGGGTCACTTTACTTTTTTTTATTTTCCTAACATTTCTAGTTGATGCATCTTATTTATATATTTTTGATTTTTCATAAATGTTCAAAACACAAAAGTGCTGATGAATATGCAAATGAATATGGTAAGGCAAGTCACTCGGTCACAATCCCAAAAGTTTTTAATATATTTTATAGTACTTATCACTGAAAAGGTGTCCCGAAAGTCCCAACATGGCCATGTTTCAGACCGAAGTCCTGCTTCAGGGGAACTGCTCCGATAATCCAATCCAAAAATATCAATCCGTCATTACACTGCTCATTCCATCAGCATCTCAAAGCTGTTAATCCTGTGCAAATATGTTCTTCATGCGGTCTGAACTCAGGGCGAGTGATCTCTAGTTTAGATATTAGGGATGTGAATCGTGTCCTCGATCGTCTTAACGATCGATTTCGGCTGGGAGGGGGAGGGAATCGTATTGTTGCCGTTTGGGGGGGGTAAAATATCGTGAAAAATCGTGAAAATCGTTAAAAAATCGAAAAATCGAAAAATCGGCACATTAAAACCCCCTAAAACCCACCCCCGACCCTTTAAATTAAATCCCCCACCCCCAAATAACTTAAATAACCTGCGGGTCCAGCGGCGGTCCGGAACGGCAGCGGTCCGGAACGGGCTCCTGCTCCTGCATCTTGTCGTCTTCGGCAAAAATGGCGGCGGCCATAGACGAAAAAGATTGGACGGCAGGAGGTCCTTCCGGACCCCCGCTGGACTTTTGGCAAGTCTCGTGGGGGTCAGGAGGCCCCCCACAAGCTGGCCAAAAGTTCCTGGAGGTCCAGCGGTGGTCAGGGAGCGATTTCCCGCCGCGAATCGTTTTCGTACGGAAAATGGCGCTGGCCATACGCGTATGGCCGGCGCCATTTTCCGTACGGAAAATGGCGCCGGCAGGAGATCGACTGCAGGAGGTCGTTCAGCGAGGGTTCCGGCGCCTCGCTGAACGACCTCCTGCAGTCGATCTCCTGCCGGCGCCATTTTCCGTACGAAAACGATTCGCGGTGGGAAATCGCTCCCTGACCCCCGCTGGACCTCCAGGAACTTTTGGCCAGCTTGTGGGGGGCCTCCTGACCCCCACGAGACTTGCCAAAAGTCCAGCGGGGGTCCGGAAGGACCTCCTGCCGTCCAATCTTTTTCGTCTATGGCCGCCGCCATTTTCGGCGCCATTTTGGAAAATGGCGCCGGCCGAAGACGACAAGATGCAGGAGCAGGAGCCCGTTCCGGACCGCTGCCGTTCCGGACCGCCGCTGGACCCGCAGGTTATTTAAGTTATTTGGGGGGGGTTCGGGAGGGTGGGGGATTTAATTTAAAGGGTCGGGGGTGGGTTTTAGGGGGTTTTAGTGTGCCGGCTCACGATTCTAACGATTTATAACGATAAATCGTTAGAATCTGTATTGTATTGTGTTCCATAACGGTTTAAGACAATATTAAAATTATCGGACGATAATTTTAATCGTCCTAAAACGATTCACATCCCTATTAGATATCAGTGTCAAGTTACCTAGGGCATAAGGGACATTCTGGGTGACCCCTAGATTACTTTCGGGACTCCTTTTCAGTGATAACTACTATAAAATATTGATGTATGTTTATTGTTGTACTAATACATCAAGAATGTAATCTATCAGTAATATAAAGTATAAAATAGTTGATATATGACAAATACAGCCATAAATGAATTGGAGAAAATTTAAAACAAACCTATTCTCCTTAGCAATGCTAAAGCATAAAGCAGCAAACAAAATATCCACTTAATACTTACTAAATCCTACCCGAACATACCGCAATGCCCTCAGCTGACTCAACAATACGATCCTAAATGTTAGCCCCTAGCCCCATCTGAAGGTGCCCCAAAAGAGACAACCACTTTAGATTTTACCCTTTGGGAATGATCTGTCTCCAATGGAGGGTAGGCCACAAAGGCTCCCCCAGATGATTTCACAGAAAAGGGGCAGAGTAATGTTAGCACAAGGAACCCCAGACAGGAGAGGCATCAGCAAGACAGTAGCTAAACTCATACTGAAGGCTGAGAAGCAGGCTGCAAATTCTTCTTTCAGCTGGCAGAATCTTTTCTCTCTACAGCGGGGTCAGCTGAAGAGATTCCCATGGATGACATCTTAGGGAGGAATGGAGTCACATCAGCACCAGAAACCATCAAACAGCTTACTCTCTCTGGGTTTGTTGCAGCAGATTTTCAAGATCTTTGCAAACCCAGATTCCCCTGCCATGGCTCTCCCAAGTCCAGAGAGGTGCTATGAAATGGTGTGGGGTCAACATTAAAATCCATATGAGAACCACTAAGGACCTAAATATGTATACCAGAGAGGAGAGGCAGGGCACATATGATAGAAACTCTATTTTGAAGTATAAATTGGGCATAAGAAGCAATTAGTGTTCAGAGGAATGAATGCTCTAGAATAAGAAGTCAAGTACGATGTTCCATGTGGACAGAATCAGAAAATATTTCTTCTTGAAAAGTTTTGTGCAAACATGGAACAGTCTTCCAGGGCAGTGGTAGAAACAAAAGCAGTAGCTAAATTCAGAAAGAACAGAATAAGTACAGAGGTCCCCTAGTTGCAAAAAAAGTGGGGAAAGCCAGAAATTACACGGGGTCTATGGCATTGTACCAGGAATGAAACTGGTCAGATTAGATGGGGTTATTGGTTTGCATTGCTATCATAATTAATGCTGTTATACTCTGAGATACTTTAGTGTAAGTTACTTATACAGGGCAGATATATAATTGTACTAATTGTAACACTGTCAAAGGAAGTGGCTGCTTGTGGCTGTGGTGTGGTTGTCACTACCTAGTGAGTGAGCTCGCTAGGCCCACACTAGCAGCTGGCAGGGAAGCCTGTAGGTAGAACATGCTGGAGCTTTACCTTTACCAGCCGCCTCCCTCACACGATGAACCTGTGGGTTCTGGCAGCTGGCAGGACTTAGGTGGGTTCCCAGGGCTTTGCTGAGTGAGAGTCCGATCTGAGCAAGTATGGAAAGCCACAGACAGCAGCACAGGTCAAAGCAGGCAGCAGACTGCAGAATGGATAACAGGCCAGAAGTTGAGGCAGGCAGTAGACAGCAGAAGGGCAGGGGCCAGGCCAGGGTCAAGATCCAGTAAGTAGTGCAACACAAACAGGACAGACAAGACAGACAAGAGCAATAGGATAAGCAAGGAAGGAAACAAGCAGTTCTGGGAACAAGGGCAGACAGACAAGGAACTGGACAAAGAACAAAGCATAGAGGAGGTAGGACAACACAATGGATCAAGACAAAGAGCTCAGAACAAGGCAAAAATGAGACAAGGAAAGCAATATGCACTGGAACACAAGGGCAGAAAGAGACCTGTTGCTGAGGTGCTGGCTGATTGCGAAGGAGTTCCTAATATGCTCCTGGAGGATGTGATGTGGACAGCCAGAACCACAGGAAGTCTTGGCTAGGGGACCTATAAAGGAAGTCCATCCTGAATCCTTGGTACAGCATGCTGCTGGAGGCTATGCCAGAGTTGATTTGGATCAGAGGTGAAGGGTTTATCATTATCGCTTCTCCAAAGCCCTCTCCCCAGTCTTCTGGATCTGGGCTTCAAGGGGAACCTGCAGTGGAATTCTGCCACCAGCTGCGGAGCCTGCAGATTGTGTTGTGCTGATGATGGACCCTTGGCTGGAAGTGGGGTTGATGCTACCCGCAGGGCAAGCCCTATGTGTCAACACCATTGGGAGGCGGAGCAGGCTAGGAGATGTAGGCCAACTGGAGCTTCGCCAATACCAGGCCAGGTTCCCCTTATGTTGAACCCTTGGGTACCAGGGTCGGCTGGACTTAGGCGGGCATCTGTGTGATGACTCCCAGTTGATGTAGACAACGGTATGCCAGAAACCAGCAGAGCTGTTCGAGGGCTGAGGATGGTCCGGATGAGGCAGGGTTCATGAGACTCAGACGCCAACAGGAACAATGGAAGACAGGGCGTGTCCAGGCAAAGGTAGGCCAAAGCCTGAGAGGCCAGGTCCGTAAGACACAAAAGGAAGTCCAAGGCAAGCTAGAGTCAGGGCAGGCAGCAGGAGGTGAAGTACCAGGAGCAGAGCTGAGGTCAGAGCCAGAAGATCAGTCCAAGCGTGGTCCAAGCGAAGCAGGGGTCAATACCAGAGAATCTGTCCAAGCATAGTCCAAACGAAGCAGGGGTCAATACCAGAGAATCAGTCTAAGCGTTCGAGGAGCAGGCGAGGGATCAGGCAGGAACAGGAACCAGGAACAATGACAGGAACAGGAGACAGGATCGATGACAAGAACAGGAAGCAGGAAGCAGGAATGAGCAATGAGCACACGAGTAATCATGGAGACTTGTTGCAAAGGCAGGGAACAAGTGGCTGGGCCCTGCCTTTTATACAGAGGCCCAGTGATGTCATCATCCAGGGCTGTGGGCTATTTTCCCGCCGCAGCCCCTTTAAGAGTGTGCAAGTTGTGCGAGCACCTAAGCCAGGGCCCGGAGGAAGCAGGCTGGTGGCATCATTCTGTGACCCGTGCGGGGAGACTCGCCAGGCACAAGGAGGAACTGCACAGGAGTCAGAAGCAGCAGAGGTGGCTGCAGGTGCTCGGGGCCTGAGGCAGCTGCCCACCGCCATGAGCGAGCATGAACCAGAGCTGGCAGCTGGATTTCTGGGGTGAGGAGGCCCGGGCATGGGCCTAGCACGGCCGGGATGCATAACAGTACCCTCCCTTATGCCCCCCTCCTGGAGGTTGGGGTTTGCCCGCATGGGCACGATGGAACTGAAGGAGGAATCCCTTGTCCATGTTGTTACTGGACGGTTCCCAGGAGTTTTCCTCTGGACCGTAGCCTTCCCATGAGAGAAGGAACCTAACGGCGACCTCTTATCCGGACATCAAGAATTTCTTGAACCCGATAAGTGGTATCAGTCTCGGTGGAAGCTGGAGATGGCGCAGGTGTTCTGCGTGATGCCAAGAAAGTATCACTGGTTTCAGCAGGGATACATGGAACGAGTTGTGTATACACAATGTGGGTGGTAACCAAAGTTGGTAGGTAACTGGTCCAATACGCCGGGTCACAGGGAAGGGACCAATGTACCTTGGAGCAAACTTTTGAGGCAGTAATTTCAGCCGGATGAAACGGGTGCTCAACCAGGCCTTTTGGCCTGGCTGAAATTCTGGACCCGGGCGACAGTGTAAGTCGGTGGCTCTCTTGGCTTGGATAGCTGCTTGTCGAAGATGTTTATTCATCTGTGTCCAGAGTGCTTGCAGAGCATTGGCAGTGGCCTGAGCTGCTGGGGAAGGCACTGACAATGGGACTGGTAATGGGAGCTGCAGTTGGCTGCTGTAGACTATGGAGAATGGTAAAACTCTGGTAGCAGCTGTGACATGGGAATTGTGTGAGAATTCTGCCCATGGTAAGAGCTCTGCCCAGTTATCCTGTTGATAATTAGAATAAGATCATAGGAAATTCTTTAGAGAGCGGTTAGTACACTCGGCCTGACCATTGGCCTACGGATTGTATGCAGTCGTCAGTCTGATGTTTATCCCAAATGTCTTGCAGAGAGAGCGCCAGTAGCAAGCAATGAATTGAGGACCTCTGTCTGAGGCGATATCTGTGGGCAAGCCATGGAGATGAAACACGTGTTGGAAGAAGAGACATGCGAGCTCTGGGGCCGAGGACAAGGCAGGCAGGAGCCCAAAATGAGCCACCTTGGAGAAGTGGTCAATGATGACCCAGATTACCGTATTCCCCTTAGACGGCGGTAAGTCTACGACAAAATCTGTGGAGAGAGGAGTCCACCAGCTCTTCTAGTGCAAGCAACGGCTGGAGAAGGCCCCAAGGTCGGCCTACTGGAGGCTTCTGCTGGGCACAGGTGATGCATGAGTCCACGTAGGTACAGCTGTCAGAGACCATAGTGGGCCACCAGTAAAAGCACTGAAGCAATCCTAAGGTCCAGGCATGTCCAGGGTGACCAACAAGTTTGGAGCCGTGCGCCCAGCGTAGCACCCTCTCTCAAAGCCGACAAGGCACAATGGTTTTCCCAGCTAGGACCATGATGGTGGCAGAAAGGCAGATGCACACAGGGTCAATGATATGGCTGGGTTCTTCTTGAATGCCATCAGGGTCAAATGAAAGAGATAGGGTGCCCGCTCAGAGATTCTTCTCTGCCAGACAGTATCAGAGCTCGAAGACAAAATGAGAGAAGAATAAAGCCCAGCGGGCCTGGTGAGCATTGAGATGCTGGGCATGCTGAAGGTGTTTGAGATTCTTGTGGTCGGTAAAGACGGTAAATTTATGCTGAGCACCCTCCAACCAGGGGCGCCATTCTTCGAGGGCAAACTTAATGGCCAACAATTCCCGGTCTCCTATACTATAGTTCTGTTCAGTATGGGAGAAATTATGGGAAAAGAAAGAGCAAGGAAGAAGAGTCCCTTGAGGGGAATGCTGACTTAAAACTGCCCCGGCTCAGATAGCCGAGGCATCCACCTCTATGATGAAGGGGCAGCTAGGATCCATGTGACGCAGACAAGGTCCAGAAAAGAAGGGCATTCTTAAGGCCTTGAAATGCAGCCAAAGCCTCAGGGGATCAATTTCTTGTATTGCTGCCCTTCCTAGTCATGGCCGTGAGGGGAGTGGCCAACATGGAGTAATTTGCTATTAAATGACGGTAGTAGTTGGTGAATCCAAGAAATCTTTGGAATGCCCGTAGGCCCATAGGTTGAAGTCAATCATGGATGCCCTTTAACTTGCTAGGGTTCATATAAATCCTCATTAGGAAATGATGTAGCACAAGAAGGGCAAAGTGGACTTTTCAAATAAACATTTATCCAATTTGTCAAACAGGTGGTTTTCGCAAAGCCGCTGGAGGACAGTGCAGACATCGTCCTCATGGGAAACCAGGTCTTTCAAGAAGATGAGGATATCATCCAGATATGCGATGAACTTAGTGTATAAAAAGTCATGAAAGATCATGTTGATCATCCGTTGAAATACTGCGAGAGCATTGCAGAGTCCGAAAGGCATGATGAGGTGTTCATAATGCCCATCTCTCATGTTAAATGCTGTTTTCCAAACGTCCTCTGGGCAAATGCGCACTAAATTGTAAGCGCCCCACAGGTCCAATTTGGTAAAAATGGTGGTGCCTTGAAGGTGATCAAACAATTCAGACATCAAGGGTAGCAGGTATCTGGCCTTGAGGGTGATTGCACTGAGGCCTCGGTAATCATAACAAGGACTTAATGACCCATCCTTCTTCTTGATGAAAAAAAACCCTGCTCCTGCAGGTGAGGTGGACGGTCAGATAAACCCCTTAGCTAGGTTTTGATGATGTATTCGGTCATGGCTTGGGTTTCAGGTTGTGACAAGGGATATGTCCTACTCCTAGAAGGGGTAGTACCCAGTAGCAGGTCAATTGGACAATCAGATTTGCGCAGGGGCAGAAGAATATCCGCTTTCTGCTTTGAAAAGATATCCTCAAAGTCCCCATAGGGAGACGGAAGGCCAGAAACAGCTACTGCAAGGGGAACTGCAGGTGAAGGCTCCACCTTTTTCAGGCATTGCTGATGACAAGCAGAACTCCATTTGATGAGCTGCAGAGCTCCCCAGTCAAATTGGGGGGAGTGATGTTTGAACCACGGCAAGCCCAAGACTATCGGATGAATGGATTTCTCCAACACCAGAAGTTCAATCTCTTCTTCTTGGAGAGCGCCGGTGAGTAACCGAACAGATGCTGTTATCTGGGAGATCCACCCAGGTAGTGGTTCGCCATGGATAGAGGCGATCCGCAGAGGGACTTCTATGGCATGGGTAGGTATGCCTAGGAGATGTACCAAGTCTTTTAAGATAAAGCTCCCACCTGCTCCAGAGTCGACTAGAATCATGGTTGGAAAGTAATGGGAGTCCCAGGATAGTGTTACAGGCAATGGTAATTGAGGGGCCGGAGTAGTAGTGCCCAAGTTCAGCACCCCAACTGAACTTAGGCCAGGGAGTTTCCTGGATGGATAAGACAAGTCTGAAGGCAGTGGCCAGATGCCCTGCAATACAGGCACAAGCCGAAGTCCCTCCGTCGAAAGTGTCCCTCCAGAGTAAGGCGCCCATGACCCAGCTGCCCTCCGACTTGGTGGTAGATTGAGACCCACTGATAGCGGGCATAGTGGAAGGAGGAGAGTGGGATCTCTCCACAGCAACATGTCGGGGTGTGCGAACTTCACGGTGACATTCCTGGAGGTGATGATCTATCCGGCCAGTCAAATCAATTAAATCCTCGAGAGAGGATGGAAGTTCTCAGGCTGCAAGTTCATCTTTCAATTGGGATGAAAGACCATCCAAATAAATGGCTCGAAAGCAATTTTTTTGCCACGCTATTTCAGTAGCTAGAGTCCAAAACTCTATGGTGTAGTCATTGAGGGATCTCTGACCCTGTCGCAAGCATAAGAGATGGGTACTGGCCACAGCCTGCCTGCCAGGATCATTGAAGATCTGACGGAAGACGGTCATGGAACTTGACAATTCTTACAGAAGAGAGTCTGAAAGCTCCCATAAGGGAGATACCCACGCCAAATCCTTGCCTTCCAAACGAGACAGGATAACAGTTACCTTTGTCAGTTCATCCTGTAAGATGGAAGGCTGCAGAGCAAACTGCATATAGCACTGGTTAATATACCCTCTGCAGAGATGAGGGTCCCTGTTAAAACAGGGTGGACCAGGTAGGGCCAGAAAAGCCCTGGTGGGTGAGGCCCTGGTGGGTGGAGCTGTGGCACTTGCGTGAGTATCCAGCCGAGCGTGGAGATGCTCAACAGAAGAGGCCAATGCCTCTAGGAACCGCTGCTGTTCTTGTATTTATTTATTTATTTATTTGTAGAGTTTTATATACCGTTATTCGGTAGAGCCATCTAACAGTTTACAAAATATGCAATTAGCATACAAAATATGCAATTAGCATACAATCAAATGGAGTTAACATGGTAGTTGGGAACAGTAGAGTATTGTGAACAGTAAACATTTTTTCTTAGTAGTTGAATAACAGAATAGTGAGGAGAACATTTTCAATGAACTTAATGAATCAAGTGAGAGAGCAGGGAGGGGTGAAAAAGGAGGGTACATCAGGAGAGCATGAAGAGGAGGATTATGCTTGCGAGTTCTGTTGAGGGCTGGGATGATCAGGTGTCAGATAGTTAGAATAGAGTTTGCGGAATAAAAATGTTTTTAGGTCTTTTTTAAATGTTTTCAGGATGTGCTGGGTCCTCAGTTCTTTGGGTAGGGTGTTCAAATTTTGGGGGAGGCAATGGAAAATGCTCTCTTTCTCGTGTAGTTGAAAGATGAGAGTCTCTTAAGATGGGGATGTTTAAGAATCCTGCGTTGTTAGAGCGTAGGTTTCTTTGTGGGTTTTGGGGGGTTATCTTCAAGGCCAGGCCAGGAATGGCCTGGAGGGCGGAAGACTCTGCCAAATCCATGGCCTTGGGAATCTGTGGCACTGATGGTGGACCCTTGTCCTGAGGTGGGGTTGATGCTACCCGTAGGGCAAGCCCTATGATTCCCCACCATTGGGAGGTGGAGCAGGCTAGGAGACAGAGGCCGACTGGAGCGTCACCACTACCAGCCCATGTTCCCCTTAGGTTGTGCTGTTTGGCCTGGCCAGGTCAGGATGGCATGCTTTAACAAGGAGACATGAAAGAAGTCATGTATTCGTAGAGACTCATGAAGCCTAAATTTATAGGCAACTGGGCACAGCTGCCACTCAATGAGAAAAATCCCGACAAATCAGGGCATACATTTTGTGGATTGCATTTTAAGCTTCATATTTTTGGTACTGAGCCATACCAATGTACCAGGATGGAGAGTGAGCATAGGGAAGCACATTGACTTGGACTTTAGCACATTGTTTAACTTGGCAAATGAGTTGGTGTGTCTCTACCCATAGATCCTGGAGCTCTTGTCCTACCAGGGTGGCAGCTGGGCAAGTCTCAGGCATAGGAACATGTCACGAGGTCTGTGGATGGCATCCAGATGATGTAAAATGATGATGATTCAGTGGCGCTGTTGACATGGTTGTTATGTGTTAATTTGTCCCATAGAAGCAAGGGGACCCAGTTGTCTTGTCTCTGATTTACATCTGAGCACAGAAATGCTTTGAGGCTTTGGTTGACTCACTCGGTCTGGCCATTGCTCTGAGGGTGGTAGATGGAGGCAAAGTCAAGGACAATTCCAAATTACTGGCATAGACCTCTCCAGTTCGTCTCAGTGAATTAAATTCTCTGATCAAAAGGAATGTGGAGAGGAAGTCCATGGATTCTGAATATGTTCTGTGTGAAGAGTTGAGCGATTTCAGGTGCAAACAGGAGTCTATGGAGAGCAACAAAGTTTGCCATTTTTGAAAACCTATCCACAACTACTCATATGGTGGTGCGGACATTTGAAAGAGGCATATTGTAGATAAAATTGATGCCACATGGGCCCAGGGTTCTGTGGGAGCCAGCAGCAGCTGTTGGAGCCCCCAGGATCTGGCTCTGTCAATCTTCTGCATGTCACAAGTAGGGCAGAAACACTCATAACATTGAATATCATTCCTCATGCGAGGCCACCAGTAATGGTGCACAGTGAGTTCCAGGGTGTGGGTGACATCGGGATGCCCCAAGAGATGGGAGTCATGAGCCCATTCTAGAACCTTTTGTTGTAAATGCCGAGGAACCCCAGACTTACCAGTAAGAACCATGAATATGGCTGTGAGTAAATTCCTGGCTGGGTCAAGCATAGACTGAAGAGGCTCCAGTGTACCTTCTGTATCAAAGGTTCACGATAGTGTGTTGGCTGGAAGGTTCTTACCAGCAGGGCATTAGCGCAGCTCGTAGTTGAACCTGTTAAAAAACAGGGACCAGTGGGTTTGTCTGGGGTTCAATCTCTGTGCTTGAGCCAAGTGTTCAAGGTTCTTATGGTTCGTATAAATGGTTACAGGATGCTTGTCTCCTTCCAGCAAGTATCAATAACCCTCCAGCACCAATTTGTAGGCAAGCAGCTTGTGGTCCCTTATAGTGTAGTTTTTCTTTGCTGAGGAGAATTTCCTAGAGAAGTAAGAGCAGATCACAAGTGTATCATTATGATTATGCTGTAGGAGGATAGCCCCATTCCCAGGGTGGAGGCATCTTCCTCCACAATGAACAGTCTTGCTAGGGCGGGATGATGAAGAGCACAGACCCTGAGTTATATGAAGATTCAGGTGACATCTGTTGGCCAATTCCTGGTGTCGGTTTCTTTCTTGGTCAGGTGGGGCCACAAATGAGGTGTAATTGGGAATTAAATTGTCTGTAGTAGTTGGCGAATCCTAAAAATCATTGCAATACCTTGAAACCAATGATTTGAGGCCAATCCACAATGGCTTTCAATTTAGCAGGATCCATCTTGAGGCCTTGAAGTGAAATAATATATCATAAACTCTTGCTCAAAGTCACACTTTTCCAGTTTAGCATAGAGGTGGTAGTCACAGAGTCTTTGTAGAACCTATTTCACATGGTCTCAGTTTAGAGAACACTAGGATATCATCCAAGTATATGACTACATGAGATTAGAGAAGGTCTCTAAACATCTCATTCACCATTGACTGGAATTACACGACCCAAAGGGCATTACCATTTAGTCAAACTGCCCGTCGCAAGTATTAAAGTGGTTTTCCATTCATTGCCCTCTCAGATCCTGATAAAGTTGTAGGCTCCCTGGAGGTCCAGTTTGGTGAAGACCTGTGCATCTAGAAGGAGGTCAAAGATTTCAGAGATTAAGGGAAGCAATTAATGTTTTTTCTTTGTTATGTCATTTAGGCCTCGGTAATCTGTACAGTGGCACTGAGGTACATCTTTGCCAACAAAAAAGAAACTGGCCCCAACGAGTGATGAATGAATGAGGGTCTCTTTAATGTACTTGGATATGGCCTCCATTTCCAGGACTGATAGACAGTAGACTTGACCCATAGGTGGAAAGTTTCCAGGGAGCAGGTCAATGGGGAGCAAGGAGCAGTCATAAACTCAGAGAGGAGACAAGATCTTGGCCTGGTGCTTGTTGTAGATGTCCACAAATTCTGAATATTGGGCGGGTAGACTGAGCATGTGGGCAAAGGTCACTTGACCAAGACGTCTCTTGGGTAGAACCAATGTGAGACAGCTCAACCAGTAGGAAGGGCTCAATCAGGAAATCTCTAAGGTGACCCAGTCAATGGCAGGTTAATGCTGTCTCATGCATAAGTGGATTTCCACCCGATGGAGAAGGCCAGTTTGCATCAGAAGGGATGCTGTGGAGTGGGTGACATGGATGGTTAGAGCACCTCCAGTAATCATGGTTATGGAGAGTACAATATCCAAAGGATTAGGTGGAATAAGGTACCAAAGCACGAGATCTTCGGTGAAAAATCTCCCAGCAGCCCCAGAGTCCAGGAAGGTTTGCAGCTGAATATGTGATCCCTCCTAAAGGAGGGAGATAGGGATTACCATTTGTGGGGAGGAGTTAATATGACCAAGGGTGACATCCCCCTTTAATAATCGGTCCTGGTATTTCCCAACTTCACCGGGGAGTGAAATGTGAAGTGCCCAAGAGTTCCACAGTACAGGCAGAAGTTTAGTTGGCATCTTCTCTGTTTCTTCTTTGGCAGGAGCTGACAGCACTTGACTTGCATAGATCTTCAGTAGTGGCAGTAGCCCCTTCATCTTGGGGATGATTAAACGGTGCAGAGAAGTTGGAGATCATCGGGGTGGGTCTGACAAACTGAATCCCTCTCCCTCACTCTTTCCTTAACTGCAAATCCAAATGGATGGCTAGGCTAATGAGTACCTCAAGGTTCGCTGGGAGGTCACTCCCCGCAAGTTCAGTCTTCATAGTCTCAGAGAATCCTTTCTGGAATATTGCAGTCAGACTATCCTTCCTCCGTTGGAGCTCTGAGGTAAGAGTTCTGAATGCACAAAGAACTCCCCCATAGAGCTGTAGTCTTGATGGATCTATAGAAGGTCTTCTGCTATAGAAGACGAGTGTCCAGGTTAGTCAAATATCAGGCAGAACTCAGCAAGGAACTGATTGACATTGGCAAGTATGGAGTCCTCTCTTTTTCCCACAGAGAAAAACCAAGGCCAGGACAGAGCCTCCTAGCTGGGACTGGATGTACATCATCTTGATTTTGTCAAATGGGAAGAGAGGTTCCTGCAAGTTGAAATGCATCTGTCATTGGTTTATGAATCCTTTACTGTCTGACGGCTTCTCATGGAATCGAGATGGGGGAAGAAGCTGTGGTACCAGTCTGGGTATTGGTGCAACACTGATGGAGGAGGCACCAGAAGTGGAGATGGCTGTGGGAGACGTAAGGCATCAAGACAGGTCTCCAAGCCATCTAGTATCCCGTCAACTGGTCCAGGATATGTTACTGCTATTGTATATATTGGTTCAAGAGGACCTGTTATATAGATGTCAGAGATGATGGGAAATCTGAGTGTACCTTCATACGATGCTGTACTTAATACGGCTATCGTGACTGTAAGCCTATGCAAAGGCTTTAAAAATCATTAGGTACCCCAGTATTAGATGAAAACTCTTAAAGTGCTCACTGTCCACTTTGAGATTGATGCTATGATGATCACATGAATGCCACTATAATGATCACTTATCTTTACCTTGTGGTCGGACTTCCTTCAGCCGGAGACTGGCTCCTTCTTCAAGGGCTGGTTGTTCACAAGAGAGACCCGTGGAACATTGGTTATTGTAGCAGTGATGATTCATCAATTGTGGACTTGTTCAATTATATGGCGGTCCGTGAAGCTCCGTGAGAGACTGACGGCTGCTCCTGCGGCTCCTTTAAAGGACTTTAAGAGTTTTCATCTAACACTGGGGTACCTAATGATTTTTAAAGCCTTTGCATAGGCTTACAGTCACGATAGCCGTATTAAATACAGCATCGTATGAAGGTACACTCAGATTTCCCATCATCTCTGACATCTATATAACAGGTCCTCTTGAATCTATACTAGTTACATGTTATATAAATCAGGGTTTATATATTTTGTATTGTATATATTGGGCCATGCCAGGGTTGGCCTGCAGAGTGGACATTACTGCTGGATCCATTGCCTCAGTAATTTGTAACATTGTTGAAGGAAGTGGACCCTTGTGGCTGCAGTGTGGTTGACATCACCTAGTGAGTGAGTTTTCTAAACCCATACTGACAACTGGTGGAGAAGTCCGTAGGTGGGAATGGCATGGCTTCACCTATACCAGCTGTCTCCCCTGCAGATTGAGCCTTTGAATTCTGGCAGATGGCAGGACTTAGGTATGTCCCTAGGGCTATGATGAGGGAGAGTCCGATCTGAGCAAGGGTTTTGGAAGGCACAGGTCTAGGCAAGTAACAGACAACAGAACAGGTAACAGGACAGAGGTCAAAGCAGGCAGCAGACAGTGAAAGGTCATGGACCAGGCCAGGTCAGGATCAAGGTAATCAGTCCAATAAAATAGGACAGACAAGGCAGACAAGGCCATCATGACAAGCAAGGAAGAAAAGAAGCATTGTCAGGAACAAGGGCAGACAGGCAAGGAACCAGACAAGGACCAGAATACAGAGGAGGTAGGATAACACAATGAATAAAGATAAGGAACAGAGGACAAGGAAAGAACAAGACAAGGAAAACAAGATACACTGGAACACAAGGGGACCAAGAGATCTGTTGCTGAGGCGCTGGCTGGTTGCGAAGGAGTTCCTTACATACTCCTGGAGGATGTGATGTGAACAGCCAGTGCCACAGGAAGACCCGGCTAGGCTAGGGGACCTATAAATAAAGTCCAAGTTTACAGAAAGTTCCATCCTGAATCCTTGGAACATCATGATGCTTCCAAAGTCTATGTCGTAGTAGCTCTGGATCAGAAGTGAGGTACTTATCACTAATATAATGAACCAAGGGCATTCTTGTGATAATAGGAGGTTAATAGTGAAACCTTCTTATATAAGAGTGGAATATATTTGCTTAATAGAGTTCTGAGATTTATATTTAAATCTAGAATGGAACTCCAAACATTATACCATGCTCATGTATTTTAATCATTGATCTCATAATGCCTTATATATCATAATAAACATAATTTTTCAAGCAAAAAAAAGAGCATGAGCATGGTGTAACACTTGAAGTTCCATTCTAGATTTAAATATAAATCTGGGAACTATATTAAGTGAGTATATACCACTCTTATATATGAGGGTCTCACTATAATCCTCCTATTATCACAATAATTCCCTTGGTTCATTATATTAGTGTGTTACGATCTCACCATTGGGACATTGTTTGGTTAGTTTTATCTCAGAAGATAGACATGGCATACAGAATTCTGTATAAGTTTGATGAATAATTGTATGGTTGTAATTCTCTGCATTTCTCAATGAAGAAAATTTTAAACAGAGATTTTAGATGATTCTAGCATATACAGCCCTGCTCCCTGGTCTTTAAAATCAGGAGGGTTTTTTTTTAAATGTAATTCTAAAACATGTGTCAAAAGTTAAATGGATTGACACATCTATAGTCAGTAAGGGCATATTAAATAGACATATTGACTTGTCAAGCATTTGTTTAACTAGTAAAGACCACTGCAGTCTCAAAGGCATCTCTTGAAAGATTGCTTTAAATGAGTTACGACAGCCTGCTCATTCTTCAAGAAGTCAATTAGCATATGACTAATACAAATTGTGATCAGGGCAGAGTTGCCTATTTTACTTTTAACATGAAAGCAGAGGTTTATTTGCACTGTGAGTCAAGATTTGAACCTTCAAACTCTTCACTGAAGTGCCTGGCTAATTATTGCAAATGCTTAAATATGCAAGTTATAAGAATGTTAATAAAACAAATATTTGTGAAATTTGGATCAATTAAACCTAATTATTTTTGGTGCTGGAAAAATCTAAATGGAAAATATCTAAACAATCATTATAAAAGAAGATATTCAGCAAAAAGGAAAATATGGAACAATCCACAAAATATATTCAGGACATCCAGAAAGAAAAGCTCCCATGGTCACTTAATGAATTGACTTTATTCCTCTCACAAACCTACTGCCTCATTGAAATGCATACTTACCATCTATTCACCTTCCAGAGACATCAGAGTGTATTAGGCAGGAATAATTCCAGGTCAGGGAACTGCCATTGTCAGAGCACTGCTCTATAGCTCTCATTCATGTTGATGGGACTTCTTTTGGTATGTCAACCATTCAAACTTGGGGGAAATTAGGAAATCTAATATCATATATTTAACCAAAACTCCCCCCTCCTACCCAACACCCAAAAAATGTTAAATACATTTCTCCTATTTTTTACAGATTCCCAAAATTTCCCAAGTAGAAAATATTTTTTAATGCAGTCAGTAAAGCTTTTTCATGCTGACTTAGTAATTCTTACCTTGTACAAGAACTTAGTAGGGATGGGCTTTCTGGAAAAAGGAAATAGGAAATTAGACATAATTTCCTATTTTGTTTCATTTCATTATCAAAGCAAAACAACTGAAAATCCAAAAACATTTCATTGGTTTTCACATTTCATTTTGAAAACAAAATTGATCCATCGGGCCTAGGCCCAGGCCAAAGCTAGTGCCCTGACTAATGAACATGCTGAGACCCAAAGCCTGAGCCAGAGTGTGATGCTGGGGCCCTGGCCTAGATCTAGACCAGAGGCTGAGGCCTCACCTAGGCATAGGCCACGGCCTGATATAGGAAACATGGTCAAGACCCGAGTGTGACATCAGGGTTTCAACCAAGGCACAGGCCTAACACCAGGGCCATGACTGAGACCCCGAAAATGTAAAAAGCTTGCCTGCTTCAAGGATCCAGCATCACGGTCCAGGCCCAGACCCAATGCCAGGACCTGACCCGGAGGCTGTGTCACAATGCCTGGGCCTTGGCCCAGGCTAGAGCACAGGCCATGACCCGGATCAAAGATTGGGTCCTGATTACGGAACCCAACCCAGAAGCTGGGTCCCAATGCCTGGGCTGAGGCCTGAATCTGTGACCCGGTCCATAGACTGATACTGGAGCCTCAGCCTGAAGCCGGACACTGGGACACAACCCAGAGGCCAGTTCCAATGCCTGGGTCTCAGTCTAGGCCAGGGCCTGGACCCAGGCCTGATGCTATGACCCAGTCCAGAGACCAGGTCCTGACTCCAGGGCCTCAGGCAGGACCCAGGCCCAACTCTGGGACCCAACCTGGAGGCTGGGTCCCATCGCTTGTGCTATGGCCCAGGGTCAGTTCCAGGCCTCTGAGTCAGGGCCTTGGAGCACTCCGCTTCCCTTTTCTTTCTTCAGCTCTTTAAGCTATCTGACACCATCCACTGGGGTTTATGCCCAATGGAGCTTACAATCTAGTCAAGACAGTCATGACAAACAGAAGTCAATGGGAAGTATATTTAATGTAGATAAGTGGTGAAGTGTTAAAATGACTTCTGTCCTCTCCTCTCTTTTCCTGCTTTCTGTTAGGAGGGCAGTGCTTTTGGGTGTCAGGAGGTAGCACTCCATAAGCTCTTTTGGACTACAGGCATTGCTGTGGAACCCTGTGTGATGAGACTTGACCACAGGTGGAAGTACCAAAGAGGGACCTGGGGAGGCTTCACCTATACTAACCTTCATTCCCTCAGGTTGAGTCATTGATGTGGATGGCCAGCAGGACTTAGGAAGATTCCAAGACATAATCAGGCGCAGGCAGAAGCCAGGAGGCAGTCTAGTGTCCCAGCCATAGGCAAGCAGAATCCAGTAACGTGTCAAAGGTCAAGGCAGGCAGCGGGCAAGGAAAATCCATTAACAGGTCTGGGATCAAGGCAGGCAGCAGGCAAGCAGAATCCAGAATGGTACAAAGTTGAGATGGGCATCAAGCAGGCAGGAGCATTGTCCAGAACCAGGTACACAGCAAGTGAGGCAGGAACAGGTCAAGGAACTTGTTGCTCAGGTGTATAGGTCCAGGCAGGTTAAATAGTCTTGATGTGTGACTTCTTCATCAGGGCAACTACCCGACTCTCTTTCCAGAGTGCACAGAATTGCACACACAGATGTGCATGCAAGCCCTAAGTGTCTCTTTGCATGGTCCTAGTAATATGTGTGTCAGAGCATGCAATGGCAGCTCCCTGCAGCTCAAAGAGTGTCCAAAGATGAGGAGTCTGGGAAGGCAGCTGAATTCTAACACTATCCTTCATCTTCTCCATCTCTTCTTCCTCTTTTTCCCTCCTCAAACAGCTTAACCACTCACACTGCTTTCACACAGATACTTCATCTCTTTCATGTTCTATACTCATTCCATATCCTTTTCAAGCAATCTAGAGACCAACAAGACAGATGACGATAAACCAACATGGAATTTCACACACTCTGTTGCTCCAGGATACAAAGACAAGTCAAAAGGAGAGAAATAGCAATTTTTTTAATGTACTACTCTCCCTCTCTCTGTTCACAAGCTTATTCTTTTTTATTGTTCAAATCTGTTTATTAACTTTCACATTAAGAATTATAAACCAGATTATAGAGCATACAAATCAAGAAGTATAGCAAAGTTTGTCAGTAAAAAGAACATTGAACTGCAAAACAGGAGTAAAGGATGTATGTAGTTTGTTACCCACAATAACTGAAATAAAATTAAATATAATTAATCATAGAAATAATGATCCACTGACCTCTACATGGCCACCCAACTAATTATTCTATTATATCAAGCTGCTGCAACTTTGGGGGGGGGGGGGTAGCATAACAGTTTACAGAGAACTTGATTTAGGTGATGTACAGGTGTAGGTGATATTCATTATTGTGTTATACAGAGGGCAGACAATGGAGGCATAAATAAAGTAAATAATTTTGGTGATCAAGTTGAGGGCTGGAGGGGGGGGGAAACATGGAACATTATAATTGGAAATACATTATTCAAGACAATGCAGGGGATTATTTGAGCATACACATGACATTATTGGAGCAAGAGGAGTGGGGAGCAAGAGGGAGAGAAAGTGCAGGGGATTGGGCATAAACCTAACATTATTGGAGCAGGGGGTAGGGAGGGGTAGCAGGGATCAAATACATAACATTATTGAGCATATACATAGTTATTTGGGCAAATACATAATGTTAATGGTAGGGATGTGCAGCAGGGATGGATTTGTCCCATTCGGTATTCAAATTTGTTGGGACCCAAATCTGTTGCATCCATTTTCAGGGGACCCCTATCCATTCATTAGTTACATATGTATTCATTTCCCAAAAAAACCCCTATCCCAACACTTTAAATTTAATTAACTACAACCCCCTACCCTCCTGACCCCTCCCCCCTCAAAACTTGCCAAAAGTCCCTGGTGGTCCAGCAGGGGTACTGGAGTGATCTCCTGCAATTGGGCCGTTGGCTGCCAGTTTAAAAATGGCACCGATAGCCTTTGCACTTACTATGTCACAGGGGCTACCAATACCATTGGTCGGCCCCTGTCATATGGTAGGAGCACAAGATGGCGTCGGCCGGCCATTGTTCCTACCATGTGACAGGGGCCGACCAATGGCACCAGTAGCCCCAGAGACATAGTAAGGGCAAAGGCTATTGGTGCAATTTTGAATACCGACATCCCGAGTGCAGGAGATCACTCCAGGACCCCTGCTGGGCCACCAGGGACTTTTGGCAAGTCTTGGGGGGGGGTCAGGGGGGTGGGGGTTTATTTGTTAGTAATACGTTGTATTCGTGGGGGTTCACCATACGTTTCACGACCCCCACAAATACAACAAATATGGCATATACGTTGCAGATTACCAATACATTGCAAACGAATACACACCGCTAATTAATGGAGCAAGGGGTAGGGAAAGGTAGAAGGGAGCAAATACATAACATTATTGAGCATATACATAGCATTACTGGAGTATGAATATAACAGTCTTTGAACATATATATATAACAATATTGGAACAGATGGAGTTGAGAAGGGGGGGAGGAGAATATATAGAACATTGATTGAGGATATAGAAGTGGGTAAGGGATGAGGCAAATATGACTAAGGCTAACACGGAGGGAGGTTATTCTGGGAATGCTTGTTTAAAGAGCCATGTCTTTAGCTTTGTTTTTTATTTTTGTGTGGATGGCTCTAGATGAAGGTCTGTGGGCATGGTGTTTCAGAGGGTAGGTCCTCCAATTGACAGGGCTTGCTCTTTTGTAGAGTTAAGACGGACTGTTTTGGGAGAGGGAATGTGTAAAGTTCTTAGGTATGCAGTCCTGGTTGGGCACATAGGAGTGGAGTGGAGAAGTTTAGATTATAAAGCTAAAGATTTTACTATCACAATATTATAAGTTAAAGGATAAGAGATATTTAACATTTGAGAGATCTTATCCCATACCTCTCACCAAAATGACAAACTATGGGTACACCAAAACAACATGTGGGAGAGCGAAGCATTAAGCAAGCTAAAGGACCATTACATATGAGATGAAGACAATCCCACTTCATGTAGTGTCCAAGGGGTCTAGATTGCATGATGGGCTAAAAATAAAGTGATTGGTTAATATTTGAGGAAAGTGAAGGTCTCAAAGTTACACATTCCAGTACTGAGCTCAAGGGAAATCTACTGAAAAGGAAAGTTCATGAGACCATGCTTTCTCTAGAGCAGTACAACTAAGACATTTTTTAAATTTTAGATTTTTGTATATGTTAGATACAATGTGACACTTTTAAAGAAAGAAATAATAAGGGTAAAATTCTGGGGAATCTTAGAAAAGAAGATTATATGTGTATGAACTGTTCAAACACATGACGACTACTATTATTAATAATGAAATGATTATGTATCAGGCAAACCAAAGTTATGCATAAGTTGTGGAAAATACTGCCATTGTGCATCCTTTATCATCCGATCTAAGGTCCAAATTCCCTTAGTATTCCATTGTGACCAATTGAGAATCTTTTTATCTATCAAAAATTTTGGATTTAGTCAAATAGGGGTTAGAGATGAAATTTTCCATGGTATAGATATATTTTCGATCGATTGCTTGAGCAGTCTAAAAGCTATACATGTTGCTTGGATTATTAGAAGGTTATGGAAATGGGATAAGGAATGAAGACCTGGAACAGACCAAAGGGGAAGTGGTTAAAGTATTGCTGTCTCAATATCAAACCAAATTGGTTTATAAACCGATTTGGGTTTAACAGCTAACCAAGTAGCACCTAGGTATAAAACAAAAGCTCTATGACAGGATTGAAAATCAGGAAAATTAACCCCTCCTCTATGTTAAGCAATCCATGTGGGCTTATCTTTTCATAAGAAATGCAGAAGTATATCTTCTAAGCAAACATAAAATTTAGGAGCTAAAAACACTGGAAGCATGCTAAGTTAAAAATTAACTCTAGGAACTATAACTATTTTAATTGTGTCTAAATGACCCCACCATGAAAGATGTAGGGGTGACCAATGAGTGGATGCTTCTGTTACTTTGTTACAAATTTTCCCTACAACTTTAGATCTAGTTAGGTCAATTGTATCATGAAAGTACATGCCCAAGTATTTTAGACCATTACAAATCCAATGAAAGTCTGAAAAGTTGGATGCCAATAAGTTGGCATGAATATTAAGTGGCATCATCTCTGATTTGTTCCAGTTTATGTGATAACTTGAAATTGTTGTGAAGGGCAGCTGTAGGGGTGTTGTAGACATTACCTCCTGGAGTAGCACAAGGTGGCAAGGCTGGAGGCTAAGTGTGGGCAGACCGGTGAGGCTGGAATGGAGCTCTGGAGTGAGGTACTGGCTGGTATGGAGCTCTGAAGCAGAGTGCAGGTAACCACAGGAACAGGCTGGAACTGAGTGCTGGTAAGTGTGGACTAGAACAGCAGGAACAGGCAGGATCTGAGTGAGGTAAGCATGGACTGGAACATCAGGAATAGACAGGATCTGAGTGCAGGTAAGCATGGACTGGAACAGCAGGAACAGACTGGATCTGAGTGCAGGTAAGAGTGGAGTGAATGCAGGTATATGTAGAACTGGAACACAGGAACAAACAAGATCTGAGTGCAGATAAGCTTGGAAGTGGGACTCTGGGAACAGGGACCAGGGCAAGACACCTAGGACAAGACAGATCAAACTAGGATAAGTACTACACAGAACATGGAACATAGAATGCCTGAAGGCAGCATAAGCAAGGAAGGCTCCAAGGGGCAAGTCAGAGAGAGGTCTAGAAGCAAGGAACTACCTGGGAGCCTCAGGACTAGGCCAAGGGTCAGGATATAGAGAGGCCTAGTATCACAGAAGAGACCTGGGAATCTCAGGGCTTGGCCATGGGTCAGGAAGAAGAGAGGCCTAGGGCAGGCCACAAGACAAGGAAGGATCAGAAAGCCAAAGAGCAAGGTTTGGAACAAACGTCTGAATGACCACAAGGCAAGAACAAGGCAAGCTGGGGTGAGAAGGGCTAGAGGCCATGAGGCAAAACTAGGAATGGCTTGAGAAAGCCACAAGTCAGAGACAGATAGAGCAGGGAGTCAAGAAGGACTCAACGCTGAAGCACTGAAGCATGGGAGAGACAGTATTAAACAGGGCTGGAACCTGGGTGAGGTACAGGAAAGAGAAAAGGGCTTGGCCAACCAGGGCAATGAGCTTCTGTAGAACCCCTGCCAGTGTGGAGGCTGAAGAAGAGGCTGAGAACAGGAGCCAGAGAATGCTGGAAAATAATTCTGAAACAAGTTTACTGGGCTCCTCTGGTGGAGGGGAGGCCAAGCAGTGGCCAGAATCACAATAGAAATAGTAGAGAAGAAAGAGATATGTCACATGGGGCAGATTTTAAAAGCCCTACGCGCATAAATCCAGCTGAATTTATGCATGTAGGGGGGTTACATGCGCCAAGCCTATTTTGCATAGATCCGGAGTCGCACGCAAGCCCCGGACGCGCGTATGTCCTGGGGCTTTGTGAAAGGGGCGGGGGCAGGACTGAGGCCTCCGGCACAGTGGCCGTGCTGGGGGATTGCGCACCGGCACTCGGCCAGCGCGTGCAACCTACGCCTGTCCAGAGGCAAGAGCAACTTATAGAACAAAGTTTGGGGGGGGGGGTTAGGTAGGGCTGGAGGGCGGGGAAGGGAGGGGAAGGTGGGGGAGGGCAGAGGGAACAGGAAAAGCCATCAGGGCTCCCCTAGGGCTCAGTGCGTGCAAGGTACACAAGTGTGCATCCCCTTGCGCGCGCCAACCCCGGATTTTATAACAGGCGTGCGGCTGTGCGTGCATGTTATAAAATCGGGCGTAGATTTGTGCATGCCGCGTTGCGCGCACAAATCTGGATTTTAATACCTACGCGTAGGTATTAAAATCCAGCCCATAATGAGGGGAAGCACCAACTCTGGGAATTATAAAGTAAAACATAAAGGGGTAGATTTTATAAAAGAGCGTGAGAGTACATGTGCGCGTGCAACCCAGTGCGCGCACATGTATGCCCAATTTTATAACATGTGCAACAATTGTGCAACCTGCGCGCACCGAGCCCGCTCCGAGCTGTGCTGCTCTCCCCTGTTCCCTCCCAGGACACTCCAAAATCAGAGCAGCTTCAGAGGGAACTTTCCTACCCCCCCCCCACCCCACCTTCCCTTCCCTTCCCCTTCCTCCCCCACCCTTTCCCCCCTACCTTTGACGTTGGATTTTTTTTATCTAGAAACTTACTTCAGCCCTGGGGCTGAAGTAAGTTGCACGCGCCGGCCAACTGCCGGGACGCGATCCCCGGCACAAAAGCAAATATGGCCTCTTTGCCGGGAATGTGACCCTGCCCCTACCCCTCCCCACCCATTTTTGCAAGCATGGGGACTTACATGTGTCTTGGGGCTTTACATGCGTTGCCGGGCCTTTTTAAAATAGCCCTGGCACGCCTAAGACCGGTTATACACGTAAATCCTCTGGATTTACACGCATAACCTTTTAAAAATCCAGCCAAAAGTAAATATAAAATAAAGTATCATCAACATATGCCAACATTTTATATTCAGAGTTTTTGTATGTTATGTATTTATTTATTTATTTACTTATTTATTTGCGTATCTTATATACTGTCATTGCAAAAGAAGATCATAACAGTTTACAAAATCAGCATCCATATTCTGGGTCAACATTCATACACTGTGTCAACATTCATAATCGAGGTCAATACAACAGCAAATACATATTTTAGGAAACATATCAACATCAAGTACAGGTTAACTAAGGTGCTATGATAGTGGCTTGTAATCCATAATTTCCATTTCATTATCATTTATGTATTAATCAGTAAGTTTTATACCATGAACTAATGGATCCTGCCTTATGACAAGCAACAAGAATTCTAAAGAAGAAGTAAGAGGATAATGGACATCCTTGTCATGTGCCTCTATGTGAGGTAAAGGGTCCAAAAGCATACCATTAACCTACATGTAAGAAATAAGAGAATGATATAAAAGGCCAATATAAGAGATAAAATGATTCTCACATCCAAATCATTGAAGTAATACAAACATATTCTTAATATATGGGTCCATTAGCTTTTCTCTCCCTCCACACAACATTGTCACTGAGACATTGTGAAGACCTGGAATTTATACTTTACTGAAGGGTATTTCCTGGGATAAATTCCAAGTCTAAAAAGTAAAAAATCTCACATGGTATTGGATTTTACTATGCAACTGAGTTATCATGTGGTAATGCTATATACATAGATTATACAATATTTTGCATTTCATTAGTTTAGTACATTTGGCAATATCGGCCATTTTTTCATGCAATAAATTTAACTTAGGCATGAGATTACTTAATTTTAGTACAATATTTCACAGGTATCAGAAGAACAGAGCTCTTCCAGGTGCTAAAAAATATTAACATTTTGAAATGCAATAACAAACATTAAAATCATCTTTTGAAATAAGGAAGCTTATAAGGTATACAAGTGCAAAGCAATGTGTGATAAATTCCTGCATGAAAACCAAGCGATATGAAAATGGACATTATAGCAACTGTACAATTTGCAGATCATAGTAGGAAATGATAAAATAGCTATTGCATTTCATGTGGAATTTCAGAAATTAAAAACGGCAACTAAGGAAAGAGAATGTCTCTGGACGCACCATCATTTAGATATGTCAGAAGATGACAGAAATAATCCCCAGACAAATTTAGCTGCTCTGCAGAAACATTTTAAGCCCACCAACAATGTGATTTATGAAAGATATTTATCCAATATATATGAACAGGATCCCTCCAAGTCCACAGATCAATATGTTTCCAAACCATGAAAGATGGCACATTTCTGTGAGTCTGAGATGTTGAAAGAGGACATGATTTGTGAATGTTTAGTCCTTGGGGGAAAAAGATGCAGGTGTCAGAGAAGAATATTACAGGAATCCAAAATGAACTTAACCAAAGCAATAGATATGCATATGTAGTAAACAAGCTATTGAATTTGAAAACATTGTCTCTTCAGAAACAGGAAGAATACACCAGATTTTCAGACAAAAAGCAAACATAAAAGCTGAAAATATTCTAGTAGCAAATGAAATTACAGGCATTTCATGTATTCTGTGGTTACATTGGTACATCCTGCAATCATTTTAGCAAACCACAATTTGACAAACAGAAGTCATAAACTAAGCAGATGAATTATAGCAGTGGTTCCCAACCCTGTCCTGGGGTCCTCCCAACAAGTCGGGTTTTCAGGATATCCACAATGAATATGTATGAGAGAAAATTTGCATGCACTGCCTCCATAACATGCACATTTTCTCTCATGCATATTCATTGTGGATATCCTGAAAACCCGACTGGCTGGGGGGTCCCTAGGACAGGGTTGGGAACCACTGAATTATAGGGAGACAGAAACCAGATAAAATCTGAAAGCATCTACTTGTATAAAAACCACTGTTTAACAGGAATGTGCAAAGCCCAAACCTTTTGGTTCGGACTTCGTTTTCAGCCCGTCGCGGGAAATATTGTATTTCCTTCGGGAAATATTGTATTTCCCGCAATTCGGGCCTTTGAAATTCGGGGGGACCCGAATTTTGGGTTAGTGCACGTTAATATTTTACGTTAGCGTACACTAATGGGAATTAGTGCGCACTAACCCGAAAATGAATTTTTCCTGAAATTTCAGGAAAAGTTTGTTCGGGTTTCGGGATCCCCAAATCAGGACAAATTAGGCAATTGCATTGAATTGCCTAATTCATCCTGAAAAAATGCACATCCCTACTGTTTATTGCAGCCTTCAGGAATGTTTTCCAAAATTGAAATATCAGACAAAAATATCTGGAGCAATTATGATCCCTGATAAGAAATGCCATGAAAAAAATGGTGTGGGGTCTGTATCGGAAAACCTATGAGGAGAGGCTGAAGGATATGAATATGTATAGCCTGGAAGAGAGGAGGTGCAGGGGAGATATGATACAGACCTTCATATAGCTAAAAGATTTCAATGATGTATGGACGTCAAACCAGGGATCACAAAATGAAACTACAGGGGGGACTACGCAGAACCAATGTCAAGAAATATTTCTTCATGGAGAGGATGGAGGAGGCCTGAAATGCCCTTCTGGAGGAGGTGGTGAAGAAGAGAACAGTCAAAGAATTCAAAGAGGCATGGGATAAACACTGTGGATCTCTAAAGGCTAGAGGACGGAAATGAGAAAAACGTGCAAGAAGGTAACTTGCTAGTATGGTAGTTACTACACTTAGCAGAAGGTATGGAGATTAATACCCTTAACCATAATACTTTGATTCTTTTAATGCATCTGCATTGGGAATCCAATTCCTCTTTTGCCCCCCATTTAGACGGCAGGGAGGAAAGAGGAATTAGATTCAGAAGACAACCGAAGTCCCCAACTTCCATGGTCTGGGATACTGATACACAGACATAACGGAAAATGCATAGGACTGCTTCTATGGCCAAGTCCTAAAGGAAGCAAATAAAGCATGCATGGGGGTAATTTGCTAGTGCAGTGGTTACTATCCTTAACCAATAAGCCTTGATACTTTTGATGCAACTCCAACATTGCTCTCTGCTTCAATAGCAGGGGAAAATGGGAATTGGATTTAGACAGCAACCAACAAGGGCCCTGACATTAAAAGTCTGGTAAGAATGTGGGTAACCTGCAGAGAGCAGAAGTTATAACCCTTAACAGAAGGCATGGATTTCTACCCTTGACAAATAAGCCTTGATGCTTTCGATACAACTGCAACATCCCTCTGTGCTTCAAAGGAGGGGGGTGAGACTGGACAGAAAAAGGAATTTAGATTCAGGGACAACCAACATGAGTCATGACTATTTTACAGTCTGGAGTACTGATGCACAGATATTAAGCAAAAAATCCCACAGACTGCTATCATGGCCAAGTCCATAATCAAAGCACGCCAAGCACCACAGACTAATACATGGGGGAACCTGCATGGCAGATATTACCATGGGAAGCATGCAGGGCAGACTGGATGGACCATTTGTCCTTTTCAACGCTCATTTCTATGTTTGTATGTTTCTATGTAGTGGATCAATAAATGACACAAGCCACAAAAATTCTCACAATAATGCAAAATACTGAATCAAAACTACAACCCAGCAAAGCAGCCTATAAATTATATAGTGGTAGCATTCTAATCAAACTACAATGTTGTCACCAACAATAGATCAAAGTAATGCTCATATAAGGTTCAAATATCCATAACATCATATAGGAATAAGCAATATTATAATAATATTCCATTATCAATTATTTTTTAGTAATTCTTTCAAAATGTTATTGCAGAAAAACAATCTTTTAAATCTTCACTATTTTAAACGTCTAAATGCTTCTTCTATATAATTTTCCATAACATATACAGATGTCACTTCCCTTCAGAATGATACCACATATGCTTGACCAATGGGGCCTCAATCATCCCAGCCCTAATACAATTGATTGTGTTCTTCTTTAATTCTAGTCTTTACACAGTGTTTTGATTATCCAACTTACAGTAAGTCACGCAGACCTACAATTTCTTATCCATCTTTCAAATCCTTGCAAACCATTAAAGGCAGAGTACAATAGAAGATGCCAATACATCAGGAACATAAATTACATCAGAACAAAAACAAAATAACCATATGAAATTCATATATAACATGAAATGGTAATTAAAGGAAAATCAACAACAATAAAAAAAACAGGCATATCAACAACCTATTAGCCTCTTTGACAAAAACGAATAAATCAGCTCTCCTCAATCTGTTGTGCGTCCCGGCTGCATGGGTGCCACGACCGGGCCTGGTCACCTCGTGCTGCCCTCGACTAGCTCCGACCTCGCCTCTGCTGCCAGCTTCTGCTGTCCCCGTCGCTCACCATGGCCCTCTCCGGCTCCTCCATGCCACGGGCCTCGCAGTGGAGCTCCCGTCAGGGTTCTGCGTCTTTGGCTGGCTCACCCCACCCCTAGGTGCACGCATGGCCGATGTGCTCCAATTTAAAGGGCCAAGTGCGGGAACACCAAGGGAGGCACAGATTGATGACATCACTTGAAAGCCCTATAAATAGCGAGGCCCTGTCCCCAGGACCTCGCCTTGGCAATCGGGTCGACACTGTGGTGTAGTAAGCTTGCCTAATCTTGTTCCAAGTGTCTCCTTGTTCCAGCGTCTCCTTGTTCCAGCGTCTCCTTGTTCCAGCGTCTCCTTGTTCCTGAATCTCCGTGTGTTTCTGTACCCTTACTCAGGTAGTACCTCCTCAGACTGATCTCTGGTACTGACCTCTGCCTGCCTGACCATTCTCTTGTCTTCTGCATGGAACTGACTACTGCCTGCCTGACCATTCTCTTGTCTGCTGATTGGAACTGACTACTGCCTGCCTGACCATTCTCTTGTCTGCTGATTGGAACTGAATACTGCCTGTCTGATCATTCTCTTCATCTGCTTCCTGGAACTGACCCTCGCTTGCCTTTACTACGTTCCGACTGACCTTGGTATTTGACCCTGCTTTGGCTGACCATTCTGCACTGATACTCTGGCTCTGACCCTTGCACTTCACTCGGAAACTCTCTTCTGGCCTACTGTGACTACCAGACCAACCTACGTGGAAACCACCTGTGGCCTTCACCTGACTAGACCCATAGGCACCGCCTGCCTCAACAGGAGAACCTTCCTGAACTGTTACCTTCCTGAGGTCTCCAGAGCTTCCAGTTCTGGTCTGGTCCAACCTGTCTGCATCAGCCACGCACCCTTGCTCGTGGTGGGAACATCCCTCCGCTACCTCTCCGGGAGACTCTCTGAGGCCCACCTAAGTCCAGGCGGTCCGGGTACCCAAGGGCTCAACCTGCAGAAACCCCAGACTGTTATTGGTGAAGCTCCAGCTTGCCTCTGTCTCCTTGTGTGCTCCGCCTCCTGGTGGCAGGCGGTCTCTGGATCCAATCAGAGGGCCTTACCAATCCTGCACCAGGCCAAGGTTCCGCCTCCAGTGCAACAGGTTGCCAAGGCCATGGACTCTGCAGAGTCTCTGCTTATATTGTGGTGATTCCGGACACCTTCTTCAGACGCCCTGTGCATCCAGGAAACTCCAAAGCCTGTGCCCGGCGGGGGTCCCAAGCTTGGGTACTACAGTTTCTGGCCCTCAACTGTTGCTACCAATCTCCCTCCTAAGGAATTCATGTCCATTTGCCATCACCACCCTCGTGGACATTGGGGCGAGTGGAAATTTCATTATGGAAGAAATCGTCAAGCTCTTTGGATACCAGTCCAACCACTGGAGGTACCACTGCGTATTGCCTCAATTCATGGAGAACATCTCCCTGATAGGATCACTCATAGTACCATTGCTATTCGCCTCACCGTTTGGACCCTTCATGATGAGGAGATCTCCCTCCTGATCTTGAAACGATCAACACACCCCGTAGTCCTTGGACTACCTTGGCTTCAGTTACATGAACCCCACTTCAACTGGCAATCCCTGCAACTCACCCAGTGGGGCCCTTGATGTCAAAATCACTGTTTGCGGCAAGTGTCTCTATCTGTGACAGTTCTAAGCTCTATAAACTTTCAAGGGTGACCTGCTCCATACTCAGAATTTAAAGACGTGTTCTCCAAACAAAACGCCAATATCCTGTCTCCACTCCGGAAGTTTAATTGCTCCATAGAACTCCTACCTGGAACCATGCCTCCCAAGGACAGAACCTATCCTCTTTCACTGCCAGAAACCCAAGCGATGTCAACATACATCAAGGAAAATTTGGCCAAAGGGTTCATAAGACCCTCTACTTCCCTGGCAGGCACCGGTTTCTTCTTTGTAAAGAAGAAGGATGGCAGTCTAAGACCATGCATAGAATACAGAGGTTTGAACGCAGTAACCCATAAGGACCGGTATCCACTGCCACTTATCAGTGAACTGTTCGACCGCCTACAGGGCGCACAAATCTTTTCTAAGCTAGATCTATGGGGGGCATATAACCTAGTACGGATTCAAATGGAAGACATCTGGAAAACCATCTTCAACACAAGAGACGGTCACTACGAGTACATAGTAATGCCCTTCAGGCTTTGCAATGCCCCTGCAGTCTTCCAGCAGCTAATGAACCCGATTTTCCTGGACTTTTCGTACTCATTCATCATAGGATAACTGTACGATATATTATTCTTCTCCAAAGACCTGAAGTCTCATTGTTCCCACGTTCAAACAGTCCTACAACACCTTAGAGACCATCATCTTTATACTAAATTGAAGAAGTGCATTTTTGAGCAGTCCAGTCTCCCATTCTTAGGCTACATCATCTCCAGCCGTGGGATCACTATGGACCCTGAAAATCTTCAGGGTATTCGAGATTGGCCTCAACCAGTGGGTCTCCAAGCCCTACAAAGATTCCTTGGATTCACAAATTACTATCGAAATTTCATTGTCAATTACTCTACGTTGGCCGCTCCATTCACCACTATGACAAGGAAGGGATGTGACCTTTGAGTCTGGAGCCCCAAGGCCCAATCAGCCTTCCACGCCTTGAAAGAAGCCTTCTGTACCATTCCGTGTCTACGTCATCCGGATCCCAACAGCCCCTTCATAGACCAAGTCGAAGTATCCGCCATTGAAGCAGGAGCAGTCTTGAGTCAATGCTCCACCAAGGGAACCCTAGTTCCATTTTCTTTCTATTCACATATATTCTCCTCCACAGAACAGAATTATACCATCGGGGACCACAAACTCCTAGCAGTGAAACTTGCCCTCCAGGAATGGCATCCCTGGCTTGAAGGGGTGCAGCACAAATTCACAATATTTACCGACCATAAGAATCTGGAACACCTGAAGAAGGCCCAGTTACTTAACCTTATACAAGCCTGCTGGACCTTGTTCTTTGACCTCTACAACTTCAAGCTCTGCTATTGCCCAGCAGTGAAAAACCTCCATGCAGATGTGCTCTCTCGCTCCATTGAGCCAGAAGACACACCCGAGACTCCCATGCACATTATTGATCCAGCTTGCATATCAATTGCAATCACCACTACAGTACCAGCTGGGAAGACGGTGGTCCCACGCCATCTCCGTGAACGTGTGCTCCATTGGGCTCACGATTCCAAGCTGGCGGGTCATTCTGGCCAAGCCCGAACTCTCAAGATGCTCCGAAGGCACTAATGGTGGCCTGGTATGACAAAAGACTCCCGAGAATACATGGACTCCTGTCCAGTTTGCGCACAGCAAAAATCCCTGACTGGCCGCCCATGGGGGCTTCTTCAACCACTTCCTGCACTCACCGAACCCTAGTCAAGTCTCTCCACAGATTTCATTGTGGATCTACCTCCTTCAAAAGGAAATACTGTAATCTGGGTCATCATTGACCGCTTCTCAAAAATGGCCCACTTTGTTCCCTTTTCCTGGACTCCCATCGGCTCCAGAACTAGCTCGACTCTTTTTAACCTACAAATTCTGTTTACAAGAAATTGTCTCCAATTGCGGCCCTCAATTTGCCGCTAAATATTGGATGTCTCTCTGTAAAAAGTTCAATATTACATTAAACTTAACATCAGCCTATCATCCACAAGCAAATGGCCAGGCCGAGAGGACTAATCACTCTTTGAAAACTTTCCTGCAATCATATGTCAATGACCAACAAGATAACTATTCTGATCTCCTGCCATGGGCAGAACTATCCCATAACACCCATATCATCTTTGCCACAAATGTTTCACCCTTTACTGTCGTCTTTGGCTGTCAATTGCTCCTACCCCTGCCAGTTCCACTCAGTGTACCCTCACTTGCAGTCCAATCTATAGCACATACCATACGCCGGCTCTGGAACCAAGTAAGGGAGCGGCTCTGCCAAGCAGCTGGCTGGGCCAAATGCTTCACAGACACCAATCATTAGACCGTGCCGCTGTTCCTGCCTGGACAGAAAGTCTGCCTTAGTACTAAGCACATCGGGTTATGATTTCCTTCTTAATGGCTAGCTCCCAAATTTATTGGTCCTTTTCCCTTTCTTTGACACATAGGAGCAGTCACCTACCAGCTAAGACTTCCAGCTTCCATGGGAATTTACAACACGTTCCAGGTGTCACTACTTAAGCCATTGGTCCAGTCTTGGCCTTCCCAAAGGCCTCCTCTTCCTACGCAACATTCGGTGGAACCTGAAAACACCTTACAAATCAAAGAATTTCTGGACATCCGACACCGTCGAGGCCACTGGAAGTACCTCCTGTCATGGGAGGGCTTTGCCCGAAGAAAATTCCTAGGAGCCCTCTCACCATATCTTTGACAAAAACCCAGACCGGTAAGGGGGAGGCCTAGAAGTGGGGTACTGTTGCACATCCCGGCCGCGTGGTTGCTGGCACCAGGCCTGCTCACCTTGCGCTGCCCTCGACTAGCTCTGGTATCACCACTGCTGCCAGCTCCCGCTGTCCCCATCCCTCACCATGGCCCTCTCCGGCTTCCTGCAAGCTGCAGGCCTTGCATTGGAGCTCCCTTCGGGGTTCCGTGTCTTCGGCCGCCTCGGCCCTGCCCCTAGCCAGCATGCTCCAATTTAAAGTTCCAAGCGCGGGAACACCAAGGGAGGCACAGATTCAGGACATCACTTGAAAGCCCTATAAATAGCGAGGCCTTGTCCCCAGGACCTTGCCTTGGCAATCGGGTCGACACCGTGGTGTAGTAAGCTTGCCTATTCGTGTTCCAAGTGTCTCCTTGTTCCAGTGTCTCCTTGTTCCAGCGTCTCCTTGTTCCAGCGTCTCTGTGTGTTCCTGTACCCTTACTCAGGTGGTACCTCCTGGGACTGATCTCTGGTATTGACCTCTGCCTGCCTGACCATTCTCTTGCCTGCTGCCTGAAACTGACCACTGCTGCCTGACCATTCTCTTGTCTGCTGCCTGGAACTGAACACTGCCTGCCTGACCATTCTCTTCATCTACTGCCTGGAACCGACCCTTGCTTGCCTTGACTATGCTGGGACTGACCTTCGTATTTGATCCCTGCTTTGGCTGACCATTCTGGACAGATTGCCTCTGACCCTATGAGGAAAGACTAAAGAGGTTAGGACTTTTCAGCTTGGAGAAGAGACGACTGAGGGGGGATATGATAGAGGTGTTTAAAATCATGAGAGGTCTAGAACGGGTAGATGTGAATCGGTTATTTACTCTTTCGGATAGTAGAAAGACTAGGGGGCACTCCATGAAGTTAGCATGGGGCACATTTAAAACTAATCGGAGAAAGTTCTTTTTTACTCAACGCACAATTAAACTCTGGAATTTGTTGCCAGAGAATGTGGTTCGTGCAGTTAGTATAGCTGTGTTTAAAAAAGGATTGGATAAGTTCTTGGAGGAGAAGTCCATTACCTGCTATTAAGTTCACTTAGAGAATAGCCACTGCCATTAGCAATGGTTGCATGGAATAGACTTAGTTTTTGGGTACTTGCCAGGTTCTTGTGGCCTGGATTGGCCACTGTTGGAAACAGGATGCTGGGCTTGATGGACCCTTGGTCTGACTCGGTATGGCATTTTCTTATGTTCTTATGTTCTTATGACCCTTGTGCTTCACTCGGACACTCTCTTCTGGCCTACCTTGACTACCAGACCAACCTGCTTGGAATCCACCCACAGTCTTCACCTGACTAGACCCGCAGGCACCGCCTACCTCAACCGGAGAACCTTCCTGAACTGTTACCTCCCTGAGGTCTCTGGAGCTTCCAGTTCAGGTCTGGTCCATCCTCTTTGCATCAGCCACACACCCTTGCTCATGGTGGGCACACCCCTCCACTACCACTCCGGGAGACCCTCTGAGGCCCACCTAATTCCAGGCGGTCTGGGTACCCAAGAGCTCAATCTGCGGAAACCTCGAACAGTTATTAGCAAAGCTCCAGCTAGCCTCTGTCTCTTCATATGCTCCGCCTCCTGGTGGCAAGCATTCTCTGGGTCCGACCAGAGGGCTGTACCAATCCTGCACCAGGCCAAGAGTCCATCTCCAGCACAACACAATCATTAGAGCCTGTTAAAAAACCTTAAATCAGTAAGTGATATGTATATGCAGACAGAAATATCACAGTTTAGCAAGCATAACATAGAAATTAGGGATGTGAATTGTTTTTTGACGATTTAAAATATTGTCCGATATTTTTTTAAATCGTCATAAATCGTTAAAGAGTGCGATACAATAGAAATTCCCCCGATTTATCATGAAAAATCGTTAATCGGGTTTGTGTCCACTAATGGGAGTTATTTTTTTTGGGGGGGGCGGGAAAACCGGCACACCAAAACAACCCCTAAACCCACTCCAACCCTTTAAAACTAATCCCTTACCTTCCCCCACCCTCCCAAACCCACCCCCAAAACATTTTAAAATCACCTGGTGGTCCAGTGGAAGCCCCAGGACCGATCGCCTGCTCTCGGGCCGTCGGCTGCCACTAATAAAAATGGTACCGATTGCCCGATAAAAAAAACCCACCCCGACCCTTTAAAACTGACCCCTTAGCCTCCCCCATCCTCCTAACCCCCCCAAAACATTTTAAAATTACCTGGTGGTCCAGTGGGGGCGCTGGGAGCGATCTCCCACTCTCGGGCCATCGGCTGCCACTAATAAAAATGGTGCCGATGGCCCTTTGTCCTTACCATGTGACAGGGTATCTGTGACATTGGCCGGCCCCTGTCACATGGTAGGAGCACTGGATGGCTGGCGTCATCTTTAAAGATGAGCACCCCACACAGTAGTGTCAGCCAGAGAAACACTCTGTCAGATATCACTTCCTCCCCCGCCTTTATCTGCACCCTCTCCCTCCACCCTGTGACCATGGCAGAACATTCTTGATTCAGACTATAGTTGTTGCAGTTGGCAGCAGAGAAGATAATCCTCTACAGCAAAGGAAACATAAGCATAAATGTCAGTCACATGCTAGCTGGTCAAGCTCAAAGAGATTGAGGCCAGAGATTTGCTGCCATATTGGGCACAAGAGGCTGCATCTGGACAGACCTTGCCAATGTGGCCCAGAATTTCCTGCTCTATCCACCAATCAGTGTACCTAGTGAACATGCATTCTCAATGGCAGGGTACATCATGAGTCCATATCATTCACAGTTGGCACCAAAGATGGTAAAAATGTTGATCGTTTTAAAATTAACCACTTTCTGTTTGGTTTCCAAGAATTTCCATTCAAGTGGCAAGTAAATTAAGTGTGCAGTGATGGAGAACCAATGTCCATGCTATTGGACCCTTGCTTTATTGTTTCAAGGTATTTCTCCTGTCACTGTTACGGTTGTTACGGGAACTGGCTGCAGAGGCCCGCAGCTGTATCCCTTCACTTACCAGCACAAACCCCAGCTAACCCCAGCTGACTGGACCCGGATGCCAAGCGGTGGCTGGGAACTGCCGCAGGCACACACTGCAACATGTTCTCCTCTTCAGCTCTCCCATGCTGCCACCATGACCCAACCAGGCTGCTGCCAGAATGCCGCGTGCTGACCAGGCTGTTGTCAAGCCCCGCGCTGGCCTCTCAGCTAACCTCTGCGCTCCCAGGTGCGCATGCGTGCCACATTACCCCTTTTCAGTGTCACCCGTGGATGGGGCTCTGACTCCTCCTCCTAGGCCTCAGGCTATTTAAGATAAGGCCTGCTCCTCAGGCCTTGCCTTGGCATCTGCAGGCTCATTGTGTTCCTGGAAGCTTTGTCTCTTGATCCTGAGTTCCTGTTCTGCCTGCCAAGACCCTTGCCTGCCTGACTACGAGATACACCACCTGCCAAGACCCTTGCCTGCCTGACTACGAGATATGCCAACCACCAAACCCTAGCCTGCCAGACCATGAGATATGCTGCCTTTCTGGATTCTTGCCTGTTTACTATGAGTTACACTGTTCGCCCAGACTCTTGCCTGCCTGACCTTGACCACTTCCCTGAGACCCCACATATGTTCAGCCGGCCCCGGTACCTGAGAGCTCAACCTGAGGGGAGCAAGAGCTGGTATTGGTGAAGCCCCTGCAGGGTCTCAGGCATCACTGGCCTCGCCTGCCGATGGTGGACACCCGTGGGACTCCTCCACGGTCGGTCCAAGGATCCACATTGCTAACAGATAGCCAAGGCCATAAATCCGGCAGAGGCTTCGGCTTTACAGGTGATTCCGGGACTTGCACAGAAAATTCTGGAGCAGCAGAAAGTCCTGGAATCCTTGGCAGCATCTATGAAGTGTCTTAACACCTGTTTGGACTCAGTGGTCTTCACCTCTGCAAAGAGATCTCCTGCACCTGGTTCCACAGTGGCAGCCCCAGCACCTCTTCCGGTGATCCCATTACCAGCTCCTCCTCGCTATGCGGGCGACACTCAGCAGTGCCGTGGGTTTCTCAATCAGTGCAATATGCACTTCTGTTTGCAATTTACCCTCTTTCTGGATGACCTGACTAAAACGACAAATATTCTCCCACTGCTTGAAGGGAAAGCCCTGCAGTACTCCTTTACCTCATCTAGTATATACAGTGAAGAAATATTTAGGATGCCATCTTAATATATTTTTAAATCCTAGCATTTTCAAATGCCACAGCAAATACATGCTATATCATACAAGCAGAATAGCAATAGCTAGCTATCAGTTTAACATTCTTCCACATCTATAACTTAAAGCTAGTACACTCATCTGCATGCTCATATTCTTTAGGCCAGCAAAATCCCTTTATTGAACAAGCAAATAATATCTCTTACATCATACCTTTTAGAGGCTGAAGGCAGATCCCAGCAGAAAGCTATAACTCTCTCATTGCAGGTATAAAATGCAGGCCCCCCTCAACCTCTTCAATGTGTTCAAAATGCAATGAAGTAGAATACAATCCTGCTTGAAGATATTTAAAACACCTAGTATAGCAGCTGAAGGTTCAGGCAATGTGGAATTGTTCCCAGCTAGCTATCATTCATACAGAATTGACATCACATAGGGATGGGAGGGAAAATGAGAAGACATGTGTGAAATCTAACATCTGGCATGGATTATTTTAGAGAGAAAGGACACATACAACAAAATAATAGTTACAGACTCTCTACATAAATGTCCATGAGATGATAAAGAAAATAGACAAGTCTCCTAGGTTTGATTTTCCACCCCAGAGTTACCTGAACAACTTTGTGGTGGTCCAATAGCAGCTGCATGCAAAAGTCCAGTCCAGGTATTGGCCATATAATAAGCCTTGTGAAGAATGTAGGATAAGGATTGCAAGATCACAGAAAAATTCATCCCAATCATGCATTGGTGATAATCATCCACACTGCAAGGCAGTCAGGTGTTAATGTTCTCCTCAATGATTAAGCATAAGCTTCAAAAGCCTTCCCTTGATTGCTTAAACCTCCTCAGGCATTTCACAGTGGATATCATTAACACTTGTGCCAAGATGTGTGCTGATGAGTGGATGAAAAATCACCTTTATAAATCTTCTGCTAATGTTGGATCTTTCAGCTGCTTTTGATACAGTAGACCATAATATTCTTCTTAAGAGATTACAGGATATAGCGCTGGCCAATAGCACCCTGAAATGGTTTGCATTGTTTTTAGAGAATAGAACCTTCACAGTGAAAATTAAAGATCGTATTTCAGATAAGGTAAAGTTAACCACTGTAGTGCAACAGGGTTCTGCCTTGTCGGCCACCCTTTTTAATATTTATGTGCTCCCCCTGTGTCACCTGCTAACTAATCTTAGTTTACCTTATTTCATTTATGCTGATGATATTCAGATTTTATTTCCAATTGAACACAGCTTAGAGGATACTTTTAGGCTTGTTGAAATGTATTTAAAAATAATTGGTCAGCTACTTGCTCAAATGAAATTGATTTTAAATTGAGATAAATCTGTTTTTATTTATTTTTTATTTTTATTTAAAAAATTTTCTATACCGTTGCTAAGTTAAATACCATCGCAACGGTTTACATGTAGGCACATATTTAATGTCGATAAAAGTGTACTATAGTACATTCTAACAGGTGCCATTAAAGGTTCGGTTACAATATGTCATTATACATAGTCATTTAGTGAAGTAGATCATGACCAGATATACCAAGGTACTTATAGACCAGAAAAATACCAACTTAGAGCAGAAAGTAATCACTCTGGATAGCAATGCAAGTTTTAAGTTAGTTGACGCGGCTAGGAATTTAGGTCTTTTTATGGATTATGAGTAAATTTTAAAGCCCATATTTCAAAAAAAGTAAAAGAAGGCTTTGGTAAATTAATGATGCTAAAACACATGAAGCCTTTACTTTCTCACGAAAATTTTAGATTTTTACTCCAGGTTATGTTGTTCACAGGACTTGACTACTGTAATTCCACCATGCTAGGACTTCCAAAAACAACTATTTGCCCTCTACAGGTACTCCAGAATGTTGCAGCCCGAATTCTAACAAACAAGAGAAAGATAGATCATATCACCCCAGTCCTGAAAAACCTTCATTGGTTACCAGTTGAATACAGAATAAAGCATAAAACATTATGTATCATTCATAAGATTCGATATGGTAAAATGACAGACTGGTTAAACTCTATTATCAGACTTCATTTACCTCAGCGTGATCTAAGGTCTGCCAATAAAGGCCTTCCCACATTACCTACTATAAGATCCACCCACTTGAGTGAGGTTAGAGATAGCCCCATCTCAATTGCAGGACCAAAACTTTGGAACAGTTTGCCACAAGAGTTAAGACTTCAGCCTAATCTGATGAAATTTTAAAAAGACCTAAAAACGTGGTGTTTCCAACAAGCTTATGGGAACGAGTTTTGAGATACAAACTAAGATCCATGATACAAGCCAAGAGCTACAGAATTCTTATCTTTTACCTTTCTGTTTTTAGTTGTGATAATGGAGAATTTCTCTTTAGTTTTGTAATTTCTAATTTTTAATGTTATTCTTATATTGGATAAGTTTATGTAATTTTATTCCTTTGTATTGTTTTTATTTGTGATTTTCTTTTATATTGTAAACCGTGGAGATATAAACATGTTTTCTGTATAACGGTATAAAAAAGCTGTACAAATAAATAAATAATTAACTCATCTACGTTTAATTAATGTTCATTAGAGGTGTAGAAATCAGAAAGGATGCACTTGTTCGGTATCAAATATAAATGATATATGTACAAATCAGTGAGTACGCACATGTCCCCTATCAATTTTAATTGGCACCATGCACAAATCCGCCAGCACACACATGTTCCATATCAACTGTAATTGCCCATGTGCTCAACTGCTATGCATGCAGATTGGCCCCACATGTGGGTGTTATGTATACAAGGATGGATTTGTTACTCTGCCTACAAAACAATATTTTGCCCATTCACTGACCTATTTGCACCATATCTCAGGTACTGGAGTGATGACCAGGAAGCCAAACTTCCTACCAAGCATGCTCATTGAGCATGTAATGTGGGTCTAGAATCTGCTCTATGGTGCCCAGTCCAAGAGAATGGAGGTCTACAGGAAGGAGAAGATCTGGAAGAGGATTGGGCATGCTATCAACTCTGTGTTCTACCACAACTGTAGCATTATGAAGCTGATGCACAAGTGGCGGGACATGTGAAGCAGAAGCAAGCCAGGAGGATTGTTGAGGGGCAAGGCAGCCACATAAGCTTTACCCCATCTGAGCAGCTGGTAAAGAGCACACTATCAGAGGCAGCTTTGAGAGGAGTTGGTCAGCTAGACAGAATGGAATCTCTATGGCAGGAAGTTGATCATTGTGTATAGCATACTAAAATTAGGCTATGTAATACTGTTAATTTCTGGATTATACCTTATCTAAAACATGTTTACTGTTACTTAACTGAGTACTGCACACATGTCAGCTGAAGCACTCAAAAGCATGTTGGACTCAGTGTGTTTCATTGTTGCCGACCTCAGTCCAGGTCGGCCTGCGGGAGAGTGGGTATACAAATGATTGGATTGCTAATATGGTCTCTGGGGGGACGGGGTTGGGAAAGGGGAAGGGTGGCCCGGTATGAATGTAGTGTGAATGGGTTGGGTGGGGGGTATGTGGGTGGGTGGAAGGGGGAGGGGGTGAGGTGGTATATTTAGACCTAAGTAAAGGACAGGGCGCATCTACTGGCCTGGACGGCTACTGTGCTTACGGTTTGTCTTGCTTCTTTGCTGTATTTCCCTCCTTGTGAGGGGTTGATTGTTACTACCTTATGGTTTTCCTTGGCTGGTTGGTTGTGTTTTGCCAATAAAATTATTATGACAAAAAAAAAAAAAAAAAAGCATGATTTTTTAATGGAAATCCAGGCGTTCTGTATATGCTATGGACCCTAGAGCAGTGTATAGATATCCATCATGCACTTCTTTATACGTGAGACAGTACAGGCTTCTTAAAATTAATGAGCCAATCATCATTTTGCTCAAGTATGGCATCCAAACCATTATTGATTAAAGCTGTACCTATCAGTATGTACAGTGTATACAGAAAAACAGTTTGTCAGCTCATGATTCACCACACAGGACTGGTTTCTGTGAAAGGTCTAAAAACATTGTAGGACTGGCTGCGCTGCACATACAGCTAGAAAGACAGCCTAGTTCTTTTGTCTGCAAGCGTTCAGAAAATTTAATTTATCATGTAAAAGCATGCTGTGTTTTTTCAGGGTTGTAAGAAGGTATGCTGTCAGCTAATTTTCTAAATATGGGAAAATAAAGTACAATGTTAACTATTTGGTGCACAGGCTTTGTTGCATAGGCTGTGTGTTCTTTGTTGTATTAAACTTATATGGGGAGAAAACTAACCTTCTTTACCAATGGCAGAGGTAACATCTAGTGTGTATGCTTTCTTATAGTTCTAGGAGAAAGGCACCCTTACAAAGGAGCCTGAAAAAACAGGATTTGAGTTTAAAACAAGAGTGTGTAAAATGTGTGTGCAGGTACAAGCAGGGCCCCAAGTTAGGTTGTAATGGTTTTCTATCTGCTAGGGATGTGTTCTTCAAGGCAGGGCTTGTGAAAATGTTTAGATTCCATGGTGTGGGCTGGGATCACCTAACAGTGACTGCATCCATGACCACAATTCCTGCCCTCCATAGTCAATCCCAAAGTCCATACTGGCTGTGTACTGTGTCCCAGCAGTAGAAAATTCTTTTAGGGTGTCTTTGTGAATTTCTCTGCTGCTCTCCCTTTCACTCCTCTTCATAAGACAGGGCAGCGTCTCTGTGTCAGTGGTACACTGGGGCCCAAACATGTTGAACACACTTAAACTGCTCTGTCTCCTTTGAAATTCCAAATTCCCAAGCACTCTGCAGCTTGCATTAGGCCCTCCTTCTGGTTCAGGGACTCCTACCAGAAGTGTAATTCATGATAAGGGCAATATATAATGCCATGCTTTATAGCTTGATACCCAAGAACTAGTAAATAAGGCCATCTAGTGGAGACCCCAGAGGAAATAAACCAAAGGACATAACACACAGAATGCCAGAGTTTGATATTTACCTATTTCTTTTTCTAGAGGAGCCTGATGATGAGCATTCATGTTCAGCACCTAGATAGCCCCAAAGGTAGTAGTGGCAGCTGAGGGTATTCCATGACAGCTCAGATGAGGAGGGAGAGGGAGCCCCTGAGGAACTGCTACTAGTGCACACTAACTGAAAATATTAGCAATTAGTTAAAAAGTATGAATTGGGAGAGCAGTTTGTTAGCTAGAGTTATGGTTATGCATTCCCATAGTTACTTGTTTGTGTTGTCAATGTTGCAAGTTGATATTTGTAGGCGGATAGCTGGTGCCTGTTAACAAACCTAAACAAACAATTGATATAATAAATATTTAATACCATCAATTTCTAGTCAGCAAATTCAAAACCATTTAATGCAAATGCATATTTTGAATTTGACAATCCATTTGTATTTTAGGAAAGGAGTTCCGGCATTTTGGTACATGCATACTTTTAATTCCCCTGGTGTCTGTCTTTGTCTTGGGGGGAGGGGGTAAGTGGTGAGACGGGAAGTGACTAGGGTGAATGTATGGGGTGGTGGCTGGTGAGAGAGAGGCAGCCTGGTATGTGTGGGGGTGACTGGTGATAGGGGGAGTGACTGGGGTGGCTATATGTGGTGACAGGTGAGAGAGAGACTAATTGGAATAGTGAGTAGTGAGAGAGGTTGAATGGGGTGACTGTATGGGGTGATAGGAGATAAAATGGTTTGGGTAGTGACTGGTGTGATAGAGGCAGCCAGGTGTTTGTGGGGGTGACCGGTGAGAGGGGAAGTGAATGGGGTGAATGTATGGGGTGGTGGGTGGGAAAGAGTATGATTGGGGTGGTGACTGGTGAGATAAAAGCAGCCTGGTGTATGTGTGTGTGGGGGTGACTGGTGAGAGGGATAGTGACTGGGGTGGCAATATAGGGAAAACAGGTGGGAGACAGACTTATTGGTGAGTGGTGAGAAGGAGTGAATGGGGTGACTCTATGGGGTGACAGAAGAGAAACTGTTTGGGGTGGTGACTGGTGAGAGAGGCAGCCTCATATATGGGGTGTGACTGGTGAGAGGGAGAGTGACTGGGGGTGACTGTATGGTGTGTAAGGTGGAGGAGAGAGACTGGTTGAGATGGTGACTGGTGAGAGAGAGGCAACTTGGTATGTGAAGGGTGACTAGCAAGAGGGGTAGTAACTGGGGTGACTGCGTGGGGGTCATAGGTGAGAGAGAGACTGCTTGGGGTAGTGAATGGTGAGAGAGAGACAGCCTGTTGTGTTTGGGATAGGACTAGTGAGAGGGGAAGTGACTGGGGTGACTGTATGGGGTGATATGAGGAAAAGAGAGGCAGTCTGGTATGTGTGGGGGCGGAGGTTGACTGGGGTAACTGTTTGGGGTGACAGGTTGCCCTCCACACATACCAGGCTGCCTCTCTCTCTCTCCAGTCAATACCCCAACCAGACTCTCTCCCACCTGTCACCCCATATATTCACCCAAGTCACTTCCCATCTCACCAGTCCCTGCCCCCCCCCCCCAACACCCAAACACACAGACTCACTCCAGGGGAATTCAAAGTATGCATATCCCAAAATGCCAAGGCCCCTTTCCTAAAATACAAAAGGCTTGGTGAATTCTAAATATGCATTTGCATTACATGCTTTTGCTGACTAGAACTTGATGCTATAAAATTACATCACTTGTTTGTTTACATTTGTTACCCCCAAAATACCACCTTGCAATCATAACAACACAAACAAGTTCCGGTAAATAAGGAGGCAGCCAATGGAATGCAGAACAATACCTCTAGCTAACAAATTCCTCCCAATTTTATACTTTTTAACTGATTGGTAACATTTTCAGTTAGTGCGCACTAACTCCGAAATTAGGGAAACGAGAAATAAACACTCCCCAAACCATTTTAAAAATGAAATTGAACAGATAGTGACACAAAATAAAAATAACATGAAAAAAAAAAATCAATGCACATCCCTAAGGGGCACTCAGCTGCAGTGCCTGGGGTAGCAATAGGGATCATGAGCCATGTTTTGATTGGATAGTCTCTGTAACCTGTAGGAGGAGAAATCTCAGAAAATCTGGGTTAGATATATCTTCTGGGTTTGAGAGTGCGTCATCTCACAGGGCTAGTTTAGAGTAGCCCTGCAGTGCCAACACTCAAGCAACCTAAATATAAGGGAGACAATAGGAAGCAGTGAAATGGGTATGTGGTAGAAGTGATCGGTGCCGTCCTACCTAGAAGCCATTCCTCGATGATGTGTCCTTGCTGGAAATGGTCATGAATTCTGGATTGCGAGAGAATGTAGGCATCTGGAGAGGATCCTGGAAACTGGGGCATGACATTTATGATAATGCCCTTGGTGTTGCAGAGTGCAGACCACTTGCATGTTTAAGGATTAGAAGCCCTTGTGGTTGACGTCACCTCGTCTCCTTCTTTTGCTCTTATGAGAACATGAGTGCCATCGATAGTTCCCACGACAGAAGGGAAGCATGCAATTTGATAGAAATCAGTCATTATTTGGTGTTGTTCCTGTCTTCCTCGAGGGTAGAATATAAAGTGCTGTGTTTTCCTGAAGAAGGCAGCCAGGACCTGCTCTATACAACTAGAGGTGGCAGACTGAGTGATTCCAGATGTGATCCCTAGAGGGGTTTGGAAGATGATGGTAGCAAAAAAGACCATGTACTGGAAAGGCATGGCCCCTTTGGGTGGTAGGTTGTAATTCTGGCTCTAACAGTTGGCATAGGTAATGTATGGTTTCCTTGTTAAATCTGAATCTATGCGTTAATTCCTCCTCGGACAGATCCAGAAACTGTGCCTGAGTCCTGTAAACTCCGTGTAAGGAATACCTCCTCCTCCTCTGCATTCTTCTTCTCCTCCTTTCTCTTTCTCTTCTGAGCCATATTGATCTGAGTACCCATGCAGCTATTGTAATCATAATGTTGAAAAGATGCACCAAGTATGACTATACCCCTCAATAGCTGTAGGTACAACACAGTCTTGTAGCCTCTTATTCCAATTTCATCCCTATTTAATACTTAAAGCACCAGAACATACATGAAAATGTGAATCCCTGCCTTACCCCTTTTAAAACCACATTAGTTACCTGCTAGCCAGGTGTTATAACCCTAATAACTTTCCCAGTCTCCACCAGTAAGTCCCAGTCTGTCACTGAAACACTTCCTCCCACCTCCAGCCCTGCTCCTGCATTCATTGACACAGAGCAAGGAGCCCAGCCAAGGAAAACACCCGAGCAAAAATGAAAGTTTGCACTGCCTTGGGTAAACATGCAGTAGCAAATATACACACGTATGTGCGCCTGAACGTGCCATCTCATATAATATATGTCAGACCTACATATGTCAGTGGCCTGCCCCAACACACCCCTAGCATGCCCGTTTTTGATGAGGCCATACCCATGAGGCTGGCCTTACGTTAGACCTTATTTTTTTTTTTCTCATCTGATTTCTTGCATATGTATTCTCTTTCTATGCCACATTTCTTCTATGCACCAGATGTGAGAGGAATTGGTGCTGGGTTCTCATTTTGCACTTAAGGGTTTTTCCTCAGCATAGGCACAGCAAAGGGGAAGTCAAGCTCCAAAGCTCTCCTCTACCCAACCCCTTTCTTATTGGTGCCATAGGTGAATAACATTAGGACTGCTACAGACTTCTTGCTAAGACTTCGTCTGACTTCATAGCAAAGTGTTTCCAGGCTTACAGACCTTTTGGTTATATGTACTTGAAATCGGGTGCCATCAGGTGTATAGATCCTGTCATTCACATGTTTTATGAATTGGTGAAAATGATTTATATACCATTGCTTCACAGCTCTGTGGTTCTTTAAAAACATTACATGTTCTGATCAAGCTGCACTGTGTGAATTAAGTCATGATAGAAATATCATTATTAAACCAGTGGATAAGGAAGGATCAGTGGTGATCATGGACATCATCACCAAGGAGATCAATTGACAACTTAATGATACTACATTCCCTTTGTGAATGACCCTACTTCAGATTTGAAGCATTAGATCCATTGTGTTTTAACAATAGTTTGCAAAATGGTTTGATTACTCAGAAGGAGCATTGTTTTTTTTAAGCTGCCAATAATTTATATATTACCGAACATTCATAAATTCTTGGGCTGTCCACCAAATCGTCCTATTATCTCTGCTAGAAAATCTCTATTGGAGCCAGTTTTTGTGGACAAATTCTTGAGACCGTTTGTCTCTTTTTTACCCTCATATTTTAGAGACTCATCCAACATAATTTTAGTTTTGGAAGCATTTGATGGTGCAATTGAAAATTTATGTTCGGTATCAAATTCCTTAATGCTAACATACCACAAGACAATGCATTTCAAGTAATGCAGGAAGTACTACTTATAAGGACCAAACACAGAGTGCCTACACATTATTTATCTAACTTAATATCTTTTGCTCTTGAAGGAATTATTTCATGTTGAATGGAACAATTGTTCCAGCAGATTAAGGGCCCTGTGATGGAAGCCATGATGGCTGCCTGATGAGACAAAATGTATAAGTGGAACAATTTGAGGAGCATTGACTTACATAGCATCCTTTTATGCACCACTTCCAATGTGGCATAAATTTATTGATGATATATTTGTTTTGTGGAATGGTGAGATGTCTACATTAGCAGCATTTTTTGAGTGGATCAACAATCGTGGTAACCTGCACAATTAGATTGATATCACCATTACTCTGACAACTCAAGGGCAATTGTTTTTGATTCATTGGAAAACCACAGACAGTTGCACACCCCTTATGTATTCAATTTGTCACCCACATAAGTTACAGGATAATTTGCTTGTCTGGCTATTTTTATGCCTTCTTGGGCATTGATACTAGATCACTGCGTTTAAGCTGTGAGTAGCTGAAATGTAGACTTGGTTTGAGAAAATGGATACTCCTGTACAGTGCCTAAATGAGCTCATTTTATTTTTATTTATTTATTTATGAACTTTTAATATACCGATATTCGTGGGACACATCATACCGGTTCACAATAAACTCTTGGAGAAAAGAAAATAGAAATTACAAATAACCGGGAAGGGGGAAGGGGGAAGGGGAGCAGAGGAGGAAACGGGAGAGAGGGGGGGGTAGGGAGACAGTTAGAGCCTGAGGGACGAGAAGAACAAGAGTAGGAGAGAAGGGAGAAAAGTGGATAGGAACTGAAAATAACTGTCTTAACAATATTCTAAGAGGGGTAACAGCATTTACAAAATCTTTACATTTTATTAGGTTGCATAGTTAACCTTTTCTTGTAGGGAGGTGAGGCAGGGGAGGGGCTTAGGTTTACTTAGTCGGGGTAGGCCTGCAGGAAGAGCCATGTTTTGATGCCTTTTTTGAAGTTGAGTAGGGAGGGTTTGAGGCGGAGTGCAGTGGGGAGTGAGTTCCATAGGGTGGGTCCCGCAATGGTAAATGCTCTGTCTCTGGTGGAGGAAAGATGAGCAGTTTTGAGGGGTGGGGTGTGGAGGGTGCCAGCTAAGGTGGCTCTGGATGGGCGATTGGATGCACGGAAGCGTGGCATTTCCTTGAGCCAGGAGGGGTTGTTGTTATAGAGAGCATTGTGAAGGACGGTGAGGGTTTTATATTTTATGCGGAAGGGGATGGGGAGCCAATGCAGATCCTTTAGGACTGGGGTGATATGTTCTCTTTTTCGGGTGTCAGTGATTATTCTTGCCATGGAGTTTTGCAGGATTTGTAAGGGTTTGATGGTAGCGTGTGGGAGGCCTATGAGGATGGAGTTGCAGTAGTCTAGTTTTGACAGAATGGTGGACTGCAAAACTAGACAGAAATCTTTGGCGTGGAGGAGGGGTTTTATTTTTTTGAGAATTTGTAGTTTAAAGAAACCCCCTTTTAGAAGTGATTTTATGTGGGGTTTGAAATTGAGGTGTTGGTCTAATGTTACACCTAGATCTCTTATGGATGGAACCAGAGGGAGGGAGTGTGGGGGGGGGGGAGTGGGAGGGGGTGAGGAGGTTGGGTGAGGTTTGAGATGTGAGTTCAGGATTGTTGGATATAAGGAGAATTTCTGTTTTGGTTGTGTTGAGTGCGAGTTGGAGGTTGGTTAAGAGGACGTTGATGGAGGCTAAGCAGGAGTCCCAGAATTGCAGCGTGTCTTTGATGGTTTTTTGAATGGGGATGAGGATCTGCACATCATCCGCATACAGGAAGAAATTGAGCCCGAGGTCTGATAGTAGGTGGCAGAGGGGGAGGAGATCGATATTGAAGAGGGTGGAGGATAGGGAGGAGCCTTGTGGGACACCTTGCATGAGGGGGATGGGTGGGGATTGGGAATGGTTAATTTTAACTAGGTATTCTCTGTGGGTGAGGAATGATGTGAACCAAAAAAGATGGACTAATAGGGATCTATTATTGCAATCACAATCCACCATAGTGAAACTTGTTTAGTGTGTGCATTAACTTATTCACCACATACACATTTATTTCAATGCAGCATTAGGAGGCATTAGTTACATTCAGTGTTTCAATCTCCATCCTTCTTCACTTTGAGAAGGAAGTGTAATATCCATAATGAAGTTATTCACTCATAGTTTGTCCCTGTTGAGGAGTCAGACATTAGTAGTGGCATTGGTTGTGGTCATTTTCCATATGGCCAATGCACAGTGTGCCCACAAGCCTATGAAGGCAACTGTTTTATCTTTTTTGTCCCTTCATAAGCATAAATTAAAGATTTGAAGGTTGGTGTATTAATTTGGTGTCCCTGCCATTTAATGTATATGGGAAAGACAAAATGAATATTTAAACTAAGATAAATAGAACACCAAAGATGTATTAGATGCAAGAGGATGGAAGCACCACACTTCGAACATTGTTTAGTGGCATATCATAGTTTTGAGGATCTCAGCTTCTTTTCTTTGGAAAAGCCCCATGAAAGCTCCCAAAGAGGGGATTATGACCTAATAAAACAACATTGTGAACAAAGATGGATTTATGTCCTGCAGATGGTACATCCATCTGTATTAAATAAAGAAATAGAATCTGCTTTCTTTGATAAGCTTGTATTTTATACTTCATTTCCTGATTTTAAATTTTATACATTCAATGTGGTGTAGCGCATTGATTGATTGATTCATTCATTCATGATTGTGGTTGTTGAGTTCTGGTTGAATGATGGTTGATTCTATTGCAACCAAAGAGATATATAACTGAAGACTGGATCCACAATTTTATTTTTTAATGACCAAGATGTTAAGTCCAATCATATCATGTGAGCTTTTATTTTATTGTATGACATGTTAACGTTTATAATTTATGGGCATATTAGAATTTTTACAGCATTTCTCTGCTTTCTTCCAATTAAATTTATTGTGTGACGCCTGAATCAGGCATTGATAGCCAAAACATTGTGATGTTGGGTGATTTTTTTGCAAGCCCAATTGGCAACTGTTGCACTGCAGGTGGACCCTTGGCCTGCTGCAGGATTGGTACGGCCCTCTGGTCGGACCCAGACAGCACCTGCCACCAGGAGGCAGAGCACACAAGGAGACAGAGGCTAACTGGAGCTTCACCAATAACAGTCCGGGGTTTCCGCAGGTTGAGCCCTTGGGTACCTGGACAGCTTGGACTTAGATGGGCCTCTGGTGGTCTCCTGGAGAGGTAGCAGAGGGGTGTGCCCACCACGAGCAAGGATGCGCAGATGATGCAGAATGGATGGGCTAAACTCAAACTGGAAGCTACAGAGACCTCAGGGAGGCAACAGTTCAGGAAGGTTCTCCGGGCGAGACAGGCTGAGCCTGTGGGTCTAGCCAAGTGGAAGCCATGATTGGTTTCCAAGCAGGTTGGTCCAATGGTCACAGTAGGCCAGAAGAGAGTGTCTGGGTGAAGAGAAAGGGTCAGAACCAGAGTATCAGTCCAGGAGAGGTCAGTCAAAGAAGGGGTCAATACCAGAATCAGTCCAGGCATAGTCAAGGCAAGCAGGGGTTGGTTCCAGGCAGCAGACAAGAGAATGGTCAGGTAGGCAGTGGTCAGTTCCGGGCAGCAGGCAAAAGAATGGTCAGGCAGGCAGACGTCAGTATCAAAGGTCAATCCGGAGAGGTACTACCTGAGAAGGATACAGGAATACACGGAGCCACTGGGAACGGAAAACACAGGAACACGGAGAAGCTGGAACAGAAGACACTGGAACAGGAAATGCTGGAACAGGAGACGCTGGAACAGGAAACTCTGGAACATGAAGGCAAACTAGCACACCAACGGTGTCAACCCAATTGCCAAGGCGAGATCCTGGGGACAGGGCCTCACCTTAAGTAGTGAGTCTATGTGACATCATCGGGAGGCACCCCATGGGTTTTCCCTCCTTGGGCCCTTTAAAGGGCTGAACGTTGGCCGGGTGCGTGCTTAGGGGCGTGGCCGAGTACGCCGACGATGCGGAGCCCCACCGGGAGCTCCGCCGTGAGGCCTGCGAGGAGGATGGTAAGCGGGGAGCCCAAGGACACTGTGAACTGGCTGTGGCCGAAAGGGATGGGTGCCTGGAGCTGGTCGAAGGAAGCGCGAGGTAAGCAGGCTCCGCCGCGGTGCCATCACTGCCGGGACACGCAACAGCAAGCAGCAAGAATCTTTTACACATTTGACTGCCTTCAGTGAATGCCTTTTTACGATGCAGTTTACCAATATGCAAGCCTCTTCCCTCTGGATAATGACAACATCTGGGTTCAAATGTGTATGAGGAACCTCCTTTTTTTGATATTACATCAAGAACTGACAACTTTCAACTTCACTTAAGAAGTATAATTTTTGATGTTTTGCTTACTCATTTGAGTTTATTAACATTGTTTTGTTGCAGAATATTCCACAATTTTATGAAAAACACTATAGTACATATTTGAAAAAAATGTATGAAACAATATTAGAAGGTTTTTTGAGTGGTAAATGATCTAATTAATGTGCTTGTGGGTGACAATATCTATTGCCCATTGTGTGCAGAAAGCAGCATATTTATCTTAAAGCACTTGACTATTTTGATACCACTTGTAAGGAGTTCCATGTGAAGTTTTTGCTTTTGCTTCTTTGATTGTAGAGTTGATTTATGGTAAAGGCTTGGAAATGTGTGCTTTTAGTTGTGGTTTTCATAGTAAGTTCATCATCTTCCAGCTTATAGATGGTTCAATTAATCTTTTGCTTAATATCAAGATCTGAGAATGGATTTGCACATTATGACTGTTACATCCCTTGTCCAGAGTTTTCTCTGACTTTGTCACTGTGTTTGATGCTTTGCCTTTCTTTAGGTACTTTGGAGTTTCGAGCAAATAAGTGTAGCTAAACATATTATCTTGACCAAAGAAAGGTATTTCTTCTACTGAAGAAGGTCATCCTCTATGATCAAGCACACAGCTTCTGGAGTGATGAAAATGAAGTGATGAGAGAGGAAAGGGACACTCACCAATCTACCCAGCTCAATTAGCTGAATCAATCTTACTGACCAGCAGAATGATGGATATTACAGCCATTTTGCCCTTACACCCCTCTCACAGTGGCTTGAGGGTTTCATGCAAATGTTTGCCTTTTCCCAAAGTTTGATGGTTTGGGATGTTCTTGCTACTATAGGTAATCATTTGCTCCTCTTATGTTTCTTTGGGGTGTTCATGTTAATTTTGGTGCTGATTTGCTTGTGTAACTTCTGTGTTGCATGAACATGGATAACAGTTCCATAGACAATATCTCACATTTCTATTTTAGTTGGATACTCTAGCTATTCCATTAGATTTATTTTCCAGGGATTCTTGCATGGGGGGGAAGTTTCCTTTCAAGGCCCTCACATTGCTCTTTACTTTTCCTATAATTAAGTCTCTAGAACATTGAACTGATAATCACAGCATAAAGAATAATGAGGTGAAGCCTGGGTCTTAGCCAAAGGTCAGGCAATGAGACCCGACCTCCAGATCCCACCCCAGTGTTAAGACTCAGCCTCTAGTTTGGGCCCTGGTGTCGGGCCTGAACCCAGGCCAAGACCCAGGGATCAGGACCCAGCCTTTGGGTCAGACCCCAGCTTTAGGCCTGGGTATGGGCTGAGGCCCAGGCATCAGGACTTGGTCTCCAAACCAGGCCCTGAATTCAGGTTTGAGCCTTGGTTTGAGCATCAGGACCAGGCCTCAAAGTCTGGGCCTTGTGTAGGGGGTCGGCTGAGATGGCGGTGATCTACCAAAGCCTAAGCCTATGCAATGCTGAGGATTTGGCATGGGCTTAGGCCTCGACATTGGATACCCCTGGACCAGGTAAGTAGGGGCCAAGAAAAATCCTTGCCTCAGAATTGTTTCAGGTAGGCGGGATGGGTGGTGGGGATGGGAAGCCTTGGGATTCCCCATTTCTTTTATTTTTCCATTATTGTATTTATGTTTATTTCATTTCTTTTAAACAAAATAAATGAAATAAACTTTAAAGAAAACAAAAATTGAGGGGAAAACCACCTCCAAAAATGAAATGAAAAACAAAATGAAATTTTTATTTCTTCTCACTCTTTTTATTCAATACTGTTATACAATCTGTGCACAACACAGTGAAGATCTGAAAAACAAAATGTTAATAGTAGAGACTTCTAATTCTAGCCATGAATCAGAACACTCTGGAGAATATAAAGAATATATGTATCATTATTCCCCTACAAATTATTGTCCCCCATATATTATTATATTACTTCAAGTAAATGTAAACTATTATTTTATACGTACTAACAATACAAAATTATAGTACTCTTTATTACATTCAATATTCCTTCAGGGACACAGATTTGGAACTATACCCATCCCCAATAAGGATGTTTAATATGTAAACTATCTAACAGTAACATTAATCCCCCTGTATAATATATCCACTTCCACTATCCTCTGCTATACACTTAGGGGCGGATTTTAAATGCCCTGAGCGCGTAAATCCGGCCGGATTTATGGGCGCAGGGCCCTCGCGCGCCGGCACGCCTATTTTGCATGGGCCGCCGGCACGCGCAGAGCCCCGGGACACGTGTAAGTCCCGGGGCTTTGTAAAAGGGGGCGTGTCGGGGGCGTGTCGGGGACGTGTCCGGAGTGACACGGCATTTTGGGGGCGTGTCACGCGTGATGCGGCGTTTCGAGGGTGGTGACGCGGGCGTGGTTTCGGCCCGAGGGTGTTCCGGGGCCATGGCCGCAGCCTCCGGACCAGCCCCCGGGATAGGAACACGGAGCAGGGCTGCCGGCCGGCACGTGCAAAGTTATGCCTGCTTTCAGCAGGCGTAATTTTGCCGACAAAGATAGGGGGTTCTAGATAGGGCCAGGGGGGTGGGTTAGGTAGGGGAAGGGAAGGGAAGGTGCGGGGGGGGGGGGGGGGAAGGAAAGTTCCCTCCGAGGCCGCTCCGAAATCGGAGCGGCCTCGGAGGGAACAGGCAGTGCGCGCTGGGCTCGGTGTGAGCAGGTTGCACAAATGTGCACCCCCTTGCGCGCGCCGACCCCAGATTTTATAAGATACACGCGGCTACGCGCGTATCTTATAAAATCCAGCGTACTTTTGTTCGCGCCTGATGCGCGAACAAAAGTATGTGCTCGCTTATGTTTTTAAGATCTACCCCTTTGAATGTCTCCAAATTATGGTAGAATGGTCATGATAAGTCATTTTCATTCCAGCTGTAAAGAACAATTTATTAAGCAACATATAATAACTGAATAGTCACATCCATATGTCCATACACCTAAAAGAAATAGAAAAGTTATTGAATGAAATGACAAAAGAGTAATTTGTAAACCTTTTCATGATGCAGACTCAGTGTGACCAAATCCAGTTGGTGTCGAAACCATGAATGTCGAGCACAACTGGGATGGCTTCAGTGATCTCAATATAACGGTACACATGTGCAATGAAGACTTGTCATGGCCAAGGTACAGGGTATTATATGTATTTGTATGGGCGACAAGTTGTAAGCTGATATCCTTACAAGGCATACAGTTGAGTTTAATATATCCTACCTTTTTATACAAAATGACAAACTCTTTTACCAACTAAAGATAAAAGGGATAATAATCAAGAGTAAACTCTTAAAATAAATGATCAAATAAGTTTTATTTCTTTATAAATGACTTTTCTTTCCTACTCACTATATAAATGCTACATAAAGATACTATACGCAAAGATATTTTCTACTTACCGTATTTTTCGCTCCATAAGACGCACTTTTTTTCCCCCAAAAGTGGGGGGAAAATGTATGTGCGTCTTATGGAGCGAATATAAAAAAAAAACTAAAAATCTAACAAACCCCCCCACCCTCCTGATTCCCCCAAGACCTGCCAACTTAATTTACTACAACCCCCCACCCTCCGACCCCCCTAAGACCTGCCAAACGTCCCTGGTGGTCCAGCGGGGGTCCAGGAGCGGTCCGGTAGCGATCTCCTGGACTTGGGTCATCGGCTGCCAGTAATCAAAATGGCACCGATGGTCCTTTGCCCTCACTATGTCACTGGGACCGACCAATGGCAGCGGTAGTCCCTGTGACATAGTAAGGGCAAAGGGCCGTCGGCTGCCAGTAACTAAAATGGCGCCGACGGCCCTTTGCCTTCACTATGTCACTGGGACCGACTGCTGCTATTGGTCTGTCTCAGTGACATAGTGAGGGCAAAGGGCCGTCGGCGCCATTTTGTTTACTGGCAGCCGACGGCCGAAGCCGAGGAGATCGTTCCCGGACCGCTCCTGGACCCCCGCTGGACCACCAGGGACGTTTGGCAGGTCTTGGGGGGGTCAGGAGGGTGGGGGGTTGTAGTAAATTAAGTCGGCAGATCTTGGAGGTGGGTCAGGAGAGTGGGGGTTGTTAATTAATTTAAAGGGTTGGGATGGGTTTTTTTTGGGGGGGGGTTCCCAGAGAAAGAGAAAAGTTTTCTGATCTGGGGAGTGGACCGAAATGGCCCTCCCCAGACCCGAAAACAAAATGGGGAGAAAAAAAAAACCTATGCACTCCCCTAATTTGCTCCATAAGATGCCCAGACGCAGAGCCGGTTTAGCACAAATTTTTTTTTTTTATTATTTTCCCCCTCTGAATCCTAGGTGCGTCTTATGGTCAGGTGCGTCTTATGGAGCAAAAAATATGGTATTTATTTTGTACTATGTTTCTTAATACTTAACAGTAAAACAGTTAAATCATCATGAGTCACCTATCAAACTTTCCTATAATTCTGAAACTCTTTTAATGCCTACTATCAGCTAAATATTTAAGTTGTTTAGTTGATCACTCTACATTTTTTTTGTTATTTTGTATCTTGTTTCAGCTTCTTATCTTAAGAATTGATTCTTTGTGTTCTATTTCCAGCAAGAAATATAACCTGCTAGAAGAAGGTCCTCTCCTAAGGTAAGTCTAATGTTTCTTTATATATATATATATATATATATATATATATATATATATATATATATACATATATATATATGTGTATGTTCCTCTTCTTTTAACTTCCCTTTGTTTCTCTTTCCTTTTTGTTGCCTTGCGTACATCTTTTTCTGTACATCCTCAGGCCTGGTTATGCATGTCCATTTATGTGTACGCACTTATCTGTTCTTCTTTCTCTTGTACTCCTTCTCTCTGTCTGTTGCTAGAGCTCCAGTTGTTGCTGTCTTCTTCTTCCTTCCTTTCTTCTTCCTTTACTCTTCTTTACCTACTAACCTATTCTTTAAAAAAACTAAATTAGAAACTGATCCATGTTCTTCCGCATACTACATCAGTAATCTTCCCTAGGGTGTTTGTGTCCTCAACGTCTTAGTGTAACTGAAACATTTCTAAGTATGCAAATTAAAGAATAATTAATCAGCCCTATTTCTTGTCTGAGAAAGAACGGTTTCTTTTTCATTCACTCAGTCTTTTACGTTACTCTTTCAGAACTGTGATCTCGCTTTCCTTTAGCAGTGAATTGTAACAGTATTTTTTTTTCCTTTTCTCCAGTCATAGCAATTAGATTGAAAGTATCATCTTACCATTATCTCTCTCTTTCTATATTTATACCTTATCTGTATATACGTTTTTTTTTTTTTCTAAATGCTCCGGGACTGCTTCAGGGGATAGCTTTTCTTCTTAGTGTCACTCAGTTAACTTCTTTGTAATATGGGGTTACAGTTGTATCGCTTTCCCCAGATGTGTCATTCAGTGTGTCATATGCTAACAGTCACAGCAAATCATATGTCCCTCTACATATGCTGCTCTATAGTATGAGGTGCAGCAGTCAATTAACTTTAAAAAAAACCTGTCCTGTCATAAACCTTACCTTGACCGGAGAATTTCTATTAATAATGTTAACATTCACACTTTTCACTCACATTCTATCCATATTCTGTTCTTTCTCTTTTTAATATACTTATGCACTTTTTAAAGGCCTGAGGGCAGATTACTCCAGCACTTACACTAGCAGGCTTCATTCTCTCAAGATGCTTTAACTGTCATTAGCTTTCTAGAAGTGTGATATCACTGCTAGTGATGATGTTACAGTGAGAAATACATCCTATGGCTACTTGATAGTCGTTCTTAATGTTTCATAATGAAAACCTTTTTCATCTGCTTTTCATTCAGCTTAGGAAGTTTTCCATGACTTCAAACTTTCTTTTTCACTTTTTCCCTTTGAGCTGGGACCCTGTGCTGCGACTGGTGTTAGTAATGCTGTGCCCAAACCATCACTCATATCCAGGGACACCATCAAAATGATAACGTGGTTAAAGCTTTGCTTTCTTCTCTTGTTGCCATAGCGATGCTAATATTTTAGTGATGCTCTGGAGTGTTCTAACTATAACAGGGGTAGATGGATGGAACTACTATACTAAAACGTTTAATCACTTTAAACATACCTCAGAAAATTTTCTTTGAGCTCCATAAAAATTTCATATATGTATGTCCTTTTCTTCCACTGTTAACCTTTAAATGACTTCCTAGCCCTTACAATCAGAACTAATATTTATTTCTTTAACAATGCTTCTTTTATTAATTCTGCAATATCTTTGCAGGGGTCCTTAGGTTCCCTACTGGTGTCCAACACTTGTTTTGAAGCCATTCTTACAGTTTTTAGGAATTTATATCCCCTAAATTGCCAGGATTTCCATCGGGGTAAATATTACTTTTAAACTTTTAGTTGGGGGGTCAGAAGTTGGTGTTGGTCTAGTGGCCAGGGTCTCCTCACCTGACCACCACATTCAATTTCTTTAAATTCTGCATTTCTTTCTTTATTTTAAATCAGATTGATACCCCTCCCCCTTCATGCAGCATGGGTCTCGCTGACATCACTGCTGATGTCAGCGGTATCTTGGCCTACCTTTAAATTTATGAATTGAGGCTTCCCTTAGGTCCTGATGCTAAATGCTCTATTTTCAAGAAAAAACACAGTAGTGCTTACCCCATTGGCATGGGTCAATTGTGGAAAGAAACAGCAGGAGCAGGCGACTTTGTCAGTGGCAGCTGTGATATGGTAAACAGTGGGACCATGGCAGCCATTTGACAGCATGCTGCTTGCTCGGGCTCCTCTACCTACCTCTGTTCCAGCACCTCCCAGAAGCGTGGTCTGGCTCTGTGCAACCACCTCTTAGCACAACCAGCACTGCCATCAGAACTGCCATCACAGCTTCCGCTCTCCTGTCGCTCGATTCTTTGTGGCCTCTTGCTGTGTGCAGACTTTCCTCAATCACAGCGGTTCACAAGGCCCTTTGCTTCATTCTCTGCTCTCTGTTTATTTTATGAGACTTTTTCAGGTGAGGTAGGTAAGCAGGCATTGGGGTCCCTTCCCACAGCTCCATCTCCTGTGGCTCTCCCTTTTTGCAGCACTTTCCTGTGGCCCTATGTCAAAGTTCCTACTCGGCCTTTCCTCCCTGCCTGCTTTAGTCTATCAGTTCACTTTCTCTACTGGGGCCTTAACCCTAGACCACCTTCACCATCCTTTAACTCACCCCATCTGGCAGAAAAAGGGGGTTCCTCCTAGGGTCGAACAACTCTGGACTCATATAATTCTATTTATTTTGGTTTTGTTTGTTTTTTTTTACTTATTGGGTACTCCCTTTACACCTACATGGAAGCCTGATCAGCAACAGAAATGACAAATGATCCTAATATAGAAATTGCATGTTTAATGGTACCGATGCAGTTTTCTTGCCAACAGATAAGTTTGCTCATTCCACTACCAGCAGCACAAGTTCTTGCTCCAGTACAAAAATGGCAATTGCACTCCTTGTGGCTTTCATGCATGGGTGCAATGTCGTGGAAACATGAGCGAAGTGATGACATTAGTACTCCATGCACAGGCTTACTATTGGTCAACAAAACTAATACCATGCTCACATGCAAAGTACAAACTTCTTCTTGAAGATTTCACACCCCAATTTCAGGAAAAGCAGCCATGTTGAAATACTACGAATTTAGTAGACATGCAGCATTTTGTGTACAAAGTAGGGTGATTTTAATCAGAAATAGTCAAAAACACATTTTCTTCATAAATTTCAATAAAGGCAATGCTCTGCAGTGTCCCTGTTTGAGCGCCAGAAATATTTAATCCCTGTGATGCCTGAATTCAGATAAAAGTACCGGAGGTCATATCTCACATTTCTATTTCAGGTGCAGTCTGCAGCAATTCCATTAGATTCATTTTCTAAGGTTTCCTACATGGGGGAAGGGGAGTTTCCTTTGAAGACCCTCACATTGCTCTTTACTATTCCCATAATTAAGTCTCTAGCAAACAGCACAGATGATAATGAAGTCACAGCTCAATAATATCAGAAAATGTATGAGGAGAGGCTGAAGGATTTAAATATGTATACCCTGGGGGTTGACTCAGAACCAACACCAGGATATATTTCTTCACAGAGAGGGTGGTGGATGCCTGGAATGCTCTTCCAAAGGAGGAATGAAGGCAAAAACAGCTAAGGAATTCAAAGTAGCTTGGGATAAACACTGTGGATCCTTAAAGGCTAGAGGATGGAAATGAAGAAAAGGGTCCATGGGGGTAACGTGCTGGTGCGGCAGTTACTACCCTTAACGAATAAGCCTTGATACTTTTGATGCATCTGCAACATTGCTCTATACTTCAACATCAGGGAAAAAAGAGGAGTTGGATTCAGTCAACAACCAACAAGGGCCCTGACTTTTAAAGTCTGGGGACCCGATAAACATGGGGGTAACCTGCATGGAGCAGGAATTACTATCCTTAACAGAGGGCAAAGGATCACTACCCTTAACCAATAAGCCTTGATCCTTTTGATGCAACTACAACATCAAGTTCTGCTTGGATGATGAAGGGAGTGGGGTGGGTGGAAGAGGAATTGGATTCAGATGACTACTAAAACAGGCTCTGACTTTTACAGTCTGGGGTATTGATACCAGACATAAGTGAAACAGTGCAGGACTGCTTCTACGGGCAATTCCATAAGCAAAACACATCAACCGTTTCTGAATTTTCAAGAAAGCTCATCAAATAACTGTACGGGGGTGGCAGTTGCTACCCTTAAGAAAAAAATGAGGTTACCTGTACAGTGCAGCAGATTCTACCATAAGATTTCTTGGCAGACTGGATGGACTATGTTGTCCTTTTCTGTCATCATTTCTATGTTACTATGTTACTATATTACTATATAAAACAATGAGAGTTGTTTGGTTGTTTCCAACTTTTCTCTTTTACTGATAAGGTGCAATGATGTTTTAAATTCTTTACAGCTGAGTACTTTATTTTCAAGTTAATACAAATGCTTTTAGTAAGTTTGTGAAATACCAAACCACCACACACAGAAAATATTTTTTGGAGGGATTCACAATCCAAATCAGTACCTCAAATATTATCACCTCCCTGGTTAATTACTCTCATTCATATGTTGAATTTTTACTTTAAACCCCGTAGGAAACTTGAAATTCTATAATTATACCTTAGATCAAGAAACTATAAAAACAATTACGATACGAAAACTTTTTTAAGGAAGGAGTGGAAGGTTTCATACATAGTTTAATTGCCACTACCACCTGGGAATGAGCTTTCACAATATAATCATGAACCATCTACCTCTGACCCTTATTTTTTACTTGTATTTTATATATGTCCAGCATGTTAAAAAAAACCCCTCTTTAATACATTTATCCAAAAATTGTCTTGAATTATATTCTTAAAATATTTTCAAAGTTATTGACCACCGATGTATGCCTTGTGCTCTTATGACTACTGATGCCATGTATATATGTATATAGTTTTATATATGTTTATATTTACAGTTTTCAATATTTATTGATCTACTAACTTGCATCGCCTACTCCCCCTGTTATTCTGTACTATTTCGGTTTTATGTAAGGGCGCCGCCCAAAAGTTTTTGTTCTTTGTGAACCGATACGATGTGCGAACGGATATCGGTATATAAGAGACCTTAAATAAATAAAATAATAAATAAATATATGCGCTGGTCTGACTATGTTGTTTTAACAGCGCCAAGAATCGATCTCAGTTGTACCAACTTGCCCTACAATATAGCTCTTCTACAATGTAACTTGAAAATAAATGAAACAAACCCCAAATTATTTCTACTCATATCCCTACCATCCCCTTCTTTTGTTATTGTTATTATTATTTATTTTTTTGGTAGCTAAAAATCACTACCATTTAGGGCAGTAGGTATTTCCCTGCTCCCAGAGAGCAGAGTGTAGGTTTATACCAGCAACAATGGAAAGTGAAGTTACTTGCCCAAAGTTACATGGAGTGTAAATGAGATTTGTTCCCTGGTTTCTCTGGGTATTAGCTTACTGATTTAATGTTCTAATGTAAATACATACCTCTGTAAATAAGTTCTATCAACGTTAACGGTTGCCCTTTTCTTTCTCATGCTACCTATCTCTTCCCTCTCTTCTCCTGTCTCCCCTTCCCTTCTCCTCTTTCTGGCCTGCTCCAATCCCTTGTTCCCTGTTCATTGTAATTTCCTCCTATATTTGAGTTACCTGTAAACCGGCGTGATGTGCCATACGAATGTCGGTATATTAAAAGTTGTTAAATAAATAAAATAAATAAATAATGACTAGGCTACTCCTCTACTCCACTACATTCCTAATGCACCAATTGCCAATAGCAATAGTAGTCCGATTTAAACTACTGCCCATGTGAGGTGAAGACTGCTGTCATGGCCATGTTGATGGTAAAGAAGTGCAATCATGCACCAGGGCAGCAAGCTCTCAGATGGAACCCACGGGGGTCTCCTCCTCACTAGGTCTCCCACAGGTACAGGGGTCCACAACCTACCCAACAAAGTCTCTTAAGGTTAAAAGGAATAAACTTACCTTTCAATTTAAACAAATTTAACAATTTCATTTCAAGCCATTGTTTTTTCTCTTTCAAGTCAATAAAATGTGCACATGACAATAAACTCTTTAACCTTTCTTTCTTTTCTCTTAGGTACTACCACTTGGAAGAACTAAAGCAAGGAACTCAGAAGTCTCAGGATTCTACCAAGCAAATTATGTGAAGCAGCACAGTCAGATAGGTATTGGATTATATTCTTTGATTATTAAGTTAACTCAACATTTTCTCAATAATACTTTACTTCAAAAATTGAGTCTTTGTGTGCTTTTTAATGCTTTTCAGGTAAAAGAGAGATCTCTTTTCTGGAGTTTTCATTTAGGTAAGTATATACATTTATGTTTCTTTTCTATGTGTATTCTCTCCTTTCATTAGGTTCTTTCTTTTCTTCTTCCTTTTGTTCTTGTTTATCTGCTGGCTTGTCTTTTGTGTGTCTATAAGCTAAGGCCTGGCTTCATCATTAAAGTGTATTCACTTAGCTTGAGATAGTTTTCTTGGTTCCAGAATTGAGGTATGGGACATTCTTGCAGGCTCTGACATGCTCCTTCAGCTATTCTCTTCTTTTTCTTCTTACTTCCCTAAGCTAAACAAAACCAATAAAAGGGACTATCGTCCTCTGCCGAGACATTCCGTAAACTAAATATGCTGAGTTCCCTTTCTGTTTATGTCCTCGGTGACTTAGTGGAACTGGAACTGTGTATGACTAACTATCATAAAAAAATGGTAGTTAATGCTACCCTAGCTTATAAGAAAGGACAATGCTTCTATACAGACATACACTCCAGCACTGCTCATACCCAGGCACTTGTTTCACTTGAAGCACATAGCGTCCTCTTCTGCCAGTATGTCTCAGTTCTGATCTTACATACAAGTGATTCTTTGTTGCTCTTATCTTTCATTCAGTAACTTTATTACTGATTGGGGTTTTGGTGAAAGGTGGTGTGTATCCCTTGTCTCCTTTAATTTTCAGTTAGCCTTATTTACAGGGTAACTAATACTCAAACTGAAGTGAGCCACCTGACTCCCTTTGCAGGGTTGGCTACAGTGTTCAACAATTCACGTGTCCTTTGTCTCACTATAGGTGAGTTTTCTCCCAGTTGTGCAGTTTTTTCCAGTCTCTCATTAGATGAACTATGTTGCTCTCTTTCACTGCAGTGCAGCTTTAACTTTAAAACATTGCCTAACTTCACCCTTACCATTACCAGATCCAGTGCTACTAACAAACACATTCACACTTTCTACTCATTCCTGTTATGTGTACAGCTGTCCTTCCTTGGATTTAGAGCATTTTAACACTTTTCAAAAGCTTCAGAGATGAGCACCAAGACAGAGCTTCTGTACTTCTAGTGTTCAGCCTTCTCTCTATCAGTTCCAGAACAATCACTGGATTTTTCTGTCTGTCTCTCGCAGGATGTTTACTCACTGTCCTTACGTTTCTTAGAAAACAGTTTCAGAATTATACTTGCGCTGGATTCCTGGGTGCCTTGGGGATCTGTAACTGAGGCTTTTTCTGGACCAGGCTATTCCATCACTGTCCCTTCTACAGCCACAGGGACAGGGGATAGCCTCCAGCTCACTTCAGACCCTAAACAGGTTCTGTGCTAGCTTCTCTTTCTCAGGGGCACATAGGACCCAGGAAATTTCTATTTTTGTTAATATTTTAATTAAACCATTTCCATTATCACTACCCCCCTAATTATACATGCTGGAGATCCTCAGTGTAAAAAGATAATGTATCAACTGGAAAGCAGGTCCCAGCTACAGGAATACTTCCTTTCATTCCAATCTGGTGCTATTTATCTCCTTTCACGTGACTTTACTCCTCCAAAGTAGCACAGGAGTTGCTAGAGTAGAGGCGAGACTGCTTTACTATGTCCCTGAAGGTTGCTTATATATATGGCTATGCTTCAGCTCCTCCATTTCTACTATTCTAGCATCCAGAGACTGAACTCATTTTATGAGAGCTAAGAGCACTTTTTACTTGGTGTGCATAATCTTCACCAACAGGCAGATAATCAAATATGTGGCACTCAGCCCAAAATATTGTATAGCACCCATCCTGCTGCTGCTGTCTACCTGTATTTAATTATTATTAATAGTAGTAGTAGTAGTAATAAGAATAGTAGTAGTAATAGTTATTAAAGGGAGTAAGGAATGCTTAAATTAAACTGTGTGACATTAGAGGGTAGACTAGCATTTATTAATAGGGATTTAATAAAACTAGCTTCTCAATAGTTTGATACTAATAGCATTTAATAGCCTATTGCCTAGTCCCCTAAGCCTAACTCTCACAGTATCCCAGCTATAAGAAGCTCACTTAGTTAGTGTCTCTTTATTTTAATCTTTACTTTTAAATTAAAATAAGAGATTTATCTTCGTTCCTCCGGACCAGCACCCAGTTCGGGTGATGGCGCACCAGCAGCCCGCTCGCGCGCGCAGATTTACGCCTGTTTTCAGCAGGCGTAAATCTGCCAACAAAGGTAAGGGGGGCGGTTAGATATGGTCGGGGAGGTAGGTTAGGTAGGGGAAGGGAGGGGAAAGTGGGGGGAGGGCGAAGGAAAGTTCCCTCCGAGGCCGCTCCGAAATCGGAGCAGCCTCGGAGGGAACAGGCAGCGTGCGCTGGGCTCGGCATGCGCAGGTTGCACAAATGTGCACCCCCTTGCGCGCGCCGACCCCATATTTTATAAGATACGCACGGCTATGCGCATATCTTATAAAATCCAGCGTACTTTTGTTCATGCCTGGTGCACGAACAAAAGTACGCGCTCGCGCAAAATTATAAAATCCACCCCAAAGCGTCCATCAAGCTAGGTTGGGAGAACATTGCACAAATCTAATCTTTGGGTGAGTTTCCTCACTCTGAAGGTCATCAAATCTTCATAAGAGAGCACTGTTCTGTTCGTACATCTCACTTTGAATGTCAAAGTGGCCCCTAACCCCTGCACTAATACCTAAACCTCACCTCGAGTTACTAGGTGGGCCTCCCATAGAGATACAAATACCTATTTAGCATGTGAGCATTATGGTCTCTCTCTCTCTCTCCCTCCAGTTTTGGCACTTTTTGCAAAGTAAGAAAAAGTTGTTGCAATTTGTGCTAAGATAGCACTTCACATATGTATTAGCACAATAAACCACACCCTTTTTCCTATCACATGTGATATTTAGTACATTTTGATAAATCCAGGCCTAGGTTAACTGGATAATTTTAGACCTGATTCTGAGCAGGTCTAAAATTATCCATCCTTGTATGGCTGGATTACCAGCCACTTACACGGATATCTTCAAAAGATATCCGATTAAGTGGCAAACCTATTGGAAAAAAAAATACATGGGCCTGCAGGCCCCAACTAAATCCCTCCCTTCCTCCCTCAATCCAAACTTCATGGTATGACCCGGCTACCTTCTTCCCAAAGAGACCAATTCAGTATTAGAAAAACTATATAGGGGCCGAGGTTCATTGCCAGCCTCTCCCCTCCCCCCATTCCCTGCTCAAGTTCCTGCTTTGCTTTTTAAATATGTAAAATCTGCATGACCCCCCTCCTTCCCCCCACACCCACCCTTACTCTCCCTGTACCTTATAGAGTGCTTTCTCTTCATCCTGGATCGCTGTAACCTCCTATTGTGACCTGGGCCCAGCGCATCTGCTGTAGCTAAGGAACTACGGTGGAAGCGTTCACTTTCAGTGTAGCTCCTATGTGCATATATTTCCATGTAAATACATGGCACTTGTCCAGGAGAACAATATATAGCCTCATGACTCTCTCCACATAAATCTAAAGCAGTCACTGTGACCCCTGTAACAGAAATCTAACTATGACCATCTATCACACAGGGCAGGCCTTGACTTTGGGCTGACTCAGGGCTGGCCTCAGCACTGAGGCCAGCTTTGGACAGGCCCCAGTCTCAGCCCAGGTTTGTGGGTGGGGGAGGCCCTGCTTGGGCCACTGGAAGCCTCCCCCCCCTTTAAAAATGCTACAAATACAAAAATAACTGAACATTTTTGGATATTTCCATAGAAAACTATTTTCAGTTTGTTCCATTTGGAACAAATAAAAAACGGCTTCATTTTTGCATTTTTGGCATTAGTTGAAATATGCACATCCTTAATATATTCTATGCATCAGTGTTTTGTTAATAAATATTGTAAATTTTCAATACATGCTTCACTGCAGGAAAATGGAAAAGCAGCTTTCCTCAACATAACACTCAGCAACAGAGAAGGTAAACAATACCTCTCATCTATGATAGAAGGTTTGATCTTTATGATTTTTCAAAAAGGAAAATAATCATTAATAAAGCATTCAATCTCTGATAAGATGTTCCACAGCTGAGGAGCAGATTCAGCCAGTTTACTCTAAAACTTTGCAATATGCATTTAGATTTTGACTAAGCCTTTGAAAATTACCTCTAGCTGTACTTTAAACTGATCATTAAAAATTTTAATATATGTTAAAAATAACTCATGTCTATTATTTATCCACTCAATAAAGAAAAATTAATAACTTGTTTGTAGTGTACCTAATATATTATCTATGCAACTGCATCTAAATTCTTAATAGGTTTATGAACTGGTTTAATCCCTCTGGACCAATAAAAGAATGAAATTTCTATAAAACTGTACTTCTAAATAAGAATTTAATTTGTCTTAATTTTAATTGTATAATTGTCATACTTGCATTTCAAGTGCTCCATATTTCCTGGAAATTAGTTTATTTAGGCATATAATTATCGATAATTTTAAAATTCTTAGCAAGTGTACTTAAAAATATACATAGCATTAACATCTATGACTTCTTAATATAAACTCATTGTGATCTAATAATGAAATCCCTACAGTGTACTGATGTAACAGTGGAAAGATAACACTTTATTTCTAGTTCTATTTGAGTATCATGAGCAGACATGTTTGAAATCTGTTTGCTCTGTTCAGACAGTATTTATGCAGCATTTATTTTAAACATGAAGATTTCTTCACTGCAGGGTATCAATTGATTCCATCTTTAACCTCCACAATTGAAGCATTCCTGACATCTCTAATTTCTGCAGTTTTCTGATGGTTTGAAAATGGGTTAGGAATCCCCATAGGCTGACAACATAGTAGGAAGAACATCAAAAGATCTTACTGATATGATGGGAAGTGGATCTTCAGAAAAAGAATACTGTTTGAGATATCCATGAAGCCTTATTATTGTCTCAGGTCTTTTTGGCAGGCATTAACAAGGAAGTCTTCATTTTTTAAATAGGCTAAAAATGTATAGGATTCAGGATAGTCTCTTTTAAATCTACACATGTGGACTAGACTCTATGCATTAGTGAAATGGGTTTCACATAGAAATGCTGAGATCCATATTCAAAAGTCGTTTAGACGGATAACTCAAGAGTTATACTTCTAAATGCCAAAAAAAAGCATTTCCAGCAACTTATCAAGCTAAAGTCTAGCTGATTAAGTCAGGGACATTCTGGGGTGGGTGGGAGCCACTTCAGGGATGAAAGGAGTTAGCCGATATTCAGAGTTAGATGGGTAACTTATCTGGCTAACTCTAGTCATGCCACTGACCTGTCCTAAATTTAGCCAGATAAACTTATCCAGTGAATTTTAAGACAGCTGCGTATATTCAGTGATGCAGGTTAGCTGGATAACTGATAAGGTTATCCAGCTAACTAGCTGAGCTGCTGAGTGTCTGAAAATGTACCTCACTATAGACTGAGATATGTTTTTTTGTGGAGAAAGCTAACATTTTAAGCCAAAAAATGCAATATATCACCATTAAATGAAAGTTATTTAATAAATAGTCTGAATCTGAAATACAAAAAGCTATTTCTCCACATTGTCCTCCTTTTATTGTTGATTTATATATACCTTTTTCTCTTGTTACTTTCTATACTTGGTCCATCTCTTTTCAGTAGCCAACAAATCATATGCATCCCTATTCCCTAGAAAGTGGAGGGGTGCCTGTCAATGAAGAGACCAACCATTGGCTGAGTAAAATGAAAACATTAATATTAAGTGCTGCAAGCTGTCAGAGCTATTGACATTTAGTATTCAGCAGAGCAGGAGCATGTAATACCCTCCTCTGCTTTCAAGCACTTTTGGGGGATTCAAGAAAGGGGATAAGGGTGGTTTTTGAACATATCTTTTTTAAGGTAACAGTTGGAGGGTTCTGCATCACTCACCATGGGTCAATTTTAAATTTTATTGGGGAGTGGGATGCTGAGCCGCTTAGCCACATTACAAATTTTATATGTAGTTTGTGTGTGTGTGGTGGGGGGGGGGGGGAGGGGAGGGGGAGGGGCACTGTTTGACAGTCCAACATTTTTTAGTAATGTCGGGTGGATGGGATAAATCAAATCAGCCACTAGTTTTTCTTTTCTGGAGGTTTGAAAATATTCAGTAAATTGTGAATTTAAGAGTTGCTTGCCTAAAAAAGGCCATATACATTTGTATGTAGCCCAAAAGAGCACAATCTATATTTTAAAAAGGGGTCACACACATATGTATGTGTGCATGAGCAAAAGTACATGAACAAAATTGGATCATTTTAGGGGTGTGTTGGGATGGGGTTTGCATGGATGCAAGTAATAGTGTATTTTAAGAGTGGCATATGTGCGTACATAAATGCAAATATGCATTTATATTTGCTACTGCTCATTTAGGCATAGTGAATACTTTCATTTTGCAAGCAATTTGGCATTTTGTCGGCTGGTTTCTCCAAGTGAGTGGACACACATTCAAGCCAGGGGCTGAGAAAGAGTGTATCAAGTACAGAGTAGGACCTACTGGGAAAGCCCCTGATTCATACAGAGGGGCTACACCTATGCTATTAGTTACAGCAGGACCTGCAACCTACTACCTGAAGTGGCCATGCCTTGCTAGTACACAACAAGGTCACTATTTCCCTGGTGTTTCTTGCCATGGCATATTCCAAACATCTCTTGGGGTTATGACTGGAATCAGTCAGTCTATCACCTCTATGTGTGTAGATCCGATCCTGGCTGTCTTGCTCAGGAAAACAAGCCAATATATAACTTTCCCTCAGGAAGACATCAACAACATCAAATAATGACTGATTTCTGTCAAATAGCATGTTTCCTCACTATCTTGTGTGCTACCGATTGCACTCATGACTCTATAAGGGCACCAAGGGAGATGAGGTCACCTACCTCTACCACAAATCTTCCACTCCCTCAATATTCAGGTGGTTTGTGATGCCAAGGGCATCATCCTGGACATTGGGCCCAGGTTTCTGGGATCCACTCACATATCCTGCATTCTCTCACAATCAGGAATTCATGACTGATTCCAGAAAGGACACATCACCGGAGGTTGGCTTCTTGGTAGGCATGCAAATATCACTACCACCATAAACCAACTAACCTCTTCTTATTGTCTCCCTCATATCTATATAGACTTGACAGTATTGACCCTGAAGGACTGCTCTGATTCTTTTTTGCCTATAGTTGACAGAGTTATCCACTAATCACATGGCTCATGATCCTGCCGGCTAACCCACAGACCACTGCTGGCTAACCCACAGACCACTGCAGATGTTTGCTGCAAAAGTGTCCAACTGTAGAGCAGGGTGGTCATCGAGAGGTCATCGAGAGGACTTTGGCCTATGTTGTCTGGACAGATCTAGAGGATGTCTTCTCTACAGTCCCCTCTAAGGTCTGTGAGATCTTTCTAGCCTGCTGCATGCTATGTTATCTGGCCAAAACCAATCTCTTTCATCCTCCAGAGGTACAGCAAGATAATCAGGATGAGGAATTGCATGAGGAGCAATTGCATAAGATACCTTTAAAAAAGGATTGGATAAGTTCTTGGAGGAGAAGTCCATTACCTGCTATTAAGTTCACTTAGAGAATAGCCACTGCCATTAGCAATGGTTACATGGAATAGACTTAGTTTTTGGGTACTTGCCAGGTTCTTATAGCCTGGATTGGCCACTGTTGGAAACAGGATGCTGGGCTTGATGGACCCTTGGTCTGACCCAGTATGGCATTTTCTTATGTTCTTATGTTCTTATACAACAGGCATAGAGGAAAGGAACATTCTTATACAAAGGCAGTTTAGAATGTAAATTTGTATTTACTGAAATATTGTGCTCTATATGATAATTACAGAACTTAAGTCAATTGCTTTTATGACTGCCTTTTCCAATCGGAGAAGTATAGGAGCCTTTGCCTGTCCAAGTCTGGAGCTCATTCACAATGGAGTCCAGTCACTGCTGATGCTGTTCTTGGAGGGCACAGGATCAAGAAGCAGTGGCATATCTACATGACTGTTGTAGGGGCCTGCATATATTTCCCCTAGCTGGGAAGAACAGTTTCCAGTTGTGGAAGGCCTTGCCTCATCTGCCACCTGTTGCATCAGTGCAGTGGGAGTATAATGTTGTGGTTGTGGCAGTGGTGATGATGCAAGCTAAATTTGCGGAGGTAGTGGCAGTAGCATTAGAGGTCCTGGTGGAACCAGCAGCAGTGCAGGTGGAGCTTTGGCCAGGAAAGGGGCCATCCAGCCTGATGGTACTGCAAATGAGGTTGGAGACTGCAGACATAAGGCCACCCCATAGTAAGGAACTGGTGTGGGCATTGGCTGCCAAGGGTCATCCTCTGTAGCAGCTCCCGCCATACTGCAGTTTGTGAATCTATGGACTTCCAAAGGCCATGTAACTCCTGCTCCATGCCCTGCATTTCCTCTCTCACTACCTCCCAGAGGCCCTGCACTCTGTCCCTTACTGCATTCTGAAGGCCATCTGTCTCATTCATTGTGCAGATATCTCCTCCACTACCCTGACATTGACATCAATGATTTGCCTCTGTTTGTTGAAGAGGCCTGCATCTTTTCCACTCCATGAAAGACTTTCTTATGCTCTGATAAGCTGCTCTCCTGCTGCCCACTTTCAAGCTGTCCAGTATGAGCTTTCATTGAAAGAAGGTCCTCCTCCTCCTCCTCCCCTCCTCATTATGGCCTGTTGTTGCTTCTGTGAGGGTCCCTCTGCCTCCATCTCCTCCTTTGAGCTATCTGTCAGCATCTGTATGCACAGCCATTCCCTTTGTGGGCCACTTTCTCCAGGCCCATCCATGTCTTCACCACGCTACTCTCCTGGAACACTGAAAATTTTACATGTTTTCAATTGACATAATATGTGGGTATTTCTCAATTAATTGTCCTTGCTACCTAACAGCAACTCCATGATTCCTCATAGAGCACAAAAAAATGTATATAATGCATTCCCATGCTACTGATATATTCCCTGGAATCATTTATTAAGCATCAGTATGAAAGCTGCAGTAATGATTTACTACATGCGGCGGCTCTTGAAAAGGGTGGCTCTAGGTGTCGAGAACTGGAAGATTCAGTAGTGGAATGTAGCCATAGGGTGGAAGTGGTACTTGTCCCAAAGACCTGTCCAGTATGGTGAATCAGGAGGTGACAGGAAAGTGGTTTCTATGTGCATACAGATATAGAAGCAACATGATACAGAAAATGTGCCTGGCTAGACATTCCTTTCCAAGCCATCAATCAGTAAAGCTTCATCTATACCATAGATGTGCAGATCGTTTCCTGGAGAATTTAACTAAGAAGCAGGAAAACTCACCTTATTAATAAATGCATTATGGTTAATATAATCCTTAATGTTTCATTCTGTACCCTAGGCAGAAAATTGGGAGGTCAGAAGGCCCTCCCTGTGTGCAAAGGTGCATACGACCTTCACAGTACAATGACCAGGTATATCTGAACATCAGTACAATAGATATAATCAGTTATTCCATATCCACACTTTATCAGATTTTCATATATACAATATTCAATTTGCTGGTGTTCAGGTTGGGAAGATTTAAATCTGCCAACCCATCCCACATCAGCTTCCTAAATGGTACTCAGCACCAGCCATTCATTAGCAGTGAAGCCAACCTGGTTGTCAAGCCCCCCTTGCTAAGATCCTGGCCTGCTTCCTGTTCTCCAGCTATCACACTTCCTGCCACTTGTGGCTCAACTCATTAACACTGTAATTGCTGAGGTTTATGGCATTCACCCTGTGGTGGATCTTTTCCCAGATCTCCTCCATCAAGTAGAACTCCATACTACTGGACTAGGGGCCATACAGGAGATTTGGACCCTTATTTGTTGAACCAGAAGCTCCACCTGCCTAGTAAAAGTTGCATTTTTGAAAGAGTGCTCTATTTGCCTGGTCATGGTGCAAGAAGGAAGACATACTGTGGATGCCAACATTTTTATACCAGTATAAACATATAAATTGCACATATTTGTGTGCATATGTGGGCATGGTTGAAACGGGTAAATATTAGAGATGTGAATCATGTCATCGATCGTCTTAACGATCGATTTTGGCTGGGGGGGAGGGAATCTGATCGTTGCGGTTTTGGGTTTTTTTTAAATCGTTTAAATCGTAAATCGGGGGAGGGCGGAAAAACCGACACACTAAAACAACCCTAAAACCCACCCCGACCCTTTAAAATAAATCCCCCACCCTCCCGAACCCCCCCAAAATGTTTTAAATTACCTGGGGTCCAGTGGGGGGGTCCCGGTGTGATCTTCAACTCTAGGGCCATGGCTGCGTTAATAGAAATGGCTAGGGGTGGGGCTGAGGATGCCGTATTGCTGTATTGCAAAATGGTGCCGGCCGTATGGCCGTATGGCCGGCGCCATTTTGCAATACGGCAATACGGCCGGGGCCATTTTGCAATACGGCCCCAGTGCAGTAGGTCGCTCCCGGACCCCCGCTGGACTTTTGGCAAGTCTTGTGGGGGTCAGGAGGCCCCCCCAAGCTGGCCAAAAGTCCCTTGGGGTCCAGTGGGGGTCCGGGAGCGATCTCCTGCACTCATGACGTTGGGGACAGGAACCAAAATGGCACCGGCGCCATTTCTATTAACGCAGCTGTGGCCCGAGAGTGGAAGATCACACCGGGACCCCCCCACTGGACCCCAGGTAATTTAAAACATTTTGGGGGGGTTCGGGAGGGTGGGGGATTTATTTTAAAGGGTCGGGGTGGGTTTTAGGGTTGTTTTAGTGTACCGGTTTTCCCGCCCTCCCCCTTCCCCTCCCCCCTCCCCCGATTTACAATTTTTGACGATAAATCGGGGGAATTCCTATTGTATCGCGCCTCTAATGATTTTTAACGATTTAAAATATATCGGACGATATTTTAAATTGTCAAAAAATGATTCACATCCCTAGTAAATATTACATGAATATATAAATAAAATAGATAGGAAAATTGTGTGTGTGGAATCTCATGCATCCACATGTACTTTGCATGCATACCTTCTCTTTATTAATGCAGAATACTTATGTTATGTATATTCATCAGTGAACAGATGGCTTATAACAGGGACTCTCAACCTAGTCCTAGGGACACATCTAGGCATTCAGGGTGTCTGAATATACACAATGATAAGGAATGACATCAATTAGCATATAATGCAGGCAATGCATTATAATGTAGCTCATGCATATTCCTTATAGATATCCTGAATACCTGAATGTCTAGATGTGTCTCAAATACTGACTAGAGAGTTCCAGGTCTTTTCTAGGGATAACAGTAGGATCCAGCACTTCTCAAACCATAGGATTCAGCTTGTTCTTTCTCCATAATGATAGCAATGTGGGAGACCTGGACTCGACCAGCCAGTTCCTGATGCCATGGATACAACTGCTATTCCATAACTAGAAGGTATATTGTTGAAAGTAGCATAGCATGGAATGTGTGGATGAATACATGTATTTATTTATTTAAACAGTTTTATATACCATTTATACAAGCATAGTGATGTAAAAAGTTTACAGGTTGTAACATACATAATAAATTAAAAATTATCTAAAAAACATGAAACTTTAAAAAGAAATGTATTTACAAATTACAGTAAATGTTAGGCAAACAAATTGAAGAGATTTAAAGTGAGTGTGTTAATCTGAACTTTGTGAGCCAAAAGCAATAGAGGGGTTATGAATTAGATTGAAAATTAATGTTAAAATGTGGTAGGGAATGAGTTGATGAATTGGAAGCCAATGGAGATTATGAAGAATTGGAGTAATGTGTTCCCTAGATTTAGTATCTGTTATGCTGCAGCATTTTGAGAAGCTGCAGTGGGCAGATGTTGCACGTCCCGGCCGTGCTGGTGCCGCGACTGGGCCTGCTCACCTCGGGTTTCCCTTCACTGGCTCTGTTCTGTCCTCTCCAGCATCCGCAGCTAGCTCTCGGCATCCCCAATGCCTACCCCAAACTCCTCCGCATTCACAGGCCTCTCAGCAGTGCTCCTGCAGGGGCACTGCTGAGAGGCCTGATGGGACACACTGGGTGCCATCACATCCTCGGCATCCTCAGCCCCACCCCTAGGCACGCATGTGGCCGGCACTTCCTCATTTAAAGGGCCCAGGGAGGGAACCTCGGGCCGGACGCCTCCTGATGACATCACATAGCATCCTATATAAGGCTAGAGCCTTACCTCAGTTCCTCGCTTGGTAAACAGGTCATTACACTTGTGTGAAGCTAGTTGCCATCCTGTGTTCCTGCGTTCCTTGTTCCTGCCTGAGGCAGGAGTAACTCTTCAAACAAAGGTAGGGGGGGTTAGATAGGGTTGGGGGGTGGGTTATGTAGGGGAAGGGAGGGAAAGGTGTGGGGGGTGGAAGGAAAGCTCCCTCTGAGGCCGCTCCGATTTCAGAGCGGCCTCAGAGGGAATGGAGGCAAGCTGCGTGGCTCTGCACGTGTAGGCTGCTGATTTTGCACAGCTTTAAGTGCGCTGACCCCGGATTTTAAAGGATACGTGCGGCTGCGCGCATATCTATTAAAATCCGGCATACTCTTGTTCGCGCCTGGTGCACGAACAAAAGTACGCGCAGGCGTACTTTATTAAAATCTAACCCAGTGTGTCCCATCACATACACATATGTCCTTTCATATTACAAATATTCTCAAGAAACATTGGCCCGTGCTGCAACTTTTGCCTTGTTTCAAAGATAGAAATCTTATGATAGCCAATAAAAGAGAAAAAAATATAAAGGAATTTGTTTCTCCATCTGCGTTACCAGTCAACAAACCTATTGATGTAAGACCCCAGGGTCACTGCCCGTGTGGGAAATGTTCCGTCTGTTCTGTGAATATGAAAGCTACTAGTATACAAATTCCAGGATTAAACAAAGAATTTAAATTAAAATCTTTTACTACCTGCAAAAGTATAGGAGTTGTGCACTTAGTGCTATGTCCTTGTAACAAAATTTACATTGGCAAAACTATAAAGCAATTTAATAAGCGTATTATAGAATATAAGAGCAGCATTAAGAGGAAAGTTGAGTCCAAGCCGTTAATCTCACATTCATTACAGATGAATCATAATTTCAATGACTGTAAGTTCTGTGGAATACATCAGCCTCTACCAAATTGGCATGGAGGTAATTTAGATAATTTATTATTACAGTTAGAACAGAAGTATATTTTTGAATTTGATACCATAGAACCAAAAGGTCTTAATTTATAAATTGATTATACTGTTTTTCTGTAATTTTTCAATTTTATACATGATTTTATCTGACATTTTTTTAACTTGGTGTGAATATATTTTTTAACCTGATATCCTTTATTGGTGTGCATTTTTAGTTGTTATTCCAGCAGCAATTTTAATATTTATAATTGTTAATGTTGCTTTAGTCTTCTTTTTATCATTATTTGTTTTTATGAACATATTTTGTATTTGTCGGTATGTTTTACATAGTCAGTTTATTTTTAATTTTAATTTTTTAATTTTTCATTTGATTACATTGCGTTTTCTAATGTCCATAGATTTTTATTTTTAATTTTCCATGTTTATTAGACCACATTGTATTTTAATCTTTTTAATATTTGACATTTTGTTTTAATATATTATAGATCTGGTTTTAAGCAAGCGTAGGTATCTCTGTATACATCATATACAAGTCTGCCATGGCACCCTTTCAATTTAATTTTAATTATTTTTCTTGTGTAAGGTTTACAGCATTTTTTAAAATATTTGTTTGTATTTTTCAGTGCACATCTAGCACAGCGGGTAGCCAGTTCATTTTCATTGATCGCGGTGAGGTCCTGCACATCAATTCGAACATTAGTTTCATACTGTTTTTAATTAATCACGCTGAGCTCCTTCTCTTGAGCTGTCAGATATGGATATTTTTTGAGACACTCCCCTCCATTGTTTTTTATGTCATTTTTGGTGCATTTTTTCAGTGTAAAAAAAATTCTTCCAGATGCATCGTTCTAAATTTTGATTAGAAGGGAGATGTGATGCGCTGTGCCTCTGCACCAAAAGTAAGTTGGGATAGAGTTTAAAAATGTGCGCGATCGCGTACTTTTGTTCGCGCACCAGGCACAAACAAACGTACGCTGGATTTTATAAGATACGCGCATAGCCGCACGTTTCTTATAAAATGCAGGGGTCAGCGCACGCAAGGGGGTGAACATTTGTGCAACCTGCGTGCGCCGAGCCCAGTGCGCGCTGCCTGTTCCCTCCGAGGCCTCTCCGATTTCGGAGCGGCCTCAGAGGGAACTTTCCTTCGCCCTCCCCCCACCTTCCCCTCCCTTCCCCTACCTAACCCACCCCCCCGGCCCTATCTAAACCCCCCCACCTTTGTCGGCAAAGTTACGCATGCTGAAAGCAGGCGTAACATTGCGTGCGGCAGCCCGCAGCCCCGCTCCGTGTTACGGTACCGGGGGCTGGTCCAGAGGCCGCGGCCATGCCCCCGGAACACCCCCGGGTCGAAACCATGCCCGCGTCGCCGCCCCTGAAACGCCGTGTCACTCCGGCCACGCCCCTGACACGCCCCTTTTAGAAAGCCCCGAGACTTACGCGCATCCCGGGGCTTTATGCACGCCAGCGGCCTATGCAAAATAGGTGCACCGGCGCACAGGGCATTTAAAATCCACCCCTTTGGTTTTAAGTCACTTTTTTTATACATATGGCCAACCTTTTTTATTGATATTGCCTGGTTGTTTTAAATTTTATGCTTCTGCACTCCCGTGATGTGTTTTTGAGCAGTCAGATACGGGTACTTTTTTTGAGACACTCCCATTCATTGTGCTTGACTTCATTTTTGGCACGTTTTTCAGTTTTAAAAAAACTCTTTCAGATGCATCGTTCTATTTTCGATTAGAAGGGATATGTGTTGTGCTGTGTCTCTGCACCAAAAGTAAGTTCATTCTTAACTCATTTGTTTGTTGGTTTTAAATCACTTTTTTAATATATATGGCCTCATTTTTTATTTTTACTGCCTGTTTGTTTTAATTTTGTCTAACTTTTTAATAGTAATGCTTGTCCAGCACAACATACACCTAGTCATTTTTTAATCCTTGGCCTTTTAATTAATACAGTATGTTCTAAGGATATTTGCATTGCTTATCACACTTGTTAGTTTTTTTGCTGCTGTTTCCTAGTTTTTGGAGTACATTACACACCCATTTGATGGTTTCCATTTATACTTATTTTTATTTTTCTTTGTACACCTCTACAGAATATGAAGGAATAATTGATATGAGATTCAAATCATATACATTAAAGATTTATTTCATACAGGTAAAATCATGGACTTATATTTATTTCATTCTCATTCCTGCTGCCTTAAAATTCTCTTGCTTTTTGTCATTATAATTGATTATAATAGTGCCTGTTTATTTTATACGTTACCATTATATATGTATTTTGATTTCAGTTTTTTGTATGTCCTGTTTTTTGAAGTTATATTTGTTATTTGTGTATTTTAGCCCCTGAGGCAGTCCTAGTGTGGGGGCGAAACTCGGCCTGAGTTGGGCTTTTATAAGAATACATCTCCAATAAAAATAATTCTAATCGGATATCTCTGGCTTCTAAACCTACTTTGTTGCCTACACGGCTTTCTTAGATCACCTACCCTCCTGCTTTGTTGGTCCACCAGGGAATATAGGCAAGTTTTGGGGGGTTCAGGAGGGTGGGAGATTGTAAATAATTAGATATGAAGGGTTGAGGTGGGTTTGGGGTTTTTTTTCTGTGTGCCCTTTATCTCCCCCCCCCCCCAAATGATAAGGAAACCACATGAAATTTTGTGGGAATGAGAGGCAGTTAAGTATGACTATACTGTACCTACAGTACCTGGGGACAACAAAATATAAAATTTGACACTGGTAAAAGAGGAAAATCAACAACAGGTGGAAGGAAGAGGCGTGCTCACAGTAGTTAACTAACCCCTAGCCAATGCAGGGTCTAGTTACCTCTACAGCTCCCTCTGGAGTGGAAGTTGTTGCTTATCATGGTTCTCATGACCGCCCCTTGTTCCTTCATCTTTTGAGTAGTAAAAAATGATTACTTCCAAATCCTGACAACTCTGTAGTTGATTTTGGCTTTTTTCATCTTGCCATACCCGCATTAGATTTCTCCTGGCTCCTAGGATTTTGGGAGAAAAAAAAACTTAAGGATCCACCAATATAAATATAGAAAGAAAGAAATAGTTGGTATATATTGGGAATGAATTGAAACTGCAATCTAAGGGCCTCATTTTCCAAAACATTAGCGCAATTCACGATGTTTTCCCAGTGTGCGATGAATCTTTGGGTTTTTCATCGCGGGCCACGATAGTTCCAGAGAGGTGGAGAGAACGTTGCCCAAATCTCCTCTTGGAGTGAGTTTCCTCACTCCGACGGCCAGCAAATCTTCACTAGAGACCACTGTTCTTTCCGTAGGTCTCATGTGGAATGCGAAAGTGGCCCCCAACCCCCGACGCTCATACCTAATCCCCACCCCGAGTTAGTAGGTGGCCCTCACATAGGGATTAAAATACCTGTCTAGGGCATATGCACTATAGTAAGTCTCTCTCTCTCTCTCTCTCTCTCTCTCTCTCTCTCTCTCTCTCTCTCTCTCTCTCTCTCTCTCTCTCTCTCTCTCTCTCTCTCTCTCACTGTGTTTCTGCTTTACATATGCTCTGCCCCCTGAATGAAAATGAGGCCCTAAGTTATGCTTTCAAGATTTCTAAGGAATTTTTGGCGATTGCAGGAAAAGACCTCAGAGCTGGTTTTATGTCTGAATCAATTATCAGGTTATAGACCAATAGATGCAATCATCGGTCAAAAACCTCCACTGTGTAGCGTACTTTATTCAGCAAACATTTTTTTATCACTTTTGTAAGATTTTTTTAAGAATAAATTTTTTTAATAAAAACTGCTCATACTCTCCAATTTTTGTATAGATTTGTTGAATGAGTGCAGGGATTTCTCCTAGTATAAGGGGGATTGATAATTCACCCCTTACTGAAAAACATGTCTAGGAAACCAGTTGCAATTTCAATTGCATTACCCAATTGACAGGATTTGTGAGTTTTTTTATTTATTTATTTATTTATTTATTTAGCATTTTTATATACCGACTTTCCAGTAACAAAATTACTGATCAATTCGGTTCACATTCTAAACAATAACATTGACAAGTAAATGTCTTACAATGAACAGGTTGAAATAACTTGGATTAAGATATATGGGGTTAATAACATAATTACAAGCTACGGTGCCTAATGTAGGCTAGATAGAAGTTGATAGGTATAAGGTTGGGTTTTAATATTAGACTGCAAAAGTTCATGTGATTTCGAGAGATGATCTAAATAGTTCTTTAGATGGTTACCATGGAAAGTATCATTGGCAGGGATAATCCGCAGTTTTTAGGCTGCTTGCCAAGATTGTGGCTCTATACGATTGTTGAAAGTGCAAGTCACAAGTCTTGACTGGACATTTAACTCAGGCGTTTCAAGCATCTTCCGGTATAACCGGGACCAACTATTAAGATAAGTGAAGTGATCTGTATCTTAAGCAGCTATTATAGAGCTATTTTGGCAACAAGTTGTGAAAATGCTAGCATTACAGTTTCACTTCATCATATGGCTATAAGCATTGTACATTGATATAGACTGTTCAACGACATAAGAGTCCAGTCAAGCTAAGTGACTTTACCATCAACAAAAATTTAGAGAGTCACAATCTTGGTAAACAGCCAAGATTTGCAAGCATCACAGCAATTTAAATTGTATTATCATATGAATCGCCAAGCGGTTTAAAGCGGAGCAGAACTGACTTTTACTTGACTGGTACTACAAGAATTGCAATGTAACATAGACTGTTTTCATGAGTTAAATGTCCAGTCAAGACATGTGACTTACACTTTCAACAATCATATAGAGCCACAATCTTGGCAAGCAGCCTAGATCTGCCTGCAATATAACAATTCACATTGTGGTATCATAAGAATTGCAAAGCGACACCGAGTGGAGAAGAATTGATTCTTGCTTGACTGGTTTTCAAATGCTGACTCAAGTGTCTCAAATTGTTTCAACAGCAGCACTGTGATCCATATCATTTTTGACCCAGGAGGTGTAATTGTTTTTCAAAATCTAAAAACTCACAAATCCTGAGTCAATTGGGTAATGCAATTGAAATTGCAATTGGTTTCCTAGACATGTTTTTCAGTAAGGGGTGAATTATCAATCCCCTTTATACTAGGAGAAATCCCTGCACTCATTCAACAAATCTATATAAAAATTGGAGAGTATGAGCAGTTTTTATTAAAAAAAAACTTATTTTTTTAAAAATCTTACAAAAGTGATAAAAAACATTAGCTGAATAAAGTACGCTACACAGTGAAGGTTTTTGACCGATGATTGCATCTACTGGTCTATAACCTGATAATTGATTCAGACATAAAACCAGCTCTGAGGTCTTTTCCTCCAATCGTCAAAAATTCCTTAAAAATCATGAAAGCTTAACTTTGATTGCAGTTTCAATTCATTCCCAATATATACCATCCGTTTCTACCAATCTTTACCACTTCTTTAAATCAACGCGTATCCCTTACTGCCTGCGGCATGTATATGATATGTAAACATTCAGATTAGCTATTCCCTCCCATACAGTAACGTGCAGCCCGATTATTGCCTTTTTAACCAATTGTTTTGCCGTGTCTTTAACCCGCTAATTTTCTGCCTACCCTGACCCTGGCGTTGGAGGGATGTGACAGCAATTGGCAGGCTCTGGTCAAATAAGTGGGTGGGTTAGAGCAAGTGAGTAACATGGTGTGGCCTGGTTCTCCTACGCTCGGGCCTGGTTCTCCTACGCTTGGGCATCGGGGATTGCCAGTCCTCTCTCCCCCCCTCCCGAAGCAAGGCGCAGGGCGAAAATCGACTCGACATGTTATAAAGCAAATAGAAATTGTAACAAAAGTAAACTTACTACATGCTTCCAGCAGCCCCAGTCCTCTCTCCCCTCCTCCCAAGGCACTAAGGGAAGCTTCCCTGCCTCCCGGGGGCAGCCGGCGGCGAAAGTGGCTTCCAGCAGCCCCACCGGTGAAGGTGCATGAACGCACGTCCAATTTGGGCGCTCAAGCAGCGAAGGTGCATGAGCGCACGCCGTGACCTGAGCGCCCGGATGGACGTCCGAGGTCACGGCATGTGCTCATGCGCCTTCGCTGCTTGAGCATCCAAATTGGACATGCGTTCATGCACCTTGGCCGGCGGGACTGCTGGAAGCCGCTTTCGCCGCCGGCTGCCCCCAGGAGGCAGGGGAGCCATGGTGGGCACCTCGGGAGGAGGGGAGATGCATGAACGGCATTGAACGCACGTCCAATTTGGATGCTCAAGCAGCGAAGCTGCATGAGCGCACGCCGTGACCTCGGATGTCCATCTGAGCGCTCAGGTCACGGCGTGCGCTCATGCGCCTTCGCTGCTTGAGAGCCCAAATTGGACGTGCGTTCATGCACCTTCGCCAGCGGGGCTGCTGGAAGCAGCTTTCGCCGCCGGCTGCCCCCGGGAGGCAGGGGAGCCACGGTGGGCGCCTCGGAAGGAGGGGAGAGAGGACTGGGGCTGCTGGAAGCATTCAGTAAGTTTACTTTTGTTACAATTTCTATTTGCTTTAATAACATGTCGAGTCGATTTTTGCCCTGCGCCTTGCTTCGGGAGGGGGGGAGAGAGGACTGGAAATCCCCGATGCCCGAGCGTAGGAGAACCATCCACTTCCTGGTACCTGCCATTTCAAATGTCAATTGAAATGACATTTGAAATGACAGGTACCAGCACACCCAGGATACTGTATAGGCGCTGTATAGCGCTCTATACAGTAAAATGGATTGCGCTTCATGGACGCTTCATGGACGTGCTTTGGACGCGGCTTGCAATTGCATGCCATTTAAATACTGTATCGAGCGGTATGTGATGTTTTAATGTAACGCCTTAGACACGATTGTTCTGTTGTATTGTAAACTGACATGATTTGTAAATCCTACAAGAATGTCGGTATATAAGAATTCAAAATAAATAAATAAATAAATGTGATCCGAACTGTGCGTGCGGCAAACGAGCGGACGCCCGGTACCGCCGCACTTTTTCTTACGCGCCCTTACTGTATCGGCCTGTTGGATTCTTTTCCATTCTGGAGCTCCCTCTGCTGCTTTAGAGTAAGAACTATAGGGTCCAATTTTAAATCCTACGCCCGCGGGGTACATTTGTGCGTGCTACCTGGCACGCACAAATGTACACCCGATTTTATAACATGCGTGCACTGCCGCACGCATGTTATAAAATCAAGGGTTGGTGCATGCTAGGGGGTGCACACTTGTGTACCTTGCTCGCGCCGAGCCCAAGGGGAGCCCTGATGGTTTTCCCCATTCCCTCCAAGGCCGCTCCGAAATCAGAGCGGCCTTGGAGGGAACTTTACTTTAGCTCCCCCTCACCTTTCCCTCCTTTCCCCTATCTAACCCACCCCCCAGCCCTACCTAAATCCCCCCCCCACCTTATTTTGCCAAGTTACGCCTGCCAGAGGCAGGCATTACTTGCACGCGCCGGCCAGCTGCCGGCGCGCAAACCTCCGGCATGGCTGCTATGCCAGAGGACTCGGGACCTCCCACAGACCGCCACCCCACCCCCAGCCCCACCCCCGGCTGCCCATTTTTGAAAGCCCCGGGACATACGCGCGTCCCGGGGCTTGCGTGCACCACCGAGCCTATGCAAAATAGGCTCGGCATGCGCAGGGATAGGTTTTCGGGGATTACGTCCGTATATTATGCGCATAACCCTTTGAAAATCTACCCCATAATGTTTTGCTAATTCTTCTGAGACTACATTAAACAAAAGGCCCCTGTTTATAATTATACTTTTCTTTTTTCTTTTTACACTTTTCTCCCTGTAAAGCTTACAATTACACTATCAGGCTGTTCGCTTGGCTTTGGAGGGCTAGTTTTGTGTGAGTGAAATATCTATTAGATCATAATAATAAAAGCATCTGATAAAAATAGGCTTCCCTAGTCTATATTAGTGGTTCCCAAACCTGCCCTGTGGGACCTCCACAATAAATATGCATGAGATAAATGTGTATGCATTGGTGGTAGTGCATACAAATCTACCTCATGCATATTCATTGTGGATATCCTGAAACCCTGACTGGCTGGGGGTCCCCCAGGTCAGGTTTGGGAACCACTGGTCTACACTGATTGCATGTTCAAATATTGGTGAAAGTATAACCCAGGCATGGCCAACTCAGGTCCTTGTTAGCCACAAACAGGCCAGGTTTTCAGGATATAAATAATGAATATGCATGAGAGAGAACTGTATACAATGGAGGCAGTACATATATATCTATCAGATGCACATTCATTGTGGGTATCCTGAAAATCTGGCCTGTTTGTGGCTCTCAAAACCTGTGTTGCCCACCCCAGCTATAGCCTTTATCCAACAAGTCAACTTTGCTTGATTCCTTTTAACAAATGTTATTTTTGGCAGGTTAACATAGCTATGCCTTTCTACTCTGTAGATTTAGAAAACTCTGAATTGCTTTGTCTATTTAACAAAACAGTATAGGATATTTCTCTTTAAATTTGGCACTATGCAGCATGTGATTCTTCTCACAAGACTGTTTCCTGCTTTCTAACATCTGGCTACTACTTCACTAGGGTCTAAGTTCCAATCATTGGATTATATTAGTAATGCAAAGAAGCAAAGGAAGCAGCATCAGTCCTGCTGTAACATTCCAGGCAATAAGCCAGATGTTACAGTTCAATGATGTTGTCAATAGAGATTTCCAAAGTAAACCTTGGAAGTATCATATCATTTAGAAAAACACATTTCATGCAATAATTTGGAATAGGCAAGAACTTTGTTAAAACTTTAAAATGAAAATACAATTTCAGGTAACTATAGTCCTCAAAAGCCACAAACAGGCGAGGTTTTCAGGGTATCCACAATGAATATGCATGAGATAGATTTGCATGTGCTATCTCCATTATATGCAAATCTATTGTATGCATATTCATTGTGGATACCCTGAAAACGTGGTATGTTGGTTCTTGAGGACCACAGATGGTCACCCATGAACTAAATGATCTAAAAGCAGTACTGAGCATCCTGTGTGAAAAACTATCATAAAACAGAATTAGGAATTTCTGTAATTTGGTTAACTAATTTATTCCCAGACAGCCATGCATCTTGTTACAATTACAATACATGAAAATGTGAAAATGAGATGCTTATACTTGATAACCTAAGTTGCTCAAAAGTGCAGTGTATTTTAGCTTGTCACTGCATATTATATTGCATGGTTTATTACCACCTACAAGATGAAATCATTCTCATAGTGTGATAAACCATGACATGATCATATTGCAGGGAACCTGGTCTGGCAAAGATTCAACTACACATTGCCCTGCAGACTTCAAACAATTGTTAATTCCTGCAATAAAGAAGAAAAAAGGAGATGAAATGGGTATGTGCAAGGGGTGTAAGATCCCTGTCTGGTATACAGAGGAATTAGCTGAATTTATTGTGTCTATTAAAAAAGATAAAACACATGGGTTAAAGTATCAAAAGATTTTCTCCAAAATCCACATGATCCCTACCACTATGCCTTCTACATATTGACTTTAGGTTGCCCATGTATTGACTCTGAACATTTTGTAGTCATGCAATTCAAAACTGATTTTACTGTTTGCTTGGAGGGCAGCACTTTATATAGAGATATATATGTATATATTGGAAAGGAACTAGATTTTCTTTCTTATCTGGGGAAAAAAAACACTTATTTAAGGATAAGATACTTTGCAGTAGTATCTTGGAAAAGCAAAGGTACAGCTAGTGGGAAGGGACTCAAATCTATTTAAATGTCTAGACCTATATATCCTGAAGGGGCAATTAAATGTTCCTCAGGCAGTGTATTATTATTATTGTTTTGAATTATTTACACTGCAATTTGCCTAATATGATTGTGTCAATAAAGGCAGACAATAAATATTTTAATAAATAATAAATAAATAGAGACAAAGTATCATTCACTATGCCATATCAGAGTGGAAGGCCTGTGTACTAAAAAGTGCTAAAACCACTCTTTATATATGTGCTAACGCAGCAATAATGAGGGATACATTATGTAATTAATTTTTACAATATTTTTATTATGTTCTCGCTGAATGTTTTGCACCCATTACTAGCTAATGAATGCATGTAAATAGAAAAAAAACATGTTGAGGAAATGGATCTCACGATAATTTAGTGTGCATTACTTTAACTTCCTGTCGGGCCGATACAGTAAAGTCCGCGGGAGAGCAGACGAACTCCCGCTCTCCCAGTGCACGCAATTCACTATGCAAATTATGCGGCCAGGTAGAAACGCGGAAAAGGAAGTGCTAGGGACACTATCGCGTCTCTAGCGCCTCCTTTTTGACAGGAGCGGCGGCTGTCAGTGGGTTTGACAGCCGACGCTCAATTTTGCCGGCGTCGGTTCTCGAGCCCACTGCAGCTACGGGCTCAGAAACCGGACACCGGCAAAATTGAGCGTCCGATTTTCGACCTGACAGCCGCGGGCCAAATTCAATTTTTTTTTTTTTTTTTTACTTTTTTTACTCTTCAGGACCTCCGACTTAATATCGCTATGATATTAAGTCGGAGGGTGCACAGAAAAGCAGTTTTTACTGCTTTTCTGTGCACTTTCCCGGTGCCAGAAGAAATTAGAGCCGACCTTTGGGTCGGTTCTAATTTCTGAAAGTAAAATGTGCGGCTTGGCTGCACATTTTACTTTCTGTATCCCACGCGCATGCCTAATAGGGCCATCAACATGCATTTGCATGTTGAGGGCGCTATTAGGTGCCACGGGTTGGATGCGCGTTTTCCTCCCCTTACTGAATAAGGGGTAAGGGAAAATGCGCGTCCGATAGCAGGCTAACAGGCCGATACTGTACAGTGCGCTCCGTCGGAGCGCACTGTACTGTATCGGCCTGTGTGTGGTTAAATAACATAAAAAAAAACAAATCCCAGAAAGCAGTTGAATCCCAAAAAATCAACCAGTAGCAAGAAGGGAAGCAAGAAACAATTTACAAATTAAAGTATAGCAAGGTGTCAACAAGCCTGTCAGTGTACCCAATAGAATTACAACAGTTATATTACTTGTTGTTGAAATGGATTACTTAGCTTAGCCCCTGAGGAAGCATTATACTGTGAAACATCAGCCATGTTAGGCTTGGGCTTTATGAATGGATTTGAGTCTGGTTGTCAATAAATACTTTTGAAGTACATGAACAACAAACTTTGTCAAAAAAATTCTTAAATAACATTTGCACAGGCATGTTTAATACACTACTCTCCACCCCCTATCTGCAATTTTTTTAAAGCTACCACATGCTACTATAACCTTCTCAGCAGGGTTAGTGCAACCCACTGTGCAAACTGTTCACTTGCACAGGGTGATGGCTCCAAGGGGGCGGTGCACTGGGCCACCTGCAGCCAAATTGGAAATGAGGCTGCAGGGCCGTCTTGTGCACTCCAGCCTGCTGGCAGCCAAAGTAAAGAAAAGGTCAGCGGACTGCCCAAAGCATAGGAACCGCTAAAGGAGGCTTGCCAGCTCAGATTTAGTTATTATCAGATCAGGAAGGGGTTTGGGTTACCTCTGCCAATCCAATAACACAATTTGAGCTGGCAAGCCTCCTTTAGTGGTTCCTGTGCCACGGGCAGTCTGCCAGCCTTTTCTGTACTTCAGCTACTTTGATATTCCTGCTGCCTGCTCACACGGAAAGGAGGGGGGAAAGTAATCCTGATTGTAATAAATTGTACCAGGGATTTGGAGGAGGAAGACCTTGGGGAGGGCTAAGAGGCTGATAGTAACTGGATGAGAAGGAGGGGGAAGGGCATTAGGGAGCAGGCATGAAGAAAGCGGGGAAAGCATAGCAAGGGGTGAGAAGAGGGGAAGACAGAGCCTATAGAAGAAGGGAGAAGGAATGAAGGGAAAAAACCTGAGATAGTTACTCACTAAGGAGGGAGAAGAATCTCTAGAGGAACAGGGATGGTGGAAGAACTGAGAGTGTGGGAGAAGGGGGAATATTTAGAGGGAGGGAAGAAAGGGATGAAAAATGGAAGAGCAAGATAGTGAGGGGAAAGGGGAGGAAGAGCTGAGGTAGTGAGGGAAGGAAGTGAGCAGTGAGGGAAAGAGCTGAGGTAGTGAGGTTGCAGTTCATCCTGTAGACCCCATCCCATCCACTGGTAGCCTAAGCAGAAAAGAAGCTGCGGACTGCCAGTGGACCCCAGCTCACCAGCATCCAAAGTGGAGTGGATACCACCTTGTTTTCCCAACTCAATAGATGCCAAAATGAAGAGGTGGGCTCAAGGTGCTATACCGGGGTACAAATTATATCTCAATGACAGAGAGGAGCACCCAGGAGGAGGTGTGGCGCTTTATGTCCGGGATAGCATAGAGTCCAACAGGATAAACATCCTGCATGAGACTAAATACAAAATTGAATCTATATGGGTAGAAATCCCTTGTGTATCGGGGAAGACTATAATGATAGGGGAATACTACCATCCACCTGGTCAAGACGGACAGTGAAATGCTAAGAGAAATTAGGGAAGCTAACCAAATTGGTAGTACAGTAATAATAGGAAACTTCAATTACCCCAATATTGACTGGGTAAATGTATCATCAGGACATGCTGGAGAGATGGATGGAATAAATAATTGTTTTATGGAGCAATTGGTTTAGGAACCAATGAGAGAGGGAGCAATTTTAGATCTAATTCTCAGTGGAACACAGGACTTGGTGAGAGAGGTAATGGTGGTAGGGCTGCTTGGCAATAGTGATCATTATATGATCAAATTTGATTTAATGACTGGAAGAGGAACAGTGTGCAAATCAAAGGCTCTCGTGCTAAAACTTTCAAAAGGGAAACCTTGACAAAATGAGAAAAATTGTTAGAAAAAAACTGAAAGGAGCAGCTACAAAAGTAAAAAATGTCCAGGAGGTGTGGTCATTGTTAAAAAATACCATTCTAGAAGCACAGTCTAGATGTATTCCACACATTAAGGAAGGTGGAAAGAAGGCAAAATGATTAACGACATGGTTAAAAGGGGAGGTGAAAGAAGCTATTTTAGACAAAACATTTTCATTCAAAAATTGGAAGAAGGATCCAACAGAAGAAAATAGGACAAAGCATAAATGTTGGCAAGTTAAATGTAAGACATTGATAAGACAGGCTAAGAGAGAATTTAAAAAGAAGTTGGCTGTAGAGGCAAAAACTCACAGTAAAAACTTTTAAAAATATATCCGAAGCAGAAAGCCTGTCAGGGAGACAGTTGGACTGTTAGATGATCGAGGGGTTAAAGGGGCATTTAGAGAAGATAAGGCCATCGTGGAAATATTAAATGATTTATTTGCTTCGGTGCTTACAGAAGTGGATGTTGGGGAGGTACCCGTAATGGAAAAGGTTTTCATGGGTAATGATTCAGATGGACTGAATCAAATCACGGTGAACCTAGAAGATGTGGTAGGCCTGATTGACAAACTGAAGAGTAGTAAATCACCTGGATCGGATGGTATTCACCCCAGAGTTCTGAAGGAATTAAAAAATGAAATTTCAGACCTATTAGTAAAAATTTGTAACCTATCATTAAACTCATCCATTGTACCTGAAGACTGGAGGATAGCAAATGTAACCCCAATATTTAAAAAGGGCTCCAGGGGCGATCCAGGAAACTACAGACCGGTTAGCTTGACTTCAGTGCCAGGAAAAATAGTGGAAAGTGTTCTAAACATCAAAATCACAGAACATATAGAAAGACATGGTTTAATGGAACAAAGTCAGCATGGCTTTACCCAGGGCAAGTCTTGCCCCACAAATCTGCTTCACTTTTTTGAAGGAGTTAATAAACATGTGGATAAAGGTGAACCGGTAGATGTAGTATAGTTGGATTTTCAGAAGGTGTTTGACAAAGTTCCTCATGAAAGGCTTCTAGGAAAAGTAAAAAGTCATGGGATAGGTGGCGATGTCCTTTCATGGATTGCAAACTGGCTAAAAGACAGGAAACAGAGAGTAGGATTAAATGGACAATTTTCTCAGTGGAAGGGAGTGGACAGTGGAGTGCCTCAGGGATCTGTATTGGGACCCTTACTTTTCAATATATTTATAAATGATCTGGAAAGAAATACGACGAGTGAGATAATCAAATTTTCAGATGACACAAAATTGTTCAGAGTAGTTAAATCACAAGCAGATTGTGATAAATTGCAGGAAGTCCTTGTGAGACTGGAAAATTGATCATCCAAATGGCAAATGAAATGTAATGTGGATAAGTGCAAGGTGATGCATTTAGGGAAAAATAACCCATGCTATTATTACACAATTTTGGGTTCCTTATTAGGTGCTACAACCCAAGAAAGAGTTCTAGGCGTCATAGTGGATAACACATTGAAATCGTCGGTTCAGTGTGCTGCGGCAGTCAAAAAAGCAAACAGAATGTTGGGAATTATTAGAAAGGGAATGGTGAATAAAACGGAAAATGTCATAATGCCTCTGTATCGCTCCATGTTGAGACCACACCTTGAATACTGTGTACAATTCTGGTCGCCGCTTCTCAAAAAAGATATAATTGCGATGGAGAAGGTACAGAGAAGGGCTACTAAAATGATAAGGGGAGAGAAACAGCTCCCCTATGAGGAAAGACTAAAGAGGTTAGAACTTTTCAGCTTGGAGAAGAGACAGCTGAGGGGGGATATGATAGAGATGTTTAAAATCATGAGAGGTCTAGAATGGGTAGATGTGTATTGGTTATTTACTCTTTTGGATAGTAGAAAGACTAGGGGACACTCCATGAAGTTAGCATGGGACACATTTAAAACTAATCAGAGAAAGTTATTTTTTACTCAACGCACAATTAAACTCTGGAATTTGTTGCCAGAGGCTGTGGTTAGTGCATTTAGTATAGCTGTGTTTAAAAAAGGATTGGATAAGTTCTTGGAGGAGAAGTCCATTACCTGCTATTAAGATCACTTAGAGAATGGCCACTGCCATTAGCAATGGTAACATGGAATAGACTTAGTTTTTGGGTACTTGCCAGGTTCTTATGGCCTGGATTGGCCACTGTTGGAAACAGGATGCTGGGCTTGATTGACCCTTGATCTGACCCATTATGGCATTTTCTAATGTTCTTAAGATAACACTACGAGTTGCTCACACCATCTTAGGAACCTTGAACTTCGCATGTAATATAATTCCCATGGGACGAGATTTTGTGAGAAGACTGGCAGCAGCCACAGTTGGGATGCAGCATCTCCATCACTTCTTAAGAGTGTCAAAGGCCATATTTGCAGATTTTAATGTGTGGAGCTCATTCCTCAAAAAATTCAATGGTGTTTCCATTCTACAGGGACCCCCACTTTCTATCAAAGATCTGGACAGTCACACAGATGTGTCAGGGGGTTGGAGTTTCAGAGCATTCTTTCTTTTAAATGACAGCTTCTTAATAGGTGTTGAATGCTAGGAAATATGCCTTGTCTACAAATTCCATGGCAGATTCCCCAATTTGCCACATATTCTCCCTTGAACCAAATTTTTCAGTGAACAAATGCATGTGGATTTTTTTTAGTAAACTTTGGCAGATTGTTGAATTTCTGAAAAAGTGGAAAATGTTGGACCTGTTGTGTTCTATGTCCATGGAAGGCCACAACCGTGGTCCCCTACCTCGTCCGCGGCGGTGACCTACCTCGGCAGGTTCGGGGGAAACCCCTGACTGGGTGCCCGTTGCCCTGGCGCGGGTCCCCGGCCTGATCGCCGGGTGGAGAGCCATCCTTGCTCTGCCCCCGCGCTGTCCCTGCGGCCTTTCCTCCATGGAGGAAATCCAAGATGGCCACCACCATCTTTAGGCATGAGGCTGCGCCTCCTCACTAGAATTAAAGGGACCTGATCTCTTTAATCCCCTACAGCTGTTCCTTATGAGCCAGAGCAGACGAAGTATAAAAGGCTTCCTCTGCTCATTCCTTGACTTGGCAACGTCTCCTGTGAGTGAGTCTGCTTGCTTCGGTGAGTTCCAGCGTCTTGACTCCTTGTTCCATTTCCGTCTTGATTTTTGGTATTGACTTCGGATCGGCTAGTGGTGATTCCTGGTATTGACTTCAGATCGGCAATCGGTGATTCTCTGGTATGTGACCTTGGACTGGTAAGCAAAGACCATCTGGCACTTGACCCTGGACCTCTTCTGACCGTCTTCAAGGGCCCACCTAAGTCCCAGCCGCCCGGGTCCCTACGGGCTCCTCCTGGGGGGACCGCGGAACTCCATTGGTGAAGACACACCTCCGTTCCTCGACGTCATGACTCTTGGTCCACCTTCAGTCGCTCCTGCCTACAGTGCCGAGGGTCAGCTGGTCACCTCTTCTGTTCCTGCCTCGCCTCCCGATGGGAGAGCTTCCGATCTTCCGCTAAGGTATACCATCCTCCCATCGGCCCAAGGGTTCACAAGCCTGAGCATAACAGGACCATATTTTTTTCATGGCTGCTCAGATTAGCTGATATAAACTTGAACATAAGGGGCTGAATTTTCAATGCACTTACACATGTAAAATTAGCATATAAATGCATAGATAGCTTATAATCACATAATTTCTATTTAATGAACATCAAAATTATGCATTATACATTGCATTTCGCATACACATTTATGAGAGAAAAAAAGGCTATCTAAGCGTGTTCCAGGGCAGTCCCAACGGTTACGTGTGTAAGTTGCTATTTTATAAGAGACATACACATGAACATTTGGCAAATTACTTTCATCATTTTACACCTGATAATTATCTTGCATAATGATTTCAGACTTGTTTATTGTGCATTATTGGCTGGATGGGAGGTTTGCGTTAATTGGGGGGAGTTCAAGCTGAACAGCCAGAAGAGTCTTGACAATCTGGAAAAGGAATGAGCAAACTAGTGGAGGATTCGGAAAACTGATATTTTCAATTGCGCATGCATATTTTAAATTATATTGATTTCTGCACATAAATCTGCTTTTAAGCAAGCAAGTTCAATTTTTTTTTTCACTCGGAAAAGTACGCGTGTATATTTTTAAAGTTGGTAGGAAATGTACACACATTCAATGTGATTCGATATTCATACATACCAGCTTTATTCTTAACTTGGTATCTTTCTATTCTACTTTTAATCTCTACTTGTACTGTGTCACAAATTATGTATTGTTACCTTTTTGATGGGGTATCTACCATGTTTGTTGATGTTTGATTCATTGCTATTAAAATGGTTTTCAATAAAAGTTACATTTATTTATTTATTTATTTTATTGATTGTATACACCGTCATTTGGTTGGACCATCACATTGGTTTACAAGTTAATAGAACATAAGCTAATACAATAATTCAGAGTATTAGCGAACGCATGTTATAAAATCGGGAGTAGATTTGTTTGCGATGGGTTGCGCGAACAAATCTACTCCCGCGCGCACCTTTTAAAATCTACCCCATATTGTGCTGGATATAAATGTTATTGTTCTTGAGATATTCTATGAGTTGTTTTTGTACTATCTTCTCTAACAGTTTAGCGACAAAGGGAAGTTTTGAGATTGGTCTGTAATTGTTTAAGTCTGAAGGGTCAAGATTGTGTTTCTGTAGTATAGGTCTTATTATGGCACTTTTTAAAAGATCAGGAACATTTCCTTCTTGAGACTCAGATTAATTATAGAGGCTAGGACTATAGATATAGTGTGGGCTATTGGTTTAAGGGATGCAATCAGAATACTGTCTGAGTGTGGAGCAGGGTTAAGTTTATAAATTAGAGTCTAAATTTCCGTGGATGATGTTTCATCAAAAGTGGACCATTTGGTGGTTTCTCTCGGGGTAAGCTTAATTTGTTGATTATGAGTGGGGTTAATGATGGTTGTTAACAATTTTCTGTTTTAAGAATTCAGCAATTTCATTACAACTGTTAGTCAGTAATAGGTTGTTTTGATCAATAGTATTATCTTTTGTTAGGTTTTGGACAATGGAAAATAATGTTTTAAACAAAACAAAGAAGTAGAAAAAGCTGAAATTTGCCTGCTTCTTCTTTGTGTAGAAGTTTTATATACAGAACATCCTTAGGGTGAATTTTCAAAGCCCTTACACACATAAAAATAGCTTGTATGCATGTAAGTAGCTTGTACTTATATAATCACTATTTTATAAACATAAAATTACCAAAGTACTTTACTTTTTGTTCACATATATGCACAAAGTATAGGAACGTTCTAAGGATGTTCTCAATGGGGCCAACAGTTATGTACATAAGTCACTGTTTTATAAGACACTTATGCACATACATTTGGAAATTTGCACATGTTATTTTACACCTGGTAATTATCTTGTGTAATTGATAGGTCCTGTTTTTTGAGTATTTTTGCTTGGTGGACTGGGAGGCATTCAGGATGAAGAACCAGAAGCATCTTGATGTCCTGGAGAAGGACTGGGCAAACTAGTGGAGGAATCTGGAAAATTGATAATTTCAATTCATGTTTGAAAAGATATTGATTTCTACATTTAATTTGAGTTTTATGATGTAAATTCCATTTTTATTCATGCGAAAATATGCACACATATATTTTTAAAACTAGAAGGAAAAATATCAACTTCAATGTATTGAAATACTCTCTTTAAATATGTTGCATGTATTCATGTCTAAGCACACATACAATTATTGTGGAAAGAAGCGCAAAAACACACTTAAAAATCAAAATGATAGATATAAATGTGTGATGTGGAGGCTCTTGCAAATGGTCTGTTAACAAGTGAAAGTTGATGTAAGTCAGGCTGATCAAATCAACTGACAAACCAGGGCTTCCTTGTAATGTATGCATAGCAAATTTAATCCAGAAGCAAATCAGAAGTAAAATTTTTAATTCAGTCCCCCGACACTGGACTATGTTTCACCAAGGATGCATCGGGAGGAACAGCTTACATCATAAACACTTTTTAAATATTTGTCATCATAAACACAATAACACATATTCATATTTGAGAAATAATTTAAAAGGAGACTTTAAAGGACAAATTTAGAAAGTGTTTAAATTTGAATCCATGAATCAGAATAGAGTATGAATACATTCATTTAAGTGTTCAAAATAGGCAAAAATAGCTTTGGTAGCTATGCATATATTACAAGGAAGACTGAGTTTGTCAATTTCATTTGATCAGCCTGACTTACATCAATTTTCACTTGTTAACAGACCATTTACAAAAGCCTCTGCAACACAAATTTGTATCTATCATTTTAAGCACATTTACACACATATGTTGGTGAGTAGACATATATGTATTTTATAATACATGTATATCAGTTATGCATGGCTTATAAAATATTTTTGTAGATCTCTGTGTGGCCATATATGTGTGCTTAGTGGATCATGAGGAGTCTTTGAAAGATATCCTCTTAGAGGCTGATATTTAAAAGCCATTTAGATGGATAACTGAAAAGGTATTATCCAACTAAGGGCCTCATTTTCCAATATTGCTAATAAGCATGTGTATCACAAATTGCAATATCAGCTATGTTAAAGGCTGTTATCACAAGTCGCACTATTAGCCCAATTTGGGCTACATTGCCAGTATATCATGGTTCATGATGTTTCTGGATAGGCCTGTTTTGTGTGAGTGAGAGAGAGAGAGAGAACCTTGCTATAGTGCCTCCTCCCTAGACAGGTATTTGTATCCCTATGGGAGGCCCACCTAGTAACTCGAGGTGGGGTTTAGGCATGAGTGTAGGGGGTTAGGGGCCACTTTCACATTCAACGTGAGACGTACGAACAAAACAGTGGTCTCTTGTGAAGATTTGCTGGCCTTCGGAGTGAGGAAACTCACTCCAAGATGAGATTTGGGCAATGTTCTCTCAACCTTGCTTGATGTTACCCAGGTAGAGACTCCCTCAAGCTAGGATGAGAGAACATTGCCCAAATCTCATCTTCGAGTGAGTTTCCTCACTCTGTAGGTCATCAAATCTTCACAAGAGACCACTGTTCTGTTCGTACGTCTCACGTTGAATGTGAAAGTGGCCCCTAACCCCCTACACTCATACCTAAACCCCACCTCGAGTTACTAGGTGAGCCTCTCATAGGGATACAAATACCTGTCTAGGGAGGAGTCACTATAGCAAGGGTCTCTCTCTCTCTTTCTTTCTCTCTTTCTCTCTCTCTCTCACACCACAGTGCAGTTGTTTTGCAGCACACGATAAATCCTCCCTACTTTACATTTGCTCTGCCCCTGAATACAAAATTAAAACTTTGCATTTGCAAATCGCGTTAACTGCTGTTAGCGCGATTTGCGGAATTATCACATGCGGTAACTCCTTGGAAAATGAGGCCCTAAATGACTAAACCAGCTAATTTAAAGACTTTTCAGCTAAATTCTAGCTGGATAATGAGTTATCCAGCTAGAATTTAGTTAGATGTCAGATGCATTCTGGGGAGGAGCAGAGTTAGCCACATTAGTTCACCAGTTAACTCCCATATTCATTGTTAGCCATTAACTTATTTGGCTAACTAATTGTGCCACTGACCTTTCCTAACCCTAATCAGATAAACATAGCTTGCTAAATTTAGAGCTGGAAAACATAAACATTCTAAGGATTTCTTGTAAAACAATGCAGTTTTTTGTGTCTCTTCCAAATTTTATAGGAATCTACAATTTGTTATCTATTTGTATCATTAATGTGGTAATAATCAAACTGCCTGCATTTCAGTAAACCCTGCTGACAATTTTCCAAAATAATCAAAGCAAAATATGTGAGTAGTTTCGCTTTATTGACCCACTTTAATTTGATCTTTATTTTTGTTCAGGTACTTTTTAAAGGTTAATTTATGTGTGTTTACATGTTTTCCCCTATGGAAATGGCTTTGAGTATTGCCTTCAAGGTTTAGGAACATGTTAATCTAAATATATATATATATATATAAAACAATTAAATCTCTAGAAGGCTTTTCAGTGCTTTGAAAATTTATAACATTTCCACTATCTTCAAAAATTTAGATGGAATCATTTGGATGGAAATCTTTAGGCATTTCCAGGAACGTGGATGATTCATATTTTCAATTTTCAGTGCTACCACACATCTGTCTTATTTGTTTATATAGTAGGAAAACATACTAAAATATTAATAATTTTAGTGAATGAATACTGAACTACTGTAAAGACATTTTTTCCATATTTATAGATAGTCATAAATGAGATATTCCTCAAATTCCTTGACACCTGCCAGCAACATTTTAACTTGCAGAATTTTTTATCCATTATGTGTTAATAAATGTGTAATTAAATCAATGACAAGTTGTCAACCAAAAGGCATCACATACATTACTGAAAAATGATATCTACAGAGCAGGACAAACAGAAAACTGCAAATATTATATTAAATATTGATTATTCAAATATATATAATCAGAAGAATTTACTTATGAATATTTATAAGTATAATATTCATGTTCAGAATTAACTTGTGAATATTTATAAGTATACTATTCATGTTCAGAGACAAAATGTTAAATGTTATAATGCAGTTTTATTTTCTATAAGATGTTTCATATGAATCTCTGCCAATTGTGCTGGAAGAGGTTTTATATAAAATTCGGATCTTAAAGAAGATTTTGATTTGGTCTTTATACTGGATTATTTTTTGATGAATGGAAGAAGTACCTATGATGGACACTTTTAGATCAGAAAATAGTGCTGACAAAAATAATCAAAAAGAGAATTAAAGTTAAAGAATAAAGGGATTTTTTTGGATAAGTAAAGGAATGATTGCGACAACTGAAGAAATAAGCACTTGTGACAAGTGAAGAATGATGCTGACTGTTACGTTATAAAGTAGTAAGTCTGAAGGAATATGCAGGCTGTGTAAACACAATAGATCGAAAAAGAAGATGTTTCCTGAGGGAGAAGAAAGAAGAGGATATACAGGAGAAACAGATGGAAGCAAAAACATATAAATGCCACTTGCTTCTTCTTCATTCCACCTGAAAACAAGAGAATTGGTTCAGCAAATTTGAGGCCAGATCTGGGTATTAATCCATAGGGATGTGAATCATTTTTTGACGATTTAAAACAATCATCAGATATTTTTTAAATCATCAAAAATCATTAAGAGTCGCGATACAATAGAAATTCCCACAATTTATTGTGAAAAATCATAAATTGGGGGAGGGCGGGAAAACCGGCACACCAAAACAACCCCTAAACCCACCCCGACCTTATAAAACTAATCCCTTACCTTCACCCACCCTCACAAACCCCCCCAAAACGTTTTACGAATACCTGGTGGTCCAGTGGGGGCGCGGGGACCGATCTCCCACTCTCGGGCCATCGGCGCCATTTTGGCTGCCACTCAAAAATGGAGCTGATGGCCCGATAAAAAAAAAAAACCACCCGACCCTTTAAAAATGACCCCTTAGCTTTCCCCACCCTCCCAAGCCCCCCAAAACATTTTAAAATTACCTGGTAGTCTAGTGGTGGTCCCGGGAGCAATCTCCCATTCTCAGGCCGTCGGCTGCCACTCATAAAGATGGCGCGGATGGCCCTTTACCCTTACCATGTGACAGGGTATCTGTGCCATTGGCTGGCCCTTGTCACATGGTAGGAGCAGTGGCTGGCTGGCGCCATCTTTAAAGATGGCCGATGCCATCGTAAAGATGGGCGCCGCCATGTTTAAAGATGGCCAGCGCCATCTTTAAAGATGGCCACTGCCATCGTAAAGATGGCGCCGGCCATCCAGTGCTCCTACCATGTGACAGGCGCCAACCAATGGCACGGATACCCTGTCACATGGTAAGGGCAAAGGGCCATCTGTGCCATCTTTATGAGTGGCAGCCGATGGCCTGTGAACGGGAGATCGCTCCCGGGACCACCACTAGACCACCAGGTAATTTTAAAATGTTTTGGGGGGCTCGGGAGGGTGGAGGTCATTTTTAAAGGGTCGGGTGGGTTGTTTTTTTTTTATCGGGCCATCGGCGCCATTTTTGAGTGGCAGCCAAAATAGCGCCGATTGCCTGAGAGCAGGAGATCGGTCCCCGCGCCCCCACTGGACCACCAGGTACTCGTAAAAGGTTTGGGTGTGGTTCGGGAGGGTGGGGGAAGGTATGGGGTCAATTTTAAAGGGTCGGGCCTCACTAAAAAAAAATTAACGATGTGAATCGGAACCAATTCCCATTCACATCACCACCGATCAGATTTGTTTCTCCCTCTAGCCGAACCCGATCGTTAAGATGATCGGGCACACGATTCACATCCCTATTAATCCAACATTCTCTCTTACCCCAGCTCATTTTCAGAGAATGTCATATTGTTTCTCATTGTAAATTTTGTGACACGCAATGACATTTGGCAAGGTACCTGACAATGAAATTCAGAAAACATTCTAAGATATTGTGAACTTTACTAATGTTCCAAAATTTGAGTTTCATCATTAGAAAACATCAAAATAGAGTCAAATCCAATGAGACATTGATTGTACCCTGAAGAAATATAAACTGGGATTTCACATGTTTCAAGTCAACTTACTCTTCATGATTTTATATTTTATTTTACTCAGAAATACCATGAAAGCTGACACAAAAATTCAGTATAAAACAGGCATTCCTATTACCAAATTAATTCCTACTGATAACCTCACAGGATTTTAAGGAGTATGGTGAAGATCCACCAAATGCTGTGTTTATCTGTCTATGCCAATTACAATTGAATATCATCCTCCTTTTTAGCATAGAGATTTTATTGCTCACCTTCCCAAACCCATGTTCAAGTGAGTGACAATTCAGGTATAGTAAGTAGACTCCTATTCAATCTGAGTTGGCACCTGTGGCAAAGAGGGTGAGGTGACTTGTCTAAAGTCACATGGTATATCAGTAAGAGTGGTGAGATTTGAACCCTGGCTTCTCTAGTTCTAAGCCCACTAGGATGCTCCTTCTAGCACCCCACTTATCAGATATATGGTCTATTTTATTTTTGATACTTCCATATGCTACTGTCCTCTTAGTCAATTTCTGTCCACACATAAATATTCCCCTATCCATACACACACGCTCTTTATGTCCCATCCCATCCATTCCCTGACACAAACCTTCTCCCTCCCCGATCTGAATCCAGTATTCTCTTCCCCTCCCCTCCCCTCCCCAGTCCAACCCAGCAACTTTTCCCCTCCATTTCCCATTCTAGTCCAGAACTCTTTTCCTTTTCCCTAGCAGTAGCACTCTTCCGCCTTACCTAGCTAGATGCAAGCACTCCCTCCTTAGCTTAATGCCAATGCTTACTGGCCAGAACAACCCAATATTCTCCCTAATTCACCTCTCCTACCTCAAAGATCAAGGACTATGTCCTGATTCAACTACAAATAAGTTTCAGCAGTAACCAATAGTTGTCAGCAACATTCATGATGATAAGTAACATCCCTGACGATAATGATATGAGGAGAAAACTTTGGTAAACATCAAAACTTGCATATATATCGAACTGTACTTTTTAATATTGTCTTTTAAATATATTTATCTATTTATTTATTTATTTTATACCAATGTTTGGAGCTAGCCATCACAATGGTTTACAGACAATTTAAAATAGTACATACTAGAAATCAATAAATTATAAAATAATAGCAGGTGATAAAATCATGAGGATCAGTAAGAGAAAAAATACAGGTCTTCAACAATTAATAAAACTAACAAACTACTGATAATAAAATAAAATCAAAATATTCTAATGGTTAAACAAATAATAATTCAAATGAATAACTTTAGCTTAAGAACTATAAAATAGAGAAGATAGACATGGTCTAAATACAATCCATAAAATAAATTAAAAATAACAAATTGTGCAAAGTAAAGTTGGGGATAATTTAACTAATACCTTCTTTGTATGCCTGTTTGAATAACCAAGTTTTAAGATTTTTGCTGAACAACTTAAGATCGGCCTGTAACCTCAGATCTATTGGAAGGGTGTTCTGTAATCTGGGACCTGCCAGTGATATGGCTCTCTCTCTAACTGTGGTAAGTCTAGCTGAAGACGGTGTCGACAATAAACCTTTGTTGGTTGATCTAAGGTTCCGCTGAGGGGTATGAAGCTGGACGACTGCATTTAACCATTCTACTTGACCGCATAGATCGCTTTGTATAAAATACAAAGTATTTTGTATTGGATATGTTTTTCAATAGGAATCCAATGCAGTGATTTCAGTATTGGGGTGATGTGCTCCTTTTTTTTCGCAACCTGTTAATATTCTGGCAGCTGAGTTCTGAAGGATCTGCAGAGGCCAAATCGTGGATTGTGGCAGGCTGAGCAGAAGAGCATTGCAGTAATCTATGCCTGTAAAGATTAATGACTGTAGAACTGTTCTAAAGTCATTAGGATTTAAAAGTAGGTTCAGATGTCTTAACATTAATAGTTTACTGTATCCCTCTTTAATTCTGATTGATATGTGTTTTTTTAAGTTGAGCTCAGGGTCAATCCAGATACCGAGATCTCGAACTTTGTCTCCTAGCTTAATTCATAAATTTTCATACAGCATTGTGCTATTTTGATTGGATGTGGACATTTTCCTTTCAAGGAGATTGATTTCAGTTTTGTCGATGTTTAGGCTAAGTTTCACTTGAGTTAGTAATTGTTTAATGATATGAAGGTACATAGCAGTTATTTTATAGGCCTGTTCTAATGTGTCATTAACTGGTATGATAATCTGAATGTCATCAGCATAAATATAGTAGGTTAAACCTAGTCCAGACAGAAGGTGGCAGAGTGGGAGCATATATATATATATTAAAGAGGGTAGCTAAGAGGGAGGAGCCTTGTGGTACTTCTGTGTCTAACAATATTGTATCGGATGTGAAATTGTTCATGTTTACTTGAAATGATCTATTGCTCAGATAGGTAGTGAACCATTGCAATGTTTTGCCATTGAGCCTGATTTTAGTGAGTCTTCGGATAAGACTTTTGTGGTTGACTGTGTCAACTGCTGCAGAGAGATCAAGTAGTAATATAAATTTATAAATATATATATATTTATATATATAGAAAACAAAACATTCAGGCAATATTTATATTTACTTGTGCTTAACATTTAGGGGCAGATTTTCAAAGGGTTACATGCGTAACCCCGCAAACCCTTGGTCTGACCCAGTATTTCATGTTCTTATGTTCTTATGGTATGAGGAACAGGGTGTTCTTCCTTGCTCAATTAAGATCCCTCTCTTTCTGGATGTTTTGCAGGAGGAATTAAATAAAGGCTTGGCCCTTAATTCCTTGAATCTGTAGGAAAATAAACTGAAAGGAAACAAAATGAAAATCTTTGTCCTACACATAACTTTTAAAATCTGTTGTTTGAGTTATACAGAGTTGCCTTCCTGATATGACCGGTATCTGGTATGGTGTGAAATATATTCACTGGACATGATCAACTTGTGAGGTCAATGCAATGAAAGGAGGTGAAGTAAAAATGTTTCTTGATACTTTAATTACCCTGTAGTCTGAGCCAAATCTCTTCATAAGCACTTACATACTCCAACTACTTAGGAATAAGTGCAAAAATAAGAAAAAAAATAAAATGGAATTTTCTGATCTATGTTGAGAAGATTTTATATTTTTATTGATGTTGCAGAAAATGGTTTACATTCATTTGGGAAAGCTGACATAATATACATTAATTATTTTATGAAATGCTGTTATCCTTATGGAACACTTAGTCTTGCTATTACTCTCTTTTGAGCAGCACTCATACATCAATGAGGATCATTTTTTTCATTAAAAGCATGAATATCCCTCATCCTATAACTATATATAACCTGCCATTAGAAAAAGGCAATCAGATTATGTGAGATGTTTTACTCATTATATAACAGGACTGCAAAATGAGGCCCTGATTCACTAAGAGGCAGATTTTAAAAGGTATGCGCGGCATACATTTGTGAGTGCAACCCGGCGCGCACAAATGTATCCCCAATTTTATAACCTGAGTGCTCAACCGCACACATGTTTTAAAATCAGGGGTTGGCGCACGCAAGGGTGTGCACATTAGTGCACCTTGTGCGTGCCGAGCCCTCGGGGAGACCAGCTGGCTTTCCCCGTTCCCTCCGAGGCCGCTCCAAAATCGGAGCAGCCTTGGAGGGAACTTTCCTTAATCCCTCCCTTCCCCTACCTGTCCCGCCCCCAAGCCCCCCCCCCAAAAAAAAACCCCATACCTTTATCTCACAAGTTATGCCTGCCAGAGTTAGGTGTAACTTGTGCATGCCAGCCAACTGCCAGCGCGCGATCCCAGCGGCCTTGCAGAGGCCTCTGGCCATGCACCTTCCCCGCCCCGGACCGCCCTTTTTTTCAAGCCCTGGGATGTACACGCATCTTGGGGCTTTACACGCTTCGCTGGGCCTTTTGAAAATAGCCCGGCGTGCGTAAACCCCCCCCCCCCCCCCCCCTAAGCGCATAAATCCTCCTGGATTTACACGCGTAGGACTTTTAAAATCTGCCCTTAAGGCTTTTTTCCCATTTTGTGTCTATGGAAAAAATGTTTAGTAAATAATTTTAAAAACTATAAAGTTGCAAACTTCAGGCAGTCTTCTGGACTCTGTTAGTCCAAGAGAGAAGGGAATCTACACTGGTGCAATGCCTAAATGTATTGTTTATTTGTAATTAAGATAAACAGCCTTCCATATCCTCTATCACTAGAAATTGTGCTGGGTATTGTTTGTAACTGTTTTTAAGAAAAATAAATTCAAGTCATATACCAATATTTATGTCTCTGCATTAAAGTAGGCTGTTAGGTATTATAGCTGTGCAATATTCTGTTATTTATTTACATGAGCAAAATGAGTCAATGCAAGTAATACATTTCTCATTATGGGCCTCATTTTCCAAGCACTTTACCGCGTGCGATAAATTCGCGTTAACAGCTGTTAACGCGATTGCAAATTAGTCATTTGGTATTCAGGGGGCAGAGTCGGGGCGGAGCATATGTAAAGCGGGAACCTGTGTATCGTGTGCGGCGAAACAGCCGCAGTGTTAGCGCGGCTAAGAACTACAACTCCAACCTCGCGTTATGGGCTGCATTACAGGCCTGAAAAGGATTACCGCCATCCACGATAGTCCCAGACAGCCTGTTTCAGGCTCGGGGGGGGGGGGGGGGGGGGAGAGAGAGAGAGAGAGAGAGAGAGAGAGAGAGAGAGAGAGAGAGAGAGAGAGAGAGAGAGAGAGAGACTTACTATAGTGCCTATGCCCTACATAGGTATTTTAACCCCTATAGGAGGGCCACCTACTAACTCTGGGTGGGGATTAGTTATGAGCGTCGGGGGTTGGGGGCCACTTTTGCATTCCACATGAGACCTACGGACTGAACAGTGGTCTCTAGTGCAGATTTGCTGGCCGTCGGAGTGAGGACGCTCACTCCAAGCGGAGATTTGGCCAACATTCTCTCCACCTAGCATGTTGTTGCCCAGGTAGAGTGTCCATCAAGCTAGGTAGAGAGAACGTTGCCCAAACCACTTCTTGGAGTGAGCGTCCTCACTCCGACAGCCAGCAAATCTGCACTAGAGACCACTGTTCTGTCCGTAGGTCTCATGTGGAATGCGAAAGTGGCCCCCAACCCCCGACGCTCATACCTAATCCCCACCCCGAGTTAGTAGGTGGCCCTCCTATAGGGGTTAAAATACCTATGTAGGACATAGGCACTATAGTAAGGCGCTCTCTCTCTCTCGCTCTCTCTCTCTGAGCCTGAAACAGGCTGTCTGGGACTATCAAAATATCATGCACCACAATAAAAGACTGAAAGAATCATCGTGCAGTGGGAAAACATCGCGTGCGGCGCTAATGTTTTGGCGAAAACATCGCCGCACACGATGTTTCCCCACTGCACGAAAGAAGCCTCATTTGCATTGGTAACGCCCCCTAATGCGTTACCAATGCGATATTGGAAAATAAGGCCCTATATTTGTAATTGTGTTTAAATGTTTATTATGTGTTGAACAAAAGAAAATGTGTGTGCATAAATTTTAAGTTTGGTATAATTCATGTGAATTAGCAATGAGCATGTCTGCTGGATTCTGCCAGTCCAAGACAGAAGGAAATATGCCCTAATATAATGCCTAACAGTTATTATTTGTTTGTAATTAAGGTTTAATGCACTGTTAGGACTTCAGGCAGCCTGGTGCCAGTGAAGTAGGATTTCTTCTTCTGCCAGCTACTGGAGCTTGAATTTTCCAGGGGACTCATTTGCATAAGCTACAACAACAACAACTTCCACCACCATTTTGAATGGATGTGCATTCATTGCTACATTCATTTCATTTGTTTTGGAGGTACACATATATTTCATGAATGGATAGAAGGCACGCAAAAAGGATAGTATATGCATACATCTATTGCCGCCTCCATACACGAACACAATTCATTTTGCACACCTGATATCCATACGTGACATATGTGCGTACAGCCAATGCAGATTAAATGAATGGGGTAATAAATGCACATCCATGCCATTTTGTCCTTTCCTGCAACACAGTAGGACAATTATGTTGTGGAATTGTTAGTGTATTCCTAAAAATAAATCACTGGAAAAGGGGCAATATGTAAATCTACATCTCTAACATTAAATTTTGAAAAGGTAAACATTGATAAAATGAGGACAATATGTATTTATTTATTATTTAGCATTTTTTATATACCGAGGTATAGCAGAGTTGCCTTCACTCCGGTTTACATTTATAACAACCAGTTACATTTAAAAATTTAAAAATTTGATTTTAACAATAAACTGAGAACTGGCATATAATAGTAGTATAAACAGAACAAGATATACACAGGATAGGTACACTGAATAGTTACACAGAAATATCTGAGTTCAAATCATAAAAGGAGGCATCTGTAGCTTGAAGCAGGAGAGATTGTCAAATGGGGAGATTGAAAATTAGAAGGCTATGGGATTATATTTTAAGATCATTGTGTGTGCTGTCATTAAAAGTTTGGCTGAGTAGCCAGGCTTTTAGGTCTTTTTTGAAAGATTTTATGTTTTCTTGAGCGGTTAGGTAATGAGGTAACGAATTCCATAACTTTGGGCCAATGATGGAGATGGCTCTGTTTCTGGTGGAGGACAGTTTGGCATGTGGAAGTGAAGGAATCACTAGTTGAAGTTTACTAGTTGTTCTTGTTGTGCGTTGAGAACAATGTATATGTATGATGTCATCAAGGGCAGTGTAGTCAGCTTTATAGATTGCTTTATGAAGTATTGAGAGAACTTTGAATTCTATTCTTTTCTCTATTGGGAGCCACTGTAATTGGTTGAGAACATTGTGTGATGTGATCAGATTTTCTTTTACCTGTTAGGAATCTGGCAGCAGCATTCTGAAGTAGCTGCAAGGGTCTTAAGGACGTTTTAGGTAGGCCAATCAGGAGGGAGTTGCAATAGTCAAAACCGGAGAAGATGAGGGCTTGTAGAACGGTTTTGAAATCATGGGGGTGAAGCAGTGGTTTTAGGTGTTTGATTACTTGTAGTTTGTGAAAGCCTTCTTTTATTCTAGTAGAGATGTGTTTTTTATAGTTTAGATTTAGAGAAAAACTGAAAGGTGCAGCTGCAAAGATTAAAAGTATACAAGTGACATGAACATCGTTTAAAAATACAATCTTAGAAGCGCAGTCTAGATGTATTCATAGAAACATAGAAACATAAATGACAGCAGAAGAAGACCAAATGGCCCATCCAGTCTGCCCAGCAAGCTTTCATACTTCTCATACTTATCTGTTACTCTGACCACTGAGGCCCTTATTGGTAACTTTTTGGTTCTAATTTCCTTCCACCCCCACCAATTGATGTATAGAGCAGTGCTGGAGCTGCATCAATGTGAAGTATTAAGCCTAATTGGTTAGGGGTAGTAACAGCCACAATAAGCAAGCTACTCCCACGCTTATTTGTTTGCCCAGCCTGTGCAATGTAGTCTTTGTTGGTTGTTGTCTTAATATAAATCCTCTTTTCTTAATTCCCCCCTGCTGTTGAAGCAGTGAGCTGCATTGTATATGTATTCAAAGTGAAGTATCAGGTTTGATTGGTTCAGGGTAGTAACCGCCGTAACCTGCAAGCTACTCCCACGCTTATTTGTTTTTCCAGCCTGTGCAATTTACTCCTTGTTGGTTGTTTGAATATAAATCCTCTTTTCTTCATTTTCCCTTGCCATTGAAGCAGAGACCTGGCTGGATATGCATTGAAAGTGAAGTATCAGGCTAATTTGGTTTGGGGTAGTAACCACTGTAACAAGCAAGCTATTCCCATGCTTATTTGTGAATGCAGATCCTTTTTCCCACATTTCCTCTTGCCGATGAAGCATAGAGCAATGTTGGAGTCGCATTAACCGTGTGTATGTTTATTGAATAAGGGTAGTAGCCGTCATTCCCGTAAGTCACCCCCATGCCTCTTCTCATGTCATTCACATCCTCAAGACTTTATGGATCCACAGTGTTTATCCCACGCCCTTTTGAAATCCTTCACAGTTTTGGTCCTCACTTCTTCCGGAAGGGCGTTACAGGCATCCACAACCCTCTCCATGAAGAAATACTTCCTGACATTGGTTCTGAGCCTTCCTACCTGGAGTTTTAAATCATGACCCCTGCTTCTGCTGATTTTTTTCCAACATAAAATGTTTGTCGTTCACTTTGGATCATTAAAACCTTTCAAGTATCTGAAAGACTATCATATCACCCCCTGTTCCTCCTTTCCTCAAGGGTATACATATTTAGATTCTTCAATCTCTCCTCATAAGTCATTCAATGAAGACCCTCCACCTTTTTGGTTGCCCTTCTCTGGAGCGCCCCCATCCTGTCTCTGTCCCTTCTGAGATACAGTCTCCAGAACTGATCACAGCACGCCAGGTGAAGCCTCACCAAGGACCTGTACAAGGGGATAATCACTTCTCTTTTCTTACTCTTTATTCCTCTCTCTATGCAGCCTAGCATTCTTCTGGCTTTAGCTATCACCTTGTCGCATTGTTTTGCCGAATTCAGATCGTTAGACACTATCACCCCAAGGTCTCTCTCCTGCTCCGTGCACAATCACCCTTCACCCCCCATCAAATACATTTCTTTCAGACTTCCACACGCCATATGCATGACTCTGCACTTCTTGGCATTGAATCACAGCTGCCGTATCTTTGACCAGTCTTCAGCTTCCTTAAATCCCATCTCATTCTCTCCACTCTTTCTGGTGTGTCCACTCTGTTGCAGATCTTAGTATCATCCACAAATAGACAAACCTTACCTTCTATCCCGTCCGTGATGTCATTCACGAAAATATTGAACAGGACTGGTCTCAACACCAACCCTTGTGGCACTCAACTCATCACCACTCTCTCTTCCGAGTAAGTTCCATTTACCATCACACATTGTCTTCTGTCCACACATTAAGAAAGATGGAAGGAAGGCCAAACAATTATCAGCATGTTTAAAAGGTGAGATGAAAGAGGCTATTTTTAAGAAAAAAAATCCTTCAAAAATTGGAAGAAGGATCCATCTGAAGAAAATAGGAAAAATGCATTTATAAGACAGGCTAAGAGAGAATTTGAAATGAAGTTGACCGGAGAGGAAAAAACTCATAATCAATTTTTTTTAAATATATCCAAAGCAGGAAACCTGTAAGGGAGTTGGTTGGACGATTAGATGACCAATGGGTTAAAAGGTTCTTAAGGCAGATAAGGCCATTGCAGAGTGACTAATTTAATTCTTTACTTCAGTTTTTACTAATGAGGATATTGGGGAAATACTGGTTCCAGAGATGGTTTACAAGGATGAACTGATCCATGGTGAACCTGGAATATGTAGTAGGCCAGATTGACAAACTAATGGGTAGAAAATTACCTGGACCTGATGGTATGAACCCCAGGATTCTGAAGGAACTAAAAAATGAAATTTCAGTTCTATTAGTTAAAATTTGTTACCTATCATTAAAATCCTCCATTGTGTCTGAAGACTGGAGGGTGGCCAATATAACCACAATACTTAAAAAGGGTTCCAGTGAGGCTGACTTCAGTGCTGGGAAAAAGTAGTGGAAACTATTCTAAAGATCAAAATTACAGAGCCTATAAAATGACATGGTTTAATGGAACACAGTCAACATGGATTTACCCATGGGAAGTTTTGCCTCACAAAACTGCTTCATTTTTTTGAAGGGGTTAATAAACATGTGGATATATGTGACCTGGTAGATGTAGTGGGGCAGATATTAAAAGCTATGCGCAGGCGTAGATTTGTGCGCGCATCCCGGCACGCACAAATCTAAGCCCGATTTTATAACATGTGTGAGCAGCCGCACACATGTTATAAAATCCGGGGTCGGCACATGCAAGGGGGTGCACACTTGTGCACCTTGCACGCGCCGAGCCCTAGTGCAGCCCTGATGGCTTTCCCCGTTCCCTTTGAGGCCGCTTTGAAATCAGAGGGAACTTTCCTTCCACTCCCCCCCCCCACCTTTCCCTCCCTTCCCCTATCTAACCCACTCCCCAGCCCTACCTAAATCCCCTCCTACCTTTATTTTGTTTTTTACACCTGCCTATGGGATGGAATGGCTCCCCTATGAGGAAAGGCTAAAGAGGTTAGGGCTGTTCAGTTTCGAGAAGAGATGGGGGGGGGGGGGAGAAAGTGAGAGAGAGAAAGAGAGAGAACAGTGTTCTCTTGTGAAGAATTGATGACTTTCGGAGTGAGGAAACTCCCATAGAGATATAAATAACTATCTAGTGTGAGGGTATCATGACTAGTCTCTCTCTCTCTCTCTCTCTCTCCAATGGTTGTAGGAGAGCCCCAATAGCTAGGCTAGCTCTCCAGGAGCTTAAAAACAGCAAGCCCTATCACATGGCTTTATACAAATGAAACAGGTGTAGTTAAAGCCATGCAATATGGCTTTGCAACGCTGTGAGCCCAGCCCAATATCACACCAAGCATTATGGTGCTTTTAAAGGCATTTTTTGTATGCAAAACGCCATATAGCACTTTCATAAATGACCCCCTTGGCAGATATACCCAATATTCAGCTAAGTTATCTGGATAAAAGGACCCCTCCCTAAAACGCCCCTTCTATATCAGCTAAATTATAGCCAGATAACATATCCAGTTATAATTTATTCAGATAAGAGCCTTAATTTGCTATTTAAGCCACTTCGGGCTGGTGAATCCAGTGGTAATGGGAGGCAGGGGGAGCAAAGTGGGGGGGCGGGCCTGTGAAAGCCGGCAGCGATTGTACCACCACGGTGTTATTGCTGCCGGCTTTTGCACCCAATAGCGTCACCATGAAAGGTGGTGCTTATTGGGTGCGCTATTGGCGATGATAACGGTCCTTACTTTATCACCGCCAGCGAAGATAACGCCGCATCTGGCTCCTCACATGCCCAACTCCTCCCCTCCCCACCCCGACTCCGCCCCCGGCAAGCTATTGCACACGAAAAGGGACTTTTCGCGTGTGATAGGCTTGGAAAATGACGCCCTTAGACAGATAACTAATGAGTAATCAATCTAAATGGCTTTTGAATATCTACCCCTTCATTTCTAGTGAAACTGAATGATTTCATATGCAATCAAGTTGTCTATCTTCATTAAAAATATTAAGTTAGTGACTGAAAATGAAAGAATTTGCAGTTTTGAATATTATATGGTCTGACCCTTGGAGCTACTTGTAATCAGAGTTATTGCAAGGTTTCATATGCATCTCCATTTTTACTGTACCTCTACTAGAATATCATACACTCATGCTTATATATATAGAAGATATGGATTTCAGTAAGGCTTTAAACATAGTTCTGTATAGGCAACTTACTTAAAAATATAGTTTCCTTGATATGGGCCCTAAAGTGACTAGCTGGGTTAGAAACTGGTTAATTGGGAAGTAATGAAAGGTACTATAGTATTTAATGGAGCTCAGTTGGAGGAAAGGGGTATTTCTAGTGTAAGCTTCGTGGACCCTTGGGCCGATCGGAACCAGGCGATGGAATACCTTTGAGAGGTAGAGACACCGGTTCCAACCGGGAGGCGGCGAAGACAGGCTCGCGGACTGCTGGGTGGAAGACACGAAGGGCCCTATGCGACCAAAGGCCCGGAGAAGGAGCTGACCCGGTGGGAGAGAATCTTCGCCCTGGAAGCCGGTACTCCCCCGAGAGGAGCTCGTAGGAGTCCGGCCGCTGGGACTTAGGTGGTTCACCCTGGAAGCCGGTGTCCCCCCGGGAGGAGCCCGTAGGAACCCAGCCGCTGGGACTTAGGAGATCTCTGCCGACGGAGTAGTAGCTCACCAAGCCAGGGTCAGGTGCCGGAGAATCGCCGTCAGCCGGTCCGCGTCTAGAGCCAAAGAAGTCGTCGTCAGCCAGTCCAAGTCGAGAGCCAGAGAAGTACCGAAAGCCAAACCGAGTCGAGAGCCAGAAGTCACCGAAGCCAAACCAGAGTCAGGAGCCAAGAAGAACCACAGCCAATCCGAATCAAGAACCAGGAAATCAAGCGAGGAGCAGGAACACGGCAACTGGGAGCAGGACGAACCTGGGAACCTCGTTGCAAGGCCCTGAGGAGAGGGACTGCAGGGCTTAAGTAGCCCAGTCGCGTCTGACGTCACTGGAGGGTGGAGGCAGGTTCCCCGCGCCTGGCCCTTTAATTCTCGGGCCGAGACGCGCGCGTGCCCCTAGGGGGCGGAGCCAGCCGCGGCAAGACGCTGGCTGCTTCGGCGGCGCGGCAGCAGCGCAGGGGAAGCGGAGGCAGGCCCGGGCGCCGCGTGGGGACGCCGAAAACGTGGCGGCATGAGTCCCCGGAGGCCCGGGGAGGGCTGCAGCATAGCGGGACCGCGAAACCGTGAGTGGGGCGGCCGGGGCCGGCCCGGAGCCGCAACATCTAGTGGTGTGCTACAGGGATTGGTACTTGGACCAGTTCTTTTCAACATTTTCATAAGTGATATTGTGAAAGGACTATCTGGAAAAATGTGTATTTTAACAGATGATACTAAAATCTGCAACAGGTTATACAGCTAGAAAAGTTTGGAAAACTTAAGAAGGGATCTAGGAAAGCTTTAGGAATTTAGTGGCTAAGGTTTAATGTTAAAGAATGAAGATTCATGCATTTGGACTGCAAAAACCCAAGGAAGTAGTATAGTGTATGTGGTGAAATTCTTCTCAGCACAAAACAAGAGTGGAATCTTGAGGTGATCATATTTGATGAGCTAAAAGTAGTCAAGCAGGTGAAGAAGATGATAGAAAAATCCCAAATATGCTAGGATACAGAGGGAGAGGAGTGGTCAGCAGATGAGGTGATATTACCCCTGTATATGTCCCTCATGACAGTATATTTGGAATATTGTGCACATTTCTGGAGACTGCCTCTTAAAAAGGATATAAACCAGTTGAAGTCGGTCCATAGGGTGGCTACTAAACTGGTCATTCGTCTTTGTTGTTAAGCATATGGGGACTGATTTAAAGATCTAAGCATGTATAACCTAGAGAAATGGAGAGATAGGGAATATATGATCATTTAAAAACTTCAGAAGTATCAAAGCACAGGCAGTATTTTATTTTTTAATCAGAAAGGAGACTCTTGAACAAGGGTTTATGGGATGAAGGCAAAAAGGGGTAGACTCAGGAGTAATTTATGAAATTATTTCTTTACAGAAAGATTACTGGATGAATGGTACAGCCTCCCAGTGGAGGTAGTTTAGAGAAGGACAGTATCTGAATTCAAGAAAGCAAAATAATATAAGAACATACAATATGCCATACTGGGTCAGAAAAAGAGTCCATCAAGCCCAGCAGCCAGTTTCCAACAGTGGCCAATCCAAGTCACAAGTACCTGGCAAGTACCCAAACATTAAATAGATCTCAAGCTACTAATGCTTATTAATTAATAGTAGTTTATTGTTGTAGTCAAGGCAGGCAGGCAGGCTGGCAGGCAAGCAGGTAGACTGGCAGGCAGGCAGGCAGACAGGTTCAGTTGTACCCCAAACTTTTTGCAGAGGGCACGCCAATACCGGGCTGTGAATTGGGGTCCCTGATTGGAGACAATGCTCTGTGGAAGGCCGTGGGCCCGGAAGATATGTTGCGTGAAAAGAAGTGCTAGCTCTGGTGCAGACGGAAGCTTAGGTAATGGTACCAAATGTACCATCTTAGAAAACCGGTCTACGGTGACCCAGATTACTGTGTTACCCTCGGAAGGAGGCAAGTCCACCACGAAGTCTGTGGCAATGTGAGTCCATGGTTCTGTAGGTATTGGTAGAGGTTGTAGAAGACCCCAGGGTCGGCCGCCGAGAGGCTTCTGTCGGGCACATACCGGGCACGAGTCTACGTAAAGTCGCACATCCTGCCGGACTCGGGGCCACCAATAATGACGGTTCAATAGATCGAGCATCCTCCCTCTGCCGGCGTGGCCTCCAATGAGGGAATCGTGGGCCCATTGCAGGACTTTCTTCCGGTCTTTGTGTGGAACAACTATTCTGCCCTGTGTAGAGATTGTGGTGCTGGCTAGTTCGATCTTTGCTGGGTCGATGACGTGTTGAAGGGGCTCCTCCTTTTCATCCATGATGGCATTCTGAGAGAGCGCATCCGCTCGAACATTCTTAGATGCTGGATGATATTTGAGGGTAAAATCAAAGCGACTAAAGAATAGCGACCATCGTGCTTGCCTTGGGTTGAGTCGTTGAGCTTGGCTGAGGAACTCCAGGTTCTTATGGTCGGTATAGATCGTGATGGGGTGAGCGACTCCCTCCAGCCACTGTCTCCATTCTTCAAGTGCCAACTTAATGGCAAGCAGTTCCTTGTCTCCTATACCGTAATTACCTTTGGCTGGCGTAAACCTCCTTGAGAAGTAGGAGCAAGGCAACAAATGCCCGGAGTCAGAGCTTTGAGACAGTACTGCCCCCACAGCTATATTGGAGGCATCAACCTCCACAAAGAAGGGCCTTGACGGATCCGGATGGCACAGACAAGTGTCCAACAGGAAGGCCTCCTTTAAATACTTGAAGGCCTTACATGCCTCGGCTGACCAAATGCGCGTGTCGGCCCCCTTTTTGGTCAAGGCGGTCAGAGGTGCGACCAGTCGGGAGTATTGCGGTATAAAGTGCCTGTAGAAATTGGCAAATCCTAAAAAACACTGCAAAGCCTTCAGGCCTACTGGTTGGGGCCAATTCTTAATGGCGGACACCTTACTTGGATCCATGAGGAATCCCGTAGCTGAAACGATGTACCCAAGAAAAGGCAGCGACTCCTGTTCGAAGAGACACTTCTCCAGTTTAGCGTATAGGTGGTGATTACGAAGGATTTGGAGCACTTGCCGAACCTGTTGCCTATGAGAGGTCAAATTCTGTGAGTAGATGAGGACATCATCTAGGTAGACTATCACGCAAGAGTTCAGCAGTTCGCGGAGGACCTCATTCATGAGGTGCTGGAACACCGCAGAAGCGTTACACAAACCGAAGGGCATAACCAAGTACTCGTAGTGCCCGTCCCGGGTGTTGAACACTGTCTTCCACTTGTCCCCGGGACGGATACGCACCAAATTGTATGCCCCCCTTAAGTCCAACTTGGTAAATACTCGGGCTCCCTGGAGTTTATCCAATAATTCTGGAATTAGCGGAAGCGGATAGCGGTTCTTTTTAGTAATGGCATTTAATCCCCAATAGTCTATGCATGGTCTCAAGGACCCGTCCTTTTTTGCCACGAAGAAGAATCCCGCCCCTGCGGGTGACGTTGAAGGTCGGATAAAGCCCTTGGCGAGGTTCTCAGCAATGTATTCAGACATTGCTTTGGTTTCAGGTTGTGATAGTGGATACACCCTGCCTCGGGGTGGAGTTGCTCCAGATACCAGTTCGATGGCGCAATCGAAAGGACGATGTTGGGGCAAAAGTTCTGCTTTTTCCTTAGAAAATACATCCGAAGGGTGAAGCCGGTGTGAGCCAAGGGAATGTGCTGGACTGGTAGAGACTTGATACAAGATTTGAAGCAGTGAGGACTCCATTGGGTAATTTGCAAATCGCTCCATTGGATCACTGGAGAGTGCTGCTGGAGCCAGGGTAGGCCGAGGACCACCGGATGAACTGAGTTCTCCAGAACCAAAAACGAGATCTCCTCAAAATGTAGGATCCCGGTCTGCATGATCAGTGGTGCAGTCTCGGTAGAAATGTGGCCAGGCGGAGCTGATGTACAAGATTGGCAGCGATGAAGTTCCCTCCTGCCCCAGAGTCAATGAATGCCTGAGTCTTGAAAGACCCTCCGGGATATCTGAGGGTTATAGAAACGGTACATAGAGGAGCAGCATTCAAACAACCTAGGAGGCACTCCTCCCTTACTCCTAGGCGCGGGAGTTTTCCGCTCGCTCTTTGCACTGAGCGAGGAAGTGACCTTTGCCCCCGCAGTACAGGCACAAACCCATACTACGGCGGCGCCGCCTTTCTTCAGGTGTCAGGGATGCTCTTCCCACCTGCATGGGCTCCTCGGATGTGACTTCCATGGACGTGCTAGCCCCCTGTGGGCCCGGTGGGAATGGGCGAGGAGAGGTTGGAGCCAGCGGGACTAAACGGCGGAGAGGACGCCCCTCTTTGGCCCTCTGCTGAAGGTGGCGATCGATGCCCTTTTTGTCCCCTACAATTGGATGAGCCATATTACTTGGTATTCATCTCAGAGACACATCCCTTGCTCTACTGTACTCCACTGTACTTGCTAAGGATGTCATTTTTTTATCTCCCTTTTTGCATAATGGCTGACTCATGGCAGTAAAAACTGTGAAATATTAAGTTCCTGGCTTCACAATATATGCTATTATTTTCTTCTTTTCATCAGCTGGCATATATTCTTTTTATCATGGTAAAATTTTGTAGACATCATAGTTATCTTAGATTCTATTTTACATAAAAGAATCTTGCATGAGTAGGTCAAGAGGTCTATCAGAGAACATGTCCACATTTTTTCTGAAAACAAAGAATAAAGTAATTATGGGAAAAGTAATTATTCCTAAAACAGTGGCTTAGAAAATTTCACAGTAAAATGGTTGATAAAGGAGGTCAAACTTTCACTTAAAATCTCAGGTACAATAAAGAGCTATGAAGTTAAAGGACCCTCCAGCTATTAGTGTGTATGTATGTATGTATGTATGTATATATGTATATATATATATAAGAATATTCTGTACTTAAAACAATGTGAATACAAATGAATGAACAAAAGAATGAAGCTGTAATCAGACATTGAGCTCATTTAAGTTCATTGGGGACAACAAAGAATGCTATCTAATTAATTAGGATGACAGCAAACTGTGTGACACATTTCTTATGGCTGGCTGGTTTAACATTCTAAACCCTCTTGTTGATTAGAACTTGCATGTTTTAAATATAAAAGGATGTTAGACATCCCATCTGTTTTGTAATAAAGGCTTAGAAAAAAAATGATACATTGAAGTCTTGATAAGTTTGTCTCACCAGAACAAGCAAAGTGTTGCATATCTTTTGATATGCAGCTCCACAGTACAGACTAATTGTTTCCACATTGCTATTCTTTTACTTAAGTAATATATTTAAAGTCCTAATATGAGAGTATGCTGTATGCATTTACCTGTTGTCATCAACATATAAAATGTCTAATACACTTTGAAGTATTAATTTTCCTTTGAAATTATTTGGTTTGGAAAAGTTATCTGAATGTACAGCTAGAAAGTCACACATATCATATTTCTTTATACTATACACTCTATTACAGAACTTGTACTTCACTTTCAAATTTTATGCAAAATATTAGCCTTGCAAAAGCATACCACATAGATAGGATTTTTTATAGTACTGAGGAGGAGCCTGTTGTTATGGTACATGTGGGCACCAACAGCATGTAAAGGTAAAGAAGGGAATATGTAGAAGCCAAATTTAGGCTTTTATGTAAGGAATGGAAATCCAGAACCTCCAGGGTTGCATTGACAGTAATGATCCTTGATCTACTTGCAGGAATCCAAAGGCTGGCTGAGCTCCAGCGTGTCAATGCAAGGATGAGATGATGGTGCAGGGAAGAGTGCTTTAGATTTGTTAGGAATTGGGCAACATTTTGGGAAGGGGAACCCTATTCTGATGGGACAGGCTCAACCTTAACCAGGATGGAATTCATCAATTGGAGCTAACATTTAAAAATGAAATAGAGCAGCTATTATATAAAACATTTGGAAAAGCCAACAGTCATTCAGGAGGGCATGATTCAGAGGAAGGTATCTTCTATTGATACTGGCAGATCATGGAAGTCAAAATATCCCAACAGAGTAATTATGGTAAAGGTTGAAATAGCAAAGGTGGAATTAAAGAAGCAACAAATGCAAAGGACTCTAAATTACCTCTAGATCCTCTAGATTGTTTGTATGTAAATGCCAGAAATCTAAAACATTAAGACTGGTGAGTTAGAATTTGTGGCACATAATAAAGATATAGACTTAATTGGCATCTTAGAGATGTGGTGCAAGGAAGATAACCAATGAAGCAATAAGATACCAGGGTACAAATTACATCAATATGATGGTGGAAATTGAATTGGTGGAGAAGTGGAAATATATTCTAAGAATAGGATAGAGTCAAGCACAGAGGGCTTTACTGAAGATTTCTGTTAGGTTGGATGTTTATGTTTATTAAATAATGTATTAGTCACCAATACCAAGTCCCTAGGTGACATTCAAACAAAACATTCATAAAATATTTAAAACATTAAACAATAAAACAAAACAGATGTTCATATCTTCATAAAACAAATATAACATCATCATAAAATCAGGTGAAATAAACACATGAAGTTTAATCAACATAACAATCAAAAGGTTCCTGAAAAAGGTAAGTCTTCAATAGGGCCTTAAAGATTTTAGAACAGGTTGTAAGAGAAATCTCTTCAGGCAGGGAGTTCCAGGCTTTGATGCTGCATTTGAGAGACATGTTCTCTAATCTCTATAAGGTGAGCTTGCAAATCACCCTGCGATGATCACAGCAATTGTAATGGATTATAAGTTTTGCAACATCATGTTCACCCAGGGGAGAGAGTCAAATTGTAAAAGCTTGTGAACTAGTAAAGCAGTTTTTAATTTTGCATGCCACAATACAGATAAACAATGCAACTGGAATAGGATAAGCAGGAGAAGGTCTCTCATCTTCTTTCCTGATATCACTCTACCTCCAGTATTTTGGAGTATTTGCTTTTAGGATATAAATTGGCAGTCACAAATTATTCAAACTGCAGTAATCTAAAATCAGATGTAAATAGAAGAGGCCTTAGGATGTTTTCAGTAACAGACCTGATGTGTTTATTTATTTATAAGTTTTTATATACCACACTCTTCAAAAGTTTTTTCATAGTGGTTTACAATATTACATTCATAATACAAAATGACAAATTAACAGAAAACATTACAATAAAACAATTAAATACTAATACTTCATATTTCTTGCACTGCATTCTATATATATCAGATAGAATATACTGTTATTTCCTTTAGTACTAGCTCTTATAAAATAAAGTGCTAGGGTTTCTCACTACTTCAATTAAGAGTCATAAATGTTTATTCAAACATTTTTGAATAAAAACATTTTAAAGTTTTGTTTAAATTATTTTAGTTCTGTGCTAGTTCTCTATTCATTAGGTAGGGCATTCCAGAGGATGGGACTGGCGATAGAAAATGTCCATGTCCTGGTCATGTCAAGCCTGACAATTTTTATTGTTGGAACTTTAGAAGATTTTTATCTAGAGACCGCAACTGTCTGATGGTTTGTATAATTGGAGTGAAGTACAGAACCAAATTAGTGAATCGTAGTGGATTATATTAAATATTGTTGTTAATATTTGTGGAATTCAGCTCCGCTGGATATTATATTAAAATTGAACTACCCGGCTTTTTAGAAAATATGTCTGTTTTCTTCCAGTTAAGGTACTGGGGCAGCTGTGAATAAAGGGGAAGATGAGATAGTTAAAGGTGGCTGGAGGGCTTGGTAGTGGAAAAATTTGAATCAGGTTAGGCTAGTTATGGGCTGCTTGTGGGGGTAGGGTGGATGCTGAGAATGTTGGTGGCTGGGAAGATTGGTCATGGTGGGTGATTGTGGGAGTGGGGGAGTTGGGGATTGTATGATATGTTTTATGATAATGTTTTATTTATAGTTTTAAATTGTTATATGCTGTCTTATGCAGGTTTTTCCTGGGAAAACGGTATATAAATATTAAATGAAATGAAATATTAAATAAAATGAAAAGACCTGCATAAACAAAATACACAATGAAATCATTGTGAATAGAAATTCCATGTGTGATGGGGAAGAGTATAATGGTAGGTGTATACTACTGACCCCTTGGCCAGGATAAAAAATTATAGAGTGAAATTGCTAAAAATTAAATAAAGGCAGTATCAGTACACTGGAACAAGCCAACATCAGGAACTCTGGAGCAACACGCACTGCTAGAAGCAGGAGGACTTCTTAATGAAGCCATGTGTTGCTGTGGGGCCATGCTTAAATATCCTGGCAGGGATGATGTCATTTGGAGGCCCTGAGAGCAAGTTCCGATCACAGGGCTTAGAAAAGGCATGAATGTGCATGTGTGCCTAAGGGGTCTAACAGTGACAGCATTAAGATGGTTGGGAGTGCCACAAAGAACTTGGTCAGTGTGCTGGGGCAGCATGGAGGCTGCAAGACTGCTTTGAGGTGAGTGCTGCCAGTCATGGGGTGACCCCGAGACCGGCAAATGTTACATGAAGAATCTCTGGAGGGAAGTTTGGAGGATAGAATCTGAGGAAAAGGAATGAGAAGAATAGAAAAGACTCAGGATGCAAGTGAAAATGGGGTATAGGCTTTGAGGAGAAGGAGAATAGAGCATCTGGAGGGAGGGGGGATGAAGGTGATAAGGGGGGAATGTGAGAAGTTGGAAAGAATGCCTAGAGAGATGGTCAGATGGAGAGATGGTGTAAAGAACTTAGAGGGGCTGGGAATGTGTTGAGAAGCAATGGAAAGAGACTGGAGTGTGAAAGGGATGAAAGAGCATGGGAACAGAATTGGGAGGAAAGCAAAAGAAGGGGAAAGAGAAAATGAGTAGGGGGATAACAGCAAGAAGAAAGGGGCTGGATTCCAAGTGGAGATGAGTTACTGTAAAGGAGATAGAGCTGGCAAGGAAGGTAGATAAGTGCTGGGAGGAATAGAAGTATGGGGAAAGAGAAACAAGGGGGGGAGTCAGAGATGGAAAGCTATTAGGAAGAGGGAGACTATGGACTGAAGGGTGAGGTAGAGGAGAATAATTGATAAAATATAGCTCTGAGGTGTTAGAAATGGAGAAAAAGTTTAAAAGGAAAAATAAATGTTGGACAGAAGTAGAGAAGGTAGATAAGAAGACAAGAGGAGAGAGAAGGAATGAAAAATGGTAAGAAATCTTGGAGAAGACCAACACCAGCCAAATAGAAAAGAAACACCAATATCAACCCAATTATGAACAAAGGTAGAAACAAAGGAAGGCAAACAGATATCAAAGGTAAAATTATTTTATTTTCAATATTTAGAGATTGTAATATATCATCTTTAGGAATGTAGGTCTCTTCTAGCTTTGTATCTTGCAAAGAATAGGGAAAATGTATTTGTTTCTCTTTCTTTTGTACTACACTGCTCATAGACTCTGACTTCTTGGGTTTCCTTTTCAGTGTTTGTCTACATGTTTCTGGTTCTTTTTGTGATCACTTATTTTGTATTAGGTGTTGTTATGCATGTATAATTGAGGTGAGTGATTCTTCTAGCAACTCAGCAGCAAGACTCCTTACTTGCACTCTGATAAATGAACATATCTCTCTTGTACTTTGATCACCACACTGGCTCCCAATCTCATACCGTATTCAGTACAAGCTCACCATGATCATGCACTCCTCTATTCACAATTTACATGCCCCATGGATTTCCTCAATAATAAAAATCCACACTCCCTCCTGACTCCTCAGATCGGCTAATCTAATGCTATCAGATGTGCCATCTCCAAAGCTTGCACACCTTGAGGAAACCAGAGTATGCACCTTCTTCTCTGCAGGTCCTCTCCTATGGAACTGCCTTCCAAAAGAAGTAAGATGTCTCTGAGAAAGAATATTTAATTTTAATTTTTTAAAAAAACAACCCTTAAAAACTTTCCTTTTCAAAAAAATGTTCCCAAACCTAAACGATAATGGATTACCCCCAACATGTCTCTCCTCGGAGAATGATACATAGGCATCTACTGGCCACACCACTGGCCCCCCTGTCTCAATAGAATGAAGCCTCTAGAGCTCATATGTTGCTCCCCCATAGTGAAGAATTATGTAACATCCTGTTCTCTCCTGTTCATTTGATTGTGTATGTTCATATTGTTCCTCGCTCTGAATATAGGAAGAGTGGGCAATAAATGCTTTTAAATAAATAACTAGATAGACAGATAAATGAATAAATAAATGCAGTTTCTGTGTAGAGATCAGTGGGAATCCAGCTTGTTCTGTTTTTCATTGTGTATCTCCCAACAGGTGGTGTATTGCTGTTATAGGGTACATTGCAATATTTACACTGCCACTGTTTCATAGGCCAATTTGTAGCTGATTTTCTTCTGTATGTCACTGCTGGTATGATATGGCAGTTTTGCTATAAATGTGTTGAATGTGTTTTGTTTCTGCAGTAGGAGGTATATTGGCTTTTCAGGTTGATGCTTTTTTAAAGATAGGGTTGTTACTGTTTAAATCCTTGGAGTTAGTGCTGTTACAGTATGATAGGCTTGCTGTATAGGAGCTGTATAGGAGCTGTATAGGAGCTGATTGTTTAAATTGCTTTCATGAGGTGACATCAAAATTTGAATATTTATATTTTTTGTATGATGCATTGTAAGGGTCAATGTTCTGGGTCTGTTTTTTTTTGGTTTTTTTTTTTTTTTTTTTTTGGGGGGGGGGGGGGGTGTTTATGGATGTATAGTGTGTTGCAGAATTGAAAGTGCAGGATTTATATTGAGATTCTTGCCCTTCCTATATAGACTCCAGACTTCACTCTCATATTCATAATGAAAAATTGGTTGATTCAAATTATCAAATAATCTTAATGGCAGTTTTACTGGAAGTTAGAAACTGGCTTTTTAAAAATTGCACTAAAGAGAGTTTTTCTTATTGTTTGTTATAGCCAAATTAAAGATGGGGTATGGGTGGGGGATGAGGATGTTGTGGAAGTGGAGAAGATGTATAGAAATGTAACGTTGGCTTGCCCCTGCCATACTTAGCTTGTTTTCTCCCTCTATCACCATCTTTCCTCCCCAATTACTTCTGTATTGAGACACCACTGATTGAACATATTTAAAAAAGTCCAATAAAGAATAAGTGACGGCCAGCATGGTTAAATGGTGAGGAGAAAGATGCAGCTAAAGCCAAAAGGACTTCTTTCAGAAAATAGAAAGCAGATCCAAATGAGAAAAATAGGAAAGAGCATAAGCACTAGCAAGTTAGATATAAAACATTTATAAGTCAGGCTAAGAGAAAATTATAAAGAAAGCTGTCCATGAAGGGAAAAACAAAATGTTTTTCAAGAACATTTGAAGCAAGAAGCCTATGAGGGAGACAGATGATCAAGGGTTAAAGGGGGACTCGGGGAGAATAAAGTCATAGAATAAAAATCCAATTAACTCTTTGCTTCAGTGTTTACAGAGAAGGATGTTGGAAGATACCCACACTGAAAACATTATTTCATTGTGGTGAATCAGAGGAACTGAAGCAAATCACTGAAAATGGAAGCAGTAATAGTTGGAAATTGAAATTTGGAAGGTGGAAATTGACAAACTAAAGGTAATAAATCAAGAGGACCAAAAGGGTATTCAGCCCAAATATGAAAATGCAAACCTGTTACTAGTAATCTGTAACCAGTCCTTTAAAAAAGTCATGGTACCTGAAGACTGGAGGATGGTTAATGTAATGCTAACTTTTAAAAAGGTTTACAGGCGTGATCCTGGAAAGTATAGACCATTGAACCTGATGTTAGTGCCGGTCAAAATGGTAGATGCTATTCTTGATAATAAAAAGGCCAAAGTCCAAATGCATTTTAGCTGCATAATTTGTGAATTATCCAGCTAAATGCTAACTTTTCAAAATTATTGGTACTTATTAGGGATGTGAATCGTTTTTTGACGATTTAAAACAATCGTCAGATATATTTTAAATCGTCAAAAATCATTAGAGCCGCGATACAATAACAATTCCCCCGATTTATCATCAAAAAATCATAAATCGGGGGAGGGCGGGAAAACCGGCACACCAAAACAACCCTAAAACCCACCCCGACCCTTTAAAACAAATCCCCCACCCTCCCGAACCCCCCCAAAATGTTTTAAATTACCTGGGGTCCAGTGGGGGGGTCCCGGTGTGATTTCCCGCGATCTCCCGCTCTCGGGCCACGGCTGCGTTAATAGAAATGGTGCCGGTGGCCCTTTGCCCTTACCATATGACAGGGCAAAGGTAGCGCCGGCGCCATTTTGGTTCCTGTCACCCGACGTCACGAGTGCAGGAGATCGCTCCTGGACCCCCACTGGACCCCCAGGGACTTTTGGCCAGCTTGGGGGGGCCTCCTGACCCCCACAAGACTTGCCAAACGTCCAGCGGGGGTCCGGGAGCAACCTCCTGCACTCGCGCCATATTGTCAATATTCAAAATGGCGCCCACGCTACTTTTGCCCTCTTGGGAAAAATAAATAACCTAGAACAACCAAATACAAAACAGCAAACAAAATGGAGGAGTTAAAACTCCCATGTTCATATATAATAGCCATGGCAAATAGTCAGAGCGGTAACAGCCAGGTCACTGTGGTGGTATATTGGACTTGGCAGGCTGGTAGAACTGGCTGTTACTACTCTGACTGTCAGGACCCTGTGATGGAATGTGGGACATGACAGGCTGGCTGGTTGCTGCAGTACTCAAAATGCTCACCTTATTGGATTAAACTGGTGTAAGAGTGCCCAGTACCCACCCAGAGAAATAAACAACTATGTACACAGCAGTGCCAGCCTAGTAACCAACCACTCAGAGAAAATAAACCACTCTAAAGAAATGGCGAACTAGGAAGCTGTCGGAGTGAGTTTTATGTGTTTGATCTTGACCACGAGGGAAATTGTGATTTTCCTGTAAAGAGAAAGACTGCGCCGGGAAGGAGACCGAGTCTGACGTCAGGAGGGAGGCGCCGGGAGATTGTAAAAAGAACGCACCCAAGGGGCGCGTGCTCCTTTGTTCAACTTGGTTCGAATTGGTAGAATTGGTATTAGAATTGTTTAGTTTTGGTCTTTCTCTTTCCTATATGTTTTTATTTTTATTTATATGATTCTCACTCAGTATTGGGTTCTAACACGGCACAGATTTCAGGAATAATATAGAGATAATTATGCCACCAAAAAGGAAAGGGAAGGTCAGGGTGTTTCCCTCAACACCCACTGCTTCTTCCCTGATCCAATTAGAAATTAATAAATTCCTGACACAGCTGGAAAGTCAGAATGCTAAGGAATCTGTTGGAGCTACACAAAATGGAGATTGTGTGGCTTCCAAGACGAAGCGTCTCTGAGTCCAGATAGCCGACCTCCACCAGGCCAACGAAGTGGAGAAAATGGGGAGGCTCAGATGCATCCAGGGATATAGGAGCGGCATCAGAGATAGGGGGTCCAGAATCCCAATTAGAAAACGTGTCTCAAGAATTACCGCAGCCTGGTAAAGTTACACTAGAAACTAGAGATGTGAATCGGAACCAGAATCGGGTCGGATTTCAGTTCCGATTCACATCTCTATAGATGTGAATCGGAACCAGAATCGGGTCGGATTTCAGATCCGATTCACATCTCTACTAGAAACAATATGGCAAGCAGTAACTGGTCTAAGTTCAGCCATGACAAGATTAGAGAAAAAGATTGATGCAGTATCAGCGGATTTTCAAACAAAATTAGTAACTGTTCAAACTCAAAGTTAAAGAAAATGAAAGGAATATTCATTCTTTGCAAAAAGTAAATGTATGTGTTATAAAGGAAAAAATGGCAAGTTCACGTAAGTTGGAGTTTCTAGAAAACCATATAAGACATTTAAACATCAGACTGGTTAATTTTCCACAAGTTTTGGGAGAGTCCCCATATATTTCCTTAAAAAGATACTTTAGAGAAATATCAATGATTGAAGAAGAAGAAATTCCTTCAATAAATAACAGTTATTTTTTTTTTTATCAAAAAAACCCTCAATTCCAACAAATCTTACAGATTTTCTGGAAGACTCCAACCAAGAAATAATTAGTAGAGCTACTTTAGTAGTAGCCTTTATTATAGTTCAAGATATTAATAAAATAATGAAATGTTATTTCCAGAAGTTTCCTATGAATTTTCATGGACAATTGCTTAAAATTTACCCGGATTTGGCTCTGGTTACAAGATTGAAGTGCAGAGAATTTTTGGCATTGAGAACACAGATAACCTCCTTAGGGGTAGATTTTCAAAGGGGTATGGGCGTACGATACGCGCGTACCCCCCAAAAACCTACCCCAAACCCCCCCTGCGCATGCCGAGCCTATTTTGCATAGGCTCGGCGGCGCGTGCAAGCCCCGGGACAGGCGTAAGTCCCGGGGCTTGCATGGAGGGGTGTGTCGGGGGCATGTCGGGGGGCGTGCCGCGAGTGATGCGGCGTTTCGGGGGCGGGCTGCGAGTGACGCGGCATTTTGGGGGTAGGCCCGGGGGCGTGGCGCCGGCCCAGGGGTGTGGTCGAGGCCTCCGGACCAGCCCCCAGGTCGGGTGATGGCGCGCCAGCAGCCCACTGGCGCGCGCAGATTTACGCCTGCTTTCCGCAGGCGTAAATCTGCCAACAAAGGTAGGGGGGGTTTAGATAGGGCCGGGGGGTGGGTTAGGTAGGGGAAGGGAGGGGAAGGTGAGGGGCGGCAGAAGGAAAGTTCCCTCCGAAGCCTCTCCGATTTCGGAGCGGCCTCGGAGGGAACAGGCAGCGCGCGCTGGGCTCGGCGCGCGCAGGTTGCACAAATGTGCACCCCCTTGCATGCGCCGACCCCAGATTTTATAAGATACTCGCGGCTACGCGCGTATCTTATAAAATCCAGCGTACTTTTGTTCGCGCCTGGTATACGAACAAAAGTACGCCCACGCGTACATTTATAAAATCTACCCCATTGGGTTTACCTTTTTACTGCGCTACCCTTGTAAGTGTGAGCTAAAAAAATGTGAACTTTCTTATACTTTTTATCAGATAGAACAATTACAGCAATTTCTGGCTGCGCAGCAACCTACTGCTTCTTCTCCATTAGTGAACAGAGAAATTTCAGATATAATAGAAGAACCATCTATTAGTGTAATTCCTATTAGTGAGTAGGCTAAGGTGAACAAAAGATTTAGATAACCAGCGTTGATCTGTGTTAAGTATTATTGAATTTGATTTCATAACAAATAATCTCCAGTTATTTACCAAATTACCCAAATCAGCTTTATATTTTGTCTTAAGTCGAAGATTTAAAGTCACTTAAATTGTCTTTGAAGACAGAAAATCATTTTATCTTATAATAATATTGTATAAATGGTATTTTTGCTGTTTATTCTCTAAAGGAAGATTTCTTGATGTGACAAGACTACTTTTTGCACCTGGAGGAAGAACTGGAAGACTGGAAAAAAATGGATGAGGTGGAACAACAGTGGACCAAGTTAAAAGGAGCTACTATAAAGGCAACAAATCTATATGTTAGAAAAGTAAACAAGAGTAAGAGGAAAAAGAAACTGATCAGGGCAGCTGAAAAAATAAAGGCAAAAAGAATAGCATTCAAGAAGTATAAAAGATCCCAAATAAAAGGAACACAGGGAAGAATATTTGTTAAAACTGAGGGAGACAAAGAAAGAAATAAGGAAAGCAAGAGGTCAAGTGGAAGAAAGAATGGCCAAAGAGGTAAAGTGAGGAGACACAACAATTTTCAGATATATCAATGAAAGAAGGAAGGTCAGAAGTGGCATGGTGAAACTGAATGGTGACAAGTTGCAATGTGTAGAGAGTAACAAAGACATGGCAAAAATATTAAACAAATACATCAGTTCAGTATTTATTTATTTTTATTTTATACAAAGGCTTATATTTGTGCCCTCTATTCATAGAGTATTTGGTGTGTATTACAACATTCAGTGATAAAACAATCATAAAAATAATAGCATAAACAAAATATTTATGAAACATTCATAAAACATGGCCATTACTCAAAGGCTTCTCTGAACAGCATTGATTTTAAATGCCTTCTAAATTCCTTTACATCAGGCAAAGCTCTTAACTGATCAGGAAGAGAATTCCACGTATAGTGCTCACATATGAAAAGGCCCTTGCCCTCTTTCTTCGCAACTTAACATTATTTGCCAGTACCTTTAACAGTGCCTTATTTATTGACCACAAATTACATTTAGGTTTAAATCATTTCAACTTTTTTTGTAGAATACATCCATTATCAGAAAACATAAGTTTATGCACTAATGTAAACAATTTAAATTTAGATTTTAAATTCATTGGTAGTAAGTGCAATTCTCTTAATGCGGGCCAAATATGATTTCTCCAACTCAACCCCATCAGAACATGGGCAGCAGCATGCTGAATCAACTGCAACACTTGTGATAATTTATTAGGCAAACCCACCTAAAGGGAACTGCAATAATCAAACTGAATCAAAACCTGTGCTTGCAACACAGTTCTAAGCATTTCGCTTGGCAAAATCTTTTTCCAAGGTTTGACCAGCTTCAACTTAAAAAAAGAAGACAGAGCCACACGATGAACCTGAGAATCCAAGGTTAGCTAGGAATCCAAAAGCGTACCCAAATTTTGTTTACCTCTGTTAAGAGCAGAATAACAGTATTCCCAACTTTAATAGAGGGAACTGCTGATATCAAACCCAGCAAACCCACCCATAACAGTTTATTTTTCTGAAAATCCAATACTTATCCATTTCTTGCTAGCCATTTCTTTATCATCACTTTACAATCTTGAAAATAAGTAAGAGAAAACTATGATCCTCATCACAAAGGATATAATGCTACAAATCAGCTGCATAAATAAAGTATATATCACCTAACTCCTTCAACAACCTTCCCAATGGGTCAAAATACAGGTTGAATAAAGTAGAGGACAATGCAGAGCCCTGTGGTACACCTACATCCACCCACATCGTACCACCAGGAACTATGTTAATCCTATTGAACCCCTTGCTTTCTCTCTCATAAATAAATAAACCACTTTAGAACTCTTCCTAAGAGTTCATATACTTCTAATCTGGACAACAAGATAGTATGATTTACTATGTCAAAGGCAGCAGACAGGCCAGACACTAAATAAAACCCTGGAGAAGGGCCATTGCTGATTAATCAGACCATAGATGGGGAAGGAGTAGATGACACTACATTTATAGAAGAGAATATAAGGAAGGAGCTAGTCAAACTGACAGTAGACAGGGCCATAGAGCCAGATGAGATAAACTCCAGGATACTGAGAGAGCTGAGAGATGTGCTGGCAGGACCACTGAAGGACCTGTTCAATAGATCCCTGGAAATGGGAGTGGTGCCATGGGATTGGAGAAGAGCAGTGGTGGTCCACTACAAGAATGGTAGCAGAGAGGAGGCTGAAAACTTTAGGCTGGTTAGCCTCATCTCAGGGGTGGGTAAATTAATGGAGACTCTGCTGAAGGAAAGGATAGTGATCTGTCTGCAATCTAGTGGATTGCTGGACCAGAGGCAGCATGAATTCAACAGGGAAGGTCCTGTCAGACAAATCTGCTTGATTTTCTTGATTAAGTGACTAGACAATAGGATAAAGTTATCTATTTGGATTTCAGTAAAGATATAGATATGGTCCCACATAGGAGGTTTGTGAATAAAATGAGAAGCTTTGCAGAGAAGCACTAAGCTGGTCGCAATGATTGCAAACTGGTTGACTGATAGGAGACAGAGTTTAATGGTAAATGGAACCTACTCTGAAGAGAGAACCGTGTTAAGTAGAGTGCCCCAGAGTTTGTTTCTGTTCAATATCTTTGTGAATGACATTGCTGAAGGAAACTTTTGGGGAAACTTTTGGGGAAGGGGGAGACTTTTCCGAAAGGATGGGCTCCACCTTAACCAGAGTGGAACCAAGCTGCTGACACTAACTTTCTAAAAGGAGAAAGAGAAGCTTTTAAACTAGAACAAGGGGAAAAGCCGACAGTCACTCAGTAGTGCATGGCTCAGAGAAATGTATCCTTGAAGGATACTAATGAAACAGGAGAGATAGGGCATCCCAACAGAGAGGTTCCAATAAAAGCAAACATAGTCCATGTTCCTATATGTAAAAAATCACTGAAGCTAATGATTTCCAAAGTATCCCTACCAACTGAAAAGCAGATTTTTAATACAAACAAAAAACACACTTTGAAATGTCTGTATGCCAATGCCAGAAGTCTAAGAAGTAAGATGGGAGAGTTAGAGTGTATAGCAACAAATGATGAGATTGGCATAATTGGCATCACAGAGACTTGGTGAAAGGAGGATAACCAATGGGACAGTGCTATATCAGGGTACAAATTATATTGCAATGATAGGGAGGATCAACTTGGTGGACACCGTATGTCCGGGAGGGTATAGAGTCCAAAGGATAAAGATCATACAAGAGACTAAATGCTCAGTAGAATTTATATGGGTAGAAATCCCATGTGTGTTGGATACGAGTACTAATGCTATACTCCCTTTATCTCCCCCCCTATTACTCACTTGTTCTCTTGTTAATATGTTATATTTGTTAGATGTAAAGCGCCACCCCAGGCGTCTGTTTGCGTTTCACTGTGAACCGATGTGATATCTTTGATGAATGTCGGTATATAAAAATTTTAAATAAATAAATAAATAAATAAATAAATAAATATAGAGATAGGAGTATATTACCATCCACCTGGACAAAATGGTCAGACAGATGATGAAATGCTAAGAGAAATCAGGGAAGCTAACCAATTTGGCAGTACAATTACTCACTTGTTCTCTTGTTAATATGTTATATTTGTTAGATGTAAAGCGCCACCCCAGGCGTCTGTTTGCGTTTCACTGTGAACCGATGTGATATCTTTGATGAATGTCGGTATATAAAAATTTTAAATAAATAAATAAATAAATAAATAAATAAATAAATAAATATAGAGATAGGAGTATATTACCATCCACCTGGACAAAATGGTCAGACAGATGATGAAATGCTAAGAGAAATCAGGGAAGCTAACCAATTTGGCAGTACAATAATAATGGGGGATTTCAATTACCACAATATTGACTGGGTAAATGTAACATCAGGACTTGCAAGAGACATAAAGTTCATGGATGTAATAAATGACTGCTTCATGGAGCAATTGGTTCAGGAACCAACAAGAGAGGGAGCTATTTTAGATTTAATTCTTAGTGGAATGCAGGATTTGGTGAGAGAGGTAACGGTGGTGGGGCCAATTGGCAACAGTGATCATAACGATCACATTTAAACTAATAACTGAAAGGGGGACAATAAGTAAATATGCAGCTCAAACACTAAACTTTCAAAAGGGAAACTTTGATAAAATGAGGAAAATAGTTAGAAAAAAACTGAATGGTGCAGCTGCAAAGGTTAAAAGTGTTCAACAAGTGTTTCTTTATCATCACTTTATAATCTTGAAAATAAGTAAGAGAAAACTACGATCCTAATCACAAGGGATATAAAGCTACAAATCAGCTACAAATTGCTCCAATTGCTTCATGAATAGATTTAGTTTTTGGGTACTTGCCAGGTTCTTATGGCCTGGATTGGCCACTGTTGGAAACAGGATGCAGGGCTTTATGGACCCTTGGTCTGACCCAGTATGGCATGTTCTTATGTTCTTAACAGGCATGGAAATTGTTTATAGGGATGTGCAGAAGGAAAAAAATTGTTGCTATTCGGTATTCGTTTCACTGGGACCCAAATTCATTGCATTCATTTCATACGGGGAAAAACCAATTCTTTGATAAGTTTTATTCGTTTTCTGATTTCCCATTAAAGTAAATGGGGGAAGTATTTGCAGCCTATTTTTGGCTGCAGAATTGGAGTTTTCTTATCAATTCTGATGAAACTTCTGGGGAGCTATCATCAGAACCAGAAAAGAGATCCAAGGTACTTAGACTGTGGCAAAGTGGCACCAAAGTGGTATGAATAGCCTAAGGCACTTTAAAGGGGCAAAGGGGTATCAGGAGTGGCAAGAGTGCTTTAACAGAGGTGCAAAGCAGCAGTGACAGTGTCAAAAACACACCACAGCTTCAAAAGAGAGCACCGATAACAGATGCATGAACCCTCGAAAGCAGCACAACAGACAAAGTGGCAAGACAAGTGGCATCAACATCCTACAGCACAATGAAGGGGGAACATAGCAAGCAGAAAGACTAGCACCAACACACTGAGGAACCATGATAGTGGCAAGAACACCATAAGGAGCTGAGTGAGTCATCTGGTGTATGGAAGCAAGGCAGAAAGTTGATAGGGGCAAGACAGGCTGGCAGAGCGGAGGTAGTCTGGTCCTTGTGGTTTTGATAGAGGAAAGACAGGCTGGCAGAGCCGAGGTAGTCAGGTCCCTGTGGTTTTCAAAGGGGCAAGACAGACTGACCTCAGGGAGAGTTCCCTTTCCTTTGAGTAGAAAGGACTCCTGGATGGTCAGGCACAGCATTAGAGGTCAAGCCCTTTTAGGGACATAAGGCCTGGAAGGAAAGGTACAGCATTAGAGATCAACCCCTCATAGAGACGAAAAGCTTTGATGGACAGGCACAGCATTTGAGGTCAAACCCCTGTAGAGACATAAGGCCTGGACAGACAGGCACAGCATTCGAGATCAAACCCTTTTAGGGACATAAAGTCTGGACGGACAGGCACAGCATTAGAGGATTTCCTTTGTGCAGGTATGTTGTGGTTTGATCTGTCACTTCTTCTTGAACTGGTTCACTGCCAGAAGAAAATGGCATCTTTTTCATTTCTGAAAGTTAATTCAACAGAGGATGCTTTTAGAGCAATAGAGACTGCCATTTGTGAAGCAAGAACTGAGCTGGAGATTATTTGTGAATACCCAGAAGCTATTAACTGTACATATGCACTTCAGCTGATGACAAAGGAACATGAAGAGCTTTCAGAAATAAGAAAACCGCTACTCAAGTCCAAATCTACAACATCAACCTATGTTGACTTTGTGGTTTACACAGTGCCTCTGTAAACTATGGGAAGACAGAGGATGAACTAGAGTACAACTACCACCAGTTTTCTATAGTACTAGAAACATTGCTGTTGGCACCTAAGAAAGATTTCGGAAACATGGCCCATATTATGAAGGGCAGGAGAACTATTGAGCATATGAACAATGCAAGCTCCAAACATCTGAAGTCAGCTTTTTATGGTCTTACATTCCAAATATTGCAAAACAGGAAAAGAATATTCTGGAAGGAAGTGATGCACAAATACATGAAACTGAAATTAGAAATACCAGAACTAAACTCAGACAGGCACAGCGTTTGAGGTCAGGCCCTTGTAGGGACATACGGCCTGGACAGTGGATGGACAGGCACAGCGTTTCAGGTCAGGCCCTTGTAGGGACATATGGCCTGGACAGTGGATGGACAGGCACAGCATTTTATTCATCTTGCCATTCACAGGGAAAGTTTGGAAACCCAAGCAAAAGGCAGGTTTATTTTCAAAAACACTAGCATTTCCATCAACTCTGGTGCAAGCCTTGAGCAGTGAGGGCTCATGATATCCCCTGTCTTTGAAAATACACATTCACTGGGCACATTGGTTGGCAGACATGACAGATATCGCTGAGCCACTTTGGCTAGGTGAGGCCTGACAGTGGACTTGTGTGCCCAATATGCCAGCAGATATGTCTGCATGTTCTCTGTGAGCTCTGAGAGATACCGTGTCACTCACAGTTGTGCTGGTGTCTCCTTTGCTTGGGTGGGCTGAGAGTCACTCATGCAAGCTGCTTTTTCTCTAGCCTGTGGCTCAAAAGATGAATCTTTATGGGCAACATGCCTTTGGCATACTGAAGTGGAGGAGGAGGAGGTACTAGCTGTCACTGAGAGAGTGCTGCTCATGCTTGGGCTAGCACAACTCTATGAAGTGTCTGCCGCTGTATCCTCTTCTGCTTTATGCCTAATCTGTCTCTGCCTATGGCGCTTCTGATCATGTACTTTTGTTAACAGCTGGCCCTTCACAAATGAGAGACAATTAGGGTGAGTTTCCCTTTCACATGGGGATCACAGACTGTGGCGAGCATGTATGTGTACTCTTCTGTTAAAGGCCTTAATCTCTCTTGCACCTGCTGCTGAAAAATGTCCAGATAATGCAGCACCTCAGCTGTCATTCCCTCTTCCTGTTTAAAGCCCTCCAAATTTTCATCTATAGGGATGATGTCAGCCAAGGTGGCACGTCTGGATCCATGACATCCTTGAAGAGCTGCAGGATTTTTACCAGTTGACTCAAGACTAAACAATCATAATGCACTAGGGGATTCTGTACACCTATGTCCATTGAACCAGAAAGTTCATGAAGGGGTGTCTGCAGCTCCACTAGCCTCTGCAGCATCATATGGGTGGAATTCCACCAGGTGGCAATGTCTTTAATGAGACGCTTGTGAGGCATGTCCAAATCAGTCTGCTTTTGTAGGAGAACCTGCCCTGCCTTCACACTTCTTTGGAAATGCCCTGCTATGTCCCTGCACTTGTGTATTAAGTCCTGCAGGTATTAATTCTCTTGGTGCTTGGATTCCAACCCTAGAGGTGACTTCACTACTAGGTGCAGAGTGTGTGCAGAGTGTGTGCAAAACATCGGATGTTCTAAAAGCGCACCTCAATTATTGCCTTTACCATGTTTGCACCATTGTCTGTGACAAATAACTCTGCCTAAGGATTCCTGTCTCACTGGTGTAGTTGCCAGCTCTCCAGCATCTGTCTGATGCATGCTAGAATATTGGCGGTGGTATGGGCCTGGTCCGTCAGGTGGGTGTGCAGTAAAGTCCACCTTCACCCTGATACTTGTTCACTAATAGAGCTGCTGCCTGCCCTTGCCTCAGCCAGGTCCCATCAGTGTGCTGTCACGGAGAGGTAAGAGTGTTCAGCCTTCATGGCGGTCCAGATATCACAGGTAAAATGCACACTCCCCTCTGCCTTAGCTAGCAGCACTTGGATGTGACTGCGGCACTGCTTGTACAGGCTGGTGATGACCTTTCTGTTAAATGTGGTTCTGGAGGGGACTTTGTAATGTGGAACTATGACCTTCAGAAAATGCTTGAAACCCACATTCTCCACTATTTGCAAGGACTGGGTATCAAGGGCAATCATTTCCCCAATGTTCCTGGTTACAACTTTTAAGGCTACCTGCCTCCTACCCCAGGATAGTGTTACCGAACTCCACCCTATTTCCTCCATGCTGGGTTCTCGCTTTTGCCACATGGCAGGGGGCTCCTGGCCTGCCTCCTGACTGCTAGAAGGGGCTGAGGGTGTGGGGTGTCTCTGCTCCTTTTCAATCACTTTACATTGCCTGTAAAATGGAGTCCCCTGACTGGTACTGCCACCATCCCCAGATGGCAGTACTGTTGTTGGATGTTGCCTCTTCATATGATGCGTCATGCCAAAATTAGATAGATGTCCCATTTGCTTGCCTCTGCTACTAGCCCTGCCACAGTATTATACCAAACAAAACACGGGTCCTCCGTCACTTTAAAGTGGTTCCAGATCGCAGATGTCTTTCGTGATCCCTTTTCTATAGCCTTCTGGGTGGATGCTGGCACTGGAGCTGAAGTAGTGGGTGCACCCTGAGTAGCAATGCCAGGGGCATCAGTCACACTCTGTGCCTGCGCTGACTGCTCTTCCTCCTCATCATCATCAGTTTCATCTCTCACCTGCAGCACTGAAGTGGAGGCTAAGACAGACCCCTTTGTCAGCTATTACTTCTTCCATTTCTGATGAGAATCCCACACAAGATAATTCGTTATCAGAATCAGAAGCAAACAGTGCCTGAGCTGAATTGTCAATGCTAAGTCAAGACTGCTGTCACACTGCTGCTTTTGGGTGTCGCCATTTTGTCTTGCATGACTCAGCCTCCTCTTCCCTCACCTCCAAACCTACCGGGTCAGAAACAGGTGGGGGTGATGCATCATGTTTTGTTTTCATTTTTTTCTGGATGGAACTGCCTGCCCCTTCAGAGATTTTAGATTGGAGCAGGTCCCTTTTTAACTTTAATGGGGGACTGGCACTCCCTTTTGAGGTGTCTCCTCTCCCAGTCCCAATCACTCGACCACGTCCAGCTTTCCCTGACTTTATGGATTTAATGTCACTGCCTACTAGGGATTTCAATTAGAAGAATTATTTCCAAAGGAGGCCCACTGGGGATTAGGCTTCACAGACCACTGTTCTCCCAATATACTTGAGTCTGCTAAACTGCCTGCCCGCAGGCACAGTGCCTTGATGTGCACTGATGTAATGTGTGTGCACACAACAAACTGGTAACTACAAAAGAGGCCCACTCGGGATTTGGCTTCAGAGTGCAGTGCTCTCCCAATATACGTGAGTCTGCAAAACTGGCTACCCACAGGCACACAGGCATAGTGCCTTGATATGCACTAATGTAATGTATGTGCACACAACAAAGTGGTAACTACAAAAGAGGCCTATTGGGAATTTTGCTTAAGAGAACACTGCTGTACCAATATAGGTGAGTCTGGAAAACTGCCCACAGACCCCCACGAGCAGGCAGTGCTTTGCCTTCTTGGCTTAAAAGAGCACTGCTATCCCAATATAGTTGAGTCTGGAAAACTGTCCACAGACCCCATGAGGCAGTGCTTCTTTGGCTTAAAAGAGCACTGCTATACCAATATAGGTGAGTCTGGAAAACTGCCCACAGACCTCCACAAGCAGGCAGTACCTTGCCTTCTTGGCTTAAAAGAGCACTGCTGTACCAATATAGGTGAGTCTGGAAAACTGCCCCCAGACCCCCCACAAGCAGGCAGTGTCTTGCCTTTTTGGCTTAAAAGAGCACTTCTGTACAAATATAGGTGAGTCTGGAAAACTGCCCACAGACCCCCAGAAGCAGGCAGTGCCTTGTCTTCTTGGCTTAAAAGAGCACTGCTGTCCCAATATAGGTGAGTCTGGAAAACTGCCCACAGACCCCCACGAGGCAGTGCTTCCTTGGCTTAAAAGAGCAGTGTTGTACCAATATAGGTGAGCCTGGAAAACTGCCCACAGACCCCCACAAGGCAGTGCCTCCTTGGCTTAAAAGAGCACTGCTATACCAGATCAGTATAACAAAGTACGGTCAAAAAATAGTATGGCTAGCTAGAGGCAGCACCGCAGACAAATCGAACAAATATCTTTTCGAATGGAAAATTCTACCACAGTAGCTAGCAATTGAGTACAGAGTTGAGACATTCATCCACCTCCCCACACCATCCCTGCCAAGAAAGTACGTGGCATGCCGCATGCTTACCTTATAAATAGTGCTGCATCATCAGGAATAGGGTCGCAGAGCACTGAGTGAGAGCGGCGATTGGCCGCATTAGAGAAATGCTTAGCTCTGATAGGTTGCATTCTGGTCTCCTTGCCAACCTGTCTGACCCGCTCTATGACATGGCTGTGAGGTCACTTATGACTCACAGGGAAGAGCTGGTTTTTGCTATGGATACTCCCCCCATGGCCTTCTCCTATTTCAATTGGCCGCTAAGAAATCATTGCGAGCCAAAAGAATGAAACATATGATACGTTTGTATTCGTGGGGGATCGCGATCCATTTTGCGAACCCAAGAATACAACGAATAGGGATGTATACGTTGCAGATTGCCAATACATTAAAAACAAATGCACATCCCTAATTGTTTAAAAATACAATCCTAGAGGTGCAGTCCATATGTATTCCACACATTAAGAAAGGTGGAAGGAAGGCAAAATGATTATCGTCATGGTTAAAATGTGAGGTAAAAGAGGTTATTTTAGTCAAAAAAACATCCTTCAAAAATTGGAAGAAGGATCCATCTGAAGAAAATAGAATAAAACATAAGCATTGTCAAGTTAAGTGTAAAACATTGATAAGACAGGCGAAGAGAAAATTTGAGGCAAAAATGCATAATAAAAACTTTTTAAAATATATCCAAAGCAAGAAACCTGTGAGGGAGTCAGTTGGACCATTAGATGACCGAGGTGTTAAATGGGCTCTTAGGGAAGATAATGCCATTGTAGAAAGACTAAATGAATTCTTTTCTTCCGTGTTTACTAATGAGGATGTTGGCTAGATTCCAGTTCCGGAGATGGCTTTCATGGATGATGAGTCAGACGAACTGAACGAAATCACTGTGAACCTGGAAGATGTAGTAGGCTCGATTTGCAAACTAAAGAGTAGCAAATAACCTGGACTGGATGGTATGCATCCTAGGGTACTGAAGGAACTAAAATATGAAATTTATGATCTATTAATTAAAATTTGTAACCTATCATTAAAATCATCCATTGTAACTGAAGACTGGAAAGTGGCCAATGTAACCCCAATATTTAAAAAAGGCTCCAGGGGCGATCTGGATAACTATAGACCAGTGATCCTGATTTCAGTGCCGGGAAAAATAGTGGAAACTATTCCCAAGATCAAAATTATAGAGCATATAGAAAGACATGGTTTAATGGAACACAGTCAACATGGATTTACCCAACGGAAGTCTTGCCTCACAAATCTGCTTCAATTTTTTGAAGGGGTTAATAAACATGTGGATAAAGCTGAATCAGTAGATGTAGTATATTTGGATTTTCAGAAGGCGTTTGACAAAGTGTTGCATCCATCGCTGTTCGTCGCCCTCACTCCACCTTCTTTAGGTCTGTGGAGACTCCCTATGGGTCTGATAGATGGCTGGCTGCCATGGTGTCTCCATGCCATCTCCCTCCGGCGTACCCGGACCAGCTCGATGTTGCAGATCTGCCATGTTGCCTGATGACTTAGGGCACGCGTGCGCACTCTGATTGAAGTACCAGCAAGGGCGCGACTCTCAGGTGCATCCCCCTGAGATGACATCATCCGCTTCCAATATTTAAAGGTCTCTAATTCGCTATCTAACTCAGTTAGCAAGGTGATTGCTTCGGCTTTACTCCCAAGCTACTCTGCCTTCTTGGACTTACCAGAGGTACCCGCTCCTCAGGGGCCTCGCTCTTTTCTTTACTTTCAGATTACAGATAGGAACCGGTACTTGCTCCTTGAGGGCCCATGTTCCTGGACATTCTGAAGATTCTCTACTGCCTGGAAGCTACCACTGCTACAAACAATTGTGTGTTACCATTGCTCTCTCAGAGCTTTCCCTGGAACCAGGTACTCGCTCCTCAAGGGCTTAAACCTTTCCAACTCCTGAGCTTCCTTGAGACCTTATGTGAGTTTTGTCATCTAGTTCTGTTCATGAACTTTGTCTACTCTACATACTCACTTTCTACGGTTTCTCAACAGCTCAGCCATCCTGGATCGTGGTTCCAGTGCCTGAGGGACTACAGCCCTGCCGGGCATATCAGCTCACTACTGCCACCTCTGGTGGTTTCCAAAACCTGTTTAATAAAAGAACTAATGTGTGTCTGTCTCCATACTCAAGCCTAGCTGGTGGTCCCTCTCGGGATATCTTCCCGGGGGCATGGTCATCTGCCACTGGCCCAGGGATTCACCACGGAATATGAGACACTTCAAGATAGCTGACTCCTCCTTCTTAGGAGCCATTCATTCAGATTGCTCCTCCCATCTATGCCCAGCTTTCTTAATAGATATAACAGATTGCTAACTTCCAGCTCTAACACAGAGCTTTCACATCAGGTTGCTAACTCCGAATGGAGATTCACATCACAAAGTCCCTCATGAGAGGCTTCTAAGAAAACTAAAAAGTCATGGGATAGGAAGCGATGTACTTTCGTGGATTACAAACTGGTTAAAAGACAGGAAACAGAGAGTTGGATTAAATGGTCAATTTTTTTCAGTGCAAAAGGGTAAACAGGGATCTGTACTTGGACCAGTGCTTTTCAATATATATATATATATATATATATGATCTGGAAAGGAATACGAAGAGTGAGGTTATCAAATTTGCGGATGATACAAAATTATTCAGAGAAGTTAAATCACAAGCAGATTGTGATACATTACAGGAGGACCTTGCAAAACTGGAAGATTTGGCATCCAAATGGCAGATGAAATTTAATGTGGACAAGTGCAAGGTGTTGCATATAGGGAAAAATAACCCTTGCTGTAGTTACACAATGTTAGGTTCCATATTAGGAGCTACCACCCAGGAAAAAGATCTAGGCATCATAGTGGATAATACTTTAAAACCGTCGGCTCAGTGTGCTGCAGCAGTCAAAAAAGCAAACAGAATATTAGGAATTATTATGAAGGGAATGGTTAATAAAACGGAAAATGCACACTAAAAACCACTTTATGAGCCCTAAATCCTATTAGGACCTCTATATCGCTCCATGGCAAGACCGCACCTTGAATTATGGGGCGGATTTTAAGAGCCCTGCTCGCCGGTGAGCCTATTTTACATAGGCCTACTGGCGTGCGCAGAGCCCCGGGACTCGCGTAAGTCCCGGGGTTTTCTGAGGGGGGCGTGTCGGGGGGCGGGCCCGAACCGCGCGGCGTTTTCGGGGCGTGTCGGGAGCGTTCCGGGGACGGGCCCGGGGCGGTCCGGGGGCATGGCCGCGCCCTCCGGACCCGCCCCCAGGTCGCGTCCCGGCGCGCTAGCAGCCCGCTGGCGCGCTGGGATTTACGTCTCCCTCCAGGAGGCGTAAATCCCCCGACAAAGGTAAGGGGGGGTTTAGACAGGGCCGGGCGGGTGGGTTAGGTAGGGGAAAGGAGGGGAAGGTGAGGGGAGGGCAAAAGAAAGTTCCCTCCGAGGCTGCTCCGATTTCGGAGCGGCCTCGGAGGGAACGGGGGTAGGCTGCGCGGCTCGGCGTGCGCCGGCTATACGGAATTGATAGCCTTGCACGCGCTGATCCAGGATTTTAGCGGATACGCGCTTCTACGCACGTATCTACTAAAATCCCGCGTACTTTTGCTTGCGCCTGATGCGCCAGCAAAAGTACGCCAAATCGCGCGGTTTGAAAATCTACCCCTCAATGCACAATAAAGCTCTGGAATTTGTTGCCAGAGGATGTGATTAGTGCAGTTAGAGTAGCTGGGTTCAAAAAAGGTTTGGATAAGTTCTTGGAGGAGAGGTCCATTAACTGCTATTAATCAAGTTTACTTAGGGAATAGCCACTGCTATTAATTGCATCAGTAGCATAGCATCTTCTTAGTGTTTGGGTAATTGCCAGGTTCTTGTGGCCTGGTTTGGCCTCTGTTGGAAACAGGATGCTAGGCTTGATGGACCCTTGGTCTGACCCAGCATGGCAATTTCTTATGTTTTTAAGGGATAGAAGGAAAATTTTTGTCTAATTGTGGATCTGCAATAGAATGGACACATTTAAAGGAGTAGAGAGAATAGAAAGGGATTTAAAAAAATCTGGAAGAGTTGTCAAAGATCTGGCAGCTGGGATTAAATGCCATGAAGTACTGAGTCATGCATATTTATTTATTTATTTATTTATTTATTTATTTATTTAAGGTTTTTCTATACCGGCATTCATGAAAGCGTTCACATCATGCCGGTTTACATGAAACAGGGGTGTGAAGAACAAACCAAGAACATAACTAAACGTGATGAAGAGATGCAGTTACAATTAACAGGGGCTGTAAACTGGGAGGAGGAAAAATAGAGAGAGAAAGAGGAGGTTAATTATATACAATAGTACAGTATATATACATAATCCGAAATATATAGTTGCTGAGTGGAGTCTTTAATGGTTGGCGTGTTAAGTGGAGTTTGGGAAGGCTTGCCTAAACAGCCATGTCTGAGGTGCAGTAGTCCAAAAGAGCTGTATGTTATGGGGGTTGAAAGACTGATGTGCACGGACTAAGAGAGAGATCTTGGGGTAATAGTTTCTCAAGAACTGAAGATGGCAAAGAAATGTCTGAGGTGCAGCCATGTATGAGGTGCAGTAGTCCAAAAGAGCTGTATGTTATGGGGGTTGAAAGACTGATGTGCACGGACTAAGAGAGAGATCTTGGGGTAATAGTTTCTCAAGAACTGAAGATGGCAAAGAAATGTGACAAGGCAATAGCAAAAGCCAGAAGAAAGCTGGGCTGCATAGAGAGAGGATAACCATTAAGAAAAAGGAGGTGATAATGACCTTGTACAGATCACTGATGAGGCCTCACTTGGAGTACTGTGTTCAGTTCTGGAGTCATTATCCAAAAAGGGTCAAATACATGATAGGGGCAGTCCAGAGAAGAGAGATCAAAATGGTATGAGATCTGTTTGAGAAGACCTATGATGAGAGGCTGAATTACATGACTATGTATACCCTAGAAGAGAGGAGATGCAGGGGAGATATGATACAGACCTTCAGATATCTGAAAGGTTTTAATGTTGCACATTTGACAAACCTTTTCCATTGAAAATAAATCAGTAGAACTAGGGGTCATGAAATGAAACTCAAGGGAGGATGACTCAGAACCAAATTCAGGAAATATTTCTTCATGGAGAGGGTGGTGAATGCCTGGAATGCCCTTCCAGAGAAGGTGGTGAAGATGAAAACAGTTAAAAAATTCAAATGGGCATGGGATAAACACTGTGGATCCCTAAATGCTAGAAGATGGCAATGAAGAAAAGAGTGCATGGGGGTAATTTGATGGTGTGTCGGTTACTATCCCTAACCAATAAGCCTTCATACTAATGATGCAACTCCATCATAGATTTCTACTTCAATGGCATGGGAAAAAAGGGGACTTGGATTCAAACAGCAACCAACAAGGGCCCCAACCTTTACAGTCTGGGGAAACAAATAAGCTTGATGGTAATTTGCTGATGCGGCAATTACTAGAGATGTGCATTCATTTTTGAAGAAATAGAGAATGGCAATGAAATTGTCTATTTTGTCGGGTTTCAGGAGCACCCCGACACAAAAACAAATTCCACGAAATTTCATGGAATTTTCGTATTTCATGTTAGTTTACACTAACAGGACTTAATGCACACTAACATGGAGTTGCAGGCTTAGTGCGCTCTGACAGTACTATAGATTGCAGTAATTACATGTTAGGGCGCATTAAGACCATTAGTGAAAACTACCTAGTTAATAGGACTTAGGGTGCACTAACTGGTTGTTAGCATGCAATAACTAAAGTGTGCTTTAAGTCCCATTAGTGCACACTACCTAGTTGTCTACTTCTGGAGTTAGTGCACCCTAATAGGATTTAGGGCTCATTAAGTGGTTGTTAGTGTGCATTAACAAAAATGTTACTAATAAGTTATAAAATGTGTCAGTTGGTGAGTAGTTTGTTAGTTAGCGGCATAATTCTGCATTCCCATTGACTGTCTCCTAAAGAGACAGAAAGGAGACAGCCAGAATTATACCTCTAACTAACAAACTACTCACCAATTGACACTTTTTAACTTATTGGTAACATTTTTTGTTAGTGAAGTTAGTACACTCTAACAACCAGTTAGTGCAGCCTAAGTCCTATTAGAGCACACTAACTCCAGAAGTGGAAAACTAGGTAGTGAGCACTAACGGGACTTAACGTGCACTAACATGTAGTTACTGCATACTACAGTCTCGTTAGAGTGCATTAAGCCTGCATTTATTTAGTGCGCCCTTCCGGGATACAGTGCTCACTAACTCCATGTTAGTGTGCATTAAGACCAATAGTGCGCACTAACACAAAATATGAAAATTCCATGAAAAAAAAAATCCTGAACCACAGAAAAAATAAAATTTCCCGCAGGGGCCCCGAACCGAAGCACTAACCAATAAAATAAAATGAAGCACATCTCTAGCAATTACTACTCTTAACCAATTAGCCTGATACTTTGATACCTGATACGTTGATGCAACTTGAACATTGTTCTCTGCTTCAATGACAAGGGGTAATGGGGAATTGGATTCAAACAGAAACCAATGAGGGCCTTGACATTTACAATCTAGGAAACTGGTAAGCATGGGGGTAATAGGGAATTTGATTCAAACAGCAACCAATAAGAGCCCTTATCTTTACGGTCTGGGAAACTGATAAGTAAGGGGGTAACCTGCACGGTACAACAGATACTACCATAAGTTTGCTGGGCAGTCTGCATGGACCATCTGGTCCTTTTCTGCTGTCATTTTCATGTTTCTATGCTTCTTTGGATAAAAACATAGAGGCCTCTATTCAGGAAAGAGATGAGAGGACATGTTTTTCAGGTAAAGTTAGCTAGATAAATTGCCCCAGATATGCAGTAGGATAAACATCCCACTTAATATACTCACCTAAAGTTATCCAGCTACTTGTAGCTGGCTAACTTTAAAACCTACCTGGCTATGTTTGAATACAACTGGTTAGAATTTAAAGTTATCTGGTGCAAAGGCAGGAAAAAAAAATGTTGTGGCCTTAAAGAGCAAATACCCCAGCCCCACACTTCTGAAAAGACCTAGAAATAAGTTGGTCTGTATCACCTGATCACCCTATCAATCCCTAGGCTCTAACCCCCTCCCACACAATTTTTTGAAAAACAAAATTGTGGAGCCTAGCAGCCTAAGTTTAGGACACCTCTCTTCCTTCCCCATTATAAAACACAGCCAATCCACTGATTATCTCTTTAACATCCACCCACAAACTCCACCCAAGGCCTTAGCACACCACTGGTCATCCCCCCCAGATCCAGCAAAGCCTGACCTGAAGAGGTAGTCTATTACCCATTTTGGGTGCTTCTAGTGATCTAGAAGCTACACTGGAAGTGTAAGGTAATAACATTGATGATATGCTTCCAACATAGCTGTTGCAGCAATTCTGGATGTGCCAGAAGCAGATAAGAGACTAACACTCCCAGCTGGGGTGTGGAAGATCAGGGCAGTGGGAGAGTCCTGGGTTGGGCCTAGGGGTGCTCCCAGGTTGCTGTAGTTTGCAGATGAGGGGGAGGAGCTAATTAATAAATTGTATTGCTTTAAAATGGGCAAGAAAGAAGGGGGGGTCTTACCTCAGGCTGCTAGTCTCCACAAAAATGTGAGAGAGGCGGGGTGGGCTAGGAATAGAATGGTATAGCCTAACTTATTTCCAAGCATTTTTTGGAAGTGCGGGGCTGCGTGATAAGGCTTTACCGACAAAAAATATTTTTTCTGTCTTTGTACTGTCATTTAACTGAATATCTTTTGAAGATATCTGGTTAAGTGACAAATTATCCAGCCACAACCAGCTGGTTAACTTTAGGAATTCTCTTATTCTCTACATATTGCTAACTAGTGGCCTGCTTCACTAAGGGGCAGATTTTAAAACCCTTCTTGTGCGCGCCGAGCCTATTTTGCATAGGCCCAGTGACGCATGCAAGCCCCGGAACACGCATATGTCCCGGGGCTTGAAAAAGGGGGTGGAGCAGTCTGGGGTGGGGCAGGGGTGGGGCCGAAGCCTCCAGGCACAGTGGCCATTTGCTGCTGTGCCCGGGATCGTGGGCCGGCCATCGGCCAGCGCGCACAACCTACGCCTGCCCAGAGGCAGGTGCAACTTCTAAGTTAAAGGTAAGGGGGTGGGGGTTTAGGTAGGGCTGGGGGGGCAGGTTAGGTAGGGGAAGGGAGGGGAAGGTGGGGGGTGGAAGGAAAGTTCCTTCCAAGGCCGCTCCAATTTCGGAGCGGCCTTGGAAGGAACGAAGGAAAGCTGTGCGGCTCGGCGCACGCAAGGTGCACAAGTGTGCACCCCCTTGTGCGCGCCGACCCCGGATTTTATAACATGCGTGGCATAGGCGTAGATGTGTGTGTGCAACCTGGCACGCACAAATCTACGCCTCGCACATGTTATAAAATCTGGGGTCGGCGCACGCAAGGGGGTGCACACTTGTGCACCTTGCGTGCGCCAAGCCGCACAGAATTCCTCGGAGGGAACTTTCCTTTCGCCCCCCCCCCCCGCACCTTCCCCTCCCTTCTCCTATCTAAACCGCCCCCCAGCCTAATTAAATCCCCCCCACTTTTATTATTTAAGTTGCGCCTGCCTTGGGAGGCCTCTGTCCATGTCCCTGCCCTGCCCCGGACTGCCCCCTCCCCGCCCCTTTTCTCAAACCCCAGGGCATATGCGCATCCTCGGGCTTGCGCGCGTCGCTGAGCCTATGCAAAATAGGCTCCGCGCACACAGGAGCAGGTTTCCGGGGTCACGTGCATAATATATGCACATTACCCTTTGAAAATCCGCCCCATAATGTTTTTTGAGGTGAATCTTCGCTAGTTAAATAAAATAATATGAACAAATATTTGTAATTATATAAGTGTAAAATAGAAAAATAAAATGATTTAAGTTTGCAGATAGCGAGTGGGCATGCTTTTTAGATAATGTGTGCATATGCATGAGCCTCTGCCCATATATTATTAACGATAAGTGAATCACTTATTTGACTATTCTCTCAGGGGTTGATTTTAAAACTTGTGTGCAGGAGGGGGGGATTTTGTAAAGTGTATGCAGCAACTTTTCCCACTTCCTTCACAGTCTGCTCCTTTGGAGCACCAGCAGCTTCCAGCACACACTTCTCTGGGATAACGTATTGTTGTTGTTATTTGCTATCTGATTTGGGGCTTTAAGCCACTGCTCTAGCTTAAACTTGCAGTGTTTAATAACATCCTTTCTAGAGTTGTTTTCTACTTTAAAAATGAATTACCTTTGAAAAGTATATATAATGTACGTGGATTAAAAGCACAAGTGATCATTGCAAACTATGCAGGATATTCAAAATTGCTCCATAAGAATATCATGTGGCTTATTGTCACTTGATATATTTTCCCTGTGTTGATATGATAAATTTATTAAAGTTAAACATATTTTAAAAATGTAATTACATTTTTTAAAAAGAAGACTAGTAATAGTTTTCGGTTTATTTGACCATTACAACACTTCAGGCAAAATATACAGTGTTGTATTTCATTTTCCTTTGATGCTGTTTATAAATAACCCTGATAGCACAATGCTTTATCTAATTATTGCCTATCATGGTGGTACAGACTACAATGCATTTAAATTACACCGGGACTGTTTACATCATCACAGGGACCTCCTGAGCATTTGCGCTGTGTGCTTTGATAAAAATTGAAAGATTGGCATTTGCTTTCTAGTTGCAATATCTTGCTTGCTGTGTTTTCTTTTCCATTTGCCTTTATTTTATTTTGATGGGCAAAGAAACTGTAAGTGGGCCACAGGAGACTTTTTAAGACTTGCAGTATCTTCCTTGACATGTGGGTTTGTTAAAAACAAAGAGGTGAAAAGGGAAGACTTGAACTATTAGAGCAGTGTGCAATAAACATTAAGGGACAGATGTAATTTACTAAGCATTTACTCATAAACACAAAATGGGAGAAGATCCTTAATGGATATGACCTGAAAAGATTAATAGCAGTATGTATATGATGTAAAAAAGATTAAAGAAATTGCTATTCCCATGTCCCTGTAGCCATAATGTTTTCATAACAGAACTGAAGACATGACTCCTGCCACTTGGAGAAATATTCTATATTGATAGGATTAGCCCACTCCAGCACTAAACACATTGGGCCAAATGTGCAAAGTATTTTTCCTATAAAAACAAAGGGGGCAATTCACTAAAGTTTGTTTCCCCACTTTGAGAGGTCTAGAATGGGTAGATGCGAATCGGTTATTTACTCTTTCGGAGAGTAGAAAGACTAGGGGGCACTCCATGAAGATAGCATGGGGCACATTAAAACTAATTGGAGAAAGTTCTTTTTTACTCAATGCACAATTAAACTCTGGAATTTGTTGCCAGAGGATGTGGTTAGTGCAGTTAGTATAGCGGTGTTTAAAAAAGGATTGGATAAGTTTATGGAGGAGAAGTCCATTACCTGCTATTATGTTCACTTAGAGAATAGCCACTGCCATTAGCAATGGTATCATGGAATAGACTTAGTTTTTGGGTACTTGCCAGGTTCTTATGGCCTGGATTGGCCACTGTTGTAAACAGGATGCTGGGCTTGATGGACTCTTTGTCTGACCCAGTATGGCATTTTCTTATGTTCTTATGTTCTTAACTCCGATACCATCCTGCAGCAAAGAACCTCTATGCGGATATGCTCTCTCGCTTCCTCAAACCAGAAGATATGCCTGAAACTCCTAGGTACATCATTGACCCAGCCTGTACATCACTCAGTTACTCACAAGGTACCAGCCGGGAAGACTGTAGTCCCATGCCGTCTTCGGGAGTGCGTGTTCCACTGGGCCCATGACTCGAAGTTGGCCAGTCATCCTGGCTGGGCTTGGACTCTTGAGATGCTGAGAAGACATTACTGTTGGCCTAAGATGGTAACAGACTCTCACAATTATGTGGACTCTTGCTACATCTGTGCACAGCAAAAATCCCCGACTGGCCGTCCATGGGGACTCCTCCAACCTCTTCTGGCTCCCACTGAACCTTGGTCAAGCATCTCTACTGACTTCATAGTTGATCTGCGTCCATCAAAGGGCAACATGGTCATTTGGATTATTATCGACTGCTTTTCAAAAATGGCCCATTTTGTGCCACTATAAAGGCTTCCTTCCACTCCTGAACTAGCAAAACTCTTCCTAAGAAATTAATTCCGCCTACATGGATTACCCAGAGAGATCGTTTATGATCATAGTCCTCAATTCGCTGCCAAGTACTGAAAGTCTCTTTGTAAAAAGTTTGATATCACTCTGAACCTGACAACGGCCTACTATCCTCAAGCGAATGGCCAAGACGAGAGGACAAACCACTCCCTGAAGACATTCCTACAAAGTTATGTCAATGATCAGCAGGATAACTTGGCTGACCTCTTGACATGGGCTGAGCTATCTCACAATACCCACATCGCCTCTGCCGCTGACATCTCACCCTTCTCAGTAGTATTTGGTCGCCAGCCACGCCTGCCTCTTCCAGTACCGCTTTCCGTACCCTCGCCTGCAGCCCAATCTACGGCACAGACAATTTGCTGTCTCTGGAATCAGGTCAAAGAGAGACTGGTTCAGGCTACCAAGAGAGCCAAACGCATCACTGATGCTCACCGTCACACTGCACCTCTGTTCTGGTCCAGCCAGAAAGTTTGGCTAAGCACTAAACACATCAGATTACATCTTCCTTCACAACGATTTCCTCCCAGGTTCATTGGACCATTCCCAATCATCTGACACATAGGAGCGGTTACTTACCAGCTGCAACTTCCCGCCTCCATGGGAATCCACAACACATTCCATGTCTCCCTATTGAAGCCATTAGTCTTCACCTGGCCTTCTCGAAGGTCTCCTGATCTTACCCAACTTACCTCTGAACCTGAAGAAATCCTCTAGGTAAAAGAGGTCCTTGATGTCCGGCAACATAGAGGCCATAGGGAATACCTCCTGTCATGGGAGGGACCCCTCCCACCACATCTATGACAAGGACTTCCTCGCACAGTTCCACCAGACCCATCCTGAGAAGCCCAGGCCGGTAAGGGGGAAGCCTAGAAATGGAGATACTGTTGCGCTTCCCTGCTGTGTTGGTGCCGCGAACGGGCCTGCTCACCTGACATGACCGTCTACCAGCTCCTCCCTCAGTCCCTGCACTGCTTGGATGCAGCCTCCAATAGGGCCCCCAGGCCGATCGGGGCCTTCTCTCTTGCAGCGCTCCTCATGCTGGGGCTCAGCGTCCTCCTCAGCATCAGCTCTGCCCCCTAGCGCATGCGTGCACGGAGCTCTTCTAACTTTAAAGGGCCAAGCATGGGAAATTCACTGGCGGTGCCCAATTCTGATGTCACCTGAATCCGGTATATATAGAAGGGCTCAGTCCCTAGCCCAGTGCCTTGGCAATTGAGTTGTACCCTCTGGTGTTCTCTAGTTTGCCTGTTCCAGTGTCTCCTGTTCCAGTGTCTCCTGTTCCAGCGGGTCCTTTTTCTGTGTCTCCTGTTCCTTCATCTCTCCTGGTAGTACCCTTCAGACTGATCTCATGGTACTGACCTTTGCTTACTCTTGACGACGTATGTCTGCCACCTGGAACCAACCCCTGCCTGTACACTGACCACTCCTGATCGCTGCCTGGAACCGACCTCTGCTGTACACTGACCACTCCTGATTGCTGCCTGGAATCAACCTCTGCCTGTAAACTGACCACTCTTGACTGCTGCCTGGAACTTGACCTTTGCCTGATCTGACTAAACCCAGACTGACTACAGGTACTGACCCCTGCTTCGGCTGACCATTCTGAACTGATACTCTGGCCTTGATCTTCACTATCCACTCAGACACTCTATTCTGGTCTCCTTTGACCTATGGACATTCTTGCTTGGACATCGACCGCACACCCTTATTCATGGTGGGCACTCCCCTGCTCTTCCTCTCTAGGAGACCCTGCGAGGACCACCTAATTTTATTTATTTTATTCAACAGCTTTTTTATACCTACATTAAAATATACATCATATTTATTTACATTTTTTACATCTTTTTCTATACCATCGTTAAGGTGGGTACCGTCACAACGGTTTACAGTAAGGCACATAAAAGTAATGCGTATCGGTTTACATCTTAACAGTAGGTGGAAATTACAAAGAACAGGGGTGGGGGGGGAGGGGACGGGACGACAACAACCGAAAAACAAAGGTAAGAGACTCTAACGAGGAGCCTGAAAAAAATGGAACTAAGATGGAGAGAATAAATAGACAGGGAATATATTTACAGAAATTTACAGGGTGCGTGTTGCTAGACGTAATTTGATGGAAAGGAAGGGAGGGCGAGGGGGAAAAGGGATTGATGAAATTAATCTGGAAATGCCTTGTGGAAGATCCAGGTCTTTAGTATTTTCCTGAATTTGAATGGGCATGGCTCCAGGCAGAGGTTGGAAGGTAAAGCATTGCAGTGAGTCGGGCCGGCAATTGAGAGAGCACAGTCCCTTGTTGCTGTGAGACGGGCCTTTTTGAGGGGTGGGACTTGTAGTGTGGATTTGAGGTTTGCTCTGGTGGGGCGGGAAGATTGTGTGAGTTGGAACGGTTCGCTGAGCCAGGAGGAGTTATTTTTGTGGATAGATTTGTGTATGATAGTGTGTGTTTTGAAAAGGATGCGGGATGAGATAGGGAGCCAGTGTAGTGTAGCCACTTTGAGGATGGGGGTTATGTGGACAGTTTTGCGTGCGTTGCTGATTATCCTTGCTGTTGCATTTTGTAGTATCTGTAGTGATTTGATGATGGAGTAGGGGAGGCCTAGGTACAGGGAGTTGCAGTAATCAAGCTTAGAGGTTAGGGTGGTTTGGATGACAGTTTTGAGATCATGTGTGTGGAGAAGGGGCTTGAGTTTTTTTATAATATTGAGCTTGTAGAAACCTCCTTTTAGGATGGAGCTAATGTGTTTTTTTAGGTTCAGATGTGGGTCGATTAGGACGCCAAGGTTTCATACAGGGGGCTGTAGGGAGGTGAGTAGCGAGTTTATGGATGAGAGGCATTTCTCCCAGAAGCTTAGAGTTGCGGATAATGATTCATGGAGAGGGATGATGATTTGGACATCATCTGCATAGATGTAGAATTTGAGACCAAGATCTGATAGATGATGACAGAGGGGCAGGAGGTAGATGTTAAAGAGGGTGGAAAAGAGGGAGGAGCCTTGAGGCACTCCTTGAGATAGGGTATAGTGTGTGGATTCAGAGATGCCTAGTTTGACAGAGAAACGTCTGTTGGCCAGGTAGGATCTGAACCAGAGGAGGGCTATGCCAGAGATGCCAATATCGGTTAGTCAGGAAATGAGGAGATTGTGGCTTATCGTGTCAAAAGCCGCAGATATGTCGAGGAACGCAATGAGATAGTTATGACCTTGGTCAAGGTCAGTGAGGAGGGAGTCAGTGAGGGATAGTAGGAGGGTTTCTGTGCTCAGATTTTTACGGAAGTCAAATTGGGAGGAGTGAAGGATGTTGTTGTCTTCGAGATAGTCCATTAGTTAGGAGTTTACCACCTTCTCCATGATTTTCACGATGAGGAGGAGGTTAGAGATGGGACGGTAATTGGCTGGGTCTTTGGGGTCAAGGGATGGCTTCTTGATAAGTGGTTTGACTACAGCGTGTTTTAGGGAATCGGGAACTGCGCCGGTGGATAAGGAGCAGTTGATGATATCTGCTATGGGTTTTGCAATGATGTTGGGGATGGAGAGGAGGGATTTTGTGGGGATGGTATCAGATGGGTGGGATGCAGGCTTGGTTCTTTTGAGGATGGACTCACCTTGGAGGAAGTAAGGATGATAGTGTTGAGTGAATTTTTGAGGGAGGAGGGGTAATTGCTGGGCATGGGAGTGGTGGGCATGAGAGTAGTTGCAGGGGGGAACCTGAGGAGTATGTTGGCTATTTTGTTGTGGAAGAAACGAGCGAGTTCTTCACACTTAATGCTGGCTTCTTCTTCAGCGATGATAGGGGTGGAGGATTTGGTGAGAGCAGCAACATAAGAGAAGAGGGCTTTGGGGTTGAAAGTATATTGATGTATCTTGGAGGCGTAGTAGTCACGTTTGTTTTTTTGAATGGCGAGGCGGTATGTGTGTAGGTATGTTTTGTAGGCAGTGGAGTGCTGTGTGGTTGGGTCTTTATGCCAGGATCGCTCTTTAAGTCTAAGGTTGTGTTTCATTTGGTACAGTTCTGTTGTGTACCAAGGTTTGTTATTCGAGGGTATAGTGTGTTGCTTGCGGGTGATGAGAGGGCATAAATTGTTGGCTATGTCATGGGTGAGGCTATCCCAGGAGCTGAGTGCAGCATCGGGAGAGGAGCAGTCAAGTTTGTTTAGGGATTCGGAGAGTGCTGTGGTTAGCTCCTCAGATGAGCAGATTTTGCGGAAGGAGAAGGAGTTATTTTGTGGGTGGTCGTGGGTGGTGGTGGCACTGATGGTGAGTTGAGTCTCAATAAGTGAGTGGTCAGACCACGGTACAGGGGTACAGGTGGCGGGTGATGTGACCTGGATACAAGAATTGATGATAATGAGGTCTAGGGTGTGCCCCGCTTTGTGTGTAGGGGCAGATATGATTTGGGAGAAGCCTAGGGCCTGTAGGGCCGCTAGGAAGGTTACACAGGATGGTGGGAGGGGTATGGAATCTACGTGAAAATTGAAGTCTCCCAGTAGTTTGGCAGGTTTTTCGTTGTTAATGTTGTTGGATATGAGTTCAATGTGGGGGGAGGGATTATGTTGCAGAAGGCCTGGGGGGGGGGGGGGTGTAGACAAGGCAAATTTGGAGATCAGTGGATTTAAATAGGCCAACTTCCAGCTTGGATGGGGGCAGATGTTCATGGGCCTGAGTTTGAGGGGTTTTTTGGTGGCTAGGAGGATGCCACCTCCTCTTTTTTTCGATCTGAGAAAGGAGAAAATGTCATGAGATAGTGTAGGGAGTTGATTCAGGATAACAGTGTCAGTATCCTTTAGCCAGGTTTCAGTAACTGCACAAATTGCAGGTTTGTAGTCTTGAATGAGGTCATCAAGGATGTGGGGCTTTTTAGAAAGGGAATAAGCATTAAATAGCATGAGGGATAGTGTGGTGAGGCCAAGGATTTGGGTTAAAGGGGAGATAAGGATAGGGAGGAGGGATTTGCACTGGGCTTGGGTGTTCGCATGATGGAGAAACAGTGAACTATGCAAAGGGTGATGTATACAGGGGATAGGGAATGAATTAGGGAAGGTGCAAGAAAGGGGGGGCATGGAGGAATAGAGGTTGGTTGAAATCTGGGGGGGGAAACTAAGGGAGAGGAGCTGGGGGATCAGGTGAAGTGTATGGAAGGTAGGGAAGGGGAAGGAGGTAGGCGACAGAAAAAAAGAAAACAAGGTGAAAGAATCCATCTGGAACTGAGAGGGGAGGGGCAGTGAGTTATCCTCGATCGGGAGACCCGCCCCCTCTGATGTCACTGAGGACTGTGACGGATGTTAAATGGCGCCAGAACACCGGGTGCCTGCACACAGGGATGCCACACACCATCACCACCGGGCTTCCTGAAATAACTAACAGTGATGAGAAAGACAGTAAGAAAGAAAAAAAAGGTGAAAGAATCCATCTGGAACTGAGAGGGGAGGGGTGGTGAGTGATCCTCGATCGGGAGACCCGCCCCCTCTGACGTCACTGAGGACTGTGATGGACGTTAAATGGTGCCAGAACACCGGGTGCCTGCACACAGGGATGCCACACACCATCACCACCAGGCTCCCTGAAATAACTAACAGTGATGAGAAAGGCAGAAAGAAAGAAAAAAAAGGTGAAATAATCCATCTGGAACTGAGAGGGGAGGGGAAGTGAATGATCCTCGATCGGGAGACCCGCCCCCTCTGATGACACTGAGGACTGTGACAGACGTTAAACAGCTCCAGAACACCAGGCGTTGCACGCCGAAGGGGCGTGACAAAGGGGCACTCCCCTTTGTGCACCCCTTCGTGCATTCCGTAGTGTTAGCCATTCCCCATGTCTTTTATATCCCTTGTTAACAATCCCCATATTTAAATGTTTAATGTATTTGACAAAGTTAACGCATGAGTTCCTGCAAATTTTGTTTAAATGTAAACCGATGTGATATGTAAAATCGAACACCGGTTTATAAAAAATAAATAAATAAATAAAATAAATAAAATAGCTAACAGATTCAGTATAGAGCAAGTATTCAGAACAGAGCAGATTCTGTGCAATAGCAATAGCTGGCTAACAGTGCTATGGCTCGCAAAAACTGGTTCACAATAATGCAGTAATAGACAATAGAGATGTGAATCATGTGCCCGATCGTTTTAACGATCGGGTTCGGCTGGAGGGAGAAACAAATCTGATCGCTGGAGATGTGAATCGGAATCGATTCCGATTCACATCGTTAATTTTTTTTTAGTGAGGCCCGACCCTTTGAAATTGACCCCTTACCTTTCCCCACCCACCCGAACCCCCCCAAAAAATTTTACGAGTACCTGGTGGTCCAGTGGTGGTCCCCGGAGCGATCTCCCGTTCTCGGGCCGTCGGCTGCCACTCATAAAGATGGCACCGATGGCCCTTTGCCCTTACCATGTGACAGGGTATCCGTGCCATTGGCCGGCCCCTGTCACATGGTAGGAGGTCAGCCCTACCATGTGCCATTTGTTTTTGAAATTAGAAATATAGGAATGATCTTACACTCAAAATTGACTTTTGAGGTACAAATAAGCATATTGCTAAAATAGCACAATATTTATATTTGCTATCGAACCCCCTCCTTGTTACCCTCCCCTACCTACCTCCCTCCTCCTCTGATCTCCCAAGTTTGTTCCACACAATATTGAACTGGACTCTGTTAGTTAGAGATAAAGGCAACATTTATTGATGGGTATCTCTAAGAAAAGGAAACCATGAGAAAGAATTCCTGTTGACCACTACCTTGGCTTGAGGTTTATCATATAATACTTTGATACTTTGATTTAGTCTACAAAATCCAGGAGGATGGGGGAGGAATTTAAATTTATCCAACACTTTAAAGATAAAAGGCCATGAAACCTAATCAAAGGCGTTTTCGGCATCTAATAACATAATTGGTCCCAGAACATTACCTTTTTGAGCCTAACCTAAGACCTAGATTCATCAAAATGCTATAAATATACCAGAAATAGCACCTGCGATAAAAAAAGGGGGCATTGTTAGGATAATTTTCCTGCTCTCACATACTTTTATCACAGGCACATTACCACACATGCTGGTTGAGAAAGAGAGAGAAAGAGAAAGAGAGGGAGACCGATATGTAAGTTTACTATTTATACCACTGTAAGCAGGGCTGGTGGAAGCACTAGGCGAGTTAGACCTGGGCCTAGGGCCCTGACTATTAGGGGGCGTGAGCCATGAGGGGCCGCGAATGACGGCGGCAGCAAGGAGGAGTAGGGATTTGAATCTCCACTCCTTTTTGCCACCACCACTGCTGCTCGCAACCTATGTGGGGCCACGAGTAGAAGTGGTGGCAATCTCCACTCCTCCATGCTGCTGCCACTTCTCAGAGGTAGAAGTCAGGGCTGTGACCGGGGTGGAGGGGTGTGTTAACGTGAATGGGGGGAGGGGGGACGATACACTGGGGAGTTTGCAAGGCAGAAATTACCTAGGGCACCTAATCCCCTTGCATTGGCCCTGACTGTAAGAGGGAACACTTTTAACTCAGGGTGAGGTTTGGGTGGTGGGGTAGGTTTTTGTTTTGTTTTTTTTTTTTGGGGGGGGGGTCAGTTTTATGTACTCATTCAAAGGTTTGAACAGCAAAGCTGACATCACTGAAGATTTTTTTGTCATTTGGAGTAACCAAAGGTAAAAGAGGAGTTGATTTGAACAATTTACTCTCTACCTGGCTTGATGCACTCTCTACCAAGCTTCAATCAAGCTAGCTGTAGAGTACATTGTACAAATCAACTCAGGACACAAATAAATGTGAAATGCAAACAACAGCACAGTTCTCAACTGCAGAGCAAGGGAAAACTGTAAAAAGGCAATCTCTCTCCGATATGTATAAAGAATAAAGGTGGGAGAAATTTTAACAGTATGCAAATGAATTCTTCCCAGCTGATCTGTGAAATATTAAATTTTGTCCTGAAAATGGGACAGAATGCAAACCCTGCATGGAACAATTTACTCACTTTCTGGAGCAATATTTGAGACTTCCATTCTGTGTATGACAATGGAAATGCCAAGTTCTGTAATGATAACAGAATGAGAAAACAAAGGGGCCAATGCAATATGGTGCGCTGAGCCAAGCACACTCTTAACGTGCAGTTGGATGTGGGTAGAATAGGCGCTAATCAATCCCCTAATACAAGAAGGGGATTAGCGCTTATTCAACCTGTGTCTAACGTGGAGTGAATGCAATAGCGCTCTTCACATGCAAATGCATGTGAATGAGGCTATTAGGCATCCACTCCCGATGCAAAAAGAAAAATGTGTGTCTCCATCGGAGACACACATTTAACTGTCATCTATTAATGCCTGCCAGGAGCAGGCATTAATAGATGTGTGCATCAAAAAAAGAATAAAAAGAAATAAAAGAAAAAAAAATTGACGATCGGGGCCATCACAAAAACCAACGCCAAGTTTAACGGCATCGGTTTTCGTTACCGGCGGACAGCCACGAAAACCGACGCCAATACACCCAGCATTGGTTTTCATGACTAGGTCCCTGAAAATCAACGCCGAGTTTATCAGCGTCGGTTTTCGTGGCTGTCCACCGCTAAGGAAAATTGATGCCAATAAAAACCAATGCCAAGTTTATCGGCATGTCCATGGGGGAGACCCTTTGGTGCAGTGAAAATACAAGCCTGCAACCAATTATGAAAAAAAAACAAACCCCACCAAATGCATCTTTGAGCTTTGACAGGTCTGACCTCAGGAATGGTAAACAAAGTCAAGCATTCTTGCAAACATGAAAAAAAGACCAAGTCTAGGGTCAACTGCAAAAATGATAACAGACAGAAATAGCAAAACAAAAACAGGTCTGAAGATTCCCCAGCTGTGCATTGCCCCTGCAGGCCTCTGAAATGATTGACACCATTTGGCTACATAAGTGTGTCTAATCTGTATTAGGTTTTACTGTTTTATTATGAATGTCTTTTTTTTTAACTTTTTTTTTTTTTTAATTCTTTATTTTCCAATTTTGAAAATTTTACCAAGAACATTACATTCTTATACAGAAAAATCAATGTCACAACCAATATCCATTAATTCAGGTATATAATCATATATCATGTTATAAGACATCTAAATTATAAGAAAATGTTTAAAGCAATTAGGGGCAGATCTGAGCAAACATATTAAGTAAACTACAATCACAAAAACATAGATAAACTCACTGAGTATAGCATCTATTACATTTGTTCACACCTAAACTGTGGGAGCTATAATAGGGGTCCGAGCAGCTAGAAATGATCTCAATTGTATAGGATCTAGAAAAACATAATTTTCGTTTAAGTATCTGATGCAGGCCTTGCATGGGTATTTCAGAACAAAACGTGCTCCCAACTTTAATGCTTCAGGACGAAGCCTAAGATATTCTTTTCTTCGTAACTGAGTGGATTTAACCACATCAGGGTAAATCCAAATGGGGTTTCCATAAAAATTTACTTGTCGGTTCCTAAAAAACAAGCGAAGCACATGATTCCTTTCAGAAAGGAAAGCAAAAGAGACTAACATTGATCTCCGTACATTTATCTGAGCATCTGAATACATTTCTAACAAATTAGTTACGTCCAGGGATTGTTCTTGTTCTGGTATTTGTGTTCTCTGTTGTAAATAATATGCTTTTACGAGCACTGGCAAGGCATTCTCTGATATCTTAAGAATCTGAATCATATAATTTTTAAACAATTCTATTGGAGAAGTTAATCTAATTAAAGGAAAATTCAATATTCTAAGATTGTGTGCCCGTAAAGCATTTTCAACTGACTCTAACCTATTTGCTGTATTAGTTTCAGATATAATCAATTTTGTTTGCTTATTCTCAATTTGAACAAGTCTTTTTTCCACATCGTCAGTCTTTTTTGTATATGTTGTTATCAAATTGTTGTTTGCAGTCGCTTGTTTTTGTATCTCCACAGTTGTTGCTGAGAGTATTTTTATAGAGCTCTCTATGGAGCTAAGCATTGTCCAAATACCCTCAAGAGTCACTACATCAGGTTTAACTGTTAAGGGGGAAAGAGAGAGTAATCTCAAGCGTTCCATCCCCACTTCTTCCACAGTTCCCAAACTCGCCCTTGTACCTGGTATCGATGAAAGGGGGTTAATCTCTGAGGCCAGCGGAGAAGAAGCCATTGCTGGGCTCCCCATTTCACCTCCCTCACCTGGAGACGCCTCCTTCAGCTGTTGTTGTGCGCTGGTACACAAGGCTCCTAATCGCTGACCGCCAGGGTTTTCCTCCAAGGCCATAAACATGGCCACTCCTGCTTCTACCGAAGTAGGGCCAGGTATCTCGCTGTCTCCAGGGTGAGCGGGCTTCCTCGGTGATCCGGGGCTCAGAGTAGTCTCAAAGGTCAAGGGGGAGGGCTCATGCTCCGAAGCGACTCCTCCAGCGACCGAGCCACCCGGAATAGTAGATGCTGCACCTGCGAAAAAAACCAGAGATTTGTGGCTGTCGGGGGTCTTCTGCAGGCGAGATAACACTCTCACCCCTCAGTCGGCCCTTTCTTTTCGTATGCGGCATTTCTTCAAAGCGTAAGTAAGTTTACAGAGGAAAATGCCGACAGCTTCCCTCTCCGGCGTTTCTCGCTGGAACTACTCAGCGGCCATCTTGCCCCCTTTTTTTAACTTTTATATTGAGTAAATATATATGAATATAACACAAGAATACTTGTACAGAAAATCTGAGATTTTTCAATAAATTTAGATCTATTCATGAAATGAAAAAAAGAAGAACCTAAAGCCAAGAAATTCCCTTACAAAGGAAACAGGGAGGAACACTATTAAGTTGAGTGAAAAATACTGACAAAAGAACTCATTAGATTATTAAGTAAACATAAGAGTATCAGTATTCTTATAATATCATTTACAAATAACATTCAGAGAATAAATATTAGTTATCATGGGAATCCAAATAAGATCTTAATTATAGAGGCTCAAAATACACATATTTTTCATTTATATATGTTATCATACCTTTACATATGTAACATAAAATAAACTTTGCGCCAAGGGACAAGACATCCTGGCATATGACAAGGAATTTTTTCTGACGCTCTTGTGTCACTCTAATAAAATCTGGAAAAATCCAGATCTTATTGTAAAATTATTTTGAAAAAACATTCTCAACACAGTATTATGGTCCTGTAAAAAGACAAAGGAAACTAAGAATGTCCCAAAATTAGTTACTTGACTATCTCCTGAAGTTTCCATAAAAAGTTAAGTTCAGTTCTAGATTCAGTCTATGATCCCAAGATTCTCTTTTGGCCGAGATGTGAGATAATAAGCCTTTGCAATAGGAGACATAGCTTCTGAGGGTATCTTGAGGTTTTCAGAAATATATTTCTTAAACAGTTTCAATGGTGACAAAAATTAAGTACAGGAAAATTCAGCACTCTAAGATTCAGGTAACATAGAGAATTCTCAATGTTCTCCAGACTTTTTGCATAAATCATATCACTCTGAATTAAATTAGATTGAACATTTTCAATAGTAACTATCTGCTTCCCTAAACCCTCAAGTTTTTCATTTTGAGAGGAAAATAATGTCTCAGAAACATGAATACAAGTGTAACAATCAGAAATTATATCCACTAAAGAAGAAATAGATTTCTTCAATACCACCTTAGCAGACCAGAGTCTAAAGTAATCACAGCAGGTGTTTCCAACAAAGGACAAAAAATATGTTTCTCCAAACCTTTGTTGTTGGAAGACAGAAAACTAATTCCACAGTCTTCCACAGTGTTGAGGCCTGAAACCAGGGTCTCACCGAGGCATGTTTATCCAGTGAGTCTACACCATGCTCCCCCACTGAAACCTGTGTCTCTTCTTACACACCCAAAGATAGTCTTATGGTATTATGTGGAGAAGCCTTCCCAGAAGCCACCGATCTAGGTCAAATCTGCAGACCATACGACAGCTCAGATTCCCCCATCGATGATAGCCTGCAAGGAAGAGAGGGAGTTATTGATGCTCTGGTGCTTAAGGTTAACTAGGCTTCCAGCAAAGGGAATTGTTCATGCCATAGCACCCTCCACAATGGAATGCACTTCCAGAGTTGCAAACAATGCTGGAGTAAGAAGCCCATCTATTTTAGTTTGGGTTAAGTCAGGAGTAGCTGAGGTCATCTTCTGAATCTTCCCCTTCCTTTTGTATTTGGCATTTTGACCAGGCAAAAGGAAAATGAAGAGGAGCTCCTTTCCATGTCCTTTCAGATAGCAGCCACTTCGTTCCCCCATGAATGTCATTTTTGTAAGCTGACATGGTTTCTGGATATGGTGAGATAGAAAAGTTATGAATATATAAAATAAAATAAATTAAATCAATGTCTTTCGAAAAACTAAAGGATTTCAGGAACTCTTCTGCCTCATGGACAGAGGGAAACAATCTGGTTTTGCCTCCCATAAGGACCTTCAATTTAGCTAAATACAGCAGCGCATACATGAAGCCTTTCTTCCTCAGCTGAGCTTTGACCTCCATAATTTCCTGCCGCTGCAAGTTTATGGAGAAATCCTGGAAGATAAAAATGCATGTCTCTTGATAGAACAATGAATTTTACTTTATTGCTGAAATAGTGGAATTGGAAGATAGATATTCTAGATCTGCTGCCTTCATTAGGAACTGGGCCTAGGCTCCTATCCTTGCAATTCACTACAAGGCTCCATATGATGAGAGTGAAGTGCAGCAACTTAGGTAGCCAGTCTGAGAAGATTTGTAAAGGATTTGATCCTTCAGCTTTCTCAGGTAGACCAATTTCATGGATTTCCTGTCCATGGTCCAATGCTTTACTAAAAATATATGAACCATTTCGTCAACTGAGAGCTTCTCAATGAGGACTGCTTGTTGTGCCTTCGGTCAGACTTGCTCACCTTATGACAAGGGAGTCTGCCTTTTCGGTTGCAGTGCCTATATTCTAGAATTTCTTAAGCAAGGAACTCAGAATGTTGCAATGTATAAAAAAGATTTTACTCCCTCTAAAAAATTTTTTTCTTAAAACAGGCATTTGATTAAGAACTTCATTACTGACCCACCCATGTAATATGGCTGCTTTAGATATTGTGATGTCATTTTTATGTTTTTTATATGTTTTTATTATGAATGTTTTGTTTTTTGTACATCACTTACAGGAAGATTTTAAAAGGGTTATGCGCATAAGTTTATGCGCATAACCCTTTCAAAACCCCCCTGCGCACGCCAAGCCTATTTTGCATAGGCTGGGCGGCACGCGCAAGCCCCGGGACGGGCGTATGTTCCGGGGCTTTGCTAGGGGAGGCGTGTCGGGGGGCATGTCGGGGGGGGGGGGGGTGCGATGTTCAGGGCATTCAGGGGGGCATGTCAGGGTGTGGTGCTGGCCCGGGGGCATTTTGGGGGCGTGGCCGAGGCCTCCGAAATTGCTCCCGGGCCGGGGAATCGTTTGGCAGCGGCCGATCAGCACGCGCGAGTATGGCTGCTTGGAGCAGGCGTAACTTTCACGATAAAGGTAGGGGGGTGTAGATAGGGCTGGGGGGGGGTTAGGTAGGGGAAGGGAGGGGAAGGTGGGGGGAGACCGAAGGAGGGAGCGGAAGGTGGGGGAGTGGCCTCGGAGGGAACGGGCAGTGCGCGCAGGGTATGCGCAAGCAAGGTGCACAAATATGCACCCCCTTGTGCGCGCCGACCCCGAATTTTATAAGATACGCGCGGCTACGCGCGTATCTTATAAAATCCGGCATACTTTTGTTTGCGCCTGATGCGCGAACAAAAGTACGTGCGGGCGTACATTTATAAAATCTACCCCTTAGGCTGTATGTGTTAAGCGATAAATAAATTTTAATAAATGAAATGAAATGAAAAATGAAATGAAATGGATGATATTGCATCAGCTCCTATTCTCCAAGTCATTCTGTATTTCTGCCAGACATTTGTAAGACCTCTCTAATTTCTCAATCTTTAGATTAGCCACAGTAGGAGGGTAACTTTGAAACATGCACAGGTGTACCCATATTTTAAACATACTGTATATATGTATATAATTTATGCACAAAGGTAAATAAGGACTTACTTGCATAAGTCTGAATTTGCAAATATAACTCGGCCAATTTTATAACATGTGTGAGTTGAGAAAATTACTATTCTTAACAGTTAAGTCCACCAGTTCACCCAGTCCTTCTCCAGGCCATTGAGACCCTCCAGGTTTTTCAACCTGAACTCCCACAGTACATCCAGACCTGTCCCCTAGTCAGTACTACACAATAAATACATGTATTATTACTTACAACAGATATTTAGCAGGGCCCAGCCACACACATAAGTGGCTATTTTTACTCGTGTGGCAAATTTAAAATACGGCCATTAGATTTAGTAAGGCTTTTGACATGGTTCTGCAGAGGTGACATAAATAAGCTGGTCACCTTTAGTATGGGCCCTAAAGTGAGGGACTTGGTTAAAATTAAATGAGAGGCGATAAAGGGTAATGGTAAATGGAGTTCAATCTGAGGAAAGGGCTAGGGCTGTAATTAGGGGTAGATTTTCTAAATCTACGCGCGCACGTACTTTTGTTCGCCCACCAGGCACGAACAAAAGTATGCCAGATTTTATAAGATACGCACGTAGCTGCACGTATCTTATAAAATCTGGGGTCGGCGCGCGCAAGGGGGTGCACATTTGTGCAACTTGTGTGCGCCGAGCCCTGCGCGCGCTGCCCGTTCCCTCTGAGGCCGCTCCGAAATCGGAGCGGCCTCGGAGGGATCTTTCCTTCTACCCCCCACACCTTTCCCTCCCTTCCCCTACCTAACCCACCCCCCTCCCCCCCCGGCCCTATCTAACCCTTCCCCCTAACTTTGTTGGCAAAGGTACGCCGGCCGGAGGCAGGTGTGACTCTGCGAGCGCCAGCAGGCTGCTGGCGCGCCATCACCCAACCCGGGGGCTGGTCCGGAGGCCTCGACCATGCCCTCGGGCCGGCGCCACACCTCAACACGCCCCAAAAAGCGCGCCGCCCACCTGGCACGCCCCCCCCTTGCGAAGCCCCGGGACTTACGTGCGTCCCGGGGCTTGCACGTGCCACCGAGCCTATGCAAAATAGGCTTGGCATGCGCAGGGGGGGTTTAAAAGGGTTACGAGCATAACTTATGCGTGTAACCCTTTTAAAATCCGGCCGTTAATGTTTTGATGAAAGAATCAGTGCTTGGACCAATTCTTTTCAACATGTTTAAAAGTGATATTGCATAAGCACTATCAAGAAAAGGTTGTCTTTTTTTTTGAATGATCACCCACAAAAATGTGAGATGAAATGCAAAGCACACTAACATATCAAAAAGGAGAGCAAATTGTGTGTTGCAAGATTTTGGCGGTCTGAAAAACTCTAATAAAGTCCAAAATGGACAGGTGATGTTTTTATTTAGGAAAAGGAGGGGTTTTCAATCCAAGTTACAATGAATTTGTATCTAACATAAGTTAAAGTGCAGCTTTCAGACTGCCAAACTCTCACGAAACAGAATGTTCTCTCCTTTTTGTGGATGATACCAAAATATGCAGCAGGGTAGACAACCAGGAGCATGTGGAAACCATGAGGAATAACTGAGTGACGCTTGAGACATGGTCTAGAGTCTTTCAGCTAAGATGTAATATTAAAGACACAGAGTTATACATTTGGTCTGAAAAACTCAAGGGAGAGGTAGGGAATGGGGGTGACATTTTTTAAGCACAAAACAAAAGTGGGATCTGGTGTGATATTATCTGAAGATCACAAGATGGCCAAAGAGGTGGACAAGGCATCAGCAAAATCCAGAAAGATACCTGGGTGTATAGGGAGAGGAAAACTGTTCAAATCTGGAGACTTAACCTTCAAAAGTGTATAAAACAAATGAAATCAGTCCAGAGCATTAGAGATGTGAATCGTGTCCTCGATCGTCTTAACGATCGATTTCGGCTGGGAGGGGGAGGGAATCGTATTGTTGCCGTTTGGGTTTTAAAAATATCGTGAAAAATCGTTAAAATCGTGAGCCAACCCCCTAAAACCCACCCCCGACCCTTTAAATTAAATCCCCCACCCTCCCGAACCCCCCCCCAAATGCTTTAAATTACCTGGTGGTCCAGAACGGCGGCGGTCCGGAATGGCCCCCTCAATTGAATCCTTTTGTCTTCAGCCGGCGCCATTTTGCAAAATGGCCACCGCAAAATGGTGGCGGCCATAGACAAAAACGATTTGACGCAGGAGGTCGTTCCGGACCCCCGCTGGACTTTTGGCAAGTCTTGTGGGGGTCAGGAGGCCCCCCCAAGCTGGCCAAAAGTTTCTGGGAGTCCAGCGGGGTTCAGGAAGCGATTTCTTGCCGCAAATCGTTTTCCGTACGGAAAATAGCGCAGGCAGGAGATCGACTGCAGGAGGTCGTTCAGCGGCGGTCCGGAACCCCCGCTGAACGACCTCCTGCAGTCGATCTCCTGCCGGTGCCATTTTCCGTACGGAAAACGATTCGCGGCAAGAATCGCTTCCTGAACCCCGCTGGACTCCCAGAAACTTTTGGCCAGCTTGGGGGGGCCTCCTGACCCCCACAAGACTTGCCAAAAGTCCAGCGGGGGTCCGGAACGACCTCCTGCGTCGAATCATTTTTGTCTATGGTTGCCGCCATTTTGCGGCGGCCATTTTGCAAAATGGCGCCGGCTGAAGACAAAAGGATTCAATTGAGGGGGCCGTTCTGGACCACCGCCGTTCTGGACCACCGCTGGATCCCCAGGTAATTTAAAGCATTTGGGGGGGGGTTGGGAGGGTGGGGGATTTAATTTAAAAGGTCGGGGTGGGTTTTAGGGGGTTTTAGTGTGCCGGTTTTCCTGCCCTCCCCCTTCCCCCGATTTACGATTTTTTAACGATAAATCGGGGGAATTGGTATTGTATCGTGGCCCTAACGATTTTTGACGATTTAAAATATATCGGACGATATTTTAAATCGTCAAAAAACGATTCACATCCCTACAGAGCATGGCTACTGAAATGAGCAGTAGTCTTTAGTGTAAAGCATATAGGGACAAATATCTATACATAGGAAAGATGGGATATGGAGATATGATAGAAAATTGTAAATACTTTCAAGGTATCAATACATAGGAGGCAGGCTTCTTTAAATGGAAAGGGGGATCTGGAACAAGGAGGATCTGGAACAAGGGAGATCTGGAAATGAGGGTTAAAGAGGTTTATTCAGGAGAAATCTAAGAAAATATTCCTTTACAGAAAAGATGGTGAATGTATGGAGGTGGTAGAGAAAAGAGCAATGGTAGAGAAAGCAAGGGATAAGCACAGGGGATCTGTGAGAATATGGTAGGGATTGCAGAATTGAGTAATTGGCATGGCTGGGCTGTATGATCTTTTTCTGACATCACATTTCTCTGTTTCTATGTTTTTGTCCAGATACATTTAGAACAGCTATTTGTGTAACAAGTGTTGTCCATCTAAATTTAGCCATTTAGCTATGAGCATATGCACTCACCAGCTAAATCTAAAATCAGGTCCTGGAGTGCCTCCAGAGATTCTCCTTTTCTAACCAGTTAAACGTGTGTACCCTATAAAATTGGCCAGAGAAATGTTGCCATTTGGCAAGGGGCAGGGGGTAGAGAAGAGGTTGTTAGCTGACTAACTTCAAAAGTTAGCTATATAAACCTTTTCAAAACATTGGAATGTATCCATTAGTGAATTTGATGGCAAATGGAGAAAATCCTATAGTGTCTCGATTATAGTAACGTAGGGGTTGAGTTACCCAATTTGAGGCTTGAAATGTGGCAGTGTTGAACAGCTATTGGAGAAGGTCACCCAGCAAGGAACAGTTTACTCACTTGCTCGAGCATTATTTGAGACTTCCATTCTGTGTATGACAATGGAAATGCCAAGTTAAATGATATTCAAAATTTGAGGACAGGGAGTAAGGGATGCCAAATAATAAGCATATTCTAAGTTGGATTTGAGCTACAGAATGCACCATCAGCTTCATTACAATAAGCATGAATATCATTACCCAGTTTCTGACATGCTAATTAACTGTTAGTCTTATATAGAAAAAAGACATAGAAAACACATAGAGCATGTATGGTCTGTGATGTCTGTACAAACTAAGTAAAGAAACCAAAAGTGTTTGTGTTCATTTCAATTACAACTCCATATCATTTGCATGCTTTCTTCAATATTTATTCACCCTGACTTCTGAGATAGAATGAAGCATATCCCAGAAGTCACAAACATTTGAAAAAAAGCTATTACTAGCCTTCAAATACTACTATTAATTCCTTACAAAAAAGTACAAACATGCTATACTGCAATCTTCTCAAGCAAATGTGGGCCAGGTATTCGTACCCACGCATGGGTGAAGATTTGTGCGTACAACCTGGTGCGCACAAATCTATGCCCAATTTTATAACATGTGTACGCAGCCGCGCACATGTTATAAAATCTGGGGTCGGCGCGCGCAAGGCGGTGCACACTTGTGAACCTTGCACGCGCAAGCCCTAGGGGAGCACCGATGGCTTTCCCCATTCCCTCTAAGGCCGCTCTGAAAACAGAGCGGCCTTGGAGGGAACTTTCCTTCTGCCCTCCCACCTTTCCCTCCCTTCCCCTATCTAACCCGCATCTCAGCCCTACCTAAATCCCCCCCCCACCTTTATTTTTTTATTTACACCTGCCTCTGGGCAGACGTAGATTGTGCGTGCCGGCTGAGTGCCAGTGCGCGATCCCCGGGCCCAGTGGCAGTGGAGAGGCCTCTGGCCATGCCCATGGCCCGCACCCACACTGTTCTGCCCTGCCCATGCCCCACCCATTTTTTCAAGTCCCGGGACTTACACGCATTACGGGGCTTGTGCGCATCGCCGGGCCTATGCAAAATAGGCTTGGTGCGCGCAGGGGTGGGTTTTCAGGGTTACATGCATAACCCTTTTAAAATCCGCTCCATAGGGCCAGATTTTGAAACCTACGTGCGGGCGTAGATTTGTGCGCCCAACCCGGCACGCACAAATCTACGCCCGACTTTATAACATGCACGCGCAGTCGTGCACATGTTATAAAATCTGGGGTTGGCGCGCGCAAGGGGGTGCACACTTGTGCAACTTGCACGCGCCAAGCACTAGGGGAGCTCCGATGGCTTTCCCTGTTCCCTCCGAGGCCACTCCGAAATCAGAGTGGCCTCGGAGGGAACTTTCCTTCTGCTCCCCCCATCTTCACCTTCCTTCCCCTACCTAACCAGCCCCCCAGCTCTACCTAACCCCCTCACTAACCTTTGTTCCGTAAGTTGTGCCTGCCTCCGAGCAGGCGTAGGTTGTGCGCGCCGGCCGAGTGCCAGCATGCGATCCCCCGACACGGCTGCTGTGTCGGAGGCCTTGGTTCCAACCCCACCCTGCCCCCAGACACCCTGCCCACCCACTCCCTGCCCATTTTTTCAAGCCCCGGGACATATGTGTGTCCCGGGGCTTGCGCATATCGTCGGGCCTATGCAAAATAGGATCAGCGAGTGCAGAAGCGGGTACTTGCGGTTACGCATGTAATATTCACACGTAACCCTTTTAAAATCCACCCCTATGTGTGTGAAAACTATTTCTACCTTCACTTAAATTGATGAAAAGGGAGATGATATTACCATTGTATAAGTCTCTGTTAAGACTGATTTTAGTGTACTGTGTATAGTTGAGGAGACTTTTTGCTTCAAAAGAAAAGAAAACAGAATAGAGTTAGTCCAGAAGGACTATAATGGTCAGTGGTATTCATCAGAAAGCTTATGAGACCAGACTTAAAGATACTTTTAAGGAAAGGGGGAAAGACACTTAAAAAAGTTCTGGGAAAAAATTCACTTTTTTTTTCAGTGAAAATAAGGCTCTAGAATGAGGGGTCATGGGATGAGAGTGACAGGTGGCAGAATCATTAGTAATCTAAGAAAATATTTATTTACAGAAAGGGAGCTGACTTCACTACCAGGTGCAGAGTGTGTGTAAAATAGTGGATGTTCTGAAAGCCCCCGTTGGATATTGCCTTTACCATGTTTGCACCATTGTCTTTGACAAAGAACCCTGCCTGAATATTTCTGTCTCGCTGGTATAGCTGCCAGCCCGCCAGCATCTGTCTGATGCATGCTAGAATATTGGCTGAGGTATGGGCGTTGTCCATCAGGTGGATGTGCAGTACAGCCCACCTCCACCCTGATACTTGTTCACTATTAGAGCTGCTGCCTGCCCCTGCCTCAGCCAGGTCCCACCAGTATGATGTCAGCAAGAGGTCAGAGTGTGCAGCATTCAGTGCGGTCCAGATATCGCAGGTGAAATGCACACTCCCCTCTACCTTAGCTAGCAGCGCTTGGATGCGACTGCAACACTGGTTGTACAGGCTGGGGATGACCTTTCTGCTAAATGTGGTTCCAGAGGGGACTTTGAAATTTGGAACTAAGACCTTCAGGAAATGCTTGAAACCCACATTCTCCACTATCTGCAAGGGCTGGTCATCAAGAGCAATCATTTCCCCAATGCTCCTGGTTACATCTTTTGAGGCTGCCTTCCTCCTTCCCTGGGATAGCATTACTGAACACCACCCCATTTCCTCCATGGTGGGTTGTCGCTTCTAACACATGGCAGGGGACTGCTGGCCTGCCACATGACTGCTAGAAGGGGATGAGGGCGTGGTGTGACTCTGCTTCTTTTCAACCACTTTACACTGCCTGTAAAAAGGGGTCCCCTGACTGGTACTGCCACCATCCCCAGATGGCAGTACTGTTGGGTGTTGCTTCTGCATATGATGCATCATGCCAAAATTAGTTTGATGTCCCATTTGCTTGCCTCTGCTAATAGCCCTGGCACAGTAATTACACTGAGCAAAACATGGGTCCTCCTTCAGTTGAAAGTGGCCCCAGATTGCAGATTTCTTTCATGATCCCTTCTCTATAGCCTTTGTGGTGGATGTTGGCACTGGAGCTGAAGTAGTGGGTGCACCCTGAGAAGCAAAGCCAGGGACATCAGTCACACTCTGTGCCTACGCTGACTGTTCTTCCTCCTCATCATCATCAGTTTCATCTCTCCCCTGCAGCACTGATGTGGAAGCTAAGACAGAACTAACTAATCCTCCTAAACCTTCTTCAGCTATTACTTCTTCCATTTCTGATGATGAGAATCCCACACAAGATGATTCTTCATCGGAATCAGAAGCAAACAGTGCCTGTGCTACATTTTCAATGCTAAGTCGAGTCTGCTGTCACACTGCTGCTTTTGGCTCTCGCCCTTTTGTCTTGCATGACTCAGCCTCCCCTTCCCTTACCTTCAAAACTACAGGGTCAGAAACAGGTTACCAGTGGTTACCAGTGAATGAACATATAGTGTTCAAGATAGGCATGTTAGTTTACAAGCTCCGTGTTTCAGATTCTACCTTTTGGTATAATGCATTGCTACGGATTTATAATCCAGTTAGATGTTTGAGATCTTCACAAGTTAATTTGCTAGAGATTCCCTCAATTCATCACGCCCATTTATCCTGTACCAGGGAGACTTCTTTCTCTATAGCGGCACCCACTCAATGGAACATCCTTCCTTTTGACCTCAGATCTTTAGAAGACGTTAAAAAGTTCAAAACGGCATTTAAGGAATATCTGCTCCATCGTGCGTTCAATGATAAATGAGGCGGCATGAATGTCCTTAATCTGCTTATTAAAGTAAATATGATTTAATAATTGAATATTCCATTTTTGGAATATGCTCCTATGCCTAAAACAGTAAATGTACCATTAATATTTGGTATTTTGCTTCTTGGTTTCTGTGAAGCTGAAATTTGTTGTTTGTATTTTATTTTGTTTTTATTATGTATGTATTCTTATATATCGCTTAGGCCTTGTTAAGTGTTAGGCGATTAATAAATTTTAATAAATGAAATGAAAATGAAACAGGTGGTGGTGATGCATCATTTTTAAATTTCAGTTTTTTTCCGGATGTAACTGCCTGCCCCTCCAGAGATTTTAGATTGGAACAGGTCCCTTTTTAGCTTTAATGGTGGACTGGCAATGTCTTTTGAAGTGCTGCCTCTGCCAGTCCCAATCACTAGAACACGTCTAGCTTTCCCTGACATCATGGATTTAATGTCATTGCCTACTAGGGATTTCAATTAAAATAATTATTTCCAAAAGAGGCCTACTGGGGATTTGGCTTCAAAGAGCACCGCTGTTCCAATATATGTGAGTCTGCAAAACTGCCCACAGGCCCACGATGCAGTGCTTGGATGTACACTACAACTGGGACCACTGTATGTGCACACAGCAAACTTGTAACTACAAAAAAGGCCTACTGGAGATTTTGCTTCAGAGAGCACCGCTGTCCCAATATATGTGAGTCTGCAAAACTGCCCATAGGCTCACGATGCAGCGCCTGGATGTACACTACAACTGGGACTGCTTTATGTGCACACACCAAATTTGTAACTACAGAAGAGGCCTACTGGGGATTAGAGATGTGCATTCGTTTTTGCTGAATTGGAAAATTGCAACGAAATTGTCCAATTCGGCATGTTTCAGGGAGCCCGAAAAAAATCAGGATTTTCCTGTTTTTTCGCAAAAATTCGTTTTTCCGATTAGTGCGCACTAACGGGAGTCAGTGCGCGCTAACTCCTCGTTAGTGCGCGCTGTCCTGTTAGTGCGCACTAACAAAAACTAACAAAAACTAACAAAATCTAACGGTTTTTGTTAGTGCGCACTAACAGGAGTTAGCGCGCACTAACGGGGAGTTAGCGCGCACTAACTGGGAGTTAGCGCGCACTAACTAAAAATCGATTTTTCGCGAAAAAAAAGACCCGAACCGAAAAAAAACGACATTTTCCATGGCGGCCGAAAAACGAAGAACGACACGAACACAAAAAACTATGCACATCTCTACTGGGGATTTGGCTTCAAAGTGCACCACTGTCCCAATATATGTGAGTCTAGAAAACTGCCCACTGATGCCCAGTGCACTGCCTTTTGGCTTAAAAGAGCACTGCTATACCAATATATGTGAGTCTGGAAAACTGCCCACTGATGCCCAGTGCACTGCCTTTTGGCTTAAAAGTGCATTGCTGTACCAATATATGTAAGTCTGCAAAACTGCCCACAAGCCCACGATGCAGTGACTTGATGTACACTACATCTGGGACCGCTGTATGTATACACAACAAACTTGTAACTACAAAAGAGGCCTACTGGGGATTTGGCTTCAAAGAGCACCACTGCCCCAATATATGTGAGTCTGAAAAACTCCCCACAGATGCCTAGTGCACTGCCTTGTTGGCTTAAAAGAGCACAGAGAGACAGTCTGAGTTCAATAAAAAAAAACCAACCTGCAGTTAAAAAAAAAAAAAGCCTGGCTTGCACAGCAGCAAAAATGAAGAAATATCTTTTTCAATGGAAAATTCTATCAAACTAGCTAGAAATTGAATATATCTCCCACCCACAACACCCAAATCCTGCTTGCAACCTACCCCAGGGGGTAAAATAAGCAGCAAAATTCCACTGCTAGCAGCTTGTCTCAGTGGGACGGACAGTCTGAGTCAATTAAAAAAAAGTGCATTTAAAAGAAATCCTGGCTGACACAGCAGCACAAACGAAGAAATATTTTTTTCAATGGAAAATTCTATCAAAGTAGCTAGGAACTGAGTGAACAGAGTGAAGATTTGAGAACGCATTTCCCCTGAAGCAGGACCTGTTGGTTTGAAACACGATCGTGTCAGGACTTTTACTTGATATATTGAGATGAGTAGCTCCTTAATTGAAAATGAAAATTGATATTTAAACTGAGGATCCATTTAATGATGGGACTTGTATGAAATATAGTAAGATGAATGTCTTTCCAATTGCAAATTAAATTTGTGTTTAAATTGAAGTTTGTCAGCATACAGCAAGATTTTTGCATATATATTTTAACAAAAATTCAATAAAGTAACAAAATAAGTTGGAGATGAAAATAAAGTAAAGTGACCCATTACCAACCATGAGTTTGATTGATATACAAACTCTTTGAGTGTGGGTCCCACATCAAACTATAAAATCATATATTGCTTATTTATAATGTGGCTATTTAAAATGGCATGAAAGAAATACCAGTGAAATCAATTGAGCTTTGTTTGTGTTATCACTAAAAGGTTTCTGGAATACACTAAGGGGTAGATTTTATAAATTTACGCGTGCGCGTACTTTTGTTCGTGCACCAGGCACGAACAAAAGTATGCTGGATTTTATAACATACGCGCGTAGCCACGCATATCTTATAAAATTCGGGGTCAGCGCGCGCTGCCTGTTCCCTCCAAGGCCACTCCGAAATCGGAGCAGCCTCGGAGGGAACTTTCCTTCCACCTCCCCTCACCTTCCCCTCCCTTCCCCTACCTAACCCCCCCCCCCCCCCCCCGGCCCTATCTAACCCCCCCCCTACCTTTGTTGGCAGATTTACGCCTGCCGAAAGCAGGCGTAAATCTGCGCGTGCCAGCGGGCTGCTGGTGCGCCATCACCCGACCCAGGAGCTGGTCCGGAGGCCTCGACCACACCCCCGGTCCTGCCCCAAACCGCCCCCTGACCCATGACACGCCCCAGACAAGCCCCCTCCGTGCCCCTTTTATGAAGCCCCGGGACTTACGCGCGTCCCAGGGCTGTGCGCGCCGGCGGCCTATGCAAAATAGGCACGCCGGCGAACGAGTGCCCTGCGCACGTAAATCCGGCCGGATTTACGCGCGCAGGGCTTTTAAAATCCGGCCCTAAGTGTACTTTGGGCGGTTTTTGTGATTGGTCATAATGGAGCCATCTGCACTCATGTTGAATTGCAGCAGCTTTAATCTCACCATGAAGCAGCTTCTATAGTGAAATACTGGCCAACGTCGGCAGCGGCTAAGAGTTTTTTTAAATAGTCTCTGAAGCACACGCAAAAAGATAGGTGTTTTAATCAAAATCTAAAATTTAAAAAATTATTTTGGGAAATTAATAAAAGTAATTAGTAGGTTGTAGGCTTTTGACCCATGATTAAATCACCGGGAGCATGTTTTTGAAAACAGCACTAGCCTGGTTCTGAGATGTCCAATCACTTAGTTTTTCTGCTGAGATTGCAACTGACCACTTGGGAGCCACTTCCTGGGTCTTGTTGTGGCCTCAGCTGTGATATCTTCTCTCATATTTTGAATTACTAGCAGGTGTTTCTTGGCTGGTAATCCCACTGCTAAAACCAACTTTGGGTTATTCTTCCCTCCTGACCCTGAGACCTTGTGCTCGGTGATGGCATTTAACAGAGGACGGTTAACTGAGGAAGGGTCCAATATGCTTAATATATATATACAGTATAACAGTAGGACAGCAGGCAGAGTCTTCTTACTCACAGTTTCTTAATCTCACTATTCCCCAGACAAGAGGTGTTTCAGTCCTTTATTCTGCAATGCTGCAGCCCTAGGGATTCTGGCTAGTTTCAGACAACAGTGACTGTTTTGCAGCACAATGTCTTGACAGAATAGCGCTCAGGTGTGTTTGGTTAGCTTGGCTGCCTTTTTACATAGGATTCTATTATAGGAGATAATAGTCAATGGAATGTTAAGATTTTAGGAACTAAAATATTTCTGATATTTTCTCTGTAGGTTATGGAAAATACTTAGTGGAAATTAATACATATTTTTCAGTAGTCCTTCTGATATACAAATGTAATGTCCATATGATAATACATATGTTTTTCACTTTTTCCTAGTTACTTTCTTTTCTGAACTTAACTATACCTTCATCAAATATCACTGGAATTTTTTCTAGACTGAACTTTTTAAGTGCTTTGTTAAATGGCCGAGAATCATATATATTCACCTAATCGGAGCATTTTTCGTACTAGTATATTACATATACAAGTGACAATGGAGAGCTGGCTTGCCTACATTAAGGGAGAGCTAAGCCAAATCCATTATTTAAATTGTATTTGATTAAATTGGATGCTAGTCTAGTGGTACTTGTATTTATATATATCCACAGAAGAAAATACAGTTATACCACTCAGTGTACCTAGCTGCAACAGGTAGTATGTACAAGGTATTTAATGCCACTATGCCTGCATTAAGAGTGTTACCTATCACACAGGACAATCTTTCTTAATGTTCTCCTTTAACTTGTTGTAGCAAAAATGATATACAACACAGCAGACATCTAGACTTTTTGGCTGCAATATTCTTTATACTAGAACAATAATTTTAGCAGCTGTCACAATGAGTAGCAGCAGAAATAGAAAAAGAATAAAGCACAAGTAAAGATTGAAGGGCCCGTATGATCAATAGTTAAGTAAGAATACTTTCCTCTAAATTTATGATAAAACTTTTCAATATACATGTGGAATAGTCCCTTTCTTTCTATAGACCATTCCATTCTAAAAATCACTATCACTACTATCACAATAACAAAACTCCAGGAAGTCAATGAACTAAAGTGATATAAAACTTTTACAAGGGCTAACATCCATTAAAAGTGTTGGCATGCATGATCTAGTTTATGTGCATTAATAGCACATTTCCCTTGTGCTAGTCTGTAAGAGTTTTAATGAAAAAGCCTATGCCAATGAGATAACGAGCAGCAAAGCTATGTAAAATAGCTCATTTCCTATTAGGGTATTGAACAATAACACATGTAAACACACAAAACTGAATATAGACCCTTTAATGTGTAGGTATAACTAAGATTTTGCAAAAGCTTCAGCTTTAGCATACTAATTTTAACACTAGTACATTAATGCAAAACTCATTCTCATGTCATTAACATGGGTCATTAATGTGAGCTAATTAATGCACATTAACAGTTGATGTTAATACACTTTAGTGCATTGGCCTCTAGGTCTTATTCAGGCAGAAAACATATTCTTCATGTCAAGAAATAAACAACATTATGACTGTAACAGGAAAAGGAGTAAAATTATGCTTGCACTGGCAGCATAACAAATACAAAAGAAAAGAAAGTCTTATCCATAAACATGGTGGGAAGAAAAGCATCTCCACCTTTATTGCTAAGGTAGCATTATTACCTGTTTCAGAAAGCAGATTTTCTTCCTCCTTAGTTAGTCAATCTCTAAGTTAGTGATGAGTAACTTTGCTTTTTCCCTATTCATCTTCAACTTGCCCCTAATCAACCTCTACCAATTAACCCACACTTTCCATCCAAAACTGCACACAACAAAGAACTCTGACTTCACTTGTGCATAAGCAGGTGTAAAAGTGTAGAAATAAGTTCAGTGATACATATTAGGGATGTGAATCGGGCTTTGGACGATTGAAAATATCGGACAATACTTTCAAAATCGTCAGAAATCAGGGGCTCCCCCAAAATAATAGGAAAACCCCACGATATTGATCGTGGGGGTTCTCTTATCGTTTTGGGGGAGGGTGGGAAAAACGGCACACAAAAATAACCCCTAAACCCACCCCGACCCTTTAAAACTAATCCCTTAGCTTCCCCCACCCTCCCAACCCACCCAAAAATTTTTACAGGTACCTGGTGGTCCAGAGGGGGTCCCTGGAGTGATCTCCTGCTCCCGGGCCGTCGGCTGCCACTAATCAAAATGGCGCCGATGGCCCTTTGGCCTTACCATGTGACAGGGTATCCATGCCATTGGTCAGACCCTGTCACATGGAAAGAGCACTGGATGACCGGCGCCATCTTGTGCTCCTACCATGTGACAGAGGCTGACCAATGGCACCAGTAGCCCCTGTGACATAGTAAGGGCAAAGGATATCGGCGCCATTTTGAATACTGGCAGCCGACGGTCCGAGTGCAGGAGGTTGCTCCCGGACCCCGCTGGACTTTTGGAAAGTCTTGTGGGGGTCAGGAGGGTCCCCCAAGACTTGCCAAAAGCCCCTGGTGGTCCAGCGGGGATCCGGGAGCGATCTCCTGCACTCGGGCCATCAGCTGCCAGTAATCAAAATGGCGCCAATAGCCTTTGCCCTTACTATGTCACAGGGGCTACTGGTGCCATTGGTCAGCCCCTGTCACATGGTAGGAGCACAAGACGGCACGAGCCATCCAGTGCTCCTACCATGTGACAGGGTCCGGCCAATGGCACGGATACCCTGTCACATGGTAAGGGCAAAGGGCCATCGGCACCATTTTGATTAGTGGCAGCCGACGGCCCGCGAGTGGGAAATCGCTCCAGGGACCCCCACTGGACCACCAGGTACCTGTAAAAAGTTTTTTGGGGGGTCGTGAGGGTGGGGGAAGCTAAGGTATTAGTTTTAAAGGGTCGGGTGGGGTTTTTGTTTATCGGCTCGGGCGCAGCCGATAAACAAAACCGCGATCGGAGCAGATGAAAAAAAAACCACATGTGAATCAGAACCGGAATCCGAACCGATTCCGGTTCCGTTTCACATCTCTAACACATATACCTATATCTCTACAAAATAGCAATTACTTACATACCTCTGAACACTGTCCAGTAGGGATGTGCAGAGCAAAATTTTATGTTCATATTTTTTATGTCCGAAAGGGGGTCCCACTTGCGGCCAATATGGACATAAAAAAAATCCAATGAGTTGGGTATATGTACATATGTGCAAAAAAAAAAATTTAAACCCCCTCACCCTCCTTAATCCCCCCCCCAGACTTACCACAACTCCCTGGTGATCGAGCGAGGAGTGAGGACGCCATTTCTGCAATCCTTGGCGAGAAGCATGTGACGTCGGCGGCACGTCGAGTGACGCCGGCGTCACGTGATTCCCGGCTTGTTCGCGCCGGACGGCTCGTTCGGCCCAAAAAGAACTTTTGGCCAGCTTGGGGGGGTCAGGAGGCCCCCCCAAGCTGGCCAAAAGTTCTTTTGGGCCGAACGAGCCGTCCGGAGGCCCCCCCCAAGCTGGCCAAAAGTTCTTTTTGGGCCGAACGAGCCGTCCGGCGCGAACGAGCCGGGAATCACGTGACGCCGGCGTCACTCGACGTGCCGCCGACGTCACATGCTTCTCGCCAAGGATTGCAGAAATGGCGTCCTCACTCCTCGCTCCATCACCAGGGAGTTGTGGTAAGTCGGGGGGGGGGGGATTAAGGAGGGTGAGGGGGTTTATATTTTTATTTGGCTCAACAATCGCGATTTCCCACATATCGAACATATCTATGTTCGATATGTGGGAAATCCGATCGTTTATGTCGAATCAATTTTTTAAGTAAAAAAAAAATATGAGTTGCGTTTTACTAATGCGGTCAATCCGAATGCACACCCCTACTGTCCAGAACTCCCCTAGACTACTCCTTTTTCCCCCAGTAAAATGTATGTGCAAAACCAAAAATAAGTACACATTCTCGACATTTATAAAATATTATGTATGCATGTACATACTACTTAAGCGCATACAATCTATTTTTACAACAGAACACCTTTGAAAATTTACTCAAGAATTGCTATGAAACAGTGAGCCCGATATTCAGAAAAAACTTAGCAGGATAAGTTTGACTTATTCCCCTAAGTGATGTTGCTGAATATCCAGATATGGGCACCACTTATGTGGATAAGTCACTTATCCAGCTAAGTTTTAAGCCAAATTACTCAGAGGTAGGGAGTAGGAAGATCAGGAAGGAGTTGAGTTAGCCAAATAAATTATCTGGTTAACTCTGTTATTCAGAGTTAGCTGGATAACTTATCCAGCTTACTCTGGTCAGGCCAGAGAGCTGTCCTAAAGTTTTCAGATACAATTTTCCGGCTAACTATAAGAAAGCTGGGTATATTCAGTGGAGCTGCCATGCCACTGAATATCCAAGCTAACAAGGTCATTAATCAAACTGCGTTAGGGACTTATCACGTAATAATAGGGGTCTAACATGCGATAAACACACAATCTTTATCCCTTTGCGTAGCAGCATGCAAATATGATAATTAGTATGCAAAACCGGGAAAAATATGCAAAAGAGGGACTCCTAAAACATTGCACAGTAAAATAACACACAATGCAGGATTTAACATGCCAAATAACAACACCAGTTTATTAACCGCAGAGGGAAAAAAAGTTTTGATCATACCATAGTAGCTGTTATCACAGATCGAGGCTAATATCGCAGCTATTATTGCACACTGAAAAAAAGGCCTTCTCTCAGACAAACCTACATAGCCCTGCTTGCTCAATAAAAACAGCTTTTATTACCTGCCATGTCTTCTTTTTTTAACTTTTTATTTATAACTTTCACTTAAATATAAAATAAAATATATTTGACAAGGAAAAGAAGGCAGTATACATGGATTATATAAAATGTTATAAGGAGGTAACTGAAAAAAAGAAAATAAGTACACCAAAGTATAATGCCAATATTAGACCCCAATATACAGGGGGTAACAGAAAAACCCATGGGGAATGGCTAACTGCAAGGGAAATTACCAACATTAAGGATGCAAGCTTCAAAGCAGATCAATACCCAATCAAGACAATTCCTCATTGGCAGATGGAGAGGAAGTCACAATACTATGTCTGCCATCCAAAAATTTCCTTAGCAGTATAGGGTTAAAGAAAAAATATCATACAGATTCTAAGGTTAATATACATTTATAAGGAAAATGAATGAGGCAAGTGGCCCCTAAAGAAAGAACTTCAGGTTTCAAGGCCAGAAACTTCTTTCTATGCTCCTGCATTTTTTTAGATAAGTCCGGAAACATCCAAATGTTTTTACCTTTTGACAAAACATCTTTATTACAAACATAAAGACAAAATCTATTATTCTGATCTTGCATGAAAACAAAGGTCACCAACAAAGTAGCCCAACCAATAGCATTTACCTCTTCAGAATTCTCCAGCAAATCAGTCAAGTTGGCGGGGACATTCATCAAGACATTATCCACAGATCTCTTAGAAACAGGCAAAAAAAAAAAAAAAAACTTCTCCATAGGAGGCAGTGCATTCTCTGGCATAGACAGAACTTCTTTCATATAAGAAACAAAAAGCTCAACAGGTACCTTCAAACAAATCTGAGGAATATTAAGTATTTTCAGATTCAAAGATCTGAGAGAATTCTTAATATTTTCGATTCTACGTGAGGTAGACGTTAGATCTTTAATTATGTTAACCTGCACATCTTGGATCTTAGTTAAAGATGTCTCTCCTTCCAAAACTTTCTTTTCCACTGAACTTAAATGAAGTTCTTGAGTTTGAAAATTCTAATGGAAATCTGTTGTTAAAGAGACTAAAGATGAAACGGACTTATTGATGGGCATCATAGCAGTCCAAAGACTGTCCAAAGTTATTACTGCAAGTTTCACCAGAGAAGCAGAGTCAAGAAAACCTGAAGATGGGGTAAAAAAAGGCATTATAGATTCCTTAGACCTTACTTCAGGTAATTCAGCCAGCGTGGTTAAGTGAGAAACTGTTCCCTCTGTTCCAACCAATATTTTCAGAAGCTCTGGTGTCTCCCTTTTGGGGGTTTGTCTAATTGTTACCCACAATTAGCCAACCTCAGTTAGTGAAATAACTATCAAGTGAAAAAAGGCGTCAAAGAAGGAAGATGTCTATGACACCTGCTGCAAATGCTGTTTGTTTTAGAGAGTCCTTTCCAGACGTCTCTGGGAACTAAAAGTTATTATTTTTTCCAAGAGTGTGCAGACACAAAAACTGCTTATGTGCTGAAACCATGAGAATTGTTAGCCCAAGATCAGACCAGAAACCTGGGAGTAACAGGGTGAGGCAGCAAATACCGGATAGTTCCAAGCAGATATATTGCTTGGAACTAAAACAATAGGAGGGAGGGGGATTCTGCTCCCGCGTTTTGCAAGTTAGGGTAAAATTAAGTAGGGCTCTTAGAACAACACACATCACCTGTTACTTATTTCAGATTTCCGGAGCTGAACTATTTATTAGGGGTGTGCATTCGTTTTCGCTGTATTGGCGATCTGCAACGTATATTGCACTATTTGTAGTATTTGTGGGGAAGCAAAACGTATCGCGATTTCTCACGAATACGCAAATCTTCACCGAATTATACGGCCACCTAAATAAAAATTTAACCAAACCCCCCACCCTCCTGAACCCCCCCAAGACTTACCAAAACTCCCTGGTGGTCCAGCGGGGGGTCCTGGAGCCATCCCCTGCACTCACACCCTCGGTGCCGGTTTCATCATGGCGCAGATAGCCTTTGTCACAGGGGCTACCGGTGCCATTGGTCAGCCCCTGTCACATGGCCATCGGTGCCATCTTGTGCTCCTACCATGTGACAGGGGCTGACCAATGGCACCGGTGGCCCCTGTGACATAATATGGGCAAAGGCTATCAGCGCCATTTTGAGTACTGGCATCGGACGGCCGAAGTGCAGGAGGTCGCTCCGGGACCCCCATTGGACCCCCAGGGACTTTTGGCCAGCTTGGGGGGGCCTCCTGACCCCCACAAGACTTGCCAAAAGTCCAGCGGGGGTCCGGGAGCAACCTCCTACATGCCGGCCGTCCGATGCCAGTACTCAAAATGGCGTCGATCACCTTTGCCCTCACTATGTCACAGGTAGCGATGGTAGGCCCCTGTGACATAGTGAGGGCAAAAGTGATCGGCGCCATTTTGAATACTGGCAGAAGATCGCCTTTGCCCTCACTATGTCACAGGGGCCGACCATCAGTACCTGTGACATAGTTAGGGCAAAGGCGATCGGCGCCATTTTGAGTACTGGCATTGGACGGCCGGCATGCAGGCGGTTGCTCCCGGACCCCTGCTGGACTTTTGGCAAGTCTTGTGGGGGTCAGGAAGGCCCCCCCCCATGCTGGTCAAAAGTCCCTGGGGGTCCAACGGGGGTCCCGGAGCGACCTCCTGCACTCTGGCCGTCCGATGCCAGTACTCAAAATGGCACCGATAGCCTTTGCACATACTATGTCACAGGGGCTACCGGTGCCATTGGTCAGCCCCTGTCACATGGTAGGAGCACAAGATAGCGCCGATGACCATGTGACAGGGACTGACCAATGGCACCGGTAGCCCCTGTGACAAAGGCTATCGGCGCCTTGATGAAACCGGCACCGAGGGTGTGAGAGTACAGGGGATGGCTCCCGGACTCCCCGCTGGACCACCAGGGAGTTTTGGTAAGTCTGGGGGGGTCAGGAGGGTGGGAGGTTGTAGTTAATTTTAATTTTAGCTGGGACATGAATAGAAATCGCCGTATTAACACATCAGGGAGCCATACGGCCGAATGCAACGTATCTGCTCCCCGACGAATCCGAATCACGAATGCAACGTATGCCGTCCCTCTGCACATCCCTACTATTTATTCTTGGACCCATTTCATCTTTCATTAGGAATGTTAGATTTTCTATCTTTATATGTATCTTTTAATATATTTCTAATCATTATTATTATTTGCTTACAATCACCTCTCCTGTGCTTCCTGTTTATGATTTGTGTTATTATCCTTTTGCTTAGTAAGCCGCTCAAATAAACTTTCCATCTAATATCCAGGGGCGGATTATGGGTAAAGATCGGTCCGGGGATTTTCCACCCAGGCCGGCCCAGGAGATACCCCGTAGTCTGCCGAGCGCGGCTCTGTCGTGGCTGTGCTCGGCAGACCACTTGACCAGAGAAATCGGCCCACCGGGGGATGCCCGATCCCCAATAGGCCCATCCTCCCCTGCTAATACCTGGTTCCTGGTGTACTGACTCAGAGTATGTGTACATGTTTTTGGTATATCGGAGAAGCCCCAAGGTATTAAGCCCCTTGGTATCTCCCTCTTTCTTGAGAATCTGCTCCGAGGTAGGCCTGTGGAAGTACAGGCAAGCCCCTCGGTATATTCTCCTTGTGTGTACGGCCAGAACCAGGAAGAAAATTGATACCAGGAGTATTTGGGACTCAGGTGTTTATGGAATTTATTTAAGCTTGTGAAAAGCATGGAGTAGTTGATTGACTTTGTCACATTGTTTCTTTGTTGATTTATTGCATTTTGTTATCGTATACAATGTGGTGGAAAAAGAAGGGGATAGAAGAGCAGGTCTTTAAAGTCCCTGGGTAGACTAAAGCACCATGGGATATAGTAGCGCAAGCCTGGGCTAAAGCAGAAATCATTGCCCAAGCCCAGGAGGCAACACCTGGGTAGTGATGATGGGGGGGGGGTGGGGGGTGGGTATGACAAACACACAGATTGTAAATTCAGGAAGATGAAGCAAGAGAGATTCTGCTGGGTTTTTTTTTTTCCTTTCTTCTAGATCACTATGAAGAAGAAAGTGGGAATCTGCTTGCTGGCTGTCATGGCCCCTTTGTACATCGCTATCTTCCTTTATGGCCTTTTACCTTTATCTGCTCCATTGCTCACCAACACCTATGTGAACCTTACCTTGACCTGGGCGGCTTCCTTCAGTTTGGCCAACTGCTGGATCTGCATGCATTATGGACAGCGTATGCTGGCTCATTACTGGGACCTGACTTTCATAAGCCCACATGACTACCTGGCATTCCTCTTGAATAAACAACAGCTAAGAGACGAGGATCCATCTTGCCTTTTTGTTCTCATCCAACTTCCTACCACAAAAGCAGAACTTTGTTTTCGTCGTCCTTGGACTTCCCAGGATTACTTGTCTCTCTGCAATAATGTACTCCCACTTTTCCAAATGGTTCTGTTTGTCCATCTAATCACTGGAATTGTTATCTTGCTAGCCAAACACATCTTTGCTATTACAACACCAGTCATGTCATTCACTTTCCTAATAGTACTAGAAGTTCCCTCACTAAAGTCCAACTTCTCACTAACAAAACTGTTGACAGTACTTTCATTCACTCTAGGGGGTGCAATAACTCTGTTAGGTCATCCTAAAACTTTTTATCATATTGTTTCACTTGGTATATACTTTATTTATGAATTTGGTGCTTCTATGTGCTGGAATGCCACCCAGGGTTAGAAAGTTGCTTTTGGCACCATACCACCATATATGCAATATTATGCTGGTGCCAACCATACCCACATCCATCCTGACATCCATTCACATACTCGTTCCCGTTGTGCATTATGAGATGCATTTTCTCTTACTTACAACCTCATAGCCAAGTGTCCAGATTAATTTAATCATTTTATGCACATTCTTCTCCCTCAGTGGTGAGTGGCTGAAGTGGAAATGCCATTTGTAACCTTTCTTTCATTATTGAAAGCATAGCAAATGATACAGCTGCATTGGACAATGCTTTACAAACTGAAAGTCACTCACTTCTTGGTGTGGTTAAGAAAAATCACCAAGCTTTAGATATGTTACTTGCTTAAAAAGGAGGGGTTTGCTAGTATATCAATAGCTCCTGTTGTGCATATATTGATCAGGACAGTGTGATCCAAGGAGTTACCTCCACCCTCTGGGACCTCTCCCAGCAGGCTCACATTCCTCCAGCTGCAGATGGGGGTTGGGATTTCTTTGGGTTAGGTTCCTTATTTGCAGGGTGGGACAGAACTATTCTTCTTGGAGTTTAAACTTTACTTTTGATATGTTTTGCTTTTTGTGCCTATTGCATGTCGCCTTTGTGCTAAAAACATTACTCAAGTTGCTATTTCTAAACTTGACACTCATGTCTTTTGATCAAGAATTTTTTTATTGATTTTTTTTTTTTGGAGAGAGATGTAATCCTTTTCTGCACCCTGGGGGTGGATTATGTTGGGGGTTTGTCAAATTGATGGCCACAATTAGCCAACCTCAGTTAGTGAAATAACTCTCAAGTGAAAGAAAGGCCGCAGAGAAGGAAGAATTCTGTGATACCTGTTGCATATGTAGTCATTTTTAGAGAGTCCTTTCCAGTTGTCTCTGGGAACTAAAAATTATTATTTCCAAAGGCTGTGCAGACACAAAAAAATGCTTATGTGCTGAAACCATGAGAATTGTTAGCCCAAGGTCAGACGAGAAACCTGGGAGTAACAGGGGGAGGCAGAAAATACCAGATAGTACCAAGCAGATGTACTGAAGGGTGATAAAAACAGTAGGAGGGAGGGGGATTCTGTTCCTGCTTTTTGCAAGTTAGGATAAAAGAAAGCAGGGCTGTGAGAACAGCACACGTCACCTGTTACTTATTTCAGACTTCTGGAGCTGAACAATTTATTCTTGGACCCATTTCGTCTTTCATTAGGAATGTAAGATTTGCTGTCTTTATATGTATCTTTTAATACCTTTCTAATCATTATTATTATTTGCTTGCAATCACCTCTCCAGTGCTTGCTGTTTACAATTTGTGTTATTATCATTTTGCTTAGTAAGTGCTGAAATAAACTTTCCATCTAATACATGGATCCTGGTGTACTGACTCAGTGTATGTGTACATGTTTGTTGGTGTATCAGAGAAGCCCCAAGGTATAAAGCCCCTCGGTATCTCCTCTTTCTTGAGAATCAGCCCCTCAGTATATTCTCTATGTGTGTATGGCCACAACCCAGGACATTCGCTCACCAAACTCTGCCATCAAGTTTGCCTTGGGTCGGCAGAATGAGCAGAACCAAGAGACAAGAATGTGCCCTCTGAGAGTCCAAAAGCCTCAGGAGAATTGTCCACAAAAGCGATGGTACTTGCCGGCAAACACAGAGTGGAATGGCAGTCGGGGCTTAAAGAAAATTCTGCCACCGACGGGATAACGTTCCCAGTTCCATCCAAGCCGGTTTCAACCACGCATGTTCTGGCATCGTGGTCTGATGAAGGGAAGCCATTGTTTCCACATGCTTACCAGTCTTAATAGCTCCTTTTTGTCTCCCCATCAAGGAAAATTTCTGTGCAATATGCAATAAGAAAAGGGGCGAAAGTATTGGAGCTGCTCAGAAACACCTCTGCTAAGGAACAGCCATCTTGGTTCCCCCCCACCCCCGCCCTGTCTTCTTAAAGGTACAATGTTAAGAAGAAGTCTACTAGTAGTGGGATATTGACTGCTTTGGGCTGCTCAGTAACAACAACAACAACAAGCAAGGGAGGTTCAAGCACCTTCTAGGGAAGGCACTGCATTGGAACCAGAGCCACTAGCCCCGCTGGTGGAGTGGCCTGGCCTGAGGCAGGGATTGCCATGCAGGAGGGCACGCCTGAGGTACAGGGAATGCATCTTTTATCCACAAACCACCTTGCTGGGCATGCCAGAGGAGCATGTGATTACCAGATATTCCCTCAGCTCTCAGGCTATCATGGAATTATATCAAGTACTCAGTGGGTATCTGGATATGGTAACAGAAAGATCCCATGATATACTAGGCCTCACAAAACTATTGTGCACCCTGCATTTTATAGCATCTGGATTCTTCCAAATGAAGTCAGTGTCATCAGAGGAATGTCCCAAACCTCGTTTTCCTACTGTCTGGGCCAGATTATAACAGCTATAAGAGACTGCATTAATCAGTATAAAACATTCCCTCATGGAAGGCAGGACTTTCTCGTTATTTTATAGACCTCTATCATATCTCTCCTCAGCTGTCTCTTTTCCAAGCTGAACAGACCTAACCTCTTTAGCCTTTCTTCATAGGGGAATTGCTCCTTCCTTATGAAACCATTGGTCGCCCTTCTCTGTACCTTTTCAAATTCTGCTATATCATTTTTGAAATATGGTGACAGGAATTGCACACAATACTTGAGATGAGTTCACACCATGGAGCCATAGAGAGGCATTATGATATTCTCTGTTTTATTCTTTCATAACATAACATAACATTCCTTGTTATTTGTAACTGCTTCCTCCTCACTAATAGGTTACTCATTTGTTCTTTGTACACCCCTGTTCTATGTAAACCGGCATGATGTGATTGTATCATGAATGCCGGTATATAAAAATTTTAAATAAATAAATAAAAATAAATTCTCCATTATTTTTCTAATAATCACTAGCATTCTATTTGATTTCTGGGCTGCTGCTGCACTCTGAGCAGAAGATTTCAACGTATTTTCAACAAATGGCACCTAGATCCTTTTCCTGAGTTGTGACTCCTAAAGTGAAAACTTGCATTATCTGGCAATAATTATGGTTACTCTATCCTAAGTGCATCACTCTACACTTGTCCACATTTTATTTCATTTGCCATTTGCATGTCCAGTCTCTTGGTTTTGTAATGTCCTCTTGCAATTTCTCACAATCCATTTCCAATTTAAGAACCTTGAATAATTTTGTAGTCTTGGAAAATTTGATCATGTTGTTCCCATTTCCAGGTCATTTATAAATATATTAAAAAGCAGTGGGTCCAGAACAAATCCCTGGGGGACTCCACTATTCACCTTTTTCCTTTGGGAAAATGTATCATTTAGCCCTACTCTTTGTTTTCTATATTATTAACCAGTTGACAATCCACAATAGGACAATGCACACCATCACTTAACTTTTTAATTTCCTAAGTAGTCTCTCATGAGAGACATTGTCAAAAGTTTTCTGGAAATCCAGATACAATATATTAACTGTCTCACCTTTATCCATTTGTTTATTTACACCATCAAACAAATATAGCAAATATGTGAGGCAAGACTTCCCTTGGCTAAATCAATGTTGGCCTTGCTACCTTTTTAAAAATTGATGTTCCATTGGCAACTCTCCAGTCTCTAAGTACCATAGATGATGTTACTGATAGTTTACAAATTCCCAATAGCAGGTCCACAATTTCATTTTTCAGTTCTTTCAGCTCTTTGGGATATGTACCATCTTGTCCAGGTGATTTCCTACTCTTCAGTTTGTCAATTTGTCCTAGTACGTCTTCCAGGTTCACTGAGATTTGTTTCAGCTCTTCTGAATCATCATCTTTGATTTTCATTTCTGGCATGTGTATATCTCTCTTACAACTTCCTCCGTGAATTCTGAAGCAAAATAATTCCTTTAGTCTTTCTGCTATGTTTTTGTCATCCCTAAGTGCCCTTTTTACCCCTTCATCATCTAATGGCCCAAATGACTCCCTCACAGGCTTTTTACCTTGAATGAACCTGAAAAAGGTTTTATTATGAGTTTTTTCTTCCATGGCATACTTCTTTTCAAATTCTTTCATTGCTTCCTTATCAGTGCTCTCTCATCTCATCTTTTAACCATGCTGGTAGTCATTTAGCCTTCCTTCTACCTTTTCCAATGCATGGAATATATCTGCTCTGGGCTTCTAAGATTTTTTTTTTCTAATTCTTTATTTATGAATTTTTCAATGCTTTCCAGAATTACAATCTTAAAATTAGAAAAAGAGAAAAGTAAGGAAAAGTTACATTAATACAATGTTAACCAATTAGACAAATTTATAACTTTACTCTATAAGTCCACTATAGAGGATCCAATACAAAAGCAATATGACCAAGTAATTAAAGAAAAAAGTAAGGCCACTTGTTGTTACAGTGGGTATAATATATCAGACATGCCATTAGGCCCATTCAAATGGGCGCGATTCCGTAGGTCATACTGGCACGTTGGTCAGAGCCGCTCTCTTCTCCACAACTTCTTACCCTTCCCACATACAAACTCATATCCTCTTCCCTTTGCCTTCCATCCCCTCTCATCTACCCTTTCCTTCCCCTCTCACCTCATCTGAAATCCCTTCCCTCTCCCTCAGCCCTCTTCTACTCCCTCTTTTTCTCTTCTCCACAACTACTTACCCTTTCCACTTACTCACTCATACCCTCTTCCCTTTTCCTTCCATTCCCTCTCATCTTCCCTTTCATTCCCCTCTCACCTCATGCACAGCCCCTTCCCTCTCCCTCAGCCCTCCTCCACTCCCTCTTTTTCTCTTCTACAGGGCCAGCTGTTGTCCCTTTGTGAGACGGTTAAAATGGGTGAGATTTAGCTCTGCTCCGGCCGTCCCAACTCCCTCCCCTCTTCCCCAGCGGCGGACAGATGGGCTTGGTAATTTTCCTGCCCTTTCCTCCTCCTGTCCCTGTGTGTGACCGTCCGGACATCCCTACTCTCTCCCCCCTTCCCCGGTGGCAGAGGGATGGGTTCAGGCCATTTCTCGGAGTGGCGGCTCATCTGCCGTCTAGGAAATAGAGTAGATATTATCTCAATGTCAATATTAGAAGATTCACAACAATTCAACAGATGTCAGTAGGGCAACACATTAAATGTTAAAAAGCTGTAGGCTGACACTTACTGTATTTGTAGTCCTTTCAGATTTGTGAATTCAAAGTTTCAATGATGGCGATTCTATTTCATTTCCTACATAAGGGCCGGAAATGTGTCTTAATATATGCAGGGATATCGTCATGGTTGTTCTGTGGCATAACTCACATCAAGTTAATGTGTTCCACTCTATTGCCAGATTTAATCCATTAGGATGAACTGAATTCAGCTTAAAGATCCAAAATTGTTCTCTATAGTTGAGGGCGGCTTTAGTGTTGCCACCTCTTGGATTAATATGTACCAGCTCTATTGCTCGTCATTTAATATCCTGAAACATATGATGGTATTGTACACAATGGGACACAATTGGAGCTTGAAGTTTCGATGTATTTAAACAACTGCGATGTTCCGTTAGTCTAACCTTAATAGAGCGTTTTGTTCTACCTACATATATCAATGGACACGACATTGTAAAATGTAAATCTTCTAATATTGACATTGAGATAATATCTACTCTATTTCCTAGATGCCAAACACTAGCCCTTGACAAAGAACGAGGTCCGTTCGAAACATGGAACCATGTTGGGCATGTTGAACGCTCTTGGCTTCAGCGATTTTACAAAAAGTTAAGTTACAAAACTGCACAATGCATATGAAAATATTGAAAAAATTGCTTTACGATATAGGATATTGACCGATGATTAAATATAAGGCCAATCATCTAGCAAATCTGCTTATAAGATGAAGCCTATTATGACAGGTCAAAATTCACCTTAAGCATCTACTTAAAATATCTACAGTACTGGGGGTAAATTGAGTTTGACAGTGGGTTAACCTGAACCTGAGTACTTTGATTTTTGATATTGGAGTTGATGTGAGTTACAGTTGATAACATTTAGTCAGATACATCAGAGAAAGGAGAAAGGTCTGAAGTGGTATAGTGAAACTGAAAGGTGAAAAGGATCAATGTGTGGAAAGAGATGAAGAAAAGGCAGAAATATTAAACAAGTATTTCAGTTCTGTATTCACTAAAGAAGACCCTGGAGAAGGACCATGACAGGTTAATAAGGCAGTAGATGGGAGTGATTTGACAAAACCCCATTTACAGAAGAGAATGTATGGGAAGAGCTAGGATAACTGAAAGTGGACAAAGCCATGGGGCCTGATGAGATTCATACTAGGATACTGAGGAAGCTCAGAGCTGTGCTGGTGAGTCTGCTGAGTGACCTGTTCAATAGATCCCTGGAAATGGGAGTGGTGCCGAGTGACTTGAGAAAAGTGGTGGTGGTCCCACTTCACAAGAATAGGAGCATAGAGGAGGCTGGTAATTACAGGCTGGTTAGCATCACCTCGGTGGTGGGAAAATTAGTGGCACTCTGCTGAAAGAAAGGATAGTGAACTACCTATAATCTGGTGGGTTGCTCGATCTGAAACAGCATGATTCACCAAGGGAAGGTCTTGTTAGATGAATCTGATTAATTTCTTTGATTTGGTGACTAGAGAATCGGATTAGGGAAGAGTGCTCAATGTGATTTACTTAGATTTTAGTAAAGTTTTTGATATAGCTCTGCATAGAAGACTCGTGAACTAAATGAGAAGCTTGGGAGTGAGCGCCAAGGTGGTGGTATGAATTACAAACTGGTTGAAGGATAGAAGACAGAGGGTGATGGTAAATAGAACCTTCTCTGAAGAAAGAATGGTGTAAAGTGGATTCCTTTAGGGATCGGTGTTGGGACCGGTTCTGTTCAATATCTTTGTGAGCGACATTATGGAAGGGATAGAAGGTAAAATTTGTCTGTTTGTGGATGATATTAAGATCTAGAGATGTGCATAGTTTTGAAATATCATTTTGGGCTTCGTTTTTGGTGAACCTCAGGAAACATAATTTTTCCCGGGGTCGGGTTTTTATTTTTGTGGGCTCCTGATTTTTGGGTTAGCGAGCACTAGCACTAAAATGTTAGAGCATGCTAATGGGAGTTAGCACACACTAACCCGAAAAACACATTTTTCCCAAATTTTGGAAAATTCTTTTCGGGTTTTGTTGCCCCCGAACCATGCCAAATTAGACAATTGTCTAATTGGGAAAAAAACGAATGCACATCTCTATTAAGATCTGCAACAGAGTGGACACGCCAGAAGGAGTGGAGAGAATGAGACTGTTAGTGTCCCCACCGGTAAAGGACCCTGGCCGAGCCCCCTCACCACAAAGAGGCCTGCACTGACCTCTGCTGCCTTTCCCTGGCAGAGGCCACAGCTGTGGCCTGCTCTTGTGGCGATCCCACGTGGCCGACGCGCCACTCCTGGGCCAACTCCCTAAGCACACGCATGCCACGCCACCATATTTAAAGGCCCAGCGGTGGGAAAAGTCCCCTTGGCATGTGGTGATGACAACAGATGGCTCGGCTAATTAAACCCGGCCCTGCCTCATTCAATTCGCCTCATCAATGTGTCCTGCTCGGTGAGAGTGTGTTCCAGGATGATTACTGTTCCAGCAATCCTGATTGATTCCTGTTCCATTGTCCCTGCCTGCTCCTTGCAACAGCAACACTCCACTCACCTTGCCCCCTCAGTACGTGGAGTTTGCAGACATCTTTTCCAAAGAGAGGGTGGAAACACTACCTGAACACCACTCATTCGACTGTGCCATCGATCTCCTTCCTGGCACCATGCCACCCCATGGTGCCAGGAAGGAGATACCTGCTCTCATAGTATGAAACTCAGTCCAAGTCAAAATAAATCCAGAAAAACCTTGACTGGGGCTTCATTCACCAGACTGCCTTGCCGGCTGGTGCTGGCTTCTTCTTCGTTGCTAAAAAGGATGGGTACTTGTGGCCCTGTATAGACTACCATGGGCTCAACGCCATTACCAGGAGAGACAGCTACCCATTACCCCTCATCCCAGAACTACTGGATCGTCTTCAGGGGGCCTGGGTATTCACAAAATTGGACCTCCGAGGGGTTTTCAACCTTGTACGAATAAGACCAGGTGACAAATGGAAGACAGCTTTATTACCAGGGATGGTCACTACGAATACTTGGTGATGCCATTTGGGTTATGCAACGCCCCTGCGGTCTTCCAACAACTTATGAACATGTTCCACTCTAGCATCATCATATACCTGGATGGAGTACTCATTTACTCATTTACTCTCTAGATCTGCCATCCCATCGCTAAGTGGTAAGACATGTACTCCAGCAGCTATGGGATCATAAGCTATATGCCAAGTTGGACAAATGCCTCTTCGAACAAAAATCCTTGCCCTTTTTGGGCTTCATCGTCTCAACCACCAGCTTCCACATGGACCCTGAAATGACTACCAGCATCCAGAGCTGGCCACAACCATCCAGACTATGGGCATTGCAGCGGTTCTTGGGGTTTGCCAACTTCTATTGGAGCTTCATTCCCCAGTACTCCAAACTATGGGCACCCCTTACCTCACTCACAAAGAAAGGGGCTGACCCTAAACATTGGCCTCCTGAGGCTATCGAGGCCTTCAGGGCCCTGAAAGAAGTTGTCCTAGAAGATACATGTCTTTGACACCCGGACCCTTCTTGCCCCTTTGTGGTGGAGGTTGACGCCTCTGATACCACCTTGTGGACGGTGTTAAGCCAGTACTCTGACAAGGGGGCCCTACTGCCATGCTCATACTTTTCATGACGGTTCTCCCCAGCCAAAAGGAACTATAGTATCAGGGACAAAGAGCTCCTTGCTTCAAGATGGCGCTTAAAGAATGGTAATCAACTAGAACTCACAAGAACTCCAATATTGAAAGTATTAATGTCAGTACTCAGTAAAAGTATCACTCTGTCAAGTATCCAAAAATACACCGGTACTGTAATGCTTATTAAACAGATGCTTCGGTTTATTTTGACCCATTATAATAGGCTTCATCTGAGTAGCAGTTTTGCTAGATGATATGCCTTATGTATAATCATCGGTCAACGATAAGAGTCAATTTTTTGATGCATACCATTTTCCAAGATCCACCAATAATAGCGTACAATCGTGGAAAAAACTTGAAGGATATACTGGTACATTCTCACTTGTCAGGAACATCGCATCAGCTTAACATCAACATCAATGGACATTGGCAATGTAACAACTGCACTTTTTGTAATCAAGCTCTCATTGGACCACATTGGACAGACCCGCACGGTAATATTCACCAAGCATACCAATATACTGACTGTACATCCCGAAATGTGATTTATATGCTGCAATGCCCTTGTTCCCTTATATATGTAGGTAGAACCAAACGTTCTATAAAAGTTAGATTAACTGAACATCGCAGCTGTTTAAATACATCCAAATTACAAGCCCCAATAGTATCCCATTGTGTACAACATCATCACACATTTTAAGACATCAAATGGCAAATAATTGAGTTGGTATATACGAATCCTAGAGGAGGTGATATCACATCTTTTCTGAATTATAGAGAGCAATTTTGGATCTATAAGCTGAATTCCGTGCACCCAAACGGATTAAATCTGGCCATTGAATGGTACACACTAACTTGAGATGCATTGCATCATTGAATCATCGTGACAGGGACTCTGCATATATTTGGCTTGATTTCCGGCGCTCACACAGAAAATCAAGCCGATCCGCCATCATTGAATTCAGGATCACCCGAATCTGAAGGGACTACAAATACAGTAAGCACTAGCCTCGTTAAAACTGAAGTATGGCTCAACTAATACAGATAGCTATAAAATGTTTAGATTTTATCATTGTAACAATAATGATTTTATTCTTTAGATGCTGAACATTAAGCCCTTGACAAAGAATCTGGACGGTTCGAAACATGGAACCATGTCGGGCATAGCGATGGCTTCAGCGACTGCACTAAGCTAAGTTCACTATCACATTAAGCAAAGAAAATATTTGAAAAAATTGACTATTATCGTTGACCGATGATTATACATAAGGCATATCATCTAGCAAAACTGCTACTCAGATGAAGCGTATTATGATGGGTCAAAATTAACCGAAGCATCTGTTTAATAAGCATTACAGTACCGGTGTATTTTTGGATGCTTAAAGAATGGTGCCATTGGCTCGAGGGATCCCAACATTCTACTATGGTCTTGACGGACCTAAACATTTTGGAATATCTTGGCCAAGCTCAACGTTTGAACCCCTGTCAAGCCCAGTGGACACTATTCTTTAGTTGATTCAACTTCACCCTGCATTACTGACCAGCTTCTAAGAATGTACGGGTGGATGACCTCTCTAGAGCCTTTGAGATCGAGAACATTCCTGTAGTGCCACAGTACATTCTGGACATAGCAAAGTTTGCCTGGCTGCCACTCAGATGACCCCTCCCAGGAAGACTGTGTTTCCTCTTCGCCTCAGGTTGAGAGTCTTGGCCTGGGCCCATGACTCCCTCACTGCCAGACACCCTGGAAGGGCAAGCACACTGGACCTATTGCAGCAGTACAATTGGTGGCCATGGATGGAACAAAATGTCCAGGGTTACGTTGATTCCTGCCCAATATGTGCCCAACAAAAGCCCTTGACCTGGTGCCCTTGGGGCCTTCTACAACCTCTACCTGTACCTAAGGAACTGTGGACCCAACTTTCGACTGACTTCATAGTGGATCTTTCCTCATCAGCGGGCAACCATGTCATCTGGGTTGTCGTAGACAGGTTCTCGAAGATGGTCCACTTCACACCTCTTCCAACGCTTCCCATGACCCCCTGTTGTGTTTGTGCCTCTTCTCACACCTCGCTCCACCCTCTCTACCTTGGGAGCGACTCCCTTCAGCTCTGACGGATAGATGCAGTCGCGGCTTCTCCCTGCCTCTTGGTCCCGATGTCCTCGGGCTGGCTTGACGCTATGGATCTGCCATGTTCCTGATGACGTAAGGGCGTGCGCACGCGCACCAGACTTTGTACCAGCAAGGGTGCGAATCTCGGGAGCGTTCCCCTGTAGCGACTTCATCCATTTCCACTTTAAAAGGTCTTTGCTAACCTCTAACGAGTTAGCAAGGAACTCCAACAGGACTTGCTTCGGCAGTCCACGATACTTGCAACAATGATCCGAGTCAGCCAAGGGAATCCTTCCCCACTGCTCGGCCATTTCAAATTTACCAGGAGTACCGGCTCCACGGGGGCTCCGCTCTCTCTTCTTGATTTCAGATTACCGGAATACTCAGAAGACTCCTCATTGCATGGAAGCTATCGTGGACGTGAACACAGTGAGTTCTATTGTAGATAGGAATCGGTACTCGCTCCACGAGGGCCTACATTCCTATAGCTCTGAGGATTCCCTTCTGTCCAAGAGTTAGATTGGCAAGATTGCAGATAGGAACCAGTACTCGCTCCACGAGGGCCCATGTTTCTAGAATCCTTTACAGACTCTCTTCTACTCTAGAAGCCATTTCATATACAGCTATTGTGAGTTCTTATTACAGACTGTTTAGAGGAACCAGTCTCGCCTCGGCTCCTGTTCCTGAATATACTGAAGACTCTCTGTGGTATAGAGACCATTGCAGACATCTACTATTGTGAGTGTACCATCTTGTATCCAGTATACCCTGTCTATTCACTCCTTCTAGTCTCTCTCTACAGCTCAGCGACCTAGAGATTACATTCCAATATCAGAAGGACTTCATCCCTACCGGACACCTTGACTCACTACTGCCACCACTGGTGGTTCAGCTTCCAGCTTAATAAAGAACTATTTGTGTTTACTTCATATTCTAGCCTAGCCGGTGGTTCCTTTCAGGATCTCCTCTTGAGGGCGCTGTCATCTGCCATCGGCCCAGGGATTCACCATTTCCTCCTATTAGTCATTCCTTACACTACTATCTCTCTGTGGGAGCCAACCACTACAGACCACTAACATCGCTCACGGAAGTATTATATAGATAGCTACCTTCTTTTTCTATGGGACTTGCTAGCAGCCTATATATAACAGATTGCTACTCTGTAGTGGAGGCATGATAGATTGCTATCTCAGTAGCGAAGTACAATATACCTATTGTTAGATCCTTTCCTCAGAAGAGTGTCATAGAACAGATTGCCAACTCCTCTTCCCTAGGGAGTTGATCCATAACATTGCTACCTCCTTTCCTCCTGGCAGTAGCAATCTGTCATGATCTGCTCCTCCCTTCTGGAGGAGCAGATCATGACAGATTGCTACTCCTCCCCCTTTCAGGAGAAAAGCAGAACAGTTTGCTAATTCCGCCCTCCTGGCGGGGTGAACAACAGCAGATTGCTAACTCCTCCCCTCTGGAGGAGGAGAGTGTAACACCCCTGAACTAGCCCGACTATTCACCCAGCATGTCCTTCACCTCCGTGGATTCCCGCAACACATTGCGTCTGATCATGGAGTCCAATTTGTTATCCAGCTTGATTTCACCACTGCATACCACCCGCAGGGCAAAGGCCAGGCCGAACGGGGTCAATGAGACCCTAAAAACCTTCCTCCGCTCCTTTGTGAACACAACAAGATAATTGGTCCACCCTTCCCCCTTGGGCAGAGTTCTCCCATAACTCACACACCAACTCCGCTACCGGCACCTCACCATTCAAGTTGGTCTACGGCAAACAACTGATGCCACCACTCCCACGTCTCTATCTGTGCCCTCACCCATGGCTCAGCTCATGGCCCAACAACTGCTATCCCTCTGGACTAGCACTCAGAACAATCTCCATCGGGCAGCACAGAAGGCCAAGAAGGTGGCCGACAAACATAAATGCCTGGAACCCCACTTTTATCCTGGAGACCGATTGTGGTTTAGTACCCGCCAAATCCGTCTTTGGTTGCCCTCATTGCATCTAGCCCCTCGATACATTGGGCCCTTCTCTATCACCGAGCTGCTGAAGAGCCTATGGTATTTGTGGGAGTGGAGATTTAGATGGTGTAAACTGATTTTTAGGAATCAGGGGTAGACAAAAAGGGGAGGGAAAATTGCACCCTCACGCCTGGCACTTTCAGGTTCACCTGAGTAATGGGTTGAAGAAGGAGTCTGGACCAGTGGGTTGTTGAGACCTGGGAGTGGGGGGTGGAGGGGTTGGCAGAAGCCTACTTACCCAGTTATCTGTAGAAGATATCCTGGTAACTAGACTATGAGCCAGCCACACAGAACAGCATCACTTTAGGATTACTCTGCCATATGTGCACACTGTCAGGGTAGCCCTACAGAGAATCTGTATTATGTAGCTGCATACATTTTGGATGCATAGATTAGGTATCACTTTAATCATACTGACAAGAGGCAACAGGTTCTGCTGCTAACTAGAGCCACATTACTTTCCACTAGCCAGCCTAATGCTTATGCACCTTTGTCTACTTGCAGCCAGCTATAGCAGGCTGATCTCTGTGTTAAATCTCTGAGTGAGCCTTAGCTAGGAGGTATGTACATATCACCAACCCAAGGCAGTGCAGGGGTGGTAGCCAGTCTATTTAAGTCTACCTGGTCCCAAGCAACAGCAGGCCTCATCACTGTCAGCTCTTGGCCAGTGGGGAATCTCTAACCTATACATCTCCCTGACTCATCCACAGTGGTTACACAACAGCCTTCATGAGCTTTTCATTCAGACCATTTTCTGGGATGCTTCAAGTAGATGACATATGTTTTTAACTATCATACCTTAAAAAACTTTTATATTGAGTGCCTTTTAAGTGGAATGAGGTCACAAGTAAGGGGCCCAAAGTAATCTCTTATGCGGTGATGTGTCACATCACCTAAAACTCCACAAGATTTACATGTAAGCTAAGTACTCTCTGGGTCTAGAACCTTCAACTGAACATTTATGTTCCTTAGAGATAAACAAGACCTAGTGCTTTATGCATTTTTCAACAAAGCTTATGACTAAAAACTTATGAGATGACAGTATAAGGTGCTAGATCCACAGAGAAGGCCCGTTGTTTGGACCGAGATGAAAGATCTTCACAGTGGAAGAGGCCAATTGATTTGTTTTAAGCTACACTATTAGATTAGCATAGCTAGCTACACAAACTATTGGTCACCATCAGAGTGAATATCTTGGTACAGAGCCTATAGCCAAGCATTTCTATACCTCTTCCACTGGACAACATATGGAGATGACCACTAGCTTGATAGTGCACATCTCACATACATTCCTATGTATCCAAGAGTTAGCTAAAAGTATTATCTCTGGATAAATTAAAACAAGCCACTTGTAAAACTCCACAGTAAGTAGTTTCCGGTTTGACTCTTGCTGTCTTCCTTGGGAGCATAGAATGAGCTTTAAGTTTTAGGATCTAGGCCATATGTTCTTGCATATGAGAAATGTACCTAGTTGGAATGGCGAATGACATTCTCACATGCAAGGTCATGTGTGTCCCAAACCTTTTACCTAATGAACTCTTAAGATAAAAATGAAGGATAGAGTCAGAGAGTAAAGTTTAAAAGCATGTGACCACTTTATTAAACTGTAGTCACCAGATTGAAAGCAAGGCAACATCTTTGGTAATCACATTCTAGAAGGACAAAATATCAAATAGCACATGGCATTGTAACTGAAATGACCAGAATATTTAGTGGAGACATGTATATACAATGTTTCAATAGGCAACATGACATATACAGTATTATGATCTTATCCTTTAACAAAATCATGATAACAGCACAGAAAATGGATGTGGCAACCAGCTCTAAGGTTAGGGCTATGCCAGCACAATCATGTAGTGGAAAGAGAAGGTCCATACAGTCCATGTTGAAGGAGTACACTCAAATCAAAGCAGTCTAAGGGGCCAGGGCATCAGAGTTCAGAGAAGGCCCAGTCAATGTTGAAGAAGTGCACTCAAAGTGGGACAAACTAAGGGGCCAAGGTAGTAAATTTCAAGTAGCAGGCAGCAGGAACAAAGAAAGCAGCATGAAGGCTGCAGTACCAAAACTGGAGAAGCAGGACTGGAGAACACAGCATGGAAGCAGGGGACCCAGGTGATAAAACATCAACATGGAAGAAGCAGCAGGATGAAAGAATATGAGGCACTAGCATGCAAGCAATAGCAGAATAAGAAGAGATGAGATACCATCATGGAGGCAGCAAAGTATTTCAACTAGAGATCACATCAAGGAAGCAGGACTATGGGCAGAGCATAGAGGAGGGATTAAGAAGGAAGCAGAAAGAAAACATAGGTACATTTTAGCTGGCATAGGAAATCTGTAGAGAGGACGGGGCCAGAAGTCTTCTTCCATCTAGCCAGCACAGTAACTTTGTAGACAGAACAGACCCAGCAATCTTCTTATATCTAGCTAGCATAGGAATTTAGAGAGGATGGGCCTGGCTTGTTTGGACAAGTCAACTTTGAGTGAAATTTATTACCCTTTATCATGTTAACTTGGAGGCCTTTTGGCCCCTTTCCTTGCCTGGACTTTTGGCTAGATGGGGATAGTATAACTTTGGAGGGCCTACCCCTGGGCCATTCTAGAGCCTGGGGCTGCTGCATGGAGTTGACTCCTGGGAAGATGTGGATGGCACAGGTGGAGGCTCTGGCAATCTTTGAAATATGATGACAGATATCTAGTTGTTAATGGAGATTGCAATAATGGTAAGTCTCTGCATAAAGACTGCTGAGTGCTTCTGCATGGCATTGAGTTTCCTGATGTGAGCCCTCCTCAAGCATACTAGCTCTGCCCATATATGGTACAGGTGTAGCCCATGCCTCCACTTGATGCTGTCAAGTTTGTGGTTGACTGGCTGATCCTGTGCTGCTGCTGGTGCTGCAGTTGGAGAATGAGGCACTGTATGTGGGTCCAAAACTGACATATCCAGGCTGGTGGCCTGATCAGGCTGCATGACTGGTGGAAGCACTAGGCGAACTAGGCCTGGGCCTAGGGCGCTGAGCATTAGCAGGCGCCGAGCCGCTGATGGTCAACATGAAGGCTCATGCGGCTGCTGGTGGACCTCATCCCACTGGCGGCTGAGCAGTGAATTACTGCTGTGTTGTGTGCCGGATACACACAGCAAGAAGATCGGCAGGGCCTTGGTGGAGCTCACATCACCACGGCCTGAAGAAAAAGATCACGTCTAAACATGCAGATGCTCCTCCTCCTTCCTGTCCGCGCTGCCCTAGAAGAAAAATATTGCCGGAGCCGCGCAGGCAGGAAGGAGGAGGAGCATCAGCCACATGCGGAAGAGGAGCAGTGCTTACGGGCCACCACGAATCCAAGTCACAGCAGCCTGAGAAGAGGAGGAGGCCCGGTAGCAGGACCACCGCCGTCGCCGCCGCGGATCCTACATTACGGGTGGCCCAAGAAGATCAGGGTTGCTGCAGAGCACATCCTACGGCGACCCATGAAGAAGAGGCCCAGAGGTAAGATAAAGGCTGAGGGGCGGTAGAGTGTGTATGTGTGCGTGCGTGTATGAGATGAGTTGAAAGATTGTGGGTGAGAGTGAGTTAAGACACTGTGTGTGGGAGTGAGGACCTGAATGTTTGCAGAGACAGCATGTGCGAGTCTCTGTGTGTGTAAGAGAGACAGCATGTGACAGTGAGAGCCTGTGCTTGAGCAAGACAGCATATGGGAGTGAGAGAGAGCCTGTGTGTGTGAGAGTCAGACCGCATGTGCCAGTGAGAGACTGTGTGTATGAATGATTGTATGAGAGAGAGCATGTGACAGTGAGAGCCTATGTTTGAGCAAGACAGCATGTGGGAGTGAGAGAGAGCCTGTGTGTGTGAGTCAGACAGCATGTGCCAGTGAGAGACTGTGTGTATGAATGATTGTATGAGAGAGAGAGCATGTGAGAGTGAAATGTGTGTGTGTGTGTGTGTGTGTGTGCATGAGAGAGAGAGAGAGAGAGAAGGCATGTGAGAATGAGAAGCTGACTGTGTGTTTGAAGGAAGAAGACAGATGGAGAGAAAAGAAATAGAAAAAAAGACAATATAAAAGGAATTGGCAAAAAAATAAGAAAGGGAAGGTGGGAAAATAAAGCCTGTGACCAACCGATTAGAAAATTAAGATCAGACAGCAAATGTAAAAAAATAAATAAATTACTCTTTACTGATTGGCACATGTAATCTTTGGGAATGTGCAAGAGTAGCACTTTCTCTATGTGGATCTCACAATGTACGAGATCCGCATGGAGGAAGTGGAAGCCCCCGGGGCCTGCACAGAGGAGGCAGCAGAATGGGCTTCAGTGCCAGTAGCAGCAATCAACACCTCCCCAATAGCCACGCGGCAGCAATGACAGTAGCAGCAGAGGAATGAGAGAGGCTCTGAGGTTGCTGGCAAAAGAAAGAGAGGGGGTTCTGCCTTTAGTGTGTGCATGTGTATGAATGGGAGTTTGCCTGGCGGTGTATGTGTGTAAATGCTTGGGTGCCTGCCTGAGGGTGTGTCTGTGTATGAGAATGAATGGGTGTCTTCCTGGGGTTTGTGTATGAGAATAGGTGCCTGCCTGTGTGTGATGTATGTGTGTGTGAGAATGAATTGATGCCTTCCTGAGGGTCTGTGTGCGTGAGGATGAATGGGAGCTTGCCTGTGTGTGTGTGTTTGTGTGAGAATGATTTGATGCTTGCCTGGGTGTGTGTGTTTGTGTGTAAGTGAGGGAGCCAGTGAGAGTGAGAGCATGAGTGTATGAGAAAATCCAGGGGAGTAAGAGTGTGTGTGTGTGTGTGGGGGGGGGAGTGTGTGGATGGGGAGAGAGTGTCTTATAGCCTGAGAGTGTGTCAGTGTCTGTGAGAGCGAGAGGTTATGGTGGGTATAAGAGTATGAATGTGTAAGTATGTGACAGTGTATATGTGAGAGAGAATGGACATGTGAGTATGTGTGAGAGAGAGAGGATAACCTCCTAATCCTCAACAATATCAGGGTGACTGGAAATCAATTGTTCCCATATATGGACAGCAGGGGCTTTTAAAAATCCTTATTAGTTTTAATTATTGGGTGTTATTTGATATATGTGCTGTTTTGAAATATTTTATTGGAGTTTGGGAAATTGTAAAAAATGTATTTGATTTTAATTAATAGAAATTCTATTTATCAGTAATTTTAAAATATTCTTTTATTAGTATGGTTTTACTATTATAACTGATGCTTTATGTTTCTTGATTTTATTGTTTTATGAGGAATGGTGGGTCTGTTTTTCCATTGTTAATCCACAGAGTCTGGCTCCTGGGGTTTCCATTTCAGTTTTTTCAAATTTGTGCTCCTTTATTTTCTATTCTGTATTTGGTGAGGGTCTGTCTCTGCTCTGTGTGTGTGTGACCATGATGAGAGCTTCTGCTAGCATGTAGTGTCTGTTTAGGGATCTATAGCAATCAGGTTTGTTTTGTTTCCTCAGTAGGTGGTGTATTCTAGATCATAACATAACAGTAATAACACCAAGAACTCAAACAACAATAACCCTACCTGCGAATAAGTAAGGGTAAATATTACACTGGGTCCTAGTGTAATATTTACAGACAGACAGACAAACTGGACAAACTAACAAAAACTTTCATGCCAACAAAAAACACAAAATACAAATGAACAGGGAAACAGATGAGAAACAAGCAACAGGACACCTTATTCAGGAGTTCCTAAATACCCCCAACCAAGTACCACCTACCAACTCACCTACTCTCCTTCTCCCACACCTGAAAAACAGGAAGCCTGTATAGATAAACAAAAAAATTGTATGATGCGTAAAATGACGTGTGAAGCGATAACGTTGCGCAGTTCTGCAACATTGCTATGTGATGTGGTAAATCAAATATTTTCCTAAACATACCTCTTTTTTTTTTTTATCACTGCTGCTACTGCACCATATTTCTGCTTTATTTATAGCATTTTGATGATTCAAGGTCTGAGAGTATTAAATGATTTGCTCCTAAATCCATCTGGATACTGATGGGTCCCACAGATCCATTGATAACAGCATTTGAAAATCTAGCGTTAAGAGACTTAAAGAAGTTGAAATCTACACCTTATTATGTTAAGCAGAATCTTAATAGAGAGGAATATTTAAATTACAGCAGTAATAATAAAAAGCCAGTGGATAAAGAGAGAGGAATTGTCCTTATGCATGCAGTGACATACACTGAGGAAGATATAAATCAGCTGAATGATATTCTGTTTAGGGATGTGAATCATTTTTCTGATGATTGAAAATATCAGATGATATTTTCAAACTCGTCAAATATTGGGGGGTCCCCGAAAGCGATAGGAAAACTTCAAGACATTTTCTCATATCTCATATCATTTTTTGGGGGGTGGGAAGAAAGGGCACACAAAAACAATCCCCAAAACCAGCCCAATCCTGTAAATCTCATTATTTAGAATCCCCCACCCTCCCGGCCCCCCAAAAACTTTTCTAAAGTACCTGGTGGTCCAACAGGGGTCCCGGGAGCGATCTCCTACTCTTGGGCCATCGGCTGCCACTAATCAAAATGGTGCCGATGGCCCTTTGCCCTTACCATGTAACGGGGGCAATTGGTGCCATTGGCCGGCCCCTGTCACATGGTAGGAGTAATGGACGGCCAGCACCATCTTTAAAAATGGAGCGGGCCATCCATTGCTCCATCTTTAAAAATGGCATGGGCCATCCATTGCTCCTACCATGTGACAGGGGTCGGACAATGGCACCAATAGCCCCTGTCACATGGTAAGGGCAAAGGGCCATCGGTGCCATTTTGTTTACTGGCAGCTGACAGCCCGAGAGTGGGAAATCGCTCCCTGGACCCCCGCTGGACCACCAGATACTTTAGAAAAGTATTGGGGAGATTGGAAGGGTGGGGGATTCTAAAGAATTTTATTTAAAGGGTCGGGGTGGGTTTTTTGTTTTTTGGCTCGGGCGCAGAATTTCCCGATGGTCCACGAAACCAAAATCGGAACCGATTCTGGCACCGATTCACATCCCTAATCCTATTCTATAATCCCTTATCAGGAAATCCAACTGCTGAATTATTAATAGAAATAGATGAAATTTTGGAAATGCGATTAAGACAGAAATACATTTCAAAGACAGTTTTTTTTTCTTCCTTACATGTTTTCTAATGATTCCTCATTTTATATTATCCTTTTGTATATTACAAACTGGCTAAAAGACAGGAAACAGAGAGTAGGATTAAATAGTCAATTTTCTCGTGGAAAAGGGTAAACAGTGGAGTGCCTCAGGGATCTGTACTTGGACCAGTGCTTTTCAATATATATATATATATATATATATATATATATATATATAAATCATCTGGAAAGTAATAAGACGAGTGAGGTTGTGCTATCACAAATAATATACTCAAAGGGGAATTTTAAAAGCCCAATGTATGCATTAATTAGGGGATGTATGAAGAAGTCAGGCTCATGCAAGCAGAGCTGATTTTAAAAGCCAGTGAGATACAAACTTATCTCCTACAGCGCACACACTCAAATGTTTTCAAAAAGGGACAGCGCATGGTTTGGGCATGGCATGGGCATATTGGGGGCATGAATCTATGATGTTCATGTACATATTGACATGACCCAGTGCGTGCCGAGGGCTCTTGCTGTATAACTTCACTTTTGATATGGATGCCATATAAATTAAAATGTAAAGAAAACTAGTCAGATCTGCAGGTTTGTAAGGATCAGGGCTAATTGGGGGAAGAGAAGGCTTTCAAACCAGGGGCTGTCGGAGGTCCTGTCTCTTAATTGTGTGAACTGGGATCAAATTGTTAAAATTGGGAGTGGCACTGGTGCGTTTACCTTTTAAAATTCCCTGATTTACATGGTAGAAGTGGGATTTGACCACACACATGTTGTGCATGCACACTTAAAATGTGGCACACATATGCGCACAGTTAGGCTATTTTATAGCATTCGTGCTTATGTGTATGTATGTTATAAAATAGCCATGTACCTGGGTGTGGGCCAATGTTTGCATGCAAATGTGTGCATGCACACTGGTTTGGAAGTGTAACAGACATTGTACTATGTTTCTTCCATTAGTAAATTGTCCTCAGAGAACAGCTGGAAGATTGAAACCAGCTTTTATAGGACAAGATGACTGTTATATATGGGAAAATGTGACATTAGAATTCTAAACTAAGATTTAAGAAAAATTAAAGTATCATTTACAAATAAATTATGAAATATCAATAATTCTGCATATATGTCATATAGTTTATAATTTAGTATTGCTATATGTGCTATGATAGGTATTTATTATATAGCAGATTCCAGGCTATATATGCCATGCTTTTTACATTTTTAATTTAGCAAGAATATGAACTGTTCCAAACTAAAAAAAAAAAACCCAAAAAACCTCTTAATATAGTATAATTGAAAAGATGGGTGAACATATTAAAATGTCAAATCCTTGTCAGAACAAAGCCTTTCTTATGACTGTAGCCAAGTTTATGCCAGGTAATACTTTGCTGAACACCATTATTTAGGTAATAGTTTTCCACCTAACCAATGGAGAACACTAAGTCAGGGATAGGTTGACCCACACTTCTAAAATGCCCTTTTTGTAGAGATGGGAGAGCTGAATCTTTCATTTATTTTCCATTTCAAGAAGTTGGCAAGCCTGTTTTCTCCACTGGTGGTTTAGAGCAGAATAACTTAACCTTCAAAAAAGCTAAGGCTTTATCTACCATAAGGAATGTCAACGAGGTAAATACACATAAATGGAATGGCACCTGCTGTGGAAAACATTTTTTTTCAGTTTAAAAGGTGCATTAAAGCTTAATCAACTCATGCTGTTTCAGTAGGATGGTTAATAAGAGGAAATGTAAAATACAGAGCTTTAAAAGTAACATGTTTCAAGCATGTTTTTGTTGGGTTTTATAGCCAAACTGTTTATTTCCACATGTTACATTACAGAGAGAGTTAAGAAGATCCACAGAATCTTGCTCTCCCTTCTGTAGTGATGTCTTGCTTCTAAGCATGGTGACTTACAGTATGTTCTGAGCCACATGCTTTTGGGATCACTAGCATTTTTTCGACAATCTATTTTCTACATATACAGATGAGCAGAGTAGAAAAACAGAATGCTATATTTTGCAGCAGAAAATTTTGCAAAAAGGAAATCACATTGACGAGAAAGGACCTTTAAAACTTATTTTGTGTACAGTGTTTCTATGTGCCAATAGATAATGAACTGTTTTGCATGAATTTCAATTGCAGCAGCTCATTAACTATACATTTAAATAGCATTTCTTGTGCAGAGAAATATGCACAAAAATATATTGTTTATGAATGTGAAAAACATTTACAAACTTTCATTGTGTATCTATTTAACTGTGTTTTTTATATTACTATGCTCTATACCGATGTGATGTTCCCACAAACATCGTTATATAAAAAACAATTAAATAAATAAATAGATAAATAAATAATGAATATAGCTGTTTATTACATTAGCCCCATAATGCTATTGTATTAAATAGTAAGCATTCAGATTAAGCAGATTACTTTAGTTATATCATTCCAGTAAAATTAAAAAAAAAATACTCCATGTGCTTAAGTATATAGAATGAATATGTATTTCATTTATTTAATAATATTGTGGATTATGTTTCATACCAGTCAGCAGTAGCACCCTACTCACCTAACATAGTTTAACTGATAATGTGCTTTATTTTAATCTCAGTCACTGTGCAAGATCTGATATTGCTTTTCATAAATTGAGCTCCAGAAACTTCTAGAAATTAACCTTTTTTGCTTTCCTGTGAACAGCATTAAGATAAATCTATGGTCGAGGGGGTGCTGGTGAGCACCAAGGAAGATGGCTGCTTAATCGTTTTGCTCCACAGTTCTCCCTGCTATTTTTTCAGCTATCTGTGTTGCTCTGGAGGTGGACTCTTGGCTTGGTGCAGGATTGATATGGCCCTCTGAGGGATCCCAGAGAGTGCCTGCCACAAGGATGCAGAGCACATGAGGAGACAGAGGCAAGCTGGAGCTTCACCAGTAACAGCCCGGGGGCTCCGTGGCTTGAGCCCTTGGATTCCCGGGCTGCCTGGGCTTAGGTGGGCCTCTGGGGGTCTCCCAGAGAGGTAGCAGAGAGGTGTGCCCACCACAAGTAAGGGTGTGTGGCTGACAGCGAACAGACAAGCTAGACTGGAACAGAGTGCACCAGAGACTACGGGTACGAGGCAGGAACTGAAGGTCCTCCAGGTAGGGTAGGCAGTGCCTAGTGGTCCAGCTCGAGGAAGGCCGCAGACAGCTTCAAGGCAGGTGGACATGATGGTCGCAGGAGGAGCAAAGAGAGTGTCCGAATGGAGCGCAAGGGTCAAAGCCAGGGTATCCATCCAAGGATGGTCAGCCAAAGCAAGGGTCAGTTCCAGGTGTGTCCAAGCATGGTCAGAGGCAAGCAGAGGTCAGTTCCAGGTATCATTCCAAACGTGGTCAAAGGCAAGCAGAGGTCAGTTCCAGGAATTGGCTTATACAATACCCATATGGGAGTAGTGGACATACTGGACATATTTACGGCAAACTACCGTCCAGTGTTTCGTTCAAAGAAATGGTGGTGGCCTCTATTTGTCAACGGCATCAACATGGCAGTTGTTGCAGCTTGGCGTCTTCATGTTGAAGTAGGAGGTAAATTTGATCACCTGGAGTTTCGTCGGTACATTGTTCGCACCCTGCTTCAGCGTTCAGAACATCGCACACCATCGACATCTGGACCTTCCAGTAGACCAGTCAGCGATGTGAGGTTTGATGGTCATAATCATCACCTTACTTCATCAGAGAAACAAGGAAGATGTAGGATGTGCAAGAAAAACTCTCGCCTAGTGTGCTCCAAGTGCAGGGTTCCGCTTCATCTTCATTGCGAACAGCAGTATCATAGCCCAGAGCCAGTTAGCAAACTCTGCTGATTGAGAACACAGTTACTAAATAGTTTCCCATAGCTAATTAAATGGTTTTCTGTAGTTACTAGATAGTTTTCTGTCAAAACTGCTTAAAATACTTGAGTCTATGATTTTAATGTCATTAGTTCATAATTAAAACAGTGTTGTTCCCAAATGGAAACATAGTACCATACGTGCCCATTGTTCCCAAATGGGAACGAAGCGCCATCTTGTGTACGTGACAAATATTAAAAAAATGTGTTCAGTTAAGTGATCCTCTCATGTCATGTGTTTCAAACTTTAAGCTAAACCAAAATTGCTTCATCATGTAAGATTTGGGCATTAATGGGTTAAGTTACCATACTTTAATTTTATAATCATAGGTCTCTATTTCTCACTCTTTTCTTGGATTTTTTACTATTTTGTTATATTTTTTCTTTTTAGAGTCACAAGCACTTTATTTTCTTTTTGTTTCTTTTTCCTTTCTGATATAATAAACATTGTTCGTATTTATTTGCTAAGCGGCTTAACGCTAAAAATAGCAAAATACCACTTATCGTTTCATTCTGTGAGCTGAGCAAATATACTCTGGAGGAACAGTACAGAGTGTGCTGCGTGACATGACTCGTGTTTCGTCAGCTGCTTCGTCAGGGGCAGTCACTTCATCTTTAGTTCTTGCTCCAAAAACTTCTCAGAATGTCCTGCATGTATACAGCCTGCTTCAGCGTTTCCCAGATGTGATCCTCGAGGATAAAGTGTCTGCCCCTGACAAAGCAGCCGATGAAACACGAGCCGTGTCGGGTAGCAGACTCTGTACCACTCCTCCGGAGTATATTTGCTCAGCTCTCAGCATGAAACGATAAGTGCTATTTTGCTATTTTTAGCATTAAACCGCTTAGCAAATAAATACGAACAGTGTTTATTATCTCAGAAAGGAAAAAGAAACAAAAAGAAAAAAGTGCTTGTGACTCGAAAAAGAAAAAATATAACATAATAGTAAAAAATCCAACAAAAGAGTGAGAAATAGAGACCTAAGATTATAAAATGAAAGTGTGGTAACTTAATATACCAACGAAACCGTGGGGTCCATTAAGTAGGAACCATTTTCAATAATAAGTGAGAGAGTATAACATTATAACTCTCCCTTTTTATATATGGAACTTACTCGGAAGAAAGAGCGGTGATGAGCGGAGTGCCGCAAGGGTCGGTGTTGGGACCAGTCCTGTTCAATATCTTTGTGAGCGACATCGCGGATGGGATAGAAGGTAAGGTTTGTCTATTTGTGGATGATACTAAGATCTGCAACAGAGTGGACATGCTGGAAGGAGTGGAGAGAATAAGACGGGATTTAAGGAAGCTGGAAGATGTTGAAGATATGGCAGCTGAGATTCAATGCCAAAAAGTGCAGAGTCATGCATATGGGGTGTGGAGGTCCAAAAAAAATGTATTCGATTGGGGGGGGGGGGGGGGGGGGGGGGTGATGGGCTGATGTGCCCGGAGCAGGAGAAACTTTGGGGTGATAGTGTCTAACGATCTGAAGTTGGCGAAACACTGTGACAAGGCGATAGCTAAAGCCAGAAGAATGCTGGGCAGCATAGAAAGAGGAATATCGAGTAAGAAAAGGGAAGTGATTATCCCCTTGTACAGGTCCTTGGTGAGGCCTCACCTGGAGTACTGTGCTCAATTCTGGAGACCGTATCTCTGAAGGGACAGAGACAGGATGGAGGCGGTACAGAGAAGGGTGACCAAAAAGGTGTATGGCCTTCATCTAATGCCTTATGAGGAGAGATTAATGAATAGAGATGTGAATCGGAACCAGAATCAGTTCAGATTCCGGTTCAGATTCACATGTGGGTTTTTTTCAATCGGGCCCGATCGCGGTTTTGTTTATCGGCTGCACCCCAGCCGATAAACAAAAAACCCACCCCGATCCTTTCAAAGTAACCCCTTAGCTTCCCCCACCCTCCCGACCCCCCAAAAAAAAATGTTTTACAGGTACCTGGTGGTCCAGTGGGGGTCCTGTGAGTGATCTCCCGCAATTTCCTGCTCCGGACCGTCCTCCCGCTCCCGGGCCGTCGGCTGCCACTAATCAAAATGGCGCCGGTGGCCCTTTGCCCTTACCATATGACAGGGCAAAGGTAGCGCCGGCACCATTTTGGTTCCTGTCACCCAACGTCACAAGTGCAGGAGATCGCTCACGGACCCCAACTGGACCCCCAGGGACTTTTGGCCAGCTTGGGGGGGCCTCCTGAACCTACAAGACTTGCCAAAAGTCCAGCAGGGGTCCGGGAGCGACCTCCTTCACTCGGGCCGTATTGCCAATATTCAAAATGGCACCGGCGCTACCTTTGCCCTGTCATATGGTAAGGGCAAAGGGCCACCGGCGCCATTTCTATTAACGCAGCCGTGGCCCGAGAATGGCCGAGAGTTCATTTCTATTAACGCAGCCGGGACCCCCCCCCCCCCCACTGGACCCCAGGTAATTTAAAACATTTTGGGTGGGTTCGGGAGGGTGGGGGATTTGTTTTAAAGGGTCGGGTTGGGTTTTAGGGTTGTTTTGGTGTGCCGGTTTTCCCGCCGATTTACAATTTGACGATTTTTTAACAAAAAAACCCATGGCGATCAGATTTCCCTCCCTCCCAGCCAAAATCGATCGTTAAGACGATCGATCACACGATTCACATCCCTATCTGTAACCATTTGCTTTCCTATTCTCTTTTTGTTATCTCCTTTGATTGTTGTAAGCTCCTCCCCCTCTCTTCCCTTCATTTCTCCCCTCCTTTCATACCCTTTTACTTTATACTTGCTCATCTGATATATGTGTTTCTGCCATTTCTCTGGTATACTTCAGAAACCACTGTACTCCAGAGTTTGTTTTGTTTGCATTTAAAAACTCAACAAGATAAATCTATCATCATTCCAAGCAGAATCTTTATAGCAGAAAGCAGAGAATGATTTATTTTACTAGGCATGCTCAACATTCATGAAATAAATACTGCTTTCCAATCAATTTATTTGTTCAAAAAGAAACTTCAAATGAGTAGAGATGGTATCATAACTAAAGTGCCTATGTTTTATTTTACTGTCTCTCACCACACAATGGGCCCCAGGCAGTATCAGCCTTAACAGCACTGGGGCGGATTTTCAGAGCCCTGCTCGCGTAAATCCGCCCAAAACCGGGCGGATTTACGCGAGCAGGGCCCTGCGCGCCGGGAAGCCTATTTTACATAGGCCTACCGGCGCGCGCAGAACCCCGGGACTCGCGTAAGTCCCGGGGTTTTCGGAGTGGGCGTGTCGGGAGGCGTGTCGGGGGCGGGGCCGGAGCGCGCGGCGTTGCGGGGGCGTGTCGGCAGCGTTTTGGGGCGGGTACGGGGCGTGGCTACGGCCCGGGGGCGTGGCCGCGCCCTCCGTACCCGCCCCCAGGTCGCGGCCCGGCGCGCAGGAGGCCCGCTGGCGCGCGGGGATTTACGCCTCCCTCCGGGAGGCGTAAATCCCCCGACAAAGGTAGGATGGGGGTTTAGACAGGGCCGGGCGGGTGGGTTAGGTAGGGGAAGGGAGGGGAAGGTGAGGGGAGGGCAAAGGAAAGTTCCCTTCTAGGCCGCTCCGATTTCGGAGCGGCCTAGGAGGGAACGGGGGTAGGCTGCGCGGCTCGGCGCGCGCAGGCTATACGAAATCGATAGCCTTGCGCGCGCCGATCCAGGATTTTAGCCGATACGCGCGACTACGCGCGTATCTACTAAAATCCAGCGTACTTTTGTTTGCGCCTGGAGCGCAAACAAAAGTAGGCTGTTTGCGCTCGTCTGAAAATCTACCCCACTGTGAATTGTAATCATATACCGTCACACTCATAAAATGTTATTTTATTTATTTTTTACCTTTACTTTAAGAAAAAAAATGTATTTTTATAAAAAACTAATACTTTATTCTATGAACTAATCTTTATCCACAATACTTACAAAAGTGATTTGTGCAAGCTACTTGTGAGAACCACATTTCTTAAATAAGGATGTGGGTATGCGAAGATGTTTTGGCGTTTTGGTGATGTTTGATATAAAATCTATCCCCTGATGAAGGCCGGCTGGCCAAAACATGGTCCATGTTGGCAACATTTGGAACAGCAAAATTAATGAACGCCGGATTATATGAGCTAAGTGGGAATACTGTGAACAGTAAAATTATTGAACACTGGATTATATGGTTAATATGTTGCAGTTTAAGTATTGTGGATAAAGAGTAGTTCATAGAATAAAGTATTAGGTTTTTATAAAAATAAAATTTTTGTTCTTACAGTAAAGGTAAAAAATAAATAAAATAACATGTTACGAGTGTGATGGTATATGATTACAATTCACAGTGCCGTTAAGGCAGATACTGCCTGGGGCCCATTGTGTGGCGAGAGACAATGGAATAAAACATAGGCACTTTAGTTTTGATACCGTCTCTACTCATTTGAAGTTTCTTTTTGAATAAATAAATTGATTGGGAGATTTGTATTTCCCTCTTCTTTTTTGTTTTGTTTAATACATTTGGAGAGGAGTTTGCTTTAATGGTTGTAATTTATAAATACTGCTTTTACATATTTTTCATGATCCCATGTTATGCTTTGTATTTTTTGTATAAATAGTTAAAATTTAAAAATGTTCATTAAAAAAAACAGTGTTATGCAGCATGGAAAAGTAGTAATTTTTAGGTCAGATGGGGTGTGATGGGTAATTTGCTAAAAAATCCTAAGCAAGACCCAAATTCTTCAGTAGTTACCACAGCATCATAGGAATTTAGTGCACTGTCTAAAATATAAATTGAAGTAAAAATTCTTTCACCGGGTCACAGTGACTGTGAAACTAGACAGTTTTTATGCTTATTCAAAATGTGCATACCTGTGCTCCTCACAGTAAACTTATTTTCTCTTTCCTACATCTTTTCTTGAAAGTTCAGAGTTCTACTAATCATATTGGTTCTTGGGAAAACTGGATTCTTTAGATAATGAAATAGGTCAGTGTGCTTTATAAGCATTGTTTCACACTTTCAAAAAAATCCTCTCATCAAAAAGATGGCATTTTAGTTTTTATTTATTTATTTGCATGGATTTCTCATCTAATCACTACAGGATTCTAGGCAAGTAACTGCAAATACAATTTGCACTCTCATGAATTTGTTTCTAATTAGTGGCTTACATTTAGCTGAATTAATCAAAGATTTTAAGTTTTCTTGATTATTATTCCAAGTAGAATTTGAGCCCTTCCCTGAGAGAACTGGAGGGTAAATAATTGTCAGTAATAATAAACAGTATAATTATTTGTTACTTATAATTTACATAGGATCTGCTCATTGGGTTCTATGTAAATTGAGGGAGGAGGAATACCCTAGTGATTAGAGCCGTAGGCTATGAATCAGGAGACTAGGGTTTGAGTGCCACTGTTGCTCCTTGTGACCTTGAGCAAGCCACTTTACCCTCCATTGCCTCAGGTACAAACTTAGATTGTAAGCCCTCTGGGGATAGGGAAATACCTACAGTACCTGAATGTAAACCAATGTGATATCTCAGATTGAACGTTGGTATATAAAATAAATAAATAACTTGTTCCCAAGTCTACCTGACAAATAATGTTTATGGATATTTCTTCACAACAACTGAGGATTCAAAACAAAAAAATATCATGGTCCATAGACTTCAGACTCCAGTTAGCATAGTTAGCCAGATAAACTTGTCTAACTAACTTTGGAGGTATATTCATAGCACAATCAAACTTTGAATATAGGTGGCTGAGGTGTCAGGACCTGTCCTCTGGGTCAACCCCTGAAATGTTCCTGGGTCTGGTCTGAGGCCAGTCATCAGGAGTTAGGCTCCAGCATTAGGCTTGGGTCTAGGCCCAAGCCCAGACATTGGGACCTAGTGTCCTGACCGTGCCCAGCACTGGACTTGGAGTCAGGACCAGGCCTCAAAGCCTTGGCCTTGGACATTACCTAGGCTGAGGTTGCAGCCATCTACCACAGCCTAGGCCTATTCAAGGATGAGGCTTCAGCCTGGGATGAAGTCTCAGCATTGAATACCCTACGGAATAGTAAGTGGGGGCTGTGGAGTATTCTGGCCCCAGCATTTTTTTCAAATGGGAGGGATGATTTGTGAGGATAGGAGGCCTCAGCAGAAACACCCAAAGCTACAAAGTGTTGCTTGGAGGAGCAGCATCAGTTTTGCTGTAGATTTTAAGGACACAAGTGCAGAGTAGTACAGCAAGAGGGGTGGTGCTGCATAGCAAGCAGATTTTCAATATTTCACAACAGCACACACTGTGTACTGGCTGCATAGCCTATGAACTATACTACAATTGTACAGAATAATACCATACCCACCAGCTCTGAAAATGTATGCAAAATTGTCTCTCCCACACTACAAATTTTTGCTGACTCCTTATGCACATACACAAACTGTGTATGTGCATACAAGGCTCATGCTGGCGTTCACTGAAATCTGTCAGAGAAGTTACTTGTAGGTGCTATTGTGGTTCTTTGAAAATAAAAATGCTTAAAGCCACTAGCTATAGAGAAATGTTTTTTATTAACTGCTATAAAATAATAAAAATCTTAAACAGTGCAGATTAGAAGACAAGACAGCAGCATACAGAGTGAGTCACAAAGACTGAGTGTCATCACCCCTTCCCCACCAAGTCATAATATGCAGGGAATTACAAACATTATATATGCATCAAAAACCCCAAGGTGGAGAGTGTGGGTGGGTTATTGTAAACAGCACAGATATGTAAAAATCTCCGAGGCACAGAATGCAGGCAGGGTATTAAAAACAACAACAACATAGAGGTATCAAAGCTACTAATGGCAGAGTGTGGTTAGAGTATTGTAAAGAGCATAGAGGCATCAAACACCACAAGACACAGAGTGCAGGGCTGGGTATTGCAAAAAGCTCAAATACATTAAAATCCCCAAAGCATCATGAGAGGGGTAAAGCATTGTGGGGCAGATTTTCAAAGCCTATGCACGTAGGGGGGGGGGGGGGGGTTACGCATGCTTGGGGGTAGGGTTACATGCGTAGGGGGTTACACGCATAGGGGGGGTTATGCATGCTGGGCTTATTTTTAAAAGGCCCGGTGGCGTGCGTAAAGCCCCGGGATGCGCGTGTGTCCCGGGGCGCGAAAAAAGGGGTGGGGTGTGGGCGGGGGCAGGGCTGGGGCCGGGGGTCATGGCCAGAGCCTCCAGGCACAGTGGCCATTTGCCACTGTGTCCGGGATCGTGGGCTGGCCGTTGGCCAGCGCGCGCAACCTACGCTTGCACAGAGGCAGGTGCAACTTATAAAATAAAGGTGGGGGGGGATTTAGGTAGGGCTGGGGGGTGGGTTAGATAGGGGATGAGAGGGGAAGGTGGGGGGGGGGGCCTCGGAAAGAAAGAGGAAAGCCATCGGGGCTAGTGTGCACCCCTTGCGTGCACCGACCCCAAATTTTATAACATGCGAGCGGCTGCACGAACATGTTATAAAATTGGGCGTAGCTATTAAAATCTGGCCCTGTATGAACAATGCAAAATAGAAACGGTATCATATAGGCAAAAAGAAATGTGGTGAATAACTAAGGATGTGAATCGTGTGCCCGATCATTTTAACGATCGGGTTCGGCTGGAGGGAGAAAAAAATCTGATCGGTAGAGATGTGAATCAGAATCGGTTCCAATTCCAATTCACATCGCTATTTTTTTTTGGTGAGGCCCAAGCCGATAAAAAAAATAAACCCACCCCGACCCTTTAAAATTGACCCCTTAGCTTCCCCCACCTCCCAAACCCCCCCCCCCAAACCTTTTTACAAATACCTGGTGATCTAGCGGAAGTCCCGGGTGCGACCTCCCATTCTCGGGCCGTCGGCTGCGCTAATAAAAATGGCACCAATGGCCCTTTGCCCTTACCATGTGACAGGGTATCCGTGCCATTGGCCGGCCCCTGTCACATGGTAAAAACACTGGATGGCCGGCGCCATCCTTAAAAAAGGAAACTAAACCATCATGGGATAGGAGGCGATGTCCTTTCCTGAATTACAAACTGGTTAAAAACAGGAAACAGAGAGTTGGATAAAATGGGCAATTTGCTTAGTGGAAGATGTTACAGTCCCGGTCGTGACCGGGGCCTTACCATCCCTTCCTGGGCCTTGTCGACGCAGATGTCGGTGGCATTCCCGCGGAGGCCTCAGCGGGAACGCCCTTTCTCTAGATGCGCGCACGCGCGCAGGAAGGGGGCTGAATTAGCCCGCTTCCCGCCACGTGACCTCCGCCCTCTTCAAGGACATCAGACGCCGTGGGGGATTTAACCCCAGCGTCTGCTCCTACTCAGGGCCTTGCAACCGGGTTCCACCATGGTCCCTAGTTGCTCCAGGCCCCGAGGTGTTCTACATTGCCTGCCTGGCTGCCTGCTACAGTGCCTGCCTTCTTGCTACAGTGGTCGGGCCCCTGCGGGCCCCTCCCTGGGGGCTCCGGTCTCCGCCACAGTTCCTGCTACAGTTTCCGAGTCTTGCTACAGTTCCTGCCTGGTTCCAGTACCTGTCTTGCTCCAGTTCCAGTCCGGTTCCAGTACCTGTCTTGCTTCAGCTCCAGTCCGGTCCCTGTATCTGTCTTGCTTCAGTTCCAGTCCGGTTCCAGTACTCGCTTTACCTGTCCTGATCCACTACCCGCCTAAGTCCCAGTGGCCGGGCCCCTATGGGCTTCTCCCGGGGGGGCTTCGGCTTCCAAGGGTGAAGTCACCTAAGTCCCAGTGGTTGGGCTCCTACGGGCTCCACCCGGAGGAGCACCAGCTTCCAGGGTGAAGAGCTTCGTCTATGTCCTGCTAGATATCCGCCTCCTGATTTGCTCATATCGAGAGACATTAGAACTCCTTACCCCAGTCTCTTGCACGTTGTCCCAAGGGTTCACTAAAACAGCTTATTCACAACAGATTGCAAGGCTATGGACTCGGTGGATCTGTCGGGTCTTCGAGCATTCCAGGAATGGCCCAATGATTGCAGCAATTACGGCAATGTTTTGATGGCTTGGCAGCTATGGTGGAGCAACTAGCTGCCCGCCTAGATAAGATACCCACAAATCTTCTGCCCACTGATGGGTCAGCACCTGAGGAACAAGTTATCTCGACAACTCAGTTACCTGCACCTTCTCGTTACGCCGGGGATGCAAAGAACTGCCGCGGCTTTCTGATCCAATGTTTCCTAAGGTTCACTCTGTTGCCCCGGCAGTTCCCCACTGACTCGGTGAAGGTAGCCTACATTCTCTCCCTGCTCGATGGAAAGGCCCTATTGTGGGCCTCCCCACTTTGGAAACATAACAATCCCTCGCTTGAGGATTTACAGTAGTTTATCTCGAGCTTCTGACAGTCTTTTGACGAGCTGGCCCGCTTGGCCACTGATACGACAGAACTGCTCCAGTTACGCCAGGGGGTTCGCTCCTTGGCAGACTATGCTATGGATTTCCGTACTCTTGCCCAGGAGGTCGGTTGGCAAGACGGCAGCCTAAAGGCCATTTTCCTAGAAGGACTATCCGGGTGTATCAAGAATGAGATTGTGGCCCGTGATCTCCCAGAGGACCTCAATGCACTAATTGACATGGCTGGCTGCATCGACCGCCACCTCCAGCAGAGGGCAAGAGAGCAACGACCTCCCCGATGTAATCCCCTGTTGGTTTCCGCATATTCTGAGGCATCATCTTTTCCTACGATTGAGTGTCTGGAGACTACCCCTACTGAACCTGTACGGTTGGGACGTTCTCCGCTCTCCACGGAGGAGAGACAGCGTCGCCGTACACAGGGCTTGTGTCTCTATTGCGGCCAGCAAGGTCATTTTCTGGTCAACTGCCAGGAGCGTTTGGAAAGACGCCAGATCCTAGGAGGTCGTGAGGAGCTCCTCCTGGGTTGTGCCTCAGTCCCTCAATGCACCGTACCAATTACATTGGAGTTCCCAAGAGGGTCACTGGAGACCCTCGCATTCCTGGACTCCGGAGCAGGGGGTCATTTTATTCGACAGGAGTTAGTCTCCCAATTGCAGATTCCCACGCAAGAGCGGGAGACCCCGCTACGAATTACCTCCATTCCAAGGAACACTCCTTCCAGGGCGTATCAAGACATCCACGACACCCGTTACGGTCCACACCGGGGCGATCCACTTGGAGGAGATGGCTTTCTTAGTCTTAGAGAAGGCCGTCCACCCCGTGGTGCTAGGGTTTCAGTGGCTGCAGAAGCATTCGCCCACGATTCAATGGGTTACCTTGCGAATTACCCAGTGGAGTCCATCTTGCCAATCCACCTGCTTGCAGACGTCCAAGGATCCTGCTTCCGTCTCTTGTGCCATTTCCAACTTGGTTTCTGCTTCAGAGCCTTGCCGTGATCCCAGTCTGGGTTCTGTTTCCTTTACTATGGGGAAGGAACTACTACGGCAGTTTCCCCAGGTTCACTCAGGTAAACCCAGGCCTCCTAGAAGGGGGCGTAAGAGGGGAGGTACTGTTATGGTCCCGGTTGCGACCGGGGCCTTCCCTTCCCTTCCTGGACCTTGTCGGCGCAGATGTCGGCGGCGTTCCCGCAGAGGCCTCCGTGGGAACGCCCTTTCTCTAGACGCGCGCGCAGGAAGGGGGCTGAAATAGCCCGCTTCTCGCTGCGCGATGCTCCGCCCTCTTCAAGAACGTCAGACGCCATGGGGGATTTAACCCCGGCATCTGCTCCTACTCAGGGCCTTGCAACTGGGTTCCACCGCGGTCCCTAGTTGCTCCAGGCCCCGAGGTATTCTACATTGCCTGCCTGCCTGCCTGCCTTCTACAGTGCCTGCCTGCCTGCCTGCTACAGTGCCTACCTGCCTGCTACAGTTCCTGCCTTCTTGCTACAGTGGTCGGGCCCCTGCAGGCCCCTCCTGGGGGGGCTCCGGTCTCCGCCACAGTTCCTGCTACAGCTTCTGAGTCTTGCTACAGTCCCTGCCTGGTTCCAGTACCTGTATTGCTCCAGTTCCAGTCCAGTTCCAGTACCTGTCTTGCTTCAGCTCCAGTCCGGTTGCAGTACCAGTCTTGCTTCAGTTCCAGTCCGGTTCCAGTATCTGTCTTGCTTCAGCTCCAGTACGGTCCCAGTATCTGTCTTGCTTCAGTTCCAGTCTGGTTCCAGTACTCGCTTTACTTGTCCTGATCCACTACCCGCCTAAGTCCCAGCGGCCGGACCCCTACGGGCTTCTCCCGGGGGAGCACTAGCTTCCAGGGTGAAGAGCATCGTCTATGTCCTGCTAGATATCCGCCTCACGACCTGCTGATATCGAGAGGCATTAGAACTCCTTATCCCAGTCTCTTGCAGGTCGGCCCAAGGGTCCACTAAAACAGCTTATTCACAACAGAAGAGGGTAAACAGTGGAGTGCCTCAGGCATCTGTACTTGGACCAGTGCTTTTCAATATATTTATTAGGGATGTGAATCGGGCTTCGGACGATTGAAAATATTGGATGATATTTTCAAAATCGTCAGAAATTAGGGGCTCCCCCAAAACGATAGGAAAACCCCACGATATTGATCGTGGGGGTTCTCTTATCATTTTGGGGGAGGGCGGGAAAAACGGCACACAAAAATAACCACTAAACCCACCCCGACCCTTTAAAACGAATCCCTTAGCTTCCCCCACCCTCCCGACCCCCCAAAAAATGTTTTACAGGTACCTGGTGGTCCAGTGGGGGTCCCTGGATTGATATACCGCTCCTGGGCCGTCGGCTGCCACTAATCAAAATGGCACCGATGGCCCTTTGCCCTTACCATGTGACAGGGTATCCGTGCCATTAACCGGACCCTGTCACATGGTAGGAGCACTGGATGGCCCGTGCTATCTTGTGCTCCTACCATGTGACAGGAGCTGACCAATGGCACCAGTAGCCCCTGTGACATAGTAAGGGCAAAGGCTATCGGTGCCATTTTGAATACTGGCAGCCGACGGTCCGAGTGCAGGAGGTCGCTTCTGGACCCCCGCTGAACTTTTGGCAAGTCTTGTGGGGGTCAGGAGGGTCCCCCAAGACCTGCCAAAAGCCCCTGGTGGTCCAGCAGGGGTCCGGGAGCGATCTCCTGCACTCGGGCCATCGGCTGCCAGTAATCAAAATGGCGCCAATAGCCTTTACACTTACTATGTCACAGGGGCTACCAGTGCCATTGGTCAACCCCTGTCACATGGTAGGAGCACAAGATGGCGTGGGCCATCCAGTGCTCCTACCATGTGACAGGGTCCGGCCAATGGCACGGATACCCTGTCACATGGTAAGGGCAAAGGGCCATCGGCGCCATTTTGATTAGTGGCAGCTGACGGCCCGGGAGTGGGAGATCACTCCAGGGACCCCCACTGGACCACCAGGTACCTGTAAAAAGTGTTTTGGGGGGGTCGGGAGGGTGGGAGAAGCTAAGGTGCAGCCGATAAACAAAACCGCGATCAGGCCCGATGAAAAAAAAACCACATGTGAATCAGAACCCGAACCCAAACCGATTCTCTAATATTTATAAATGATCTGGAAAGGAATACGATGAGTGAGCTTATCAAATTTGCAGATGATACAAAATTATTCAGAGTAGTTAAATCACAAGCGAATTGTGATACATTGCAGGAGGACCTTGCAAGACTGGAAGACTGGGCATCCAAATGGCAGATGAAATTTAATGTGGGCAAGTGCAAGGTGTTGCATATAAGGAAAAATAACAGTAGTTGCACGATGTTAGGTTCCATATTAGGAGCTACCACCCAGGAAAAAGATGTAGGCATCATAGTGGATTATAATTTGATATGGATTTACGCGCGCAGGCTTTTAAAAATCTGCCCCTTTGTGTACTGAAGTATGAAATGTTGTACACACACACATGCAACAGTTTAATGGAAACGCTAGTCTCATGTGATTTAAAGTTTGGAATGATGTGAAGATTTGCTGTGCAATTGACAGTCATATTGTAACATTTGGAAGATTAAAGCATCCGGTTGCCAGTTTTTGTATCTAATTATGGGATGCTGATATTTAGCACTACTTAGCTGGATAAATAGGGACTTATCTGGCTAAGTGTCAGCCTCTGTATATCTGGCTATGTTCAGCGAACACCACTTAGTTGAATAAGTATTTATCCAGCTAAGTAGATAGCCAGATTTCTTGGGGGTTGGCAATGGGTGAATTGAGGCAGGGGAACTTATCTGGTTATCTTAGTCTGATAAGTGCCTTGATTCAGCCTTATCTTGTTAAGTTGACAAAATAAGTTAGACCTGCTCAATAGCAGGTCTAAAGTTATCTGGATATATCTTATCCGGATAAATAGAACGTATCCGGTTATATACAGCAGCATAGCGTGCTGCTCAATATCCCTTCTAATTTATCTGGCTAAGCTATAACCAGACACTTAGATAACCAGATATCTTTGAATATTAAGCCCTTAAAGTTTTATCTGTTATTAAAGATGTGTTTGACAAGATCTTTTCTGTTTTTAAATACAGATTTTGATAGATATTACTCCTGGGGCAGGCATTGAATGGTAAAATGCTGTAAGTGTCGGGTGCAGCAGCATTAAAGTTTCATCTGGTACAGCAGTAACTGTTTCAGTTTGTTGGCTGTGAACATAGATAAGTGGTAATTCTTTCCTTTAGAATGATTCTTGAGATCAGGGTGAGGAATGGTAAATGAATGGATTTTTATGCTAAAATATGATACTTCCTAAACCCCACTGAGGGTAAAAGACAGGAGATTGGGCAATGCATACAAATGCTAATACCAATTGCTCCATTGACTTTAGAATTAAACAATTTTTGAATGTTGTTATATTTTGATTTTAGTATTTACCACTTCATATGGTGTATTGTTTGTGATTTAAAATGGAGTGCCGTGCTGTTTTGTTTATTGTTGACAGCATTTTAAAATCCCCACCTCAAGTTTCCAAAAGTCTCCAGTAGCTCATGTAGAACTCCCCCCCTTAGACCCCAACCTCTTCCCATTCATTAGCTGTTAATGTAAAAAAAGATGTCCCCTATTTAGCTTTTCCCCTCTAAGTTCACTCCATTTCCCCCTAAATAAGTAAAAGATCCAGTTTGGAGGCTCCACCCTGGATCCATCATAGCTTATCCCATAAATGGTGTATACTTTTGGGGCAGGAACAATTCCAATTCCAGCCCTTCTGCACCATCTTGGAAAATGGTGCTGATAGACCCTCATGTACTCTTCTGAATTTACAAATTGAATGGGGCAGGGTTTTTCCTCCAGCACCTACCTCTTCTATACCATGTAATAATTGAAATAGCCAGCAATGTTGCTGAGCCAAATGCCCAAATATCTAACTTCCCAGACCCCCAGTGTAGCCAACTGGTTAGAATTAGCTACATGAACATAACATTTCCTTTAAAGTTTCTGGGAGTAGATATTCAAACCCTGGTCAACTAAGTAAATTAATTGTATAATACTTAGGCCTGGATTCACCATTTTATCACAGAATGGTGAATCCAATGAAAACAGGGGGCAGGAGAGCAAAGGGGAGGGCAGGTCTGCAAAAGCAGGCAGCCTTCACACCACCATGGTGCTTTCACTGCCGGCTTTCGCACCCAATAGTGCCACCGTGAAAGGTGGCGCTATTGGGCGCGCTACTGGAGACGATAGCGTTACTAACCTTATTGCCACCAGTGAAGACACCGCCGAGTCTGCCTCCTCACCGCCCCAACTCCATCCCGACTCTGCCCCCTGCATGCTATCGCACGCGAAAAGGGCTTTTTCGCACGCGATAAGCCTTTGAAAATGACCCCCTTATTTGGCTAAGTTATAAGCATATTCAGTGACATGTCTAAGCTATTGAAAATTCATGTAAAAATCACTTCTTATCTGATAAGACTTATCCAGCTAAGTCTAGATGTGCTCCATATCAGGTCTGGACTTAGATCGTTAACATATCAGACTAAGCTTCAATATTTCTACTTAGACAAATATGTTATCCGGTTAAGTAGTACATCCCTGATCCTCTTACTGCCTGCCCTGAAGTTAGCCAGCTTGCCATTGACATATTCAGCTATGTAGTGGACACTGAATATAACTGGATATTCAGCAGTTGCTAGATAGCTGGATTGTACATCCCTACTACCAACATCCAAAATACTCTCATTTTTGCTGTCTTCTGTCCCTGGATAAATATCTACTTTTTTTAAGTTGTTAATCCTGATGCCTAAAAATTCCCTCTTCTGGTTTGTCAACAATATCATTTCTCCTTCCTGTATACTGCTGTGTTAAGAAAAAAATCTTTACAAAGTTCTACTGAGACATTTAATACATGAAGAGTGACTATAGCATGACCTGGTAACAAAGAGTGAGCAATTAAAATATTTCAGAAACAGCGATTCTAAGTGGCTGTTATAATCAGTACATGAATTTATATGATACTATAAGTTCAACACTTTGTGTGCCAGAAATTGGAATTGGCCCCATATTCTATTTTTTCTGTTTTATTACTTTGCATTTTCACTTTCATACATTGCTTTTGTGAGGTAGCATTGGTGTAGCATCATATAAAAATGAAAATAAATAAATAAAGTTACGATTTCTAGTATCTCGATGTTTTTCTTTTCTATAATACTATTTTATAGCTTTCTCACTTAGATAAGAACATAAGGACATAAGATATATTATGCTAGGTCAAACTGAGGTTACATCAAGCCCAGGGCCGGCGCACGCAGAGGGGTGCACAATTGTGCAACCTGAGTGCGCCGAGCCGAGCAGCCTGCCTCCGTTCCCTACGAGCCCATTCTGAAATCGGAGCAGCCTCGGAGGGAACTTATTTCCAGCCCCCTCCACCTTCCCCTCCCTTCCCCTACCTAACCCACCCCCCTCAGCCCTAACTAAATCCCCCCCACCTTTGTTAAGAAAGTTAAGCGTGCCTGAGGCAAGTGTAACTTGTGCGAGCTGGCGGGCTACCGACGCGCCATTCCCTGGCCCAGGGGCTGGTTCAGAGGCCTCGGCCACACCCCCGGAATGCCCCGGACCGGCACCACGCCCATGGCCCTGCCACCGGAATGCTGCGCTGCCCCCGACACACACCCCGACACGCCCCCGGCACCTCCCCAAGCAAAGCCCTGGAACTTACGTGTGTCCCTGGGCTTTGCGCGTGCCAGCAGCTTATGCAACATAGGCGCGTCGGCACGCAAGTCCCCTGTGCACATAGATCTGGCTGGATTTGTGCGTGCAGGGCTTTTAAAATCTGCCCCATAGAGTAGGATTAAATAGTCAATTTTGTCAGTGGAAAAGGGTAAACAGTGGAGTGCCTCAAGAATCTGTACTTGGACCAGTGCTTTTCAATATATATATAAATGATCTGGAAAGGAATACGACGAGTGAGGTAATCAAATTTGCGGACGATACAAAATTATTCAGAGTAGTTAAATCACAAGTGTATTGTCATACATTACTGGAGGACCTTGAAAGACTGGAAGATTGGGCATCCAAGTGGCAGATGAAATTTAATGTGGACAAGTGCAAGGTGTTGCACATAGGGAAAAATAACCCTTGCTGTAGTTACTCGATGCTAGGTTCCATATTAGGAACTGCCACCCAGGAAAAAGATCTAGGCATCATAGTGAATAATACTTTTAAATCATCGGCTCAGTGTGCTGCAGCAGTCAAAAAAGCAAACAGAATGCTGGGAATTATTAGGAAGGGAATGGTTAATAAAACGGAAAATGTCATAATGCCTCTGTATTGCTCCATGGTGAGACCGCACCTTGAATATTGTGTACAATTCTGGTCGCCGCATCTCAAAAAATATATAGTTGCTATGGAGAAGGTACAGAGAAGGGCATCTAAAATGATAAAGGAGATGGAATAGCTCCCCTATGAGGAAAGGCTGAAGAGGTTAGGGCTGTTCAGCTTGGAGAAGAGATGGCTGAGGGGGGATATGATAGAGGTCTTTAAGATCATGAGAGGTCTTGAATGAGCAGATGTGAATCAGTTATTTACACTTTCAGATAATAGAAGGACTAGGGGGCATTCCATGAAGTTTCCAAGTAGCACATTTAAGACTAATTGGAGAATATATATATTTTTTTATAATTAACTTTTTATTGAACACTTGATTAAGACATTGTAGTACAGCATGAGTCTCCATTTCCCACGTTTAACCAAAACAAGTGAAGCTGCATACAACCATTACTAAACATTACCAAATATTTATCCCCCTCTTGCCCCTCTTATTCTCCCCTCCCCTAATCCCTCCCCCGCCCTTGGAGCTGTCATTTTTGTCAATCCACGTTTGAAATATCAACCAACCGTCCGTAAAACGCTTAACAGTGTCTCTTCTCAATGCTTAGATGATGCATTCTTTTTATGGTCAGATACAATGGAAGAACTATAACATTTTCTAGTATAGCTGAATTCTAGACATCCTCACCTTCAGTTTACTGTAGATGTTCATAATTAATTTTTACCCTTTTTGGACATTTGGATCTATAAGCAAGATACTAAACTGGAGATGACCCTTTATAGAAAGCCTATGAATCACAAACCAAGTTGTTGTGCTTTGATAGTTTCCATCCATAAAGGCAGTGTTCCAGTCTCCCTATTGTCCAGTTGCTCTAGTAAAACAGAATTTAATATAAATCTCATGAATTGTGTCAGAGACTGTAACAATGTGGCGGGTGATTCAGTCAGAATTCAAATGGGCATTAAATGCTGAAAGAAAGTGGCTATTTTTAGGTAGGACCAACACCACTGATACCCAATAGGTATATTTCAATATTACATGGACATTAGCATATATTGGGACTTCACACTATGTTTCAGAAGCACTCTCTGGTGGCTTTTTCTAAAGGTAACTTGAGAGATATCCTGGTTAAATCTTTTAATACTAACAGAGGAGGAGACTAAAGTAAGATCAATTGAACATAAATCATTTGGCACATGCTCCAATTGTGCCACTACCATTGCCCTTACATCTTGGCAAGACTCCAAATCTGAACATTCTTTTGTGCTATGTGGAGATACTGATTGCACTTCAAAAAATGTAGTTTATGCAATTCAGTATTCCTGAGATCTGCTATATATTAGATGCACTAGAAAAATGATTAAAACCCACCTAATTGAATACAGAGGTTGCATATCTACAAAGAAACTACAAGCTCCTATGGTTCCTCATTGTGTAGATTTTTCTTATGATTTTTTGGATTTGAGATGGTGGATTTGAACAGCTTCGTCCCTTGATACATCATTGAGATTCTTCGATGAGACTTAATTTTAGAGAACAATTCTTGATTTTTATACTGAACTCTTTTATACCAGATTGCTTGAATATAGCGGTAGAGTAGTATTCACTTATTTAGTGTGATTCTCATAGTGTTTGATGATGTCACTTTCTTCCATTTTGTTGACTGGAATATTTATTTCAATAAAGCAGACTGGATACAGATTATGTCATCCCTGAAATAACCAGTGATTGGGTCATCATGTTGGTTTGATTTAGCTATAGTGAATGACAACTTCTGGGGTCAGCATTGAACTGATAGATTAAATGAAAAAGATGAAAAGAGGATGATGGAATGTGCAATCTTACTCAATGTGCTATTTATTAGTGTATTTTAAAAGAGTCTGATGTGATATTTATCTTTATAGCTGAAAACACTTTTTTTTTGCCTCATTATTTTTAGTGCCACATTAATTTTAATATATCTGACAGGATACCTATGATGTCATTGCTGAGGTTTGAGCTATATATATAGTGAATGACAACTCCCAGGTTGGTTTTGTTGAAGTAGAACAGTTGAAGGAGTGTATGATGGTGTGTACAGCATTTACTCAATGTGCTACGTGTGAGTGTTCTATTGTAAAGGATTCTTAAGTGAACATTGAACATTGAGGACCAATAATTATTTGTAAAACAATGAAGTTCTTTTTGACCAGGAGAGCTTAGTATGAAGGTCTATTTTTTATTCTTGTTATGGTCACTATTAATACCATTGATTTGTTTGCTATCCCCGAGAGATATATCCATGCCAGAAATGATAATCAAAGACAATGATCCAGAAGAACTGAAACAAATCTCAGTGAGCCTGGAAGATATACTAGGCCAAATTGACAAACTAAGGAGTAGTAAATCACCTGGACAAGATTGCATACATCCTAGAGTGCTGAAATAACTGAGAAATGAATTTGTGGACCTGATATTGGAAGTTTGTAAACTATCAGTAACATCATCTATGGTACCTGAAGACTGAAAGTTTGCAAATATAATGTCAATTTTAAAAAATGGATCAATGGGTGTTCCAGTAAACTATAGACCAGTGAGTCTGATGTCTGTGCCATACAAAACGGTATAATCTATCATAAAGAACAAACTTGCTGAATATAGAGGTAGTCATAGTTTAACAGGACAAAGCTAACATGGATTTAGCCAAGGGGAGTCTTGCCTCACATTTTTTTAGGGCATAAATATAAATGAGGATAAAGGTGAACCAGTTGATCTAGTGTATATGGATTTCCAGAAAGCATCTGACAAAGTCCTTCATGAGAGACTTCTTAGGAAATTAAAAAAAGCCGTGGGATAGCGGGTAGTGTTCTTTTGTAGATTGCCAGTTGGTTAAAGGATAGACAATAGAGAGAAGGGTTATATGATAAATTTTCCCAATGAAAAAGGTGAATAATGGAGTGCTTCTGGGACCACTGCTTTTTAATATATTTATACATGACCTGGCAATGGAAACAAGTGAGGTGATCAAATTTGCTAATGACACAAACTTATTCAAAGTTGTTAAATCACAAGAGGATTGTGAGAAATTGCAAGATGAGACTGGACATGAAAATGGCAAATGAAATTTAATGTGGACAACTGCAAATTGATGACTTAGGAAAGAGTAACACAAATTATATATACATAATGCAAGGTTCCACATTAGGAGTCACCACTCAGTAAAAAGATCAAGGTGTCATCATTGAAAATATGTTGAAATCTTCTGCTTAGTGTGCATGAGTGGCCAAGAAAGCAAATGCAATTCTAGCAATTATAAGGAAAGGAGTTAAGAATAAAGCAGAGAATATCATAATGCCTCTGTATCGCTCCATGGTGTGACCTCATCTTCAATATTGTGTGCAGTTCTAATCATTACATTTCAAAAATGATATAGCAGAATTGGAAAAGGTACAGAGAAGGCCAACCAAAATGATAAAGGGGATGGAACATTTCCCCTAGAAAGAAAGGCTAAAGAGGTTAGGACTCTTCAGCTTGAAGAAAAGATGTCTGAAAGGGGATATGATACTGTTCTATAAAATAATGAGTGGAATGGAAAGAGTAAACATTAATCAGTTGTTTACTCTTTGAAAAAGTACAAAAACAGGGGACACACAATGACGTTTCTAGGTAATACATTTAAAACTAATAAGAAAATACATTTTTACTCAATGCATAATTAAGCTCTGGAATTTGTTGCTAGAGGATGTGGTGAAAGCTATTAGTGTAGCTGCATTTAAGAAAGGTTTGGACTAGTTCCTGGAGGAAAAGCCCATTGATCATTATTAAGGTATAGTTGCAGAAATCCACTGTTTATTCTTGGGATAAGCAGTTTGGAATGTATCTACCCCTTAGGATCCCACAAGGTACTTGTGACCTGGCTTGGCCCCTGTAGGAAACAGGATACTGGGCTTGATGGACCTTTGGTCTGACCCAGTGTGGCAAGTATGGCAAGTCTTTACCTGGTATGACCAGCACAACAAGCAGAGAGGCAAATGGAGACTCACACACACTAGTGAATGTTACATCCTTTCTAGGTAACCCTTACATTTCTAGCACTTCTCATGCAGGATCAGTTGTCCACAGCAAATTTTAACCCTGGCCATTTGGTATAGAGGATGCTATTTTGCTAGTTGTCCTCCAGCAACTAAGAACATAAGAACATGCCATGCTGGGTCAGACCAAGGGTCCATCAAGTCCAGCATCCTCTATCCAACAGTGGCCAATCCAGGCCATAAGAACCTGGAAAAGTACCCAAAAATTAAGTCTATTCCATGCTACTTTGCTAGTAATAGCAGTGGCTATTCTCCAAGTCAGCTTAATCAATAGCAGGTAATGGACTTCTCCTCCAAGAACTTATCCAATTATTTTCTAAACACAGCTGCACTAACTGCAATAACCACATCCTCTGGCAACAAATTCCAGAGTTTAATTGTGCTTTGAGTGATAAAGAACTTTCTCCGATTAGTTTTAAATGTGCCACATGCTAACTTCATGGAGAGCCCCCTAGTCTTTCTATTATCTGAAAGAGTAAATAACTGATTCACAATAACCCATTCTAGACCTCTCATGGTTTTAAACACCTCTATCATATCCCCCCTCAGCCATCTCTTCTCCAAGCTGAAAAGTCCTAACCTCTTTAGTCATTCCTCATAGGGGAGCTGTTCCATTCCCTTTATCATTTTGGTCGCCCTTCTCTGTACCTTCTCCATTGCAACTATATCTTTTTTGAGATGTGGCGACCAGAATTGTAGACAGTATTCAAGGTGTGGTCTCACCATGGAGCGATACAGAGGCATTATGACATTTTCTGTTTTATTCACCATTCCCGTTCTAATAATTCCCAACATTATGTTTGCTTTTTTGACTGTTGCAGCACACTGAACTGATGATTTCAATGTGTTATCCACTATGATGCCTAATGGCATTATCAGGTGACAGATATAAAACAAACAAAAATAAGTACTTCTTCACACATGTTTAACATTTTTGTAACACTGATAATCCTGCTAAGTATGATTTTCTCATACCAAAATTTATTGCTAAACAGTACCAAACAAATATATTTTAAAGTTTTGATTTCAACAATGAAAAAAAATTAACTTCAATATTTATTTTTATATTAAATACCAAGAAAATAAACATGCCCATGAAAATGTAATGTTGCATTCTATCACTACAGCACTGTAGCTATTGAATGCAACAGCTGATATAGAAGAAAACAGAATATTGCATAGTATGTTGCTACAGAGTGTGAGCAGAATGGGAAATAATCATTATATAGTATAGTCAAGAAAGAAACACCAATGTTAAGGCCAAAATGCTTCCAGAATTCTTACTTGTCTAAATTAGTAATGATCAGTATTATTCAAAGCTAAATTGAATTGCTACTGGATTTGCAGTTCTAATTGTCAGACACATTATATCATCTAGTAAGTGACTTTGACTTTCAATACTCTGCTCTCTGCTGTTGGTAAATTAAATATTCCACCTTGATGATTTTCATCTATTTAGATGAAATAGGGACAATTGATTGCCTTTAAACTGCCAGATATTTCATTTATTGCTATTGCCATTCAAAGGAAATGCAACTTGTTACTTTATAATACTTCAATTTAAACTTTAGTGTTTAAAGGGAAAAAGGCATTTGTTGTAACTATTTGTTTAATTCACTTAACTCATTACAGTATATTAACTAGGAATGTGCTTTCATATGAAACAACCTAGACAATGTCATAATCTAGATTGTTTCAAGTTGCATTTTACGTGAAATCACAGTAAAAAGTAATATATGTTTATTTCTTTCAAGTTTAGTGAATGAAATAGTTCATTATTTGCAAACTGCATGCTTTTCAGAAATAGTGTGCATTATTTGCAAATTGTACCTACTATACAGAAATTGTGTGCACTATTTGCTGAAACAACAACAAAAAAAAAAGAAATGAAAAAAACCCTGAATGAAATGGAATTCAGATGGAAGCCTTCTCCAACTTAACAAAGTTAAATGCTTTTTGACCTTTACAGCCAAAATGTTAAACTCCTTTTGTAAATGGGAACTTTAGCAAATACAAAAGCAAATTAGTTATTTGTGAGTCTGATGTCATAAGACAATGAGAAACTGCCAAAGAATATGTTTGATGAACTGAAAATTCTTTCACAGGTGTGCTCCAAAACAATGGTCCTGTCCCATGTTATTCTAGAGTTGGTAGCTAGGTGCCTTTCAAACTTGTCCATGTAGCCTCATATATACATGCATAGAAATCAATGGAGATTTGCACAATAATTTTAAGAGCTGAGCAAAGTCATCCATGTAGGTTTTAAAGTATGAATGTACTTTTCTCTATGCACACTGTTTTGTACATACTCTGAGATCTCAAGTACACATGTAATATTACATAGTGTAAACTTATTCTGAAATGATATCCCAAATAAGGAAACCCAGTTTCTTTGCCACAGATGTGGCCAGGATGGCAGATGGTAGTCGTCAACAAAGGCCTTCTCTTTCTCATCCATGGGGCAAAGAGTAGCCAAGGCCACAACATAAAAATGTTATTGGCTGTGACAAGGAGGCAGGGAGTGGAACCTAAACATATAGATATATGTTACAAGTGACTGTAAAGAACCACCATTATTATGGGCCAAGGATAAGTTGGCATAAGCAGAAATCTAAAAGATGGAGGTAACACATTGGGCCAGATTTTATAACATGCGTGTGCTACCGCGCACATGTTATAAAATCCAGAGCGGCCTCGGAGGGAACTTTCCTTCCTCCCCCCCGCACCTTCCCCTCCCTTCCCCTATCTAACCCTCCCCCCAAGCCCTAACTAAACCCCACTGACCTTTATTGAAGAAGTTACGCCTGCTACCGTGCGCATATTATAAAATCCAGAGCGGCCTCGGAAGAAACTTTCCTTCCACCCCCCCCCCACACCTTCCCCTACCTTCCCCTATCTAATCTGCCCCCAGCCCTAACTAACCCCCCCTGACCTATATTGAAGAAGTTACGCTTGCCTCCGGGCAGGCGTAACGTGCGCGCGCCGGCTCTCCATCCCCTGGCCTGGTGGCTGTTCTGGAGGCCTTGGTCCCGCCCCGGAATGCCCCCGGGCCAGCGCCCCACCCACGGCCCTGCCCCCGGAATGCCCATTGTTTCAAGCCTCAGGACTTACGTGCGCCGCCGAGACTATGCAAGATAGGCTCGGCGCGCGCAGGGGGAGGTAGGGGTAGGTTTTCGGGAGTTACGCGTGTATCTTACGCACGCGACCCTTTGAAAATCTACCCCATTATTTCAGACCAATTAACCACAATGGAGAAGTGAGGGAGAAATGTTCATAAAGGTGTAAAAGAGCAAACTCAAAATGGCATTGTAACTTTGACTCAAAAGTCACTATAAATGCTCAGAGGCTATGACAAATATCATAGGTAACAAAAGCTCACATAATTTCTTTAGAAAAATATGTTTTAATGGACGTGCAAAGCACACAGCTTGAGTGTAGTAAATATAATAATAAGGGTGACATCTCAAAATAAGACTTACTTGAAAAACTGCAATCAACATTTATAACATATCCAGTCCATTGCGATTCACGATTTGTATGCCTTCCTCAGGACAAAGTGAATGTCACAAAGTGTTATGGTTCTGAAAAAATAAAGTGAAAGTGAGTTCAAACATCACACCTATAATATATGTTATAAAAAGCTTGAAATATATTACCTAAAAAAACTATACAGTGTGAGTCTATAGCATCACCCAATTTCTCTTAACAAACACTCAACATACATCAGTTTAAATTCCTACAGCTGAGTAACATGTTATAAATATGTCATCAGTGTTAATTAATTAAAAAATCACGGGATGACATTAACCATACCAGCAATTGTTTTGCCTTCCTTCCACCTTTCTTAATATGTCGAATACATCTGTACTGCACGTCAAAGATGGCATTTTTTAACAATGTCCATGCTTGTTGACAACTCTTAACTTATGTAGCTGCATCTTTCAGTTTTTTCTATTTTTCTCATTTTCTCAAATTTTCCCTTTTCAAAGTTTATTGCTAGAGCCGTAGATTTACTTATAGTCCCCCTTCCAGTCATTAATTCAAATTTGATCATGTTATGACCACTACTGGCAAGCAGCTCCACCACTGTTACCTCTCTTACCAAATCCTGCACTCCACTAAGAATTGCATCTAAAACAGCACCCTCTCTCATTGGTTTCTGAATCAGTTGCTCCACAAAGCTGTCATTTATTCCATCCAGGAACTTTATCTCTCTATCATGTCCTTATGTTACATTTACACAGTCAATATTGAGGTAATTTAAATCTTTCATTATTATTGCACTACCAATTTGACTAGCTTCCCTAATTTCTCTTAGAATTTCATTGTCCATCTCATCATTTTGGCCAGGTGGATGGTAGTATTCTCCTATCACTATACTCTTTTCCCCAACACACATGGGATTTCTACCCATATAGATTCTATTGTGTATTTAGTCTCTTGCAGGATCTTTATCCTGTTGAACTCTATGCCATCCCGGACATAAAACATCAACCCCCACCACCACTACCAATTTGCTCTTCCTTATCATTGTGATATAATTTGTATCCTGTTATGGCACTATCTCATTGGTTATTCTCCTTCCACCATGTCTCTGAGATTCTGTTAGTAAACAAACTTGTGCCCCTTGCGGCTGCTGGCCATCTGCCATGATCAGGGTCATCCCCGATGCGGTCCTGCACCGCAATGCAGTGCTCAAACCGACACAGCGTTGCTCCTTCCCTTTCATCGGCGTCCCTCCCGGCAATCCCCATGCCTAGCATGGGAAAACTACAGTATTTAATCTGACAGCCCAGCACAAGTTCCTTGCCTCAGCTACAGGCACGCTTGTGCTGGTGCTGTCCTTGAAGCCCGTGTCTTGCTGCTGTTTGGGACTGTCTTTGGATTACGCTAGTCTGCTGCCTGCCTAGTCCCTGGATTGTGTTTGGATTACCCTTGTCTGTTGCCTACCTTATACCTGGACTGTCTTTGGATTACTCTTGTCTGCTGCCTGCCTACTACCTGGACTGTATTTGGATTACCCTTATCTGCTGCTTGCCTTCTGGCTTGGACTGCCATAGGGTTCTGTGGCCCATGTTGCCTCCTGTGCGGGAATTGGACTGTCACTGGGAACTTCTGGTCTACTTTCCTTCCTGAGTCGAGTCAGGTAAGACTGTTACACTACCATTGGGTCCACAAATTCTAATAGCTAGCTGAGGTCATGGACCCGGTAGACCTAACAGCTCTGCAGGCCATCCCAGGACTAGCAACCTGAGTCCAGCAACAACAGGGGGTCCTGGATCAAGTTACAGGAGTCCTGGAAAGATTGGTAGCTCGGATGGATGCCTTAGCAGTAGCACCTCCTCCATCCTCCACAGCTCCTCCAGTCCCTGGTACCATTCTGCAGTTTCCTCCTCCTCCCTGCTTTAATGGAGATCTGAAGCTATGTTGTGGGTTCATTAACCAGTGCAAGATGCACTTTTCCTTGCAAGCTCCATTATTCCCCACCAACAAGACCAAAGTTACTTTCATCCTTTCTCTTCTGAAAGGTTCAGCTTTGGCATGGGCATCTCCACTGGGAGTATGACGATCGGCTGATATACAATTTAGATCAATTCCTGAAAGATTTTCACTTGGTTTTATATGAGCCTGTATTCCCTGCTTCGGCAACATCAGAAATGCTTCAAATCTGTCAAGGCTCAAGAACTATGGGGGAGTACGAAGTCCAATTTCGTACTCCTGCTGCAGAATTGAGATGGGTGAAGAAAGCCTTACTGCCATTTTTCGCCAGGGCCTTTCAGATAAATTAAAGGATGAACTAGCTGGCTGAGACCCGCCAGATTCCTTGCAAGACTTAATCAGGCTCGCAATCCATCTGGATCTCCGCTTTCAAGAGTGAGCTCGAGAAAAGAGTACCTTTCAGCAGATGGTGCATTTAGCACCCTCCTTTCAATGACCATTCATTCATCCCAAAACTCAGGAGTCTTCTGGTCTCTCCAAATTACCTATACAAATAGATCGGTTTTGTATTTCGGTGGAGGAATGACAGCGGTGACAACAACAGAACTTATGTCTCTATTGTGCTGGCTCTGGACATTATGCCAAAACTTGCCCTCTGAAATCAGGAAACTTCCAGACCTAGGTTGGGTGGGAGAGGCCTCCCTGGGTCCAGCAACCTCCTCTCAACAAATATTAATTCCTATTGTTCTTTTGTTGCCCAGAAATCCATTAATCTACAGGCCTTCTTGGATATCGGGGCTGCTGAGAACTTCATTGAAGAGAAACTAGTTCAAAGTTTCCAAATCCCTACCAAACAACTAAATGTACCCCTTGTCATTTCTTCGGTCTCTGTACAACCTCTTCATGACAGAATTTCACGCATAATGGAATCTATTACCATGACTACTGGACTCTTGCATCGGGAAACTATCTGTCTTTATGTACTACCCTCCTCAGTCAATCAAGTTATTTTGGGCCTGCCTTGGTTAAGATTGCGCCAACCTAGAATAGACTGGGAGACCTTACAACTAGCCAGCTATTTCAGGTTGTCATAAAAAATGTTTGGCTTCTATTAAACCCCCCTCTGGTAATCTCTTCTGTATGAAATCTACCTTATCCAGACTGCCTAATCAATACACAGATTTCATGGATGTTTTTAGTAAACTGCAGGCCGAGAGGCTGCCCCCACCCCCTCCATCATGACTACGATTGTGCTATTGACCTCCTTCCGGGAAAAAATCCTCCCCATGGAAGAGTTTATGTGCTTTCAGAACCTGAGACAGAAACAATAAATCAATACATTCAAGAAAATCTAGCTTGAGGTTTTATTAGATCATCCTCATCTCCAGCAGGGGCAGGATTTTTTTTTGTTAAAAAGAAAGATGGGTCTCTGTGACCATGTATTGATTATTGAGGACTTAACACCATCACTCAGTAGAATTGATACCCATTCCCCTCATCATGGAATTGTTCGATTGGCTTAAATGTACCAACATTTTCACAAAGTTAGATCTTTGAGGAGCTTACAATCTTGTATGAATTCGAGAAGGGGATGAATTGAAAACAGCTTTTAATACATGTGACGGGCATTATGAATATTTGGTTATGCCCTTTGAACTATGTAATACCCCAGCAGTTTTTCAGACCATGATCAATGATATTTTTTGAGATCTCCTTTACTCTCAGGTCATGGTTTACTTAGATGACAGTCTTATATTTTACAAATCCTTGGAACAACACATTGTCCATGTCCAACAGGTTCTCCAACATCTACGAGAAAATAAGTTATTTGCAAAATTAGAGAAATATATGTTTCAGAAGACAGAGCTCCTCTTCTTATGCTACATCATTTCCCAGGATGGCATCACCCTCAGATACTGTTACCGATCAATACCTCCTCTGTCTGTCCTGCTGTGGAATGGGCCATTCAAGACCTAATAAACTTGTGGAAAGACACCAGTGACCTCTTACAGAAGGCAGCAAATAAAGCTAAAAACAAGTGGATAAGAAACGAAGATCAGCTCCCCAACTCCATCCTGGAGATTTAGTTTGGTTAAGCACCTGCAATCTTCAATTATGCATGCCATCTCTGAGGTTCGCTCCTCGTTTTGTGGGACCTTTTCCTATCAACAAGTGGATTAGGGAGGTCATCTGCAAATTACATCTTCCTCCTACACTCCATATTCATGAAGTCTTTCACATACCCCCCTTGAAACCGGAAATTTCATCCTGGCCATCCAGAAATCGTAGGCAGGATTCATCCATCATAATGGAAGAATACACTCAATATGAAGTTGAGGAGATTTTGGATGTCAGATGAAACGGACAAACATTCCAATATTTAATTTCTTGGAAAAACTTTGGTCCAAAGGAAAACTCTTGGGAACCACTTAAAAACATCTGAGCTCCTCAATTAATTAGTGACTTACATTCCTGCTTTTCTCAAAAGCCTAGGCCTCGGAATCTGGGGAGAGAGCCTTGCGGAGGGGGTACTGTTAGGAAATGAACCTGTGCCCCTGTGCAGCTGCCGGCCATCCTCCACAATTGGGGCTGTGTCTGGCGTGGTCCTGCACTGCGATGCAGTGCTCAAACTGACACAGTGTTGCTCCTCCCCTTTCATCGGCATCCCTCCTGGCAGTCCCTGCACCTAATACGGGAAACTACAGTATTTAATCTGACAGCCTGCACAAGTTCCTTGCCTCAGCTACAGGCTCACTTGTGCTGGTGCTGTCCTCGGAGCCCGTGTCTTGCTGCTGTTTGGGAATGTCTTTGGATTATTCTTGTCTGCTGCCTGCCTAGTCTTTGGATTGTGTTTGGATTATCCTTGTCTACCACCTGCCTTATACCTGGACTGTCTTTGGATTAATCTTGTCTGCTGGCTGCCTACCAAATGGATTGTGTTTGGATTACCCTTGTCTGCCACCTGTCTTACCTGGATCATCTTGAATTACTCTTGCCTGCCGCCTGCCCTATACCTAGACTATCTTTGGATTACTCTAGTCTGCTGCCTGCCTAGTACCTGGATTGTATTTGGATTACCCTTGTCTGCTGCCTGCCTTATACCTGGACCATCTTAGATTATTCTTGCCTGCCACCTGCCCTATGTTGCATTCGTGCCTACTCTACGCCCTCGCTCCACCCTCTCTACCTCTGTGGCGACTCCCTCTGGGTCTGATGGACGGCTTGTTGCCATGGCATCTCCATGCCGCTTCTCCCCGGCATCCCCGGACCGGCTCAACGCTGCGGATTCGCCATGTTCCTGATGACGTAGGGCGTGCGCGCACTCCGAAGTATGTACCAGCAAGGGCGCGAACCTCAGGGGCGTCCCCCTGTATTGACGTCATTTGCTTCCAACATAAAAGGTCTTCACTTACGCTTACGATTCAAGTTACAAGGAGGATTGATTGCAGGGATTCATCTGGACCCGCTTCTCTCTATGCTGCTCTGCCTCCTCGGACTTGCCAGGGGTACCCACTCCTCGGGGGCCTCGCTCTCTTTTCTTGATTTCAGATTGCAGACAGGATCCGGTACTCACTCCTTGAGGGCCTATGTTCCTGAACACTCAGAAGACTCTCTATTGCCTGGAAGTGATCGCAGATACAGATATTGTGAGTTGCTATTTCAGATTACAGATAGGAACCGGTACTCGCTCCTCGAGGGCCCATGTTCCTAAACACTCTGAAGATTCTCTACTGTCTAGAAGCTATCGCAGTTACAGACATTGTGAGTTGCTATTTTAGATTACAGATAGGAACCGGTACTCGCTCCTCAAGGGCCCATGTTTCTAAACACTCTGAAGATTCTCTACTGTCTAGAAGCTATCGCAGATACAGACATTTGTGAGTTACTATTTCAGATTGCATATAGGAACCGGTACTCACCTTGAGGGCTCTTGTTCCTGAATACACTGAAGATTCTCTACTGCCTGGAAGCCATTACAGATACAGACAATTGTGAGTTACCATTGCTCTCTCAGAGCTTTCCCTGGAACCAGGTACTCACTCCTCGAGGGCCTAACTCTTTCCAGCCACTGAGCCTTCTTAAGAATCTATGTGAGTGTGTCATCTACTACTGGCTATGTATACAACATACCCTGTCTACTCACTATCTATAGTCTCTCTACAGCTCAGCAACCCTGGGATCACAGTTCCAGTATCTGAGGGACTTCAGCCCTGCTGGACATATCATCTCACTACTGCCACCTCTGGTGGTTCTACTAACCTGTCTAATAAAAGAACTATCTGTGTCTGTCTCCATACCCAAGCCTAGCCGATGGTTCCTCTCAGGATATCCTCCTGGGGGCACTGTCATCTGCCATCGGCCCAAGGATTCACATATTTACATTAGAGTGCTCACTCCTCCCACTTCAGGAGCTGAGCACAACAAACTGTTACACTCATCTGCTTGCTCCTCTCATCAGCATAGCAGACCCGTACAGATTGCTAACTCCTCCCCTCTGGAGGAGCAGATTATAACAGATTGCTAACTCCTCCCCTCTGGAGGAGCAGATTATAACTCCCTATATCTGGACTGTCTTTGGATTACTATTGTCTGCTGCTTGCCTTCTGGCTTGGACTGCTGTAGAGTTCTGTGGCCCGTGTTGCCTCCTGTGTGGGTATTGGACTGTCGCCGGGAACTCCTGGTCTACCTTACTTCCTGAGCTGAGTCAGTTAAGACTGTTATACCACCATTGGGTCCACAAATTCTAACAGATATCATATATATTTCATCAATATTTGCTATATACTCTAATTCTCCCATCTTACTTCTTAGACTTCTGACATTGACATACAGACATTTCAAAGTGTGTTTTTTGTTTGTATTAACATCCTTCTTTTCAGTTGACAGAGATAATTTGGAATCTTTTATCTCTGGTGATACTTTACTTATAGGCACATGGAATATTTTTGCTTTTATTGGAACCTCTCTGTTGGGATGCCCTAACTATCCTGCTTCATTAGTATCCTTCAAAAGTATCTCTCTCTGAACCATGCATTGATGAGTGCCTGTCTGCTTTCCCCTATGTTTTAGGTTCAATTCTCACCATCATGCTGCATATAATAGCTCACCACCCAGGTAGGAGTAATCTTTCTACCATCCTGGTCTCGGCTCACAGCTATGATTCTTTTCATCTTCTTTCTAAAACATAAGTCTCAGGAATCTCCAAATGGCAATTGAAGTCTAATAGCCCTTACAGCTGTTCAGTTCGGAGTTAACAGTCTGCTTGGGATTAGCAATCTGTTGTTATTTAGGAGAGTTGTGGGTGGATCCTTGGACCGGTGGCAGATGACCATGCCCCCGGGGGAAGATCCCGAGAGGGACCACCGATCAGGCTCAGAGTATGGAGACAGATACACACTAGTTCTTTTATTAGACAGTATACTGAACCACCAGAGGTGGCAGTAGTGAGCTGGAATACCCGGCTGGGCTGTAGTCCCTCAGATACTGGAACAGCAATTCCTGGAGGCTGAGCTGTAGAGAAACTGAAATATAGTGAGTAGGCAGGGTATGCAGAGTTCATGTACTGAACCAGATGGTAACACTCACACAATGTCTCATAGAAGCCCAGGAGCTGGAATGTATAGGCCCTCAAGGAACAAGTACCTGGTTCCAGGGAAATCTATGAGAGAGCGATGGTAACTCACTGATGTAGTTGGCAGTGATGACTTCCAGGCAGAAGAGAGTACCGAGCAAGTCTGGGAACGAGGGCCCTCAAGGAGCGAGTACTGGTTCCAGACTGTCACCTGAAAAACAAAGGAGAGAGCGAGGCCCCAGAGGAGCGGGTACCCCTAGTAAGTCCGAGGAGGCAGAGTAGCTTGGAAAGTCGAAGCAAGTCCATAGTCATTCCTTGCTAACTCAATCTGTTAGCAAATTCTAAGACCTTATATATCCGTCGCGGGTGACATCATCTTCGGGGACAAACCCCGATGGCACAAACCCCGAGGTTTGTGCCATCGCCGGTACTTCAGTTGGGGCCGCATGCGCGCCCCTAGGCCTCCAGGAAACATGGCGAGTTGCAGCATCTAGCCAGGCCGGGGATGCCGGAGGACCTCGGCAAAAGGACGCCCCGGCAGCCAATCTTCCTGCAAACGAAGAGGTAAGGAGGGCAGAGAGAGGGTGTCGGGAACCGACGGATACAACAACAGCATTTCCCTCAGAGCTCCTGTTTTCACCATGACATGTAGATGTCATGGTGAAAACAGGAGCTCTGAGGGAAATGCTCTGAGGGAAATGCATGAAAGTTTCCTCAGAAAAGCACACCGCTATTAGCTATCTGGGACTATTCACCTCACATAACTGAACTCCAATAACAGAGAAGGCCCTACACAATGCAGTCCTTTTGAGCCCACTTGAAGTCACCTGAAATAAGGTCTAAAGTGGCTATATGCACACTAGCATTCCATACAGACATATTTATTAACAATAATTGTATATGTGGAAAACACAGAGCTACAGTAACCTTCAGGACAAAAACAATCTGATATCTTTGAATGAACAGGGGCCATAAGAAACCACTGATGAGTGAATTGTACTGAATGAAAGGGAACCCTATCTCTGCTAAAACACCTGCTATAGAGGGTGAAGAGCTAGGGCCTAAGTAATAATGCAAAAGGTTTATATAGTGCTATATGGCGTTTTCACATGTGTAAGGTGTTTTTGCTTGCGAAAAATGTCTTTAAAGCATGTGAAAACACCTTTAATGCATGTGAAAATGCTATAACACATGGTGCGATGCAAATTAGGAAAAGAGGAGGAGTTTGGGGTGGGATTTGTCGCCAAGTGGGCTGGCTTTGCAATTCCATATCACACAGCTTTAAAATATACCTTTTTTATTTGTGTTAAGCTGAGAGAGAGAGAGAACCTAGTCGTGGTGCACCCTCCCTAGATAGGTATTTATATCCCTATTGGAGGCCCACCTAGTAAATCGACGTGAGGTTTAGGTGTTAGTGTAGGGGGTTAGGGGCCACTTTGACATTCAACGTGAGACGTACGAACAGAACAGTGCTCTCTTGTAAAGATTTGATGACCTTCGGAGTGAGAAAACTCAACCAAAGATGAGATTTGTGCAATCTTCTCTCAGCCTAGCTTGATGGACTCTCTACCTGGGTAACATCAAGCTAGGCTGAGAGAAAAATGCACAAATCTCACCTTTGGTTGAGTTTCCTCACTCCGAAGGTCATCAAATCTTCACAAGAGAGCACTGTTCTGTTCGTACATCTCACTTTGAATATCAAAGCGGCCCCTAACCCCCACACTCCTACCTAAACCTCACCTCGAGTAACTAGGTGAGCCTCATATAGAGGTATAAATACCTACCTAGTATGAGGGTCTTATAGTTAGGTTCTCTCTCACTTATTCACTCTCTCTCTCTTCCCCTCTAGTGGTGTAGGTAGGAATCCCAACAATTTGGGAACTTGGTACAAAAATGTTATCACACCTATGTGAAGCATTAAGATAGTACACTGTGATAAAAAACCTATTACCATAAAACACACCCCTTTTCCTATCACATGTGCTATTTAGTGCATTTTGATAAATCCAGGTCTAAGATACTTCATGTAAATTAAAAAGGGATCATAAATGTGCATACATCTGGGAAAAGATGTTTATACAGGTAATATGTGAAGTGTTACTTTCCGTTTTATAAAATTATACAATTTACTTTTTAATGCATAATTCAAACCACATCTACATAATTACATATCTATTATGTATGTTTGAAAGTATTTAATCTCAGGTCTCATTGCCTATACTCCAAACAGCACCATGGCTAGCAGAAAAAGGACTTGTACTGAGGAAGTCAAATTTCCAGCCCCATGAAATGGACCTTCTTGTCAGGATTGTGGTGAAAGTTCAGAATATCTTATATGGAAAGGTATCTAGGAAAGTGAAGTGTGAAAGATCTAAATCAAAAGTTGTGAGACAGATGCAAGGTCAAGAAAAAACAGGCCAGAATAAGCTCAGAAGGTCCTCCAACCAGATTACTGTCAGACTTGCTGAATGGATTGTTCTGAGCACTGTGATAAAGGGAGCAGTTCAAGGGGCTGGAGGGAAAGATATCTCATGATCAGACCTCAGCCAAGGTGTGTTCTTTGTAAAAAAGGCATTTGCAAATATGTAGAACTATAAAGTTATATTGGGTATATTGGATCTAGGCTTTAAGTAAAAATGATATGTGGGTACCTAAAATAGTATATCTGTTTCACCATACAGGCTTCTTCAGTGGAAATTATGGTTCATAACTATTCTTGCATTGATACCATGGACTGTATTTAATGAAGATAACTTGGTCTCTTATTGTTGATTCTACTTTTAAGACGATTTGCCAAATCAGTGTCTTAAGACTTCAGAAACTCAACTGTTGTTAATTAGCAGCTTGGTAAATACAGCATAATCATATGTGAACATCCAATGTCTTCTCAGCATGTTGGAAACCTTCCAATGTCTATTTGCCAGAACTGTATCAGTAGCAGATTTCAATGCTTCCTTGTAGTACAAATGCAGTGATGTTAGTGTCACTTTGGTGCTCTTAGTTGTTTATATCCAGTGGTAATTTGTATAGACCTTTATTGACCTCTGTGGAAAGCTCATATATATATGACCCAAAAGGTTGATATGGCCTTCAGTCACAGCCTACATCTTGCAACATGCCTCTATTGTTTGTTTGTTTGTTTGTTTTACCAATTTGTCTTATCTGAAAATTGCATAATGGTAACATAGAAGCCCTAGGGTGTAGTGGATTTTACCTAGATTAAGGAATATGCAGCAGACTAAAAAGGTTCCAAAGATATTTGTTTGGTTATAAAGAAAACATCTCTGTTGCACAGAAGGTAGACCTATGAGCCAAGGTTGGGTTGATGCTACCCACAGGGCAAGCCGTATGGGACCCACCGTCGATAGACGGAGCTGGCTAACTGACGGAGGCCAGCTGGAGCTTCACCAATACCAGCCCTCGTTCCCCACAGGTTGAGCCCTTGGGTACCGGGGCCGGCTGGAGTTAGGTGGGCCTCTGTCCAAGGTCTTCTTATGGATGAGGAGGAGGTCAGCCAGGGACCAGCAGCAGTAGGAGTAGAAGGACTGGTCTGGATGAGACAGAGTCCCAGAGATCCGGGTACCTAAAGGAACAAGAGGCAGACAGGGGGCGCCCGAGTAAGAGCAGGCCGAAACCTGAGAGGCCAAGTTCAGAATAAATATAGCAGAGGTGCCGTTGAACAGGCTGAAGTCAGGGTAGATGGCAGGCAAGGAAGAACGGTAAGGCAGTAGTCAGGTCCAGGAGATAATCAGTAGCTTAGAATGTTAGGAATTATTAAGAAGGGCATGGATAACAATTCAAAAAGGAAAATGTCATAATGCCTCTGTATCGCTCCATGGTGAGAACACACTTTGAATACTGTGTACAATTCTGGTCACCGCATCTCAAAAAATATATAGTTGCAATGGAGAAGGTACAGAGAAGGGCGACCAAAATGATAAAATGGATGGAACAGCTCACCTATGAGGAAAGGCTGAAGAGGTTAAGGCTGTTCAGCTTAGAGAAGAGATTGCTGAGGTGGGATCTGATAGAGGTCTTTAACATAATGAGAGGTCTTGAATGAGTAGATGTGACTCGGTTATTTACACTTTCTGGTAATAGAAGGACTAGGGGGCACTCCATGAAGTTAGCAAGTAGCACATTTAAGACTAATCAGAGAAAATTCTTTTTCACTCAAGGCACAGTTAAGCTTTGGAATTTGTTGCCAGAGGATGTGGTTAGTGCAGTTAGTAAGCTGGGTTTAAAAAAGGTTTGGATAGTTTATTGTATGAAAAGTCCATTAATTGCTATTAATCAAGTTGACATAGGGAATGGCCTCTGCTATTACTGGCATCAGTAGCATGGGAACTTCTTAGTGTTTGGGTACTTGCCAGGTTTTTGTGTCTTGGTTTTGCCTCTGTTGGAAACAGGATGCTGGGCTTGATGGACTCTTGGTCTGACCCAGTATGGCATGTTGATATGTTCTTACATGGAATTTTTACCCATAAAGATTCTTCTGTTGGACCTTTTGACATCTCTAGCATAAAGTGCCATACCCTTACTAAGCTGACCCACTCCATCATTATGATTTAATTTGTAACTTTGTATAGCATTGTCCCATTGGTTATTCTACCTTCCAAGAGGTCTCTCAGATGCCAGTTACTCACTTTGTCTGTCACTCCCCCAACCCAAAACAATGGAAGCAAACCCTGGATTTTGATTAGAATGTTGCAGTTTGTTTCTATATTTGGTATTGAAACTTAGGAGGATTCTGTTTTTCTCCATGAACAACCAGTAAAACCATTGTTGTATATATTTTTATTTATAACATAGACTTTGTATGTCATCTTTTTTTGAACTTTTAATATGTAAATAGTATGACATTTTTATCAGTCTCCTCTTATTATTTCAATATAATAACATGTCTACTGCCGTTTCATTTTCTTTTCCTACATTTCTATATTGACTTGAATTTAGATATATGTTTCAGTCACTCATACATCACCAAAACCACAGGTATTTTTAGCATTTCTTTTCTTATTGCTAATGTAGATAAAATATATACACTTTTCAATTATTATCAATGAAATAGAAAAAAAGTTAAATAATCTCATACAACCAGCTGACTCTGCTTTTGCTTTCTACCTTGGAAGTTTGAGAGAGAAGAATTTGGGCCATTGATTTTTGCAGCCAGATGCTTGTGTAGTTCACTAAGTGCAGCTCTCCAGCCAGACAAAGATTGATGGATGAGTAATTGCTCATACTTTCACTTCTGGGCTATCAAGAAAGCAGCTCCAAGGGCAAATATAATTGATCCAATTTATAGCACATGCACTTGCCTTCTCAAAATTATATAATAATGCAAAACTAAGCAGTGATATACTGCAATTGCAGGTTAATGAGCTCCAAATAATGGTGGTGGTGTACCCAAAACAATAATGTACAGTATGCACTCAGTCTCACACATGGCTGCACTAATCTAAAAATTATTCACCAAACCACATTTATTCAGCTGTAACTGTGCAACTGGGCACTGATAGATTTCTTTATCAGACTTAACCCATATATATTTTACATTCCAAGTACATGTCAAAGTCTCGAAAAACTCTGATCATATCTAGCTGCCACTTCTCATTTCACTTCAGGGACTATTTTGTATTATTAGAGGCTGAATACAATAAATGCCATAGTGTTTGACACCACTGTCCATAAAACAAATTTGCATACTTTTGCATAGTTTTAGGAAGCATAACTTTTGTAAGCAGATAGACACTATTTTTGAAGGCGGAAAATGTAGTGAGTCTCAGTCATCTATAAAGCTTAATATGGCCCATCTCTTTTTGCTGTAAATACAATGCCTAAACAATAAGGTGTCACAAACACAACTGCAAAATAGCTGTTAAGATCATATACTCTTTTCTGTTTTGAATTGATTGCTGAACAATACAGAATCTTGACTAAGTTATATTTTGTTACACATAGTCCATCTTATAAAGTGTTATGTTGTACTGTAATTTAGTATATTTTATAATAATACTTCAGTTCAAGAGGTATGGGAAACTCAGCTTTCTGAAGAAATATTTTGCTATTCTGTTCCTGAAAACAAAATCTAGAGGCTGATTCACTAAAGGCCAGATTTTAAATCACCTATGCATGTAAAACCCGGGGTTTTACTCGCGTAGGTGTCCTTACACGTGCTGGGCCAATTTTCAAATGCCCGACCACGTGCGTAAACCCCCGGGATGCGAGTAAGTCCCGGGGTTAGTGAAAGGGGCAGTCTGGGGGGGGGGTCCAGGGGCAGGATGGGGCTAGAGATGCCCAGCACAGCAGCCATTTGCTGCTGTGCCGGGGGATCGTATGCCAGCAGGGTGCTGGCGCTCGCAACATACTCCTGCTCAGAAGCAAGCGCAAAAGGTAAGTTAATGATTTTAGGGGGTTTAGGATAGGGATAGGGGGAGGGCAAGATAGGAGAAAGGAAGGGAGTTCAGGATAGGGGGTTGGGAAATTCCCTCCCAGTCTGCTTCTTAATAGGAGCGGACTGAGAGGGAACTGGGGAAGGCCCAGATGCATCGCAGCGCGTAAATGCAAAATTCTTTCCCCCCTTGCGCGCACCAATCCGGCATTTTATAACATGTGCGTGTCAGCACATGCATGTTATAAAATCGCACGTCCATGTGCACGCATCGGGTAGTGCACACACATGGACGTGCACACACAATTTTTTTAAATCTACCCCTAAGATATTAAAGGCAGTTTACACCAGAGTAAAACACTGCACTAATCACTGCATTCATTTAAAATGAATGTTACATCTGTGATAAATATGCCCCTTTCATTTCACTTGTGGCCCCCCCAAAATATAGGGTTGCCAACTTTTCCACAGACCAGGGCAGACACTTGAGTACAGGGGGAGGGGGAAAGTGAGGAGGTGCACCTCATTTCCATACATTTTAGATCCTGCCAGTGAACTACCTAAACAGTGGATCCTTGTATGCATTAAAGGTCAATAATGAGCTGACAGGACACACATAAGCATCTGTTTATCTTCCAGCCTCTCAGGGCAAAGAAGGGGTCCCCCTGCCACTCAGCTGCTGATTCACATCTACCCATTCTAAACATCTCATGATTTTAAACATCTCTATCATATCCCCCCTCAACCCTCTCTTCTCCAAGCTGAAAAGTCCTAACCTCTTTAGTCTTTCCTCATAGGGGAGCTGTTCCATTCCCCTTATCATTTTGGTAGCCCTTCTCTGTACCTTCTCCATCACAATTATATCTTTTTTGAGATGCGGCGACCAGAAGGTTTATCACCCAGTAAAAGAAAAACAGGGAGATTAATCTAAAAGTGTGGAAGATACTACCATAAGACGTCTGCTGGGCAGACTGAATGGACCATTTGGTCCTTTTCTGCTGTCATTACTATGTTACTGTATTCCTCTATCTACGTTACAGATTCCTGTCTGAATATTAGCAAGTGACACCTAGTTTCAATATGGATTTTTGGTTTGAAAGTTGAAGGAGAAAGTCACCAACTTTATAGTTTTCCCATTCTTAATTCAGTATTGGTTCAACACCTTTGCTGAGTAGTATAGGTATCAAAGAGAGCAATTTGTTGAGTCCCCATTCCCCCAGTAGTTAGTAAAAGGGGCACCAGTGATTTTGAGAATTTTATTTATAGGAGGATTTTTGTTGGGAGGAAGGTTTTGCCAACCCTTTCTGCCCAAGAGAAAGAGAGGCATGGAGAGAAAGATATAGTTCTCTTGGCTCCATGTGACAGAGAGATTCCTTGTGACTTCTAGGAGAATTTTGGAAAAGGAAAAGTAGATGCCAACTGGAATCCAGAGCTGGGAGGAAAGAGGAGAAACCAAAGATTCCTCACCGGAATTTCAACAAGGGGATTTGGAAAAAAGAGGATTGGAAAGTTTGCGATCAGACAGTGCACCCAGTTATTGTGCATAGGAGATCCTTAAGGGAAAGGAAAACTCATCCAGTGTAACCTGGGAAGTATTATACTGCACCCATGGGAAGAAAGGGGAAAACCTAGGAAAGGATTGAGCAACCACAGTCATAGACTGCTACACACCATCCAACAGAACTAGTGGAGGAGGAAGAGGTTGTCTCCATCTGGTTTCCCTTGCAGCCTTAAGCTTCCCATCATCAGTTGCAGTTCTGTGTTGACTTCAAAGAATGACATGCCCCTTCTGTGATTTTATCAGCAATGGGCCTCAAAGAGAAGTCCTTCACCAGCTGTGGATTGTCACCAAAGGAGCAAACCAAAGGGGCTTGTCCCTTTAGGAAGCTTTGAGGTCCACCTGGAACCATTGGGTTTTGTGGGGAAAAATTCACCCTGCTCCTCTGTGGGAGATATGTGTTAAAGACCATTTTTGATATTGTATTTTTATGATATATTTGATATGATGATGTATTTCATACTTGTTTTATCAAGCTTCACATACGAATGTTTTTAGAAAGGTGTTTAATTAAACTGATAATGAAATCAGGTCCTTTAACAAAACTTCAAGCTCATAATCAAAACATATGTATCACAATGAAACTAAGGGAAATTTTTGCTTGGGATTAAAATGTAATTTTAGTCTCTTTACCTCCAAGGTCCTTTCTCTGCCTTTTTCTATCTGCTTCACTGGGCATATATATTAGATAGCTGGTATACTGTGTTATTGACTGATCATTGCATATTTCTCTGATTCTTCTACACACATAATAATACAAGCTACATCCCAATAGGGCAGAATTAAAACATGTTTAATTTAGTTTAGATTAATTGTACTATCAATAAAGCATATTAAAGCAGGCTACACAATAAAACAAAATAAATAGCACATATAACTTATACAAACTTTATCCATAAATTTCCCTAAGAATTACTAATTAACTAATAACAGATAACTTGAATCCTAAAAGATTAACTAAAATAACTTCAATAAATAAAAAGCAACAATCTAAATATCAGCATAATATGAAACACATACACTCACCTATACAATCCAACAATCATCACTATTCCTAATTTAGCATTTCAGTATAGGAAAAAAAATATAATAAATAAAAATATGCTCTTAAAAACAAAAAAAGGAACAATACAAGCAGGATGAAAATTAAATGAATATTACTATCACATGTGCTGCTTTCATTTATTTGATTTATACTCTTCTTTTTCAGGTACTTCAAAGTGGATTACATTCAGGTATTGCAGGTATATCCCTATCCCCAGAGGGCTCCTAATCTAAGTTTTGTACTGGAGGCAATGGAGAGTGAAGGGACTTTCCCATCGTCACAAGAAGCAGTAGCAGAATTTGAACTCTGATTGCCAGACCACTAACTACTAGGCTATTTCTCTGCTCTGTATAGACACTCTACAGTGCCACCAGCACTTCAGATACAAGTGTTAGCAAGTGTTAGCAAAAATATTTGATCTTGAACTATAATATTCTTTCAGAATGACAGGCTGCCTCACCTATATCTCTAATAGGTTCATAGCATCAGTGACTACCTTCATTCTTGATTATCTCAATTCCTATACTGTAAATATAAAACTGATAGAATCCTACCAGGATACCATTAAAAAATTACAAACCATTCTAAATTGAAACTGGGTCACATTTTACTGCAGGATATAGCATGGTACATTGTGTGTGAGGGAAGTTGACTTACAAAGCCCATCCCATAGATACCTTTATTTCTCTTTCTTCTTTTTTTCTTGACTTTCTTTTAAAATGGTAATTTAAGGTCTTCAATGATGTTTCATGCTGGTAGGGCAGAAAATTAGAAAAGGACAAAAACTCTCTCTCAAACTCTGTCTTTTCACTCTTTCCCAGCACAGGGCTCGCTGCTTAACTCTTTATTCTTCACTCACAGCTGCTATAAAATTATGATCTCAGACTGATTATGTTCGGAGCAGCTCGGACTATTAAGTATCACATTAATAATCAGAAGAGAAGAGATTATTTCTGAGTTATTCAGTGAGAACCCAAATCAATGTGATTCATGTTTGTGATTCAGGGAACGCAATTAATTTCTGTCTTTGCAGATTAAAAAGTTAGATATTAGTTAAATCATACTCATTTCTAATATCTATATCTATCTATATTTATTTATTTATTTATTTAAAGTTTCTTTTATTCCGATGACCGTTTACACATCGCATCGGTTTACAGTTAAAAAGGAACAAATGGGCAGAACCCTTACATATAACATTGAAAAAACAGGTTAACTTTTGGGCAGGGCTCTTACATGTAACTGAGAACAAGGTGGTTAAAAGTGGGATAGGGTATAGAGCTGACTATGCCGCGAGCGTCCGTGATATCAATAAATAGATACAGCAAAATCAGCAAAATCACAACTATTTACAAAAGCTAATTACATAAGTAGCCGAGTCAAAGTACAAAATCGATGGGCATGAGATGTATTCCGAGAAATAGATTCCTAGTCATGTAGCAAATTCTTACTATATATTTATATTTGTATATTTATATAGAAACACAGACACTATTCTGAAAACATCAGAAAATAAGAATGGCATCATGTGAATGATATGTTTCTACGAACTGGTTTCGGTGATAATTGTTTTCACTTCTTTCACCTTTAACTCATTGTATACACTAGTTCCTCAAGACTGTTCACAGAAGCCTAGCTTCTGGAGTACTGAATATAATCCAGCTGTCACATCACATACTCATTTCTTGTCTCTGGGTTACCTAGGGTTAGGAGTGTAGAGGAGGTCCACTTATAGCACTTGAGGGATTCGAGAGCTGGATGTCATAATAAAGATACCGCTGACTGAATAAAAGCAATATTGAGTGATAAAGTGAACTTGATTTATCTCATTCTAGGTTTAGATGGAAAAATTGTGTAATTTATGCTACATATGTTGTATTTTGTATTCTATTGTAGTTATAATAAGGACAATATTCAAACTTCTTTCCTCAGCCAAAAATAATAAGTGTTTTATCCATGGAAATCAGGACTTTAAAAATAACCTAACCTTTCAGTAGGTAAAAGTACATATGTAATGAAATAAAATGTATAAGATGGACCCCAAATTTGCCCCTTACCCCTAACTGTTATTGCTATAGTAGTCTCAACAGACTTGGTGGGCCAGATGTTTAGAGTCAATGATCTCAAAAGACTCTGTCACTGTTAGTGAGGGGCAGCAGTATGGTGGAAATATGTTAGGAGATGTGACACTTCCCAAAGGGAAAGGATATTGCCATAATGAATCTCCTGTACTAATGTGATGCAATAGGAGATTGAAGGAATTACTGAGACATTGGAATCAGGAGAAGCTAGTCTGTCCATAGCAGCCTGAGGGTGCCATCTCTCTACAGAATAGTGCTAATGGGGTCTTTCCATTCATAGGGTTAATACCTGGAGAGGAACCTTCTCATAACTGAGGAGAAGCTGGAAAAAGAAAGTGAAAGAGGCTGAGAACCAAAGGAGGGGTACACAGTACTACTTTCGGGAAAGAAAAGGGATCCTGGATTTCAACAGAAAGAACTATGAGAGGCCCTAACAGGCAAAGAGGTTACAAGGAAGCAGATGAGTTTGAAAGTCCTTAGGTGTCCTGGGAGAGGTTTTGGTGAAGTGTTCACTGAAAAAAGATTTTTGCCCTTGGTGGCAGAATGAACGAAGCTACTTATTTGAGGAAGAAATCCTCAGGAGTTTGTTTGCAAAGGTGTCAGCCAGAAGTTCCCCATAGTTTGAGAAGCTGCTGAGAAGAAAAACAGAGCTGTCTTCAAAGCAGGTACCTGAAAGGAGGGTTCCTGTTCTATGGAGCTGACCAATTTGGGAAGCAATTTTATTGCTATTTATTCATTCTCAAAATGTATAACCCAAGTTCAAACAATGAAGGAGCCTAGGCTGACAGCCGAGCAAAGGCCCCTGCCATAGAAATTTCTTTATGACCCACCCCCATACATGCCAAATCTGATGTCGTGTCCTGGCCCGAACCCAGACCCAATGCCGGAGACCAGGCTTCAGCCTAGGCTAATCCTCATGACCAGGCTTAACTCCATATCCTAGCTCAGAGGCTGGGTGCTGATGCTGGGGCCTCAGCCTAGACCAGGGCCTGGGCCCAGGCCCATGCCCGATTCTGCAGCCCAGCCTGAAAGCTGTGTCCCAACCTAGGCCTGACTCTGGGGCCCAGCCCGGAGGTTGGGTCTTGATGCCTGGGTCTCGGCCAAGCCTGGAGCTTAGGCCTCAGAGCTCCTCTTCTACATTTTCTTTCTTCAGCTCTTTTTCACCAGAAGATGCTGTCCACTAGAGTTGTTGCACCTTGTGAAGGCTTAGGCCATGGTAGATCACTGAAAACTTGGCCTAGGCCCTATGTAAGGCCTCAGCTTGTGATGGAGCTGAAACCTTGTCTATGGATCCCCCCAGAGTGGGTAAGTGGGGGCCAGGAAGGATCCTGGCCCCAGCATTTTTCCAAGTGGGAGGCATGGGTGGGGGGCAAGGAAGTCCCTAGGAGGCCTTACGTTTGGGGTTTTTTAAATTTTTTTTGTTTTTTTTTTTAACTAAAGAAATGAAATAAACATTACACAAAATGAAATTCATGGGGAAAAAGCACCACAAAAATGAAATAAAAAACAAACAATATTTTCCCCATTCTCACCCCTACTAATTATCAGAGCTCTATTAAGAAAACCTATGCATAATTTCTTCTCTATTAATTTGAACTTTTATTATAATGCATAGAATGTGATTAAAATAGGTGACTTGGTCATGCAGGTTGCAGTCTGTGTGAATCCTTGTGTTTGAAATTTTGGGCAACAACCATGGTAACATTTACTGATCTTTAATATATTATATCATTACATAGTCATCTATTGTAAATATAAACACTACCACCGTACTCCACATTGCTATATCTCATGTTTTCAACAAGTAGATCCGCTGAAGGGAGTTCAGAAGGTGGAGTTCATCTTCATGGTAGTTAAAGACTGCACTGTGGAATTTAAATATCAATAGGAAAATGATTTGAAGGGAAAGATAGTAGTTCAGAGGAAATAGAGTAGGATGGGGGAGAACATGCTTGTGCAGAAGCAATGAGATAGTTTATTAAGGGTCTAAAACTGAATATAGAAATAAAAATCATAAACTGCTACTAATCCCAACATAATCCTTCTTCTATAAATGTCTAAGATTTGACTAATTCTGTTGAGGCTTTCAGATGGTCCAGTTTTCTTCATTAAAGTACATTTCAGATAATGCTCACAGTTTTCACAGTTTGCCCAAAAGGGGATATGTTTCCTTTGTTCTGCAAAGAGAGTAACCTCTCTCAATATTCAACAGTGTATGAGGACATTTTTTCTAAACAGTTCATAAATGATTTATTAACATATTTTAATATTTTTACATGCTAATACATGACTGCAAGCCACCTAGAAGTGATTTTATAAAATTGTTACCCCCGTTTTGTGTTTTCATTTCATCACTTCCAGACACAGTTTCTGATTTTCCTGATTTTCTTGCAGTAATTATGAAACTAATTTATTGAATCACAGAGAATTAAATCTAAAATACATTAGAAACCTTAATCCTAAGCATAGCTTGTGTTTAGCCATATGTAATTATGTGATTGAGCTCATTGCTGTATATATTGTCCTTTGTTTTGTCCTTCCCAGCCTATGCCTCAGTCATTCAATGTATAACAGCTCAGAATGAGCACTGTGCTCTTGCATCCTACATTAGCCTTTCTTATCCGATGGTAATGCCTTTAGAGGTTAATTTTCAAACATCCCACATAAGTTACATTGCAAAGATGTGCATAAGTTACACCAAATTTTAAAGCAAACTTATGCACATATGTTTGCTTTGACAATTATCATACCAAATATAACCCCAAGTAACCTGGGCAGTCCAGATCATCCCACCTGGAGTGGTGAAAGGAGAGATTTGCTTGACTGAGATGTGAATATACACTCAAAGAAGACACCCAGTCCTGAAATCAATTGGAATAAATATGGCAACAGTTTTATTAATAGTACTAACATAACCAACTTACTAGGTACCAGAGCCATCCTAATATGGGGAAGAAAGGAGGAGGAAGAGTTGACTTCTTAGGAAACAACTCCCCCCGCCAACCTGGACCACTTTGCCTTCCAGAAGCAAGCAAGGCTATGGTCATTAGGGAGGAAGTAGTGGTCAAGCATCATCATGCAATCCATCTGAGGGTTACCCCTGCCTTAGTATAATGTGAGAGTTGGGTCCCTTGGACTAACATTTCAGCCTATGCTGTCCCTATGTATCTGTTACCCATGTAGCCCTAAGCTGTTATCCTTGTAACTTTACTCCAAGAGGTGTTACATTTGAAAGGAACAGTCACAAATGCTCAAGAGGGCCATGAAGGCCAGCCTCCAAGCTGGTGGTCTGTGGATGGGGGAAGGGCTGCTGAGTCATTTCCAGTAATTTTTTTCCCCATACTTATCTGTTACTCTTGCCCCTTGTAAGTGACTTTTTTGTTCTATTCCCTTCCATCCCTGCCATCACCATCAATCTATTTCCCTTCCACCTGCACCATTGCTGTAGTTAGCAGTGCTGGCATCTAAGTGAAGTATCTACCTAATAGGTTAGGGGTATCAGTAGGGATGTGAATCATTTTTTGACGATTTAAAAAAATCGTCAGATATATTTTAAATCGTCAAAAATTGTTAGAGTCGTGATACAATAGAAATTCCCACGATTTATCGTGAAAAATCATAAATCGGGGGAGGGCGGGAAAACCGGCACACCAAAACAACCCTAAAACCCACCCCAACCCTTTAAAACAAATCCCCCACCCTCCCGAACCCCCCCCCAACATGTTTTAAATTACCTGGTGGTCCAGTGGGGGGGTCCCGGCGCGATCTCCCGCTCTCGGGCCATCGACGCCATTTTGGCTGCCACTAATATAAATGGCGCCGATGGCCCGTTAAAAAAAAACCCCACCCGACCCTTTAAAATTACCCCCTTAGCCTCCCCCACTCTCCCGACACCCCCCAAAAACTTTTTATACATACCTGGTGGTCCAGGGGGGCCGCGGGCAGCGATCTCCCGTTCCCATGCTATCAGCTGCGCTAAAAAAAATGGCGCCGATGGCCCTTTGCCCTTACCATGTGACAGGGCAAAGGTAGCGCTGGCGCCATTTTGAATATTGGCAATACGGCCCACGTGCAGGAGATTGCTCCCGGTCCCCCACTGGACCCCCAGGGACTTTTGGCCAGCTTGGGGGGGGCTCCTGACCCCCACAAGACTTGCCAAAAGTCCAGCGGGGGTCCGGGAGCGACCTCCTGCACTCCGGTCGTATTGCCAGTATCCAAAATGGCGCCAGCGCTACCTTTGCCCTCACAATGTCATAGGGGCCGACGGTCGGCCGACGGTCGGCCCCTGTGACATTGTGAGAGCAAAAGTAGCACTGGCAAAGGGCCATCGGCATCATTTTTTTTAGCGCAGCTGATAGCATGGGAACGGGAGATCGCTGCCCGCGGCCCCCCTGGACCGCCAGGTATGTGTAAAACGTTTTTTGGGGGGTTGGGAGAGTGGGGGAGGCTATGGGGGTAATTTTAAAGGTTCGGGGTGGGGTTTTTTTTATCGGCGCGGGCCTCACTAAAAAAAATTAGTGATGTGAATTGGAATCGGAACCGATTCCAATTCACATCTCGTAATGATCAGATTTCCCCCCCCCCCAGCCGAACCCGATCGTTAAAACGATGGGGCACACGATTCACATCACTAGGTATCAGTGCTGGAGGTGCATCTAAGTGAAGTATCTAGCTAATTGTTTAGGGGTAGTAACCGCCGTCATAGCAAGCTACTCCCATGCATGTTTATCCAGCCTGTGCAACTCAGTCCTTGTTGGTTGTTGTCTGAATATAAATCATCTTTTCATCATTCCCCCTGCTGTTGAAGCAGAGAGCTATGCTGGATATCAGTGAAAGTGAAGTATCAGGCTTATTTGGTTTGGGGTAGTAACCGCTGTATCAAGCAAGCTACTCCCCTGCTTTTTTGTGGATGCCAATCCTTTATTTTTCACATTTCCTCTTGCTGTTGAAGCATAGAGCAATGTTGGAGTCACATTAACCATGTGTATGTTTATTGAATTAGGATATTAATCTCTAGGTAGTAGCCATCATTCCCACAAGCCGCCCCCATGCCTCTTCACTTCATTCACATCCTCTAGACTTTATGGATCCACAGTGTTTATCCCACACCTCTTTGAACTCCTTCACAGTTTTGGTCTTCACCACTTCCTCCGGAAGGGCGTTCCAGAAATACTTCATGACATTGGTTCTGAGTCTTTCTCCCTGGAGTTTTAAATCATGACCCCTGATTCTGATGATTTTTTTGCAATGGAAAAGGTTTGTCATTGTCTTTGGATCATTAAAAACTTTCATGTATCTGAAAGTCTGTATCATATCACCTCTGCTCCTCCTTTCCTCCAGGGTGTACATATTTAGATTCTTCAATCTAAGAACATAAGAAATTGCCATGCTGGGTCAGACCAAGTGTCCATCAAGCCCAGCATCCTGTTTCCAACAGAGGCCAAACCAGGCCACAAGAACCTGGCAATTACCCAAACTCTAAGAAGATCCCATGCCACTGATGCAATTAATAGCAGTGGCTATTCCCTAAGTAAATTTGATTAATAGCCATTAATGTACTTCTCCTCCAAGAACTTATCCTTTTTTGAACCCAGCTACACTAACTGCACTAACCATATCCTCTGGCAACAAATTCCAGAGCTTTATTGTGCGTTGAGTGAAAAATAATTTTCTCCGATTAGTCTTAAATGTGCTACTTGCTAACTTTATGGAATGCCCCCTAGTCCTTCTATTATTCGAAAGTGTAAATAACCAATTCACATCTACCCGTACAAGAACTCTCATGATCTTAAAGACCTCTATCATATCTCCCCTCAGCCGTCTCTTCTCCAAGCTGAACAGCCCTAACCTTTTCAGCCTTTCCTCATAGGGGAGCTGTTCCATCCCCTTTATCATTTTGGTCGCCCTTCTCTTTACCGCCTCCATCTTGTCTCTGTCACTTCGGAGATACGTTCTACATGGGTCTACCTCCTGCGGATGCCACATATTAAACGGTGGCTCATTCTGTTATATCTGATAGGTGGGAGTCAGTTGACATCATAACAAAACTTGTACTCTTCCCCTACCTAGGTGAGTAGTCTATGGGTACACGGCCAATCAAACTGATTGACAGGTGAGATAAGGATGACAGCAGCCAATCAGCATTGGCTCATTCTTGGATTCCATCTTGCCTGCTGCCTGCCCTGACCTCTGGCCTGCCTTTGGACCCTCCTGACCGCTGCCGGCCTCGACCCTGGTACGTTTGACTCTGTCTTGCCTCTCATCTTCAAACCCGCTCCTAAGTCCTGCTGGCCCCGGCACCCAAGGGCTCAACCTGCGGGGTACGAGGGCTAGTAAAGGCGAAGGTCCTGTTGGGTCTCCATCTCCAGTGTCCGCCTCCTGATGGTGAGGGCCTGTGGGAAGCCCTCCTACAGGAAGCGTTGACCTCGTCTTGGCCTAAGTGTCCACTGACTGTGCGGCAGAGCAACAGTTTGCTGAGGCCATGGACCTGGCGGACCTCTCTGGTCTACAGGCCATTCCAGGCCTAGCGCTGAAGATTCAACAGCAGAAGCAATGCCTGAAGTTCTTGGCTGCTTCCTTACAGTGTTTGAATGCCCATCTGGATGCCTTCCAGCCTCGAGTGCAACTCCCGCTACACCTGCGCCCACCACCTCTTCTCTAAAGTTACCAGCCCTGCCTTGATGTGCCGGCAACCCAGGGCTATGCTGGGGCTTTTTCAATCAGTGCTTCATGCACTTTGCAGGCAGCCCAGTTCTCCTCTGATGCCGTGAAAACCAACTTTATCCTTTCACTATTGGACGGCAAGGCTTTGCCCTGGGCATCCCCACCATTGTGATCATGGGGACCTGCTCCTCCAGGACATCCAATGCTTTGTCCAAGTGTTCAAGCAGATCTTTGATGACCCTGGACATCTGGCTGCCACAGGCTCTGATATCCTTCACCTCTGGCAAGGGGCTTGCCCACTGTCCGACTATGCTAATAAATTTCGGACCATGCCACGGAACTGATTTGGCGGGAGGATAGCTTTAGGATCATCTTCTTAGAGGGCCTATCTTCCTGTATCAAAGATGAGCTGGCTGCTCGGGACCTTCCGCACTCTTTGGATGCACTCATCGATCTCATCGGTAGGATAGACCATCATCTCCAACAGTGCGCCTGGGAATTGCAGGGACCTCGCAGACTGGTCCTTCTCACACCATTCTTTTCCAAGCCCCTGTTGGCACCTCCACTGACACCTGGAACCATCAGGCAGGAGGAGCCCATGCAATTGGGTAGAAGCCCCCTGATGCCCAAAGAAAGGCAGTGTCACCAACTTTAGGCCTATGCATATACTGCGCTGGGAAGGGGCATTTCCTAGCTCAATGCCCTGAGAAATCGTGAACATCAGGGCCTCAAACCAACCGGCGAGGTGGTTCTAGATTACACCAGGTCTGCTCCCCAACTCATCCTGCCAGTAGCCTTGGCCTTGAACAGTGAGACGTTTTCCACCCTGGCCTTTCTGGATTCCGGCGCAGAGGGAAACTCTATCAATAAGAGTCTAGTCAACCATATCAACCTGCCGACAGAGATACAGAATATCCCTTTGGTGGTCTTCTCAATATCCAGGGATCCCCTTCTTGGGTGGATCACCCGGATCACCCTTTCCTTTCATATCTGGACCGGCTAGTTGCATGTCAAAGAGCTAACTTTTCATGTGATTGAAAGAGCTGTCTATCCAAATGTCCTTGGAATACCCTGGCTTCGTCTGCGCTTTCCCATGATCGATTGGGAGATACTTCAGTTGGCCAAATGGGGTCCTCGTTGCCACCATCAGTGCCTCCTTCCAGTTGCACGCGCACCCTCAGTACCCATTGTGGTTGCCTCCTTGGGTGTACTTCCTCAGTATGCCAGTTATGCTGATGTATTCTCCAAGAGAATGCCAGAGCATCGCAGGTTCGACTGTGCTATCAATCTTCTTCCTGGTGCCATACCCCCGCAGGGAAGGGTGTACCCCCTATCCATTCCCGAGACCCAGGCCATGGCCAAATACATTCAAGAGAATTTGGAAAGGGGGTTCATTCGCCCATCAACCTCACTGGCAGGAGCCAGTTTCTTCTTCATGGATAAAAAGGATTATACCCTCCGGCCCTGCATAGATTACAGGGAGTTAAACATCATCTCGAGGAAGGACTGGTATCTCTTACCCCTTATCCTGGAGTTGCTGGACCGGTTACAGGGTGCCCAAATTTTCACTAAATTAGACCTCTGGGGGGCATACAATCTCATCCGGATTAGACCTGGTGATGAGTGGAAGACCACTTTCAATACCCATGAAGACCACTTCGAATACCTGGTTATATCCTTTGGCCTGTGCAACACCCCGGTGGTATTCAAGTCAATGATGAATGAGATTTTTTGGGATCTGGTGTACACTAATGTTGTGGTCTACCTTGATGATGTACTAGTTTTTTCTAAGGATCTCGTCCCACCGTTGTGAGGTCTGACAATTCCTCCAACACCTACATGCCCACAAACTTTATGTGAAGCTGGAGAACTGCATCTTTGAAGCAGAATTCCTTCAATTCTTGGGGTACACCATCTCAAGAACTGGTTTTAAAATGGATCTGGATAAAGTGGCCTGTATTCAAGACTGGCTCCAGCCATCTGGGCTTCGTTCTCTACAGAGGTTTCTAGGATTTGACAACTTCTATAGGCATTTTATCCCTGGCTACTCCCAACTAGTCACCCCTCTTACTGCACTGACCAAGACCCGAGAGTGGCCGGTGGAGGCACTGGATACCTTTTCTAACCTAAATCAAGCCTTCCTCAGCGAACCCTACCTCCATCACCTGGACTCTGCGAGCCCTTTCCTTCTGAAGGTTGACTCCTCTTCCATCACGGTCGGGGCAGTCTTGGGCCAATTCTCTGCTAAAGGCATCTTCCACCCTTTCTCTTATTACTCCCACAATTTTTCTACAGTGGAAAGAGGCTATGGCATTGGGGACAAAGAGCTTCTGGCCATAAAATTAGCTTTCGAGGAATGGCGACAGTGGCTGGAGGGTGCACAGCATACAATCATTGTCTTCACGGACCATAAGAATTTGGAGCACCACTGCCATGCCCAATATCTGAATCCCCGCCAGCCTCGCTGGTCTCTGTTTTTTAATCACTTCGACTTTGTGGTGAAGTACAGACTAGCCACCAAGAATATCAGGGTGGACTCACTCTCTCGTATCTCGGAGCCCGAAGACAATCTGGATCCACCTGGCTACATCATTGACCCAGCTCGTATCTTGCTTGCCGCCTCCCAGGTAGTTCCCCCAGGAAAAACGGTGGTCCCAATTCATCTACAACAATGAGTATTTGAGTGGGCCCATGACTCCAAGATGGCCGTCCACCCAGGCCGGGCATGGACCCTGTCTCTGCTTAAACTGTACTATTGGTGGCCATTAATGGACAAGGACATGAAAGCCTATGTGGACTTTTGTCCCACCTGTGCTCGACAGAAGCCCCTGGTGGGATGACCTTGGGGGTTGTTACAGCTTCTGCCTGCCCCCAAGGAACCCTGTACTCACATCAGTACCGATTTAGTGGTAGATCTCCCCCTCTCTAGCAGCAACCGAGTGATTTGGGTCGTTACCAACCACTTCTCCAAGATGGCTCACTTTATCGCCATCCCGGTGCTCCTATCCGCTCCAGAACTGGCTAAGTTGTTCACCACTCATATCTTGTGCCTCCATGGACTACCTTGTCTCATTTCCTCAGAATGTGGAGCCCAGTTCATGGCTGAATACTGGCAGGCCCTCTGTTGCAAGTTTGGCATCAAGATAGACTTCACTACGGCCTACCACTCTCAAGCCAATGACCAAACAGAACGGACTAACCATACACTGAAAACCTTTTTGTGGGCTTTTGTAAACGACCAACAAGATGATTGGGCTGACCTCCTCCCATGGGCCGAATTTTCACATTATTCTCACTCTAATGTAGCTACAGGATCTTCTCCCTTCTTCAGCATTTACGGGAGACACCCGCTCCCTCCATTCCTAATGCCACTGTCTGTCCTTCCCCGGTCGCTCAGCTAACAGCACGTGAGCTTCAGGCACTTTGGGCCCAGATTGAAGCTATGTTCCACAGGGCAGCCCAGAAAATGAAAACCTTTACCGACAGGCACCATCGCCCTGCCCTGCAATTCAAATTTGGGAATAAGGTATGGCTGAGCACCCACAACCTATGACTTTGGGCACCGTCTATGAGGCTTGCACCCCACTATGTTGGCCCCTTCTTCATTCTATGACAGGTCTCTCCGGTTACCTACCAAGTGCGCCTTCCTCCATCACTAAGAGTACATAATCACTCCATCTTGTTGGATCGCCTAGCAGATATTGGCATCTCTGGTTCTGCGTACAACTGGTTCAAGTCCTTCCTCAGCAATAGGACTTACAAAGTCAAAATCAATAATAAAGAGTCACCTCTAACAAAATCTAATCTGGGCGTACCACAAGGATCTTCGTTATCCCCAACCCTCTTTAACATATACCTCCTCCCCCTCAGCCAATTGTTAACAGATCTCAATCTAACTCATTATCTGTACGCAGACGACGTACAGATTCTAATCCCCATAACAGAATCACTCTCAAAAGCGCTCTCCCATTGGAATAACTGCCTTTTATCCATCACCAACCTACTCAACAGCTTAAACTTGGTCCTCAACGCTTCTAAGACAGAGCTTCTCCTCATCTCCTCAAATGATATCAATATCCACCAACCAACACCACTCAACCCCCACATCACATGTAAGCAGGTTAGAGATCTTGGGGTGATTCTAGACAATCGACTAAACCTAAGGAAAATGGTCAATTCAACAACGAAAGATTGCTTTTACAGATTACAGGTCTTAAAACAACTTAAACCTCTCTTATTCTTCCACGACTTCAGGACAGTCCTCCAAGCGCTACTGTTCGCCAAAATAGACTACTGCAGCGCCCTTCTACTAGGACTCCCCAAATCCACTACCAAACCTCTTCAGATGATTCAAAATGCGGCAGCAAGATTGTTGACCAGTACCAGCCGCTACGAACACATATCACCAATTCTCAGGAACCTACACTGGTTTTCAGTAAATTACAGAATTCTATACAAATCAATCACCTTAATCCATAAAACCATCCATCATCAACTTCAACTTGACCTAGAAATACCTTTCAAACTTTACTCCTCTAACAGACCAACTAGAGACATTTACAAAGGCACTCTTAATGTTCCACCCACTAAAGCTACACGCCTCGCTACGACCAAAGACAGAGCCTTTTCGACAGCAGGCCCTTCCATCTGGAACAGTATCCCATCAAACCTCAGACTGGAGCCATGCCTATTAACTTTCAGGAAAAGACTTAAAACCTGGCTCTTTCTCCAAGCCTTCCCTGAACCACCAGACAATCACTAGCTGGCCTTCTTTCTTACCCAGCCTGTCACTCCGTTTCTCAAAGAAAAAAATAAATGGACTCTTAGACTTCAGATTAAAGCACCGTTCTTAAGTTTGTAACTTGTACTCTACGGTAAAATTACTTTACTGGCCTTTTCTTCTTTCCAGCTTGTTGCAAGCTTCCAAGTTCCCGCCCCCTGTTGATTGTAACTTTGACTTATTCCTGCTTTGGTTATCTTTCATTTACGTGAATTTGTTACTTTAGTTTTTTCCCTCTGTTAAACTGTAAACCGATCCGATATGGTAATCTACTATGAAGGTCAGTATATAAAATTGTTAAATAAATAAATAAATAATGTCTTTCATGTCTCCCTACTGAAACCAGTAATCCTGTTTTGGCTCGGTCATAAGCTGCTGGACCCGCAAAGGGTATTTTCGGAAGAAGACGAGACATATCAAGTAAAGGAGATATTGGACGTCTGTTGATGAAACAAGAGGTGGGAGTACCTGTTAGTGTGGGAGGGGTACGGCCCAGAAGAGAATTCTTGGAAGTCCATTACAATACCTTGGATAAAAAACTCCTTTTGGGGTTTCACATTACTCACCCAGGGAATCCCAAGCCTCCAGGAAGGGGGTTAAGAGGAGGGGGTACTGTTATGGCAGCCAGCCACGAGACCCTGTGGCTGGCTGCACTTATTGCCCGCAGCCACCCCGGTCTCCATCGTGGCTTTCCGCGCTGCTGCCGTCCTCCTAACATGGCGGGGAGCCGACAAGGCCGTAGCCGCACCTCCATCCCCAGCTCTGGCTAGGCATGTGCGCGAAGCTCTGCCCCAACTTAAAGGGGCCATGACAGGAAAAGCTCTCCATGGCCACCTCTCCAGGGCCACCAGCAGTATTTAAGGCAGCCCCTGCTGCCCAACCTTTGCCTCAGCAACAGATCTCACTCCTTAGAGTAGCTAGTTGCTCATCTGTTCCTGTTTCCAGCTCCATGTCTCCAGTTCCAGCCCCGTGTCTTCAGTTCCAGTCCCGTCTTCATCTGTTCCTACCCCTTCGGCTTGCTTCTCTGGTTTCGACTCGGCTCGTTCTTGGATTCCGTCTTGCCTGCTGCCTGCCCTCACCTCTGGCCTGTCTTTGGACCCTCCTGACTGCTGCCAGCCTCGACCTTGGTACGTTTGATTCTGTCTTGCCTCTCGTCTTCAGACCCGCTCCTAAGTCCTGCTGGCACCCAAAGTCTCAACCTGCGGGGAACGGGGCTGGTAAAGGCAAAGGTCCTGTTGGGTCTCCATCTCCAGCGTCCACCTCCCGATGGTGAGAGCCTGTGGGAAGCCCTCCTACAGGAAGCGTCAACCTCATCTCGGTCTAAGGGTCCACTGACTGCGTGGCAGTGTAACCATAAAATACTGCAGCAATTTTGTGCACACCCTTATTCATGTGTATATGAGCACACGCCAACAGTTTTGAAAGTTATCCTCCCTTTTTCTCTATACTCTCAAATTATAGAAGCTCACACAATTAACTCAAAGTCCTATTTCTAAATGCACACAGTTCTTAAGATCATATAGTAAATTATACAGGCTCACAAAAATAGCTCAAATCCTATTTTCTCTAGACTCTTACAATTCTTACAAGTGGCAAACAAATACTAATTTATACAAGCTCACAAATTTAACTCAAATCCCTATTTCTAAATGCTTACAATACTTATCACTTGCAAACAAATACTAGCTTTAAAAACTAATATACAATATACACATCCAGTAATGTATTAACCCCTTAAGAATGTTTTTGTTTTTTATTTTAAGCGTTCTTTCCGAGCAAGCCCAATCTTCCACCCTCAAATAAAAGTTCTGTAGTCAGCACTCCCTTTGGACTGAGGTTTATTTAGTTTTTGCTTTCCTATTTGTCTGTTTCTAAAGCAATTGCTTCAAACATAAGTATTCAAGGGACAATTTCCTCTGACTGATTCACATTGCAAGTAGATTAACAATTGGCCTTCTTATCTAATCTCCCTTCCTGTTTCTAATAACACTTCCCTTTAACACTTTTCACATCAAACAATAGTGAGTAGTTGTCCAGGAACTCACCTTTTTAGATCAATTAAGTGACATTTGCAGTCTTACAAGTCTAATATTTACAAGCAAATACTAATTTATACAAGCTCACAAAATCAGCATAAGCCTATTATCTCTAAACTCTCAGAATTCCTAAAAGTGGAAAATACTAATTTATACAACTGACAAATTTAGCTTAAATCCTATTTTCTCTAGACTTTTTCATTTTTAACAGTGACTAACAAATACTAGCTCATAAAATTAACCCAAAGTCCTATTTCTAAACAAATAAAGATACAATTTAGAAGTCCAGAACACACCAAAATCAGGAAATATGTACCTAAGTCAGGCCGGTGCATGCCAAACTGATTTTAAAAGATGCCTGTGTATCTCCTGCTAGGCAGACAAAAAATTTTCACAAAAAAGGGGCAGGGCATGATCTGGACAGGGCATGGGTGTTCTTGGATTTCACAGTGAAACTAGTGATCAAATACGTACCCCCTCAAGCGTGTGCCAGAGTCCCCTGCCACATAACTTTACTTCTGCTAAGTCATAAAACCAAACCAAATAAATAGATCAGTGGGCTTTTAAAGGTCAGGGCTCGCAGGGGAAAAGGGAGGCTATTAAACTAGGGGGGGGGGGGGGTTTGCCCCTGCCTGGGCAAACCAGGAATGAACTAGGAAATATGGTAATTGCGTCGGCACACTTATCTACTAAAAACCCCCACATACGCGTTAGAAGTGGCATTTGTGCATATAAGCTTACTTAAAATTCTGTGCATATGTACATGTTTTCAGCCTATTTTATACCATGTGTGCATATACGTGCATCTGTTATGAAATGGCCGCGTCTCTTGGCATGAGCTGTCAAATATGTTCATGTGTGCCTGCTGACCTGTTTAAAAGTTACCGTCCCTATGTTTTATGATTGTATTTTAGTTCTCCATCATTTCTGAGTTTTTCTAATTACTCTGATTGAAAGAATAACTATAGATGAATTTATCCTATTCATGGTTTAAAAAATTCTTACCATTTCTGGAATCTTATCACTTTTTTCCTTTGGCTGTATTTTTAGGGGTAAGTTTGTTATTGCACGTAAGTTACACCAGTTTTCAAAGCAGATTTATGCACATAACACCACTTTGAAAATTATCCTGGCAAAACAGCAAGCACACAACTAGATTTGCTATTTCATGCACATATTTTTGCAAAAAAAAATGGATGCCCATGTTTTAAAAAAAATGATTGAAAAGTTAGGCTACATGTACAAACAAAAAATTACATAGTATCAAACAAGACAAGATATGAAAATAGAATAACATGTCATATTGATAATGTTCATAGAACATTTTTTAGAAAAACAAATTAAATCTCCATATAAACAGAATCTGTGACATATTAGGTATGTCTACATAAATAAAATAAATAAATATTAGGGTGCTCTTACACTGCGCACAAGATGACAGCCCGAGTCTGAAGCTCTGAGAGCCCTCGCTCCTATTTCTTGGAAAACTCAGTGGTTTGGACGTTTCTCTTTTTCAAACTGAATCTCCTGATCTTCTCAACTTATGGCCGCCTCAAAGCCGGGGAAAATTGAAGCTGCTTTTGCAGTGGCTGCCGGCATGAAGTGATCTAAACAAGATCCTCTGTCACCAGATAAGGCCCCGCAATCGAAAAACATGGCATCGGCGGAGCTGGTGTCAATGGAATTAAAACAACTTAAAGATTTAATTCAACTCAATATTGAAACTACCACTGCTGTTCGCAGTGATTTACAATCTTTCACTGCCCGCATGGATGGTTTTCAAATGCGTCTCGATGATGCTGAAATGCAGGTCTCCTCCCTCCTTATTTCCACTGTGCCATTACCTCGATTAACAAAGGAGGAGAAACAGATGAAGCAGGATATAGAAGATCTCTCTAACAGGAATCGCCGTAATAATATCAGTATCCTGGGGATACCAAAGGGAGCTGAAGGTAATGACCTCTTACAATTTCTCCTGCAAATGGTCCCTTCTAGTTTACAGCTCAAATTTGACCACCCCTTTGAAATAGAAAGGGCCCATAGGATACTATCACGACCTCTTAAAAACTCCAGGTATCCTAGGCCTATTGGGGTAGATTTTCAAAGGGTTAAAATCCCCCCTGCACACACTGAGCCTATTTTGCATAAGCTTGGTGGCACGTGCAAGCCCTGGGACACGAGTATGACCCGGGGCTTTGAAAAAGGGGTGGGCCAGAGGCGGGGCGGCGGTCCGGGGGTGGCCTGGGGCGATCCCGAGTCCTCCGGCACGGCCGCTGTGCCGGAAGTCCCGGCACGAGCAAGTTATACTTGCCAGAGGCAGGCATAACTCCATGGAATAAGGTAGTGGGGGATTTAGGTAGGGCTGGGGGTGGGTTAGATAGGGGAAGGGAGGGAAAGTTGGGGGTTCACCTTGGGCTCGGTGCACACAAGATGCGCAAGTGTGCACCCCCTTGCATGTGCCGACACCAGATTTTATAACATGTGCGTGGCAGCGCGCACATGTTATAAAATCGGGTGTATATTTGTGCGCGCCGGGTAGCGAGCACAAATGTACCCAGCGCGTAGGATTTAAAATCGGCCCCATTATTTTTAAGGTGCTGAGATATCCCCAAGGTCTTTTGATTTTTGCTGTGGCCAGAAGCAAGACGACTCTTGCCTTTCAAGGACACTCTATCCCTTTTGTCCCTGTTTTAGCAAAGACTACAGCGGCTAACCGTAAGGCCCTCCTGGCATTAAGACCCCGCTTACAATCTTTAGGGGCGAAATATGGTCTGTTATACCCAGCACAACTGTGGGTCACCTACAACAACCAAACTAAATTGTTCCAAAATCCGAAGGAACTAGAGGAGTTCTTGCTTTCTTCTGAACCAGCTGCTTCCATGGTCACTTGATTACTCAGAGGAGTTTACTAACATTTTTCCTGGGACATAACTGGACCTTCCAGTTTTTTTTCCTCTCTGCATCCCTCATTTTGCTCTCCAATTAGGAGTTTGAGAGACCCTGTCACTATGCGGTCTTACATTCTGTGAAGTCTTTTTTACACTATGGAGATTTTCATTTCCACATTCTGCCATTGGGAAAAGCCCCAGTTGTGTACTTTTCTCTTTAACCGAAATCAGGTACTTTATATTTTTGTTTTCTTTTCTCATACCGGTCAATTAAAATTTCTGCAAGGAGCGAGGGGCCTGGGACACCTTTTTGGTCTGCCCTGAGGCTCTTTTTGTATTTTTAATTTTTTTTTTTTTTTGGCATGGACAAGCCTTACCTAGCAATGCTCCTTAATCTCATTTTTTTTTTTTCATATGAGATGTTTCTTGGTTTTCTCTTTGACCTCTTTCTCCACTCTCCAGAACTCAGACTTTTTTTTTCCCCTTTTTTTCACAATATGGATCCTTCTTCTGCTTTTTCTCAGCAACCAATTTTTTGTAGAGTGCAAGCTCAGCCAAAATGAGGAATTGTGTTTTTCCTTTTCCTCATGACATCCAGCATTGCTTCATTCAAGATCGTATCCTTAAATGTCAATGGTTTCTCGCACCCTATTAAACGCAAAAAAATTCTCAATTATTTACACACTCTACATGCGGACATTACGCTCATACAGGAGATGCATCTTTCACCTTATGAAACCCTCAAGCTTCTGAAGCATTGGGTTGGACAAGTTTTTTTCAGTCCAGCAGTGCACAAAAAAAAGAGGTACAGCCATTCTGATTCATAAAAACGTAAATGCTACAATATCGCATCATTCAGCTGATATGGATGGCAGATGGAGCATCATACAACTTTCCATCCACAATGAACCTTTCACCATTCTCAACCTTTATGCACCAAATATGGACAATCCAGACTTTTTCCAAGATGTATTTACATGACTACTGGAATTGGATCTCAAAGCATTGTTGGAGGAGACTTTAATCAACATTTAGACCCGGTCTTAGATAAAAAAAAATGGAATCTCGTCTGACTATCTCCAAATCTACTCATGCCTTACAAGATCTTATGACTACAATTGGGCTCTCAGATCCTTGGTGCTTATTAAATCCCAAAGGGAAAGAATATACCTTTTATTCACAGCCACATTGTTCATATTCACACATTGACTTCTTTTTAATTTCCAATTCTCTAATTCCTAAGATTGCTTCAGCAACAATTTGCCCTATCCTCATATCGGATCACGCAGCTATCACCTTTACCTGTCATCTCACCCACTCAATTAGCGTTAATAGACAATGACGATTCAACCCAACCTTCTGGTGGAATCTGAATTTGCCACCATGATAGAACACAAGGTTGTGGAATACTTTCAATTTAACTCCACTGCTGATGTATCAGCTAATTCCCTATGGGACACTTTCAAAGCCACAATATGGGGGGAGATGATCAGTTATTCAATTCGTCGACATAAACTTCACAATGAAGAATTGCATACTCTCCAACAAACCGTCATTCTCTTCAACAGGAGCACATCAAATCTCCCTCATCCTCTTCTCTGTCTGCATTGGTCAAAGCTCACTATCAATATAACCAACTTCTTATCGCTCAAGTTCATCTCCATATGTTTTTCTCTAAGGCACAATACTATGCTGGCAACAACAAATACAGTCATCTATTAGCCTCTTAACTTAAAAGGAAATGTCAGAAAAAAAGTATTGTTAAGATCTTGCCTCCTTCAAATGAGATGCTGACTAAAGAGGCTGACATTCTGCATGCATTTTGAGACTTTTATGCTACTTTATTACAAGTCAGGAGTTTCTCTCTCACAAGCATCATTGCAAGATTTTTTCTCAACCATAGATCATACTACCTTGACACTTGAACAGATGGCTGCGTTGGACACACCAATTTCCTTGGGAAAATTGCAACTGTTATTTATTCTCTTGCCCCTAAAAGAGCACCTGGACCTGACGGCTTCACCTCAAACTTTTATCAGGCATTCAAGAAGACCCTGATTTCTCATTTACATTCCTACTTTTGTTCTCTTCTTTCTCAAAATGTTTACCCTTCTTCCTTCACACAAGCTTGCATAGTTGTGCTTCCAAAGCCAGGTAGAGATGTGACGCACCCTGTTAATTATAGACCAGTTTCTTTACTAAATACTGACTAAAAAATATTCACTAAAATATTAGCTACTAGACTCTCCCGAGTCTTAGGATTGTTGATTAATCCGGATCAATCTGGGTTCATCAAACACTGCCTTATAGCCAATAACACATGTCTCTTTTTGCATGTTCAACAGGCTGTTTTTTCCACCCCGACTCCGACAGATGCGGTTTCTTTGGAAGTGAAAAGGCTTTTGACCGAGTTGAATGGCCTTTTCTATTTCTTACCCTTCAATGGTATGGCCTCGGTCCGAATTTTCTAGCTTGGATACAATTTTTATACAACTCTCCCACTGCTTTTCTCTATATTAATAAACAGGCATCCCAGTCTTTCCAATTATATAGGGGCACCCACCAAGGCTGCCCCCTTTCCCGCTCTTCTTTAACCTGGCTTTGGAACCGTTGCTCTCAGCTATTCGACAAAATGCTACAATCCAAGGTATTAAAATTGGCCTCGAAACCTTTAAATTGTCCACCTATGCTGATGAAGTCCTTCTGTTCCTAAGTGATCCCCTCATTCTAGAGCCTCTTTTCTGTTGAAAGAGATTCACTTTTGTACATGGAAACCTTTGAGATATTTCATTGTCTCTATCATATCTCCCCTATCTTGTCTGTTTGCCAAGGTGTACATCTTTAGATCTTTAAATCTATTCCCCATATGCTTTAGAACGAAGACCACTGACCATTTTAGTAGCCAGTCTCTGGACTTACTCCATCCTATTTATATCCTTTTAAAGGTGCATTCTCCAGAATTGTACACAGTATTCCAAGTGAAGTCTCACCAGAGTCCTGTACAGGGGCAATATCACTTCCCTTTTCCCAATAACCATTCCTGTCTCTATGCAGCTATGCATCTTTTGGCTTTTTTCCATTGATTTATCCACCTGTTTGGCTAACTTAAAACCATCAGATACAATTACTCCCAGATTTCACTTTCCTTTAGGTTTTTGCACCCTAAATGCATTATTCTGCAGTTTTTAGCATTAAATCTTAGCAGTCAGACCTTAGAACTTTTCTCTACCTTTGCTTGATCCATCCTCAAGTTTTCCACTCCTTCTTGGCTGTCCACCCTATTACATATTTTGGTATCATTGGCAAAAAAGCAAAACTTTCCTGACAATCCTTTCATTAGCTTGCTCACAAAAAAATGTTGAAAAGAACCACTCCAAGGACTAATCCCTGAGGCACACTGCTAGTAACAACCCTTTCCTAGAGAAGGCTCCATTTACCACTATCCTTTGTTACCTCCCTCTCAGCAAGGTTCTAATCCAGTTATCCATTCTCTTGTGGACTAGGTATCAGTTTTTGAAAGATCCTTAATTCTCTACTACACTTAAATTTAATAAGATTCTTAAGGAACCACCCCTTCAATGATGCATTAGATGATCTGCAGGTCTCTCCCAGGAATCGCTGCACTTACCCCCTGCACCAGGCCTTGTCCATCATGCACCAATGTCACCAATCTGCTCCACTTTCCGACATGGTGGGATGCCACACCTCAATGTGGCAGGATGCTGCTGATGTTCCTTGTGGCAAGGATACCGCCGATGCTCCCCGGGCTTCCCTAAGGTGCCCAACATCCCCTCCATTATATGGCTAATGGCGTTAAAAGACCAGCTTTACCCCTTGATGATCTCATAGTGATAGGCCTATAAAAGGCCCTCTGGAGCACCTCTTCCTTGCCTCAGCAATAGATCTCCCTACTGTCTAAGAAGTGTGAGTTTCTTCAACATCTTCGTTCTTTGGTTCCTGTGTATTCATCTTCAGTTCCAGTGTCCTTTGTTCTTGTTCTTCAGTTCCAGTGTCCTTCATCCTTGTTGTTCAATTCCAGCATTCTTCATCCCTGTTCTTCAGTTCCAGCACTCCTTGTCCTTGTCATTCTGTTCCAGTGTTTGTCATCCTTGTTCTTCATTTCTTGTTTGTTTTCCTTGTTCTTCATCTGTCTACCTGTTCTGCTACTCACATTCCCTCCCTGCCTATCCGCCCCACCTTTCTTTTGGATGGATAACCAGTATTGAATTCAGCTTTCCTCCTGTACTTTCTTGAATTGCCACCTGCCCCTGACCAAGGCCTGTTTACCAGACATCCTTGAATGCCACCTGCCACTGACCACAACCTGCTTACTGGACCTCCTTGAAAACTGCCTGCCACTGACCCCAGCCTGCTTCTGGATTCACCTGTGCCATATCTGCTCTGTCAACAGATTTCCATCTCATCCGCAGAGACCCCCACCTAAGACCTGCTGGAACCAGCACCCGAAGGTTCAGCCTGAGGGGAACATGGGCTAGTATAGGCAAATCTCCAGTAGGGCCTCTGCCTCATCTGGATCCACCAGCCGATGGTGGTGACCTGCAGGGCTCCTCCTGTAGAAAGATATATCATGTTTACCACTGAATCATCAAATTTGAATCAAATACCCAAGAAAGTGACAAGCCCCAAGCACTGTCACAGCAAGAGAAACATTTTTACCCAGGTAAGCTTTAAAAGTGCACCGTCTCAGTGGAAAATGAAGAACTTTTGTCCTGTTATACTGAAGGATACCTTATCAGATCTGCCTGTTTGCATGTTCCTGTGTCAATAGGAGTAAAGAGAACAGAGAGACAACAACTTAAACTCCTAAGCAAGTGCCAGGGATGAGCCAAGGTGAGTCAACTGGAGATGAAGAAAAACATTGACACTGGCAGACATCTTGGCATAGAGATGTGGCAGTTCAGCCTCCAAAGAAAGGGGGAGGTGGATGAAGACCTGCAACATGGCAGGACGTCTTCCAAAGTAATGGAGGGGAGGCCTGCAATGTGGCAAAAGACCCTCCACCCACCATGTGGTTATGCATGAGGTTATGCATATTCATCAGCTGAGAAGTATAAGACAGGAGGCTAAAGAAGGGAGAGGGAGCAACTGACCCTCTAGAGGATGCAACCCTGAAACCAAAGAGAAGAGAGAGGCTGAAGTGAAGGACCCCCCTGGAAGTAGCAAAAAGTGGAAAAGAACACAAACCCTGAGAGAAAACCTGGAAACAAGTCCTTCCCAGCAACCATTCTCCAGCTCTCCAGCCAGAGCCTGATTCAAAGGTGAACAGAGGTATTGTCTGAAGTTGGAATCAGGGATAAGTAAGTTAGCCATAAGTACTAATATAATTACCACCTATGATTCAGAACTTTCTTTAGGGAAATTGTGTTTAGTGGCCAAAATGTTAGAGACAAGAATTGTTATTTTCTAAATGCTATATCCTGCCAAATCTGATAAATAAAAATCTGTTTCTGAGGATAATACATGATTTCTTTATCTGACTTAGGAAGTTAAAGTAAGATGGGAGGGCAGCTAGCAGCATCTTGTAGCAGACAATTCCCTGCACCCCTAAAATTGCTTACATTCCCTGCAGGTTGCTCCAACTCCACCTCATTCCATGAATCCAATATTCAGCTATTCGTATTAGAAAACAGACACTTCAACTTGAAGATTCTTCCCACCTAGACTCCACCCCCTGAAATTCTTCTCACCTATTTGGATAAAAGTATGCACATACAATGAGTTTGTGCATTATATTATAAATGTGTCATCACACAGTTTCTAAAGGGCTATTTCTGTAGGTAAAGCACTGCTTTACCTGCAGATATCCCTTTGAAAATAACTCTTAGATGAAAATTTTGTAACAAGTCACTCCAGGCTAGCTGATAATTTGAGAAGGACCTCGACCTGGGGTCAGGGTACTGGTCACTTTGTCCAGTGATACTCCTGGCTCTCACATGAAGTTTATATATTTATTTTTGTTTGCCAAAGTAGCCCCTGAATGAAAAATGTGAAGATCTCAATATCCAACTGGTCTGAAAAACCAAAATATTTTCAGGTTCTCATTTCAGCAAATAGTTTATGCTATGAGTAAATAGCATGCAATATTTGCCAAGAATTAAAAAAAAAATCTATGCCACCCCGTCACACTTTCCATCCCTTACTCCTTCTGTTGGGCTGTTGAAAAAGGCAAGATCAATTCTTGGTCATTCCTGTCCACGCTTTATAAATGACTTCACTTGGCATCTTACTGTTTTACAGCTGAAAAGTATAACGGCCATAAAGCAATATGGCCATAAAATAAGCTTAAATGGTTGTAAATTACTTTTTAAAAAATATTCTTAAGGAGTTACCCCAATGTAACCAATTCAGCAAAATGTGACTCATGTTGGATCAGCTAACAAACAATAATCAAATGTTTTGGGTTTTATTTCACAAATTATTTTGTAAGCACTGAATTGTTACACTAAGAGGCTTTGAAGTTTTTCCTAATTTAAATACTATTGGGTCGATTTTAAAAGCGTTGTTCGCACAAAAACGGCCACATATGTGCCTTTGCAGAACTTGCGCGAGCCATGCACATTTTAAGAAACTGTGAAGTATGCATGTACATTAGGGATGTGCAGAGCAAAAGTTTATGTTCATAAGTCCATAAGTCGAAAGGGGGTCCCATTTGCGGTCAATATGGACATATGGAGAATTTCATAAGTTGAGTCTATGTCCATACGTGCAAATAAAAATTTAAACCCCTCACCCTCCTTAATCCCCCCCCAAGACTTACCAAAACTCCCTGGTGGTACAGCAGGGAGTCAGGACGCCATTTCTGAACTCCTTTGCGAGGAGCACATGATGTCGGCGTCACGTCGGAGTGACGCGGTGTCACGTGATTCCCCACGCGATCGCTCCGGGACCCTCGTTGCACCCAAAAGGAACTTTTGGCCAGCTTGGGGGCCTGACCCCCCCAAGCTGGCCAAAAATAATTTGTGCAACGAGGGTCCCGGAGCGATCGCGTGGGGAATCACGTGACACCGCATCACTCCGACGTGATGCCGACGTCATGTGCTCCTCGCAAAGGAGTTCAGAAATGGCGTCCTGACTCCCTGCTGTACCACCAGGGAGTTTTGGTAAGTCTTGGGGGGGATTAAGGAGGGTGAGGGGTTTAAATTTTTATTTAGGATCAACAATCGCGATTTCCAACTTATTCAACATAGCTATGTTGAATAAGTTGGAAATCCGATCGTTTTCACCTCATCACTTTTTTAAGATAAAAAAAAAATAAGTTGCGTTTTACATTTAAGTTCAAAACGAATGCACACCCCTAATGTACATATCTGTGCACACATCAAGAAGAAGGGGATGGGGAAGGGGTGGGGCCAAGACCTATACACCTAAGCCCGTATTTTAAAAAAGCTGACCATGGTGCGTTTTGGCTTGTTACCTGCAAAACTTTACTTCTGGTGCTGATGAGGAGCAACTCTGGAGATTCAAGTTTTAGGTCATTTAGCACAGTGTAAGGGTTCAGGATCAAGTGGGAGACTTGCAGGATGAAGAACCAGATTGGTCTTGAAGACCATGATATGAACTGAGCAAACTGGTGGACTACTTGGAAAAACTGTTTTTTCCTTCACGTGAGCATGTTAAAAATTTTGCTTGCATACACACATAAAAGCCACTAAAGCACTAGCCAAAATATGGGCCGGATTTTAATAGGTACACGCGGGCGTAGATTTGTGCGCGCAACCCGGTGCGCACAAATCTACGCCCAATTTTATAACATGCACACGCAGCCGCGGGCATGTTATAAAATCCGGGGTTGACGCATGCAAGGGGGTGCACACTAGTGCACCTTGCATGCGCCGAGCAAGGCTTTCCCGATTTCCTCCGAGGCCACTCTAAAATCGGAGCAGCCTCGGAAGGAACTTTCCTTCGGCCCCCTCAACCTTCCTCTCCTTTCCCGTATCTAACCCACCCCCAGCCTTACCTAAATCCCCCCTACCTTTATTTTATAAGTTGCACCTGCCTCCAGGCAGGCGTAGGTTGCCCGCGCCGACCAAAGGCCGGCATGCAATCCCGGGGCACAGCAGCAAATGGCCACTGTGCCTGGAGGCTCCGGCCACACCCCCTCTCCACCCCTGGATCGCCCCACCCTACCCACTTCCCGCCCCTTTTTTCGATTCCCGGGACATACGCGTGTCCCGGGGCTTTACGCGCGCCGCTGGGCCTTTTGAAAATAGGCCCGGCGCACGTAACCCCTTTACGCATGTAAATCCACCTGGATTTAAGTGCGTAGGCTTTGAAAATCTTCCCCTATATGTGGGAAGAGTACTTTAAATGATACGTGCTTACTTGCGAGCACAAATTTATATTGCAGTATCTCTTTAGTCGCGTACCAATATGCATGATTATGGACACATACACATTCCATTTAAAATTCCCCTGTTTATGAAAGAATCAGATTTTGTGATAGAAGTTTATTTTGGTATGGGCAATATATTCATTGAATGTATTGCTTTAAGGCCATAAAATAACATGATGCCAACTGGCACAATTTTTAAAGAAGATCCGGAGGGGCAGGAATGATTAGACATTTCTTCTGGATCTTTCACCAGTACTAAGGAAGAGGTAAGGGGTGGCAGGGGCTGTATGGATAGATGGGCATTTATTATTTTAATTTAAGTTTTATTTCAGTTTTACAAACAAAGAGAACTAAAATATACATTAAACATTTAGGAAGAGCAGCTGGAAAGCTATGACCACAAATGCTCATAGTTTGAGCAATATATTTCCAGAACTGAAGGCCTTAATGGTAGAGGCGGATTTGGACATTGTTGCTGTTATGGAGACATGGGTCACTGATTCTTATAATTGGGATTTGGCAATTCCTAGCTATAACTAGTTATGGAAGGACAGAGAGGACAGAAAAGTGGAAGGAGTAGCTCTTTATGTCAAAAACAATATCCAAGCAACTGAATTGCAAGAAGAAGCATTATGGACTGTTCTAAAAGGAGAAGATAGTGCTTCCATTTTTACTGATGTGATCTATAGGCCTTCAATCCAAATGGATGAACTAGACAGACATCTGATTGAGGACATCTAAAAGGTAATAAAGAAGAAAGAAGTGTTGCTCTTTGGACATTTTTATCTGCCAAATGTGGATTGGAGCATCCCTTCTGTGGAATCTACAAAAAGTAGAGAGATAGTGGATGCCCTTCAAGATGTTCTACTCAAACAAATGGTAATGGACTTTTTCAAAATGGGGTTGTCCCTGGAGGAAGAACTGGAAGACTGGGAGAAAATGAGTGAGGTGGAACAACAGTGGGCAAAATTAAAAGGAGCAATTACAAAAGCATCACATTTATATGTTAGGAAAATAAAGAATAATAGAACATAGAAACTGATCTGCTTTTCAAAGGAGATGGCTAAAAAATCTGAGGCAAAAAGAATAGCATTCAAGAAGTATAAAGGATCCAAAAAAAGGAAACCAAGGAAGAATATCTGTTAAAACAGAGGGAGACAAAGAAAGAAATCAGGAAAACAAAAGGTCAAGTAGAAGAAAGAATTGTCAAACAGGTACAGAGAGGAGACAATATATTTTCAGATATATTAGAGAAGAAGGGAGGCCCAAAGTGGTATAGTGAAATTGAAAGGTGATGAGGAGCAATGTGTGGAGAGAGAGATGAAGAAATGGCAGAAATATTAACAAATACTTCAGTTCAGTGTTCATTAAAGAAGAACCTGGGGAAGGACCATTGCTGGTAGATGTAGAAGTGGAGATGAAACTCCGTTTACAGAAGAGAATGTATGGGATGAGCTAGGGAAATTGAAAGTCAACTGCTGAATCCTGGGTGAGAGGTATGGAAACAAAGAAGAAGACATAAGTAACAATGCCAAGAAGTACACACATATTGTTTGCCGTAACATGCACACTTTGCATTTCCATCAATATGAGCATCTTATGCCAACTGATGTGGACAACTGGAGCAGCCTTGCCATTTATAGGTGAGGAGAATTTGCCAGATCCAGCTCATATGATGTCCAGCTGCTCATCCATGCACTCAAAGATATTCAGTCCCAGCCATTGGATGAGGCGCTCTTCCATTGGTGTCAATACTATTGCACCAGGGACTCCTCCTCCTGTCTGCCGTACATATATTTGTTCTGGCTAGAAACTAGGGATGTGAATCGTGTCCTCGATCGTCTTAACGATCGATTTCGGCTGGGAGGGGGAGGGAATGGTATTGTTGCCGTTTGGGGGGGTAAAATATCGTGAAAAATCGTGAAAAATCGTGAAAAATCAAAAAAACGTAAAATCGCAAAACCGGCACATTAAAACCCCCTAAAACCCACCCCCGACCCTTTAAATTAAATCCCCCACCCTCCCGAACCCCCCCCCAAATGACTTAAATAACCTGCGGGTCCAGCGGCGGTACGGAACGGCAGCGGTCCGGAACGGGCTCCTGCTACTGAATCTTGTTGTCTTCAGCCGGCGCCATTTTCCAAAATGGCGCCGAAAAATGGCGGCGGCCATAGACGAACACGATTGGACGGCAGGAGGTCCTTCCGGACCCCCGCTGGACTTTTGGCAAGTCTTGTGGGGGTCAGGAGGCCCCCCCCCCCAAGCTGGCCAAAAGTTCCTGGAGGTCCAGCGGGGGTCAGGGAGCGATTTCCCGCCGCGAATCGTTTTCGTACGGAAAATGGCGCCGGCAGGAGATCGACTGCAGGAGGTCGTTCAGCGAGGCGCCGGAACCCTCACTGAATGACCTCCTGCAGTCGATCTCCTGCCGGCGCCATTTTCCGTACGAAAACGATTCGCGGCGGGAAATCGCTCCCTGACCCCCGCTGGACCTCCAGGAACTTTTGGCCAGCTTGGGGGGGGCCTCCTGACCCCCACAAGACTTGCCAAAAGTCCAGCGGGGTCCGGAAGGACCTCCTGCCATCCAATCGTGTTCGTCTATGGCCGCCGCCATTTTTCGGCGCCATTTTGGAAAATGGCGCCGGCTGAAGACAACAAGATTCAGTAGCAGGAGCCCGTTCCGGACCGCTGCCGTTCCGGACCGCCGCTGGACCCGCAGATTATTTAAGTCATTGGGGGGGGGGGGTTCGGGAGGGTGGGGGATTTAATTTAAAGGGTCGGGGGTGGGTTTTAGGGGGTTTTAGTGTGCCGGCTCACGATTCTAACGATTTATAACGATAAATCGTTAGAATCTCTATTGTATTGTGTTCCATAACGGTTTAAGACGATATTAAAATTATCGGACGATAATTTTAATCGTCCTAAAACGATTCACATCCCTACTAGAAACCTTTGCTTTCAGCTGGGCCTTGATGTCATGGTATCTGTGGGCCACCTGCTCTGGACTGTGTTTCATACCACTGCTCCTGGATACAGCCTAGGTCATAATATGCCTGATCTGACATTTGGATGCCTTTGATGTCTTGGCATTGAGGTTTCCAAAGAGCACTGCATAATTCTTCAAGACCCCTGCATAATTATCATCTCATTGTCCTCCATGCTGAACTTCAAAGCCCGCAGATGGGCGTCTCTGCTGCCAGGTTGCCAGAATGGAGTGCTACTTCTGCTTCTAGAGAGGTGTCATCCCTTTCCTCACTCTTGCTCCCACTACCCTCTCACCTCCCTTCCTTTCCCCTCCTGCACCTTCTTCAACAAATCCTATCCCTTCTGCCCTCTCTGTCTATCTCTAGCTTTCCATCCTCCTCCCTCTGTACTCACCTGCCTATCCCTTACTCCCTCCTGACTCCTCATATCCCTTCCCAACTGTCTACCTTGCTTGTCTACCTTGCTTGGCATTATGGCCGCATTTGATACCATTAATTATGATTCAATGATAACTAGACTCCTAGAAATCGGCCTCAAAGATACTACTCTTGCCTGTTTTAAATCATACTTTATGAAACAATCTTTCAAAGTTAAAATAGGATCGGCAGAATCGGATACAGTTCCCCTATTTCTGGTGTCCACAGTATTCCTCCCTCTCCCCTACATTGTTCAACATTTACATGGCATCGCTATGTAAACTCTTGGCAGGTCTGGGACTAGTGCACTACATTTACACGGACGATGTCCAGATTCTTTTACCTATCAAAGATTCAATACATAATACTCTTAAACTTTGGGATATCTAATTTAGCTCTGTTAAATAACTTCTTACATAAATGTCTCTTGCGTTAAATGACTCTAAAACTGAAATTCTGTTTATATGCAATAAAATTACTGAAAAAATCACATCCACAATTAACTCATGTCTTCCATGTTTTCAAATCAACCTAGAAGCGAGAGATTTAGGCTGCATTCTTGATAGTGAACTCAATTTGAAAGCATTTATAAGAGCTACAGTTAAAGAGAGATTTTATAAACTCCAAATTTTGAAGAGTCTAAAACCCCTACTTCACAAGAGCGATTTTCAGATGGTTCTTCAAGCCTTAATACTGTCGAAGCTTGACTAATGTAATGCCCTTCTTTTGGGATTGCCTTTAGCATCAATTCGTCCTTTGCAGTTTCTGCAAAATGTAATGGCACGTCTGCTTACTAACTCCAGGAAATTTGATCATATTACCCCCATATTGGCTGATCTTCACTGGCTGCCAATTCATGCCCGAATTCAGTATAAATGTCTAACATTAATTCCAAAAACGGTTTACGGAGAAAATACTGATTGGTTAAATGCTTCTTTGCACATACATACTCCTGCACACAACTTAAGATTGCTAGGCAAGGCACTTCTTTCAATACCTTCTCCAAAATTAGCTCACTTAAACTCAGTCAGGGAAAGGGCCTTATCGCTGGCTGGCCCAAAACTCTGAAACTCGCTCCCAATTGATATCCAACAAGAAGCCAATTTACAATCCTTCAAAAAAATGTTAAAACATGTTTGTATGAGCAGACCTACCTCCAGCAAGGTTAATCCATTGCGCTTTGACTCTCCCATTATAATTACTTTTATAGTTATGATAAGTATTTTTACTTTTTAGGTATTCATTATGTTTTTGATAAACAAAGAATATATTTTATTATTTTGTAATTTATTTTATTTAGTTTTATACTTAGCTGTTAACGGTCTTAATTTTATGAGCAATTTATTATCTTTTTTACAGTTTAATATTTTCAACATTTTATGTTTTAGCAAAGTAATATTATAGATTTTAGTTTAATTAACATAACAAGTTTTATTAGACCAGGATTAATACTTTGGGGCGGATTTTAAAAGGAGCGCGAATAGGCCTACTTTTGTTTGCGCTCAGGCGCAAACAAAAGTACGCTGGATTTTAGTAGATACGCGCGGAGCCGCGCGTATCTACTAAAAAACCTGGATCGGCGCGCGCAAGGCTATGGATTTTGTATAGCCGGCGTGCGCCGAGCCGCGCAGCCTACCCCCGTTCCCTTCGAGGCCGCTCTGAAATCGGAGCGGCCTCGGAGGGAATCCTCTAACACCCTCCCCTCACCTTCCCCTCCCTTCCTCTACCTAACCCACCCGCCCGGCCCTGTCTATACCCCCCCTTACCTTTGTTGGGGGATTTACGCCTCCCTCTGGGAGGCGTAAATCCCCGCGCGCCAGCGGGCCTCCTGCGCACCGGACCGCGACCTGGGGGCGGGTACGGAGGGCGCGGCCACGCCCCCGGACCGCCCCGGGCCGTAGCCACGCCCCATACCCGCCCCCAAAACGCTGCCGACACGCCCCGAAAACGCCGTGACGACCGGGACCGCCCCCGACACGCCCCCCCCGACACGCCCCCCGACACGCCCCCTCCGAAAACCCCGGGACTTACGCGAGTCCCGGGGCTCTGCGCACGCCGGTAGGCCTATGTAAAATAGGCTTACCGGCGCGCAGGGCCCTGCTCGCGTAAATCCGCCCAGTTTTGGGCGGATTTACGCGAGCAGGGCTCTGAAAATCCGCCCCTTTGTCTTCACCTACAATGTAAACCAACGTGAAGTGAATATAAATGTTCGGTATGTATAAATAAATAAATAAATAAATACATACATAAATACCTCTACTTCTATTCTTGTCCCTACTCCTACTCCTTCTCCTCCACCTAGCACATCTGCCCTAATCCTCTCGCCTCCTTGCCTCCTCTCCTCCCTCCTTCACCTCCTCTCTTCACACCTCTTAATTCCCCTCACCCCATGCCTTTCATGCTCCATCTTCTCCACCATTCTTCCTCACCACCACCACCATTACCTACCAATCCTTCTCACTACCACCACCACCACTACCACCACCATTTTTCCACACCACCACCACTCCTCCACACAAAAAGGCAGACAAACTGGACTAATAAGAAAAAACCTTTGCTCCAACAAAGAAGAAAAAAAAGGCAAAGTGAAAGGGAAACAGATAAGAACAGAAGACCAGACAATGTACTGAAGTAGTTGAATGAAAAAACTTCTACTCCCACTAAGCCACTAAACTCGCCAACTCTCCTCTCCTCTCTCCAACACCTGACACACCCTCAAAGAGGCAGGTAAAGGAAACCGGTATATATAAACCAGAAAAATAACACACCAACCATAAATCAACTTGCACCACATAAAATGATGCATGATGCATGATGCATGATGCATGATGCGCTGACACAAAGATGTGGTAGGCCTGATTGACAAACTGAAGAGTAGTAAATCACCTGGACCGGATGGTATACACCCCAGAGTTCTGAAGGAACTAAAAAATGAAATTTCAGACCTATTAGTAAAAATGTGTAACTTATCATTAAAATCATCCATTGTACCTGAAGACTGGAGGATAGCAAATGTAACCCCAATATTTAAAAAGGGCTCCAGGGGCGATCCGGGAAACTACAGACCGGTTAGCCTGACTTCAGTGCCAGGCAAAATAGTGGAAAGTGTTCTAAACATCAAAATCACAGATCATATAGAAAGACATGGTTTAATGGAACAAAGTCAGCATGGCTTTACCCAGGGCAAGTCTTGCCTCACAAATCTGCTTCACTTTTTTGAAGGAGTTAATAAACATGTGGATAAAGGTGAACCGGTAGATATAGTATACTTGGATTTTCAGAAGGCGTTTGACAAAGTTCCTCATGAGAGGCTTCTAGGAAAAGTAAAAAGTCATGGGATAGGTGGCGATGTCCTTTCGTGGATTGCAAACTGGCTAAAAGACAGGAAACAGAGGGTAGAATTAAATGGGCAATTTTCTCAGTGGAAGGGAGTGGACAGTGGAGTGCCTCAGGGATCTGTATTGGGACCCTTACTGTTCAATATATTTATAAATGATCTGGAAAGAAATACGACGAGTGAGATAATCAAATTTGCAGATGACACAAAATTGTGCAGAGTAGTTAAATCACAAGCAGATTGTGATAAATTGCAGGAAGACCTTGTGAGACTGGAAAATTGGGCATCCAAATGGCAGATGAAATTTAATGTGGATAAGTGCAAGGTGATGCATATAGGGAAAAATAACCCATGCTATAATTACACGATGTTGGGTTCCATATTAGGTGCTACAACCCAAGAAAGAGATCTAGGTGTCATAGTGGATAACACATTGAAATCGTCGGTTCAGTGTGCTGCGGCAGTCAAAAAAGCAAACAGAATGTTGGGAATTATTAGAAAAGGAATGATGAATAAAACGGAAAATGTCATAATGCCTCTTTATCGCTCCATAGTGAGACCGCACCTTGAATACTGTGTACAATTCTGGTCGCCGCATCTCAAAAAAGATATAATTGCGATGGAGAAGGTACAGAGAAGGGCTACCAAAATGATAAGGGGAATGGAACAACTCCCCTATGAGGAAAGACTAAAGAGGTTAGGACTTTTCAGCTTGGAGAAGAGACGACTGAGGGGGGATATGATAGAGGTGTTTAAAATCATGAGAGGTCTAGAACGGGTAGATGTGAATCGGTTATTTACTCTTTCGGATAGTAGAAGGACTAGTGGACACTCCATGAAGTTAGCATGGGGCACATTTAAAACTAATCGGAGAAAGTTCTTTTTTACTCAACGCACAATTAAACTCTGGAATTTGTTGCCAGAGAATGTGGTTCGTGCAGTTAGTATAGCTGTGTTTAAAAAAGGATTTGATAAGTTCTTGGAGGAGAAGTCCATTACCTGCTATTAAGTTCACTTAGAGAATAGCCACTGCCATTAGCAATGGTTACATGGAATAGACTTAGTTTTTGGGTACTTGCCAGGTTCTTATGGCCTGGATTGGCCACTGTTGGAAACAGGATGCTGGGCTTGATGGACCCTTGGTCTGACCCAGTATGGCATTTTCTTATGTTCTTATGTTCTTATGTTCTTAACGTATTGCGCTTTGAGAAAATTGTCTATGCAATGTGATAGACAGGAAATTAGCCTAACCATGCCCATTTGTTTATTTCAGGTGACATTTCTGCTATATTTATAGCAATTTGATCAATCTAGGCATTAGATCAGTGGTTCTCAACCCTGTCCTGGGGACCCCCCCAGCCAGTCGGGTTTTCATGATATCCACAATGAATATGCATGAGAGAAAATTTGCATACACTGCCTCCATAACATGCAAATTTTCTCTCATGCATATTCATTGTGGATATCATGAAAACCCGACTGGCTGGGGGGGTCCCCAGGACAGGGTTGAGAACCACTGCATTAGATGGTAGAGATGTGAATCGTGTGCCCGATCGTCTTAACGATCGGGTTTGGCTGGAAGGAGAAAAAAATCTGATCGCTGGAGATGTGAATTGGAATTGGTTCCGATTCACATCTTTAATTTTTTTTTAGTGAGGCCCGACCCTTTAAAATTGACCCCTTACCTTCCCCCACCCCCCCGAACCCCCCCCCCAAAACTTTTAGGAGTACCTGGTGGTCCAGTGAGGACGCGGGGACCAATCTCCTGCTCTCGGGCCATCGGTGCCATTTTGGCTGCCACTCAAAAATGGCGCCGATGGCCCATTTTTGAGTGGCAGCCAAAAAACCCTACATGACCCTTTAAAGATGACCCCTTAGCTTCTCCCACCCTCCCGATCCCCCCAAAACATTTTTAAATTACCTGGTGCTCTAGTGGTGGTCCCAGGATTGATCTCCCATTCTCGGGCCGCCGGCTGCCAATCATAAAGATGGCGCCGATGGCCCTTTTCCCTTACCATGTGACAGGGTATCCATGCCATTGGCTGGCCCCTGTCACATGGTAGGAGCACTGACTGGCCGGCGCCATCGGTCCCGGGAGTGATCTCCCATTCTTGGGCCGTTGGCTGCCACTCATAAAGATGGTGCCGGCCATCCAGTGCTCCTACCATGTGACAGGGGCCGGCCAATGGCACGGATACCCTATCACATGGTAAGGGAAAAGGGCCATCGGCGCCATCTTTATGAGTGGAAGCCGACGGCCCGAGAATGGGAGATCGCTCACGGGACCACCACTAGAGCACCATGTAATTTAAAAATGTTTTGGGGGGATCAGGAGGGTGGGAAAAGTTAAGGGGTCATCTTTAAAGGGTCGGGTGGGGTTTTTTTTAATTGGGCCATCGGCGCCATTTTTCAGTGGCAGTCAAAATGGCACCGATGGCCCGAGAGCGGGAGATAGGATCCCGCGCCCTCACTGGACCACCAGGTACTCCTAAAAAGTTTTTGGGAGGTTTGGGGGGGTGGGGGAAGGTAAGGGATTAGTTTTATAGGGTCGGGGTGGGTTTAGGGGTTGTTTTGGTGTGCCGGTTTTCCCCCTCCCCCCAAATAACTCCCGTTAACGATTTTTCATGATAAATTGTTAAAATTTCTATTGTATCGCGCACTGTACCGATTTTTGATGATTTAAAAAATATCGGACGATTTTTTTAAATCGTCAAAAAATGATTCACATCCCTATTAGATGGGATATTCAACTGCACAACTTTACAGCTGAATATCCCAAAATAAATTGCCACTTAGCCAGATAAGTCTTAGACCTAGATTCATCATTTTGCTATAAATAAAGTGAAAATATCGCCCGCAATAAAAAAGGGGCATAGTTAGGCTAATTTCCCTGATTCCGCATTGCATAGATATTTACTGTAATGCATGATACTATCATACCACATGTTATTTTTACATCACACACTGAGTAATCTGCCGCTACTGCAGCACCAGCTGAAAAGGTTTTTATCGCAAATGGCGGTTCAGGCTGCTGGCCTGAGAGAGAGAAAGAGAAAGAGAGGCTCACAAAAAAAGTTAACTATTTATTCTATTGTAAGAGGGGGCATTATGAACTTGGGGTGAGGTTTATGGGGTGGGATGGGTTTTAGGGGCAGTTTTACATGCACAGTCATATCTTCGAACAGCACAGTTACCATCAGTGAACATTTAACCTGATTTGGAGTGATGAAAGGTGAAAGAAGAGTATATTTGTACCATGTTCTTCCTACCTAGCTTGATTGAGTGCATCATGCTAGGTAGAGAGAACATGGTACAAATCCAGAGAATACACCATAAAAGGTGTAGTTATTCGGCGTGAAACTGGCGGCAATAAGGGTCCTTACCTTTCGCCGCCAGAGATGGGTCCTCAGCATCGTACCCGGTGCCACCCAGACTCCTCCTCTTCTGGGGCTGACTCTGCCCCCGACTCCACCCCATTTAGTGATCGCATGCAAAAAGGGACTTTTCACGTGTGAAAAGTTCCTTTTCGTGTGCGCTCGCTTTTGAAAATGACCCCCTAAGTGGTGGCTGCTGAATATTCAGTGGCTGCTACTTATCTGATTAACTCCAACTTAACCAGTTAAGTGCTGTTTGAATATCGTCCTGCAGATGTTTAATATAGAACAATTTTCAGCTGAAAATGTAGCTCTTTAAATTCAGCAGAAAATATTCTTAAATTTAGGAACCTAATATTAGGAATCTAATTTAGACTTCAAACATTGTTTTTAAATTGATCCCTTAATTTTTATTTTAAAATATGTTGAACATGATGTGCATAATTTTGAAAATTCAACTTCCAAAATGTCCACCAAAATGCATTTATTTAAGAGGCTAAATGTATAGATGTAATGAACTTACACACATTTCAATCAGTCAAACAGCGGCTATGACTACTCAAGCTGATATGGTTTTGTATAATAGAAATGAGCAGTAAAATATGCATTAACATCATGTCAGTCTGGATGAATAGAAATGGAAGGCATGTGGCTTACTGAGCACACACAAATGGAAATGTTGAGACTTTCTAAGGTTATTTGTGCACAAACAAAAGAAAAGGTTCAAAATGGAAAGCAAATAAGCCACAAACATTCTCAAATGCATTACAGAAAAAAAGAATATGAATGAACAAAGGAGCAAAAATATCATGAAAATTGTGTGGCTACACAGTTTTGTTTGCTGAATAATGTAGGTTAAGGAACCACATTTTCTCAAACTGGTATGAAAGTGTTTGGGGGATTCATATCTGTTGCACATGGGAAGTACAAGATAAAAATCTACTATTTACAGTGAATGGCATAGCTACCCTAATTCAGTTTCCAGAAACAATGCTAGTATATGTATGGTTACCAGAGATAGGAAAGAGAGATGTCTGTTTTATACCTTCATATTAATACATACAACTGAGGTATACCAATTTAATTACTCTACTAAATATATGCTACATGATTATAGCATTAGCTGGAAATAAAAATAGTAAAAAATAAAAAAGTAATATTTGACACAGTTCACAATATCATTCTTCGTTATATATATGCTGTCTAGGGCTGCGTGACTCATTTTATTTTGCAATGAATGAAGAATGATATTGTGAACTGTGTGCACAATTTAGAGATTTCTGGTTGTGTCATCTACAGTAACTCTTCATATCAGCTGAATGCACAAATCTTTATCCAGTAGAGGAAGGCAGTAGATGATGTGTGTTCAAAATTTATCATAGGTGCTACCAGTTGCAACTGCTGTTTTCCTTGTATGCTGAAACAAAGAATATGAAGAAGGAGAATTCCTTTGTATCGATCATCCCTTCTTAGTGAACAGAAGTTGTTTTGCTTTGTTGACAGTGAAGCATGCCCTTGTTCAATCAGAAAGCATTGTCGCAAAGCTATCACTTTGTATTGCCTGGTTCTCACATTGGAAGGAATCTTTCCTAGTTCAAAGAACACAGATGTTACATCTGGGAAAACTGTTCCAGATATCCCATGCAATCTTCTTCCCAGGATCGTGAAATAATGAAGCTACATTACAGCTTCTAACTTCTCAACTCCAAGGGTGTTTCTCAACTCATGCACTGGAAAATATTGAATATCTTTACCATTCCCATGACCCACAAAGTTTGTATCCCAGCATGCTGCAAGGAATGGTAAAAGGTCACAACTATAACCAAAAGATCATTGTCAACTGTACATATGATTGTGGTTCAATCTCCTTGATAAGCAGCATTAAAAGTATGCAGAATCAGCATTGAAATTGACTGTTCATGAGTACAAGATTCAAGCAAAGATGTATTAGTGGTTGTTATGAACTGTCAGCTCATTGGTGTCATTGGTAGCAATAGCAACTACCTTGTTTGTTATGGCTACAGCCATATACAGTCTTGACAAATATTGATAAATCTCATCATTTTTCTGATCCACTGAGAAAAATTCTACCAGTTTCACAGGATAACAGTGGATGGAAGAACATGTTGTCTAATACCTGTTCATCATTTTGTTTTCTAGTATTTTTAGATTGTTCTCCATTTAATGATCTAATATGACTTCCAATAGTTTGACTAATTCCAATTGACTTACTAATATGTATGGTACAACAATATTTTGAACATTTCTGTCAAAGGTTTTCAGGTTTACAACCACTGATCCATCATACAGCGATGCATCTATGGGTGGCATAACAACCACAGTGTTGCAAATTTTTTTAAGCAGTGCAGGAGATTAGACTTCATTATACATTTGATTTTCCCATTGTCTGAAAGAGGTAAATAAATGAATGGTTTTCATGTGGAAAAATATTATCCAACTTTCCTGGACATGTTGAACAGCTGTGAAAGGAGGATACAAATGTTCCTAAATGGAGGCTATCGGGGCTTACGTCTTTGCAAATGTTCCCACTCTCTATGGTGAATTTTAAAAGCCATATGCATGCCAAAACCTGGAGATGGGTGCGCATCTAGCGCGTATCCACCCTATTTTATATACTCCACATATGCGCACAAGTACTGATGCGCAAATATCTCGCATTGGGAAAAAAGGGGTGGAATGTGGATAGGGCAAGGGCATTCTGGGGTGGGACCAAAAGATATGAGTGCAAGTAGCTAAGTGCCTTGGCGAACATCCAGAACTACTTCAGTGCAACTTTACTTTTGCTATAGATGAGGTGTAAGGATAAAACAATTTCTAGGCACATATGAAATGATTGAGGGGTTTGGGTTTCCTATGGGGAGTGCAGGCTAAAGAGCTAGAGGGGCCTTTCAGGACCTAGTTCAACACTGGGCAATAGAGATGTGAATCGGAACCGGAATCGGTTCTGATTCCGGTTCCGATTCACATCGTGGTTTTTTTTTTCATCCGGCCCGATCGCGGTTTTGTTTATCGGCTGTGCCCGAGCCGATAAACAAAAAACCCATCCCTACCCATTAAAACTAATCCCTTAGCTTCCCCCACAAAATTGTTCGTGGGGGTTCTCTTATCATTTTGGGGGAGGGAGGGAAAAACGGCACACAAAAATAACCCCTAAACTCACCCTGACCCTTTAAAACTAATCCCTTAGCTTCCCCCACCCTCCCAACCCCCCCAAAAAACTTTTTACAGGTACCTGGTGGTCCAGTGGGGGTCCGGGAGCAATCTCCCAATCTCGGACCGTCGGCTGCCACTAATAAAAATGGCGCCGATGGCCTTTGCCCTTACCATGTGACAGGGTATCCATGCCATTGGCTGGCCCCTGTCACATGGTAGGAGCACTGGATGGCCCACGCCATTTTTAAAGATGGCGCTGGCCATCCAGTGCTCCCTCCATGTGACAGGGGCCGGCCAATGGCACGGATACCTTGTCACATGGTAAGGGCAAAGGGCCATCGGCGCCATTTTGATTAGTGGCAGCCGACGGCCGGAGAGCGGGAGATTGCTCTCGGGACCCCCACTGGACCACCAGGAACCTATAAAATGTTTTTTTGGGGTGGTTTGGAGGGTGGGGGAAGCTAAGGGATTAGTTTTAAAGGGTCAGGGTGAGTTTAGGGGTTATTTTTGTGTGCCGTTTTTCCCTCCCTCCCCCAAAATGATAAGAGAACCTACACGAACAATTTTGTGGGGTTTTCCTATCGTTTTGGGGGAGCCCCCGATTTCTGACGATTTTGAAAATATCGTACGATATTTTCAATCGTCCGAAGCCCGATTCACATCCCTACTGGGCAAACTGCTGGATGAACTGGTGAAACTGGTCATGGCCTTGATGCATGCCTGTTATAAAATTCCCTCACTTGCATGTCTCAAAGCCAACATTTTCCTGCTGTGTGAGAACAGTCTTAAAATTAGGAGGGCACATACATACAACTGGCCTATTTTATAACATGTGTGTACTCGACACATGATATAAATTTCAGTATATCTGGCTGTGTGCCCATATACACATGTATATGGGCACCTTCGCGCCTCTCTTAAAGTTACCATCACTGTGTTTTGAGCAGAGTACATTTGAGGTCTATATTCCAAAGATTTACCTGCCTCAAATTGGTTTTGTGATAGGTAAATCTACACTGTTAAAGATAAGGCCCCCCTAACTGGTTAAGGGACCTATTTATCAAATTGTGATCATGCACTAAAGTGTGTTCATGTTAGCAAATAGACCCCATTGAGATTAATGCTTGTTATAGCAATTTGATAAATTGGACCCTAAATTTGTCTTCTTAAAATCACAAACTTCCAAAATTTAGTCAAGTAAGGGTTGGCTTGGAGCTGTTCCAGTGTCAGACTTATTTACATTTATTGATCACTTCATATTTACCTAAAAGCAATTTACAGGAATACGTCAAAACACAAATACAATTTAACCAGTTAGTGCAACATTCAGGGCTGACTAAATTTAGTCAGGCAACTCAATTTCACAAATAACAGGCCTAAATCTACCCACTCAAATTTTGTGTCTAAATCAATCTCAATTTTGAATGGGTAGATTTAGATACATATTCAGTTATACAATTAGCCAGGTATCTATAGCAAAATATTTGTCTTGATGACAGACATGCAAGTCAAACTTATTGCCTTTAAAGCAATAAATATTATGGCAGTATTTACCTGCTATAGTAATCTTATTTTACCACCTAAACTGGGTTTTTGCTCCTGTGACCTCATATGCTTGTCATCTCTGTGTTTGTAGGTTTCCAGACTTTTTTTTAGATTTTATATTAGTTGACTTTTTTTAAAATTAATTTTCTGTTTATACTGTTACCTTAAGTGTTCTGTGAATGCCTAGGTCATTCTTTGGGAATTGACTGCCTATAGACATTGGGAATTTCTTTCTTAGTTAAATACTGCCTTATCCTAGCTCTGCCTGTTATTTATTGAAACAAGTGAGAAGTGTATCAGAGTTGTTATGAGCTGTGGGAATGTTATTATTTAGGAGAGTTGTGGGTGGATCCTTGGACCGGTGGCAGATGACCACGCCCCTGGGGCGGGGGGAAGATCCCGAGAGGGACCAACGGTCAGGCTCAGAGTTAGGAGACAGACACACACTAGTTATTTTATTAGACAGTATACTGAACCACCAGAGGTGGCAGTAGTGAGATGGAATGCCCGGCTGGGCTGTAGACCCTCAGATACTGGAACAGCGATCCCTGGAGGCTGAGCTGTAGAGAAACTGAAATATGGTGAGTAGGCAGGGTATGCAGAGTTCATGGATAGAACCTGATGGTAACACTCTCACAATGTCTCATAGAAGCCCAGGAACTGGAATGAAGTAGGCCCTCGAGGAGCGAGTACCTGGTTCCAGGGAAAGCTCTGAGAGAGCGATGGTAACTCACAGATGTAGTAGGCAGTGATGACTTCCAGGCAGAAATGAATTCCAAAGAAGTCCAGGAATGAGGGCCCTCGAGGAGTGAGTACCGGTTCCAGACTGCAATCTACAAAGTAAGAGAGAACGAGGCCCCTGAGGAGCGGGTACCTCTGGTTAGTCCGAGGACGCAGAGTAGCGTAGATAGAACGAATCCTTATTCGTATCCTTATCCGTATCTTTATACTTGCTAACTCGAGTTGTTAGCAATTCAGAGACCTTTAAATATCTGAAGCAGATGTCATCTCAGGGGGACGCCCCGAGGTTCACGCCACTTCTGGTACTTGAGGCGGGGCCGCACTGCATGCGCACCCCTAGGCATCAGGTCAACATGACGGATTGCAGCGTCGGGCCGGTCCGGGGACGCCGGACGAGGACGGCTGGAAGATGCCGCGGCAGCCAGCCTTCCATCAACCCCGGAGGGAGTCGCCAATGTGGTAAGGTGGGCGGAGTGGAGACATCGGGCAGCGATGGTAGCAACAGGGAATTATGTTCCTGGAAGGCCAATGGTATATACGGCCTCCTGTTCTGGAAGAGAGAGTTGAAAACTATTCCAAAGCTCATATCAGAACAAGGATTTAAAAAAGGCTGGTAATAGGTTAAGTCTGATTAATGTTTGCTCTTTCAGAACTAAAATTGCAACAATACTTGTCTTAATTATGGGTAATAATTTGGATATGATTTGTAGAACTGAGACTTGGCAGGTAAATTCTGATTCTGTGATCTTATCCCAGGTATGCCCAGAAGAATTTGATTTTTTTCCACAATGTAGAGCCTCTGGTAGGGTGTGTGTGTGTGTGTTGGAGGGGGTTATGCTTTGATTGCAGCTGTGAAAACTAAGAAATACAAAAAAAGTCACCTCTTATTACTTCAAGAACCTTTTTACAAAGAATTATCAGATTTATACCCCTTGCCGGGTGACTACATATAATGTGTTGAAAAAAGGTTTAATGACTCCAAAAGAGATATTTTTTCCAAAATATTTTTTATGGAGGGAAGGAAGGTTTCATATATTTGTATTATAACCCCAGCCAGGTGATCTCACAGTGTTATAATCATAAATGATCCTCCTCCATCTTATTTTTGATTATGTGTATAACGTGCACCAATAGTGAAAAACATTTCATTTTTTCTTTTTTTAAAAAACAAGCTTGTTATCAACAATCGTAAAATTGTATATTGTCCTGACTTATCTGATATGAAATGATGACCCGACGCAGCCACGTTTCAGATCCAATGTCAGATCTTTCTTCAGGGGATATTTCCTTGTGAATTCATCGTCGGGGTGCAATTTTCTTGAAATTTATATAAGCAGTTGTTAGTCCAAGTTCGAATCGGCTCACAGCCTTCTGTGCGAGTCAAGAGACTCTGCCCAACTAAACACTGATCTATACTAGCTGGTTTTGAACCTTGGTGCAGAATTGCTGTGCTTCCAATCCAAAGCCACGTTGCAACGTCAGTACGTATTCATCAAATCAACGAACCCCAATCAAGTTCCTCATTTAAGCCTTGTGGAGCTTGTGTCTGTAGTGTGAAAATCAAGTATGCTTCGCGCCTATTGGGGGTCATTTTCAAAGGAGTTACGCATGTAAATGTGACATACTATCATAGCAATTTTCAAAAGCTATTTACTCGAGTAAAGTGCACTTACTTGAGTAAATCCTATGGACAATTCAATGGCATATATTGTAGCAATTTTGAAAAGCCCACTTACACGAGTAAAGTGTATTTACTCGAGCAAAAACCAGTTTTGCTCGAGTAAATGCTTTTTAAAATCTACCCCATTGAGTAAAGCTCCCCGATTGCCGCCTCTTAGCGATAGTTGTACATGATCTATGACAGTCCACTTTAAATCAGAAAATATATGCCCATTTTGAACACAATACACTCAATTGAACAAAAAAAGCATCCGGGCAGAATTATATGGGACTACTTTGATAGAGTATATTAAACATCAAATTATCTCCAGGGGTCTACGAATCCAAAAAGAACCATTATTATTCTCAGATGATATATTATTTATGCAAACTTGGACAGTCATTCTTAATAAATGTGCTCTTCACCTGATGTTGCTGATAGTGGTCAAGTTAAAAAATTCATGGAGGAACTTATCACTCCAATACAAGAACAAATTGAACATCTGAAGCAGGAATCTGAACCCAACCACTTTGAAGAAAAATTTCAATAACATCAGGCAATATTAGAGAAATTTAAAAACAACATAAACGAAACAAAAATTAACAAATTTAGAAGGGATCAAACAGATTATATACTGGACTGGGTTTATAATTGGTTGGGAAATAAAAGTGAACAGAGAAGAGTTAAATTTAATTTCTCATCGGATGACAATTCTAGTGGTTCGGATGAATTAGACAATCAGGTTCCTCCACAAAAAGATCAAGCATATAGTGATTTTTTATCCACACATGGCACAATTTGAACGCGACCCCGAGGACGACGATGGTACAATACCACAGAGGAAGTGCCACAACCTGGTCCGAACACAAGAGCAAGAAACAAGCGAACTCAGCAGTGGTAAATTTGTCATCTGTTACACTATCAGTAGAACAGATTGAACTATTAAATCATGGGATATCATTCGTTTCTACTACAAATCATTCTCCCTTTGATGCTAGAATAACATTACATCGATTTATATGGAAACTCAATTTAAAACTTTTTTTCTCACAGGCAGACAACAGTAGCAATCAAGATATGTCTATTGTTCGTCCCCGATCGAGATGGAATCCCCCAGGTCCTATCGATCCATATGTTTTTTTTTTTTAATTCTTTATTTATAACTTTTTCAAATACAATTTATATACATTGTATTGAGGAAATATATAAGCTGGAGATCAAAGAAACAAATTTTAAAACAAAATTATCCTCTAAACATAAATGAAAAGACTCCAACCTATTTAATGCCATTACAAAAGGGGAGATACTTATACTCCATCAACAAATGGGAGAAAACACAAAATGATAACTAAATACATGACATACGTGGTAATTGCTATCTCTATTTTACTTATTTCCCTATTGGTCTATAGGAGAAGATGTCACAGGTTGTTGTCTCATCCGTTGTTCAAGAAATACTTTTAAGTGATCAGGAACAAAAAAGATATATGATTCTTCCTCTTTACTAATATAACATTTACAGGGAAACCTCAGTTTATATGAGAAGCCCAGTGACAACACCTCTTGGCGAAAGGACAAAAAAGACTTTCACCTTTGTTGTGTTGCGACTGCTAAATCGGGAAAGATTTTTACTGGGGAAGCACCGGTTGTGAATAATTGTTATTTCCTACCAAAGTCAACTAGGAATAGGAATATTTCCCAAGAAATGTTTCAGGGAGATCTTACGAGATTTTTGGAAAATTCAAATGAAAGGGTAATCGACTGGGGTATTCTCCTTGTTACCTTTTTCACTGTAAATGATCTGAATAAGATCATGAAAAAGTACTTTAATAAATTTCCTGTTTCATTTATGGAGAATCCATATGTTAAAACATTTGAGCAACTTGTTTTACAGGATCTGTGCAGATATGAGACACAAAATCATTATTGGCATAACAATTTGACTGTATCTTTGAGAACTGCGTTAAAATCTCTTGAACAAAATTGCCAGTTGATCATCAAGCCTGCAGGCAAAGGGGGAGAGGTTGCACTGCAAGACAAGTCTGCATATGATGAGGCAATGCTCTATCACTTGAACGATGGTAAATTCTATCAAAAATTGTCTATTGATCCTACCCAATCATTACTACATATGTTACAGGATATTGTGGATCAGGCACAGGGTTTGACAGAAAAAGAAAATACATTTCTGATAATAGATCATCCAAGGATACCTGTCATACATTCTCTTCCCAAAGTCCACAAGGATTTAAAAAAAACCTCCTATTCGACCGATTGTATCCCTTAATGATTCTGTATTGGAGGCTCCGGCTATACTTATGATAAAATTATTCAGCCTTATGTATTATAAACTCAATCATACATCAAAGACACGATCCATCTATTACAGAAACTTCAGGCAATAACATTGGAAGATCACATTCACCATTGGTTAGTGACATTAGACATATCCGCATTATATACCAATATTCCCCAAATTCAAGCATTTGAGGTGATTCAACAGCATTTAACACATAGATTGGGACATCAAAGGATATCTACCATGGTGATTTTACAGTTACTGGAAACAGTACTGTATAGTAATTTTTTCATGTTCAATTCAGAAATTTCACTTCTACAAGGTCAGGATTAATAACAAGGAATCACACCCAATCAAATCGAACTTGGGAGTCCCACAAGGATCATCCCTCTCCCCCACACTCTTTAACATTTATCTGCTGCCACTTTGCCAATTACTTTCCAACCTCAAACTAAAGGAATCCCAATGGGATAACCATTAGCTCCTGCTACAGCAAACATCTATTATTTATTTAGAATTCTTATATACCGACATTCTTGTACAATTGACAAATCATATCGGTTTACAATCTAACAGAACAATCGCGGTTATGGCGTTGCATTAAAACAAAGCTTCTAATAGAGTATATAGAACAACATAACAGTGGCAGCTAAGGCGTTACATTAAAACATAGGGTCTAGTATAAATATGAGAACAAATATGAGAACAAGTGAACAAGTATAAATATGAGAACAAGTGTAAATGTGAGAACAAGTGAACAAATCAAATGGAGCGTAAAGGGGACCCTGAAGGACAATTATATTCTGTTATGTCCTTTGACCTGTGTCAAAATGGTCTTGGGAATCCGGGAAGGCTTGTCTGAAAAGCCATGTTTTGAGGTGTTTCTTAAATGTTTGATGACAAGGTTCTTGACGAAGCTCCGGTGGCAGAGAGTTCCAAAGGTGGGTCTAGCTTTCAAGATTGCACGCTTTCTTAGTGAGGTTTTGACCGGTGGGGCATATAATGAACCTTTATATGCATTTCTGATTGGTCTGTCTGATGTATGCAGATGGAGTTGAGAGCTTAGATTGAGATGGGTGATGCCGTGAATGTCCTTGTGGATCATCATCAACGCTTTGAAGGTAATCCTAGATTTTATGGGAAGCCAGTGAAGGAAATGAAGGATGGGTGTGATATGGGCTCTTTTATTAGAGTTGGTGAGTAACCTTGCCGTGGCATTCTGGACCATCTGAAGGGGTTTGGTAGTTGTCGCTGGGAGACCTAGCAGTAGAGAATTGCAGTAGTCTAACTTTGTGAGGATAATTGACTGAACTACTAAACGGAAGTCATTGAAATGCAGGAGAGGTTTCAGATTTTTGAGTACTTGTAGTTTAAAGAAACACTCTTTGGTTGTGTTGAGGACGAAATATTTTAAGTTGAAGTGGTTATCGAACCGAACCCCTAGGTCTCTGACGGAAGGGGAGTGGTTGATGAATGCTTTGGCAAATTGTGATGCGCTTTGAGAGTTGAGGAGAACGTGGTTTTCGTCTGGTGAAATAATGAGGATCTCAGTCTTGTTAGAGTTGAGGATAAGGTTAAGGCTGGTAAGCAGACTATTGATGGATTGTAGACAACTGTTCCAGTGTGCCCACGTTTTTTGCAGGGATTCTGTGATTGGTAGGAGGATCTGTACGTCATCGGCGAATATGTAATGCTTTAGTTTGAGGTTGGAAAGTAATTGGCAAAGTGGCAGCAGATAAATGTTAAAGAGTGTGGGGGAGAGGGATGATCCTTGTGGGACTCCCAAGTTCGATTTGATTGGGTGTGATTCCTTGTTATTAATCCTGACCTTGTAGAATCTGTTCTCAAGGAACGATTTGAACCAACTAAATGCCTCTCCTTGGATACCGATATCTGATAAGCGCTCCAGTAGGATGGAGTGATTAACCGTATCGAAAGCGGCCGATAAGTCGAGAAGTGCGAGAAGGTAAGGTTGTTTTCTTTCCAGATTAAGAAGGATGGTGTCAGATAGTGATTTTTGAATCCGAACTGGAATGGAGAGAGAATGTTGTTTTCCTCGAGGTAGTCAGACAGCTGTTTGTTTACAATTTTTTCCATGACTCTGGAGATCAAGGGTAGGTTTGCTATTGGTCAGAAATTAGCAGGGTCAGACGTCGGAAGGTTAGAATTTTTTAGTAAAGGTTTTAGAATGGCTAGTATTAGATGGTCTGGAGCCTTTCCTTGTGAGAAGGAGCAGTTAATGATGTCTGCTAACGATTTTGAGATGGTGTTTGGGATGGAGAGAAGAAGATTAGAAGGTATTGCGTCCAATGGGTGAGAAGAAGGTTTTAGCTTCTTGAGGATGGTTTCGATTTCCAGTAAGGATGGTGTCTTGAAGGATAATAATTTGACGTTCCGAGTAGTCGTTGAAGTGCTGGAGGGGAGGGTAGTCGGTTGGGAGGTGGAGAGAGGCTTGAGGAGGTTGGTTATCTTCGTATCAAAGTAAATAGCTAGTTCTGTGGCTTTATTAGATGCTTGCTTGTCGGGAATGATGGGGGGGCGAGGGTTTTGTGAGAGATGCAACGAAAGAGAATAAGGCTTTAGGGTCGAAAGAGAAGTTATGGATTTTTTTGGAAAAGAAGTCTTTTTTGGCTTTGAGGATGGCATTCCTGTATGCGTTAAGGTGGGCTTTGTAGTTTGATAGAGTGGAGGTGGACTGGGTCTTGCGCCATCTGAGCTCTTTACTACGAAGTTCTTGTTTGAGGGCTTTAAGTTCCGGGGTATGCCAAGGATTCCTGTTATCTTGGGGTGAGTGCAGAGATTTAGTGATGGTTGGGCAAGATTGTTCTGCGACCTCATTTGTTATCTTGATCCAAGAGTTAATAGCCGAGGAAGTGTCCGTGAGGTTAAGTCGATCTAGCTCTTTTGAGAGCAGTTTGCTAAGTTGGTCTGTGGAGCAAGGTTTCCTGTATTGTATTGTAGTTTTAGGGAAGACAAGCCGAGGATGATGTTTGATTTGAAGCTCAGATGAGATAATATGATGGTCTGACCACGGGACTGAGACAAAAGTTGGGTGAGTGGCGGATGATAGACCATCATTAAGAAAAATAAGGTCTAAAGTGTGGCCCGCTTGATGCGTGGGGCCTTTAACAATTTGTCTAAAGCCCAGATGGCTGAGTGCTGTAAGTAGGATTTTACAATTGTGGGATAACGGGGAAATGTCCACATGGAGATTGAAATCACCCATCAAGATGGCTAGTTTATCCCTCTTGACATGTTTGGCTGTAAATTTGATTAATGGAGAGGGATCAGAATCTAGGATTCCTGGTGGTGAGTAGACCAGAGTGATTTGGAGATGGTCTGAACTGAAGAGAGCTAATTCAAGGTTGCTTATTTTGGTGGATAATTGCAGGGAGAGTCCAAGCCCTTTTTGCAGCTAACATTAAGCCTCCTCCTCTTTTTTTGAGTCTCGGGATTGAATGGATATCATATAGATGGTTGGGGAGATGGTTTAGTAGAACTGTGTCCGTTGGTTTCAACCACGTTTCAGTAATGGCGCAAAGGTCAGGGTTAGAGTCTGTCAGGTGGTCATTAAGAAGGTGAATTTTTTTAGTAATGGACTGAGCGTTGAATAAGGTTAGTGTGAATAGAGTGAGACCGAGCATTTGGGAGATTGGAGAGATTGGGATTGGGATCAGTCTTTGATGTCGAATACCTAGAATCCTCGGTCTGTTGGACATGAGCTTGGGAGAGTAGGGAATGGTGGGTATGGGGAGTGAGCGCATCTTGAGTGAATGGATTACTTCTCTGCGCATTTTTGGGAAGTCAACCCGATGGGTCTGTGGCGCCGAACGCGCAGCCCCTCCCACGTGTAGAGTGACACAATTTTTTGAGTGTTCCTTAACGCATACAGGAATGCCATCCTCAAAGCCAAAAAAGACTTCATTTCCAAAAAAATCCATAACTTCTCTTTCAACCCTAAAGCCTTATTCTCTTTCGTTGCATCCGGGTAATTATAGACCAGTGAGCCTGACTTCAGTGCCGGGAAAAATAGTGGAAACTAATCTCAAGATCAAAATTGTAGAGCATATAGAAAGACATGATTTAATGGGACACAGTCAACATGGATTTACCCAAGGGAAGTCTTGCCTAACAAATCTGCTTCATTTTTTTGAAGGGGTTAATAAACATGTGGATAAAGGTGAACCGGTAGATGTAGTGTATTTGGATTTTCAGAAGGCGTTTGACAAAGTCCCTCATGAGAGGTGTTACGAGCGCACGCGGGCGCAGTCGTCGTAAGCGGGTGGTGAGCCCTTGGGCCACGGCAGGACTCAAGGAGGAGCCCCAAGCCACACCGTGGGAGGTGAGCTGAGCAGGCATGGTGAGCCAGGCAGGCAGGAACAGAAGCAGGGAGTCCGACCCTCAGCCGGACCTGCATGCCCATGGTAGCCAACACGGGGAAGTTGACTAATGAACGGTCCTCCGACTGTTCCCGGCCCTTTCGGACCTGCCGCTGGGAACGGCAATGGGCAGCAGGCCGGACAGAGGCGAGGGCAGACAGAGTCCTTACACTGAGGACGTGAGACGAGGGCTGAAGCAGACATCCAAGAGAGGCTGAAGCAAGACGTTGGAGACATCAGGGCAAGGGCTGAAGCGAGACATAGGAAAGATCCAGGCGAGCAGGAACTCCGATGCTGGGATACTGACATCCGAAGCCCCTTCGGCTGGCAGGAACAGAAGCTCAAGAGCCCGTGGGACGAATCCCTCCCATTGGCCACTCCAGGGCCCAACAGGACAGAAGGCTCAGGAACCAGACGAGGACGTAGGTCAAGGCAGAGACACGAAGACATCAGGGCAAGGGCTGAAGCAAGACAATCGTAGACAAGGCAGGTGCAGACATAGCAGACAAGGCTGGACGGAAACATGGCACTGTCCAACAGGGCGCCCTACTCAGCCAGCACAGCTAGACTGGTCATGGACCACCCCGTCCCAGACGCACCCTACACAGCCCAGGAAGGCTGGTCGCGGACCACGCTGAGGAAAGGAGGGTGCAGGGAAACTCCAGGCGAACAGGAACTCCGATGCTGGGATACTGACATCCGAAGCCCTTACGGCTGGCAGGAACAGGAACAGACATCTAGGCACGGTCAGAAACAGACATCGAGACAAGGTACCATCTAGACACGGCAGACCACGGAGGACCTGGATCGGGAGAGGCCACAGACAACTGTGTAACCCAATCCGAAGGCAAACAGGAACTAACAAGCAAGTCCTTATATACTGGAGGTTGTAGGCAACTCCCTGGGAGGAGTTAGACAGGACCGCCCCTTGCTGGCCCTATAACTGCGGTAGAGAGCTGCGGGCCGGCCCCTAGGGAAGGGCGTCGCCAAACAGGAAGTCCAAACGCTGGCATGCAAGCCACAGGCACAGCTAGGCCTCTCAGGCCCTGGAGCAAGTCCCGGATGGAACACAGGTGAGGCCCTGGCTTCGGAGCGGCTTCCGGAGGAAGGTGAGAGACCTCCTGTAGCGCAGCAACAGGGGGGATCGCAACAAGAGGCTTCTACGAAAACTAAAAAGTCATGGGATAGGGGGCGATGTCCTTTCGTGGATTACAAACTGGTTAAAAGACAGGAAACAGAGAGTAGGATTAAATGGTCAATATTCTCAGTGGAAAAGGGTAAACAGTGGAGTACCTCAGGGATCTGTATTGGGACCGGTGCTTTTCAATATATATATAAATGATCTGGAAAGGAATACGACGAGTGAGGTTATCAAATTTGCGGATGATACAAAATTATTCAGAGTAGTTAAATCACAGGCAGACTGTGATACATTACAGGAGGACCTTGCAAGACTGGAAGATTGGGCATCCAAATGGCAGATGAAATTTAATGTGGACAAGTGCAAGGTGATGCACATAGGGAAAAATAACCCTTGCTGTAGTTACACGATGTTAGGTTCCATGTTAGGAGCTACCACCCAGGAAAAAGATCTAGGCATCATAGTGGATAATACTTTAAAATTGTCAGCTCAGTGTGCTGCAGCAGTCAAAAAAGCAAATAGAATGTTAGGAATTATTAGGAAGGGAATGGTTAACAGAACGGAAAATGTCATAATGCCTCTGTATCGCTCCATGGTGAGACCGCACCTTGAATACTGTGTACAATTCTGGTCGCCGCATCTCAAAAAAGATATAGTTGTGAAGGAGAAGGTACAGAGAAGGGCAACCAAAATGATAAAGGGGATGGAACAGCTCCCCTATGAGGAAAGGCTGAAGAGGTTAGGGCTCTTCAGCTTGGAGATGAGGCGGCTGAGGGGGGATATGATAGAGTTCTTTAAGATCATGAGAGGGCTTGAACGAGTAGATGTGACTCGGTTATTAACACTTTCGAATAATAGAAGGACTAGGGGGCATTCCATGAAGTTAGCAAGTAACACATTTAAGACTAATCGGAGAAAATTCTTTTTCACTCAACGCACAATAAAGCTCTGGAATTTGTTGCCAGAGAAGGTAGTTAGTGCAGTTAGTGTAGCTGGGTTCAAAAAAGGTTTGGATAAGTTCTTGGAGGAGAAGTCCATTAATGGCTATTAATCAATTATACGTAAGGAATAGCCACTGCTATTAATTGCATCAGTAGCATGGGTTCTTCTTAGTGTTTGGGTAATTGCCAGGTTCTTGTGGCCTGGTTTTTGGCCTCTGTTGGAAACAGGATGCTAGGCTTGATGGACCCTTGGTCTGTCCCAGCATGGCAATTTCTTATGTTCTTATGTTCTTATGTGGGACCAAAGCTGGAGGTTTCTAGATGAGGTCAGGATGAAGATTCTTGCTAGATGAAGTCAGGGTGATCTGTGGTGCGGTTGTATTAGAGTGGATGCTGGAGTGGATGGAAGAGTGCTGGAGTCGCTGGGTGCACGCTGGAGTGTCTGGATGCACGCTGGAATGTCTGGAGTGACTGGATGCACGCTGGAGTGGCTGGAGTGACTGGATACATGCTGGAGTGTCTGGATGCACGCTGGAGTGGCTGGAGTGACTGGATGCATGCTGGAGTGGTTGGTTGCACGCTGGAGTGTCTGGGTGCATGCTGGAGTGGCTGGAGTGACTGGATGCACGCTGGAGTGTCTGGATGCACGCTGGAGTGGGTGGAGTGACTGGATGCACGCTGGAGTGGTTGGGTGCACGCTGGAGTGGCTGGAGTGACTGGATGCACGCTGGAGTGGTTGGGTGCATGCTGGAGTGTCTGGGTGCACGCTGGAGTGGCTGGAGTGACTGGATTCATGCTGGAGTGGTTGGGTGGAGTGGTTGGGTGGAGTGGTTGGGTGCACGCAGGAGTGGTTGGGTGCACGCTGGACTGTCTCTGTGCATGCTGGAGTGGCTGGAGTGGCTGGATGCACGCTGGAGTGGTTGAGTGCACGCTGGAGTGGTTGGGTGCACGCTGTCGAATGGTGGCGTGGTTGGTCGAATGTTAGATAGGCTGGAAGGATGTTAGAGGTGGGCTGATTTGGAAATGCTTGAGATCGGTGTATAAGATTCCAGATGGTGTAGAGAGGGTGTTTGCAGCTTCTATGTTCGGGTACGCACTAAGGGGCACACAAAGGGGCAGGCCCCTTTGTTGCGCTCCTTCGGCGCGCGACGCCAGGCGGGCGACACCTGGAGGGAGTGCTGGGGTTTAAAGCCCCTGAAGAAGCCTCCCTATTGGTGCTCATGCTTGCCTCTCTCCGATTGGTTGTTCCTCGGGGAGAGGCGGAGCATGAGGTCTGCGGCGAGCGTCAGGTCAGCGCGGCAAGCCTCGTGGCCGGTGGGGGAGCCGTCGGTGGAAGGTGAGTAAAATAACCCCAGGCCTTACCCCGATGGGCTCTCGCGGCAGCTGCTCAGGCCCTGGCTCCCACCCCAATCCGGATGTCTAATCGCAGGTTTGGGCGCGCGAGTAAAAGGGTGCCAGGAGGGAGTGCTGAGGTTTAAAGCCCCTGAAGAAGCCTCCCTATTGGTGCTCGTGCTTGCCTCTCTCCGATTGGTTGTTCCTCGTGGAGAGGCAGAGCGTGAGGTCTGCGGCGAGCGTCGGGTCAGCACGGCAAGCCTTGTGGCCGGTGGGGGAGCCGTCGGTGGAAAGCGAGTAAAATGACCCCAGGCCTTACCCCGATGGGCTCTCGCGCCGGCTGCGCAGGCCCTGGCTCCCACCCCAATCCAGACATCTAATCGCAGGTTCGGGCGCACGAGTGGCACAATTCGAGGAAGATACCATCTACAAATCCGAGTGGTGGCATGACATTGTGGTATGGGTTCAATATATAGATGATATCTTTTTTGTATGGAAAAGCAGAAAAGAATGCCTTATATTATTCTACAATTGGATCAACACACAAAATCCTCATCTCCAGTTTACAATGCAGCAATCAGATTATCAAATTGCATTTTTGGATGTATTGATACGATTGGAACAAGGCAAATTCATCACAAAATAATCTTTTGAAATTTCACAGTCACCACCCCCATTCTTTCAAGTGTGAGCTACCTGTTAGCCAATTTTTTCGAATAAAATGTATCTGTTCCAACATGACAGATTTTGAAGCACAAGCTTTGATACTATGTGACATATTTTTGGAATGTGGGTACCCAAAATCTGTAAATAAACAAGCTTATAAGCAGGCCAAATATTCAGACAGACAGGCCCTGCTACAATACAAACCAGTCAAACAAGACCCACAACTTGTCTGCATCTTGAAGCAGTCAGTAGCCACTACTGTAATTGCATCATCAATTTGCCAACATTGGCAAGTTTTAGCACTTCATGACATTTTCAAAGAACCTCCTCTTATTGTCACTACTCGTGGCGCCAACATCAGGGATAAACTCATTCACGCACAACCATGTCTCTTTGCACAGAACTTAGTAGGTGCCCTCATCAATGTGGCCAATGCTCACATTAAGAACATAAGAACATAAGAAATTGCCATGCTGGGTCAGACCAAGGGTCCATCAAGCCCAGAATCCTGTTTCCAACAGAGGCCAAAACCAGGCCACAAGAACCTGGCAATTACCCAAACACTAAGAAGAACCCATGCTACTGATGCAATTAATAGCAGTGGCTATTCCCTACGTATAATTGATTAATAGCCATTAATGGACTTCTCCTCCAAGAACTTATCCAAACCTTTTTTGAACCCAGCTACACTAACTGCACTAACCACCTCCTCTGGCAACAAATTCCAGAGCTCTATTGTGCATTGAGTGAAAAAGAATTTTCTCTGATTAGTCTTAAATGTGTTACTTGCTAACTTCATGGAATGCCCCCTAGTCCTTCTATTATTCGAAAGTGTAAATAACTGAGTCACATCTACTCATTCAAGACCTCTCATGATCTTAAAGACCTCTATCATATCCCCCCCTCAGCCGTCTCTTCTCCAAGCTGAACAGCCCTAACCTCTTCAGCCTTTCCTCATAGGGGAGCTGTTCCATCCCCTTTATCATTTTGGTTGCCCTTCTATTCACCATAGCACAAATTCCATGCCATCGGAGTGGAAGAAACGGATAGACAGTAATACCACAGTACCTTCTCCATCGCAACTATATCTTTTTTTAGATGCTGCGAACATAATTGTACACAGTATTGTCAAAACAGTATTGATGGGTCAGATTGGACTGATCCATGTACTGGATATAAAGTGTCTCGAAAATCCAGCACCACGTGCAATTCTGAGTATGTGGTTTATGCTATAATTTGTCCCTGTCCCAGAGTGTACATAGGCAGGACCACTCGCAAGATTAAAACAAGATTGAATGAACACAAGTCTAAATTAAACACAGTAACATTGATTGCACCGATTGTCACACATTGTGTTCAAAATGGGCATATATTTTCTGATTTAAAGTGGACTGTCATAGATCATGTACAACTATCGCTAAGAGGCGGCAATCGGGGAGCTTTACTCAATAGGCGCGAAGCATACTAGATTTTCACACTACAGACACAAGCTCCACAAGGCTTAAATGAGGAACTTGATTGGGGTTCGTTGATTTGATGAATACGTACTGACGTTTATAGCAACGTGGCTTTGGATTGGAAGCACAGCAATTCTGCACCAAGGTTCAAAACCAGCTAGTATAGATCAGTGTTTAGTTGGGCAGAGTCTCTTGACTCGCACAGAAGGCTGTGAGCCGATTCGAAATTGGACTAACAACTGCTTATATAAATTTCTGGAAAATTGACACACCGATGATGAATTCACAAGGAAATATTCCCTGAAGAAAGATCCGACATTGGATCTGAAACGTGGCTGTTTCAGGTCATCATTTCATATCAGATAAGTCGGGACAATATACAATTTTACGATTGTTGATAACAAGTTTAAACCTGATACTAAACTCAGCTAAAGCAGAACTCCTCCTCATCACTCCCGAAAACAGTAATTCCCCACAAAGTGCTCCATCTAAAACCATTGTCACACAAGCAAGAGACCTAGGAGTAGTAATAGACAATCACCTGAATCTAAAAACATTTATTAACAATACTACCAAGAGCTGCTTCTACAAGCTGCAGGTAATAAAAAGAATGAAACCACTCCTACACTTTCATGACTTCAGAACAGTCCTACAAGCCGTAATATTCTCCAAGATAGATTATTGCAACTCTATCTTGCTAGGTCTCCCGTCCTCAGCCATAAAACCACTTCAGATGCTCCAGAATGCGGTAACTAGAATCCTGACAAATTCCAGAAGAAGAGACCACATCTCTCCCATTCTAAAAAATTTACACTGGCTACCAATACACTTCAGAATTCTACACGTCCATCACCATCATCTATAAAACCATCCATTCCCAAGCCCCCCTCAACCTCCAAATCCCCCTCAGACTACACACATCATCCAGACCCATCAGAGAAGCCTACAGAGGTTCCCTGCTTATCCCCCTACCAAATCTACACACCATCTAGCACTCAGAAACCGGGGCTTTTTCACAGCGGGCCCCTCTCTCTGGAATACATTAACACCTGATCTCAGACTGGAACCATGCTTATTAACATTCAGAAAAAGGCTTAAGACTTGGCTATTTAAACAAGCCTTTCCCGAGTCTAATATCCATTAACAGACCATTGCTGCACAATGTAAATACTGCTCAATGTAAATAATTTAATTCTGTATAAATTCTTTAATTATTGTTTCCTTCCTCCACCAGTTCCAGCAACCCTGTTATATTGTAACTTTTTATTTCTTATGCACTTGTTAAATGTACAAAGTTATTGCACCCCCTGTTATCTGTAAACCGGCATGATATGATTGTATCATGAATGCCGGTATAGAAATGCTCTAAATACATAAATAAAATAAACAAGCTTGTTTTTTAAAAAAAGGAAATGTTTTTCACTATTGGTGCACGTTATACACATAATAAAAAATAGGATGGAGGAGGATCGTTTATGATTATAACACTGTGAGATCACCCGGCTGGGGTTATAATACAAATATATGAAACCTTCCTTCCCTCCATAAAAAAGTTTTTGGAAAAAATATCTCTTTTGGAGTCATTAAATATTTTTTCAACACATTATATGTAGTCACCCAGCAAGGGGTATAAATCTGATAATTCTTTGTAAAAAAGTTCTTGAAGTAATAAGAGGTGATTGTTTTTTGATTTCTTAGTTTTCACATTTGATAAATCCCTCTAAATTATATGGTGCTATTAATATTTTTGATTGCAGATGTGTCACTAAGTATCTTCTGAATAGACATTTATCAACCTTTCAGCTCAGAATGTTTGCTAGTTAGGTTTGCTCAGCCTTCTAATTTTGCTATCTTATTATTTTATCATGCTCCCAATGAAAATGACTTGGCTTTTCAGGAGCTTACACAATCAACTGTGAATGTTATTATGGCAATAGACCATTTTAGTGAGCGATTTTAATGTTAAGATTTATTTCATTCTTTGTAGCCCTGCTGTTAATTTTATTATAGTATTGTCATCACAGGGTTCTAATTAGGTGTTATATTTGTCTAATTATGAGCAAAGCCATATTTTAGACCTGCTATTTCATTAAGATTCTGCGCAGTATAGTTATCATATCAAAGATATTGCTGTTATAGCTGTGTCTTGATCTGATCACTCTTTGGTCTCCTTTTCTTTATTAAGGGGCTGTTACCTACCTGTGCCAGGCATAGATGTATTTAGAAGTTTAGAAATAATGGGGAGTTAACTGGTCTAAGATTTCTAGCTCCTTTAGAAAACATTCTGCAGTATTTAGAAACAACCACTGTAAATCAATTAGTGGAAAACTGGAATTTATTACAGATATATGCTGTGAATCAGATACCCCCACTGTGAAAGTGATCTAGTTGTACAGATAAAATATTTCCCCTGGTTTATTTTATTTTTTATTTTTATTTATTTAAGGTTTTTCTAGACTGACATTCGTTGGGAACAGAAGAAATTTGATAGACACTGACTTAGTATCCTAAAAATGAAAGATAGGCTAAGATACCAGCACTCTTCCACCATTTATGGTTAAAGATACAAAGAAACAATTTTTGTGAAAATCTAAGATTTCTTAGGCAGTGAATTAATTATCAAACCTCAGTATTCTTCTAATCAATTTAATAAGAAGAATGTTTCTGACCAAACTGTGATGCCTTTGGTACTTATTTTAGGGGCAAGATTATAAAAATTTGAAATGTGTTCAAATCTGCTGTATCTTCTCTTCTCCTTGAAGATAATTTAGGTCTTAGATATTGTAGTCCTATAATTGAGTTCTTTACATAGTTTTAATCATTGAGATCAAAGTGATTCTGATAATGACTAAAGCAACTAATTGTTGCCTAAATCCCTGTCCAGCAATAATAATTACAGAATGCTCAGAAGCTTTCTTTTCTCTCCTACAGTACAATTATTATCTCCTCCCTATAGGATGGTGTTTTTCCATAGAAGTTGAAGGGGGAAAAACCTCAATAAATCTTAGCCAGTTTAAAATCTAGTTTTCATAAGAAAGGTTCAAGAGTATGCAGCTTTAAATTAATTACTGTTGGTGCAAGATGAACAATCATACACAAAGGGCATACACAATCATACACAAAGGTCTACGTGCCCTGGGCCTATTTTAAAAAGGCCTGGCGACGCCCATAAAGCCCCGGGATGCGTATAAGTCCCGGGGATTTACAAAAGGGGCGGTCCTGGGGTGAGTTGGGGATGGGGTGGGGCAGGCCAGGGGAGGGGCGGGGATGGGGCCAGAGGCCTCTGAAACAGCAGCCTTTGCCACTGTGTCAGAGGAACACGTGCCGGGAGGCTGCCGGCGTGCGCAACTGGCACCTGCCCAGAGGCATCGGCATGGTGGCCCAGGGGAGAGGCAGCAGTGGAGCACATTTGCGGTGGTTCTTGGCTGCGGCGAGGCTTCTGGGTCCGAGAAGGCAGAGCTGGCCATGCTGGCAAGAGAGGGGGACTGGTCGTGGGTCTCCATGGCTGGCTCCCATATCAGGTATGTTCATGTAGTTTACAATGATTTTACTAGATGTCATCATATGCTTTCTGATTGGTCACTTTCAGGTTGCATGGGGTGTTTTTAAAATGAACACCCTCATAAGAAGCATTACAAATTGCCATAAGGATTGAGTGGAAGCTGTTAAATAAATCTGCATAAATATCCTTTTCCAAAACCGGCAATTCAATAATTAGACCATCCCCAGATGAAGGACAATGGTTTGAAATGCGGCCATGTTGGAACTTTGGGACTTTAGATAAGTTTACAACCAGTATTTGTAATAAGGATGTGAATCGTTTTTGAACGATTAAAATTATCGTCAGATAATTTTAAAATCGTCCAAAATCGTTAGAGTGCACGATACAATACAAATGCCCACGATTTATCGTCAGGGACATTTGTATTGTATCGTTAAATAGGGCACACCAAAAAAGCCCCTAAACCCACCCTGACCCTTTAAATTGACCCGATGCATCGCTATTTTTTTTTTTACGGAGGCCCGCGCCGCAAAAAAAACAAAAAAAACCATCCGACCCCTTAAATCGACCCCCCCGCTCCCGACCCGACCCATCGCTAATTATTTTTTTATGGAGGCCCGTGCCACAGAAAAACCCATCCGACCATTTAAATCGACCCCCCCCCTCCCGACCCGACCCATCGCTATTTTTTTTTTTTTACGGAGGCCCGCACCACAAGAAAAAAAAAAACCCATCCGACCCTTTAAATCGACTCCCCCCCCGACCCCCCCAAAACCTTTTAAAGTTACCTGCTCTCTCAACCTGCTAAAGGCTTCAGCATCTGCTCTCTCGACCCGCTGGAGGCGCCAGCTATCTGGAAAACACGACCTGCAGGAGGCGCCTACATCCAGATCTTCTTCAACCCTACAAGCAATTCTGAGAACTGGCCTTGCCTTCCGACGGTGGGCCTAACGGACATCGCCGGACCAAGGGTCCACTCCTCTTACCATAACAGTTAGGGTATCCCAACAGAGAGGTTCCAATAAAAGCAAAAGTAATCCATGTGCCTATAAGTAAAGAATCACATGAGCTAAAGAATTCCAAATTATCCCTATCAATTGAAAAACAGGTTGTTAATACAAACAAAAGCAAACTTTAAAATGTCTGTATTCCAATGCCAGAAGTCTAAGAAGATGGGAGAGTTAGAATGTATAGCAGTGAATGATGAGATAGACATAATTGGCATCTCAGAGACCTGGTGGAAGGAGGATAACCAATGAGACAGTGCTATATCAGGGTAGAAATTATATCACAATGATAGGGAGGATCAACTGAATGGGGTGTGCCACTTTATATCCGGGAGGGTATAGAGTCCAACAGGATAAAGATCATACAGGAGACTAAATGCTCAGTAGAATCTATATGCCTAGAAAACAAATGTATGTTGGGTAAGAGTATAGTGATAGGAGTATACTACTGTCCAACTGGCCAAAATGTTCAGACAGATGATGAAATGCTAAGAGAAATCAGGGAAGCTAACCAATTTGACAGTGCAGTAATAATGTGAGTTTTCAATTACCCCAATATTGAATGGGTAAATGTAACATCAGGACATGCCAGAGACATAACGTTCCTGGATGGAATAAATGACTGCTTCATGGAGCAATTGGTTCAGGAACCAATGAGAGATGGAGCTATTTTACATTTAATTCTTAGCGGAATGCAGGATTTGGTAAAAGAGGTAAAGGTGCTGGGACCACTTGGCAATAGTGATCATAACATGATCAAATTTGATCTAATGACTGGAAGGGGGGACAATAAGTAAATCTACAGCTCTAACACTAAATTTTCAAAAGGGAAACTTTGATAAAATAAGGAAAATAGAAAAAAACTTAAAGGTGTGGCTGCAAAGGTAAAAAATGTACAACAGGCATGGTCATTGTTTAAAAATACAATCTTAGAAGGGCAGTCAAGATATATTCCAAAGCAATAGCAGGAGGTCATGGGTCAGTGGTCTGCATGTGTCATGCTGAGACAAGGACTCCCTGGCCCAACCCAGCATCATCTTTTTAACAGTGAAATACTGTTCTGCACAGTTTCCAACAGCGGTCAATCCAGGCTACAAGTACCTGGCAAGTACACAGTGGATGAGTTTGAGACTATACTCTTCTGGGTTGCCTTCATGCTGGCATTCTTTGGAGCCCTGTGTCTTAGCAAGTTTTCAGCACCATCTTGGAACGCATCACAGCTTCGGGGCATGCTGGAGGAGGATGTCAGCATCTCGAAAGGCATGTTATACCTAAAACTGATCACAACAAACTAACCCACACCTACTGTACTCCGGTGTACCGAATAGTCTACCAACAATATCCAAAAACAAAAGGTATCACCAGTATCTCTTTTCTCATTATATGCAAAAAGCCCAAATATATGTAGGCCCCTTACTAACCGAGTCTGTATTGTGTTTAACAGACACTGTTTTTTGTATAGGGTCACCTTGCTTTAATTTAAATCAACGATAGTCCATTTTTTAAGAATTTTTCATTATGCTAAAAACTAATGTCACACACTCTAAACAAGAGGACACAGATACTCATCTACTCCGTGGTAGTAGTGCACCCGACACAGCTGTGTTTCGGACGGAAACCGTCCTGCTTCAGGGGGTGTCCTTCAAAATCAGTTTATTTGAGAGCGTCGTAGGGAAGCCTTATAATTCCTTGGAACACATTTTCTTTAATAATCCATGGCAGCCCCGTTGGACTGAGACAGCCCAAGACTGATGAAGGGGCACATGGCCAAGTTATCACTTTGACAGCAGTTAAAGGTCTAGTAACATGTCCAGTTGCTTCCGTAACCCTATACTTAACCTTACGCTCAAAAGGGGATTGCTTGTTCTTACTTCACCGGGATAAATCCCCATTAAGCAGATACCAGTTTGCGGTATCTGCTTCAAATCCAGGCTTCAGAGTGGAAGTTTCGGCATTCACTCATTCTGCATTGGAGCCGCTTCTAGTGCTGCCACTGCCGGTCTCCCTCAGGCTGTCATGGGTGTCCGGGCTGCCCGGTTAATGTTTTGCAGCCCTGAGCCACCTTCTGTCACTGCTTCCCAACATACCCCCCCTGCCCCCCATGCTCTCCCCTGAATTAAATTGTGCTTTCATCCTACGCTGAGTATCTGCATGTTTTAACTGCTTATGCATTAGCATGCTATTCGTTTACTGCAAAGGGAGTTTCTCTGCCGATACAATATCGACACACGTTAAATGGAAACTCATGATTGAGCATCCGCTTTCTTAATGCGTGCCAATCCATGTCCCCTGGGTGCCCAATTTAATATTTAAATTGGCTGCTATGGGAGAAATGAGGCACTAGGAAAAATGTGGCCTCCCTAATGCCTCCTTGGCATCAGGAATCCAGGAAAGGTTGCTGTCAGGGGGTTCAGAAAATGGATGCTCAATTTTATGAGTGTCTGTTTTCCTAACCTGTGAACAGCCACAGGTTAAGAAAACAGACACTCACTAATTGAGAATCCATTTTCCTAACCTGACCACCGGCGACACTTTAATTATTTATTTTTTATTTTTTGTTCTGTTCTTTTTTACATTCCTCCGACTGTATCACCACGATAATAAGCAAGAAGAACTACAGAAAAGAAGCATTTTCTTCTTTTCTCTAAACATTTGGGGATCCTCAAGAATTAACATCTGCTCCAGGGCAGACGTTAATTTTTTAGAGTAAAAATGTGCGCATAGGGGTAGATTTTAAAAACATGCGTGCACGTCCATGTGGGCTTGCTACCCGGCGTGTGCACATGGATGCGTGAATTTATAAAATGCGTGTGCCGGCACGCGCATGTTATAAAATTCGGGGCGGCACACACAAGATGGGATGAAATAATGCAATTTTCATGCGCCAACGCATTGCAGCCTTCCCCAGTTCCCTCCCAGTCCGCTCCAATTAAGGAGCGGACTGGGAGGGAAATTTCCTATCCCTCTACCTACCTGCCCTCCCTCACTCTTCCCCTCTCCTCCCTGACCCTTTAAGAGTTTCTACCTTTTTTTTTTTTGGTTTGTTTTAGAACCTATGCCAGCTCCCCGGACCGCCCCACTGCTCTTCTGATGCCTTTTGCCTGTTTTCCAGAAAGAAGCTTCAGAGGAGTCAACACTCAGAGACACCTACAGCGCTTAATCTTGTTTTCTCTCTTCAGGATTTGGAGGAACCTTGTCCAGGTTTCTCTGATGAGAGCGACTGAATCATTGGTTTTCTATCCAGGAGAACACAAAGTAGACACCTTTCCCCATGAAGGTGGAGTTCAGCACAGCGTGCAATATTTGTGACTCATTCATGGATGGTGGGAGCATCCTGTATCATTTAAGGGTGGTGGCAGCACCCACTGTAGCCAGCGGTGGCAGGGCTGGCAATTTCCATACGCTTCACTACTTTTCACCTGATTCTGGTAAACATTCTTGATGTATGTTTAAGTTTTCATTTGACAGGATGGAGTCTGTAGGTTTTGTTTGTTAGTGCCTACACCAGGAGTAGAGCCTGTTTGGGTCTGGGGCCCCACCCAAGCTGAAAGTTGGCTGCCTTGCTCTCCAGAGGTTTATGGTTGTAAGAGTAGTATTGTTTTATGTATAAGGTTGTTTCAGTTAGGCACACTTGTAAAATCTCAGCCTCTTGCCCAGATTTGATTGAGTGAGAGGGGGTGTGGCGGACCCTACATTCACGCTACCAGTAAGTTCTGGGTGTTAAGTGTTAGCTAGCTAGGGCAGGATGGTTAGTGGAGAGGATTCATTCAATTGCCGCCCCTCCTTCTGCAGGTTCTGGAATGGCAGCTCCTTTGCCACAGATTAGGGGAAAGTCCTATGAATCTGACCAAGAATTCAGAGGCAGATAGAATCTTATCTTTTGTTATTTTTCAGCCTCAGTCAGAGGAACCAAGCAAGCCCTGCTTGGTGGTCCTGACCAGGGTCGGGAGGGTTTTTTTCCTTTCCAGTCCACTCACTGGCTGGACTGTTTTTTTCCCTCTGGGTACATTTGTTGGAATTTAACCTTGTAAATGGTAGGAGCCTTACTAGAGCCTGCTCAGCTCCTGGGCCCAGAGAATGGGGAACCCTGGGTCTGGGCCTGGGCAGGTTAGGGAAAACCTGCCCTCCTTATACTCAGTGAAAAAGGGGGTATCAGTGACCTACTGTAAGAGTACACAGGGTTAACTTCCATTTCTGAAAGAATAATTTCAAGATCCAGGAGACAGTTCTGACTGCCCTTCCTTCTTGACCGGAGCACAGAGAGTCCTGCTTCAGGGGATCCCTCCCTCTCTGTGCAGAGACTGTGACATTGTATCTTTTCCAGGTGGAGGGATGTCCTGCTCAGCTAAAGAACCCCCCATCCACCTGGGGATTCTATTTTTCCAAGCCCTGGAGGAAAGAAATCCCCCTGGTTCTGGCAACCGATATCCCTGCTCAGATTGAGGAGGACATTGTAAAAGAGAGAATAACCTGTGGCGCTGTGGATCAGTTTTGTGCCATTTTCACGGATTTACAGCAGTAAAGATTTGTTTGGACAATAACATGGTAGCTCTTTTGACTTTATTTGGCACCTCCAGCTTCCACTGGGACATATACCTACCCCTCCCCAGGGACCATAACACCCTTAGCACTCGGGGCCTTGGGAATAATCTGCCCCATTCCCACTAGACAAAGAATTTAGGCCCTGAAAAGAAGAGATTGCACAACAGCTAGCCTTTCAAGGTTCCAGCCCCGAAGAGAAACAATAAATTATTTTATGGTCTCATTAGGTAGCAATCTGCACCCGGGGATGGGGTTACACTTCCATTGTGGGCCCATAAGGAAATTCATAGATGATCTGGTTCAACATCTGAAGCAAGCACATAGTTATCTCAAGAATGTAAGAGTTTCTTTAAACAATGTACATTTGTTAGGATTATGATTACCATTCTTAATTACCCTATAGTCTTTCTATTATCACTCCAATTGTTTTCTACATGTCTAGGACTTGTCATTAAAAGAGTAAAAATGAAAGCACTTTCTTCAGGTAAAATGCTGTTTTATACAAATAAATGTTTTTGGGGGTTTTTTTGTTTGTTTATTGCCCAACCTCTATACAGGGGATAATATGCCCGTATTTGTTAGCAATGCAAATACTTTTCTGTGTATATATTTGGAGGCATTTATGGGGTAGGATTAGGTTGGGGGAGGCACATATGTGGGTTGTTTTGAATAATCAAAACTCCCCATGCAGTTTTTCCTAAAAAAAAAAAAAAAAAAAAAAGTACCCACATAAAAAGCAGGTGCAAATTTGTACAGATTCCTTTCGTAGGGCAAAAAAGCAAATCTACCCATAGGATTTGCCTAAACCACTGATACTTTGATTATCTACCCCTATATATGTATAGTTACTTTTATATTTTATTACTGGGTGAATGGTAAGAGAAACAGCACAAGAGTTTATCAACACTGAAAAACAATATTGCAGTGTAAACCTTTAACTAACAGGAGAAAAGGCAAAGGATCTGAAGCATGTCATGCTATCTTTAGAGCTCAGCTTTAAGCCTATGAGTCAGAAACCTAAATGTCAAAGACTTTATAGGGGGGCAAAATACCATGCCAATGAATGTTGAGATTTTTCACACATTTTTGAATTACTAACATATTTAATTGGACTTCATTTCCGTTCAGTGAGGTATGAAATTGCACTGTTTAAGTTATAACAACTCATTATTAAAACAAAAAAAAAAATCTAGAAAGAAAAATAAAATCCCTGCATTAAGTAGTGTTTTGAAAATAACAATGAAAGACAACTACAGTTCATATAAAATGAAGACCACACTATGTAATCCAAGATAATATTTTGAATAACCTTGTTTCTCATTCTAAATGTGTTCAGGATTTTACAATCTGAGTCAATTGGACAGCAAATTTAAATATTGTGATCCTAGATATAGCAATGGTTGGTTAGAGTAAGCCTTGAAAACTCTAAGATCAATGTTCATCTTATTAGCTGGACAAATGACCAGTTTTAGATTTCCCTACACTGACAGTCTTCAACTTATCCAGCTATTATTTACCCATTTAAAAGTTAACCAGATAAGTTTGAGGGGAACCTGGGCTTTCTGTGGTGGAGTTAAGTTTGCCAAATTCATTATCCGACTAACTCTGATATTAAGAGTTAGCCAACGGATTCAGCCTCAACAAATTCGTTAATAACACAACAAAAGAATGTTTCTTTAAACTACAGACCTTAAAGAAACTAAAGCCACTCCTGCTATACAGAGACTTCCGCATGGTACTTCAAGCCATCATACTTCCCAAACTGGACTACTGTAACTCCCTCCTACTAGGCCTACCAGCATGCACCACCAAACCACTTCAGATGGCCCTAAATGCCTCTGCAAGAATCCTCTCAAACGCCAAAAAAAGAGACCACATCACTCCAATCCTTCATCACCTCCACTGGCTTCCGATTAAATACAGGATCCAATTCAAGTCCATAATGATGATACACAAGGCACTACACAACATAGCTCCTCTCAACTTAACGTTTCAAATTCAGCTACACACCTCCATGAAACCGACGCGAAGTGCGTATCAGAACAGACTAATCACCCAACCGGCTAAATCCTCCCTGAGGAAACGCGCGCTTTCCACAGCGGGCCCTTCACTATGGAACTCGCTACCTCCAGACCTCCGCCTTGAACCTGACCACGCTACATTCAAAAAGAAACTTAAGACTTGGTTGTTTAAACAAGCATTCCTAGAAAGCTAAAAGCAGGAAGAAAGTCATGTTTCAGACTATTCGCTCTCTGAGTCATTTATTTATCTTATACCTTTATAATCATATATATTATATTCTATCATGTTAGAACCTTATAACCACGCTATTTATTTATTAGGTATTATTTATAACTGTCAGCAATATATACTAATTCGTTAATTTAATTAATATGTTCAATGTTTATGTTCAATGTCCAATGTTCAATGTTAATTAATATGTTCAATGTTCAATGTAAACCGCTAAATGAAGCGATAGTTCTTGTTTCTTGTAAACCGGGGTGATATGTATTTTATACAGGAACCTCCGGTATATAAACCCTATAAATAAATAAATAAATAAATAAATAAATAAATAAATATAACACATCCAGTTAATACTGGTCAAGCTGGAGAGCAGTCCTAAAGTTAGCCGGTCATGTTTATCTCATTAAGACTTTATCCATCTCTATCAGTAGAATGCCTAATCAGCAGAACTCCACTGACTATCAAAACAATTTGTTTAGCTATCTTTTGCCAGAAAAATAGTCCATCCACTGCTTTTCTATTAGTTTCCACAGTGAGGCCCAGAGACTCCTGTGGCTAATAATATGGATCCAAGATTATGGATCAGAAACATTTAAAAGGCCAGCACATATGGAGGTAATTTTCAAACTGTACACTTTAGAACAAAGTCTGAAGGTACCTTGGGCTGTACTCTGATTTTCAAAGAGAAAGTACACATTGTCACAAACCACTGGTTGCCCTGTCTGGGTATCTGTTAGATCTGTTCCACATTACTCTGTATCCTTCCCATATTATCCTGTTCCTTCTCACAGGTTCAGTTGTAAGGAGTTCAGGAAATGGTGGAATTTGATCTTATATAAAATTTCAATTCCTTGGGTTCTGCTGGACCAATCTGTACACTCAGAGATTTCCCCATGCCTCAGCTGCTGGAGACAGAGGATACACCTCCTTCATGATCTCATCATTGCTAACAAAGGAAGTTTGGCCCTTGGCCCTTGTAAGCAACTTTCTGCCAAGAACCGGACAAAGACCTGTTCTGTGACACAAGGGCCCATACCCTCCTACTGGAAGTAATTTTAGAGTATTTATCTCTTGAGGCTTTTTTCCCTTCCCTCCCCCCAAGGGACAGGGTGGAAAAAGAGAAAAAAAGAGAGAGAGAGAATCTGGTTTAACTAAAATGTCTCTCATGGCAGATCCTGTATTCCTTGGTATATCCTGGACTGGTCTATCAGGTCTCAAGTAAAGGGAATTATCAGGTAAGATCAAATAATATCACCTTCCTTTTCCTCCTGCTAGACCAGCCCTTACACTTGGGAGTTACCAAAGCTGCAACTAGTCTGGGAGGAGGAAGACAGGATTTCCCTAAGAACCCCTGCCCCAAAGTCCCCATCTGCCTTGACTTGTATGTAATATTTTGAGAATAAATTTAGAGACCGCCAAGTGGCATCCATACAGATTTCATCTAGGGTGTCTGAAGATACTTCTGTCAAGGACAATGATTAATGCCTTGTGAAATGTGCTTGGAATGCTGCCAGTCCTTGTCTACTCTTGGTAAATAGGCTACAAGATTGCTTCTTTAATCCTCATATTTTCGATGACCTCCAAACAGCACAATCTGCCTGTCTTGCTGAAGAAGTTGGTCACTTTCTGACATCTTAAGAGAATGCAGCATACATCCAGAAGATGAAGTCTAACCTCCTTACCTCTAAAATCCCTTCCTCTATAGGCTGGGTTAGATACCACCTGGTTTAAATGGAAGAGAAGCATAACCTTGGGAAGAATGATGGTACTGGTTGGAAGATGACAAAGTGTGTAGAAACATTAAATTGGGCTAGCTACATTAGAAAGCCTACAGTTTTGAGTTGTGCATACCTGAGAGAATAGCCAATAATAAAGGTGGTCTTTAATGAAAGGTTCTTAAGGGATACCTGTTTTACTGGTACAAAGTGAGTCCATACTAGGGCTCTGAGGACCGTATTGAGATCCCACCAAGGGCCAACAGGGCTAAAAGGGGAGTCATATATTCTTCACCCCTTTAAGGAGCACACTATATCCAGGTGTGTGGCAAATTGAGTACCTCTGATGCAGTCTCTATAGCAGAATATGAAAGCTACCTGTGCCTTCAGAGAATTGAGGGCCAAATCCTTCTCCAGGCTCTTCTACAAAAAGTCTATATTTTGTGAAATGTCTAATTTCCAAGGGGAGATTTTCTGTGTCCAACAGATCTGGAAAGAGATACGAAGAGCGAAGTGATCAAATTTGCAGATGACACAAAATGCAAGGTAGTTAAATCTCAAGCGGATTATGATAAATTGCAGGAGGACCTTGCGAGACTGTAAGATTGGGCTTCCAAATGGCAGATGAAATTTAATGTGGACAACTACAAAATGATGCATATAGGGAAAAATAACCCTTGCTATAGTTACACAATGTTAGGTTCTATCTTAGGAGTTACCAGCCAGGAAAGAGATCTTGGCGTCATAGTGGATAATACATTGAAATTGTCAGCTCAGTGTGCTGTGGTGATCAAAAACGCAAACAGAATTTTAGGAATTATTAAGAAAGGAATGGCAAATAAAATGATGGATGTCATAATGCCTCTGTCTCTCCATAGTGAGACTGCATCTTGAATACTATGTACAATTCTGGTCGCCACATCTCAAAAAAGATATAATTGCACTGGAAGGGTAACCAAAATGATAAGTGGCATGGAACAGCTGACCTATGAGTAAAGGCCAAGAAAGTTAGGGCTGTTCAGTTTGGAGAAGAGACAGCTAAAAGGGGATATGATAGAGATCTACAAAATCATGAAAGAACAAACAAGTTAAAGTAAATTGGTTATTTACTCTCAGATAATAGAAGGACTAGGGGGCACTCCATGAAGTTAGCAAGTAGTTCATTTAAAACAAACTGAAGAAAATTATTTTTCACTCAGTGCATAGTTAAGCACTGGAATTCATTGCCAGAGGAATGTGGTTACATCCTCTGGCAATGAAGTTAGTGGAGCTGGGTTTAAAAAAGGTTTGGATAAGTTCCTAGAAGAAAAATCCATAAACTGCTATTAATTAATAAGCAATAGTAGCTTGAGATTTATTTAATGTTTGGGTACTTGCAAGGAACTTGTGACTTGAATTGGCCACTGTTGGAGACAGTATACTGGGCTTGGATGGACGCTTGGTCTGACACAGTATGTCATATCTTATGTTCTTATGAACTCTTCAAATAGGTGACATGTTTGAAAATAGGCTAATTACATTGAGCTTTTATGTGCCCTTATCATGGTCATTACCATTAAGGTGGAGTAGCTCCTCCCTCACAGGCATGCTCTTTCAAGGACCAGGTTGTATGACATAATGGAGATGGGTATTCATTGTTACTGGACCCTGTCACAATAGCTCATAGTCCCTGGATAGATTTAAAGGCGCTCCCACCAGGAGTCATAGTAGACCTGCATATCATAGTCTTCTTGGAAAATCCAGGGCTACCAGAATCACCACTGAGGGGTGATCCTCTGTCTTCTTTATTACCCTGCCTATAAGAGGTCAAGGTGGGAAGGCATACAGAAGTCTGCCACTTGGCAAAAGACTGTTCAGGGCATCTATTCCACTGGATCCTGCTTCTGTCCCGAGGCTGAAGAACACATTACCCTAGAAATTCACTCAGGTGCCATCAGATTCATAAACAGGGGATGCCACTATTCAATTCAATCATTTAGAAGGCTTCCCAGTTGAGCTCCCATGACTCCTGTGGGTTGAGCCTGTTTCACCTGAGAACGTTTTTTTTTGATATTTTCTCATCCTGCAATGTGAGATGCTTATAAAAAGAGTAGGTTTCTCTTTGCCAGTTCTCCCTCTAAGCTGTGCATGTGTGCAATGCAATGTGTGTGTAATGTGCATGTAATGTATGTGCATACAACAAAGTGGTAACTACAAAAGAGACCTACTGGGGATTTCGCTTAAAAGAGCACTGCTGTACCAATATAGGTGAGACTGGAAAACTGCCCACAGACCCCCACGAGCAGGCAGTGCCTTGCCTTCTTGGCTTAAAAGAGCACTGCTGTCCCAATATAGGTGAGACTGGAAAACTGCCCACAGACCCCCACGAGCAGGCAGTGCCTTGCCTTCTTGGCTTAAAAGAGCACTGCTGTCCCAATTTAGGTGAGACTGGAAAACTGTCCATAGACCCCCACAAGTAGGCAGTGCCTTGCCTTCTTGGCTTAAAAGAGCATTGCTGTACCAATATAGGTGAGTCTGGAAAACTTACCCCTAGACTCCCATGAGGCAGTGCCTTCTTGGCTTAAAAGAGCACAATAAAATAAATGCAGTTAAATAAAAAGCCTGGCTTGCACAGCAGCAAAAACAGTGAAATATCTTTTTCAATTGCAATTCTATCAAACTAGCTAGAAATTGAATATATCTCCCACCCATAACACCCAAATCCGCTTGCAGCCTACCCCAGGGGGTAAAATAAGCAGAAAAATGCCACTGCTAGCAGATTCTCTCAGTGGCACAGACAGAGAGACCGTCTCAGATCAATAAAAAAAAGTGCAGTCAAAAAAAGTATGGCTAGCTTGTGTGGCAACACTGAAGCAAATTTGAACAAATATATTTTTCAATGGAAAATTCTATCAAAGCAGCTAGCATATTGAATACAGATTTGAGACACTCAGACTAGCTCTAAGTTCAGCCACCTCCCCGGACCACCTCCCCAGATCATCCCCGCCAAGAAAGTGCGTGGCACACCACGTGCTTAATATATAAATAGTGCTGCGTCATCAGGAATAGCGTCACAGAGCACTGAGTGAGCGTGGCGATTGGCCGCATTAGAAAAATTCTTAGCTCTGATAGGTTGCCTTCTGGTCTCCTTGCCAACCTGTCTAACCCATTCTATGACAGGGCTGTGAGGTCACTTATGACTTACAGGAAAGGGCTGGTTTTTGCTATCTCCTATTTCAAATGGCTGCTAAGAAATCACTGCGAGCCAAAAGAATGAAACTAATATGATATGTTGTATTTGTGGGGGATCGTGATGCATTTCACGAACCCACGAACACAACGAATAGGGACATATGTGTTGCAGACTGCCAATGCGTTGAAAATGAAAGCACGTCCCTACCATATCATTTGGTTGCCCTTCTCTGCACTTTCTCCAATGCAGCTATATCCTTTTTGAGATGTAGTGACCAGACTTGCACACAGTATTCAAGGTGCAGTCTCACCATGGAGCGATACAGTGGCATTATGACATCCTCTGCTTTATTTTCCATTCCCTTCCTAATAATTCCTAACATTCTGTTTGCTTTTTTGATCGTCACAGCACACTGGGCCGACAATTTCAATGTATTATCCACTATGATGCCTAGATTTCTTTCCTGTGTGGTAACACCTAAGATAGAACCTAACATTGTATTACTACAGCAAGAGTTATTTTTCTTTATATGCATCTCTTTGCACATGTCCACATTAAACTTCATCTGCCATTTGGAAGCCCAATCTTCCACTCTCAGAAGGTCCTTCTGCAATTCATCACAATCCACTTGAAATTTAACTATTCTGCACAATTTTGAGTCTTCTGCAAATCTGATTACATCACTCATTGTTACCCTTTCTAGATCATTTTTAAATACATAAGAAACACCGGTCCACATACAGATCCCTGAGGCACTCCACTGTTTGCCTTTTTCCACTGTGAGAAACTGATCATTTAATCCTATACTCTGTTTCCTGTCTTTTAACCAACTTGCAATCCACAAAAGATCATCACTTCCTATGCCATGACTTTTTAGTTTTCTTAGAAGCCTCTCATGCGAGACTTTGTTGAATGCCTTCTGGAAATCCAATTATACCATATCTACCGGTTCATCTTTGTCCATATTTTTGTTCACCCCTTCAAAAAAAATGTAGGAGATTTGAGAGGCAAGACTTCCCTTGGGTAAATCCACCAATGACTTTTGCAACAAAATAGCAACGTACTTCAAACAAAAAATAGAAAATATATCCTCTGATTTCGCATCACTCCCACTCCTTAAATTCACTTGACCTCAAGTGACCAGTTCGCTATCAGAATTTAACACAACAAACCTAAACACTATAATCCATATTATAGCAAAATCCAAACCATTTAATAGCCCCTTTTAACCCTTGTTCTGGAAACTTACTGAAAGTTATTAAAGAACACATTGTTCTCTCTAAATCTGACATAGTGAACGCATCCCTCTCCCAAGGTATCTTTCCATCCTCATTGAAAAAACATCCATCCTACCAATCCCAAAGAAAAAAAATATGAAGATCCTTTAGACATCACAAATTACTGTCCAATTGCTACCTTCCAATCAATAGCCAAAATCATAGAATCCATGGTACTTCAACAACTCTCCGATTATATGCAAGAAAATAATATTCTACATAACAACCAACATGGTTTTAGAAAAGGGCACAGTATGGAATCTCTATTTATTTCTTCATTTGACACAATCCTTAGAGGTTTTGACACTAACGCAGACTATATCATGATTTTACTAGACATCTCAGCTGCTTTTGAAACCCTCAATCATGAAATGCTCCTATTAAATCTTAAACAAATTGGTATATCTAGTTCTTCTCTACAATGGTTCCAATCTTTTTTTTTTTTTTTTAATTCTATATTTGTAGCTTTTCAAGATTTTACAAACCAAAACCAGTTTATAACAGAAACAGCGGATATCTCACATAGACAATTTTTTAAATTTGACAGAAAAAAAAAAAAAGCACCAATCAATATTCAAGTGTGATATCCTAATATTAACATCATTGATTCTAATTCGGGCTAGAATATGGGAGTTTGCAAAGTATAATAAATTAAAAGAGATAAATTTAAGATTAGGCGGACATAAGAGACCTACTTTCTTTTATATTTATGTCTCTGGGGATGATGTGGGATTTTTAAAGACTCTATAAACCCAGCTAATTGCTCTGGCATAAAGAAAATATTACATTCATCCCTCCTTTTACTAAACATTTGCAGGGAAAACGTAACAGAAAATTGTAGCCTAGTGCAATTACATCTTGATGAAGAACTAAAAAGTTTTTTCATCTCTGCTGAGTCATTAAAGCTAGGTCTGGAAAATTTTAACATTCGAATCATAGTACTTAATGGGATATTTCCTGAAGTATACTTTCATTATTTTATTTACTTCAAAATGTGTAACTAGAAAGATCAACAGTGTTCCTTTATCAATTACAACCAATTCTGAATCCTCTAGGAAATTTGTCAAGACACCTTGGAATGGAATGTTGGAGTCTCTGTTTACTCTCTACCTGGGTAACATCAAGCTAGGCTGAGAGAACATTGCACAAATCTCATCTTTGGGTGAGTTTCCTCACTCCGAAGGTCATCAGATCTTTACAAGAGAGAACAGTTCTGTTCGCATGTCTCACTTTGAATGTCAAAGTGGCCCCTAACCCCTACACTAAAACCTAAACCTCAACTTGAGTTACTAGATGGGCCTCCCATAGAGATATAAATACCTATATAGCATGAGGGCATTATGGCTAGTCTCTCTCTCTCTCTCTTTCTCTCATACAGCTTGGCCAAAATTTGCATCACACCAAACATTAATGGTGTTTTTTGCATGCAAAAACACCATATAGCACTTTGATAAATGACCCCCTATGTGACATATTAAATTCAGAGGCTTTTACTATTCTTGTTTAAGGGCATAAATGGCTTGGTATTATTAGCCTTTTCTTCAGATTCAAAGCTTTATCAACCTTTGAAGCCATTATGATCAGGAACACAATTGTTATTAGAGGTCCATCTTGTAAATTTGTGTGGTTGGACAAATCTCACAAACGACTTTTTATGATTCAAGGTCCTGTTTTACGTAATTCACTAATGGTAGAAATTAAAAAAGAAACATCTCTCCTTAAGTTAAGGAAATTGATTAAAGCTTTCCTATTTAATCAACTCTATAAAATTTCATAGATTAAGCAGCACAGTTCTATGCAACTATACAGTTGCAGTAAATTTATTTAATTGGAAGTGATATTATTAATTATATTTATCTAAGCTCAAAGTAAAAGTTAATAGTGGATACGGTAATCATTTTATTATGAGTAACTGAGATGAAAAGCAGCCATTTTTCAATTTTTAGATTATTGTCCTGATGGTTGTTGTTGTTATGTTTTAATTATTTTTTGTTTGTATTTTGTACTTTTTATTATGAATCTTTTATTGTAAACCACTTAGAAACTTTGGTAAGTGGTAAGTATTTTAAATTAACAAATAAATAAATAAAGGGTATATTGCTGTCCACCCAACTGAATAGCATGCATGTTGCCTATTCAGTTCTGGGGTGGTGAGTGCTCCCTTTTTTGTTCACATACGCCACCACTGTAGCATTGTCCAAGAGGACACTGACTGCCCTTCCTTTTATTATTGGCAGAAAGTACTGCACACTAGCCTGATGACTCTACTCTGTTTCTTGATCATATTGCCTCCTCTCTTTTCTAGCACCCCTGTATCAGCTGGCCCTGACATATTTTCAGGAGACGTCTGAGCAAATGTTCATGACCATGTCATCTGCTTTATGGGACAAACTGAAGGGTTGTACAGGAGAAAAAAAAATGTTTTTATTTTTGGTTCCTATTTGGGAGGATTTTTTCCACAAATTTCAGTTTGTGGTATGTTTGATTTGTTTTCATTCGTGAGAAAAAAACAAATCAAACAATAAAAAAAAAAAGGCCCCAAAATAAGGCTTCCCAGGGCCTCTTGCCCAGCTGCCTGAAAAAATGCCTGGGCAGGGATTGCCCCCAGCCTCCACTTACCCAGTCCAGAGAAGATTCAATAGCTTTGGCCTAGGCCCAGGCCGAAGCTTCAGCCTTGCATTGTCTGAAGGTGCTGTTGGTTGCTATGACCTGGGCCTACTCAAGGCTGAGGTTTTGGCTTGACCTGGAGGCCAGATATCGATGCCTGGGCCTTGGCCTAGGCAAGGGCTAGGACCCATGCCTGAAGTCATGACACAACATGTAGGCTGAGCCATTATGCTGGGTCCTCAGCCTAGGCCAGTTCCCAGATCCTTGCTCGATGCCGCAAACCAGCCAGGAGGCTTGGTTCCAATGATGAGGCCTCAGCACAGACCCAGGCCCAATGCCATGACTCAACCCAGAGGTTGGGTCCTGATACCTGGGCCTCAGCCAAGACTGGAGCCTAGACCCAGGCCCAATGCCTAGCCCTCAGCTCAGACCAAGGCCAAATGCTAAAGCCCAACCCAGAGTCTGTTCCTGATGCTGGGGCCTCGGCCCAGACCCAGGCCTGAAGCCACAACCCAACATGTAGGCCAGGTCCTGACACCAGGGCCTTGGCCTGGACCCCTGCCTATCACTATAACCAAATCAAAAGGCTGGATTCCAATGCCAGAGCCTCAGCCCAGATCCAGGCCCAATGCTGCAACCTGGAACAGGAGGATGGGTCCCGATGCAAGGTCCTAGGCCAGGACATAGGCATGATGAGGATTCTTGGCCAGGATGCCATGTCCTGACACCTGGGCCTTTACCCAGGATCAGGCCCAGGCTTTGTAGCCCAGACAGGAGAGACTTTTCTTGATCCTCTTTGTTCTCAGTACATAAAAGCCAAATGATGCCATCTTCTGGGGTCGCACCAAACTTAATTAACTCCAGCACATTTACTCCATTGGACATCACCATTGTGATGTATGGTAATGTATATGGCGCAATCCCAGCAGACAGCGTCATTTGTCTTGCAATTGAGAAATAATAAGAGGACCAAGAAGAGGCTATCAGACTTGGGCCTGATCCTAGGTCGAGGCCCAGGTGTTGAGAGCTGGCCTCCTGGTATTGAGCCTGCATCTGGGCCAAGGGCTTGGCATTGGGCCTGTATCTTGGCTGAGGTCCTGGCAGTGGTCTTGTGTCTGGACTGATGCCCTGGCATTGGGATCTGGCTTTGTGGTAAGGTTGCAGCATTGGGTCTGAGTCTGGGGTGAAGCCCTGGTATTGGGACCCAGTCCCCATTTGGGTCATGGAATCAAGCTTGGGTCCATGGCCCAGCCTAGGCTGAGGCCCCTGCTTTGGGACCCGGCCTCTGGATTAGGTTGCAGTTTTGGCTCTAAGTCCAGGCCCCAGCCTAGGCCGAAGCCCCAGCATTGTGACCCAGCCTCCAGGTCAGGTCGAAGCATTGGTCCTGAGTCCAGGCCAAGTCCCCAGAATCGGGACTTGGCATTCGTCGGATATCTGATGGAAAAGGTAAATTTTTGTTTTTTCTGTTTAATATTCTGGGATCTCAGCTGAGACCTCAGAATCAGCCAGTGCCTCGGGTCTCGGCCTATGCTCTAGTCAATGCCCCAGCTTTTGACCTAGGCCAAGTCACCAGGGATGTGTTTGGGCATAGGCTGTGGCCCTTGCTTTGGGCCTCAGCCTATGCCTTACTCAAGGCCCAGGGTTCAGGCCTATACCAAATCCGGAATCATTAGTGTAAAATCAAATGAATGGATAAGGTTCATTTCATTTGGGTTGTCCCCAATTTGATTCATGCCCCCCCCAAATTAGCCATATTCATCGCATTTTTCAGTTTCATTTTAAACGAATGCACATCCCTAAAAAATGTTCTGGGACATCGCAATTGCACTTTCTACAAACTTCTCCAATTTTTTAACATGTTGGGTTTAAGCGCTGTGAAAATTTATTGACCGCTTGTCATTAACCCGCTTCTACATCTTGCAGAACTATATGTGTTTGAGACCTTCGGGTCCGTTTTTGAAGTGCTTTGCAGTTCATTGCGATGTCCCCGGAGGGACTAATTCATCTTCTACATGTTTACAACTAAATGAGTCAGTTCAGGATTCAGTCTTTTATGGTTTGTCTGCTGTTTTTGTGATTTTGATTATTTGTTTTTTAATTTTATATTTTAATTGACCTACTTTACTTTTACTGCTTTTAATAACTAACTTATTTCATACTTTTTAACAGAGTTAGTTATTACTATTTTATAAATGTATTATATTTATTATATGTTTTAAACCCTGTAAACTGTTTGTGAAAGCACGTCTGATGTGACGGTATAGAAATACAATAAACTAAACTAAACTAAACTGGGCTTGAAGTTTAATTGTTAGATAATTTTGATTTCGCCGCAACTTGAGCTGCAGTATTATCCTTTCTAAGAACCTTTGGAATTGATCCCACTGACGCAGCCTGACACGAAACACAGCCGTGTCAGGGCTTTGTATGATTACGTGTCTATGCTTTTTGATTTAAACTCTGTGCACTATTACTGTGTGCACTCATTAAACTATTAATGTTTTGTTTATAGTGCTATTGTCCAGTTTAATTGATTGCCGCACATTATTCTGTTTTTGATGTATAATAATGGACATGAACACTGGATCAGGTGAATTAATAAAGAGGCACCAAGTTGTGAGAAAGGCAGGGCTAAATAGGGCTGGCCTTGCTGAGTAATAGGATCATCAAGGAGGTGGTTAGAATTGGAGAAAGTATGACTCCATGCGGACCTCTGCAGGTGAGGAGGTTGCCTAGCAGTCAGAATTGTTATATCTTGGCAACCTGTATATCTTTCAGGCAAGAATGAAGAGATGGAATGGGCAAGTGTAATTTGAATATCTGCATATCTTTTTCATTTGTTGAATGTTGGTCATCCCAGGTACTCATTGGATGCCTTTGAATTTTGGTTCATGTTTATTGGTGCTTCTAGTGTTGCAATCATGTATAAAGACAAATGTTTGACATAGAAATCCTTCTGAACCCTTTTCAGGATTGTTAAAATACACTGTGGTTAAAACTACATCCCTGAGGCAAATCAGCAAAATACTTGGCCATTTTTGGGACTCTATTCTTTCTTTGAGCACAATCTTTTGCTCAAGAAGGTTTTGCAAAGATATTAATTTATTTAAATAAATGTGGAGTGATATAAGAGATTGATGATTAAAATGGTGACAGAACTTGATAAAATTGTGTATGGGCATGATGGTCTCTAACTCAATTTTTTCTAAGTAATAAAATTACAGTACATTTTAAGGGATATAATTCATGTCAGCATTCATATTCGTTTTTTTCATATTTAGGGGACATTGTGGGTCATCGTCACTCAAGGCTGGCACCAGAATTGGTGGAAAAGCAGTCTTTTTGAAAATCTGTATGTCTTTGCTTGGGCTTCCAGAATTTCCATGCAAGTGGCAAGATGATGAAAGTACCCTGAAGACCTTGCTGTTGTTCTGCCTACATGCCATGCCCCAGATATACCTCCTTATGGATCTTGCTGCCTGTGCTATGTCCACCGGCCTGCTACCATGCCTCCGCTACACTAGCAAGGGAGTTTTGGTGCCTCTGTGTTGTTTGCTGTTTGGATCTCAGCCTAATAATCCTACCCTGTTTGTTGATTATAGTGAAAAAATATGGGACAAATGAGAAAAAAGTACATATTCCTCTTTTCACCCCCAACTCTTTTCAGGTTTTCTACCTTACTTTTTTCTTATAAATCTCTAGGATCCCAGCCTAGTTCTTCTACCCTTATTTATTTATTTTTCAGGTTCTTATATTCCACCTATATTGGGGACCCATGCTGGACAGTTTACAGTATCAAAATAAAAGCAAACACTACTCAAAAACAGCAACAGTTTAGCAACATAAGACAAGGCAAGAAAATATAGCAACAAACAGCATGCAATGAGCAAAAATAGAGGGTTCGGCAAAACATTCAAAACCAGCAGTAAGAATTAGAAACAGGGAGTAGGCAAAAGTTTAGGAGAAAGCCATTTCTGTTATACTGGAGTGTGTTTTCCCTAAGGAAGAAAAGAAGGTATAGCAGAAAAGATACACAGAAGAGACCTTGTACATGTTCTAAATGTGGGGAAGTTTTCATGGTGCTTTGGTGTATTGAATCCACTCTTTGTGCTGCTTTGTCTCTTTATTGTTGCCTTGGGTTTTTTCTTGTCAAATTTTCTGCTTTGATCCCCTTTCATGGTGTTTTAGGATGTTGATGCCATGCTTGGTGCCACTTTGCCTCTAATGCTGCCTTTGAGGATTCATGGCACTGTAGTAGGTGATCTCTTTCGAAGCCTAGGTGTGTTTCCCCCCCCTCTTTCTGCTTCTTTACTACTCTCACAGTGCCTTGAAGAACTCCTGCCATTGCTGGTATGCTTTTACCATGACTTAGATGATTCATGCCACTTTTGGTGCCTCTTTGCCACATTCTAGGCACCTTGAAGCTTTTTCCCTTTTCTGATGATGTCTTCCTACTTTTCATTAGAATTGATGAGAAAACTCCAATTTTGGAGCCCAATACACTGCAGTGCTTTCCCAATTGATTTTAATGGTAAACAAATAAACGAATGAAACAAAGAAATATATATATATATATATATATATATATATATAATTTTTTTTCTTTTGAAACTAATGAACTGAAAGGAGGTGTCCTACAAAGTGAATGAATGGAAATTAATTTTTTTCTTCTGCACATCCCTTGTGCTGAACAGTTAGTAAACATAAACAAGCTAACCACAAGCCATTAGGCATAATAGGTTTATTTTTAAACATATAAGATATGTTAGGGATGACAGATTGTTTTCCAATTATCTGTTTCTCTGTGTAGAAAATAGAGTTTCAAGTTTTATGCGAATTACAAATTGATCATTTTTACCACTGAAATCTTTTCTGCATTAGTTAACTGAACCGTGTTTATGTTTGGCATTTTTAACCCACTTAGATTCCTTGGCTCAGCCCCAGTTAGGTTGCCAATTGACTTCATGTCACAAGGAACAGGCTAATTCATTCACTAGTTTTACCCCACTGATTGCAGGAACTTGGTAGTCAGAGAGACTGTGTGCACATAATAAGATGAATTTACAAAAGAGTTACACATGTATAATGGCCCCCTAGGCTCATTACCATTATGGCCCTTGGTTATTCCTTGTTAGTAGTGCAGTATAGATCAGGAAAGAGGGGATGCACTATCCCATACAGTCCCTCCCATTGAGGGAATTGGGATGGACATCCTTTTGAGATTATTTGAAAGCTGTGAGCTCTGGGGACAATGCAGGTTGGTTTGGAAGCTAAAGGAGATGTTTGGAGTGTTTTCCTCAGTTGACTTTTGGGCCTAACTTTGGGCTCAGGTACCAACTGCCTGTAGTTTTAGGGCAAAGTTAAAGAAGCTTTCTTTGAAGTTCACTCCTTGGCTGTTGTGTAGGCTACCTATTTGTTTTTCAGGATTTTGAAGTTTTTCCTTTGTAAGAAGCCTGCAAGACATTTGAGTAATAGCCTGGAGGGAGATCACAGTGAAACCTTTCCCTGGGGGGGGGGGGGGGGAGCAGGATAGGGAAGACCTGCCCCTCCGATACCTCCTGGAGGACAGAAGTATGGTGGTGACCCGCAGTAGAGACCTTCTGGTGTTTTGAATCAGTTTGCTGGGAAAGAGACATTTTTGGTCAGAAGATCTGGGAGGAAGAGTTTGCTACCCTTCTTCCTGCCTTACAAGAGGAGCATCAAGAGCTCCCTTGTTTTATTGTAACTGCGTTCCTTAGCCTTCTCTTGTTTAATGTTTTATTACTAGTATGATTATTATTATTATTATTATTAGGATCAATGTTAATTTTTACCTTTTTGTTCCCCATCCACTTGTTAATTGTAAACCGACATGATGCGATATTTATCGCGAATGCCGGTATAGAAAAACTTAAAATAAATAAATAAAAATAAATAAATAAATACATGTTCCAAGTGGATCCCTTCCATCACGGGATTCAGGAAAGTGAGAGAGACTGGGAGAGAAAGAACTTGGAGAGGAAAACCATGAGTAGACTAAGTTGAAATCTTTTGAGGAGCCCCAACTGGAGGCTTTACCCCTGGGAGAGAGAGAAATTTTGATTCTGTGTGCAGAAACTGTGTTAGCATTTTGTCAGCCTTGAAGGTTTTTTTTTTTCCCAAACAAGATCGCTTCTGGCCACCTGGGAACCTCATTTGTCCAAGCCTTGGAGGGAAACTGTTTTCCTTGCCCTGGCAAAGTAAAAAAAGACCCTTACAAGATAGAGAGATAAAAAGATGTAATTGTCACCTGTGGGATAAGATCTGATGGGAACTTTACCATTTAGTATTCAGAACATACCTTCAGGACCTCAACTGATATTTTGGCAATCTGCAATATAATTAATTGTGTAGGATAATACCAGTACTTGTACCATCTACAAAACTGCATCAGGAAGAAAATATTTAAAATGTTTAACCTATCTCACTCCTAGATTCATCAAAATGTGTTTTTAATGCATTGATAATGCCCATGATAAGAAAAAGGAGTGTGTTTAGGGAGATTTTAGAAATACCACAATCCCAATTTTGTGCATCTTACATGAGAGAGAAAGAGAGAGAGCGAGAAAGGGAGAGACTATCGACAAGGCCCTCCTAGTAGTGAAGTATTTCTATCTCTATAGAAGGGCCATCTAATAGCTTGATGGACTATATAAACAGGGTACCATCAAGCTAGGCTGAGATAACATAGTACAAAATGTCATCTTTGTGAAACTTTCCTCACTCCAAATGACATCAAATCTTCACCAAGGTGTATTGTGCTGTTTGTACATCTCACGCTAAATGAGAAACTGGCCCCTAACCCTAAACCAACACCTCACTTCGACATATTAGATGACCCTCCTATAGAGATATAAATATTTGCACACTGTGAGGGCCTCCCCAGAATCTCTCTTTCTATCTCTCTCTCTCTCTCTCCACTTCCCTCTCCCTCCCTTTCAACCCTCCCAAGCCCAGACATGGCCCAAATTTATCACAAATTGCATTATGGCCTTTTCGGGTATATTGCACAGCCTAACGCAGGACTTACATGTTTAACCTTTGAAAATCAGGCACTAATTGCATAACTTCGCATTTGTTCACATTTAATTTTATCTGCTATTTGAATTCCCAGTCTTCAAGGACCTCCTGCAATTTCTCACAATATACTTATGATTTAACAACTTGAAATAATTTTGCATCATCTGCAAATATGGTCACCTCACTTGTCATCCCGTTTTACAACCATTTATAAATATATTAAAAAGCACAGGTTCCAGTACAGATCACCGAGACACTCCATTATTTACCTTTCTACATTAAGAAAACTAATTAGTAGGCATGTGCAGCAGGAAAAAAATAGTTTCATTTTAAAATTCATTTTGTGGGATCCTAATTCATTTCTTTAGTTTCAAAATGAAAATATATATATATTTTTTAGTCTGATTTGTTTTCACTTGCCATTAAAGTCAATGGTGGAAGCATTACAGATAATATTCAGCCTATATTGGGCTCCAGAATAGGGGTTTTATTATCAATTGTCTTAAAAATTGTTGGAAGATATAAACATAAGGGGGAAAAATCTCCAAAATACCAAGAAAAACTGAGATTAGAAAGGGGCACCAAAAGTGGCATGAATAGCCTATGACTCTGTAAAGGGGCAAAGGGGTTCACACATTGGCAGGATTTCACCAAGTCACTGTAAGAGGGACAAATAAACAAAAAAGTGAGAAGAACACCCCAAAGCTCCAAAAAAAATGTATCAGCAACAGTGCCAAGTTCAAGGCAGGCTGAGGACAAAGCATAGTCTGTTTCCATTCTGAGGTTGAAGCAGGCTAAGAACAAAGCATGGTCAGTTTCCAGAATGACAATGATTCCAAGGAGCCAGTCTCCATGGCCAAGTCAGGGTGTTTGAGAGTCTAGAGGCACCCTTCCCTTCAGCTGTTTCCTCTGTCTGCAACAAAAAGGAACTGGACAAGCAGAGTTGAGGAATAAGTTTCAATTAGAAGAAATATATGAGGCACTGCATCCAGCTAACCTTCAAATAATCTCTTGCCATTTACTAATTAAATGTAAATATACTAGAATACAGGTTAAATGATACATCAAGGTGCAATTGTATCACCCATTTTATCCAACAATATCTCAGTGCTGCTCAAACTGGCCCTCTGGCCCCACCCCCAAGAAAACAGATTTTCAGAATATTCCTAATGAATAGACACAGAATACATGTGCATTTATTGCCCTGATATATGCAAATAATCTCAAGCCTCATTAAGGATATCCAGAAATCTCAACTGATAAGTCTGCATGGGAGGCAAGGTTCATATGGATTTCAACTTTCTCAGTATTCTGGGTGCTACCAGAAACACAATCAGTGGCCTCCTGCAAAAGACTCACTGCACATACACAAGCAGATGGCTCTTGCAGGGCTCACTGCATAATTAATTCAGTTTGGAGATGGTCTTCATCTATAATAACCACAAAATGATCCCAGCTTCGTAGCTGGTCTCTTATGAGGCTCGCTTATGACAAATAACAGCAATAATAATGCAGTATTACTACTATTACTATCCATATATATATATGGAATAACCTAGTGGTTAGAGCAGCTGGCTAAAAACCAGGGAAGCCAGGATTTGTATTCTGCTGCTGCTCCTTGTGACCTTGAGCACCATCCATTGGCTCAGTACAAAACTAGGGCACCATTTAATAAGCTGTGTTAGGTCTACTGTACAGTAAATGGACTAATACAAGGTATTTAAAATACCACAATTATTTTCCCTCAGTTATTGTGAGTATGATAATAAGCCAATTACTGTGCAAATGCATGCTAATTAGTTCCTTGATAGTCAAAATAATGTAAATAAAATAATATGATTCCTCAAATATTGCAAGCTGCATAATTTGATTTAAAGTTAGCTACAACTCTTGAATTGTAGCTAATATTCCCTGGGAGCATGAGGATGCTAACTTGCATCCAGATGTTTCCAGGGCCATCTTCATAAAAAGGCCAATCACCCCAAATAAACACCCTCCTCCACAGTATTTACAAAACCCTGGGAGTCTATCAAGAGCCCCTATCCACCTTCCAAGCTGCTCCTAGAGGCAAACAAAATTGCTCAACTTTGAGATCCCCTGGCACTAGCATTACCCCCTCACCAAACCTCTCCCTTTTGACAATAACTCAGAGCTTCCAATAGGATCAAAGGTTTGACCAAGCTGGCTGATACCATTTTGATACATAGTAGCACCACCCTGGAGCCCTAAGGGGTGCTCTGGACCTCATTGGACTACCAGAGATGTATCACTAAGGTATGGTGAGCTTGGATGTGGATGGGGGTGCTGAGCTCTGGTAATTTTGTGAAAAGGGGAGGGGTTTGAGGAGAGAGCGAGGCCTGCACCAAGGTACCCAATTCTGAGCACATCTTTTCTTCAGCTGCTTCCAGGGGTGGCAGGGGAGAGATGGGACAGGAGATCTCAATAGACCGCCTGAGATTTGGTAAAACTGGGGAAATGCTATTCGGGCCAATTGGCCTCTTTAAGAAGATGGTCGCCCCAAAGCGCATGGTTGAGGTTTCTGCTAAACCATGGTATTTCTTCCCCGTGGTATGAGTACTTCAGTTTAGTAAACCCTTCCAGGGAAAATACCACAGCTTATTAATGACCCCCTTGGACAGTAAGGCCATATAAATGCCAAGAGCACTAGTCATGAATGGTAGTACATAAATAAAAAATATGATAATGTGTGTGGGTGTGTGTGTGGGGGGAGGGGGGTCATGAATCTGAAAGTGTAGCATTTTAGTACTTTTTTAGTTAAGCAACTATATCAACTTCCTTGTTTAGGTTAAATTTGTGTAAAAATTACAGTGAATGAGTCTATTGCCTCTTCGCTATTACCACCTTAAAAAATAGACCATTGGCATAATATTTAAAAATAAAACAGGAATTATGAGTTATGTACCTGTAAGAATCAATTAACAAGACCTATTTTTTGCTATAACAAAGCTTGGTAACTAAAGCCAGCTCTTGCATAATGCACTGTAGTTACGTGGTAACATATTTTTTAGTGATGGAATTTGAAGCAAAAATCCTTTAAATTAATAGATGTTTTAAAATAGTTTATTGTGTCCAGTTATTCAGAAGAACATCCATCTCTGTAAAGAAAACAAAGCAAAAAATCTCCAGAGAGGCTTTTGAATTGTCCTAGTAAAAAACAAAAAAGGAATGTGGAATCTATTGAAGAACTATTCAGGTCATTCTTCCTGAAAGCATTAATCTGTTACTTTCCAAAAAAAAGCACACAACTATAATATTTCATTACATTATTGCAAAAAACACCATAAACAGACAGGAAATCAAACATTGCATTATATTAAAACTAGTGAGAAAAATGTTCTGATTACAGCAAAAAATGTGAACATATTTGATCTTTAGTCATTTAATTAAGCACTTAAAAGGTTTAGACTAGGAAAAATGGCAGTGATATTTGTTGAAGGTATAGTTCAGCTCTGAAAAGAAAGGAACTAGGAAAAAATGAAAATCATATGTGTTACTCTAAGGACATTATATTGGTGCATAAGAAGAACTACTGTAAAATAGGTATTCACTTTATTTATTTATTTATTTATTTATTTATTTATTTATGGTTTTTATATACCGGAGCTCCTGTATACAATACATATCGCTCCGGTTCACAGAGAACAGTAATAATTACTGCCGGGTGGCAGTTTACATGGAACAGTTTACAAGGAACAGTTTACAAGGAACAGTTAACATGGCCATTTACATGGAACAAATCAGAATACTCGATCTAAGTAATAAGAAGACAGGAACTAATTAGTCTCAACTTTAAACATATAAATAAGGCAATTTATAATCTTGGATAAATAAGGCAGTACATTACATTCACCCAAATATATTCCATTACATTCACCCAAATATATTCCATGGCCTACAAAGAAAATCTCAGAAATCTTGAACTACATAAAATCTTAACATTCCATTGACCTTTTATCTCCTTTGACAGAATCCTGCATATAAAGACATCCAACTAATCTAATAGCTGCAAAGTTTAAAGCTGTAGTATGCATGATTGTAAAAATTAATAAAATCATAAAAAATGAGGAAAATATAAAAATCTGCAGTGAACAATGTTATATAAAATCTCACCTGAGCTGATTAAAAAAATCTTTGAACATTTAAACAGTTGCAAGCATGATTTTGACTTTGTTTAGTGATGATAAAACAGGACGTTTTCAAAATGTTTTAAAAATTGCCAGACAGCAAGCTTTATCAAACTTTCGCCTAACTTTTATATTTTGCAATCAAGTTTTCATGCATAAGTAACTTTTTAACAGTTGTATATTAATTTCATGTAATCTGTAGAATCTTGCTGCAACACAATTGGCAGAGAATTCTAAGTCATCTTGCTTTAAATGTTTAAGACATTAATTAGGGACTAAATTTTATTGGTAAAATATTTTCCATGCTGTAAACAATTCATGAAGAATGCTTCTATTCATATAGGGGCAGAATTTCAAAGGGTTATGTGCATAAATGTCAAATAAACGTTAAATGTAACTTTTGTTTCCTTGGTTTTTCTTTGATTATGAAAAAAAGTTGTTCCTGCAGTTGTTTCAGTTATCTACCCCTGTTCGATGTAAACCGATCTGATATGGTATTTAACCTTGAAGGTCGGTATAGAAAAATGTTAAATAAATAAATAAATAAACAAACAAATAAATAAATAAATCCAGGGTGATTTATGCGTGTAGGGGGGTTACGTGTGCCGGGCCTATTTTCAAAAGGCTTGGCGGCGGGCGTAAAGCCCCAGGACGCATGTAAGTCCTGGGGCTTGAAAAAACTGGGCAGGGCTGGGGTGTGGGCGGGGTGGGGCAGGGCAGGGTATGGCCAGAGGCCGCCGAATGGCAGGTGAACTTTTGAGATAAAGGTACAGGGTTTTTATTTCGGGCTGGGGGTGAGACAGGTAGGGGAAGGGAGGGTAATGTGGGGGAGGAATGGGGAAAGCCAGCTGGTCTCCCTGAGGGCTCGGCAAGCGCAAAGTGCACTAGTGTGCACTCCCTTGCGCACGCTGACCCCTGATTTTATAACATGCATGCGGCTGCACACGCATGTTATAAAATCGGACATACATTTATGCGCGCCAGGTAGCAAGCACAAATGTATGCCGCGAGCGTACCTATTAGAATCTGTCCCATATTTTTCAACCAATGCAATTTCAATAACATTTCACTCAAATAGTAGACACCCACAAATGAATAATTCATATCTGCAAAATTTGTGACACATGACTATGCATTTGCTTTATCATATTCCACTTCAAAAGGAATTTTTCTGAGGCATTCAAATACATTTGGCAGAAGTGAATAACCTGAAGTCTGAACCTTTAAAAGACTTCGTTAAATGGCTGAGGATCATATATATTCACCTTTTTTGCGACCTTGGCTTAGTTCCTATGCAAGGCCCAGGGCAATGTATGGCCCACGCCATTTTCTAAGATGATGCCGGCCGTCCATTGCTCCTACCATGTGACTGAGGCTGGCCAATGACACCAATAGCCCCTGTCACATGGTAAGGGCAAAGGGCCACCGGCGTCATTTTGATTGCGGGCAGCCGATGGCCTCAGAGGGGGAGATCGCTCCCGGGACCCCCAATGGACCACCAGGGACTTTCGGCAAGTCTTGGGCGGGGGGGTTTGGGAGGGTGGGGGGGTTGTAGTTAATTGAACTTCTGGGGTGGCCGAACATTTGGTCCAAACCGCATGAAAATGAAATTTCCCGCGGCGGACCAATAACGAAGGCTGGACCGAATCACATCTGTAATATCTATAATTTTTTTCTGTGATTTTCCCCTAAATTGCCAGAAAGTAAAGCAATGACCCACAGATGCACAATTTAAAATCTCTACAAGCAATCTGACTTGTACCTTGCTTTATTTTCTCCTGAATTGAGGTGCATAGATGCTTATTTTAAAAAAAGCCATAGAAGAATGCATTTGAAAGTTCCGAAGTTCATATTCAAAGGGACTTGTCCTTCTAATTTCATATTTAGTGGAATGGACAAGTTTAATCTGTAATGCACTTGTGCAAATGAATATCTGACATAAGTTAGCTGAATATTGTATCTGGCTAACTTAACCTTACCTCTCATGGTTTAATATTACTGACTCATTGTCCTTTTTGACAATAATTTGGAGAGAGAATGCTATATGAGTTGTGGTCCTATGCATAAGCATTTTTTCCCAAATAGACAAAATGGAAGGATATGTTTAGTATAAAGACAACTAGGAAGAAATATAAATGCATACTTTAATTTCTAAAATGGATTTCTCTCCTTGATATGGAACCAGTTTCCTAACTTAAAGTAGATAATTACACACTCCATTAAATAAGTAATTAACAGATTACAATTTTTTTTTAAACATTTGGAAATTGCCAATTCAGATGCCGTATGTGAAGCATACTGTTATAATTAGCATAATATTTTTAAAAGAATTAAAAAAACAATACAAATGAAAAAACAAACAAACTGTTTTTCAGTGATAATCATACATAACAAAGAACATTTCATGAGCAATTCATACCTTATTTTAAGTAGAAGAAAAGTTTAAAAGTTATGATAAATTGCTGCAAGTTGCAAATTAAAAAATGCCTTCCGTTTTTCTTTTCTTGCATAAAACCTTCAGGAAAGTCATATCAGCTTTTATTTTTTGGGAGGAAAGATTGATTGAAAAATGCAGCAAAGTCCTGACTGAATGAAGAAGTTCTGAGTAGATAGAAGACTCAGTTTAGATTCCGGGTTACAGCTTTTGTTTCTTCGTCCGACTAAGAATAATGGATATTTCAGAGGCAGCATTCAATAGAGATGTGAATCGTGTCCTCGATCGTCTTAACGATCAATTTCGGCTGGGAGGGGGAGGGAATCGTATTGTTGCCGTTTGGGTGTGTAAAGTATCGTGAAAATCGTTAAAATCGTGAGCCGGCACACTAAAACTTCCTAAAACCCACCCCCGACCCTTTAAATTAAATTAAATATAACCCCCCCAAATGCCTTAAATTACCTGGGGGTCCAGCGGCACACTAAAACTCGGCACACTAAAACACGGCACACTAAAACCCCCTAAAACCCACCCCGACCCTTTAAATTAAATCCCCCACCCTCTCGAACCCCCCCCCAAATGCCTTAAATTACCTGGGGGTCCAGCGGCACACTAAAACACGGCACACTAAAACCCCCTAAAACCCACCCCGACCCTTTAAATTAAATCCCCCACCCTCCCGAACCCCCCCCCAATGCCTTAAATTACCTGGGGGTCCGTAGCCTTAAATTAACTCCGTAGCGGCGGTCTGTAGCTAAATCGGGGGAAGGGGGAGAGCAGGAAAAGCGGCACACTAAATCGTGTAGTCTTCAGCCGGCGCCATTTTGCAAAATGGCCGCCGCAAAATGGCGGCGGCCATAGACCAAAACGATTTGACGCAGGAGGTCGTTCCGGACCCCTGCTGGACTTTTGGCAAGTCTTTAGGGGGTCAGGAGGCCCCCCCAAGCTGGCCAAAAGTTCCTGGGGGTGCAGCGGGGGTCCGTGAGCGATTTCCTGCCGTGAATCGTTTTCCATACGGAAAATGGCGCTGGCAGGAGATCGACTGCAGGAGGTCGTTCAGCGAGGTCGGACGATATTTTAAATCGTCAAAAAACGATTCACATCCCTAGCATTCAAGGGCCCTAGAGGGAAAGTGTCACAATCATTGCATAGTGGTATAACCTACTGACTGGAACTAGATGCATATACCTAAAATGGGCTCCAGCCGCTCTAGAGAGAATTGTGCTCTGTGGCTGCCAGCCACAGAGCCAAGGATTATCACTGGACTGGCTGTGCTCGGAAAGGTTACCTTGGATACTTGGGAATGAAGAGTCATGGCACAATTGTCCATTAGAGTTCAGCTTTGATTGAGTTTGGAAGCTCAAAGGAGCAGGAGAAATCTGCTGAGTGAAAACAGTTAAAAAAAAATGAAGTCAAAGCATTCTCAGGTGTCTGATTTTGTCACCATTGTTATAATGGTAAAGTGCTAATCATTTTTAGAAATGTTTTTGAGTTACAAAAATTTCTGAGGCAAATTTTTCAAAATTCTTTTGGCCCCTGAAGGAAACATCCCAAATAGAAGCTACTATTTAATATTTCTAAAATGTTATTAAGAGCCAGATATACATATGAGAGAATTTTCAAAGGAATTACATGCATAAAAGTTGCATATAGCGTAACAAGTTTCAAAGCCCATTTACGAGCGTATAGCCTTTTGAAAATTCAGCCCTATGGAGTGAATTTTCAAAGGAGTTACATGCACAAAAGTAGCAATTTTCAAAATCCCATTTACATGCATGAACTTCATTTATTTCCATACTGGTACATTTTAAAAGGCCTACAGACACCAATGTCATGGGATACATGCGTGCCTTTGGCCAGCACTCGCCACACAGATTTTATAAAGCGGCCGAGTACACACTTATCACCCGGTATGTGCACAAATCCAAAAGATAGAAAAATGATCAGGGTGTGGGTGGAGTCTGGGTGGGCCATGGGCAGTTCAGATCCATAACAATGTGTGCATAAGTTCTTGCATGCACAAGCGTGCACCGGGGTCCCCTACCGCATAACTTTAAATCTGTTATGGAGGAAGTGAAAGTAGAAATACAAAAAAACCTAGGCTACTTAGGAAAGTTTGAAGGGTTGGGGCAGGTAGGGTAAAAGAAATGCTAATGAGCTGGAGGGGGGGGGGAGGTAAACAAGTCCTATCCTTTAACTGGGCAAACTGGGAATGGACTAGGAAAATGTGCATTGGCATCAGTGCGTGTATCTTACAAAATCTCCCCACCTACGCGGTAGGTACAGCATTTGCCATATAAAATGATGTCCACATGTATGCGCTCCTGCCAATGTTATAACATACTTGAGTATGTTATAAAATGGATGCATCCATGTTCACACGCTGGAAAATGCGCGCACATGTGCGCCTGTGTGCCAGTATTAAAGTTAATGACAGCAATTTTTCCTATAGACACAAAGGAGCCCATTTAATAACACTTAATGTGAATGGTAAAGGACTTTAGTGCATGATAAATATAGTAAACTATGTAATAATGTACATGTTAAGATGGTCTCTTCCTCCCAACTTCCAGTGATTTTAAAAATGTTGTTGGTTGAATACTCATGATACTTTGCCAGGTATGTGTGGAAAAGCAACATAAGAGATCAACTTGCATCATTTTTATCATCACTGGCAGCTGGGCAGAAAAGATCCCAGCTCTCTTTTGCCTCAATTTTTACCTGGCCAGCACTGAATGGATAGGATATCAGGAAAACTGATTTTTTTTTGTTTGTGTGTGGGGAGGAGGCAAAGAAAGGGGAAAGCTGGGCAGGGGATGTTGTGAAACAGAAACCTCTTCTTCATATTCTTCCTGGATCTGTGGACATGAAGGTGATGTTGGGACCTCTTATTCATGGATTCAGGGAGGTACAGGAGTCTGAAGCTCAGTGGCCCCATACTTTGTGTTGAGAGGAGGGCTAGGCGGACCTTAGAACTCATAAACCTTTTGCATATTATGCAGGGATCGGGGTGGGGAAGGAAATTAGTATGACAAAAATGTAATGTGATACTGATAAAGCATATTGTGTTAAGTGTATTTTACCATGCTGTAGAATTAAGGGTAACAAAAATGTTCTAGGTGATACCTTCTTATTGGACTAACTAATATTAAGTTAGTCCAATAAAAATGAATCACCTAGAACTTGTTCATTGACCCTTAATTGCACATATCCAAGAAGACTAACACGGCAACTATAATTATTTGCTTAACAATTCTGAAACGCATTAGCTGTTGCAGTGGGAGGACTAGCTCAGCCTAGGGTGTGGTTTATATTAATCCTGTAGTCTGAGGTTTAAAATTCTGTTCTGGTCATATCTCTATGTGGTGAGAAAGTTAAGAGTTGTATTAATTCTATGTGCATAGTTTTCAAAAGACACTTTGCTCTGAAAGAGTATGAAAGCACATTCCTAGACAAATAATTGTTGATGTTTGAATCCCACCCATGCTCCCCATCACCAACCTACCTCAGTCAAATTTTTTATATATAGACTTTTAACCTTAATTTGGAGGAAATAATTTTAACAATAATATACAATTATCAATTTACATCTATGTATAATTAATCCTGATTTTAGAAATTGATCTCTTTTAGTCCTACTCATGCTATTGAAAAGCTAACCTAAAACACACATATTAAATTTAAGGAATTTAACATTTAATTAAGCATAACCACTCCTTAAACAGCAAAATGGAGGGTATCCAGTCTTTTGTACCACGTGTCAAATGTATGATTATTTACACATTAGTGAAAGGTTGTATGTATGCACCTGGTACAAAATGTTCCTCACTCTCAGAGAATGAATCTGAAATATGTAGGCCAGAGTGGAAGACCTTGAGGTATTGATGCAAACAAAAAAGTTTTATATAGAAGAGACTTCCAAAGATATAGTAGAGATGTCCAATTCCAGTCTGGTAGCCCTTAAACTGCTTTGGAGGATCAAGTTCACCTAGATATGAAAGACAATGATTCTGTACCTAGAACTTGCCCTCCAGTGGGACCACTGAGAGGAGAGAATTATCTTGCTGGTGGCTGAAGAGGATTGGTAAGTATTGCTTTGGGAAATTTTAGAACTTAAAAAGTTTTGGGAAGAGGTAAATTATGAGGGTTCATTCTTTAGTGTGTTTGTGTGTGTGTGTGTATGTGTGTTTGTTATAAAATCTAGCCATAAGGTAGGAAAAGCTTAGGGGTAGATTTTCAAAGGGTTGCGCACTTAAGATATGCTCGCAACCCCCGAAAACATACCCCTGCCTCCCCCTGCGCTTGCCGAGCCTATCTTGCATAGGCTTGGTGGCACGCGCAAGCCCAGGGACACGCGTAAGTCCCGGAGCTTGAACAAATGGGCGTTCTGGGGGTGGGGACCGAGGCCTTCGGAACAGCCACCGGGCTGGGGGATGGAGACCCGGCGCGCGCAAGTTACGCCTGCCCAGAGGCAGGCGTAACTTCTTCAATAAAGGTCGGGGGGGGGGGGCGGTTTAGATAGGGGAAGGTGTGGGGGAGAGGAAGGAAAGTTCCCTCTGAGGTCACTTCGATTTCGGAGCTGCCTTGGAGGGAACCGAGGCAGGCTGCTCAGCTCGGCGCACACAGGTTGCATAATTGTGCACCCCCTGCGCGCGCGCCAACCCTGGATTTTATAACATGCGCGTAGCAGCGCGCACATGTTATAAAATCGGGCGTAGATTTGTTCTGCTGATTTGAGCTAACTACGAAGAACTGTGAGTAGAAAGAAAAAAAAGATTCATTGACAAACATAATGTCTTTCAACACAGATCTCAGAGTAGCTGTAACAAAGTTAAATATGACTAGATATGGACGTTCAATATGGAAACTCTGCTGAATAAGTATAAATTGTGAGTTGCTATGCCAGACCTACCATCAATTCAAAGAACTGGGATAAGAGAAATTTATAGGCATGAATGAACTATGATTGCTCTTCTTATAGAAGATAATGTGTTGGTACCAGCAGGAGATGGAGGACTCTTGCAAGAAATTGCATGAAATATGTAATCTAAATTAAATAGCAAGCTATTTCTGTTTAACAAGTTAGACACGCCAGATGATGCCTAGAGGGTGGATCCTAAAAAAGAAACCAAAGTCTGCCTGGACAATAAAGGGAAAATTGGCTTGCAAACTTTTGCACAATGCACAAGTCCAAGAAACAGTGGAACATCGAAAGACCAGACATATGGCTGGGGAACGGAGGAGAGTGACATGAGAATGAGCACATTTTCTCCATTAGGACACACAGGGCTGGTGCAAGGGGATTAGGCACCCTAGGTGAACCATCTGCCTAGCGCTTCCACACCACCCTCCTGGTCACACCGTCACCCCACGGTGTCGGCCCCGATTCCTACCTCATTCTCGATTGTGCCCGCCGAGTCTGTGGTTTTCTGGGCCACGAGCAGGTTGGGTGCTGCTTGTAGCCCACCAAATTGTTACTCCTCTTTGCTGCTGCTTGTGACTCCATATGGCTCGTGCCCGGTGGCATAGCAAGAGTCTCTGGCACCCGGGGCTAATGCATTTGTGTGCCTCTCCAGCACCCCCCCCCCCCCAATCCTTCTTGTACTATTGATTAAGGCCACAGAAAATCAGTGGCATCTCTAGACAGAAGAATTTGGGTTGAGGGGAGGAGCCAAAATGACATGTCCTCATCACACCCATCTCCATAGCATGGCCCCCTGCTTTAAAATTGGCTATAAAAAAAAGTCTTAATAAGAAAGACCATAGGGTCTTCTGCGTAATTTTAAAAGTTGGCCAGTTTCACACCTCTAGTAAAACTGCTATTAAAATTATTTGATAGCTTTATTCAACTAATTCTATTTGGCTATGAGAGGGAAGTCTGGAAAGTATACAGGAAGGAAAAGAATGTCAATATAAATCCTGCACCTCCATTTTTGTAACATACTGTGCATCCATGGAAATTCACCCAACAATGGAGCTTGTGTGTTTCCCTTACAACTCATCAAACAAAAAAATATTTTCAAATTCTGGTATCACCTCATAGTAATAGGAACACAAGCATCTTCCACTGCCAGACACATTGTGAACTAACAGAAACCCCCCCAAAAAAGACACTCAAAATCTATACAGCAAGCCTGTTACATATCATAACATAACAGTAATATCACCAAGGACTCAAACAACAATAACCCTCCCTGTGAAAAAGCAGCACTATAAATATTACACTGGGTTCCAGAATACCAATAGAGATGTGAATCGTTTTCCATATCGTCTTAACGATAGAAATCGTGTGGCAGGGCAAGAAAATCATGTTAGGCACGATTTTTTAGTTAAAAAATCGTTAAAAATCGTTTTTTCCGATTAGTGCGCACTAACTCGACTTAGTGCGCACTAACGGGAGTTAGTGCGCACTAACTGGGAGTTAGTGCGCACTAACTGAAAATGATACAATTTGACACTTTTCAGATCAGTTAAGGTCAGTTTAGGAATGAATATGTATTCCTATTGGCTGCCCTCTTATTTATTAATGTTACCAAGCTTCCCACTGACAGTATATGGGGGATGGGAAATGGAAACAGTTGGTAGCTTGACAAAACAAGTAATGTGATCAGTCAATGTGACTAGAACTTGTGCCCTAACCCTGATACCAGGGGTATTGTGATCTTCCTGCACACAGTGCCCTATCCCTATTAATACCAGGAGTGTTGTGATCTTCCTGCACACAGTGCCCTAACCCTGGCACCAGGGGTGTTGTGGTCTTCCTGCACACAGTGCCCTATCCCTATTAATACCAGGAGTGTTGTGATCTTCCTGCACACAGTGCCCTATCCCTATTAATACCAGGAGTGTTGTGATCTTCCTGCACACAGTGCCCTAACCCTGGCACCAGGGGTGTTGTGATCTTCCTGCACACAGTGCCCTATCCCTATTAATACCAGGAGTGTTGTGATCTTCCTGCACACAGTGCCCTAACCCTGGCACCAGGGGTGTTGTGATCTTCCTGCACACAGTGCCCTATCCCTATTAATACCAGGAGTGTTGTGATCTTCCTGCACACAGTGCCCTAACCCTGGCACCAGGGGTGTTGTGATCTTCCTGCACACAGTGCCCTATCCCTATTAATACCAGGAGTGTTGTGATCTTCCTGCACACAGTGCCCTAACCCTGGCACCAGGGGTGTTGTGATCTTCCTGCACACAGTGCCCTATCCCTATTAATACCAGGAGTGTTGTGATCTTCCTGCACACAGTGCCCTAACCCTGACACCAGGGGTGTTGTGATCTTCCTGCACACAGTGCCCTATCCCTGGCACCAGGGGTGTTGTGATCTTCATATACACAGTGCCCTATCCCTATTAATACCAGGAGTGTTGTGATCTTCCTGCACGCAGTGCCCTATCCCTAATACCAGGGGTGTTGTGATCTTCCTGCACACAGTGCCCTATTCCTGATACCGGGGGTGTTGGGATCTTCTTGCACACATCCGGTATCAGGGATAGGGCACTGCATGCAGGAAGATCACAACACTCCTGGTATCAGGAATAGGGCACTGTGTGCAGGAAGATCACAACACCCCTGGTATTAGGGATAGGGCACTGCGTGCAGGAAGATCACAACACTCCTGGTATTAATAGGGATAGGGCACTGCATGCAGGAAGATCACAACACCCCTGGTATCAGGGATAGGGCACTGTGTGCAGGAAGATCACAATACCCCGGAGGAGTGAGGGTCAGGCAGCTCCCCCCTGTCTGTGAAGCCAGCCTCTCACTAGTAATGCAGGGAGGGAGCTGTCTCAGACTTCACCATCCTCCCCCCCCCCTCTCACCCACACACCATTCACTAGCTGGGACATGGGGGAAGTCAGGAGTGAGGGTCAGGCAGCTCCCCCCTGTCTGTGAAGCCAGCCTCTCACTAGTAATGCAGGGAGGGAGCTGTCTCAGACTTCACCATCCTCCTCCCCCCCCTCACCCACACACCATTCACTAGCTGGGACATGGGGGAAGTCAGGAGTGAGGGTCAGGCAGCTCCCCCCTGTCTGTGAAGCCAGCCTCTCACTAGTAATGCAGGGAGGGAGCTGTCTCAGACTTCACCATCCTCCCCCCCCCTCACCCACACACTATTCACTAGCTGGGACATGGGGGAAGTCAGGAGTGAGGGTCAGGCAGCTCCCCCCTGTCTGTGAAGCCAGCCTCTCACTAGTAATGCAGGGAGGGAGCTGTCTCAGACTTCACCATCCTCCCCCCCCCCCCCCTCACCCACACACCATTCACTAGCTGGGACATGGGGGAAGTCAGGAGTGAGGGTCAGGCAGCTCCCCCCTGTCTGTGAAGCCAGCCTCTCACTAGTAATGCAGGGAGGGAGCTGTCTCAGACTTCACCATCCTCCACCCCCCCCCCCCTCACCCACACACCATTCACTGGCTGGGACATGGGGGAAGTCAGGAGTGAGGGTCAGGCAGCTCCCCCCTGTCTGTGAAGCCAGCCTCTCACTAGTAATGCAGGGAGGGAGCTGTCTCAGACTTCACCATCCTCCCCCCCCCCTCACCCACACACCATTCACTAGCTGGGACATGGGGGAAGTCAGGAGTGAGGGTAAGGCAGCTCCCCCCTGTCTCTGAAGCCAGCCTCTCACTAGTAATGCAGGGAGGGAGCTGTCTCAGATTTCACCATCCTCCCCACCCTCACCCACACACCATTCACTAGCTGGGACATGGGGGAAATCAGGAGTGAGGGTCAGGCAGCTCCCCCCTGTCTGTGAAGCCAGCCTCTCACTAGTAATGCAGGGAGGGAGCTGTCTCAGACTTCACCATCCTCCCCCCCCCCCCCTCACCCACACACCATTCACTAGCTGGGACATGGGGGAAGTCAGGAGTGAGGGCCAGGCAGCTCCCCCCTGTCTGTGAAGCCAGCCTCTCACTAGTAATGCAGGGAGGGAGCTGTCTCAGACTTCACCATCCTCCCCCCCCCTCACCCACACACCATTCACTAGCTGGGACATGGGGGAAGTCAGGAGTGAGGGTCAGGCAGCTCCCCCCTGTCTGTGAAGCCAGCCTCTCACTAGTAATGCAGGGAGGGAGCTGTCTCAGACTTCACCATCCTCCCCCCCCCCCCTCACCCACACACCATTCACTAGCTGGGACATGGGGGAAGTCAGGAGTGAGGGTCAGGCAGCTCCCCCCTGTCTGTGAAGCCAGCCTCTCACTAGTAATGCAGGGAGGGAGCTGTCTCAGCCTTCACCATCCTCCCCCCCCCCCCCCTCACCCACACACCATTCACTAGCTGGGACATGGGGGAAGTCAGGAGTGAGGGTCAGGCAGCTCCCCCCTGTCTGTGAAGCCAGCCTCTCACTAGTAATGCAGGGAGGGAGCTGTCTCAGCCTTCACCATCCTCCCCCCCCCCCCTCACCCACACACCATTCACTAGCTGGGACATGGGGGAAGTCAGGAGTGAGGGCCAGGCAGCTCCCCCCTGTCTGTGAAGCCAGCCTCTCACTAGTAATGCAGGGAGGGAGCTGTCTCAGACTTCACCATCCTCCCCCCCCCCCCTTACCCACACACCATTCACTAGCTGGGACAAGGGGGAAGTCAGGAGTGAGGGTCAGGCAGCTCCCCCCTGTCTGTGAAGCCAGCCTCTCACTAGTAATGCAGGGAGGGAGCTGTCTCAGACTTCACCATCCTCCCCCCCCCCCTCACCCACACACCATTCACTAGCTTGGACATGGGGGAAGTCAGGAGTGAGGGTCAGGCAGCTCCCCCCTGTCTGTGAAGCCAGCCTCTCACTAGTAATGCAGGGAGGGAGCTGTCTCAGACTGGTATCAGGGATAGGGCACTGAGTGCAGGAAGATCACAACACCCCTGGTATCAGGAATAGGGCACAGGTTCTAGTCATATTGACTGATCACATTACTTTTTTTGTCAACTACCAACAGTTTTCATTTCCCATCCCCCCAACCATCACCTCAGTTGTAACCTTGGTAACATCAATAGATAAGAGGGCAGCCAGCCAATAGGAATACATATTCATTTCTAACTGACCTTTACTGACCTGGATAGTGTCAATAATTTGTATCATTTTCTGTTAGTGTTCCTGAGTTTCCATTTCCATTTCCCATCCCCCCAACCATCACCTCAGTGGGAACCTGGTTAACATCAATAGATAAGAGGGCAGCCAGCCAATAGGAACACATATTCATTCCTAACTGACCTTTACTGACCTGGAAAGTGTCAATTTGTATCATTTTCAGTTAGTGCGCACTAACTCAGAGTTAGTGCGCACTAACTCCCGTTAGTGCGCACTAACACGATTTAACGATTTTTAACGATAAATCGTTAGAATTTCTATTGTATCGTGTTCTATAACAATTTAAGACGATATTAAAATTATCGGACGATAATTTTAATCGTTAAAAAATGATTCACATCCCTAAATACCAATGCACCGCCTTCCGAGGAAGCAAAGCAACCCCGATTGCTGTAGATCCCTACACAGACAGGCTAGCAGAATCTCTCATCATTGTCACATGCACAGAGCAGAGACAGACCCTCACCAAATACACAGGCCGATACAGTAAGGAGCGGTAGGAAAAGCTGCGTTAGTGCCGGGTGCACCCGCGGTTGCCGCACGCACAGTGCGGCTCACCTACCACTGGATACTGTATTTAAATAGCTTGCAAATGCAAGCTGTGTCCAAGAAGCGTCCGTGAAGCGTTAGGCCCACGCAACACATTTTACTGTATAGAGTGCTATACAGTATCCTGGGTGCGCTGGCCTAACGCTTCACGGACACACTGGTATCTGTCATTTCAAATGTCATTTCAAATGACATTTGAAATGACAGGTACCAGGAAGTGGACGGTTCTCCTACGCTCGGGATTGCCAGTCCTCTCTCCCCTCCTCCCGAAGCAAGGCGCATAAAGCAGCCTTGCTTCGGGAGGAGGGGAGAGAGGACTGGCAGTGTAAAGCAACGAAGTGACTTACTCTTCTTGCAGCCCCCCTCCGGAGACGGACATCGGCGGAGACGGACCGCGGCTCCCCTGCCTCCTGGAGGCAGCTGCCGGCGAAGATGGATGCCTGCACGGGTGAAAGCGGCCCCTGTGCATGCAATTGGGCCGCTCAAGACGTGACTTCTCATGCCGTGACGCCAAACATAGTGACGTCATACTTTGAGCGGCCCAATTGCACGCACAGGGGCCGCTTTCGCCTGTGCAGGCATCCATCTTCGCCGGCAGCTGCCTCCGGGAGGCAGGGAAGCCGCGGTCCGTCTCCGCCGATGTCTGTCTCCACCGATGTCTGTCTCCGGAGGGGGGCCGCAAGAAGAGTAAGTCGCTTCGTTGCTTTACACTGCCAGTCCTCTCTCCCCTCCTCCCGAAGCAAGGCTGCTTTACGCGCCTTGCTTCGGGAGGAGGGGAGAGAGGACTGGCAATCCTGAGTGTAGGAGAACCGTCCATTTCGTTGCTACTTTTTTTTTTCGCTTTTTCGATTTTTTACGCTTTCGTTGCTTCGGGAGGAGGGGAGAGGACTGGGGCTGCCCCGGAGACCAGCACCCATGGAAGCGGCCAGAGCAGGTGAGCGGGGGCTGGGGGAAAGTTTGCCGCCTACCCTTACCCCTGCCTCTAATGCAGGGGTAAGTGTAGGCGGTAAGTTAGCAGGTTAAACGCGGGGCAAAATGGCAGGTTAAAAAAGCGATAGTCGGGGCGCGCGTTACTGTATGGGAGGGAATAGCTAATTTGATCGTTTACATCTAATATACATGCCATGGGCGGAAGGGGTTACCCGGTGATTTAAAGAGGCGGTAAGAATGGGTTAAAGGGGATAGTGTATCTTGGGTTGGACTAACGCGGCCGAAAAGTGAGTAGAAAGCGGGTTAGGAGCAGGGTAACCGCGGCCGCACTTTACTGTATTGACCTGACAGAATTAAGGATCACAAATTAGACAAACTGAAATGGAAACCCCAAGAAGCCAGATTCTGAGTGTAACAATGGAAAAACAGAACCACCATTCCTCATAAAACAAATAAAATCAAGAAACATAAAGCATCAATTATAATAGTAAAACCATTCTAATAAAAAAATATTTTAAAACTAATGATAAATAGAATAATTTATATTAATTAAAATCAAATACATTTTTTTAAAATTTCCCAAGCACCAATAATATATTTCAAAACAGCATACATAACAAATAACACCCAGTAATTAAAACTATTAAGGATTTTAAAAAGTCCCTGCTGTCCATACCTGGGAACTCTTGATTTCCAGTCACTCTGAAATTGTCGAGGATTAGGTTAGGGGAGCGCACAAACTTTATCCTCTCTCTCACACATACCCACATGTTCATTCTTTCTCACACATATATGCTCTTATATCCACCATAACCTCCCTCTCTCTCACAGACATTGACACACTTTCAGGCTCTAAGACCCTCTCTCCCCCCCCCCCCCCACACCACCCACACACAAGCTCTCACTCCCCTGGATTCTCGCATACACTTACATGCTCTCACTCTCACTGACTCCCTCACATACACACAAACACACACACACCCAGGCAAGCTCCCAGCATTCTCACACACACACACACACACACACACACACACACACCCTATACACCCACACTGACTCCCAGGCAGTTCCCATTCATTCTCACACCACTCCCTCCCAACCCCCCAGACATGCACACATTCATTCTCAGACACACCCACAGACCCACATGCAGGCACCAATTCATTCTCACACACACATACAACACACACAGGCAGACACCTATTCTCACACAGACAGACCCCAGGAAGACACCCATTTGTTCTCATTCACAGATACAGCCTCAGGCAGGCACCCATACATTCACAAATATACACCCCCAGGCAGACTCCTATTCATACACATGCACACACTGAAGGCAGACCCCCCCTCTCTTTCTTTTGCCAGCAACCTCAGAGCCTCTCTCATTCCTCTGCTGCCACTGTAACTGCTGCCATGTGGATATTTGGGGAGGTGCTGATTGCTGCTACTTGCATTGAAGCCCGTTCTGCTGCCTCCTCTGTGCAGGCCCCGCGGAATTAAATATTTGTGGGCTTCCACTTCCTCCATGCCGATCTCGTACATGGCGAGATCGACATAGAGAAATTGCTACTCTTGCACATTCCCAAAGATAACATATGCCAAACACTAAAAGGTTTTTTTTTTTTTACCTTTGCTGTCTGATCTTAGTTTTCTAATCGGTGGATCACAGGCTTTTTTTTCCACCTTCCCTTTCTTATTTTTTTGCCAATTCCTTTTACAGGGTCTTTTTTTTCTATTTCTTTTCTCTTCATTTGTCTTCTTCCCTCAAATACACAATCAGGTTCTCATTCTCACACGCTGTCTATCTTACACATATACACATACACACAAGCTCTCTCAGTCACATGCAGTCTCACACATCCACAGCTCTCACTCTCACATGTCACATGCTCTCTTTCATACATACATACACACACACTGACTCTCTCGTGCACATGCTGTCTCACTCTCACACACACAGGGACTCTCACGCCCACATGCTATCTTGCTCAAGCACAGGCTCTCACTGTCACATGCTGTCCCTCTCACACAGAGGCTCTCACATGCTGTCTCTCCAACATTCAGATCCTCACTCCCACACACAGTCTCTCAACTCATTCACACACACACACACACACACACACAACACAATCTCTCAACTCATCTCATACACAGACACACACACACACACACACACACTCTACAGGCCCTCAGCCTCTCTCTCACCTCTGGGCCTTTCTGAGCGGGTTGCCGCAAAATGGGATCTGCGGTAGCCCTGATCTTCTCTTGCTGCCCGCGATGTGGGATCCGCAGAGGCCCTGCTACCAGGCCTCCTCCTCTTCACGAGCTGCTGCGATATGGAATCTGCGGTGGCCCTGCTACTGTGTTTCCTCCTCTTCTCATGCCACTGCGACGTGGGATATGCAGCAGCCCATTAATGCTGCTCTTCTTCTGTACGCGGCCGATGTTCCTCCTCCTTCCTGCCCACACGGCTCCGTCAACGTTTTTCTTCTGAGGCCGCGCGGGCAGGAAGGAGGAGGAGCATCTGCAGGTTTGAAAATGACCTTTTTCTTCGGGCCGTGGTGAGATAAGATCCACCATGGCCCTGCCGATCTTCCTGCTGTGTGCGTCCAGCACACAGCACAGCAGTAGTTCCCTGCTCACCCGCCGATGAGATGAGATTCACCAGTGGCAGCATGGGCCTCCATGTCAGCCATCAACACCCCCCTATGGCCCTGCACCTGGGGGCATCAGCTCCCCCTGACCTCCCCTCAGTATACCACTGCTCGTTCCCCCTAATGCTCGGCGCCCTAGGCCCAGGTCTAGTTTGCCTTGTGCTTCTGCCGGCCCTGAGGACACAGTGTGCATGGTTGCAAGGTTTTCTTCAGAGACACCCCCCTCCCCCCATCCACCCAATGATGTTTGGAAAGGATGGATCTCAGCTGTAGACTGTTCAGCCATCAAGGAGTTTTCAAGGGCCCACAGCAGTAGGGCATCTTTTAAACCAGTCTCTGACTGTATTATTTGAACCTATATTAGAGAAGAAGGCACTGTAAGGGCTACATAGGTAGCTTGTGACAAGTACTATGTAGCTAGTCTATAATTCTCTCTTCTAAGCATGATCCCATATTGATCCATTGTGACACACTATCTCTGTAGAGTACAATATAACTGTATGTTTACAGGTGCATTTTCAAAGGATAAATTCTATTGACAATTCAATAGCATATATTTTAGCAATTTATGGCCTAGATTCATCATTTTGCATGAATAGTGCCTGTGATAAAAAAGGGGGTGTAGTTAGGGTAATTATTGAGTTACTGCAATGTGCATGCATTTGCATTTTACCACAACATGCTTGCAATATTTTAACTTCATAGCTTGAGAAGTGCCCAGGGAGGGGGAGGGAGAGGGAGAGAGGAAAAAAAAACCCCTCCTTATAAAGCTCTTTTATTAGTCATCTATTTATACCACTATAGGAGGGACATCTAGTAACTAGAGGTGAGGTTTTAGTGGTGATCTATGGTTTTAGGGTTTTGGGGCCAGTTTTACATACACAGGCAGACATACAAACAGCACAGTATACATCAGTGAAGATTTAAGGTGATTTGGAATGAGGAAAGATACACAAAGATGAGATTTCTACAATATACTCTCTCCCTAACCATAGACCACCACCAAAACCTCACCACAAGTTACTAGATTACTATCCTATAGTGGTATAAATAGCTGACTGATATTTGTGCCACCTCGGAAGTGCTCTTTCTTTCTCTCTCTCTCTCTTCCACCCAAAACTAGCTTTACAATAAATATCACAAATCCTATTTCAGGCAAATTGCACAGCTTAACACCAGGAAAAAAGGGGTAGTTATTTCTGGCATAATAACATGCATTATGCTGTCACACACAAAGTTAAACATCCCTCATTTTCATAAACCCCACCCAAATTCCTCCCCTTTGACTACATTTTCAGAATTTGTATACACATCATGCAATGCAAAAAATAACGCATGTTTTATGGCCCTAAAGCCCACGACCATGCCCTAATACATTTTGATGAATGACCCCTTAAATGGGTAAAATGCATTTACATGTGTAAAACCCAATTTTAAGCATGTAAATGATTTTTTTAATTACCCTCATATTTTCTAAATGTACATGCTTAAATTCTATGAAAATTCACCTCGCTATGCTTATTCTGTCATAGTTTCTCCCAATTAAACATAAGAACATAAGAAATTGCCATGCTGGGTCAGACCAAGGGTCCATAAAGCCCAGCATCCTATTTCCAACAGAGGCCAAACCAGGCTACAAGAACCTGGCAAATACCCAAAGACTAAGAAGATCCCATGCTACTGATGCCTGTAATAGCAGAGGCCATTCCCTAAGTCAACTTGATTAGTAGCAATTAATGGACTTCTCCTCCAAGAACTTATCCAAACCTTTTTTAAACCCAGCAACCCTAACTGCACTAACCACATCCTCTGGCAACAAATTCCAGAGCTTAATTATGCATTGAGTGAAAATAATTTTCTCCAATTAGTCTTAAATGTGCTACTTGCTAATTTCATAGAGTGCCCCTAATTCTGCTGTTATCCGAAAGTGTAAATAACCGATTCACATCTACTCATTCAAGACCTCTCATTATTTTAAAGACCTCTATCATATCCCCCCCTCAGCTGTCTCTTCTCCAAGCTGAACAGCCCTAACCTCTTCAGCCTTTCCTCATATGGAAGCTGTTCCATCCCCTTTATCATTTTGGTTGCCCTTCTCTGTACCTTCTCCATCACAACTATATTTTTTTTAGATGCGGCGACCAGAATTGTACACAGTATTCAAGGTGTGGTCTCACCATGGAGTGATACAGAGGCATTATGACATTTTCCATTTTGTTAACTATTCCCTTCTTAATAATTCCTACCATTCTGTTTGCTGTTGTTTTTTGAATGCTGCAGCACACTGAGCTGACAATTTCAAAGTATTATCCACTATGATGACTAGATCTTTTTCTTGGGTGGTATCCATTGTTGAAGGCATGGACCCTTGGACCAAGGCAGAATTGGTGCAACCTGCAAAGTTGAGCCATGCAGGTCCCCACCATTAGCTGTCAGTGTTGGAAGAGGCAGAGGCCCAACTGGAGTTTCACCTTTACCAACACATGTTTCCCTTGGGATGAGCCTTTCAGTGCTGGGTCTAGCAGTTCTTAGATAGGGGCCTCTACTTGTTGCAAGCATTGCTGCCTGACATCTCCACTCTGCCCTCCTTACCTCTTTGGCGACTCCCTCTTTGGTTGATGGAAGTTTGGCAGCTGCGGCGTCATTTTGCCGACCTCCTCCAGCGTCCCCAGACCATCTAGATGCTGCCTTCCGCCATGTTCTCCTGAGGCCTAAGGGCGTGCACGTGGTGCGGCCCCGACTCAAGTACCAGATGTGGCGCAAACCTCAGAGGCATCCCCCTGAGATGACGTCATCATCACCAGATATTTAAGGTCTCTTGTTTTGCTAGCTAAGAACATAAGAACATAATCGCGTTAGCAAAGGATTTCCTACCTAGCTGTCTCCAGGTATCGCTGCGGATGGGGTTTGCTCTCCACTTACCTTGCTACTCTGCATCCTCGGACTTTACCAGGGGTACCCGCTCCTCAGGCGCCTCACTCTCTCTCTTGCTTTTCAGGTCGTAGTCTGGAACTGGTATTCGCTCCTTGAGGGCCCACGTTCCCGGACCTGCAACTGAATATAACTTCTGCCAGGAAGTCACCTCTGCCTACAACACCAGCTTGTTACCATCTCTCTCTCAGAGCTTTCCCTGGAACCAGGTATTCACTCCTCGAGGGCCTACTTCATTCCAGCTCCTGGGCTGTTCCAAGAGACTATTGTGTGAGTGTTACCATCAAGGTTCTGTGCCTGAACTCTGCATACTCTGCCTACTCACTATCTCAGTTTCTCTACAGCTCAGCTATCCTGGGATCGCTGTTCCAGTGCCTGAGGGACTACAGCCCAGTCGGGCTCTTCCAGCTCACTACAGCCACATCTGGTGGTTCTTTAAAACAGTTTAATAAAAGAACTAGTGTGTGTCTGTATCCCAACTCTGAGCCTGACCGGTGGTCCCTCTCGGGATCTTCCCCCTTGGGCGTGGTCATCTGCCACCGGCCCAAGGATCCACCCGCAATTATCACAAATAATAACACTACTGGACATCTGAAGATTCTAAGCTGAAGCTGGGGTGAGCAGGAGAAGTCAAAGATAATCTCGGGTCAAGGCTGGTGGCGATCATTTGAAAACAGGCAGTAGTCAGTAGTAGGCAGTGTTCAAGAGAGAACCTGAAAGCAAATCAAGGTCAATACTGGCTGTTCCTGTTTTACAGTAAGTTTTTCAGGTCTGGGAGCATGAATAGGACAGAAGCCACATATGCACTGCAATAGGCTGTACCCAGCACACTACAAAACTACAACACCCCCGACCTAACCACCCCCTTTTATCACACTGGTAAACATATACATGCTGTGAACAGAGTTCATACTTCTATCTACAGTGAGACAGGGGAGCAATTTTCAAAAGGATTTTTTTCCAAGCAGGTGAAATGTTTTGAAAATTGCCTTCCCCATATGCAGAATACTTTTTACAACCTTTCTGAATAGACAGACCATTGAGGATGAATGCAGCCTAGAGATAAGAGTAATAAATTACTATATAAGCTGTATTTTGCTCATAAATAAAAGTACAGTTTCTTCCATTTCTAAATTTGCACAGCTTTTAAGGTGTTTTATTTGAAACACTGATTATAATGCACTATGATTTTTCTCCCATTTTGTTTCTATGAGAAAAAAGCTGAGTGAATCAGGCCCTAAATCATTCTAAGATTTTTATATATAGGTTACTGAATTTTTCTGTTCAATAGCCATAAAATATGTTGCAGTTAAAGTGAAAAATTTGACAAATGTGAACATTAACTGGAAAGAGTCAACATTAGCCACTGAAGTTTTCATTTAATGCTGGCATTATCCAGTTTCTCACTCTAGTTGTAATATATATACACCAATATTTATAAGTTCTTTAGAAAGTGATTTGGGGAAAGAAGAAGCTAGTTTGTCTCCCTTTGAAGTACATTGTTGCATCAGAAAGAAGAACATGAGTAAAATGATTAATAGTTTGGTTCACAAAAGAGGGGATTTCCTTCTGAGACAAGGGGAGTTGGTGGCTGGATTCCACCTAATCTTTTCATTCTTATTCATCTCCTTTACTTTTGTATTTCACATTTTTGTCTATGGAGTTCTAATTACTTGGAGTACACATGAGTATTTTTTTAATCAAGCAAAAAAAACCCAAACAATTGTGAAGGAATGGCATGTTTGCAGTCAATTCCTAGTAAATCATGGGTGCTATTATAACACAAAAGGCTTTGTTTTCAAAAGTAAGTAGAACAAATGCCTGAATGATTTGCCAAAGTTGCACGTTTACTTGAGCACTTCAGCAAGATTTTATGATAACTGCACAATTTCAATGTTTAAGAAGGAACATTCAGTAATAAAATTGTGCCCTTGTGGAGAAATCAATGTGCAAATGGCTAAAATAGGAGTGCAAATGATTGCCAATTTTACAAATGATAGCCACATTTATTTTGCTCCTATCTCATTAATGGGGTCTTATATTTTCCAATTATATTAGCTCTTTTTTCTAATTATACATTTTCTTTTACATGATGCTTTAGGAAATATGGTTAAGGAAGAGTTCTCCCCATATCCTCATAAATCAGCATCCTACAGTTCTCTTTGTACTCTAAATAATAAAACATTGGGTATTGCGCAAGCTATCAATTACAAATCTCATTATTTTAACTCAGCACAGATCACAGTTCTGCAAAATTCATGAGCTGTGCAAATGACTGCATATTTGCAGATATCTAGCCTGCATTTTTTTTCTAATACTGCATGAAAGATATTCAGATATTTAACTCCATCATGCAAAAAATTATACTTCTTTGCATGGTTTTCACACAGTTTAAAATTATAAATAGTATAGGCTGAGATAGTATGGCACCCTTTGAGATTTTTGCCTATATACAGGACATACAGATTCCATATCGTGGAATTGTAAACAGATTATGGGGGTCTGTTTACAATTCCACAATTAAATTAGGTGTTAATCTGAACTAATGCACCATTGTAATGATCATGTTAACAGCAATGCTAACACCAGATTCACAAACTAATCCTACAGATAAAGAATACATGTGTAAATAATGCATGAGGGTTAAAATTGTGCAGAGCATTAAAAAGGTAATTTTTAATAGTGTGCCTAAGTCAGCACATACTGTACATAGGTGCGCCTGAAGTTATGCCTGCATTTTGTAGTCTGAGCACCTGATTTTATTGGAATGAGTACATATTTTCAACCTGACCTCAGAATGCCTTTGAAATTCCCAACATCCCTAGCCTACTCTTTCTTTAATTACAATGTGGGTATTCTGTTCCCCCCTTCACCCTGTGTTACAAGGCTCCCTGTATGTAATCCCCTTACCCCCAGTGAATCTGGAGTAGTTCCTCTCTCAACCACATAACTCTGTACATCTTTTAGAAGAGATCACTTTGGGGACACAACCCAGAGTAGCTCTCTGGGTACCTTGGGGCATGCAGAAACCTGTTAATGAAGATTTCATGTAATGTTTGTTTTTTTAGGTGCATGTCCATGTCGTCGCTCAGTGCTGCTGTATGTGGAGATGGTGATAGTGCTCCAGAACTTCCTTCCAATGCTGATGCTCCTCACGCCTACATACCTTTTCTCTTAGCAGATGGCTCTCCCTCCTTGACCGTTGCAACATTTCTTGAAGGTGAAATAAAAAACCTGAACTCATAATACATATGTGGAATTTTTAATGTGGCAGACTGTTTTTATTTATTTATTTATTTAGAAACTTTTATATATCGACAAACGCTGGGAACATCTCATCGGTAGCAGATGATCGCTTTCTTTGAAAGCGATGTTTTTCTCACTAGGTACTTTATTTCCCAAAACACCTTCCTTCCCCTCCCCCCTTTTCGACTCCCTCCTTCTTTCTCCTCCTCCCTCTTCCTGCCCTTCCCCTTCCTTCTCATCCCCCCTTCCTCCCCCTCCCCCTACATACTCAATAACAAACAAGTGATTTTGATTATACATTTTTTTTTTAGTTTTAAAATACATTAACTGTTTACAAAGTGTAATAAAATAAAAAGAAATGGGGAGGGGCTCTCTAGGGACTAAGTATAATATCAAAAAGAAAAAAAAAGTCCCAAGGAGTTAGGGAGGCAGGTGGCTCAGGACGGTGGCATACAGCTACCCATAATCCTTACAGCTGCCCCCAGCAGCTGTAGGGCCTGGAGCTGTGCATCCATGATCCTGAGCACCTTCCTTTGGAAAGCATGAAAACCTTTCTGCTCCGCTGCCATCCCCCTAAGGAAATCCTAGAATTCCAACCTTATCAGAGGCTCATCATCGGGAGAACGTGTTCCCAATGATGAGCCTCTTGGCTGCTGAGCTGAGGGCGGTGGCAGAGGAATCAGAGGGCCATGCATGCCTTCCTCGGCCAGCAAAGCATGGCTGGTCTGGGTCTCTGCAAAACAGGGAGGAGGCCCTACAGGAAGGATGTTGGCCAGCTGGACACATGAGGTGCACCTCTTGTGCAAAGGGTGGCTCAATCACCGCCGCTTCATCCCTAGGTGGAGATGGGGGTGGGGGAGGAGCATCCTGCCCCCCCTCAGTGGCTGCTGCAGGTGCGGGGGCTGGGGCTGGTGCTTCTTTTTTCACTTCTTCCTCTTCAGAAGCACCTTAAAACAAAAGTATGTGTGAGAATGATGTCTACTTAAATGTTGAAATATATGTTGTTCATATGGGGACATTAGCCAGTAGGTTGGAAGATACACTTACTGCCAGCCCCATTCTGCTCAGAATGCAGCCAATCAAGCCAACACCTCTTCCTGAGGCACAGCCACCAGGCCTTCTTATTCAGGTCCTCTATCTATAGGAAATAGAAAGACAACATTGAGTGTGCTCTGTAGCTGGTAATGGGACCTGCATACTGGTTTGTGATTTCACTTGTTCTTGCTTCTTCATTAATGCACAAAGATGTGGTGTGCTGTCACATAGACCTATAGTATACATGAACATTTAGCTTCCATGAAGGACCATGATACCTCAGATCTCTAGTCATGTAGCTGTGAGAATATCCTCATGGAGTAACAAGAATCCTGCAACTGGTCCTCATCTATGCCTTCTCAGTTCATGCTTAATGATTTGCTCTCCTATAGGTCAGTGCTTCTCAAGTCTTTGGGCCACACCTAGGCATACTAATTTTCTAGTCATCTTCTAGGAGCTTGCATGCTAATGAGTAAGAGAGAATGTCAGCTGGGCATGTCAGACTGTCTCATGCACAGTAATTGTGACTACACTGAAAACCTGACTGCCTAGGTGTACCCTGAGGACTGGCTTGCAAGGTATTGCTTGACATATCAGCATGAAACCATTTTATATTCCCTGGGTAAGTTAGTAACATCTCTTCCTTACAGCATTAGTATACTTGTGCCTCTAAGGCTTCATACATTCCATGTAAATCTGGCCTACTATATGTCTCTTATCTAGTGTGACCTAATAAAGCAATGAACATCCATGCTACTAATCTGAGATGTAGCCTTTACAGTCTCCATACATACTAGGGATGTGAATCGTGTCCTCGATCGTCTTAACGATCAATTTCGGCTGGGAGGGGGAGGGAATCGTATTGTTGCCGTTTGGGGGGGTAAAATATCGTGAAAAATCGTGAAAAATCGTGAAAAATCTAAAAATCTAAAAATCGCAAAACCGGCACATTAAAACCCCCTAAAACCCACCCCCGACCCTTTAAATTAAATCCCCCACCCTCCCCGAACCCCCCCCAAATGACTTAAATAACCTGCGGGTCCAGCGGCGGTCCGGAACGGCAGCGGTCCGGAACGGGCTCCTGCTCCTCAATCTTGTTGTCTTCAGCCGGCGCCATTTTCCAAAATGGCGGCGAAAAATGGCGGCGGCCATAGACGAACACGATTGGACGGCAGGAGGTCCTTCCGGACCCCCGCTGGACTTTTGGCAAGTCTCGTGGGGGTCAGGAGGCCCCCCACAAGCTGGCCAAAAGTTCCTGGAGGTCCAGCGGGGGTCAGGGAGCGATTTCCCGCCGCAAATCGTTTTCGTACGGAAAATGGCGCCGGCAGGAGATCGACTGCAGGAGGTCGTTCAGCGAGGGTTCCGGCGCCTCGCTGAACAACCTCCTGCAGTCGATCTCCTGCCAGCGCCATTTTCCGTACGAAAACGATTCGCGGCGGGAAATCGCTCCCTGACCCCCGCTGGACCTCCAGGAACTTTTGGCCAGCTTGTGGGGGGCCACCTGACCCCCACGAGACTTGCCACAAGTCCAGCGGGGGTCCGGAAGGACCTCCTGCCGTCCAATCGTGTTCGTCTATGGCCGCCGCCATTTTTCGCCGCCATTTTGGAAAATGGCGCCGGCTGAAGACAACAAGATTGAGGAGCAGGAGCCCGTTCCGGACCGCTGCCGTTCCGGACCGCCGCTGGACCCGCAGGTTATTTAACTCATTTGGGGGGGGTTCGGGAGGGTGATGGATTTAATTTAAAGGGTCGGGGGTGGGTTTTAGGGGGTTTTAGTGTGCCGGCTCACGATTCTAACGATTTATAACGATAAATCGTTAGAATCTCTATTGTATTGTGTTCCATAACGGTTTAAGACGATATTAAAATTATCGGACGATAATTTTAATCGTCCTAAAACGATTCACATCCCTAATACATACACATTTAATATAACACTATATGGTAGCCACTATCAGCTCCCCCCAAGGCATAAGCAGTCCTTGACACCCCTCCAATTCCTCCCTTATACAGTAGCTTAGGTAATCACAGTAAACTTACTCCCTGATGGTAAGAGGCCCGCTGATTAAAGAAGAGATGCATCTTCCCCCATGCACTCCTCATCCACCTGAATTCCTCCTCTCGCCCAGCACAAGGAACAAGTAGTGCTCATCAACCACCACAAGGGATGCCAGATGGTCCCTGGTGGTGAAATTAGGCTGCCTAGTTCTGGCTGACATTTTGGTTGAACTACACACAGGAACAGGAAGTCCCTCCCTTGTATTTGCATGCACATGTGCAAACAACAAATTACATACAGGCCGATACAGTACAGTGTGCGTTTTCCCTTACCCTTTATTCAGAAAGGGGCGGAAAACGCGCGTCCAACCTGCGGCACCTAATAGCGCCCTCAACATGCAAATGCATGTTGAGGGCCCTATTAGGTATGCCCGCGCGATACAGAAAGTAAAATGTGCAGCCAAGCCGCACATTTTACTTTAAGAAATTAGCACCTACCCAAAGGTAGGCGCTAGTTTCTGCCGGCACCGGGAAAGTGCACAGAAAAGCAGTAAAAACTGCTTTTCTGTGATATTAAGTCGGAGGTATTAAGTCGGAGGTCCCGAAGAGTAAAAAAAGTAAACAAAAAAGAAAAAAAATGTAAAATGGGCCGGCGGCTGTTGGGCTGAAAACCGGACGCTCAATTTTGCCGGCGTCCGGTTTCTGAGCCTGTAGCTGTCAGTGGGCTCGAGAACCGACGCCGGCAAAATTGAGCGTTGGCTATCAAACCCGCTGACAGCCGCCGCTCCGGGTCAAAAGGAGGCGCTAGGGAAGCGCTAGTGTCCCTAGCGCCTCCTTTTGCCCGTTTCTACCACACCACCTAATTTAAATACAGAATCGCGCGCACAGGCAAGTGGCCTGTGCGTGCGCCAGGAGAGTGGGCGTTCGTCCGCTCTCCCGCGGATTTTACTGAATCGGCCCGATAGTGAACTGCACACATCTATACGCATACTTGGCAGCTAAAACATATATGTGTTTTGCATTGTTCAAACGTAAATGCCCGAACATTACAAAATACATTGGCTTTGCCATGTGAGGTAACATACACGCGTTTTGGCGTGCACATTCACTTGTACCACAATTCTGGTCGCCGCATCTCAAAAAAGATATAATTGCGAAGGAGAAGGTACAGAGAAGGGCTACCAAAATGATAAGGGGAATGGAACAACTCCCCTATGAGGAAAGACTAAAGAGGTTAGGACTTTTCAGCTTGGAAAAGAGACAACTGAGGGGGGATATGATAGAGGTGTTTAAAATCATGAGAGGTCTAGAACGGGTAGATGTGAATCGGTTATTTACTCTTTCGGATAGTAGAAAGACTAGGGGACACTCCATGAAGTTAGCATGGGGCACATTTAAAACTAATCGGAGAAAGTTCTTTTTTACTCAACGCACAATTAAACTCTGGAATTTGTTGCCAGAGAATGTGGTTCGTGCAGTTAGTATAGCTGTGTTTAAAAAAGGATTGGATAAGTTCTTGGAGGAGAAGTCCATTACCGGCTATTAAGTTCACTTATAGAATAGCCTCTGCCATTAGCAATGGTTACATGGAATAGACTTAGTTTTTGTGTACTTGCCAGGTTCTTATGGCCTGGATTGGCCACTGTTGGAAACAGGATGCTGGGCTTGATGGACCCTTGGTCTGACCCAGTATGGCATTTTCTTATGTTCTTATGTTCTTACCATCATACTGTTGCTGCTGCAAGGAAAGGTATGAGCGTATACAGACAGGATAGCAATTTGTCTGATCAGAAATGGTGGCCAGTCAGGCAGAGAGGCTGTTCATATAGCAAAGTGGCAGCCTCTTGGAGAAGATCCATGTACTGTAGAATGTAGTGAGGCAGGAAGCACAGGGCATCCATAACACCATCCAGGAGGAAGCGCAAGGCCTCCATGAGGCCATCAGGGAGGAAGCATAGGATATTCAGCAGGCAGTATGGGCTCTTTGCTGGGCATCAAAGGACCAAACTGCAGTGTGGAGGGAGATGCTGCAGAGGATGCCCTCCTTCGATTCGCTGCCACCAGTGGTTCTGTGGTATTCCATGGAGCCCTGAATGTAGTACCCTCCACCTTAAAGTTCCCCATTCCCATGGATGGGACATCCCCATGCTGAACATTCACTTGTACCACAGCCCCCTGCACCTCAGCCTGCATCACCTTTTTCCTGGATGCCTCTTCACTAGGCATGGGTCCACCTGCACTACCCGTGCCTGTACCAGCTGTCAAGCAGCCACCCCCACCACCACAGCCAGGGTTGCCTCCAGCTAAACCTTCCTGCAGCCATGAACTTTAACTGCCACAAGCTCCTTTTCTCTCTGAGGATTGCGTGAGCAGTGACAGAACTCAACTGTGCAGGTGCTCTCTGTTAGGGCAACCTAAGCTTCCTGAAGCAAGAAAAAGAGGCCAGACAAGGAAGCCATAGTTTATTTTGTTTTCATTTATTTTGGTGCACCATTTTTGTCAATAAATTCACATTCACTTTCTGAAATGTCTTTCAATCAGAGTGCTCCTTTGTTGTATAGCCTGCCTTTGACTCATATGATCTATCTCCTGCAATTATGCCTTAGTCGGATCCTCTTCCCCTGCCTCCTCTTCATCCTGATTCTGTTGCTGGCTCTCCTCCAGATGAGGCATGTGTCTGTTTTGTGCAAGATTATGTAACATACAGCAGGCTAGAAGGATCTCACAGACTTTAGGTGGTCCGTAAAGAAAGCATCCTCCTGATCTGTCCAGATAGCAGAAACATGTTTTAAGTAAGTCAAAGGTTTTCTCTATGACAGCCCTGGTATTGCAGTGTGCCCTGTTGTAGCGACACTCAACTGCAGACCCTGGGGTAGCTATGGGGATCATGAGCCAGGTTTTGAGTAGATAGCGTCTGTCACCTATCGGGGAGAAGCCACAGAAAAGCTGGGTTAGATATACCTTTTGGGTTTGAGAGTGGAACAGCTCACACAGCTAGTTTAGAGCAGCCCTGCAGTGCCAACACTCAGGCAACCTAAACATAAAGGGAGACAATAGGAAGCTGTGAATTTAGTATGTGGTAGAACTGATCAGTGCCTTCCTACCTAGCAGCCATCCCCCAGTGATGTGTCCTTGCTGGAAGTGGTCATGAATTCTTGATTGCAAGAGAATGTAGGCATCATAAGTATATCCTGGAAACCGGGATACAACGTTCATGATGATGCCCTTGGCGTTACAGACTACTTGCATGTTTAGAGGGTAGAAGCCCTTGTGGTTATGGTAGGTGGCCTCATCTCCCCCTGGTGCCCTTATAGGGATGTGAGTGAAATCGATAGCTCCCAAGTCAGAAGTGAAGTGTGCAATTTGATAGAAATTAATCATAATTTGGTGCTGTTTCTGTCTTCTGCAAGGGAAGGATATAAAGTAGAGATGTGAACACAAGTTCTCTCCTACAGCGCAGCACTACACTATTGGTGACCGAGAACTTCTAGCTGTCAAGTTGGTGCTCCAAGAGTGGCGACCCTGGTTGGAAGGGGCACAACATAAATTTACCATTTTCACCGACCATAAGAATTTTGAGCACCTTAAAGAAGCTCAACTCTTGAATCCTAGACAAGCCTGATGGGCGCTCTTCTTTGAACGGTTCAATTTCGTACTACTTTATTGCCCAGCTTCCAGAATCTTCTGTGCTGATGCACTATCAAGATCCTTCGAACCAGAGGATGTTCCTGATTTTCCCAGACACATCATAGATCCTGCCTGCGTATCCCTTGTCGTGGAAAACCGTCGTTCTATATAGATTACATGAACAAGTTCTGAAATGGACTCATGATTCCAAGTTGGCAGGACCCCCGGTTTGTACCAGGACCCTAGAGATGTTGCGAAGATTTTACTGGTGGCCCAACATGGTGTAAGACTCTCATAACTATGTAGATTCATGTCCCACCTGCGCCCAACAGAAGCCACCTACCGAACAGCTTCCAGCACCTATCAAGCCATGGTCCAGCATCTCAATAGACTTCATCACAGACCTGCCTCCATCCCAGAACAATACCATAATCTGGGTCATTATCGACCATTTTTCGAAAATGGGTCACTTCTTATTCCCTTGCCGGGCTTCCCATTGGCCCCAGAATTAGCCAAGTTGTTCCTGAAACATATTTTCTGTCTTCATGGACTCTGAAAGGAAATTATATCCAACCAAGGACCACAGTTTGCCACCAGGTACTGGCGCTCTCTACGCAAAAAATTCAACATTGCTTGAATTTCATGTCACCCTATCACGTCGTCCTATCACCCACAAGCTGAAAGGTCAACTGGACCTTGAAAACATTCCTTCGTTCCTACATGAATGTCCAGCAGGACAACTGGTCCAATCAGTTACCCTGGTCTGAGTTGAAGCATAATACCCATGTCGCTGCTGCCATCAATGTATCTCTGTTCTCCATGGTATTTGGGCGACAACCAAGTTCCTCTGACTGTTCCTTCTCCAGCAGCGCAATTCATGGCCCACACCATTCGCCAAGTGTGGAATCAAGTGTAAGAACGCCTTACCCAGGCCACTGAGTGCTCCAAGCGCACTTCTGATGCCCATAGACGCTCCACTCTTCTGTCCTGGTCAGAAGGTGTGATTAAGCACCCGACATATAAAGTTGAGACTCCCTTCTCATCGCCTGGCTCCCAAGTACATCGGCCCGTTTCCAGTTCTTCGAAGAGTGGGAGCTGTGTCTTATTAACTGCAGCTACATCATGCCATGGGCATCCACAACACATTCCATGTCTCCCTTTTGAAGCCTTTAGTCCTCTCCTGGCCCTCTCTCAGAGATCCTTCACCTCTGCGGATCTCTACCAAACCAGATTCGTCACTCCAGGTAAGAGAGGTCCTTAACGTCCGTTGGCATCGAGGTAGATGGGAATACCTCTTAGCCTGGGAGGGTTATGGGGCTGGGGAAAACTCATGGGAACCATCCCATAACATTCTTGATAAATAGCTCTTCAGGACTTTCCACAGGACCTATCCTGAAAAGCCATGGCCGTGTAGAGGGAGACCTAGAAGGGGGGTACTTTTACACACCCCATCCGCGCCTGGCCCACGCACAGGCCTGCTCACCTTGCTAGCTCCTGTGCAGGTCATGGGTTGGCCTTCGCAGTGGCATCTGCAAGCACCTCCAGGCCTCGACATCCCATTGCAGTGGTTGCTAGGCCTTCCACTGCGCACCAGGCCTCACGCCAGAGTTCAGCATCCTCAGTGGCATTGGCCACGCCATACGCACGTGCATGTGGACCACCTGGCCTCTTGTAGGGCCAGGGGTGGGTCCTAGCTCCACGGCACACCCTGATTGAACTGCTACAGGACAAGGGTCCGCCTCCAAGTGCAACACTTATATATGAATATGCTGATTTTATATGCACAACCCCCTTGTAAGTCTTTACAAATTTCTCTCTAACATTAATAAGGATGTACATTAAAAGGTGTTCAAATGTGGTGAGTAAAAATTAGCTCTTTTGAACATAAAATAACATATACATGAGGGCATGATATTTTAAAAACTGCAACATACATGCTTAAATCAGGGTTTGTGAGAAACACTGTGGGGCGGATTTTAAAAGGCGCGCAAATAGCCTACTTTTGTTTGCGCTCCAGGCGCAAACAAAAGTACGCTAGATTTTAGTAGATACGCGCGGAGCCGCGCGTATCTGCTAAAAACCTGGATCGGCGCGCGCAAGGCTATGGATTTTGTATAGCCGGCGCGCGCCGAGCCGCGCAGCCTACCCCCGTTCCCTCCAAGGCCGCTCCGAAATCGGAGCGGCCTCGGAGGGCACTTTCCTTTGCCCTCCCCTCACCTTCCCCTCCCTTCCCCTACCTAACCCACCCGCCCGGCCCTGTCTAAACCCCCCCCCTTACCTTTGTCGGGGGATTTACGTATAGCGGGGATTTACGTATAGCCGGCGCGCGCCGAGCCGCGCAGCCTACCCCCGTTCCCTCCAAGGCCGCTCCGAAATCGGAGCGGCCTCGGAGGGCACTTTCCTTTGCCCTCCCCTCACCTTCCCCTCCCTTCCCCTACCTAACCCACCCGCCCGGCCCTGTCTAAACCCCCCCCTTACCTTTGTCGGGGGATTTACGCCTCCCTCCGGGAGGCGTAAATCCCCGCGCGCCAGCGGGCCTCCTGCGCGCCGGGCCGCGACCTGGGGGGCGGGTACGGAGGGCGCGGCCACACCCCCGGACCGCCCCGGGCCGTAGCCACGCCCCGTACCCGCCCCCAAAACGCTGCCGACACGCCCCCGAAACGCCGCGACGACCGGGCCCGCCCCCGACACACCCCCCTCGGAGAACCCCGGGACTTACGCGAGTCCCGGGGCTCTGCGCGCGCCGGGAGGCCTATGTAAAATAGGCTTCCCGGCGCGCAGGGCCCTGCTCGCGTAAATCCGCCCGGTTTTGGGTGGATTTACGCGAGCAGGGCTCTGAAAATCCGCCCCTGTATGTGTAGAAAAGGAGTAGGATGGGCCATTTTGAAAAGAGACCAACATTTACATTCATAAATTACTATTTTGCAACCTGCTAAAGTTTATATAAATATATATATATAAGTATATATAAAGAGTATAAAGTAAAAGCAAGTCTTTTACTTATATATCCTTACTCCTGCTCAGATTCCTTTGTAAGTGATTGTAAACATTGTAAAAGTGAAAAATGACTTGGTAGGAGGTCTGGATAAAATGGGGGGACTTCAGGGTGAAGAACCAAGAGGGTCTTCACAAAGTGCAGATCGACTGGGCAAACTGGTAGACAAATTTGTAAAACTGCTTATTTTATTGCCATGCATATATTACAGAATCCCCTGAGTTCCACGTATAAAAGCTGAGTTTCAGAGGTGTGTGTGTTTGTATAAAAGCATCTGATTAAAGTGAGTAAAATCTACTTGTGTATTCTTTTAAAATCTGAAGTATGAATGCACAGATATATAATGTACGCACACTTATCTGGCTAAATTCCAACATATCTGTCTAAGTAGCGCCTTGCTGATTACTTTGACAGATGAGAAATTATCTGAATAAGTAGTAATACTTATGTGCTTACATTTCAGTTTATCTGGCTAAGTAGCAGGCACTATTTAGCTGGATATTCTGTAACGTGCTACTTGTCTTAATAGCGCTTTTTGGACTTATCTGGCTAAGTCCTATTATTTAGCCACATAAATTGACAATTATCCAGATAAGTCCAAACTTATGAGACTCATGATTTTTACATGCATGAGCATTTGTGCATGAATATATGTACTCATAATTTTCCAATTTACCCATATTGTTTCCACACAGCTTATAAAATACAGTAGCAACTTTGTGTATGTCTATATACATGCATAAATGGGATCATACAAGCAGTTTTGAAAGTTATCCTCTAAACCATGAATGCACATTACTTAATGCACACATGCATTAGTTAACACAGAGTTTTCTGACAAGAGCTTGCTCACTGCACCTCCTTTCTGCCCCTTTCTCAAACATTTTTAAGTGTCATTCTCACCATCATTTCTTGTGAGTGTTTTAGATGTTAGACAAGCTTTGGATTGAATATGGATGGTTGGTTTTCATAGAGAGGAGGTGCGAGGAGAGGTTGATTAGATTTTGTTTCCTGGTTGTGGTTTCTAGTGTTTTCATTGTTTTCCTAATTTGGTTTCCAACCAACTTTCTCTGCCGTCTGTCTTTATAAGTGAATGCTTGTATGAAGGTTGGTGTTGGTTTGTCTTGTCAGTTTTTATGTTGAGAATGTGACAATGCATACTATCTGCATGTAGCAGGTTAGTACATGGCAAGTGGCAGTGGAGCTAGTAGGATGCTAAGTTTTTGCTTGATGTATGTTGGGACATTAATGGTCATAAGGGCTAAGTAAAGAGGATGTAGGAGGATTTTCAGAGGGTAGAAATTGACTGGAGTAGTAATAGAAATAAGGGCAGAAGGAGAGGGGCATAGAGGAGGGGAGTGCCAGTAGAAAGGGATGGTAGTGGGCAGTAGACAGGCCATGGAATTAAGTGGACAAAGGCAGGAGGTAATCAGAAGAGAAAAGTGTGATAGGGAAGCAGAAGATAGAGGCAAAAGTAGAGGGACTGAGGAGATCAGGAATGAGAGGATGTGTTAATCATGGAGGGGAAGAGAGCATCAACCAGGAATTTGCATCACAGACACCACTACATTTGCCTCCTTTGCTGATACTGCCATTGGCAAATAGCCATGCCCCTCATAACAAAAAGTGACCCACAGTAATACCTAAATGCTTAATTTTTCCATTTGGCCATGAAGGTCAGAAGGGGTCAGTTTCCATCTGAGACTCTGCTGGTGAGAATCTCTTCTCCTTTTCTTTCTGCACCTCTCATTTTCCTCCTTTGCTGCTGCTTTTGGTAATTAGCTATATCCCCTAATGACATCACTGTGGGGCTTTTTGTTATCCATATATGAATAGTGATAAGAAATCCTTGGCATCAGGAATTCATCAAAGAAGAGAATTTTCAAACGTTTGTTCTACTGAAAGGGTTTTCAAAATGTGGTCTCTTGTCTTCACAAGTTAAGGAGTGTTAAGTCTATGATAAATTTTCTACAAAATGGGGCCCATCCTAAGAGTGTATTACTTTGGATTAACTTGACTGCCAGTCATTTGCATTATATGAGGGAAACATGTTCCACTTATTTCTAATTGTTTTTCTTCACATTTGAAATTTGGATTCTAGTAACTGTAAAAGTTTATAAAAATAGAAACTTAAACCGATGAATAATAATATTTATTAATATAATTATTATGATAATAATAATAATAATTATTATTATTATTATTAATTAAAAAGGATTGACCAACATTCAGTTAATAAACTATCATGGCAGTTAAAAATAAAAATAAATAAATAATTTATTTCTAAGATTAATAAGTAAATACATTAAAAATAAAAGATAAAATAATAAAGTAATAAATTAATGCAACATTTAAAAATGATACCATATGTAAAATAAGTAAATGCAATAAGTATAATAAAAATAAAATAAAATGCAAATGCAAATAAAATGACATTAAAAATTACATAAAATCAAATGGAATGTAAAAGAAGTAGTGGTAGTGTTTTTTGTTTTCTTTACACTAAAACTTATATGAGGTGCTTATATAGATAAACATGGAATTGATGGCAGAAAAGAATCAAATGGTCCATCCAGTCTGCCCAGTAAGCTTATAGTAATAGAGTCTTTAATTTATGTTGTAAATCACTTAGAAAGATATATTCTATTAGGGAATAAACAAATCCCTTTCAAATAAATAAATAGATAAACTGTTGTGCCATGTAGGTTACCCCATGGTTATCTGTTTCCCAGACCATAAAAGTCAGGGCCCTCATTTGTTGCTGTTTGAATCCAATTCCCCATTACCTCCATGCTTATCAGTTTCCCACATTAGCCCTCGTTGATTGCTGTTGATGCAGAGAGCAATGTTTGAATTGCATCAAAGTATCAGTCTTATTGTTTAAAAGTAGTAACCATCAGCAAGTTGCCCCCATACTTGTTTCCCCAGAATATAAAAGTTGGGGCCCTCCGTTGCTGAACAAATCCCCTTATCTCCCTGCCATTGAAGCAGAGAGCAATGATGAGATTGAAGATCTTGGTATCATCCACAAATAGACAAACTTTACCTTCTATCCCTTCCACAATGTCGCTCCCAAAAATATTGAACAGAACTAGTCCCAAAACCGATCTCTGTGGCCCTCCACTTAACATGGCTCTCTCTTCAGAGTAGGTTCCATTTACCATTACATACTTTCTCCTATCAGACAACCAGTTTGTAATCCACTCTACCACCTTGGCTCTCACTCTGAAGCTTCTCATTTTGTTCTCAAGCCTCCTGTGTGGAATGGTATCCAAAGCATTGCTGAATTCCAAATAGATGACATTAAGTGCATTTCTTAGAACTAATTCTCTTGTCATACAATCAAAAAAATCTATCAGATTTGTCTGACAGGACCTTTCTCTGGTGAATCCATGCTACCTCGGGTTCAGCAACTTACTGGATTGTAGATAGCTCAGTATCATTTTTTCCAGCAGTGTTTCCATTAATTTTCCAACCATTGAAGTGAGACTAACTGTCCTTTAGTTTCCAGCCTCCTCTCTGCTACCACTCTTATGAAGCGGGACCACAACCACTCTTCTCCAATCTTGTGGCAACACTCCCATTTCCAGGGATCTATTGAATATGTCTGGCAGACCTGCCAGGACATCTCTGAGTTCTTAGTTCTTGTGGTGTACTGGTATGTACCTCATCTGGCCCATGGCCATTTCCACATTCAGTTTTCTTTCTGTCAGGCCAATACAGTAAGGACGCAGTAGAAAAAGTGTGGCAGTGCCGGGTGCCCGCTCGTTTGCCACGCGCACAGTTTGGATCACATACCGCTCGATACAGTATTTAAATGGCATGCAAATGAAAGCCGCGTCCAAAGCGAGTCCATGAAGCATTCATGAATCACAATCCATTTTACTGTATAGAGCGCTATACAGCGCCTATACAGTATCCTGGGTGCGCTGATACCTGTCATTGAAATGACAGGTACCAGGAAGTGGATGGTTCTCCTACGCTCGGGCATCGGGGATTGCCAGTCCTCTCTCACCCCCTCCCGAAGCAAGGCACAGGGTGAAAATCGACTCGATATGTTATTAAAGCAAAAAGAAATTGTAACAAAAGTAAACTTACTGCATGCTTCCAGCAGCCCCAGTCCTCTCTCCCTCCCTCCCGAAGCAAGGCGCAGGGCGAAAATTGACTCGACATGTTTGTAACAAAAGTAAACTTACTGCATGCTTCCAGCAGCCCCAGTCCTCTCTCCCCTCCTCCTGAGGCACCCACCGTGGCTCCCCTGCCTCCCAGGGGCAGCTGGTGGCAAAAGTGGCTTCCAGCAGCTCCGCCGGCGAAGGTGCATGAACGCATGTCCAATGTGGGTGTTCAAGCAGCGAAGGCGCATGAGTGCACGCTGTGACCTGAGCGCCCGGATGGACGTCCGAGTCACGGAGTGCGCTCATGCGCCTTCGCTGCTTGAGAGCCCAAATTGGACGTGCGTTCATGCATCTCCCCTCCTCCCGAGGTGCCCACCGTGGCTCCCCTGCCTCCCGGGGGCAGCCGGCGGCGAAAGCGGCTTCCAGCAGCCCCACCGGTGGTTGTGGTTGCGGTTTTTAGTGCGTTCTCTATGGAGTTTGATACTGGAATGATTAGCTAAATGTTGTCGGCATACAGGAAGTAGGTGATGGAGAGGCTTGAGAGAAGTTGGCAGAGAGGTAATAGGTAGATGTTGAAGAGGATGGCCGATAGAGAGGATCCTTGTGGTACTCTGGTTACAAGAGGGATGGCTTCAGAGGTGTGGTTGTTTAAGTTTACCTTGTAGGATCTATTGTGGAGGATCAATAGGTGTTTAAATCTTTTTACATTGTCTAAGGAATGGAATTCAAAGGGAATAAGATTCCATAGAGCTGGTGCAGCAATAGAGAATGAGGTCTCTCTAGTGAAAAACACTATTTAAAAAAAACATCGCAAAGGGCAATAAAGCCGTATTGCACAACTAAACACAAATGAAAAAAGGTGTAGTTAAAGCCACGTGAAAAGGCTTCACAAATTACAAAGCCAGCCCACTTAGCCACAAATCCCAGACTCATCCCCTTTTCTTAATTTGCATCGCACAATGCGTTATGACATTTTTGCATGTGTTAAAGGTGTTTTTACATGCGTTAAAGGCGTTTTTCACATGTGAAAATGCCTTAACGCATGTGAAACGCTATATAGCACTTTGATAAATGACCCCCTTTATCTCTTGGGCAAGTCTTTCTTCTGCTTGATATTTTGATTTCTGATTTCTTTCTTTGCCTCTCTCATTTTCATCAGGTATTGTTCCCTGTATTCCTCTTTTTGGTATCCTTTATACTTCCTGAAAGCTGATCTTTTTGCTTTTATTTTTGTGAACACTTCTTTTGAGAATCAAATTGGTTTCTTTTTCCTCAAACTGTTGATTACTTTTCTGACAAATAGATGTGTTGCCTTTGTAATAGCTCCTTTTCATTTAGCCCACTGTTGTTCTACCTCACCCATTTTCTTCGTCTTCTAAGTTCTTCCGCCAGGTACATCCCCATTTTGTCAAAGTCCATATATATGAAATTCAAAACTCAAGACTTCGTGTGACTTCTTTGCATCTTATTCACAATATCAAACCATACCGTCTGATGATCACTTGTTCTCAGGTGGGCAACTGTCTGGACAATTTAGATATTATCCCCATTTGTGAGCTCTAGGTCCAGGATTAAACAGTCCCTCATGGGATCCATTACCATTTGTTTAAGCATAGCCCCTTGAAGGGCATCCACTATCTCTACTTCTCATAGAATCCACAGAAGGGATACTCCAGCCTATATACATTTACTTCCCAATGTTTGCTGAGAGACAGTAAAGTTAGCAAAGAGTAACTTTTTTTTTATGTTAGGCTTATCATTGTGATATCAATTAGTTTCAAGATCTAGTGATTCTGGAAGGGATTAAAGGAGCTGTTGCTGGCAGGCTATCTTATCCATAGACCAAATCACTTTTACTTGTAATATCCTTTAAATTTGCCTCCTCTCCTGTGACCCAACCTTTTTCCTTCTATTTTCAAAGAATGAACTTTTGCCCTCCTTACTGAGTGCTCCCCTCCAATAATTTTTTCAGCACTTTTTTCTTATACAAGTTTTATTTCTATTGCCATGAGTCACTTGCATAGTGCTTAAGTGGTTTTGATGATGCATGAATGTTAGTGTACTTCATGTTCTGCTGGCCTGCAATTTCTTGAGTGAGATTAATTTTCTTCATACTTTTCTTTAAATGTAGATGCATGCAGTCCAAATCAATATTTGTAATCCAAGAATGTATAGAGATGCAAAAGAAATGGATTTGACATATTTAAACCCTGTTGGAGAGATTTTAGGATGCACTTTTGTGACTGAAAGTGTTTTTGGTTGTTTCATAGATTTGTAATCCATTCGATGAGCAGAATATTTTCCTCAGCTTCATATATTGCTTTGACATATAATGGCAGAGAACTGATCATTATTATATTTTCAGGAAGAGTTTATGAAACAGACAGATTCCATTGTGGATATTTCAAAAGGATTCAGGACATAAATGAAAAAAAAAAGTACAGGTAGAAAAGTGACACAAATTGAGAGACTTATGTGTACAGTAAGAATAAAATGAATTAGGGAATCACTAGCACTGTTTGTAAAAAAAAAAAAAAAAAATAGGACTGGAAATTTACAAATGGCCTTTTCTCCCCCCAATAGATTACAATGCAAGCTGCATAACTGCATCCTGCCAAATTTGTGTCAGCTCTAATGTGAAAGTAGATATATTTGGGTCTGATAGCTGTCAGATTAATAAAAAGTGCATTTGTGTTTCGAGTGAATTACAGTGAGCAAATCTTTGGCAGAATGGTGGATATTAATAGTGTTTATGGTGTCTCTTCTTCCTGCATGCTCCAAATATTTTTTTTTTTGCTCATGTTTCTTACAAAAAAAAAAAAAATTGCAAATAGTTTTTATACCCAATACAGTTTATAGGCTTCAACTTCTCTTGGAGCTTTATGCACTAAGGGGTACATTTTCAAAACCTTACATGCATAAATCCCGTGGATTTACATGCGTGGCCAGGCTTCCGCATGCCGGGCCAATTTTCAAAGGCCTGGCCATGCGGGTAAATTCCCGAGACACGTGTAAGTCCCGGGGCCTCAGGAAATGGGAGGGAGGGGGCAGGGAAGAGTGGTCTGGGGAGCAGGACGGGGCTAGAGGCCCCCGGCACAGCGGTCATTTGCTGCTGTGCCGGGGGATCCCGTACCGGCAGGGTGCCTGCGCGCGCAACTTGCTCCTGCCCCGAAGCAGGAGCAAATAGTAAGACAAGGATTGGGGGGGGGGGGGGGGGGGGTAGGATAGGGCTAGGGTTAGGAAGGTTTGTATAGGGTTTAGGGACGTTCACTGCCAGGCCGCTCCTAAATTGGAGCAGACTGGAAGGGAACTGTGGTAGGCCGCGGGTGTCGGTACGCACAGGTTGCACAAATAGGCACCCCCATGCGTGCGCTGACCCCCAATTTTATAACATGCATGCACAGGCGTGCGCATGTTATAAAATCATGTGTTCATGTGTGCGCACTGGGTAGCGCACGCACATGGACGTGTGCGAGCATGTTTTTAAAATCTACCCCTAAGTGTAGGGATGTGCTTTTCTTTAAAACAACTGGATAAATTACAACACATGAGTCCATTTTGTTTCATTGGTTGATCCCTGAAATGAATGGAGTATGCACACAATTTGAAACAAAAATGTTTGTTTCATTTGCTCTTGTTACCCATTCAAGTCTATGGCTGTTCTAAGCAAGTAACAGGTACAGGCAGGGGGCTGATTGGTAACTATGGTGTATTGGACTTTTTGGTTTCATTATCGTTAGTGACCCTAGTTTACCTATTTTAGCTAGAGAAAGCAGGAAGGAGTCTTGCTGCCACTCTGTCTTGCTGCCATTCTCCTGATGAACCACCTGGCATGTCTTGCTGCCATATCCCAGATTCTGCACCTTGGAGGTCTTCCTGCTATTCTATCTTGCTGCAAACCCAGAACTCTACAACTTAGGGGTTTCCCTGCACTCTACCTTGCTGTTATATCTCTCATGCTACACCTTGGGTGTTCTTTTGCCATTTGGCCTTGCTGCAGTTCCATAGAGTCTACATGATAAGGTGTTCTTTCTACTATAGATGGCTGCTTTGCATCTCTCATGGTGACTTGGAATCTTCATGAAGACTTTTGTTCTGCTTTGTCCCTCTACTTTTGCATCTTCTTCCCCCTCCTTTATGGTACCTTAGGATATTCATGCCACTCTTGATGCAACTTTGCCCCACTTGTAACATAGTAACATAGTAAATGTTGGCAGAAAAATACCCAATTGGTACATCCAGTCTGCTCATCAATCTTTTTATTTAATTATTATGTATTTTATTTTATTCATATGTTAATTATTATATTTATTTTATTTTATTCTTAGGGTAATCATTGCTGTGTGATTGCACCAGTCAACCTGTTTTTTTTCTTTTATCTCCATTATTTACCATTAAGAATCCTCTATATTTATTCCATTTATTTTATTTATGTTTTTTATTTTGTTGAGTTTTATATACCGTTATTCGGTTGAGCCATCATAACAGTTTACAAAAGTATACATTCCATGCCCTTTTGAATACCGTTACCATTTTTTTTACTTTCTACTTTCTCTGTGAGGGAATTCCATGCATCTACCATCCTTTCTGTTAATAAATACTTCCTCATTCAATACCCTTAGAGCTTCATATTATGAACCCTTGTTCTATAGTTTTCCTTCCAACAAAAAAGGTTGTATTCTTTTCCATTATTAATGCTGTCCAAGTATTTAAATATTTATATCATATTACCCTGCCTCTCCTTGAATGTATACATATATATAGGTCCTTCAATCTCATCTCATAACTCTTTTGGTGCAGACTCCACACCATGATGGTCTCTTTTCTCTGGACAGCTTCAACCCTGTCTCTCTTCTTTTTGATATGTGGTCTCCAAAAATGAATACAATACTCCAAATGAGGCCTCAAAAATGACTTATACAGGGGCATTGTCATTTCCTTTTTCCTGGTGGTTCTGCCTCGTTATATAGCCCAGCATTCCTTTGGCCTTAGCAACCTTGTCACAATAATTTGCCACCTTCAGAATGTCAGACACTATCACCACAAAGTCTATCTCCAGTTCATGCACATCAGACATTTGATCCACAACATGAACAGATCCTTCAGAATTCTCTTCAAATCCTGGCATTAAATCCAAAGTGTCCATTCCAAGAAAGGTGGAAGGAAGGCAAAATTATTACCAGCATGTTTAAAAGGTTAGGTGAAAGAAGCTATTTTAGCCAAAAGATCTTCATTCAAAAATTGGAAAAAGGATCCATCAGAAGAAAATGAGATAATGCATAAGTATTGGCAAATTAAATGTAAGATATTGATAAGACAGGCTAAGAGAAAACTTGAGAAGAAGTTGGCCATAAAGGCAAAAACTAACAATAACATTTTTTAAAAATATATCTGAAATAGAAAGCATGTGAGGAAGTCAGTTGGACCGTTGGATGACGAAGGGGATAAAAAGGCACATAAAAGACAAGGCCATTGTAGTAATATTAAGCAATTTCTTTCCTCCAGTGTTTACTGAAGAGGATGTTGGAGAGATACCCATTCCAGAGAAGGTTTTCATGGGTGATGATTCAGATAAACTGAACCAAATCACGGTGAACCTGGAAGATGTGGTAGGCCTAATTGACAAACGTAAGAGTAGTAAATCACTTGGAGCAGATGGTATACACCCCAGGGTTCTGAAAGAACTAAAAAATGTAATTTCAGACCTATTTCAATCAATTTGTAACCTATCATTAAAATTATCTGATGTACATGAAGATTGGAAGATGGCCAATGTAACCCCTATATTTAAAAAGGAATCCAGGGGTAATCCAGGAAACTATAGACTGGTGAGCCTGACTTTAGCACTGGGAAAAATCAGGGAAACTGTTATAAAGAATAAAATCACAAACCATTTAGATAGACATGGTTTGATGGGACACAGCGAACATGGATTTACCAAAGGGAAGTCTTGCCTCACAAATCTCCTACACTTTTTTGAAGGGGGTGAATAAACATGTGGACAAAGGTGAACCAGTAGATGTGGTGTATTTGTATTTTCAGAAGGCATTCAACAAAGATCCGCACGAGAGGCTTCTAAACAAACTAAAAAGTCATGGGATAGGAGGCGATATCTTTTTGTGGACTGCAATTTGGTTAAAAGACATGAAATGCAGAATAGGATTAAATGGTCAGTTTTCAAAGTGGAAAAAGGTAAACAGAGGAGAGCCTCAGGGATCTGTACTTGGACCGGTGCTTTTTAATATATTTATAAATGATCTGGAAAGGGGTACGACGAGTGAAGTGATCAAATTTGTGGATGACACAAAATTATGTAGAGTAGTTAAATCTCAAGCAGATTGTGATGAATTGCAGAAGGACCTTGCTAGACTGGAAGATTGGGCTTCCAAATGGCAGATGAAATTTAACGTGGAAAAGTGTAAAGTATGCATATAGGAAAAAATAACCCTTTCTGTAGTTACAAAATGTTAGGTTCTATTTTAGGAGTTATCACCCAGAAAAGAGATCTATGCATCTTAGTGGATAATACATTTAAATCATTGGCCCACTGTGCTATGGAGATGAAAAATGCAAAAAGAATGTAAGAAATTATTAGGAATGGAATAGCAAATAAAATGGGGGATGTCATAATGCTTTTGTATCACTCCATGGTGAGACTACACCTTGACAATTGTGTGCAATTCTGGTCACCGCATCTCAAAAAGGAGAAGCTGCACTGGAGAAAGTGCAGAGAGGGGCAACCAAAATGATAAGGGGCATGGAACAGCTGCCCTGTGAGAAAAGGCTATAGAAGTTAGGGCTCTGCAGTTTGGAAGAGACAACTGAATGGGGGATATGATAGAAGTCTACAAAATAATGAAAGGTCTTAAACATGTTAATGTAAATAGGTTAGTGTAAATGGGTTTAAAAAAGGTTTGGATAAGTTCCTAGAGGAAAAAAACATAAACTGCTTTTACGGGGCTTGATGAACCCTTGGTCTGACCCAGTATGGCGTATCTTATGTTCTAGTAAGCAAAGAACTGTGCAGTTATGATGTAACAACCATATTCAAATCAAAACGAACATCATAAGTAGTAGCTGTATTTATAGAATGTGATACCTCATATCAAGTTGGAGCCACTCTATATTTGTCAGAGGGTACTCACTTCAAAAGGTGTCAAGTATATAACGTTACCCAACTCTGAAGGGTGGTTTAACACAAAAAAGACCTTTTTTATAATCACTGGTATCAACATTCAGATTTTACATATTTTGCAATTTTTTTGAAAATTTTATACTAGAATGTATAAGAAGACAGATCACTTATCATTAGTTATGCGCTTGGCGTAGAGAGGTGACAGCTTATTCAAACACCGGCATGAACCCGACACGTCCGTGTTTCGTGGACTTCTTCAGGGGTAAAAGTTTGCATCAGTGTCTAAGGCAAGAATCAAAAATTAGTTAGTTATAAAACATTTTTACCAGTACAATACTCGCCATCAGTCACCTAACGCTAAAGGCATACATTTTTTGAAGTCTGTCCCGTCATATAACGCTTTCAGCATGATCACAGCTTAAAATGAAGCAGGATCTGCCATTAGCTTGCCGCGCTTTATTTAAAGAAAGAATTTAGTACTGAGCAGACAAATCAGATGGAGGCAGGAAGTTACGTAAGTCAATCACAGGCTAAAGTAATGATGACCACTAAATGTTGTCATTTAGACCGCTGGAGCTTCTGTTGCAAGGGTGAAAATCCACCATTGTTCACGATAATTGAGGTGGCTGATGATGTCACCACCTCTTACATTAGTTTGTACCTGTTCCAATATTGTCCATTGTAATTGATCAAATGTGTGGACATGCTGAGAACAATGTTTAACAATCGGGGCTTCGATATTAGCAGTATTAATACGGCTTCTATGTTCACGTAATCTGATTTTTATTTGCCTTTTTGTGCGGCCCACATATAGCAGTGGGCATGGGCACTGGATGAGATATATTACCTGTGTTGATTCACAGGTGGTATTAGCATTTTTTGTATATACTTTTTGATTGATGGGATGTTACCATTCAAGTCCTTCTATTGTCAGATTACACATATCGCATTTGCCACACTTGAGATGTGCTCCATTGTTAACTTGGGATTCATTGATCGATACAGATGCATGCACCACATAATCTTTGATATTTCTACTTCGTTGATATGATATGAGCGGTGGTTCTGAAAAAGTTGGATGTAATTGCAACACGTGCCAATGTTTTTTTATGCTTTGGACTATCAAATATGATTTTTCTGTATGGGGCAAGACACAAATGTTGGCTGTAACAGGTGCTCGTGAGCAATATTGGAGTAGCAAATCTCGTGGGGAGTAATAAGCCCGTTTATATGCTTTGCATACAACCGAGAATGGGTATCCTTGTTCAAAAAATCTTTTCGCTAAAATTTGCGCTTGTATCTTAAAGTCCTGATTGGAAGAACACAGTTGCCGTATTCTAAAAAATTGACTGACAGGGAGGCCATTTTTAAATGCCCGGGGATGGAAACTATTGTATCACAAAAGGTTATTCCTTTCAATTTCTTTGCGATATACAGTAGTGCTGAGAGTGGTGGATTGTTTGTTGATGAGTATATCTAAAAAAGAAAGTTGTGTATTGCTGGACTGGATGGTAAATTTCAGATCTGGGTCCAGATTGTTAATCCAGGATAAAAAAGTTTGTAAACTGGTTCCTTCAGCTGTCCAAAAAAATAATAAATCGTCAATGTAACGAATCCAAAAAGTAATATGAGAAAACCAAGTTGAAGAATAAATAAATTTGCGTTCAAAATGATCCATAACCAGATTGGCTATAGAGGGGGCAACTGAGGACCCCATCGCTATGCCGTGGATCTGCAAATAAAAATCGCCATTAAACTGAAAATAATTGTGTTGAAGCACTAGTTGTGCTATTTCAAAAATGAATTTAAATGGAATACGACCACCCTTTACCTTTTCTTTAAGGCAATCTTCCACAATTGACAACGCAGTTGATTGAGATACATTTGTATATAAGGATATGACATCCATGGTGACTAACAAAGTCAAAGGTGATGGTATCACTACTTCTTGAAGCTTTCTCGAAACATGAGTGGAATATTTTACATATGATTGCATTTCTTTAACAAAGGGTTGTAAAAAAGAATCCAAAAAAATTGCTAATGGTTCAAATGCTGATCCATTGCTGGAAATGATAGGTCGAAGGGGGGGATTATCCACGGATTTATGAACTTTTGGTACCCCATATAGCATGGGGATACGTGGGTGATCCACTTGGAGGTAACGACGTTCCTTGCGTGTCAAAAATGGAGTTGTTTTTTCATCTGAAGACCCTACATCTCAATTAGTCAATACTATCAAAAATCTTCTAGATTTAATCAACAATCATCTTCACCCCACTTGTTAAAAGCTGGGGTGCCGCAAGAATCTGCCTTGTCGGCAATGTTATTTAATTTATATCTGGCCCCTATTGCCAAACTTCTTGCAATCATTACTGATGGTTTTAAAATCTACTCTGATGACATACAATTCTACATTAAGGTTCAAAATTCTTGGCAGAAAACAGTTGATACTATTCATCTGTGTATTGATACCATTAAGCATTGGCTAAAACAAAACAAATTGTCATTAAATACTAATAAGACCAAAATTATTTTGATTCACCATCCCCATTCCACACATCTTTATGATTCCATTGGCATTAGAAATATCACATTTTCTCTTGATAAACCCATTATGAGTTTAGGTATCTTACTCAACGCAACTTTCTCATTTAAACCACATATCAGATCTTTAATTAAAACCGTATTTTTCAAACGTAGGCTTATTGCAGGATTACGGCATTTACTGTTTGATCACGATCTTCTTACAGTTGTACGAGCAACTATTTTTCCTCATATAGATTACTGTAATAGTCTTTACATTGGACTACCTAAGGCTACATTACACCCCATTCAATTACTGCTCAATTCTGCCGCACGGCTCATTTCTCACACAAAACGCTCTGAGCATATTTCTCCATTTTATGTAAACTTAACTGGTTACCAGTTACAGAGCATATTGTTTTCAAAATTGCCTTGATTGTTTTCAAACTTTTATATTCAGACTCTTCATACTGGTCAAATGCATTGTTGCGTATTTATAAACCGGTAAGATGTTTAAGATCCTCTCAGTTGAATCTTTTGGAAATACCCTCAGTGCGTCAAGCAAACTTGTTATTAAAGCAAAATCAAACTCCTATTAAACCAACTAAAACTTTGCATCAACACCGACAAAACCAAGTGAATGCTGATTGAAAAAAGCAACTCCAGGGATCATCTGAACTACCCCATTGTCATCGACAACAACTCCATCAAACAAAAAGAATACGTCAAAGACCTGGGAATCTGGGTCGACCCCCAACTCAATCTCAAAAAGCACATCACCATGAAAACTAAAGAAGGCTTCCACAAACTATCAATCCTCAAACACCTCAAACCCCTACTAAACCAATCAGACTTCAGAACCATCCTTCAATCATTGATCTTCTCAAGCATCGACTACTGCAATGCCCTCATGATAGGTCTTCCAAAATCAACCCTACACCCTCTACAAATTCTACAGAACACCACCCTGCAAATTCTCACTGGACTCAAAAGAACAGACCATATCTCACCCGTGCTAAAAGATCTACACTGGCTCCCCATAGAAAAAAGAATCGAATACAAAACACTATCAATGATAGGGATGTGAATCGTTTTTTAACTATTTAAATTATCGTCCGATATTTTTAATATCGTCATTAATCATTAAAGAGTGCGATACAATAGAAATTCCACCGATTTATCGTAAAAAAATCGTTAATTGTCTTAGTGCACAGTAACAGGAGTTAGTGCGCACTAACAGGAAGTTATTGTGCACTACCCATTGTTAGTGTGCACTAACAGAAAATGATACAATTTGACACTTTTCAGGTCAGTTAAGGTCAGTTAGGAATGAATATGTATTCCTATTGGCTGCCCTCTTATTTATTGATGTTACCAAGGTTCCCACTGAGGTGATGGTTTAATATATGGGGGATGGGAAATGGAAACGGTTGGTAGCTTGACAAAGGGAAGGGAAAGGGGGAGGTGAAGGGCCAAGCAGTCCCACTCCCTGGTCTCTGAAGGACAGATCTCTTCAGAAAATCAGAGCTGCTGAATGCAGGGGCTGACTCCCCCTTCACATCCCTCTCCCCCCCCCCCCCCACCATTCACTGTGCTCAACTTTGCAGTTCCTGTGTTAAACTAAACTTATTTTTTTTCACTAGAGCAGAATAAGATAAAATGAAGTACTTTGTGTATTAAACTAAAGAAACTTTACATAAAATGAAATTAAGTACTTCTCTATATTCTACATTAGTGAAACAAAACATTTAATAAAGAAACTTGCAAACTGAGCTTCAAAACATTAACATACTATAGAAAAACTAAACAAAAAACTTTATTATTAATTTATTATATTTACAGTGGTTAAAGTTAAAGAGCAGGCTGAGGCTAGACTGGCTACTGGCTAGTGGTTACTGCTGGCACTGTCACTGCTGCAGCCTGCTGGCATTTTTTTTCTCTTTCTGGCTAGTGTGTGCTATATCTGGTAGCAAAATGGCCACAGGGGACAGCACCAAGCATGCGCGGCTTAGTGTGGACCTCTAGCTAACGAACATTTCTTCAAATGTTACTTTTAAACCATTAAGTAACAATTTTTGATAGTGTGCACTAACTCGCGTTAGTGTGCATTAACCTTCCGTTAGTGCACACTAACTCGCGTTAGTACGAACTATTCAGAAAAACAATTTTTTTTACAGAAAAATCATGCCAATCATATTTTTTTCTCCCCCCAGTTGATCCAGATCGTTAAAATGATCGGGCACATGATTCACATCCCTAATCAATAATACACAACTCAATTCACCACAACGACCACGATTGCCTCAACTCCCTTCTTCAAATTCACCACACTCAACGCAACATGAAATCAGCCAATGAAGTACGACTAGAAATCCCACCAGTCACTACAGCCAAATTAACTACCACTAGAAAAAGATCCTTTTTGATAGCTGGACCTCACCTCTGGAACACTCTTCCTTCCAGTCTCAGACTTCAAAACAACACCAAAAAACTGCTCAAAACATGGTTTTTCAAGCAAGCATATAAAGACTGGATAGGTTTAACCAACTAAAATGACAACCCCCTGCATCCCTACTCCTCCACCCACCCTCCCTACCACAATACCCCCCCCCCCCCCCGCTATCCATTAACCCCCTCATACCCAACCACTTTTTCTTCCCCCCTAGAATATCCTCCAACCCAGTACCCCGCCAATCAACACACTACGTGATCATCTTAACAGCCTTATCACTTGATAATGTATCAGTAAATTACTGTTATTATTATTATTGTTCCCAAGTTCTTTAGCTAATTCATGTTTATGTAGCTCCCCTGAATCTTCTGTATATATTCGTTATAATTGTAATTCTGTTAAAGTTGTTCCGCTGAATTCAATGTATAGCGTTGTTAAAAATGTAAACCGGAGTGAAGGCCTCCACCAATACTTCAGTATATAAAAGCTTATAAATAAATAAATAAATATTGAAAGCGTTTTTACTCCAACGTGCCTTCAATGTATTCTAGAGCTATACAATGTATTCTAGAGCTATACAAGTGAGATGATCCCCTTATCCGATATGATTGATATAATTTATAAGGGATACAGCACTAAACTTTATTCAGCTTTCCTTTAGGTAAGGTATTGGTCATTATAGTTTCTATGAAACTAAAGGTATTTTTGTTTGTCAAATATGTTGCAGATTATATGTATCAATATATGTGAAAAAGTCTAGCGCAAATGTGAGTGAGGATTGTGTGAGAGCATCTGGGGAAAACCTCATATAGTGCCTTGAATGGGCTGCTAATGCCTATAGGGCTACTGATGCTCCAACCCCACGAATGTGGATGTTGGATATGTTATAATCATTGGTTACCCCAGAGCACATGATGCTTTCATGATTTGTAAAGCTATCACTGGCATCATGCATGTACACAGACAGCATGAAGACATTTCAACTATGATCTTGGTGCCACAGCAGTGAGCACAGCACAGCAGTCTGGTAAAACAAGATATTATATAACAGCACATCCACGTTGGTGGATTCATACCTGACTTCAGTGATAGCCCATTCAAGGCACTATATGAGGTTTTCCCCAGATGCTCTCACACAATCCTCACTCACATTTGCGCTAGACTTTTTCACATATATTGATATTTCTTAAGTGTCTAGCCTTTTTAGATTATATGTATGACATCTCATATTATGTATGTTTTTATTGTGTATCGCCTAGGCCTGTTTGTGTTAGGCAATTAATAAATTTTAATAAAATGAAATGAAAATGAAAATGAATCATGGGGGTAACTTGCATGTAATGGCAGTTGCTACCATTGGAAACTTGCTGGGCAGACTGGATGGACCATTTGGTCCTTTTCTAGGGGTGTGCATTTGTTCCCTACAAATCGGGAATCCACAACGTATAGGGTCTTATTTGTTGTATTCGTGGGGAAGCGAAACGTATTGCGATTCCCCATGAATACAACAAATCTTCGCTGAATTATTCGGCTGCCTAAATGAGCCAATTTAAAGAAACCCCCCACCCTCCTGAGCCCCCCAAGACTTACCAAAACTCCCTGGTGGTCCAGCGGGGGGTCCGGGAACCATCCCCTGCACTCACACCCTCGGCTGCCGGTTTTGAAATGGCGCCGATAGCCTTTGACCTACTATGTCACAGGGGCTACCGGTGCCATTGGTCAGCCCCTGTCATATGGCCATCAGTGCCATCTTGTGCTCCTATTATGTGACACGGGCTGACCAATGGCACCGGTATCCCCTGTGACACAGTAAGGGCAAAGGCTATCGGCGCCATTTTTATTACTGGCAGCCGACGGCCCAAGTGCAGGAGATCGCTCCCAGACCCCCGCTGGACCACCAGGGATTTTTGGCAAGTTTTGGGAGGCCAACATTCGGACTGCAAGAAAATAACTTATTCACAAAGCTGGAAATTGCCTTTTTGAAAAGGAGGATCTTAAGTTCCTGGGGTACATTGTCTCACGTGACAGATTCCATATGGATCCTAATAAAGTGAAAACCATCTAGGACAAGCCTTGCCCAATGAGGCTTCGAGCACTACAGAGATTTTTGGTGTTCAACAACTATTATTACACCAAAACAAATAACAATATTACATCTTGATAAGAAAGAATTTTTTTTAGAATGTCTGAAAGATTTCACCATAAATATTTCAGATCCACTAGAGATATCAACGATTTTGTATATATCACAACAAGCTTTTTTTCAAAAAACAGTATCTAAAAAAATTTGTATAGGATGGTAGGAACGTTTCATATATTGTGTTTAAGCAACACCATCCAGGTGTTATTCAATGATTTTAATCATTAACGTTCCTTCCTCCATCCATTTTGTTTTTGAGCGTGAATAGGTGCAAATGTGTATTAATCTTATTGCAAAAATGTTTTTTTTTTAAACTTTCAATGTACTAAACACATAGGGCTAGATTTATGCGCGCAGAAGTAGATGCCTAGAAGTAGATGCCTCCACACTGGGGGTAGACATAGTTCTAAGCCACCTGAAAAAGTACTTCACCCCTGTTCTTTCTTTTGAAAGAAATGTTCTCACAAGGAGCACAACTATGCACTGGTGATAAAGAACTCTTGTCTGTCAAATTAGCTCTAGAAGAGTGGTGCCATCTACTCAAAGGAGCCCAACACCGTATCATAATACATATGGATCACAAAAATTTCAAACACCTTCACCATGCTCAGCAATTAAATGCAAGGCAGGCTCACTGGTACTTCTTTTCCCGCTTCAACTTCAAACTGCAGTATTGCCCAGCTCTCAAGAACCTATGGGAGGATGCTCTCTCATACTCCTTTCAGAACAAGGACATCCCATTGCCTCTCAAGCATATCATTGATCCCCGCTAAAATTCTTCCGAATGCTTCCATGACGTCCCTCCAGGGAAGACAGTCAAAATGTCCCTACCGCAAGAAAAGGAATTGAAATGGGCCCATGACTCATGCGTAGGTCACCATGGATAGACTTGAACCCTTGAACTGCTTCAGCAATACAACTGGTGGCCTCAAATGAAGGAATATGTCAAGGCCTACGTTGACTTGTGTCCTTCTTGTGCACAGAAAGAAACACTGCATGGCTGACCCTGAGGGCTGCTACAGCCATTGTCAGTCCCAAGAGAACCCTGGACACACTTGTCCATAGATTTCATCGTGGATCTCCCCATCTCACAGTGTGCCACTGTGATCTGGGTGGTCATAGATAGTTTCTCAAAGATTGCTCTCTTCATGCCATTTCTAGTCCTCCCTTCTGCTCCAGAATTGGTGTGGCTCTTTAAGCTCCATGTATTTTGCCTACACAACTTGCCAAAACACAATTTGTCAGACTGAGGGGGGCAATTCAGCACAAAATGCTGACACTTGCTTTGTAAGAAATTTGGCATCACGCTATATTTCACTATGGCTCTAACTGCAACCGATATGGTGTGATTTAAATTCATTGAGTTTCACATCTTATTCAACCTATATACTAGCAATGCCACTTAGCTCACCTAATCTTCACTCGGTGGCTGAGAATACAGCCTGACTCCGGGACCTTCCACCAATTTAATGGGCCTCAGTGGTCCCCTCACCTCAGCAGTGACTGCCAAATAATGTTGCCTAAGGCCTATGGCTGGTGTTGCAGTCGGACACTGCTGGCGAGATAGTGGACCCTTGGGCCGGCCAACCTAGGGTGACAGGGTAGGCCGGGCAGCGGAGTCACAGGCAGGAGGTGTTCACCTGGGAACCAGGAGCCCCCCGGGAGGAGCCTGTAGGGCACTGGGACCTCAGGACTTGGAAATACAGGCAGAAAGTCCAGGGACTGAGGTAGGCTAGACCGGGACCAGAGCAAACAGTGGGAAAGGAAGTCCAAGGTACCCGGGAAGCAGGGGACCGGCTGTACAGGGCCGAGGGCCGGCTGAAGGCAGGGCAGCGGGCGGCAGCGGAGTCTGTAGCAAGCCGGAAGCTGAAGCAAGCTGTAAGCTGAAGCGGAGTCGGTAGCAAACTGGAGGCTGAAGCAGGCTGTAGGCTGAAGCGGAGTCAGTAGCAAACCGGAGGCTGAAGCAGGCTGTAGGCTGAATCGGAGTCAGTAGCGAACCGGAGGCTGAAGCAGGCTGTAGACTGAAGCGGAAACAGGCCGGTGACAGAGGCTGGCTGCAGGCTGAAGCGGAGTCAGAGGCAAACCGGAGTCAGAGGCAGGCAGCAGGCTGAAGCAGAGTCAGAGGCAAACCGGAGTCAGAGGCAGGCAGCAGGCTGAAGCGGAGTCGGAAGCAGACCAGAGTCAAAAGCAGGAAACATAGAGATCACCAGGAACGCAACTAAGAACAACTATGGAGTTGTGAACCTCGTTGCAAGGCGATGAGAGAGAGTTTGAGCGCCAGTTATATCGGGCTTGGGCGTGATGTGAGCAGCATGAGCAGGGCCAGGCTTCCGGGAGTTGAGCGCTCAAGACGGGTGTCCTCGCGTGCGCGCGAGACTGACGAAAAGCAGGCACGTAATGGCGGCCGCCACATGGAGTGAGAAAAGCCCCCGGGATCCAGAGCGGGCGGAGTGCGGTGATTCCTAAGGCGGAGGTAGGCAGGTTTGAGCCCTAGGCAGAGGGAAGCAGTGGAGACCGCAACAGTACCCCCCCCTTTACGGCCCCTCTTGAGAGGACTGGGCTTCTCAGGGTGGTCACGGTGGAACTGCTGCAACAAGGACTTGTCTAGGATGTTGCGGCTAGGTTCCCAAGTGTTGTCCTCATCACCGCAACCTTCCCATGAGAGTAGGTATTCCCACCTGCGGTTGTAGAAGCGGACGTCCAGGACCTCGCGTACCTGGTAAGTGGGATCATCGTCGATGGTAATAGAAGAAGGATCCGGAGGTTTGCGGTGATAGCGGGAGAGGACTACGGGCTTAAGCAAGGATACGTGGAAAACATTGTGGACTCGAAGTGAGGACGGCAACCTCAGCTGATATGAAACTGACCCCACTCTTTCGGCGACCTGGAATGGCCCACAGAATCTGGGCGCAAATCTTCGTGAGGGGAGACAGAGACGGATGTTTTTGTTGCTAAGCCAGACCCGGTCTCCAGGCTGGTAGGTAGGAGCTGGTCGTCGGTGGCGGTCAGCCGCCTGTTTGGCGGAAGAGGCTGAGCGGAGCAGTTTGTTCTGGGTCTTCTGCCACAAGGTCTGTAGCTGGCGCGCCGTCAACTGGGCAGCTGGAGAGGCGCTGGGGATAGCGAGGGGCAGTGGAGGTCTCAGCTGTTTCCCGTAGACTAGCTGGAAAGGTGAGAGCCCGGTGGCTGCATGAGCTTGATTGTTATAGGCAAACTCGGCCCAGGGCAGTAGTTCTGACCAGTTGTCTTGCTTTTCATTGGTGAAGGCTCAAAGGTAGGTTTTCAGAGACCGATTCATTCTTTCGGACTGTCCATTACTCTGCGGGTGGAAAGCTGTAGAGAAGCTGAGCTTTACCTTGAAGCACTTGCAGAAAGCCCTCCAGTAGCGTGCAACAAACTGGGGTCCCCGGTCGGAAATGATGTCCTGCGGGAGGCCGTGTAGCCTGAAAATGTGCTGGGCAAAGAGGAGAGCTAGTTCGGGTGCAGAGGGTAACTTGGTCAACGGAACAAGGTGCACCATCTTAGAGAAGCGGTCGACGTTAACCCAGATAACCGTTTGACCGCGAGACGGGGGCAAGTCCACAATGAAGTCTGTAGCTAGATGGGTCCAGGGCTCTGTGGGGACCGGCAGAGGCTGTAGGAGACCGCACGGGGGTCCAGGACTGGGCTTTTGACGGGCACAGGTGGGACAGGAACCAACGTAGGTGCGCACATCTCGACGGATGTTGGGCCACCAGTAGAAGCGGTTAAGGAGTTCTAGGGTTCTCTCGCGTCCTGCGTGTCCTCCAGTGAGGGAGTCATGAGCCCAGAGTAGCTTCTTTAAACGGTCTCGTCGGGGAACCACGGTCCTATCTTGGGAGAGGACCGTCAGGGCGGACAGGCGAACCTTACCAGGGTCGAGAATATACTGGGGAGGTTCTTGGTCTTCTTCGGAAAAGGAAGTCCGAGAGAGAGCATCAGCTCGGAGATTCTTGGCCGCCGACCGGTATTGTAAAATGAAATCAAAGCGACTGAAGAACAGGGCCCAGCGGGCTTGGCGAGGGTTTAGTCATTGAGCCTGAGACAGAAACTCTAAGTTTTTGTGATCCGTATATACGGTGGTCGTGTGTCGGGCCCCCTCGAGCCATTGCCTCCATTCTTCAAAGGTGAGTTTGATCGCCAGCAGCTCCTTGTTGCCGATGGAGTAATTAATCTCGGCAGGGGAAAACTTCCTGGAGAAGTAAGAACATGGCAGGAGTTGTCCGGAGTCGGAGTGTTGACTGAGGACTGCTCCGATGGCAATTTTGGAGGGGTCGACGTCGACGATGAAAGGTCTGGCGGGATCTGGATGATGGAGACAGGTGTCCGTGAGGAATGCCTCTTCAAGTCGGTGAAAGCTGCAACCGCAGCGTCAGGCCAGTTCTTGGCATCAGCTCCCTTGCAGGTTAGTCTTATTACTAAATATATACTATTTAAATATAGCATGCTATGTGCTAGCCAAGTTTGCCATACTTTTCAAAGCAGTTCTTTTTCTATGTGTACAGAGATTTCATGCTACAATTAACAGAAAAAGAATACTGTGAAAAGAGAATTAATTTTTTTTTTAATAAAATATTATGAGGTCACCAGAGTAAATTGTAACTAAACAAACCTTATCAGTGCAGTTCATTAACACAATTAGAGCTGTGTTCTTTAATTTGAGATATTCATTTATTCTTAGGCACTTTATGCCTTACTTAATCAAATTTAACTCTAGATAAATTTTCTAAGTGACATAATCAACATGTAAATGAAATTGAGGGAAGATTTCATCAGCTAATTTTTTAATATGAACTTGGTTGAGCAGTATTTAATTTAAAAAAATACTGTTAAAGTGCATGTTTTACTTCTTTACTCATCTCACCTCCAAAGCGCTTGACAGCATTATTTATTTCCATAGTATTGTAAGTCTGAACATTTCATTCTTCTTCCCATTTGTCACCATGATAATGTGCTAGTTTAGCTGTAGTTGCTGCCGGAGCAAGAGATTATAATAGACAGGGGGTACAGAAGAAAAGAAAGGCAAAGTCCAAAGTTTGTTCATTTTAAATAGTAATTTTTAACTTTTATTGTAAATCTCTTTGAATTTTTTTGGAATGCGATAAATGTATTTGACAACAATTTTAATAATAAGAGAAAGTGAAAGGAAAAACTAATGGAGGGGAAAAAGAAATAGCAAATAAAAAAGGAAAAGTAGAGAGAGAGTGAGACCAATGAGTGCCAGCACTTTCTATACACTGTAATCTGAGCTCTTTTAAATGTAGCTAGTATGGACTCTAGAGTAAGGTAAGAAGGGAGGACACCCAGGATACTGTTGACAATGGTTTCTGCTGAACAGGAGTTACCATCCCCACAGAACTGCCAACAGATGACAGGGAATCTGCAGCCATATCTCTCAGCTCCCCCACTAATCCACAGTCACCCAGTCAAGCACAAGTGCTCATGCACTGGAAGACAGAAATAGATGATGAGAGCAATGAAGAGCCTCATAGGAAGCCACTCTCTGAGTGCCTGCTGTACATCAGAATGGCCTCCGAGCTGGTTAGCGCCATGTTGAAAACTGTACCTAATGGGGCAGGAATGACTAAGGTTTGTCCTGCTCCATTTTGATTTCTAGTAATCCATGGATGGAATAAGATGAATCCAGGGGGGCTGGTAGTTTTAAAGTTTTATGTCAGCAGAGTTGAGATGATGTTTTGGTGGCATGGAGAGGGGCTCATTTCCTTTGCTGCTTTTGTTTTTGTGTTTATTTTATTTCAAGTAAACAAATAATTGACAAAGCTCAGTACAGAAAGCCTAGTAACACATGAAATTCAATGTTAATAATGTGCAGTATTAGCTTTTCTTTACCATGATATTCAGAAAAGCAAGAAGGTGTGGTTATGACAATATTGAAGGGAGGGAGGTGATCCAGCGAGCAATGCCCCATCACTTCCATGACCTGAAGGCCAGTCTGAAGAAGAAGCTCACTAGGATAGTTATATGAAAGGAAGCATGGAAGTAGTGCACCCTGGAGGATTATGCTGACACCAATGTCAATGTCAATGTCAATGTCAGGACAGCCAAATGCGCAGACCGAGATCGCACACCGAGCCAAGAGTCTTTACCGTGGAAGCACATTGACCAGAATTAATGGAGTATTTCCAGTCGAGATTCCCATCAGATTCCATGCCTATAAGTGATTCCCTGACGAAGAACTCCCATTTGAAACATTGCAGTGTCGGGACTGTTACACTTGCTGCATGAAGATTTCCGATTATAATCTTGGCGCCAAAGCAGTGAGCATAATACAGTCTGGTATAACGAGACTTTTGTATACCAGCACTTTCATCCACAGTAGTGGACTCATACTGGACTCAAAAGATAGCTTTATAAACAATAAGTAAAGCATCATCCTGTCTGGGGCAACCAATGATTATAAACTAGTCTGACATCCACAGTGGTGGGGTTGGAGTTGCAGCAGCCATATAGGCACCAAAATAGCCTATTGTAGGCACCTTATGAGGTTTCCCCAGATGATTCCATACAATCCATATTAGCATTTGAGCTAGACTTTTTCACATTTATTGATATTTCATAAGTGTCTAGCATTTCTGGATCCCTTATTTTTATGTATTGACACCAATGGAGCAGCATCTAAAAGACAAACTGGATGCTTTTGATGGAATGGCACTGGATCTGGATACTGAAGATTAGGCGGTGGCATGTAAGCCTGGGTGAGAAGGGTGAAAGCCAAAGAATACATTGTTCACTATTCATATTTGAGGAGTGAATATCTTATGTTTGACATCAAGCCTAAAGTATAGTTTACTTTAATCATAAGATCCTATGATTCTTTCACAGGACCCAGCAACCAGCCAGACAATCATCAGCCTACAGAGCAAGAAATACACTGAGAGCCTCTGTGAGAACCAGAGGAAGAAAGTGTTGACCAGAATCTTGATGACCTCTTTTTTCTACACACAATTCCTGAACAGACATGGGAGGAGTAGGATTATTGGGGCATGCCAAGATTGACACCTGTCTTGAGTTCACAACATCTTCAAGAGGAGGAGGTGAAGGAGAGGCAGGCTGCAGAAAATAAACAGATGTAACTGCTGCACAATGTTCTACTCCTGTGAAAAAGTTTTCACCACCAAAAATCCCAGCTCAACCTGAATCACAGGCTCCCCCACAGCAGCTCAAATTATCTATGGCCAGCCTACAGTGAGATATCTCTCAAGGCAGCACATTGCAGAGACCTCATAAGCATTTGTAGAGAGCTCCAAATGTTCCATCAGTCCCAAAAGCTGTAGGTAGTTACTAGGGATGTGCATCGGGTGCAGGATCATTTGTGCTTTCAGGTTCATCTGGCCACGGGAAAATCTTGTTTTCTCGTGGATCGGCTTTTTTTTTTTTAGTAAAAAATAACAAAAATAAACATTTTTTTGTTAGTGCGCGCTAACTCCCATTAGCGCATACTAACCCAAAAAATGATTTTCATGAAAAGTTTGGGAAAAAAATGTTCGTTTCGCGTTTTAACCGATATATAACGAATTAAGAAATATCGCACAATATTTCAATTCGTTATAAAAATGATTCACATGCCTAGTAGTTACTATGTCCAAGGCACTCAACACATTAACAGTGGTGATTAACAATTTTAATAATATCACCACAGTACTTAACAGTCTCTACATGACAATCCTACAAGTGGTCCAAGTGATTCAACAGGAAACTCCCAGTTCAAGCATATCCAGGATCAGTCCCAGGTTTGATGGCTGTGGCCTGGCAGAGGGGTGGAAGACCTCCAAGGCAATGTCGGAAGAGGTAAACAAAAGTATCAGCAGCATAGAATAGTTGCTCTTACAAAAGGGTTTCCTGTGTTATATCATCCTAGTTGCTGGGCCTGTCCTGGCTGAAGAGTTCCTGTGCCTGGTTGAAGATGGCTGCTTGCTGGGTCTTCCCTGGCTGAAGAATGTCTGTGTTGGAGTGAAGGAAGACTGCCTGCTGGGTCTCCCCTGGCTAATGAGACCCTGTGCTTGGGTAATGGAATACATGTTCAGAAATGATCCATGCATCATATTAAAGACTGATAGAGTGATATGCCATCAGGATGCAGATGGAACTGGCCATGCTTCTGAATGTGGTTCAATTGCCTGAGAAGCTCAGAAGTTGCTGAAGAAGAGTATGCAATATATGTGTTGCACAATAGTGGCTGCTAGAAGTTTTAAAATCCTTGAAAAATTTAACCTGGGAAATAACTATATCAAATGGGTCCAGCGCCTATATGAAGATCCTAGGGGTTATCAAAAAATCAATGGAGCGGAGGAAGTGACGTCACTCCTCATGGCTGCAGCCTAAACCTCGGCTCTCCGATACTACCGGGGATAATAACTCGCTAAATGCAGTAATAGAGCTCCAATTACTACTACACGACAGCTAAAACACGCAGCAGAGAGACAATGTCGATAAAAAAGAAAGTCACGGTTCTTCGTAAATTTTCTTACTTGCGAGTGGGCGAAGAGACAGATGAAGAGCGGGACAAAATGGTGCCTGAGGATGGCATCATTGAACAGGGAGTACCGAGTGGTGCTGTGAGCGACGCCGACACTGATTTTCCTTCCCACGCCGAAATGCGGGAATGGTTTATAGCCCTAAGACAAGATATTAAAAATTATAAATCCGAAGTAGCCACCTTGATTTCTGAAATCCGTGACGAAACCGCAGAGATAGGCTGGCGCCTTGATGAGGCAGAGGTCTGCCTAGATACACAAGGGGAGGGCTGGCATGAGTCGCAAAAAGCCCAGGAGCAGCTACAAGATCAGTACCAATCGCTAGTGGACAAGCTGGAGGACAATGAAAATCGCAGCCGGCGCTCTAATCTCCGGATCAGAGGGGTACCAGATGCCGAGGAGTTTGCCGACTGCATTCTGGTAGCTGAAAGAATTTCCAGATTTATTTTAACCCCTGGGGGCTTGGCAGAATTGGATACTGACCATTCAATTAAGATTGAACGGGCCCATAGAACTCTGGGCCCAAAGATGGCGAATAAGGCCTGTGACATCGTTGTCTGTTATCATTCCTTTATACAAAAGGATAAAATCTACAGTGCTGCACGAAAACAACATTCCTGGGCCTGGGAAAGTCCTAAGATTGCGTTATTCGTGGACCTTGCAGCTGCTATGCTGAGAAAGTGGCAAGATTTCCACTGTGTTACATCCACTCTAATGTCTGCTAACATTCGCTACAGATGGCTGTATCCGAGTGGTCTGGCTTTCACCCTGCAGGGAACCAACCATCGAGCTAAATTTGTTGAAGAGGCAGCAGAGATCTTGAAAGATGCGGGGCATACAGTGATCATCCCATCCCCCAGCAGGAGAATAATCTGACCCCAGCTAAGCAATCTGTCCCCTACTTTGAAAAACTGTGATGGCAGAGATCTTTGAAAGAATGGAGACGGTTATAGTGATATTCCGACGGAAGTGCTAGGGACAGAGATCCGGCCTGAAGATATATAAGTCATCTGTGGTTCATAATAGAGGCTGAATGTTTCCTGGGAGTAAAGACTACCAGAGTTTTTCAGTTACATTCCACTACTTGATCACTATTGTTATTTTTAGCTTATGGAGCTCAAGATTCATCTCACCAAATAGCGAGAACTTCGTTATAAGCGCTATGCACCAGTATTAGGAGATCGGAGGAGTGACTTAAGCCTTCTTCCATGATTCTATGGGAATGGTACATGGACACCCAGGAGATGGGGGAAGGGGGGAGGGGGGGACAATTTTCTAGCTGTTCAGAAGGTAGTTTATTATAAGACGCAGGGAAAGAGATCCATCTATGTGTCAGTATGTACCTACCAAGGTCTTGTACAATTAATTTGCAAATCGGGGAATGATATTAGACACCCTCTGTTAAAACATATGGGTGAAGTTGCTGCCTACTCGACTTTTAGCATAGTTAGGGGGCATACGGGGTGTGAAACTTTGAGAGCTGAGAAGGGGAGCAACATGAATGGCAACTCTTAAATTTTTTTCACTTAATGTAAAGGGTTTAAACGCAGCTCGAAAAGGACACTTTCTATTTAAAGAACCAGAGCATATACATGCCGATGTGGTCCTACTACAAGAAACGCACTTGCGGAGACGGTATCAAAAATTGATGTCTTCCGATAAGTTCCCACATCAATATTGGGCAGCGGCATCATCCACACACAAATACACAGGAGTGGGCATTATGCTTCATAAGAATTGTCAATTTGAACTGAAGGAGATCTTATCAGATCATGAAGGATATCTAGTGGTAAAAATGGTCATGGGGGGGGGGGGGAAATCCTATCTTTAATATCTATATATGGACCTACCTCTCATAAAGATGCCTTTTATGATTCCTTGAACAGTCTTCTAGACTCAAAGGTGGAGGGTCACATAGTTATGGGAGGTGATTTTAATTTGACTATCAACCCGAGGCTAGACAACTCTTCCGGACACAGTGCTGACTCCAAATTAACAAGGAAGTCTCTGAAAGCCTTAATACATTCTCATGGGATTATAGATATTTGGCGATCTCGATATCCCACCACCAGGAATTACATGTTTTACTCACACCCCCATGAGAACTACTCCCGACTTGATATGCTTTTGGGGAGTAGAAGTCTTATGCCCAGGGAGCAGTCCTTGGACATTGAGCCAATTCTCTGGTCCGATCACACGCCTATATGGTTCACATTGCGGCTCAAGGAGTTGGATCAAGGTCTTCGTTTTTGGAGGCTAAATTAATCTTTACTGGATGATGCTACTTATGTAACCCAAGTGGCTGCGGAAATCCAGGAGTATATGGATACTAATGATACGGGGGAGACGTATTCGGTAGTAATTTGGGAGTGCTTAAAGGCAGTCTTTTGGGGCAAATTCATCTCCAGAGCTGTGCATATTAAAAAACAGAGGGAACATGAGCAAACCCAACTCCTTAAAGAGATGAAAGGGTGTGAGAGGCTACATAAGACTAGCTGCATGGACCAAAGCACTCTAGCCACACTGAGAGAGCTGCGTCTTCGTATTGCATCTCTAGACACTATGCAGATAGCACACCAAATGACATTAGCGCAGCAAAAATATTTTGAAGGTGGCAATAAGGCGGGCAAACTATTAACCCATATGCTAAAGAAAAGGCAAGCACAGGCGATTATAGTAAAGGTTAAAGCCCAGGAGGGGGACATGTTGACTGACAATAAAGCTATATGTCAACGCTTTCATCAGTTCTATCCATCCTGATCACATAGCTAGATATCTGGACAGTTCGGCCCTCCCAGAATTAACTACCTTACAGAGGGAAATATTAAATAAGGATATTTCGGAAGTTGAAATCACTGAGGCTATAAATTCCCTGACACCAGGCAAATCCCCAGGGCTCAATGGCTTTACTGGTAGATTTTACTGAGTCTTTACGCCTCAGTTGACTCCTATCCAGTCCAAATTTTTTAAAGCTCTGAAGGAGGGCACTTCCTTAACAGCTGCTGCCAAAACAGCTGGGATCACTGTACTGTGCTGACAAAACCTGGTCGTGATCATACCTTATGCGGGTTGTACAGACCAATTTCTTTAATCAATATTGATCTAAAGATCCTCGCTAAGATTCTAGCATCATGCCTAAACAGTTTTATTGCACAAATTATTCATCCAGATCAGGCTGGTTTTATCCCTGGATGCCAGGTGAGTGATAATGTCCATAAAATCTTAGATCTAATTTGGTGGGTACAATCACAGAAAATACTGGCCTTGGCTCTCTTTGACATGGTGCATTGGCCCTATCTCTTTGCCATCTTGCGGAAATTTAACTTTGGTGAACATTTTATGCAGTGGTTACAGCAGCTATACAGTGAGCATGTATCAAGATTAATGGAGGATATTCCCCTACCTTCCCTGTACAACGAGGCACCAGACAGGGATGTCCCTTATCTCCGCTCCTTTTTGCAATTTTTTTAGAACCCTTTGCCATTCAGGTACGTGCCGAATCAGCAATATGGAGAGTTGAGCTAGGCCAATTCTCCTCAAAATTGTCACTGTTCGCAGATGACATTATGATAGTCATTACAGACCCAAAAACTTCACTGCCAGCGGTGACTCGGGGCCCTGGAGGATTTCAGTCAAATATCTGGCTTCCGCATCAACTGGGATAAATCTGAAATACTCAATATTAGTACTGAGTTGGTAGAGGCTTCTAATATTAGGTCCCAGTTCTGATTTAAATGGGCCAACACGAAAGTTAAATACCTGGTAGTGTATTTGAGTGCTGCCCAAGACCTATTTCAATTGAATTATGTTCCCTTGTGGTCTAGAATATCTCAGGATCTAGAGGAATGGAATAGATATAGCATCTCCTGGCTAGGCCGAATAGCACCAATCAAAATGAATGTCCTACCCAAATTACTTTATCTATTTCAAACCTTACCAATTCCAATACCTCGCCAATGGTTGAATAAATGGCAAAAGAGAATACTGTCGTATATATAGGGGGGGGGGGGGGGGTGGGAAGCAGCCTAGAATCGCAAGATGGGGAATGTATCAGCACCGATAATCTGGAATGCTACCTCCAGCTGCCCAATTTAAAACCCTCATTGACTGGCCCAGGCAATCTACCTCTAAATTGTAGGTACATTTTAGTCAGCAATTCCTGGGGATCATACCACTTCATCGTCTCCTTTGGCAACCCAGGAAAACGTGGTGTATCTAGCATAATGATTTACTGCCACCCTCTGTGGTCTATGTCCTAGACAATTGGCATACTAAAGGTTCCTCCTTGGTGGGGACACGAGAATATCATCTCAATACTCACCTCTTCACAAACAGTGGCTTCATGCCAGGCTGTGAATCTAAGGCTTTTCAGATTTGGAAAGAAAAGGATATAATCACATGGGGGCATATATGGGGCAGACAGGATGTAGTTCACTTCCAGGAGTTGAAATTGAAATATGGCTTATCCGACCTGGATATATACCCATATCTACAATTCAGCCATTTTGCTAAAACAAGTATGCTGGCTGGTCACTTACAGCAAGGAAGGTCTGATTTTGAAAATGTATGCACCCAGGCTGACCAAGCTACTAAAGTCCTATTGAGGGTATATACCATGCTGGGAAGGAATTTGCCTATTAAGCTGAAACACTTATTAGTGTGGGAAAGAGATCTAGGCGCTCCTTATTCGCTTAAAGAGTGGGAGGCAATTTTTCAAAATATTGGCAAGGGACTGATTGCAGTTTCTATGATAGAAAATTTGCTAAAATTATTATATAGATGGCATTACTGTCCAACTAGACTTCATAAAATGAATGTGGCAGTCTCTGATCAATGCTGGAAAGGGTGTCAGCTACCTGGGACATATTACCATATGTGGTGGACCTGCCCTAAAATTCATCACCTTTGGGAGGGCATTGAGTCCTGGCTTCATAACATCTATGATAATATTGATTTCCTGCAGCCACAACATGCCCTTCTAGGAGTACCCATTTTTCCTACAAGACTGGTGACAATACTCTGGTATATTACATCCTGGTAGCTACAAGATCTGCTATAGCAGGGTATTGGAAGCTCTCACGTGTTCCTTCCATAGCGGAGGTTCAGCATAAAGTGGGGAAAATCTATGTTTTGGCGGAAATTACTGCTCATTACTGCAGGACTGTCGGGAAATTTCATAACATTTGGAAGAACTATAGCCTTTGGAAAAATACCCATCAGATGGATGAGAACCACCTGCCATAGGGTAGGTTTACATACCTAGATTCACATGCTGGTTGTATGCCTGTGTAGTGATGATTTAATGCTTTTTCACCTTACTGTGCTATCAATGCACATGTATCTCAGGAAGGGATGGGGGAGGGGGAAGGGGAGGGGTGGGTGGGTAGAGTCTGAAGGGGAGAAAATGATTTCAAATTTCAGTCATGCTAACATACTTTAGACACGATATGAATTGTAATCAATGTCTTTATTGAATTCAGTTGACAATGTTAGGGGTTAGACTTTATTTTGTTCATATCTGATGTCACTGTTCTGTGTTTGAGTGCTATTGTTCTGCTGGCATTGTATATAACCATGTTCTGCAATAAAAACGTAAATTACAAAAAAAAAGAAAAATCAATGGAGAATATACCCAGCCATTTCCTGTAAAGTGTGGAACTAGGCAGGGATGTCCACTATCATCCCTTCTCTTCTGTTGAGAATCCTGGCCGCGGTGGCCGCGGAGGTTCATCCCAGGATACTAAGGGAGCTCAGAGATGTGCTTCCGGTTCCGCTGTGTGACCTGTTCAATAGATCCCTAGAAACGGGAGTGGTGCCGAGTGATTGGAGAAGAGTGGTGGTGGTTCCGCTTCACAAGAGTGGGAACAGACAAGAGGCTGGTAACTACAGACCGGTTAGCCTCACTTCAGTGGTGGGAAAAGTAATGGAGTCACTGGTGAAAGAGAGAATAGTGAACTATCTACAGTCGGGAGAATTGCTGGACCAGAGGCAGCATGGATTCACCAGGGGAAGATCCTGTCAGACAAATCTGATTGACTTTTTTGACTGGGTAACCAATGAATTGGATCAAGGAAGAGCACTCGATGTCATCTACTTGGATTTCAGCAAAGCTTTTGATACGGTACCGCACAGGAGACTGGTGAATAAAATAAAAAGCTTAGGAGAGAGTGCCGAGGTGGTGGCCTGGATTGCAAACTGGTTGATGGACAGAAGACAATGCGTGATGGTAAATGGAACTCTCTCTGAAGAGAGAGCGGTTTTAAGCGGTGTACTGCAGGGATTGATGTTGGGACCTATCCTGTTCAATATCTTTGTGAGCGACATTGCGGACGGGATAGAAGGTAAGGTTTGTCTTTTTGCGGATGACACTAAGATCTGCAACAGAGTGGACACGCTGGAAGGAGTGGAGAGAATGAGACGGGATTTAAGGAAGCTGGAAGAGTGGTCGAAGATATGGCAGCTGAGATTCAATGCCAAGAATTGCAGAGTCATGCATATGGGGAGTGGAAATCCAAATGAACTTTATTCAATGGGGGGAGAAGGACTAATGTGCACGGAGCAGGAGAGAGACCTTGGGGTGATAGTGTCTAATGATCTGAAGTCGGCAAAACAATGTGACAAGGCGATAGCTAAAGCCAAAAGAATGCTGGGCTGCATTGAGAGAGGAATATCGAGTAAGAAAAGGGAAGTGATTATCCCCTTGTACAGGTCCTTGGTGAGGCCTCACCTGGAATACTGTGTTCAGTTCTGGAGACCGTATCTTCGAAGAGACAGAGACAAGATGGAGGCGGTCCAGAGAAGGGCGACGAAAAAGGTGGAGGGTCTTCATCAAATGACATATGAGGAGAGATTGAAGAATCTAAATATGTACACCCTGGAAGAAAGGAGGAGCAGGGGTGATATGATTCAGACTTTCAGATACTTGAAAGGCTTTAACGATCCAAAGACAACGACAAACCTTTTCCGTCAGAAAAAAAATCAGCAGAACCAGAGGTCACGAGCTGAGGCTCCAGGGAGGAAAACTAAGAACCAATGGCAGGAAGTATTTCTTCACGGAGAGAGTGGTGGATACTTGGAATGCCCTTCCGAAGGAAGTGGTGAAGACCCGAACTGTGAAAGACTTCAAAGGGGCATGGGATAAGCACTGTGGATCCATCAAGTCTAGAGGACGTGAATGAAGAGGGGGTGGCTCGCATACAGTATGCTGTACAAGCAGCAGCCCTCAAGATAGAAGGTCTCAGAATAGAAGAACAACAGGAAGCCGCTGCTGCCAGAGCTGCCGCCACAGCCGCCACCGAAGTGCGCAGAAAGGCTGAGCTAGAGATCGCCTTAGACCTGTTGCAGTAAAAGGGAGAAGCAGCAGCCCTTGAAGCCCAAATTAAAGATCTTGTTGTGGGGGGAGTCACAGCCACAAAAAGTAGCGGATGCAGGGATCAATAACCGGGGCCCGCAAGGCCAGGGGTGGGAGGAGGCGGCAGAACACTGCACGGAGCGGCAGTAGCCACAGAGGCATTCACAGAGTGGGATGCCAGTGGTCAGTTTTCCACCTTCACGGAGCGGAAGGCTGAAGTTGCTTTCATGGAGCGGGATGCCAATGGTATACCACCTTCACAGAGTGGAAGGATGGAGGGCTGCCATCTCCAAAAAAAAAAGCAGAGGGGTGGGTAAGAGTATGTAAAATTACCGGTGAGGACATAGGCTATAGGTATTGCCAATTGTTAGGCTTGTTCAATATTTGTTGATTGTTAATGTGGCTCGCGAGAATGAGGGCTACTACCTGGAGATAATACCCTTGTTCAATGTACATACACACGGTTGGTGAGACTCTGTCATTGCTCTGGGCTTCAACAGCAAGAGGAAATGTGGAAGAAAAAAAAAAAGGATTTGCATTCACAAAGAAGTGAGGTGTAGCTTGCTTGTTGCGGCGGTTACTTCCCCAAAACCAAATAGGCCTATACTTTACTTTCAATACATATCCAGCATAGCTCTCTGCTTCAGCGGCAGGGGAGAAAGTCTAATACTTCACTTTCAATGCATAGCTCTCTGCTTCAATGGCAGGGGGAATGTGGAGAAAGGGATCTGTATGTGGACAACAACCAACAAGGTCTGAATTACATAGTCTGAGTGGACAAAGGCATGGGTGTGGCCTGCTTGTTGCTACCCCTAATTGAGCTAGATATTCACTTGGATGTGGTTCCGGCACTGCTCTCTACATTGGTGGAGGGGTGGAGGGGAAATGGAACTAAGGGGTACTAAAAGCCAGGCGTAACAAGTATGAGAAAAAAAAAGAGTGCATGGCTTGCTGGGCAGACTGGATGGGCCGTTTGGTCTTCTTCTGCCGTCATTTCTATGTTTCTATGTTTCTATAACAACTCATTGTTCCCTTCAAGTAGCATTGCAAAATGGAAACTTGGCTAAGCTGAGGACCGATGCAAGCTCCTATGAGTGATGGCTTATTTTTGACAAACAAAAGTGAGAATACTACAGAAGTAAGCAGATCCTGGGGTGGTTGAAGTAAAGGAGAGGGGTAATATGCATGCAAACACATGCAGCATTTATGGTTCTCTATGAACATTTGCCCCTTTGCATAAGGGAAAAGAGGAAACTGCATACATTGGAAATAAATGATAAAAATAATCAAGAGGGATGCAAGGGTGGGAGTAATGTATAATTGACAGAACAAAGGAAATTATGTACCCTGGCACCATGAGGTAAAGGTTGATAACACACAGACTTTTATAAAAATTCATGTATATAAAGAAGTGTAGAAAGCCTGAGAATTTTGGAGAAGGCTAGCATATTTGCTGAGGTGTGTGACTATGCTGTTAGGTGGTACTCCTTATCTTCTCTCCGAGCTAAACAAATAAGAGAAATGATTGGAATATTGCTTTTGTGTTTTTAAAAATACTTATAGCTGAGCCCAAGATTATTCTTATTATACAAATTATACTTCTAAAAAGAAAAATTTATAACTAACTTGTTTTAATTTTCATATTTTTACTAATAAAAATATACAATAAAATAATCCTGAATACAAGTCATTCTCTTTCTGTAATATATATAAAAGTAAAAGAGAAAGGGGAGCAATTTAGGAGAGAAAGGTTTAGCCTGACTAAATTGGCAATCTCCTACATGGAGAACTGAAAGATGTTTATTTCCAGAGTTATACATATTAAATATAGGGTAAAGTTCAGTCGAGCTAAACAATAACCATGTTCTCATTGTGAAACCATTTCCATGTACTGAATGTGCTCAGTCTCATTTAGAAATCCATTTCACAAGATAATTCAAATTCCACCCTGCACCTTGGGATTCTTTATGCCAATCAACCTTGCTTCCATGCTCAGACCTTAAATTTTGCAGTTCTCTTTGCCACTGTGCCTTGCTGTCGTACTCCAGATCTTACATCTGCAATTGTTCTTGCTAGTCTGGAGGCTTCCTTTAACCTCTCATGTTGCTTTGGATTCTTGAAGCTTCTCTTTGTGCTGCTTGGCCCTTTTATTACTGCCTGCCTTGGGGTTTTTTCTGCCACCTTTTCTGCTTCATTCTGCCTTCATCCTGCCTTACAAATCTTATACCACTTTTGGTGACAGTTTGCCACTTGAGATGCCATCAAGGATTGATATCACTGTTGCTGGTGCCCTCTTTTAGAGTCTTTGGTTTATATTCTGACTTTTTCTGCTTTTTGGACTCCTGTCATAATGATTTAGAGAAATCTTGCCAATTCTTGTACTCCTTTGCCCCCTTTCAGAGACTTAGACTAATCATGCAACTTTTGGTATCTCTAACAAGTATTCACAGTCTTTCTAGGTACATTGGAGTTCTTTCCCCCTTCTGCTGATATTTTTCAACAAGTTTTAAGACAATTAATTAGAAAAATCCAATTCTGGAGCCCAATATAGGCTGTAATACTTCTCCCATTGACTTTAATGGAAAACAAAAAATGAATCAAACTAAAAACTGATTTTTTTTTTCTGTTTGAAACTAAAGAAATTAATTGGGTTACAATAAAATGAATTTTGAAATGAAACATTTTTTTTCTCTTGCAATTCCCTAGTTGCAGATACTCATCCCAAACAGTATGAGATTAATGAAAGTTGAGAAAAAAAAATTTTTCTGTTGTTATTCCAGGCTTGTGGAATAAATTGCCACAAGAGATTCATCAAGTAGAGAATTTGGTGGTTTCTAAACATAGGTTGAAAACTTGCCTTTTAAAATAGTTCCACGAGAAGGAAATTTTAAGTCAGAATGTGATTGATTTTGGTTGGTGAATTATTATTTATTTAGATTCTGCTTTTCATACTTTTTAAGTACTTCAAAGTGGATTATATTTGGGTACTGTAGGTATTTCCCTATTCCTAGAGGGCTTATAATCTAAGTTTGTACCTGAGGCAATAGAGAGTAAAGTGACTTACCCAAGGTCACAAGGAGCAACAGTGGGACTTGAAGCCTGGTCTCTTGGTTTATAGGCCACTGCTCTAACCACTAGGCTATTCCTGCTCTAGGGATGCAGTTAATGCATTTGAATTTCTCTTGGTATCTGTAATATCAAGTATAGCTATGCATTAGGGTTGTGGAGGATTTTTAAGTCGTATTCTGGGGAAAGCATCATTGTGTTGTTTTAGCAATTGCAGATTTACATATTTGGTATTTATATGCTTAAGTGGATTTAGGGGGTCATTTTCAAAAGCAATTACAGGTGAAAAGTCCCTTTTCACGTGCAATCACTAAATGGGGGTGGAGGCGGGGCAGAGTCGGCCCTAGAAGAGGAGGAGTCAGGACAGCACCGGGGCCGACTCTGTGAAGATGTCGCTGATGGCAAAAAGGTAAGGGCCCTTTTCGCCGCAAGCTTCGCGCCCAATAGCACCACCTTTTACGATGGTGCTATTGGGTGCAAAAGCCGGCAGCGATCGCACTGCGGAGGTGCGCTCGCTGCCAGCTTTCGCAGGCCTGCCCCCCACTTTGCCACCCTGCCCCCCGTTACCATCATAGTGCTTAAATTAAGCTGGTAGGAAGCTAAAATCTATATTTAATGATTGGTTTGAAATGTTTATTGGTGAAATGTATGCTCTAATATGACTCTGCAACATTGTTACTATATAATATATGCTGTCTTGATTTTTACTAAAACAATGGTATAGAAATTGTGATAAACACATATATTCTCTGTAGAGCTATGTCAATTTACTCAAAATAGGTTTGAATGTGTCAAAAGAGTTCCTGATGTCATCTGGCACCCATTTGAACTAGGCACAGATAGGGCAGGATCAAATAGAAGATCCCCACCTCTTTCGGGAAAACTTTTAGGGGCATGGAATGGAAGATTGGAGGGGTAGACTCTCAACTGGGGTATTGGTGATTTTGGGGGTAAAGAGGAGGGGTAAGAAGGGGTGAGTCTTTACACAAAAACATTACTTTTAGATTTTCAGCTTCTGAGGAGGACAAGGGTCTAGATGGGTAGGCCATTAAGGGCAACTGGGACATTCAATGACACTTGTGGGGCAGGGAGAGGGACCTCACATGGATGACAAGGTCCCTTTAAATGTATGGCAATTCATATGAAATGCTGCTTCCTGGGTGCAGCCAGGAAAATATCTACATTTGAGAAAACTCCTCTTGAGATGCAGTTCTATTTATTTATTTATTTGTTTGTTTGTTTTGTAAAAACAGCTTTTTATTCATGCTCATTTTTACAAAACGCTACATTAATGAACTGTGTTGCGTAATTTTGCATCACATCAGCATTAATGTGCTAGCTGAATAAACTTCAAATGTCTGCTACTGCATACCAGAGTTTTGCAAAAATTCATGACATATCTCATGGTACTTTAAAAACCTTAAATAAATAAATAAATAAATAAATACATACATAAATAAATATATCAAGATATATGGATCATTGTAAGTTTTGAACGATCTGCATACTCATGTACATTGTTTTTTACAGTTTGAAAATGGTTAATAAACATTACATTACAAAATAAAATTCATGCAGACTGGCCCTATGTTTGTATTTTTGTGCATTTGTGACCATTTTGTGAAATTTTTCACAAGATAAAACTTTCTGCTGAAAACATTTTGTAGCTTAGTACATTGGTCTTTTTGATTTATAGTTCATTCTTAAAGAAATGTTTTAAAGCTTTTCAAAGTTATCCTACTTAGTTACTCCTGCCCTTATGAATCTAAGTAAGCTGAGATCTACTGAACTGATATTTATCAGAATTATATGCAGATATCATGTGGGCTGCACAAGACTGACTATTAGAGCAAGCACAAGATAAGTGGTGGCTAAGGCCAGCGTTACAACATTCAGTGTTATAAAATTCACTTAGAAGAGCACACATCTCAGTGGACATTAACATAATCTAACAGCCAAGCATTGAGGTACCTAATGATTTAGAAGCCTGAAAAAGGCTCATAGACACGATAGCAGAACCAAAAAAGTTTGCATCGTATGAAGGTACACTCAATTTCCATCCAAATATAATAGGTCTTTGTTTAATGATATCATGCGAGATGCATAAATATAGTATGAATGATTGACTAGCTGACTCAGGGAGATCCTTTTCATAAGGGTGCATATTTTATAAAAAGTGTAAAATACAAAAAATAAATAGAAAATAAAGCAGATATAATAATAATAATAATAACATTGCAATATAAAGCAAAGGGGTCAATAAACATCCAGTTTTATATTTTGAGGTATGCAAATAGTATTGACAATTAGCATAATCAGGCAATGGAATATAGACTGTGTATGTGTATTGTAATAACCAAATCATTAACTAGCCATTGAAAGTCTGTACTATTAGGTATAATCTCATCTGAGGTATAATTGTATAAAAAGAAAAATAACATTGTGCTGCAGCTACATTTATTTATATGGAAAACATACTATTTTATACCAGAATATTTTGATGTGAGAAATTTCATGTTTTAAACATATTTTGCCATTTAATCACCACTTGTTTTCATACATATGCATTTGTTAATGAAATCATGCTGCATGAAAGGATAGAATACATAGCATGAAACAAATCATTGTTTTTTTCTTGTAGGTATTATTGTTCATTAATTAATGAACAATAATACCTACAACAGAGCAAACTGAACAATGCTGCATTTATATGATGCAGTGGAGTAAAATCATGCTGTGCAATAGTTTATTGACCAACGCTGTTAATATTTCTAAACACGTCAAAATCCAGGTCAGTCTGTGGTCTGGCATTAAGGCAGTTAAAACAGGGCTGTAAAAAGCAATTATTTATGTAAATAAAAACAAAACCACACTTTAGCAGAAAATAAGCAGCTTTTCTAATAAAAAAAATGTTAATCCAGGCCTCATAAGTTATTCATGAAGCCTGTTTTACCACAATTGTTATTTTCCAGCCTTTAACAACTGTGAAAAACATCTTTAACTCTGAAGCTAGATGTTGACTGCTGAATGTCAGAAATAATGATCTAGCTACACTATAATCTTTATTGAATGAGGCCCATTATGTCTTAGATTTCTTGGAGTATTTTTACTGGAGAAATATTTAAAACTAATTATTCAGTTTTTCTAGTTGTCTCCTAAAAAAAATTAAAGATAATTACTCTAGAACACCACCAACTGTTAATTATAAAGTTGCTTCCTGTATATATTTCATTTTGCCTTCTAAATACATTGATCCTGCTAAAATAAAACTTTTTCATTAACATATATCTCCATACAATAAACCAAACATCTGGAATTTTAAGGTGTGAAGAAAGCATTATTTGTTTTCAATAAACAATTTAAAAAAATAGTGTTGCAGAAATTGTCTCAGTCTTTGAGTACCTTCTCATATGTGTTAACCTATTTTTATCATCCACATGAATAAGATGATTTTCACACGTTTATAGTATAATAGCCACTAACAAAAGGTAGCTGAAAAAGATGAGAACCTTGCTGATGATGAAATTATCTTTAAATTGGAATATGGGTCACAACATTTGCATGGAATTATGAAATTGGAAGAGATCACTACCATCTTTTCCTAAACAAAGAAACAGAGCAGATTGATTAAGATTTTTCTTCTTTTTCCTCTGGAGTAGCTTGTGTTACCCAGGTACAAAGTCCATCAAGCTAGGTTGAGAGGACATTGCACAAATCTCATCTTTGGGTGAGTTTCCTCACTCCAAAGGTCATCAAATCTTCACAAGTGAGCACTGTTCTGTTAGTACATCTCACATTGAATGTCAAAGTGGCACCTAACCCCTACACTAATACCTAAACCTCACCTCGAGTTACTAGGTGGACCTCCCATAGAGATATAAATACCTATCTAGGGTCAGGTTTCTCTCTCTCTGATAAGGCGAGAGAGAGAGATCGCTAGAGAGAGAGAGAGAGGAGAGATCGAGATCATCGCTCTATATGCAGTCGAGCTAGCTATCTTCTATCGAGAGATCTGCAGAGATCGATATCTCCTACCTAGTCTCTCTCGCTATCTCTCTCGTATCTCTATCTATATCTCTCTCTCTCTCTCTCCTCTTCTCTCTCTCTCTCTCTCTCTCTCTCTCTCTCTCTCTCTCTCTCTCTCTCTCTCTCTCTCCCTCCCTCCCTCCCTCCCTCCTTCTCACATGCAATTGCCTCCCTGAGGAACTTGTATCAAAACATCAATGTCATGATCTGGTGAGTTTGGAAGTACAAAAATTTGATTTTTATGTTTTGCTTGGAAGTTCCACTGAACTATATTTTTTCCATGTGTTGAAGTTGAATATACTGGCACTTATTGACAATTGGTGGTAAATTGCTGTAAAAATGTATTACTTAAACTTTTACATTTGAAGCCAACAATAATTTTAAAAGCAAATTGTTTTTTTAAGTAGTGTTAAATTGGGTCACCCACTTGTTTTGTCATTTATGAAGAGAAACATGCTATTGAGGATGTTGCAGAACATGCATCATACATTTCTGAGCATTGTATTTCAACTTCTCATTTGTACAGACTGAAGGTGGCTTGAGAGCTGCACTGACTAAAGGGGGGATAACAGGACCAGATGCATATCAGGTAGGAAGAAGCCAGTGGTAAGTTCTAGGCATGTGAATTAGTTTGAAACAAAATAGAAAAACAAAACGAATAGGGGACAATTTGTTTCTTTTGTGGAGCCCCAAAACAAATTGAAGGGGCACTACAAATTAAACAAATCTATGTGTTTCAATCATTTTAAATTCAATGATTTCTATAAGCCATTTTAATCAATGGACTCTTAGAAATAATAGGGAAAGCAAGAGGGATGTGAATCGTTTTAGGACGATTAAAATTATTGTCCGATAATTTTAATATTGTCTTAAACCGTTATGGAACACAATACAATAGAGATTCTAACGATTTATCGTTATAAATCGTTAGAATCGTGAGCCGGCACACTAAAACCCCCTAAAACCCACCCCCGACCCTTTAAATTAAATCCCCCACCCTCCCGAACCCCCCCCCCCCACATGACTTAAATAACCTGCGGGTCCAGCGGCGGTCCGGAACGGCAGCGGTCCGGAACGGGCTCCTGCTACTGAATCTTGTTGTCTTCGGCCGGCGCCATTTTCCAAAATGGCGCCAAAAAATGGCGGCGGCCATAGACGAACACGATTGGACGGCAGGAGGTCCTTCCGGACCCCCGCTGGACTTTTGGCAAGTCTTGTGGGGGTCAGGAGGCCCCCCCCCCCAAGCTGGCCAAAAGTTCCTGGAGGTCCAGCGGGGGTCAGGGAGCGATTTCCCGCCGCGAATCGTTTCCGTACAGAAAATGGCGCTGGCAGGAGATCGACTGCAGGAGGTCGTTCAGCGAGGGTTCCGGCGCCTCGCTGAACGACCTCCTGCAGTCGATCTCCTGCCGGCGCCATTTTCCGTACGAAAACGATTCGTGGTGGGAAATCGCTCCCTGACCCCCGCTGGACCTCCAGGAACTTTTGGCCAGCTTGGGGGGGGCCTCCTGACCCCCACAAGACTTGCCAAAAGTCCAGCGGGGGTCCCGAAAGGACCTCCTGCCGTCCAATCGTGTTCGTCTATGGCCGCCGCCATTTTTCGGCGCCATTTTGGAAAATGGCGCCGGCCGAAGACAACAAGATTCAGTAGCAGGAGCCCGTTCCGGACCGCTGCCGTTCCGGACCGCCGCTGGACCCGCAGGTTATTTAAGTCATTTGGGGGGGGGGTTCGGGAGGGTGGGGGATTTAATTTAAAGGGTCGGGGGTGGGTTTTAGGGGGTTTTAATGTGCCGGTTTTGCGATTTTACGTTTTTTCGATTTTTTACGATTTTTCACGATTTTTCACGATATTTTACCCCCCCCAACGGCAACAATACGATTCCCTCCCCCTCCCAGCTGAAATCGATCGTTAAGACGATCGAGGACACGATTCACATCTCTAGAAAGCAATAGGTGAACAGTAAGCAATTGATACAAAGTTTAGAGCAAACAGTCAGGAGACCTGGGCAGGGTTGACATATCATGAAAGAGACAACAGGGATGATATATCACAGCAAAACAATTTGCCATTTGGACCTATTACAGCGTACCAGGTACAGTGACACTGATCTTGAAGTCTGAACATGTCAGAATTTTGCTATGCATGCATTCTGAAGACATTATTTGGAAGTGTCTGTTATTTGAGCTCTCTCTGAGTACAAGGTTTACTTTCCCCAATCAACTTTTTTGCTGCTGCCCATTTTACAGTCTGTCACTGTGCCAGTAAGAGGAAAGCAGAGAGTTAGTGCTGCAAATGAAGCTCTGTGTTTCAGATCAGACTTGTATTGCTTGCTGTTCCTTTTTTTTTTTTTTTTTATTTGCTTTGTGGTGACTGGAGGCAAACTGCTGAGTTGCTTGCAGAACAGGTACTGATTTTGCCTCTGCCTGGGCAGTGGGAATTGGGCTCAATAGGAACACTGAAGGCAGAGTAAAGACTAAATCCTATCAGGCTGTGTTGTGAACCTGTAACTGTTAGAGAGCAAGTGCCAGTAGTGAGACACTCAGTGCAGCAGTGTGTCTGCATTGCCCAACATACACATCAGCATGGCATTGGTACAGTCAGTGGGCATTACGATACCACTGCAAAATAGTAAATCATTTTAATCCTCACATCCCAGTAAGAGAGTCAATCTTGTCATAGATAGAGAAAGGCAAAGCAGCAAGAACCCAAAAAGTAGCGCTGACTTAGGATCTTATTGCCACTTTGGGTGCCAGATTGCTACTTGAGTTGCTATCAAGGGTTCATCCCACTGTTCCTAGTGCCCTCTTTTGGAGCTTTGAGGTGTTCTTTTCACACTTGTTTTCTTTTTGGTTTGTTAAACTGGGGTATTTTGTCCTCAGAACAAAATTTTGAAAAAATCAATACAATAAGCTGATTTTACTACCAGGGAACAGTGGCATCTGAAACTTTTGTAGTTTTTCCTTTCCTCCTAAAATCTCAGCCTAGTTCTCCTACCCTATTTAGAATGATTGGTTATCCTGAATGTTTTTTGTCAAAAAAGCCCTCATTCTGAATGACAAAATAGAGGCTTAAGTAAAAAAAAAAATAATTCTCAAGACTAACCATTTTTATGTTCTGCATGTGATAACAGAGTAGTGAGTGAGATTTCATACAAAACCAGAAAATCAAGAGATGGAACATTCTGAGATAAGATAAATAATATGGGAAATTATTTATAAATAAAGGAGCCCTCACCACTTTCCAGAAAAGCTACACACTATCATTAGAGAAACCATTGCCTTGTACTGAATGTGATTTCATTTTCATTCGGAAAGAGCATTTCACAAGAAAATCCAAATTTCACCCTGCATCTTGGGGGTCTTTATGCCACTCAATCATGCTTATATGCCCAAACTTTGAACCTTGTAGTTCTCTTCACACTCTGCCTTGTTTTCATATCCAAGACCTTATAATTTGCAGGTCTAGGGGTGCTGATTTGTAACTCTCATGTTGCTTTAAAGTCTTGAAGCTACTCTTTATGCTGCTTGGCCCTTTTATTTTGCCTGCCTTGGGTTTTTATCTGCCACCTTTTCTACTTCATTCCCCATCTATTCTGCTTGAGGATGCTGATGCCACTTTTGGTGCCAGGTTTCCACTTGAGCGTTCATTTCACTGTTGCTGGTGCCCTTTTTTGGAGCCATTGGGTGTTCTTCCAAAACTTACTTTACTTTCTTCTTACTTTGTGTTATTTTGGCCTGGAGTGTTTTGTCCCCAAAACTTTAAATACAGTAAAAAAATGATAGGTTTCACTAAAATGGCACAGCACTTTTTTTATATTACTTCCTTTTCTCCAGCCCCTACACAATTTCAGATCATTCTGCCACCTGTATAATGGGGTGATTTATTTTAAAAAGCCCTCTTTCAGAGCATGACTGACACAAACAAAGATGCGCCAGGTAAACCATTTACTACTAAAAGAAAACTCATGCAAAACCACAAAATCAGGAAATGAAGAAGCCTCAGTTAAACTACAGAATAAAGGAAGCATTTTCTATTAAAAAAAAAAATCACATCACAACTATAAACCCTCTGCTTTTGTGAAACCATTTCCATATACTACATGTAATATCATTTTCATTTGGAAAGCCCATTTCAGAAGAAAATCCAAATTTCACACTGCACCTTGGTGGTCTTTCTGCCACTATCAACCTTGCTTCCATGCCCATATCTTGAACCTTGCAGTTCTCTTTACCAACTTGTCTTGCTGCTGTACCCTAGACCTTACACCTTGCTGGTCTGGGCAAGGGGGGGGGGGGTGGTGGAGAGAGGTTTTTCATCTCTCATGTTGGGTCAAAGTCTTGACGCCACTGTTTGTGTTGCTTGGCCCCTTTGCTAGTGCTTGCCTTGAGGTTTTTTCTGCCACCTATTCTGCTTTGTTGCACCTTCATGCTGCCTTAGGATGCTATTGCCACTTTGGGTTCCAGTTCACCAGTTGAGATGCCATTGTGATGTGCTAAGTGTGATAATAACCTTTAAATTTGGTAAACCAATGCTACAAAAAAATCTAAATTCCACCCTGCACCTTGGGGGTCTTTGTGTCACTCAACCTTGCTTCCATGCCCAGTCTTTATAGCTTGGAGTTCCCTTTGCTACTGTGCCTTGTTATCATGCCCCAAAGCTAACACCTTGTAACCTCTCATTATGCTTTGGACCCTTCAAGCCACTCTTCGAGTTGCTTAGACCCTTTATCAGTGCCTGCCATGATGGTTCTATTGCCACCTTTTCTGCTTTGTTACATCTTCATGTTGCCTTAGAATGCTTCCAATTTCCATGGCAACTTGTCAATTGAGATGCCATCAAGTGTTCATGGCGCTGACGCTGGTGCCCGCTTAACACTTTTCTGCTTTTTTGTTCCTCTTGCAGTTACTTGGTGAAATTGTGCCAATGCTTGTGCCTGCTTATGCCTTTCCAGACTCGTAGGCTATTCATGCCACTTTCTAGTCTCCTCAGTATTGCTATGTACCTTGGAGTTCTTTTTTCCTTCTGTTGATTTCTTCTAACACGTTTTAAGATAATTGATTAGAAAACAAATATCACAGAGCCCAATATAAGCTGAACATTACCTGTAATGCGTCCCCCATTGGCTTTAATGACAAGCAAAAATGAATCAAACTAAAAAAAAAAAAAAATAAATTTTATTTTGAAACCAAAGAAATGAATTAGGTCCCCACAAAATGAATTTTAAAGTGAAACACATTTTTCTTGTTGCACATGCCTAGTAAGTTCCCTAAAACCCATCAGAGAGATGTTAACATAGTCTATCTCCTGCTTCCATCAAGGACCCCACTATTGGTCAGCCAGCCAACAATATTTTATTTTATTTGCATTTTTTATATATTGGTAATTTCCATGAAGTGGTTCATTGCAGTTTACAATAAAACAATCATAATAAACATATAGGGGTAAATATGCAGCTAGATAAGTTAGCTTTATACCATTATCCAGCTAACTTAACCAGGATATTAGCAGTGCAGTGCTGCTGAATATACCTGGTTAAATTACAGTTAGCCAGGTATGTGGTATTCGGCTAATGTTAGACCTGCCCTATGGTGCGTCTAGAGTTAGCTGGTTAAGTTAATCAGCTAACTCCACTGCTCCCTGGAACCTTCCTCCTGCTCAAGGAACTCCCTTGACTTACCTGGCTAAATTCTAGATGGATAATTCACTGTCCAGCTAGAATTTAGCTGGATAAACCTTTTGAATATGCAGCTAAGCCATTTAGATGGATAACTTTCCTGTTATCTGACTAAAAGGCTTTTGAATATGTACCCCACAATTATAATACACATGACATATAAGATAAAACCAGAAGAAAACATTTAAAAATGATTATAAATGAATTATTAAATGCTTCATCAAAATAAAAAGTCTTCAGTTTCTTACAAAAGGACTTCAAGTCCCTTTCTAGATGTAGTTCAGGAGGGAGAGCCTTCTGAACTATATCTAATAGGAGTAACTTGTAATCTGTACTCACACATAGGTGGTATTTTCAGCAAATTCTCTGTGATCTCAATGTACCCCTTGGAATGTACCTTTTTCATTTATCGACTCTAATATGAGTAACTTGTATCTGAACTCACACATAGGTGGTATTGTCAGCAAATTGTCTGACTGTGATCTCAATGTTCCCCTTGGAATAAATATTTTTCATTTATTGACAAGGGAACAAGGGTCATCAGAGTTCAAAACCTTAAAAAAATAGTATTTAAACTGTGAAAGCCATTTAGCTGGCAGACAATGTCATTGGTATAACTCAGGGATATACACAGTCTTGGCCAGTAGTTGGAATTATCCTTTATGCACATAAAGCTTCTTTCATCTGGAAGCCATAGTTGATCATCCAGTTCAATAGTGGACACAGCACAACCCTTGGGTCACAGCCTGCAATATAAGGAGCCACTATTTTAAATGCACTCATAGGTCAACAAGACCACTTTGTCTTGTGGCAGCATCATGGCTATTGATGAGGTGGAATCCAAGACACTGTTCAACATATAACACCAAGCCATTGGAGCAACTTTAGAGCTATTATCACTAGGTAGGCACTATGCTGTAAAGCACAGCTATACAGACACTAACATTTCTGATAGAATCTATATATGGCACTGTTGTAGCAACATTTGCTAAAATCTGTGGCTATGCCTGTAGGATCATGATCCAGGTATTGAGAGGTATTGAGAGAAGAGAAGAGTGAAATATTCCAAGCTGGCAGGCAGTGAGACTATCATCACCAAAGCTAGGGGTTCAGGCTAGGATGATAAATGTGGCACAAAAAACTAAATATCATCATCATATAACTTGTAATTAATTCCCAGGCCCACAAAAAGTTTACACAAAGATCCATGTAAATATTAAAAAGTATGGAAAATAGAGCCAAATCCTGAGGAACCCCAGTTAAGATAGATTGCCATGAAGATGTGCATTGGCCAATTCTTACTTGAATCCTCTTGAATAGAAAGGATATGAACCATTTTTATAAGAACATAAGAAATGCCATACTGGGTCAGACCAAGGGTCCATCAAGCCCAGCATCCTGTTTCCAACAGTGGCCAATCCAGGCCATTAGAACCTGGCAAGTACCCAAAAACTAAGTCTATGTCATGTTACCGTTGCTAGTATCTGCCTCCCAGTCTCTTGTAAATGATTCAACAAGATATAATGGTTTATACTTTGTCAAAATCTGCTGATACATCTATAAAAAACATAATGTAACATACTCCACTATCAAAACCATGCCTAATAGTATCAATCATGGATAACAGTATTGTCTCTATACTATGTAATTTACAAAACCCAAATTGCTGTTGGTCTAATACATAATACTCCGTGATGAAATCATTCAATTGTGTTAATACCAATAATTTTTGCCATACAATTTAAGGTGAAATTTGGGCAAAAGTTAGCCAAAGTTGCAGTATCAATTGAGGATGTCTTTAAAGTTGGTAGCATGGAGGCTTGTTTTAGACATGCTGGCAAAGAGCCCTGTGATACTGAAAAATTAACTATTTTTGCTCTATAGTCTCCTGTCTTCAAACAGAAAGTTTTCAACAAACCAGTAGAGCATGGATTCAAAAGATGAAAAAAGATTTCATTTTTTGTGATAATCTACATAACCTCACTTTTAGTTATTAAATAAAATGAATTTAATATCTAGGGTAAATACCAAGGGAAACAGACACAACAGTGGAGGATGTAGGGAGCCTGATACTTAAGTTGTATATCTTGCCTGCAAACAAGCTTGCAATATCTTCACGGCACCTAGAGACTACAGCTGTAGCTTCTATATTTTATATTGAATGGATCTCTCTTGCCATTGATAAGAGAATTTACCACATGAAAAATTCATGAGGATTTTTTCCACAGGCCTGAATGAATCAGGAATTGTAAGCTCTCCCAGCATTACAAATAAGATCTCTATATTTGGTAATTCAGTTTTAAATTCTTCCCATGAATGTATATAATTTGCCTTACACCATTGCTGCTTGAGGAACCAGAATGTATGTTTCATTTCCCTTAAACTACTGTTGTGTTTGGAGGCCAACAAGCTAACTCTGTGAACCACTGCGCTCACCTCTTGCCCAGGCCCCAATAGCCTTAATTCACTGCTGATGATTCCCTCCATGTAGTGAAAGGCTGCTGGCCCAAAACCATCATGCCTTTGATCCTTGCTAACGTATGTGGCAGGATGCCATCACTGTTTCCTTTGTGGCTGATGCCAACTTCCACACAGTGCAGGCTTCCTTAGGCATGTGTGTGTACCTCAGCCCCAAATTTAAGGAGACCACAGCCAAAACCCCACCTCCATGGACCCTATTGACATCTATCTAAGGCCCTATAAGAGGGCAGCGCTGCAGCTACAACTTGCTTCGGCGATAGGTCCACTACTATCAAGTAGAGTGAGTTGCCTTAGCATTCCTGCCTGTATTCCTGGTCTTCACCTCTTCAGTTCCTGGTCTTCATATCTTCAGTTCCTGGTCTGCTGTGTTCCATTTTGTACAGGTCTTCAACTTCACTTGTGGTAAGTCTTCAGTTCTTTGTGTGGTTTTCAGCTTACAATCTGTCTTCAGTTCATCTTTTTTGTCTGTCTCCTCACCTGCTCACCTATGCTGTTCCTCACCTCCCTGCCTGCCTATCCATCTGATCATCCTTTGGATGGATCTCTGATTCTGACTTTGGGCTGCATTGGACTCTGCTTGACCTCCACCTGCTACCGACCATTGCCTGATTGTCAACTATGTCTGAACTCCGAATAGCCACTAACCACTCCCTGCTCCTACTTCTAAATTATGACTGCCACTGACCACAATCTGTTCTCCGACTATGACTGAACTCTGCCTGCCCTAGACCCTGGCCTGTTAGCCCAACAATCTCTATGGATATCCAGTTCATCAGTGGAGGCCTCCGCCTAAGACTTCCTTGCCCCGGCACCTAAGTGCTAAAGCTAAGGGGAATGAGGGCTGGTTAGGTGATGCTCCAGCTGGGTCTGTGCCTCATCCAGGTCCACCAGCCAATCGTGGGAACATGCAGGGCTCCACCCTGCAGATTGTGCCAATTCCATCTCAGTCCAAGGTCGACACCCGCAACAACTAGTAGTTTATCAGGGTTTTCTAGATGAATGATGAGGGAAAAAAATGTCCTTATGGTTGCTATAATATTTACTGTGGATGTTAGGCTGAATTCCACATTTTTGTAGCTATAGATAAACAAAGTTCAACTCAGTAATAAGTGGGGGCAAGTGATCACACAATTCATCTGGATCAATGTGACCATGTTTTAGAATTAAGCTTGCTTGATAGATATTATACTCTTTACCTTAGTATCTTTACACACAATGGACAATAATGAATGGTCAGACCAAGGAATTTGTTCAATATTCACAATGAAGATTCTATGATCTGTAAAAATGTGGTTTACAAAAAATCCCAAGTCCAGTATATGCCCTAATTTATATGTTGGATTTCAGACTAATCGTTCCCATCCAAATGCAGCCACAGATTCCAAGAAAGCTTTGCCTGATAAAGAAAAAGGATGTTTATGTATGTGCAAGTTGAAATCACCAAGAACTATGGTTTTATTAATGTTTACATCAGCATTTACCAATAAATTAGTTATTGGGGGATGAGTTATGTGATAAAAGAATGGAAGGCCAGTAAATCAAGCAAACATTAAATAATTGTGAGGTTAAAAATAACAGCTCATATGAGATGATATATGAACATTATTATTTTTAAACTTAAGAGACAACTTAATAATAACAATCCTCTGCCCTGTCAGTGAATTTGTGGCTTTGGAATCACCTTATAATTATTTGGACATAGTTGATTAAGCAAGAAAGTTTCAATATTTGCAAGTTACATCTTTGTAATATAGAGACAGTCTGAAGATCACTCCTTAATTAGATCAAATATGATATTCACTTTCTTCGACACTATGAATTTAAAACCGATTGGTCAGTGAATGAGATGTCTCAGATAACATATCAATTAGAGTTGGAATTTGATGTGGAAATTATGTTCTCTCATTATACTTGCAGTAATGATTACCAAAGAGGTTGCCAAACCACCCTTGACCAGTAATTACTGGGTTCATGCAGGGTGTTTTGATTTCATCTGCTGTGTAGCCACATCATACCCTGACTCTGATTATTATGATGCCTTCCCACCCACAGAGGCCTCTAGTGAGCCCTATTCTGGATGACCCAAGCCATCTCCTTGCTGCCAGACTGACTATGCTTGTAATTCAGGCTCCTATCCTCAGGGCCTATCTAGGCCTTTTCTGATCTTGCCCTCCAGGGTCTCTTTGAACCTAGTGGCCTAGTGGCCTTGCTGTCTTCGAGCATCTTTGTTTCATGTTCTGAGATGCCTTGCCTTGTCGTTTTCTCATCCTGTCCTATCCTGTCTTGTCCAGTCCTGTCTCTGTGTGGTCTTGTCCCAGCCTATAAATATTTACTCACTTGCATTGAGTTCCACTTCCACTTCTGGTTCCAGTCCTTACCTGCACTCAGTTACAGTTCCAGTAGCAATCTTTACCTGCCCTCAGTTCCAGTTCCAGTTGCAGTCCATACCAAAACCCAGTCTGCCCACCCTTCAGTTAGTCACCATGATGTACTGATGCTGCAGCCAAGCCCTACTAGCCCCAAGACCCAAGGGCCCAATCTGCAGGAAAGGGGGCTGACTAGTTGAAAGACTGGGCCAAGTTTTGCCCTGCAGTCCTGTGCCACTTCTAGGATGTGTTCACTGCATCCAGCCAGGACCTGAGTAATAACAGAGGGATCCTCCATAATATTAGTGGATATAAAAATTTCCAGTCTAACCAAAAGGTTTGCATACAGTGCACCAAGATGTATTACAAGATGTGCTTTGTTTTTCTCCTTTGCAAGATTGCCTCTGCCATCCATCTGGAGCTTTAAACTATAGCTCTGGTGACATCTCCAGTGAACTTGAAGCACTCATTTCAGCTTCAGTATTCAAGACAGCACATGGTAAATGCAGAGCAAGATATGCTACTCTGGTGTTCATCTGGGCCTTTGAAGCATAGGCTGGTGACATCACCAGAGAACAAGAAACATTCGATCTAGCTCTAGGATTCATAGTAACAATTTATGGATGCAGCTGGAGAGGGTCAAGTCATCAAAAGATGATCTTCTGCAGAGATAAGATGTTAAGTGCAGAAACAGAGATGTTACTCCAGTGTCCATCTGGGGCTTTGACCATACCCATGGTGACATCACCAGGAATATGAAGCACTCAGTCCAGCTCTGGGGTTCAAAGTAGCAATGTGCAGACTCTTGGCTGGAGATAATCAAGCTGCCAACAAAGTGATTTGCTGCAGAGGTAAGACGGTTAGTGCTATGTGCAACAGCTTGCCAATTACATACCAATATTGGTTATTGTCTTTCAATAAATTATTTGTGTTGTCACCCATTAGGTAGTCTAATTCCATGGGGGTTCATATGTCCTTTGCTTCCCCATCTTGAAGAAGGTCAGTTCTTTTTATGAACTAAAACTCAGAATTAGAGCAAATAACAGCAAAAGCCAAGAAATTAAGATTTCTTAGTTGCAGATATCCCAGAGGAAGTGGATACTAGGAGGAAGAGTCAGAAATGATATTTTGACTCGGATGATCCTTTTATCTCCAAATTAAACTATAAGTTCTAATATCTCAGCTCTTGCTATGTTTTTATAGCTCAATTTCAAAGGAATGTCTAAAAAAATATATTGATTTATCCTAGAAAATCCTGAATTTTACATAATTTTTCAGCAGTAGTTTAATATTTTCATTCCCTTTTCTGAACCCAAATTTCATGAACCTAAAGCTTGAATAGGGGTCCAAAATCCAGAAGTCATCCTGGATTCCAGTCTTTCCATGCAAGCACAGTGTTGCGTCGGAGGTGGACCCTTGGGCTGAGGTGGGGTTGACGCAACTCGAAGGGTCCCCACCATCAACAGGTGGAGTGGGCTGATAGACAGAGGCTGCTGGAGCTTCACCTATACCAGTCCTCATTCCCCGCGGGTTGAGCCTTTGGGTGCTGGGGCCGGCAGGACTTAGGTGGGCCTCTGTGCGTAGTTGAGGTATGAGTTGGTTCAGCCCAGAGACAGCAGGTGAGAGAAAGTACAATCTTATTCTGGACAAGGTAGTGTCCTGGAAACTCGGGCATCAATGGAACAGAGGCAGGCAGGGGGCACTTGAGCAAGAGCAGGCCGAAGCCTGAGTAAACCACGTCCAGGGAGTAAGCTGGAGAGGCATTGAAGACAGGCTTGAGTCAGGGCTGGCGGCAATCCAAAGGAAGTGGCAAGCAAGGCTGAGGTCTTATCACGGACATAGTCAAGCAGTAGTTAAGCGAAATGGAGGTCTGGGTCTGGAGAAAGGCTATAGTGTAGTCAGGCGAAGCAGTGACCTTGGTCTGGAGATAGGCAACAACATAGTCAAGCAAAGTGTAGGTCTGGGTCTGGAAACAGTCAATGGCGTGGTCAGGTGAAGCAGAGTCAAGTCCGTGTAATCAATCTGAGGAATGAAGCAAGGTAGGAAGAAGGAGACAGGAACCAAGAACAACGAGGAACAGGAATGCAGAGACGAGACAAATCTCTAAGAGGCAAGGAGTACTCGACCAGAGAGGAGGCCTGTTACAAAAGCAATGCTAGGAAGCGGAGCTTGCACTTAAATACTGTAGCTGAGTTGATGACATCATCCAGGTCCATGGCTAGGTTCCCACCACGGTCCCTACTTAAACGTCAATGGTTTGCGCGCATGCCTAGGGAGGGACGCAGTGCGAGTAGCAGCGTCTCTCTGCGGGCCATACGGAGAGGCCTGATGAGAAATGGTGGCTGGGCCAGAAATGCCAGGAACTGCGGCAGGGCCAGAGGCACTGGGGGAGGCCCAAGGATGGAGCTGTCGGCCCACCGCCGCCAACGAGGAGGAACCAAGGGCTGGAGTCATTATAGAAAGGTGAGGGGGCCGTGCCGCGGGGCTGCCGCAGACGGCACACATAACAGACAGTGGTAAAAACCTTGTTTTATAAACTCAGGATGCTTCACAAATTGAGACACCCTACTGAATCCTCATGATTTCTGCTTTGTACTTCAAGCCATAGTTCTATCAGGACTGGATTACTGTAATTAATTATACATTGGACTTCCTGCAGGTGCCATTTGTGTTCTTCAGATAAACCAGAACTTGCATACTGATCAGCACCAGCATCAAAGATCATGTGATTCCTGTTCTCCAAGCATTTAATTTGCTTCCTGTATATTGGAGAATAAAATGGAAGATTGCCATATTAATTCATAAAGTTCTGAGCAGTAATTCTTCTCTGTGAGTATGTGCTATATTATGAATCTAAAAGCCAATGAAAGTTTTACACTCAGTGCAGTGCAGTCTCTTGGAAGTTCTATCTCCATGACTGGCCCGTCTATGTTGTTGGCCCATCACTATCTCCAAAATTGACTTTCCCCGTCACTGGGCATTTATTTTGGAATACTCTATCAGACAATGTGCACTCAGACTTTTAAAAAGCTTCTAAACATATTTCTGTTTCAAATAGCATTTGAATACCAGGCATTGTAACTGGTATCTTACTAAGAAGACGCATTAGGAGGAATGGATAGCTGACTGGCTGTGATACAGATCTGAGATTTCATCTAGGGCCAGACTTTTGTCCTTTATATTATGTGATGTATTCATTTATGATTTTATAAATTATTTTTGTTTTTCGCCTTGATTCTTGAGAAAGTGTAGGTTATAAATATTTTTAAATACATTAAATAAATAAGAAATCAATAGTGAGCAAGCCAAGGAGTGGAGAAATTACCAGAAACCTTAGCCAGATATTCAGTGGAACTTAGCCAGGTATTGTTCTGTTGAATATATCCAGCTAAAGTTACCCAGTAAACTTATTCAGGTAACCTTTGGAAAGTGATTTACCGGGGTAAGTTTATCTGTCTAGCGCTGAATAACAGCGCTATTACTAATATCCCTTGTAATGCCTCATATCCTGCTTCGTTTTATCTGGATACATTGTAATGACTTCCCAGCTAAAATTTTGCTGCTGATAGGGATGGGAAATTTAAAACTTGGGTTTGCACTCAAAAATTAATGGGACATACTCTTTTGAATATTGACCTCTATGATTTCTTATTTAAGACAACTATTTGTGCAACAAGTGTTGTCCAGCTAAATTTAGCCACTGAGCACTGAAAATATATATTGAGTAGCTAAATCTAAAGCTCATCCACTGAATGCCTCCGGAAGTGCCACCTTTCTGATTGGCTAAATCTATCTACCTTGTGAATTTTGGTGAACAAGTTTAGATGATCAGCAGACAGAAATTTTCAAACTCAAACTTTTACCTGGCTAACTTTCAAAGTTCTCTACATGCTCCTTTAGAAATTGACACATATTTAAATATTATGATCCCTTTTGCTTTATTAATTAGTATGAAATTATCTAAAAAAAAAATTAATATTTATTCAAAAAGGGATTGCAGGACAAACCCCTAAGGTTTGAATTTCCTGCCATGCCAAGTGGCTAAATTTTAACAAGCTAAGTCATACCTTAATTAAAATGTATTCTGATAAGAAATATGTAGTGCATTGGCTTTCTGTGGACATGGTTTACATTTATCTGGTTAGCACTGAGTATCACTGCTAGCTGGATAAAGTTATCTGTCTCACTCTGGTCAGAAAAATTCCTATTCCAAAGTTAGATTGATATTAAAAAACTTAAAAATGATCTAGTGGCTGAGTAGTGGGTGATCCTCATCCTACCCCATAATATGATTTAAAAATTTTGGGGTGATCAAGCAGACCCCTCCCCATTATATGCAAAGTAGAATGGCCAAGCCATAAAAAAAATTAACAAGGCTGACCATCCCAACCCAAATTAAAAAAAAAAAAAAATTCTGACAGAAACCCAACCACCAAACCCTGACAACTGTCTCCAAAACAGAGAGGAGCAAAAAGGATTGTTACCTACTCCCACTCTGCTAAATACTAATTGCTGATAGCTCTAAGATCTACCATTACTTAGAATTAATGTATTCACTGCACTTATGCAATGACTGGTCCCTTCACTGACAGCTATAACTGAAAGCACCAATGCCGATGACATCCATTTCTTCGTGCCATTTAATAGCTCCTGGTCCTCTATTTTATCTTCAGTTACATTATACTTTAATACCATCAACACATGGCTCTCACACAAGCGTCTAAAACTGAACACATCTAAGACTGAACTTGTTTATCTCTCATCTATTTCCAATTCTAGGCTCACCCCACCTTCTCATCTTTCCTTAAATGGAATTTCTGTTCATATTACAAACCAAGGGGATCATTTATCAAAATGTGCTAAGGTGTTTTCACATGTGATAGCATCATATCGTATGGTGTGATGCAAATCTGAAAAAGAGGAAGAAGGTCCTATTGCATGGACTTAACACTTAATTTAGCTACATCTTGTTCAGTAGTGTTAAGCTGTCTCCTGAAAGGCCTGTTTTAGTAGGGGGAGAGAGAGAGGCTGACTAGCCTTAATGCCTGTTCCCTAGATAGGTATTTATATCCTTATGGGAGGCCCACCTAGTAACTCGAGGTGAGGTTTATGTATTAGTATAGGGGGTTAGGGGCCATTTTGACATTCATCGTGAGATGTACAAACAGAACAGTGGTCTCTTGTGAAGATTTGATGACCTACGGAGAGAGGAAACTCACTCAAAGATGAGATTGGTGCAATGTTCTCTCAACGTAGCTTGATTGGCGCTCTACCTGGGTAACATCAAGCTAGGTGGAAAGAACATTGCACCAATCTCATTTTTGGGTGAGTTTCCTCTTTCTTAAGGTCATCAAATCTTCACAAGAGAGCACTGTTCTGTTCGTACATCTCATGTTGAATGTCAAAGTGGCCCCATACCCCCTAAACTACTACGTAAACCTCACCTCGAGTTACTAGGTGGGCCTCCCATAGGGATATAAATACCTATCTAGGGAGAGGGCATTACAGAAAGGTATTCTCTCTCTCTCTCTCTCTCTCTCTCTCTCTCTCTCTCTCTCTCTCTCTCTCTCTCTCTCTCTCTCTCTCTCTCTCTCTCTCTCTCTCTCTCTCTCAGTGGTTATACCCAGGAAATATAAAAGGACTGGCATGTATCACAAAGTGTGCAAATGTTATCCCAATTTGCACTAACTTAGCTCTTCACATAGGTATTAACACATAAAATGTCTATTTGCATAAAACACACCCCTTTGCTATCACATTTTGATAACTCCAGACCCAAGCCACTAATCTAAGAGTAATAACTCTGATTTATCTATGACTCAACACATCTCAGCACTTACAAAAAAGTCATTTTATAAAATTCATTTATTAAAAAGACTTTGTCCATTTCTCTTCCAACACGACTTCCGTACTGTCCTCCAATCTTTAGTTTTTTCCGGTTTAGATTACTGTAATGCACATTTTACACTTTTTATAGGTTTACCAGATTCTACTTTGCACCCAATTCAACTGATTCAGAACAATGCAGCACGCATCCTAGCAGGCATATGCTAACTAAATCATATCTCTCCCATACTTCAATCTTTCCACTGGCTTCCCATAAAATCAAGAATACAATACAAACTTTTAACAATAATACATTTTTACAATAATTCACTCACTTATATATAATTCTTCATCTACTTGGTTATGCTATTCTCTCCGTATCTATCAACCTGCCAGACATTTAAGATCGATGTCAAAAAACCTCTTGGAAATCCCTTCTCCAAAGCTTGCTGAGGGGAGATATGATAGAGGTCTTTAAGATCATGAGAGGTCTTGAACAAGTAGATGTAAATCGGTTATTTACACTTTCGGATAATAGAAGGACTAGGGGGCATTCCATGAAGTTAGAAAGTAGTACATTTAAGACTAATTGGAGAAAATTATTTTTCACTCTATGCACAATAAAGCTCTAGAATTTGTTGCCAGAGGATGTGGTTAGTACAGTTAGTGTAGCTGGGTTCAAAAAAGGTTTGGATAAGTTATTGGAGGAGAAGTCCATTAACAGCTATTAATCAAGTTTACTTAGGGGTAGATTTTCAAAGGGTTGCGCACGTAAGATACGCGTGCAACCCCCAAAAACCACCCCTGCCTCCCCCTGTGCACGCCGAGCCTATCTTGCATAGGCTAGGCGGTGCGCGCAAGCCCCGGGACGCATGTAAGTCCCGAGGCTTGAAAAAATGGACATTCCTGGGCCAGGCCGTGGGTGGGGCGCCGGCCTGGGGGCATTACGGAGGCGAAACTGAGGCCTCCAGAACAGCCACCGGGCCAGGGAATGGAGAGCCGGCGTGCACAAGTTACGCCTGCCTGGAGGCAGGCATAATTTCTTCAATAAAGGTCAGGGGGGGGTTAGTTAGGGCTGGGGTGGCAGGTTAAATAGGGGAAGGGAGGGGAAGGTGCGGGTGGGCAGAAGGAAAGTTTCCTCCGAGGCCGCTACGATTTTGGAACGGCCTCGGAGGGAACGGAGGCAGGCTGCTCGGTTCGGCGCGTGCAGGTTGCACAATTGTGCACCCCCCTGCACGCACCGACCCTGGATTTTATAACATGCGCATGGCAGCACGCGCATGTTATAAGATCGGGTGTAGATTTGTTCGCGCCGGGTTGCACGAACAAATCTACGCCCGCGCGCATGTTATAAAATCTGGCCCTTAGGGAATAGCCACTGCTATTAATTGCATCAGTAGCATGGGATCTTCTTCGTCTTTGGGTAATTAACAGGTTCTTGTGGCCTGGTGTGGCCTCTGTTGGAAACAGGATGCTGGGCTTGATGGACCCTTGGTCTGACCCAGCATGGCAATTTCTTATGTTCTTATGTTCTTACAAGAAAATGTGCCTTTTCTGTTGGAGGTCCGTTTCTCTGGAACTCCATACCCAAATCACTCCGTCAAATTGCTAACAGAAATCAATTAAAAAAATCCTTGAAAACATACCTCTTCCAGCTGGCATATAATATTCCACTAAATGAACAGGTACAATGAATAAACATTCAAATTGTATTTTAATTTCTGTTATAGTTCACAGGCACTAGCTTGTAGGGATGTGAATCGTTTTTTGACGATTTAAAATATCGTCCGATATATTTTAAATCGTCAAAAATCGTTAGGGCCACGATACAATACCAATTCCCCCGATTTATCGTTAAAAAATCGTAAATCGGGGGAAGGGGGAGGGCAAGAAAACCGGCACACTAAAACCCCCTAAAACCCACCCCCGACCCTTTAAATTAAATCCCCCACCCTCCCGAACCCCCCCCCAAATGCTTTAAATTACCTGGGGATCCAGCGGTGGTCCAGAACGGCGGCGGTCCGGAACGGCCCCCTCAATTGAATCCTGTTGTCTTCAGCCGGCGCCATTTTGCAAAATGGCCGCCGCAAAATGGTGGCGGCCATAGACAAATACGATTCGACGCAGGAGGTCGTTCCGGACCCCCGCTGGACTTTTGGCAAGTCTTGTGGGGGTCAGGAGGCCCCCCCAAGCTGGACAAAAGTTCCTGGGAGTCCAGCGGGGTTCAGGAAGCGATTTCTTGCCGCGAATCGTTTTCCGTATGGAAAATGGCGCCGGCAGGAGATCGACTGCAGGAGGTCGTTCAGCGGCGGTCCGGAACCCCCGCTGAACGACCTCCTGCAGTCGATCTCCTGCCAGCGCCATTTTCCATACGGAAAACGATTTGCAGCAAGAAATCGCTTCCTGAACCCCGCTGGACTCCCAGGAACTTTTGGCCAGCTTGGGGGGGCCTCCTGACCCCCACAAGACTTGCCAAAAGTCCAGCAGGGGTCCGGAACGACCTCCTGCGTCAAATCATTTTTGTCTATGGCCGCCGCCATTTTGCGGCGGCCATTTTGCAAAATGGCGCCGGCTGAAGACAACAGGATTCAATTGAGGGGGCCGTTCCGGACCGCCGCCGTTCTGGACCACCGCTGGATCCCCAGGTAATTTAAAGCATTTAGGGGGGGTTCGGGAGGGTGGGGGATTTAATTTAAAGGGTCGGGGTGGGTTTTAGGGGGTTGGCTCACGATTTTCACGATTTTCACGATAGTTTACACACTCAAACGGCAACAATACGATTCCCTCCCCCTCCCAGCCGAAATCGATCGTTAAGACGATCGAGGACACGATTCACATCTCTACTAGCTTGTTCTCTCTTGTTTTGTAAAATTATGCTTATTTTATTTGTTTTTATTAATTAGTTTCATGTAAATTCTGTTCAATTTTTGTTTTTATGATTTATAATCATATTTTTCATTTTTTTATGTTTTTGTAAACCATTTTGATCAATTGTACTTGTAAAAGCGTTATATAAACATTTTTAACTAAATAAATATATAAATAAATAAATAATAAATACCTATTCACAACTAAACTACAGCAAATATCTTCCATTTGGTGGCAGCCTAAAATAGGCCCATGCTTAGGGTCTCCTGTCAGCATGCTGTGGGTGTGACTACCTTATCACTCACTTCAGCTGACTCTTTCCGCTCCACTAGCTGCTGGGTGAATAGTGCACTGGCTGAGCCTGGCTACTAAGTCCAGAAGTGGCTTTCTTCTCAGAAGCAGCAGTACCCCCACAGGCACTGGTGGTGTGAAACTGGATTGAGATGGCAGTGCTTACTTGTTGATGGCAAAATCAAAACAATTAAGGAAAAATCACCACTGGCCCTTTTGCTTCTCATCACCACTGACATTGTTCCCTTCTAATTATAAAGAATCACCGCAAATACTATATCAACAATATAAAGATAGGCAACAATCCACCCTACAACCCACAGCACACATGCAAACTGATAAATGAAAAAGCTGCTCCCTCTCTCTCCCTCTCCATCTCTCTCTCTCACTCTCAAACGTTCTTTGTGCCTTTCTTTTTTTCCCTGCCTCTGTCTTGCTTGCCTCTTTTCTCTAATCTTACAACTTACCCTCACAAATGTTTTGTGGAAAAAAGCCTTTGTTTTAATGTCTTAGATTTATCCATCTAACTTTTTGATTGACGGGAAATAGCCTGCAGATTCATGAAACCTGGAGGACTGACAAATGAATGGTATTGTTCAAGTTTGACAGGTTTTCTCAGATTGTTTGGAACTTCTGAAAAAGTCGATTAATTTCTTTATTTTTGGACAGATTTGCACATTTCAAGTGCACACTGGTATTTGCAACTTAATGCTGTGATGCACAGGAGACAAACTGAAGGTATTTGAAAATACAGAATATTTTCTGTATGTAAGGGACAGGTTTTATAACTTCAGCCAAAGTTACAAGTGAGTTCTGAGGATTTTTACTCTCAAGTGAAATTAATTTTATACACCTTTACAAATACTTATTATGTATTCTGTTTATTCCACAGAGAAGTTCTTTCTCGTTTCTTTTAAAATGTCAAGCTGTAATACAACCTATTTGGTTTCAGCTGAACTATTTCAGATTGAATGAAGATCTGCTCCTTTGTGATATATAACATACTCTATATACAAGCTGCTTTGGGGTACTTGCAAGCCACACTGCTTACTTGGAAAAAAATGAATTTGATGAATTACACTTTTAACAATTATGCAGTAAGCACCGCTTACTTTTCACTGTAGCCATACAAAGTATAGAAGCTCATTATACAGAATACTTCTCCTGTATTCTCTCTGTTGAAACAATCCATGCTTAGAAATAGCATGCTGTAAAAATGTAGAGATTTCAGCACATAATTGTGCCATATTAAGTTAATGACCATTCAAGGACATCTCAGGGTAGCCTCCCGTTTCCCAGTGGCAGTTCTTAAGTAACCAACTCTAAAATTGGCGAAAACTCAAATTTTGATGGCAGTATGCTTGAGATTATCCCTCATATGTGATTTTTCTGGGACTATTATGATCATGGCTTCCTCATATAATAAAGCCTTTGAATTATACACTTTATTTATTTATTTATTTATTAATTTTTTAGGGCAAAACTAACCTTGTCAAATATACAAAAGACAAATATGTACTGGTAAATTGAAAACAAATAGTTAGCAGTGGTGGACCCCGATCAATAGCCGCATGCAGTTCTCTCCTCCCCCTATCCTCAGATAGCTAAACTTGGTTCTTCTCTCCAGATAGAAGCACTCAATAATCCAAAGCAGAATGCCTCGAGCAGTTCAGCACAGCCCACCTCTCTTTTAGGAGGTATAGTAAAAATCCACAGAATTATTTATTACCAACTTCAGAATGCTTCTTTGTGATATCTCACCTTAAAATTGTTAAATAAAACATACATAAAGGGTCTGATTTACTGTTTTCTCCATAGGCACAGAATGGGGAAAAAGCCTTAGTAAATCAGACCCAAAATCTTTCTCTATATAAGGGTTGAGGTTTATCTGTTCAGTAAAAGCTACACAAAAAATATATATCAGTTACATAGTGCAATCATAGATTGTCTCGGCAGGTTTATAAGACAGGCTTATTAAGATAATACAAGACATGTATGTTACAAATTGAAATTCCTGTAGTCACTGCAGATTGTACAAATCAAGCAAAGCAGAAATTAAATAATAGATAATCCTCCACAATATTTTAAGACCAGATAACCAGGAACTTATTAGGCCAGTTAATTACAAAGTGAAAGTACTACACCCTTAAAGACAAATTTTAAAAGCCCTGTGTGCACCAAAACCAGAAGGTATGTACACAAGCGGATTTTAAAAGCTGCCCATGTACACATATATCTCCCACTGCACATATTCAATTTTTTTTTAAAGGATGGGGTGTGGGCAAAGTCTGGACAGGGTGTGGGCATGCCGGGGAAGGCCAAGAGAAATGCATGTATGGAGTCTCCTGCCACTTAACTTTACTACTGCTATAGATAGTGAGGCAGATTTTATAAATCTGCGCACACGCGTACTTTTGTTCGCGCACCAGGCGCGAACAAGAGTACGTGGGATTTCAATAGATACGCGCGTAGCCGCGCGTATCCATTAAAATCCGGGGTCGGCCAGCGTAAGGCTGCCCAAAATCGGCAGCCTGCGCGCGCCGAGCCGCGCATCCTGCCTCCGTTCCCTCCGAGGCCGCTCCGAAATCGGAGCGGCCTCGGAGGGAACTTTCCTTCGCCCTCCCTTCCCCTACCTAACCCAACCCCCGGCCCTATCTAAACCTCCCCCCTACCTCTATCCCGAAAGTTACGCCTGCTGGAAGCAGGCATAACTTTGCACGCGCCGGGCCGGCTGCCGCGCTCCATGTTCCGGTCCGGGGGTTGGTCCAGGGGCTGGAACGCCCCTGGGGCGGAACCACACCCCAGGACACGCCCCCTAAATGCCGCGTCACTCCCGGTAGGCCCCTCCATGCAAGCCCCGAGACTTACGCGCGTCCCGGGGCTTGCGCGCGCCACTGAACCTATGCAAAATAGGCTTGGCACGCGCAGGGGGGGTTTGGGGTAGGTTTCCGGGGGGTACGCGCGTATCTTACGCGCGTACCCCTTTGAAAATCTACCCCAGTGTGTAAGTAAGGAAATAAAAAATCTATGCTAGTTAGCAGGGTTTTAATGGTTGGTGCTAGCAGGGAGGAAGGAAGATTATTAAACTAGGGGGTTTGGGAAGTCCTGTCCCTTAACTGGGTGAACTGGGAATGAAATGGGAAAACTACCTATGGCGTTGGAATGCATACCTTGTAAATTTCCTGAACTTAGGTAGTAGAAGTGGCATTTGTGTGTTCATGCGTGCATCCTTTTAAAATTGCACACACATGTATGCACATCCAAGCTGTTTTATAACATGTGCGAACATACACACATATGTTACAAAATGGACGCATCTCTGGAGGAGATTCAACGAATGCGCACACATTTGTGCCCACATGCCTGTTTAAAAATTATCCTCCAAGCATTTAACACAGGTTGGATAAGGCCAGCATCCTTTGGGAATCTTACTGGTTAGACACCAATCCATAAGACAAAGTTCAAATTAGCCATTATCCAATAAATTGGGCAATAAAATACCAACCCTAGATTCATCACAATGCTATAATTTTGCATGGATAATGTCTGTGATAAGAAAAAGGGGCATTTCTATGATAATTTTTGAATGACTGCACAATGTTAGTGTATGTGTGAGAGAGAGAGAGGTCAACACAGCATTCAACTATTTATATCACTATAGGTGGTGGTTTAGGCTTTTGGGGCCTGTTTTACATGCAGAGTGAGACATATGAATAGCATAGTTGACCTCAGTGAAGATTTGACATCATTTGGAGTGAGGAAAGTCAGACTAAGATGATATTACTTCAATGTTCTCTCGCCCTAGCTTGATAGAACCTGGTATAGAGTCCATCAAGCTGGGGTGAGAGAACATTATAGAAATCTCATCTTTGTGAGACTTTCCTTACTCCAAATGATGTCTAATCTCAACTGAGGAGTACTGTGCTGTTTGTACGTCTCACTATACATGTAAACTGGCCCCAAAATCCTACACCACCACCAAAACCTCACCTCGAGGTATTAGCCGGCCCTCCTATAGTGATATAAATTGTTGACTACTATGAAGTCCTCCCCAGAGGCTGTCTATCTCTCTTTCTCTTTCCCCCCTCTCTCTCTCCCTACCCCCAAGCCCAAAAATGACACTAGGGAAAAAGGTACAGTTATTTCTGGCATTAAAAGTGTGTTTAATCCCACCCCTTTGTGCCACCTTGTGCTCCTACCATGTGACAGGGGTCGACCAATGGCACCGGTAGCCCCTATGACATGATAAGGGCAAAGGCTATCAGCGCCATTTTGAATACTAGCAGCTGATGGCCCGAGTGCAGGATATCGCTCCAGGACCCCCGCTGGACCACCAGGGACTTTTGGCAAGTCTTGGGGGGTCAACCCCCACCCTCCTGGCCATCCATTGCTCCTACCATGTGACAGGGGCCGACCAATAGCACTGGTAGCCCCTGTGACATAGTAAGGGCAAAGGCTATTGGTGCCATTTTGAATACTGGCAGCCGACAGCCCGAGTGCAGGAGATTGCTCCAGGACCTCCGTTGGACCACCAGGAACTTTTGGAAAGTCTTGGGGGGGGGGGGGTCAGGAGTGTGGGGGGTTATAGGTAATTAAATTTAAAGGGTTGGGATGGGTTTTTTTTTTTTTGTTGTTTTTCCAACTTTAATGGAAAACGAATACCGAAGGCAACTAATGTACGAATTGGGTTTTCCCGAAAACGGATGCAACGGATTTGGGTCCTGGCGAAACAAATACTAAATAGCAACAAATGTTTTCCTTCTGCACATCCCTAACATGTATCTCCCACTGCATACAAGTCAACATTTTTTAAAAAGTTGCTGGGTATGGGCATGGTCTGGGCAGAACATGGGTGGGTTGATGTAAACCGCCTCTCTCATGGGATAAGAAGACTGTCGTGACCGGTACTGATGTAATTATTATTAAAAATAGGCAGCAAATTCTCTGATGTTGCCCACAAGAGAGTATAGTACAAGGCCTTCCTCCCCACTAGGTCTCCCTTAGGAATGGGGTGCGTAGGGATTCAAATTACTATCACCCACCCAGTGCAGTCTGTTGTCGGTAAAGTGGGGAGGCAAGCATTAAGAAGATATTGTATTTTTTTTTTATAATTTTATTTAAAAATACTCTATTAACGAAATCATACTATTTCTTAATACTATTGTGAATATTTAAATAATAATTCTCTTGATAAACCTTAAAATATATTTATTTCTTTTTCCTATAACAGATTATCAACTACAAATAAACAAGCAATTATAAAAGAATATATTCAAGTTATTTCCAACCCGTCTATTTATCAGATAAGTGTTAGAGTTCTTATTCTTTCTTGTATATTAACTTTAATGTTCCTTATATCATTTCTTTTAAATAAAAGAAAATTGATTCTTTGTATTTTATTTTATTTTATTTCTTTTGTTTAGGTCCAGTATCTGTTTTCCTTGTTTTATTCAGTAAGTAAACTTTACATTTGTTATAGTCTTTTACTTTCCCTTTGTAATTTGTGTCTTTTCTTACTTATTGTTCGTAGTTATTCTCAAGTATATATGTAAAAGAATACGCTCAGGCCTGGCAATAGTAGCTTTAAGTTCTGTTATTAAACTTATGTGTTTTTCTTCTTCTTTTTGTTGCTGACCAGATGATAGTCTTATTGTTCTCTCATTCTTTAGTCTTCTTCTTTTCTCTTCTTTTTATCTGCATGCTGTTTCTTCTTTCTTGGACCTTCTAACTTACTCTTTAAATAAATCAATAAAAAAAATACACCTCTGCTGGATCTTCCTTAACACAGTCTGCCCTTAATGTAAATGTAATGTATATAACAGCTTGTTGAAACTGGATACTAACTAGAGTAAATAAAAGGATAATTAACATAACTCTAACTTTCTTTTTACATGAAAGAACAGTTCACACTAATAACTTATTAATTCTGTTAAACACTCATTCATTCATTCATTCATTCCTTCTTCTTATTGTCCACATTTAATGGGTCCTCAAACTTTAGGTAGCATTCTATTTTTATCTTTTATCTGTAAAACAAATTTTTTATAGAGACAATATATTATATGCTTGTCTCATATGTATATCTTTTATAAATAACTAGCAGTACCCCACCACACGTTACAGTGGCAGAGTCAGGTTCTTTTCCCTCCCTCCCCCTTCCCCTTGCTCATTTACCTCAGTCACTCATCCTCCTCCCCCTTGGTCACTCACCCCCCCCCTTCCCTCTCCTGTCCCCACTCCAACTCTCTCCCCTCACACTCACCTCCACCCTCATTCTCCCTCCCCTCACTGTCACCTCCCCCCACCTACTGCCTACCCTTCAGATCAGAAAACATTTGTCTTTCTATTTCTGTGGGAACCCCCCCCCCCCCACCCCCCCAAAAAAAACCCAATCCCAACCCTTTAAATCAAATAATAAGCCCCCACCCTCCTGCCCCCCCCCAAGACCTGGGAAATTAAAATTGTTGGTGCTACATGTGGTCTGTCCCTTGGCATCCGTGCGCATTATATAGCCAAATAGGGGAGTGCCTAACCAAATTTGCACTCCCAAATTTGTTTTGTGGTCTGGGGAGGGCTATTTTGGTGCGTTTCCAAGATCGTGCAAGTTTAGTGTATGTATTTGTGTGTGAACCTCCCCCTTCCCCTAAAAAACAACCCTATGAGAAACGTTCTCTTAAACTAACCACCCCACACTCTCTTGCCCCCCTCCTCCAGCCCTGCGAAAAACAGTAGCACCCCTCTGCGCCCCCCCCAGAGTTTCCAAATGAATGAAATCTGCCCCCCCTTGTGACCCCTCCCCAAGATGTTCGCAATAAATTCATTACTACCCCCCACCCTCCAGACCTCCCGAGACCTGATAAAAATGTCAGTCAGTGGAGCGGGCGTTCAGGAGCGGTCTGGAAGCGATGTATTGGCATTGGTCTGTCGGCTGCGAGCACTGAAACGGGTTCTGACGGCCCTTTGCCCTTACTATGTCAGTGGGGTGGAGCAATGGCAGTGGTAGGTCCTCTGACATAGTAAGGGCAAAGGGCCGCCGGCTGCCAGTCCTGAAAATGGCGCCGAGGGGCCCTCGCCTTTACTATGTCACATGGGCTACTGCCGCCATTGGTATCCTCAAGTGGCATAGTAAGGGAAAGAGCCATCGGCGCCATGTTGATTGCTGGCAGCTGGCTGCCGTAGTGCAGGAGATGTGTCCTGGACCGGTACTGGCCCCCCGCTGGAGCCTCTCAGACTTCTGTCAGGTTTTGTGTGTGTTGTGAGGGCCTGAGAAGTAAATACATTTGGCATGTGTGTGGGGGGTGTGAGGAGGGTGGTTTTGTGTGTGTTTGGAGGCTGTGGGAAGTAAATCAATTTGGCATGTGTGTGGAGGGTGTGAGGAGGGTGGTGGGTGTATTTTATCTGTAAAGGAAATAGTTATCTTCCGGTGAAAAAAGTGCTCAAATGTGTTAAAATGGAAGTGAAACGTGGACCTGGACTGGCGAAATGATTAGTGTAGCGTGTGCTAGTGTAAGGTGGAACAGATGGCGCGTACGTCCAGCAGATGTCGCTGTTTTCTGGAAAAAATATTTAAACCTATTTTACCTGTCACAGGTGTGACATATCTGTAACGTAAGTACAGAAGAACCTTCCTGTATGCAAAATGAAGGTTGTGTCCAAATTTGAAAGCAATTGGTTCAGTGGTTTCTGAGATTAGCAATTTTGTCCAAACTATTTAACATTTTTATTTATATAGATATTCCATCTGTTAGTTCATTTTATTGTTTGATGTTGTTCTTTATAGCTTTCTCATAACAGTATGTCTCTTCTGTGTGATCTCCTATTTTTTATAGTGATTTATGCTGAAGTCATTTCTTAACATTCACCATTAATAGGAGTCACCAACATACGTAATATAATATTGTTAATATAATTGCTGTTTTAACACGTGGTACAGCAACAACATTTATGAATTAACTTTGCTGCTTCTCTTCTTTCCTTGTCAGGAACCTTATAATCATTCATTCTCTCATATACTTATTCACTTTTGTGAATGTTCTTTCATTTACTTTTAATGTTTATAATTTTTTTATAGGCCTCAGTCAGAGTGCATTGACAGTACTTCTGATACATTTGACTTCAGGCTCTTAACTGTCTCATTCTTTAACTGTCTCTTTATTTTCTTTAACCCTTAGATCCTTTCTTTCACTGATGTCACTAATTTAAATAGTACCCTACACTGCTCATTATATATATTATCTTTTTCTATTTATGTTCATTTTTATTTGTGTTTATTAATTTCAATATAAGAAAAATTTTAATATATTGTTTATTAATAAATCCCTTCTTATTCCTTATTTTAATTCAGTGCTGAAGCTCGAACTAGTGTACCTGTGCTCGCCTTTTCATTCGTATCTAGGGAAGCTATTGACATCACTCCTTAGTTACTCTCTAAGGGGGTCATTTTCTATCCCTATCACACACAAAAAGGGATTTTTCTCTTGCGATAGCTAGATATGGGCAGAGTCGGGGCAGTGTCGTGACCGGAAGAGGAGGAGTCAGGGCGGACACGGCAGAAACTTCGCTGGCCAATAGCCTTTCACAGCGGTGCTATTGGGTGCGAAAGCCGGCAGCGATAACACCTCGGTGGTGCGATCGCTGCCGGCTTTCGCAGGCCTGCCACCCGCTTCACCCCCCCCCATCCCCCATTACCACAGGATTCAATAAGAGGGGCGGCATTAGAAAATCCAGGCCTAAATTTTCAAAGTTGTTTTAGCTTATATATCCTTCATAGGGCTATTCAGAATGTACCAATTAGATTATTCTTTTATTCATTTAACTTTATCAGGCATTTTCATCTTTTCTAATTACAATAAAAATATTTTACATATTTTCTCTTTACTTTCCTAGTATTTTAATTTCTTCTTATACTTTCACCCTTCACACAAATGTTATAAATATACATATTTCATTCAAACTACAATTTACACTTGTTTCTAATACTTAAGTAACTACAGTTTATTAATCTGTTTCCATTCCTTATTAAATTTTACATTAAGTTTTTAAAGCTATTTTACTTTCTAACACATCAGGATGTTCATTATGTCTATTTACATACTATAAAATATTTCTAGTGTCATGAAACTATATCAGTCAGGTGACATGGGTCTCTATGGGGGTCATTTTCCAAGGAGTTACTGTGGGAGATAATTCCGCAAATCACGCTAACAGCTGTTAAAGCGATTTGTGAATTTTTAATTTTGTATTCAGGGGGTGGAGTTGGGGCGGAGCATATGTAAAGTAGGAAAGAGTTATCGTGTGCCACAAAGTTAGCGTGGCTCCTAACGTGGCCAATAGCTACACCTCTTTCATTTGTGGTACGTTGTGTGCTAGAGGCCGGTAAAGGTTTATCACGGTTCATGATGGAGAGCGAGAAAGCGAGAGAGAGCCTTGCTATAGTGTCTCTTCCCTAGACGGGTATTTGTATCCCTATGGGAGGCCTACCTAGTAACTCGAGGTGGGGATTAGGTATGAGTGTAGGGGGTTGGGGGCCACTTTCACATTCAACATGAGATGTACGAACAGAACAGTGGTCTCTTGTGAAGATTTGATGGCCTTCGGAGTGAGGAAACTCACTCCGAAGGCCATCAAATCTTCACAAGAGACCACTGTTCTGTTCGTACATCTCATGTTGAATGTGAAAGTGGCCCCCAACCCCCTACACTCATACCTAATCCCCACCTCGAGTTACTAGGTGGGCCTTCCATAGGGATACAAATACCTGTCTAGGGACAAGGCACTATAGCAAGTCTCTCTCTCTCTCTCTCTCTCTCTCTCTCTCTCTCTCCCTCTCCCCTCCCACAATATAGCACAACTTGCACTAAGAGCATGTTGCAGAGCTGTTATCACAATTTGTGATACACATGCTTATTAGCATAAGGTAACACCCCTTTTTGGTATCCCATGCAATATTGGAAAATGAGGCCTTATATCTAGTTAATACTATCATTTCTTTTATAAAGTATCTAATATTCCTTATTTTACTAAAAATTAATATGACCCCCCCCCACTTAAGATCGGGTCCCTGATGACATAAAATAATGACATCACATAAACTGCCAGTAACTAGGCCTACATCGGGACCCCAGCCAACCTACACTAACCACAATTTCCCATTCCCCTCTCCAAGCACTCACCTAGCTGCTTTTTGCTCTTCAGCTGCTCAGGCTGTCAGCAGCGACAGCGATTCAAATCAGCTGACCGCTGCCAGCTAGCTGATCCCTCTCCTGCTGTCCTTTGAATCAGGTATTTTCATGAACCTCAGCGAGGCCATCCCTTCTCTTCTCAGCCTCAGCAGCACTGCACGACACAATGCGGCCTCTCCCAAAATGGCCACAAATTACAGCTCCTCCCAATTCAATCCGGGCCTGCCTACCATTCAGGGCATGCCTCTCAGTTGCGACCCCAGCTTCAGGCTCATCTCAGCACCCTGCCTGCAATCGCATCGGGCTCTAGACAGTGGCATAATAAAAAATAAGTAAATGAAACTCTAAAACAAATGAAATCACTGCTTATTCCAGCCTCTCTCTACTCCCGGCCTGCAACCCGATCGCTGCTTACCTCTCCTAATTGTGATCCTGGCCTAAACGCGGCCTGTTTCTCCTCATTCCTTTCTTCTCACAAAACAGGGTCCCTGCGGCAAGCCCAGCTCAACTGTGCTGATCGCATTGCAGGGAACCTAAAAAAAAAATATTGCTGACTATCAGCGCTACCTGCCTAGGTAAGCTTTTCTTTCTTTTAAATTTATTTATTTATACCATTTACAGTGGGGAAGGCCAAAATATATGCGTGTAAATGCTTACACACACAGGTGTACACTAGGGTCCCCTTCCACTTATCTTTACTAATGATATGGATGGCTTATAAGTAATAAAATAAAAAATTCTATGCTAGTCAGCAGGGTTTTAAGGGTTGGTGTTAAGACAGGGAAAGGGAGGCTATTTGTAATGGTTTGTGGGTTTGTGCACCTTTGGCCTGAGGAGAGTTGTTGTTACCACCTGTAGGGAGGAGCCCCACAGGTCCATACCATCAGGAGGCGAGGTCAGGCACAGCGGGAGCTCTGGGTGAGCATCTATGGAGAGCTCCAGAGGAGCGGGATAACAGACACAGCAAGGAGGGACCCCACAGTAAGCAGACAGGCTGGAGGTCAGTACCTGGGCAGAGACCTTCAAAGGGGTGGTGCTAGGCAGACCGAGGAGTGGAGAGTGCAAGTCAGGATGTACAGGGGGTATACTGTAGAGGCAACCCTGAGGGGCGGAACTGCACAATGAAGGAGGTACTGATGCGATGATGTAGGCTAACCCTGGAGCAGGGAAGCCCGAGTCAGGTCTCCAGGTGATGACATAGACAATCCCGAGGAGTGGAAGGTACCGGCAGACACCGGTGGTAGAACAAGGGTACTGCCCCAAGGAGCGAGGAAGCACAACAGTCTCTGGTGTCAAACGTAGGCACTGCCCCGAGAAGTGGGGAAGCACGGATATAAAACTCCCAAGTGATGAAGGCATTCCCAGAGGCAGTCCTGAGGAGCAGGGAGCCAGCAGAATAGGACTTCTGAAAGGCGCATGGCCAGCCCGAGGAGTGGGGAAAGCCAGGAGACCAAGTCTCCATAGAGAGTGCATGCTGGCCCCCGAGGAGCGGGTACCAGCCAGGGTCCAGAGTCCACGTAGGGTCCAGTAACGTCACCACAGGTACAACAGAGACAGGAGCTCGTAGTGTAGCGATGAAACTCATTGCCAAATCAGCTAGCTGGGGGAAAGGTGGAGTTTGAGAACCCTGATCCAGTGACATCATCAATCAGGGACGCCCCCGAGGTTCCCACTGTGGTACCATCAAAATAGGGCCTGGTGGTGTGCGCGCACTCCTAGGAAGGCCCAGAGTCAGCGGGGTGGTGGCGGCATCCCGACCGCCACGAGGAACCATGGTGTATGTGGTGGCAGAGACTAGCCCTCGCTACGAGCAGGCCCGGAGAGGGAAGCAGGATGATGTAGGACATGAGCAGACACAGTTGCAGCCGTCTGTGACTGACGGTCATAACACTATTAAACTAGTGGTTTGGGAAGTCCTATCCCTTAACTGGGTGAATTGGGAATGAACTGGTGAAATTGGCAATGGCATGGATGCATGCCCCTTTCCAAATCCCCCCACTTACACAGTGGAAGTGGGATTTGCACATATATACTTGCACTCACTTAAAATTGCATACACATATGTGCATGATTAGCCTATTTTAGAACATGCATGCATATACATGTGTATATTATAAATTTGCCACATCCCTAGGCATGAGACGGAAAATGCACACAAATTTGCGCCTGCACACCTGTTTAAAAGTTACCATCATTATTAGTAACATAATAATGTGATATCTCTTTTTGAAATGAACATCGGTATATAAAAATCATAAATAAAATAAATAAAATAAAATAAATAAATATCCATAAGCACCACTGATAAAACAAAACAAAAAAAATGAATGTGAGCAAAATATTAATGAGATGTATCACATGTAAATTCATCTGAATCAGCTCATAAATATTAAAATGATTTACTTTTCTTTATGATAAATAAAGTTAATGTCATCTAGGTGTTATTAACTTTGATAGTAAGCATCTATATGCTAACACTTTTACCAATTTCTTAAGCATGACTCAGGCAATGAAGAAACTTTTAGTCCCAAGTCCCCCCAAAGCAGCAAGGACCTCTCATAAGAACATAAGTACATAAGAAATTGCCATGCTGGGTCAGACCAAGGGTCCATCAAGCCCAGCATCCTGTTTCCAACAGAGTCCAAACCAGGCCACAAGAACCTGGCAATTACCTAAACACTAAGAAGATCCCATGCTACTGATGCAATTAATAGCAGTGGCTATTCCCTAAGTAAACTTGATTAACAGCCGTTAATGGACTTCTCCTCCAAGAACTTATCCAAACCTTTTTGAACCCAGCTACACTAACTGCACTAACCACATCCTCTGGCAACAAATTCCAGAGCTTTATTGTGCGTTGAGTGAAAAAGAATTTTCTCCGATTAGTCTTAAATGTGCTATTTGCTAACTTCATGGAATGCCCCCTAGTCCTTCTATTATTCGAAAGTGTAAATAACCAAGTCACATCTACTTGTTCAAGACCTCTCATGATCTTAAAGACCTCTATCATAACCCCCCTCAGCCGTCTCTTCTCCTAGCTGAACAGCCCTAACCTCTTCAGCCTTTCCTCATAGGGGAGCTGTTCCATCCCCTTTATCATTTTGGTTACCCTTCTCTGTACCTTCCCCATCGCAACTATATCTTTTTTGAGATGCGGCAACCAGTTCTCCCTTCAAATGAAGCAGCTGAGATTGTTTTTTTTCCAAATACAAATATTGGAGTGATATTTATCAATTGCATATAACTTAACATGTTTGTGATAGGATTGTTGTAGTTTTGGTATGATTTTACATTATCAGAATTATCTCTTCTCTGCAGTCTAAAGAAGGGACTTACAGTATAAAGCCCATTTATACAATATTTTTTTTAAATAATTCTTATGTTTGTACAATAAAAGGGATCATAACCTGTAAAGAATTCAGTTTCTTTAATAGCTTCTTTCACAGCACCATTTAGCCATGCTGGCAGACATTTGTTCTTCTTTCAACCTTTTTTAACTTAGGGAGTACATATTATCTAGCTTCCAAGATGGTAATTTTAAAGAGCCTCTAGGCCTTTTGCAAGCTTTTAACCCTTGTAACTGTTCCTTTTAGTGTTTTTCAAATGTGTTTCCTCATTTTATTATAGTGTCTAAAAAAGCACTTTAACTTTAAATCTTATTGTAGTAATTTTTATTCTCCATCAAGTGATTATGTCAAATGTGATTGTGCTTAGATGACTATTTTACAATTTTTACAATTTTGGATTGGAATTGCTAAAACTCTGCCCAAAGGCAAATGTTGGTTTACAAGCTGGGTTCATGAACTGCAATTTCTTGGACCATCTCTAGATTTAAGACCATACTACAGAAGAAAAAAAATATATATATATATTTATATATAAATCACAACAAATTGATCAGTATGCCTGAAAAATTGAGACATTTTCTAGATAAACATCCTAAATTATCTGATCCTCATAACTAGATACTTTGGGCCTCATTTTCCAAGCAGTTTACCGCGTGCGATAAATTCACGTTAACAGCTGTTAACGTGATCTACAACCCTCAAATTTGTGTTACGGACCAGTAAAGAGTTATTGCGGTCCACAATATTTCCAGACAGCCTGTTTTGAGAGAGAGAGAGAGAGAGAGAGAACACCTTACTATAGTGCCTATGCCCTAGACAGGTATTTTAATCCCTATGGGAGGGCCACCTACTAACTCGGGGTGGAGATTAGGTATGAGCGTCGGGGGTTGGGGGCCACTTTCGCATTCCACATGAGACCTAGCTTGGTGGACACTCTACCTGGGCAACAACAAGCTAGGTGGAGAGAATGTAGCCCAAATCTCTTCTTGGAGTGAGTTTCCTCACTCCGACGGCCAGCAAATCTTCACTAGAGACCACTGTTCTTTCTGTAGGTCTCATGTGGAATGCGAAAGTGGCCCCCAACCCCCGACGCTCATACCTAATCCCCACCCCGAGTTAGTAGGTGGCCCTCCCATAGGGATTAAAATACCTGTCTAGGGCATAGGCACTATAGTAAGGCGCTCTCTCTCTCTCTCTCTCTCTCTCTCTCTCTCTCTCTCTCTCTCTCTCTCTCTCTCTCTCTCTCTCTCTCTCTCTCTCTCTCATGGCGAAAACATCGCCGCATGCGATATTGGAAAATGAGGCCCTTTATGAGTCTACTTTATAACTAGATATTATGGGCAGGGAGTGGGTGGGGCTCTAGCCTCCAGGCACAGTGGCCATTTGCCACTGTGCTGGGATCACAGGCTGGCCTTCGCTGGCGTGCGCAACGTATGCCTGACCAGAGGCAGGCACAACTTAAAAATTAAAGGTAAGGGGGGGTTTAGGTAGGGCTGTGGGGCGGGTTAGGTAGGGAAAGGGAGGGGAAGGTGGGGGGGGCAGAAGGAAAGTTCCCTCCGAGGCCGCTCTGATTTCGGAGCGGCCTCGGAGGGAACAGAAGAAGGCTAAGCAGCTCAGCATGCACAAGTTGCACAATTGTGCACCCCTTTGCTCGTGCCAACCCTGGATTTAATAATATGCACGCGGCTATGCGCGCATGTTAAAAAATTGGGCGTAGATTTTAAAATCTGGCCCTAAATGTTCAAATGGGTTGTGTGAAAAATTTGCATATATGTGCATAAATAACCTGTATTCTAGTATATGCTCTTTTATAAACATGTTAAGGGTGTGGACCCTTGGGCCGGCTGAGACTGATGATGTTGCCCTGTAGGGAGCCTACAGTGGACGTCGCTGCCGGGAGGCGGTACTGAAGAGGTGGTCCGGAGAAGTCTTCACCACTTGAAACCTGAGGTCCCCCCAGGGGGAGCCCATAGGGACCCGGGCCTCTTGGACTTAGGTGTGATCCTCTGCGACCAAGGACCAGAAGAACAGCCCGAAGAGGTAGTCCAATGAAGTGGATGAGCCCAGGAGGTTAGAAGAGACTTCACCCTTGGAAACCTGCGGTCCCCCTGGGAGGATCCCGTGAGGACCTGAGCCGCTGGGACTTAAGCGAAACCTCCAGGCAAGTGGATAACCGGATACCTGCGGAAGAGGAGACCACTGAAGCCGGAGTCCTCAGACAAACCAAGGTCGGAAGCCAGAAGTCAGATACCGAAGACAAGTCAGGAATGGAAGCTGAAGCTGGAGTCAATAGACAAAGCAGGGTCAGAAGCCAGAAGTCAGAAGCTGAAGACAAAACCAGGGACGGAAGCTGAAGCCGGAGTCAGTGGACGAAGTGGGGTCGGAAGCTAGAAGTCAGAAGCCAAAGACAGTCAGGGATCCTGATGCAGTAACTAGTAGGGGTGTGCATTCGTTTTGAACTTAAATGTAAAACGCAACTTTTTTTTTTTTTAACTTAAAAAAGTGATGAGGCGAAAACGATCGGATTTCCAACTTATTCAACATAGCTATGTTGAATACGTTGGAAATCGCGATTGTTGATCCTAAATAAAAATTTAAACCCCTCACCCTCCTTAATCCCCCCCCCCCCCAAGACTTACCACAACTCCCTGGTGATCCAGCGGGGAGTCAGGACGCCATTTCTGAACTCCTTTGCGAGGAGCACGTGACGTCGGCGCCACGTCGGAGTGACGCGGCGTCACGTGATTCCCCGCGGGTTTGCTCCGGGACCCTCGTTGGGCCCAAAAGGAACTTTTGGCCAGCTTGGGGGGCCCTTCCAGCCTACCCGTTCTCCACCCAAGTGAGAGACTTAGGAGCTATAATTGATAACAGGATGAATTTGAAAGCATTTGTCAACCGTACAACCAAGGACTGTTTCTACAAACTCCAAGTACTGAAAAGGATAAAACCTCTTTTCCACTTCCATGATTTCAGAATGATACTACAAACAATAATCTTCTCAAAGTTAGATTATTGCAACGCTATCCTACTAGGTCTCCCATCCTCGTACACCAAACCTCTACAGATGGTCCAAACTGTGGCAGCAAGAATTCTTACCAATACCAGGAGAAGAGACCACATATCTCCCATCCTAAAAAAACCTACATTGGCTCCCTCTTCACTTCAGAATTATCTTCAAGTCCATCACCATTATATATAAAACCATCCACCACCTTATTACACTTGACCTGCAATTCCCGCTCAGCCAACATATCACTAGAGATGTGAATCGGAACCGGAATCGGTTCGGATTCTGGTTCAGATTCACATGTGGGTTTTTTCCCATCGGGCCCATTCGCGTTTTGTTTATCGCTCAGCTATTAATGCCTGCTCCAGAGATGCACATTTATCTTTTTGCATTCAGAAGTGAATGCGTAATAGGCTCATTCACATGCAATACAGTGCGCTAGGCTGAACGCACTGTATTGCATCGGCCTCCAGGTGTGCTGTCCCATGCAAATGCACAGTATGCATACTCAGTCACACCAGGCCGAGAGTATTGTCAGCTGGTGGGGGAGGCTGAATATTTTAATAAACATAAAGGGTGGGGAAGGGTTCTTGGATTGTTTTTAAACTAAACAAATAAATGATCTGGGGTTGGACTGGCTACTACCCCTATTGTCAGGTGACATTGCTAAGAGGGGTGTTTACCATTTGCTCTTTATCTGGAATATGACCTTCTGCTCTCAGGCCTCCAACAAATAAGAATGAAAGTAAGCACTTTGTTTCTCAGTGCATGTACACATTGAGAGGAAGTATGTTTAGGTTGGAGGAGGAAAAGTATGGGAATAGAAGGCATTTTCAAATCATCTGGAATGAGGGTGAGCAATTCGTATTTTAAAACAACCCAATTATGTGTGTATATATATGGAAAAAAGGGGCAGAGTTGGACATTTCAGGGGTGTTCTGTGGTGGGGCTAATATTTATACACATAAATACCAATTTTAAATCCCATACCCGCAGCGTGCATTGGGCTATTACCCGCTCTTATTTATGTCTGCTCTTGATGAGGTATAAGTCTGAAGAAAACTCATTTTAGGCCTAAAATGTCTTGGTGAAGGAACTGGGTAAACTGGGGGGAGTACAGACTGAAGATCCATAGGGTCTGAATGACTTAGAGACAGACTGAGCAAACTGGTGGACTAAGAGCTCAAACTGGCTATTTCAACAATGTGCACATGTTTTAAATCTGCTTAACTGCTCATGAGCCAATAAATTGCTAAGGAATATATGCAAATAATGCTTGCTCGTATAACCACTTAAAATTAGGAGCACACCTAAAATATAACCTTAATACCCACTCCTTATCAGAATTCAACAAGAAGGATATAATCATAGTAGATGGTTGGGCCGAGATCAAATCCGAAGATTCTAATATCTCAGACACATTTAAAGGGGATAAAGCTTGAAAATCTTGATCTTTACTATTTATTTATTTATGTATTTATTTAGAATTTTTATATACCGAAATTCTTGTTGGGAAACAAATCAATCCGGTTTGGCTTATCTTCCATGAAGGGAGATAATAAATTTGTGTTAATGGAAGAAGAGCTGCTGGGGAATTTTTATAACTTCCACTGCATATTTATTCCACATCTCTTTTGCTGAAATTGCTGGCAACTTTGGAAAATTTACCAATCTCAAATTCTTACTACGAATCTGATTTTCAAGGTTTTCCATTTTTCTTGTTAAATACTGATTAGGCTATATTTTAGGAATTGCAAAGAACAATTCTGTCAATTAAAAAAGTTCAGATGTTTCCTGATGTTACTAAAGATTAGAGATGTGAATCGTGTCCTCGATCGTCTTAACGATCAATTTCGGCTGGGAGGGGGAGGGAATCGTATTGTTGCCGTTTGGGGGGGGTAAAATATCGTGATAAATCGTTAAAATCGTTAAAACCCGCTAAAATCGTTAAAACTCGCTAAAACCCACCCCTGACCCTTTAAATTAAATCCCCCACCCTCCCGAACCCCCCCCCCAATAACTTAAATTACCTGGTGGTCCAGCGGCGGTCCGGAACGGCAGCGGTCCGGAACGGGCTCCTGCTATTGAATCTTGTTGTCTTCAGCCGGCGCCATTTTCCAAAATGGCGCCGAAAAATGGCGGCGGCCATAGACCAACAGGATTCGACGGCAGGAGGTCCTTCTGGACCCCCGCTGGACTTTTGGCAAGTCTTGTGGGGGTCAGGAGCCCCCCCCCAAGCTGGCCAAAAGTTCCTGGAGGTCCAGTGGGGGTCAGGGAGCGATTTCCCACCGCAAATCGTTTTCCGTACGGAAAATGGCGCCGGCAGGAGATCGACTGCAGGAGGTCATTCAGCGAGGGTTCCGGCGCCTCGCTGAACGACCTCCTGCAGTCGATCTCCTGCCGGTGCCATTTTCCGTACGGAAAACGATTCGCGGTGGGAAATCGCTCCCTGACCCCCGCTGGACCTCCAGGAACTTTTGGCCAGCTTGGGGGGGGCCCTCCTGACCCCCACAAGACTTGCCAAAAGTCCAGCGGGGGTCCGGAAGGACCTCCTGCCGTCGAATCCTGTTGGTCTATGGCCGCCGCCATTTTTCGGCGCCATTTTGGAAAATGGCGCCGGCTGAAGACAACAAGATTCAATAGCAGGAGCCCGTTCCGGACCGCTGCCGTTCCGGACCGCCGCTGGACCACCAGATAATTTAAGTTATTTGGGGGGGGGGGTTCGGGAGGGTGGGGGATTTAATTTAAAGGGTCGGGGGTGGGTTTTAGCGGGTTTTAGTGTGCCGGCTCACGATTCTAACGATTTATAACGATAAATCGTTAGAATCTCTATTGTATTGTGTTTCATAATGGTTTAAGACGATATTAAAATTATCGGACGATAATTTTAATCATCGTAAAACGATTCACATCCCTACTAAAGATACTCAAAAGAGAAGAAAACAATTTTTGATCATGAGACCAAAACTATTACAAATGGGAGCCTTGTTTAAATTAAGTTTCCCGTGTAAATGTTGTACTACATACCAGAATGTTAAGTATTGTTTTTTTTTTTTAACCATCTCAACTCATTAAATTTATTACGGATAGAAGTAATGATGAATGTCATGGTATTGTGACCCCTTAGAATGCTATGATGTTCTCTTAACTGGAATAACGTAGCCCTAATCAGTTAGGACTGTTAGTATTTCCTGATATTATCTAATATCTTAACGTGTAGCCCTCATGTGTTAAAAGAAACCCCCATTTGAGGACTTTGACAATATGGCTATGGTTTATATATCTACATTTAGTTACAATTATGTAGAGTTTCATTTCTTATTATGCCATGTAATCTATGACATATCAAGATGTTCTTGATTGTGTAAATTGATAAAATTGATAAATTAAAAAAAAAGAAATTAGAAGCACACATATGCACGCTAGATGTATTTTAAATAGTTTGTGTGCATTTGCTTAGATAATTTAAAATCCCTGCATATGTATGCTCATGCGCTCATATGTGTGCTTGTTTTTAAATTACCATCCCTGTCTTTACTTTTCCAACAAAAATCTACCTACTGAAATAGCAGGTACAAATGGCTGTACATACATAATATCCCAGGTTTAATTTGTGGCCGAATTGCCTGGCACTCAGTCCTAGCACTTCTTTTCAGGCTTAAGAGGCAAAGCGACAAAGGTGTTCTGGTCCTGCTCTTCCCCTCCTGGAAGCCTTCAGAGAAGAGTAGGGGGAGAGGGGGTGAGTCTGGAGCACATAAAGAAGAGAACAGCCACTCTGCTTCTCTTACTCTAGCTCCTTACCCTAAATCTCCTCCTGTATTGCAGGGAACCGAAGGGGGAGGGATTATACTGAAGCGGACACTGCAAGGAGCAGACACAAACAGTGTTTGACTTAGCAGAGTTTTGAAAGTTGTGAGCAATAACAACAATAGTCAAGGCTTCAACCCTGCCCTTGACGAGTGGGTACCACTGCTCAAAAATGTCATAGTTGTGTAAATTGTTCATTATTGAAGGCTTAATTTCTGGCAGAACAACCCATAACAGCATTCTGCCACCTTTTTCTCTGTGACCCGAGAAAGTGGAGCAGAGCTGGTAGTGTATATCAATCCTAGTTTTCCTGAGGAAGCAGAATAAAGCCAGTAGTTGAATAGATTATTTATGGCATCCTCCCCCAGACCTTAGAGGAAGGAGAGATGAGCAGAGAGTGCTGGAGCCCCTTCCTCTGAGACAAGGACAGCCATGTGGCCTTGATTTTTGTGCAGTTTGCCTGCACCGTTTAGAAGGCTGTGAGGGGCAACCTCCCAGGTAGTAAAAGACACAGGGAGAATGACGGTCAGCTGAGCTTCTTCTGCCACTCCTGGGCGTGCTGGCTTCCTGCATATCATAATATCATCACAGGGCCCGCCACCTCATCTGCTGGTGAGGGTGAAAGGGCCAAAAGAGTGAATGAGGGGATGTGGCCAGGGCAGGGGCGGGGAAATGAATGAAGGGATCAGTGAGAGGAGAAGGAAAGGGAATGATAGGATGAGGGACAGCAAAAGAGTAAGTAATGATATTGCAGAGGCCACGGTTTGTGTGGGGAGAGAGGCAAAGAGGGGGGTCGGCGATCAAAGGTGCTGTGGGTTGTGAATGAGGGGATGAGAGGAACTATGAGCTGAAAGAGAAATGATCAGAGTGGAGAGCAGACTGTGCATGAAGTGATTGGAGGGTATAGAGAAAGAGTGAAGGAGGGGAGGAGGGGAGGAGAGAGAAGGGTAGAGATGCTGGAAGGTGATATTCAAGGGCTGCAGGATCACCAGGAATAGGAGGTTAGACTTTAGGGGCTTTTAGGACCATTGGGGGTGACCAGGACCACTGGGGAATTTATGGGGGGAATGGAAGATCAGGCTCACCAGCGCAGAGAGGAGGAGGAGTTACAGAGAAAGAGCCTCATTCTCTCCATCCATCTTCTTTTCCTTACCTCAGTGATTTATTTATTTTATTTATTTAAAGTATTTTATATACCGTTTTTACAAAGCAAATTGATCCTGTATTCCCAGCCCCCAACCATTTCCCACCTACCAGTGTTTATTGAGCATATTAGGAGTGTGAAGAGCGTGTTTGTTGACTCTGTGTGTGAGAGTGTTTACACCTGGTCCTGGTCTCACTTCTTTGCACAGGTCACACTGGCCATGGCCCCATTCATCTCAACCCCCTCTACAGTTCCACTTCCTTATTGTCTATAAATTAAGCCCTAGTTGTACCCCATGGCAAATTTCAAAATGAAAGCCTGCCTATAAATTTGAAAATTGGTGTAAAGTTTGTCAGTAAAAAATTATGTATGGTCTTTGCCAACTCAGACAGTTTGGAAAATGCCCCCTAAAAGAATTATATTCTAAATTGCCTTTACCCTATATGTGATGGAAAAAATTGATTAGTATTATTAAATCATTTCCACAGGAACAACAAAACTAATCCTTTTCTCTATGTCTCTGCTCATTTCTGTTACAGAAGGACTTTCAGCATATCAATTAACGCATTGTTTCCTTTGGTTTGGCAATATATTAATTGAAATGATAGATAAATAGAACGTCTGGTACAGAATGAATCTATCACTTTTCTTTGGCCTCTGTTCCTTTTTTTCTATAGTCTCTCTTTCACTCTTCAGCTGGGTATGCATTTAACTCTAATTTTGAGAGGAGATATACATGTACACTACAGCATAACTCCTTTGTAGTTTAAGGTCTTCATTTCTACAACACGTTTTGCTGCTTTTATTGCACATACATGATTGCTGAGCCATGTCATAGAGGTGAACTTTCTAGTGGACAAGGAAAACAGTCATATACTGCTATTTATAAAAGTGAAAGAAGAAACAATGAGTCACATTTTCTTTATAGAAACTGAAACATTTTCAAGTTTTCTGGTGGATAGTCTGATCTCCATCATTGTACGTTATCATGGTGAAATTTGACTGCTCTGTAAAACAAAATCATGTAACCCATTTTTATATTGCCAATTCAATAGGAGGCTGATTGCTAATATTCCTGGTCTCATTCCCTTCACTTAGCTGCAGTGTACAGAACATCAAAGTAAGGTTGATATAAGTTACAAAGTGATTTAGTGTGTGTGATGAACCCCACTGAAAAAAAAAAGAAATTGTTCAGAAAGAACATCTTGTTGGTCCAGTAACTCTGTAAAAAATTAGAGCAACCTTTTTATTCTACTACCAGATATAGGTTTCAGATATAGGTTTTTGTGGTGACAGTGAATCAGAAAATAAGAATATGCAAAGGATGGAGCCAGAGGTGGAAAAACACACAGACACACACACACACACACACACACACATCTATCTATCTATCTATAGACCACACAATTTTATTTCTTTCTCAAGTCATCCAATCTCATCGATTTAATGTGATTCATACATTAGATCAGAGAAATGATAAAGATGTAACCTTTTCTTTTGCCAGCTGGAGATACAATTTTCACTGAAAATGGCTAGCAGCATGATCTTTGCCCATTCATGTTATACTCTTCAGATTATAATCTCAGTGATATCTAGTAGTACAAATATTTGCTGTTATGTCATGACATCAATTATTTTCTAACACAGTGTGCCATGTTGTGCTAGGATTCATCAGGCCTTATGCCATAAATAACAATTTACCCGCCAGTGCTGCTACACATACTGGAAAATAAAATAAACAACTGAGGTTTTGCGTTCAGAATGCATTTATATATAGTACTTCTTGACATTATCACTCTTATTTTTGTTTTACTTCTTTCATGTGTTTCTCATCTATACATTTGTTACTAAAAGTATCAATATGCTACAGATTATGTAGTAATGTAGTTTGCTGATTTCGATTAGCAGTAGAGTTTAATTTTCCGTACTGTTTTTTTTTTTTTATTTATATGCGTAACCCCTGGGTGGGACAAGGATGGAACCTTTTGGCACCAAATCTCTCGGTTTCTACCTGGACCTGGGCTCCCATTGGAAGGGGATAATTATTCCAAGGCCGTTTTGCAATAGTCAATGTACAAGCCCCTTTCCAACTGTGTAGCCAGCACTAATAATAATTACAGTGTCTGATATCCAAAAAGCACACTGAGAAGTAATGTGATTTCTAATTTCTTTTACTGATAGTTGATTTGATGACTGAAGAACATTTACAGTCTTCAATTAGTGTTTCAAATGTAGTCAATAATTAATAGGATAGTAGAAAGATTAATAAACTTCTGACTTTACTCTTCTAGCAAAGTCTCTTATTTTATTTAAAACTTTTATATACCGGTATTAGTATGCAAACATCATACCGGTTTACATTGTAACTGAAAGACTGAAAATACAATTAACAGGGCAGGGAAAGGGGAGGGAGTAAATACATAGTGCAGGAAGTATGAAGGAGAGGAAACATCAACTTTGAAAGGTAAACAGAAAGGTTAATTACAAAGGACTATATACAGTATTTACAAGAGGCTATAAACAATATACAATTTAAGTGTCACCTATGTGAAGAGTGTTCGTGAGGGAGAGTGATGGTAGATGGAGACATTTATTCTGGGTAGGCCTGTCGGAAGAGCCAGGTCTTTAGTTTTTTTCTGAATTTGGAGTAGCATGGCTCAAGTCTGAGTGTAGTCAGGAGGGAGTTCCATTGTTTGGGGCCTGCAATGGAGAGTGCACGATCCCTTGTGGCGGAGAGGTGGGCTTTTTTGATAGGAGGTACTGTTAGGGTACCTTTGTTGACAGACCGCGTGGGTCGGTCAGAGCGTATGGGGCAAAAGGGTTCATCTAGCCAGTTAGAGTTGTAGGAGTAGATGGATTTGTGAATTATGGTTAAAGTTTTAAAGAGGATGCGGGATGTTATGGGGAGCCAGTGGAGGTCTTTGAGTATGGGAGTGATGTGGTCAGATTTCCGTGAGTTAGCAATAATCCTGGCGATGGCATTTTGGAACATTTGTAGGGGTTTCGTGGTGGAGGAGGGTAGTCCGAGGAGAAGGGCATTTCAGTAGTCTAGCTTAGAAGAGAGAGTAGCTTGGATGAGAGTGCGGAAGTCATGATAGTGGAGGAGGGGTCTGAGTTTCTTTATAACATTGAGCTTGAAAAAACCTTCTTTGAGGATGGAGTTGATCTGTTTTTTTATCTTTTTTATCTTTTTGATCTTATCTTTTTTTATCTTTTTGATCTTAATTCTTTTGGAAGCACACTTCTTAACATTTGATCTCCTTCTTTTCCTAGTTACTCCAATTACTCAAGATTTCAGAAATATGCCCAGATTGAAGATAATTCAATTCTCCTTAAAATTCCCAATTTGATCCCAGCTTCTCCCCACTGTTGGGTTATTAGAATAAAGTTGCAATATGTTATTACAACGTAAGTCCCAATTCTCATACCTTTCCTGAAGTTGTCTGCAATACTTTAGCTCTCCTTATATAGTACCACAAGGGCACTCTCATCTCAAGGACCTCTCACTTGAGTCAGCAGCATATATATAGTCCTTAGAAATAACTTCAGCTCCTGTTTTCTGCAATGGGCAGAAACTTCCTTAGAATGATTCCTTCTGACTTCAGGCTCTTCCTGGATGAAAAAAACACCTCTCTTGCAGTGTAGAGGACCCAAGTCCTGGGTACCAAGGGCACTCAGTTACTAATAACAAAAATAGTCTCTAATCTCAATAAAAAGGGGAAAAATCAAAAGAGACAGGAAAGATGGACAGAGTTCCTTATCTCCCAAATGAGGAAATAGTCCAAAAAGCAGTTAAGTAAAGTTGAAACTCCTCTGCATTGGGTCACTGTCAGGTCTACACACTGCAGATCTTACCTACCCCTTGATATAGCCTTCCCAAATCTCTGGGGAACGGATACCAAAGCTCTCACAAGGAGAACTCCAAAAATGACTAGGAATAGGAATAGAGCGTTCTCGGTTGCTGGCCCCATAATGTGGAATTTACTGCCAGACCTGCTTAGGTTAATAAATAATCATAAGGATTTTAAGAAGGCGTTAAAAACCTATCTTTTTCAGGAAGCGTTTAAAGATCTAGTAGTATCTTAGTTGAATGTACAAAACAAATCACGTTTGTTTACATAGTTCTCTTTACTTTTCCTGCTTTTAACTTTTTAATGGAAACTGGCCACTCTCTGTCTTAGTGCCACACTGGTACACTCTCTGTCTTAGTCATTTTTATTTTTATTGATAATGTAACTATGATGTATTTTTATTCATACCTAGTTATTTAAGTTTTATTTGTTACAAATATTTTTTAACCTTTAATTTAAGGTTTGTATTACTGTAAACCGCTTTGATCGGTAAATTTTACTGGAAAACGGTATATAAATTTGTTTAAATAAATAAAATAAATACATAAAACAAGTAAAAACAAGCAGAAACAGGTCAGGTGGGAGGCTGACCTCCACAGGGAAAATCCCCAACTCATTTCCAGTAAATAAGGAAAAATTATACTGCAGGAGATGTAGAGCTTCTGTCTCCCTGAAAGTCTAACTCTAAATCCAAATTAAAATCCACAGCTTGTTTAAACAGAAGTTAAACTAAAACTCCACAAAGATTGATTGAAGGTGTATGAGGATCACCATCTTCAGATCACATGTGGGGAAGTAAAACTCTACTCTCCTTTCAATAATTTCTGCATTGAACTCCCCAGAGTTGCATGGTTTACTCCTTTTTGTTGAGGCATGTTAGTTTACAAGCTCCGTGTTTCAGATTTTACCTTTTGGTTTAATGCATTGCTACGGATTTATAATCCAGTTAGATGTTTGAGATCTTCACAAGTTAATTTGCTAGAGATTCCCTCAATTCGTCACTCCCGTTTATCCTGTACCAGGGAGACTTCTTTCTCTATAGCAGCACCCACTCAATGGAACCTCCTTCCTTTTGACCTCAGATCTTTAGAAGACGTTAAAAAGTTCAAAACGGCATTTAAGGAATATCTGCTCCATCGTGCGTTCAATGATAAATGAGGCGGCATGAATGTTCTTAATCTGCTTATTAAAGAAAATATGATTTAATAATTGAATATTCCATTTTTGGAATATGCTCCTATGCCTAAAACAGTAAATGTACCATTAATATTTGGTATTTTGCTTCTTGGTTTCTATGAAGCTGAAATTTGTTGTTTGCATTTTATTTTGTTTTTATTATGTATGTATTCTTGTATATCACTTAGGCCTTGTTAAGTGTTAGGCGATTAATACATTTTAATAAATGAAATGAAATGAAATCAACTCTGGGGAGCTGGCTTGACTTTTTCTACTGCCTAACTTCTGAAAAACTGAGAGATTTATTTAAAAATGTATATACCACACCAGTTTACTATAAAATTATCCATACAAAATATAAAATCAAACAAACAAAAACAATCAGCCTCTTTACTGCTCAACCCTTTATCCCTGTAACCTTACCCATTCAAGCACTAGGAACAAGACAGCTGTAACATGTTACTGGAATTTTTGATAGTTCAGTGCAAACTGCACTGCAATCGGCAACATATTCCATAGTTCTAGAGCTCTGCAACCGAAATCCATATCCCACTGAAGACAACTGAAAACCCTGCAAAGAAATCAAGGACTGACCAGGAACATACTATTCCAACTTATTATACAAATTTTGAGTTAGAATTGTTTTTCATGTTCTGCCAATTGGGATAGTAACTCTTAGACTGCCACACTGGTACACATACGTGCACGTTCATTGGCCCACGCCCAGGGACGTGATGATTTTATAATATACACTCGTATATGCATGAATGTTATAAAATAATCTGGCCATGCATGCTTGAGCATTTACTTTTAAGTGGGCATGCACACGTGAACACAAATGCCACTTCTACCACATAGGTGGGGGAATTTTAAAAGCAAAGCATGCTGATGCCATTGCCAGTTTTCCCAGTCTCCCAGGTCTTCCAAACCTCTTTGGTTTAATAGTCTTCCTTCCTCCCTGTTAGCCCCAACTCTTAAAACCCCACTGAGCTGCCTAGATTTATTTTTGTTTTATCACTTACACTCATCCAGAGCAGAAGGAAAATAATGCAGCAAGGGACACCAGCACCTGACGGCACGCGTATTTACAGACACATTTTATTTATTTTTATTTATTTAAGGCTTTTATATACCAACTTTCTTGATACAGATCAAATCAACTCGGTTTACATTGAACTAAGCAGAATTATAACCAACATTTCAACAAGTGACATTTTGAGAGAGCATGAAAGTTACATTATAACAAGGTTGCCTTAACTGGGAGAAGGAAAAAAAGAGGGGGAGAACGAAAGATAAATTACTATATACAATAAATTACTATACACAATGGAGTATGGGAGGGAGGCAGGGGCCTCATGATGACTTGTAGGCAAGATCAACGTTTGTTAATTTACATAAGCGATACGATAATTCTAAATCGGGCTTATTTACATAAGCGATATGTTTATTTACATAAATGATATGATAATTTTAAATCAGGCTGTTGGGCTAGTGGCTGGGAAGGCTCGGCAGAACAGCCATGTCTTTAGTTTCTTTTTGAAAGTTAGTAGACAGGATTCCTGCCTGAGGTCCGGAGGTATGGCGTTCCAGATGGCAGGTCCTGTGATAGAGCATGTCCTGTCTCTGATGTTAGAGTGGTGAACAATTTTGATTGAGGGAACATGTAAGGATCCCTTGTAGGCATCTCTTAAGGGTCTGGTCGTTGAGTGTAATTTGAGAGGGTGTGAAAGATCTAATGGAGTCTGGTGGTGAATATTTTTGTGGATAATTGTCAGTGATTTATGAAGGATCCTGAAGTTTACTGGGAGCCAGTGAAGATCTTTTAGGACGGGGGAGATATGCGCTCTCCGATTAGTATTTGTTAAAATTCTCGCCGCTGCATTTTGGAGCAACTGGAGAGGTTTTTAGGTTAAACCCCTGGAATGCCCATGTCCCATCCATGCCCTGCCAAGTCCATGCTTCACTGCATTTTCAAAAGTTCCCATATGTACGCACTGTGTCATTTATGCTTGCACCTGGGTGCTTTTTAAAATTCGCTGGGTGAGCACCAGCCCAACATATTCATGCATCCTCTAATTCTGGCACGCATCAGGTTTCAAAGTTCAACTTTATGAATGTATATTTGTGAGCCACTCAGAGCTGTAGTCATTGGACAACATATAAATATTTTAAATAAATAAATAAGTACTTTGGACAATTATCCACAAAAAAAAATTAGTCATTAGTAATTAGTAATTTCAACATTATTCTCTCCAGCACTGGTAACCAATGGAGGTGAACTAACAATGGAGCAGTAGTTTCATTTCTGCTTACGACACATTTGGTGCTGATTTGTAACACCAGCTTTTCCTTACTTTACTTTATCTGTTCTCTTTGTAAAAAGCCTGTTTGAAAAGCCATGTTTTCACACTTATTTTGAATAGTTTGAAATTTCCCTGTAATCTTACTTCCAGAAAAAAGGATATTGGATATTTAAATTTCATACTTCTAAATTGGAGTGTCATCAGATACTCAATGAGTCTGATTTATTATGCTCAATAAGGGTTATAAGTTACTTTGTTTATCATTTACATCATGAAGGAAACATATTTTTATGGATTTAGCAAAATATTTATGTGCAACAAAAACATTATTATTGAAGCTCTAAAGGTAATGGTTCCTAATGAAGATATACTGATGGTTTTCAAAAAGTCAGAAAATTATTCTAAGTAACAGTTATCAAAAAATTTAAATGTACAACTGTTTTTAGAAGACATCCACGGTTTCTTGAAATTAAAACAATCAACAATTACAGGTTTCTATAGAAGCAACATCTCCAGCAAGACATCTGATTGTCAAAGATCAAAACATCCTTCTAATTAACATCTTGAAAATACTCAGTAAAGTGTGTGTATACAATATATACGCAGACTTTACAGCTATGCAGGCTATTTGAAAATGTCTCTTTTTTCCATTCCATCATTCCACCACGTTTAACCATTCTATCTTAGCTTCAGTGGAATAAGAGAGAACCAACTCCTGTAAAGATGAGATATTAATCACTCTGGTTCCATATCTTTCTTACTATGAAACCTTTTCAAAATTCTTTCTTTGACCCACTCCATCAGATTCCATACTCATTCCAAAATGGATCAAGTAATGATTTGACCAGGTGACAGGCCACATTTGATGCAGCTTTATATCCTTTTTAAAACACTCAACATAAAAAAATGAGACCTAAAATATGCCTGATAGTGTTTTTTACCAATAACCAAAGATAGTCATAGATTCTAAAATTCTATGTACCTGTGGTTAAATATCTAAATTAAGATATGTAAATATTGTGCTGTTCAATTTCTCCCCTTCCATCCCAAGTTTATTTTCCTTGTTTTTTGTAACTTTCCCTCTCCCTTTTTCTGATTCACTGTATTTAAAGTTCAAGGTTCTTATTGAAAATATTGTTTTTTACGTTAAGTTATGCTTTACACTCCTTGTTATTTGTAAACCGGGTTGATGTGATGCCTATCATGAAACTCGGTATAACAAAAACAATAAATAAATAAATAAGATGTAAATTAAAATCATCTAAAATATATGAAAATTGTATAAACATTTTACTTATTAAATCCAAGAGGTCACATAATTCCTCCTCATCTTATATGAGTACATAATATATTAAAAGCACACTCTTTTTTTCTATACTCTCCATCTTCAACAAAATGTGTTCCCACTTTTTTTCTTTCTAGCAAGGGTATTAATAAGTAAGAACTCTAGCCTCTCTGTTATATCCTTCATTTACAGGCAATTGTTCTTGTATGGACCATAATAAATAGGACTTTTTAATGATCCATGTCTCTGTTGTTTAATAAAGCCTTTCTTTCTATTTAATGGGGGGGGGGGGGGCATATTTACCCCTACCTTAAATCCCTGGAATGGCATAATTGTGTATGTGTAAGAAACATACCTCCTAATCAGCTTATATCCCAAAGATCATCATCTAAGGGACACTTCCCCTTAGGGTTGCTTCTTCATTGGTGACCTAGCCCCAACTGGCACCACTATTCTCTAGGGACGTAAGATGCTGCAAGCGTCTTTGGCTCTACCCCTCTTCAACACAGAGTTCCATCTCTGGTTGCCCAGAACCTGGTAGTTCTAAAGTAAAGTGGAAGAGCAAGAAAGAGCACTAAGATGAAGCAGAGGAGCTGGCTGGTGCTACTGAATATCCACTAACTGGCATCAGGCCACTGTTTATGGGTGCTGGCCTTACCTCCCTCTGGAGATGTGCAAGTGTCTTTGTCTCCACCTCTCCTCAAATCAGAGTTCCTTTCCTGGCTCTCTAGAGCTTTGATAACTCAAAAGTAATGTATGGGTGCAATAATAGCAACAAGTTCAGTCAGAATCAGCTGATTGGTTCTGGAGAAGATCACTGCTCAGTGGCCCCCACAAGCACCACTGCAGATCCCACTTGCATGGTCATAGGTCCAACTGAAACCTTCAACAGCTTCAGGAAACCAACCTCCTTGCCAGGGCCAGCTTTTCATGCCATGCATGAGGTGACACCATCATGCTGACAACCCTGCCCCCATACCCTTTGACATATGTAAGCAGAGGGAAAAAGAGAGGAAATCAGGGGGAAATTGGTGGCGAGCAAAGGATGGGGGAGGGGAAGAGGGGTTGCTGGGTAGGAGAATGAGAATGGTGGATACTGAGTTGGAGTTACTGCTTCTACCAAAGAAGAGAGTGCTGTCAAAGGGCTGCCACCACTAAAAGGGGAGGAGAGAGGCAATAATATAATTTTTTGTATACGGCGCCAGTCAGCATACAGCCAGTCCTGCTCCTTCTTTCTGGCTATGGCACCAAATTCAAAATGTTACCACTGAATCTCTGACTAAAAGCCAAGGCACGTGGTCTGATGTTTGTGTCAGAGTGTGCTAGACACCTCATTGATTTTTGTGCTGTGTCTGAGAGAAACCGGCTTCCTCCTGTTCACCTTCTTCCAGTCAAAATTTCTGTCTGCCACCATGCAAATAGGATCTGAAGGGCTAGGGATATAGCCACAATGGAACAAGATATTCAGGGTTGGAGAGACCACTTTAAGCTAGACTGCAATTTGTGAAGGAACTGAGGGCTCTGCAGCTAGGCCATGATTTCAGTCAGGATGTCAATGGGATAGAAGATGGAATGTTGTGGGTTGTGGATTCTAGCTGACTTTGAGAGAGTTCTGTAAGGGTTGTAGCTTTGTGGGTGGGGTTAATCAAAAGGTGGGAAGAAGGGGAGGATGTGGTTTGGAGGGTTAGAAAGGCCCAATCATCAATCAGGGGAGAAACAGTGGAGAGTTTTTTAGATGCTCAGGCTCGATTGCATTTTAGGTGGAGTGGGGAGAGAGATTTCTCCAAATTACCTGATTCGATTTCTTTGGGTAGAAATCTGGTGTGCAGAATGTGGCCTGTTTTACCACAGACATACTGTCTTTACACAATCTGCACAAGTAAATATATTTGTGATGTCAGCCTTAGGGTGGAATAGCCTAATGGTTAGAATAACAGGCTATAACCCAGGGAAACTAGTGTTTAAATCCCACTGTTGCTCCTTGTGACCTTGGGCAAGTCACATTATCCTCCATTGCCTCAGGTACAAAATTAAATTGCAAACCCTATGGGGATAGGGAAATATGTATAATACCTGAATGTAATCTGCTTTGATGTACACTTTAAAGTACTGAAAAGCAGAATATAAACATCTAAATAAATAAAAAAAATAAATGCCTAACAGGTAGATTTTAAAAGCATGCTCACACAAAAACTGCCCCATACACGCGTATGTGGGCTACATGCAATGCAACTTTTTAGGAGTGTATATACCTGTGCATGATTCAAAAAAATGGAGGCAGAGCCAATGTAACCCTGAATTTTGCATGTCACATGTTGCCATGTTTAGATCTTGAGTCAGAAGGTCCTGAATGCTGGGAAAAGGGGGAGGGGGAGGGGGGAGAAAGAAGAGAGAGAGAGAGAGAGAGAGAGACAATATGATACTTTATAAATCTCCCACTGTAGGATGGGTATTTTCAACTCAGGGTAGGTGTTAGGGGTGCAGTGTTAATTGGTCTGCCTAGGGTACAAGGGTCTATAGACCCTTGTAACACCACTACCCCCCAAACCCACCCTGAGTTGAAAATGCTCCTCTTACTGTGGGAGATATATTGTAGGGATGTGAATCGTTTTTCAACGATTAAAATTATCGTCCGATAATGTTTATATCGTCTTAAATCGTTATAGAACACGATACAATAGAAATTCTAACGATTTATCGTTAAAAATCGTTAAATCGTGTTAGTGCGCACTAACTCGAGTTAGTGCGCACTAACTCCCCGTTAGTGCGCACTAACTCGATTTAGTGCGCACTAACTGAAAATGATACAAATAAACACTTTCCAGGTCACTGAAGGTCAGTTAGGAATGAATATGTGTTCCTATTGGCTGGCTGCCCTCTTATCTATTGATGTTACCAAGGTTACCACTGAGGTGATGGTTGGGGGGATGGGAAATGGAACTGGAAACTAACGAACACCAACAGAAAATGAAACAAAGTGTTCACACTTCCCAGGTCAGTAAAGGTCACTTAGGAATGAATATGTATGTATGTATTCCTATTGGCTGGCTGTGCTCTTATCTATTGATGTTACCAAGGCTAATACTGAGGTAATGGTTGGGGGGATGTGAAATGGAAACAGTTGGAAGCTTGACAAAAAAAGTAATGTAATGATCAGCACTCACGTGACTAGAACTTGTTTGTTTATTATTTTTGTTAGCAGGCACCTGAAATGCTAGTGCATGTTGAATTTGCCAATCACTGTGCATTTTAGAAAGGTGGTCCTGGCTGGAACTGTACACAGTTCAAATATATGTAATTGATTGTTGGTAAGTGTATTTTTTAAGTAGCCACACTGGCACAAGTATGTTTACTTTTCCTCCTACTTAACTCACTAGCTCAGCTTTGTAAGAAGGGCTTCTCTGCTTGTGTGTTGTTTTTGTTTGGTGTGAGGAGAGCAGAAACATCAGATCTTTATTCAATCTACTACAGTCATCTCTTACAGTGCCCTATCCCTATTAATACCAGGAGTGTTGTGATCTTCCTGCACACAGTGCCCTAACCCTGATACCAGTCTGAGACAGCTCCCTCCCTGCATTACTAGTGAGAGGCTGGCTTCACAGACAGGGGGGAGCTGCCTGACCCTCACTCCTGACTTCCCCCATGTCCCAGCTAGTGAATGGTGTGTGGGTGAGGGGGGGGGAGGATGGTGAAGTCTGAGACAGCTCCCTCCCTGCATTACTAGTGAGAGGCTGGCTTCACAGACAGGGGGGAGCTGCCTGACCCTCACTCCTGACTTCCCCCATGTCCCAGCTAGTGAATGGTGTGTGGGTGAGGGGGGGGGGAGGATGGTGAAGTCTGAGACAGCTCCCTCCCTGCATTACTAGTGAGAGGCTGGCTTCACAGACAGGGGGGAGCTGCCTGACCCTCACTCCTGACTTCCCCCATGTCCCAGCTAGTGAATGGTGTGTGGGTGAGGGGGGGGGGGGGAGGATGGTGAAGTCTGAGACAGCTCCCTCCCTGCATTACTAGTGAGAGGCTGGCTTCACAGACAGGGGGGAGCTGCCTGACCCTCACTCCTGACTTCCCCCATGTCCCAGCTAGTGAATGGTGTGTGGGTGAGGGGGGGGGGGGAGGATGGTGAAGTCTGAGACAGCTCCCTCCCTGCATTACTAGTGAGAGGCTGGCTTCACAGACAGGGGGGAGCTGCCTGACCCTCACTCCTGACTTCCCCCATGTCCCAGCTAGTGAATGGTGTGTGGGTGAGGGGGGGGGAGGATGGTGAAGTCTGAGACAGCTCCCTCCCTGCATTACTAGTGAGAGGCTGGCTTCACAGACAGGGGGGAGCTGCCTGACCCTCACTCCTGACTTCCCCCATGTCCCAGCTAGTGAATGGTGTGTGGGTGAGGGGGGGGGGGGGGGGAGGATGGTGAAGTCTGAGACAGCTCCCTCCCTGCATTACTAGTGAGAGGCTGGCTTCACAGACAGGGGGGAGCTGCCTGACCCTCACTCCTGACTTCCCCCATGTCCCAGCTAGTGAATGGTGTGTGGGTGAGGGGGGGGGGGAGGATGGTGAAGTCTGAGACAGCTCCCTCCCTGCATTACTAGTGAGAGGCTGGCTTCACAGACAGGGGGGAGCTGCCTGACCCTCACTCCTGACTTCCCCCATGTCCCAGCTAGTGAATGGTGTGTGGGTGAGGGGGGGGGGGAGGATGGTGAAGTCTGAGACAGCTCCCTCCCTGCATTACTAGTGAGAGGCTGGCTTCACAGACAGGGGGGAGCTGCCTGACCCTCACTCCTGACTTCCCCCATGTCCCAGCTAGTGAATGGTGTGTGGGTGAGGGGGGGGGAGGATGGTGAAGTCTGAGACAGCTCCCTCCCTGCATTACTAGTGAGAGGCTGGCTTCACAGACAGGGGGGAGCTGCCTGACCCTCACTCCTGACTTCCCCCATGTCCCAGCTAGTGAATGGTGTGTGGGTGAGGGGGGGGGAGGATGGTGAAGTCTGAGACAGCTCCCTCCCTGCATTACTAGTGAGAGGCTGGCTTCACAGACAGGGGGGAGCTGCCTGACCCTCACTCCTCCGGGGTATTGTGATCTTCCTGCACACAGTGCCCTATCCCTGATACCAGGGGTGTTGTGATCTTCCTGCATGCAGTGCCCTATCCCTATTAATACCAGGAGTGTTGTGATCTTCCTGCATGCAGTGCCCTATCCCTATTAATACCAGGAGTGTTGTGATCTTCCTGCATGCAGTGCCCTATCCCTGATACCGGGATGTGTGCAAGAAGATCACAACACCCCCGGTATCAGGAATAGGGCACTGTGTGCAGGAAGATCACAACACCCCCAGTATCAGGAATAGGGCACTGTGTGCAGGAAGATCACAACACCCCTGGTATTAGGGATAGGGCACTGTGTGCAGGAAGATCACAACACTCCTGGTATTAATAGGGATAGGGCACTGTGTGCAGGAAGATCACAATACCCCTGGTATCAGGGTTAGGGCACAAGTTCTAGTCACATTGACTGATCACATTACTTGTTTTGTCAAGCTACCAACTGTTTCCATTTCCCATCCCCCATATACTGTCAGTAGGAAACTTGGTAACATGAATAAATAAGAGGGCAGCCAATAGGAATACATATTCATTCCTAAACTGACCTTAACTGACCTGAAAAGTGTCAAATTGTATCATTTTCAGTTAGTGCGCACTAACTCCCAGTTAGTGCGCACTAACTCCCGTTAGTGCGCACTAACTCGAGTTAGTGCGCACTAATCGGAAAAAACGATTTTTAACGATTTTTTAACTAAAAAATCGTGCCTAAGATGATTTTCTTGCCCTGCCACACGATTTCTATCGTTAAGACGATATGGAAAACGATTCACATCCCTAATATATTGTCTCTCCCTCTCTCTCTCTCTCTCTCTCTCTCTCTCTCCTCCCGATGATCACTTTTGGAGCATGTATTAAAATATGCATGTAAAGGTTGCACACATACATGTGGCAGTGATATTTTAAATGATACACGTGTACTTGCACACACAATATAAAATTAAGTGTATCTTTGCTTGCATGCCAATATGTGTGTTTATGGGCGCACGTGTGCTCCTTTTAAAATGTATCTGTAAATATTGAGTGAATAGATCCTGGAATGCATAGTCAGAGAGAATTAGAGGGCATTAATGTCTAGTTTCTGTGGTGAGTCTGCTGTCTGTCTGTCCTGAACTACTTTTTTTAGACCCTGCTGATTATGTTTTGATCAGCTCCAAATTTCCTAAAAAAAAAAAAAGCTCTTTTTATGACACTTAAAATTTGACAAAATCCAAACATAGAAACATAGAAATGACGGCAGAATTGACACATCCAGTCTGCCCAGCAAACTCCCACACTTATTTTCCCATACGTATCTGTTTCTTTATTTTCCCATACTTATCTGTTTAATCTTCCACCAAGTTCAGGACCCTTGTTGGTAACTGTTTGATTCAAATTTTCTGCCACCCCCTGCCGTTGATGCAGAGAGTAATGTTGGAGTTGCATCAAAGGTGAATCGTAAGGCTTAATGGTTAAGGTTAGTAACTGCCGCATCAAGCAAGTTACCCTGATGCTTGGTTACCCAGACTGCATAGATCAATGCCTTGTTGGATGTTGTCTGAATATAAAACCTGTTTTCCACATTTCCCCCTACCATTGAAGCAAAGAGCAGAGCTGTATATATATTCAAAGTGATGTATCAGGCTTAATTGGTTTAGGGTAGCAACCGACGTAATAAGCAAGCTACCCCCACTCTTATTTGTTTACCCAGATTGTGAAGTTCAGTCCTTGTCCCAAAGATCTGTTGGGATTCACCATGTGAAGTAGCAAACTTCTGGCAGTAAGTCAAATGCATTGGGAAAAAATATGAATAACACAATGCAATAATATAATTGTTGCAATTTATTTAGTAATAGTAAGCAGTTAATTACTGTAGTTTTATGTTTCTTGTCCTAAACGTAATGGCTTAACAAATAGTATCTTATGTAAATCCAAATCAAACAAAACACTGGTATCCTAATCAATAGCAACCTAAAGTTTGAGGAATGCAAAGCTTAACAAAAGAGTATAAGTATACGAGTATACGAAACTGGCTTTCTGATTCAGTGCTTGCAACAGTTTCTGAATTACAAATTATGATGTGCTTCCAGATCAATTATTTCTTGTGTGAATAATATCCAATTATCAGACATCAGGCATGTTTGCTTGTTACTTGATTTTCTCAAGAGCACTCAAGTGTTATAACTGTGATGCAGACAGACAAGTTCAGTGGACTAATTAGTAATTGATAATGAAAGAAAATATTGTTGAGGCCCTTCTCAACTGAAATATCCTAGATTACAAGGCAAATCATGAAATCTGCTTCCTCCAGAAAAAAAGTTTGATTATAATAATAGAAGTTAATTGAGTAGGCAATTCATACAGTAGATTCAGGCATCATCATGCCACAAGTCAATGCTGTTTTTCAGTTTATTAGTAATTGCTGTCAAACCAGATATCATAGATATACAACAAATTCTGATAAAGGGAGCTACACAGTTTATTATTGATTGTAAAAGATGAGGAATCCTAGAGTAAAACACTTGTATCATTCCCCTTTCTGCTAGGATAAGGTATAAAATGTTCATCTGACCCAGATCTGAACCAGAGGAAAAATTATGGCCAGAAGTTAATTACCAAGTTTAAGGAATAAAATTAATGACTGCCTATGTTAAAAATGTGACTCAGAGGCCCTTAATATCTCAGGAGAGTTGCTGAAATTCCATTTAGGTACCCTAGCCACTATTGAGAGCAGGGGATTTTAGAATGGTGATACCGGAGGTAGTGTTCAGCTACTTAGATCATTGTAATTCTATCTAAGCAGAAATGCCTAACACAATAATAATCAGATTACAGGTAGTCCAGAACTTGACTGCATGGATAGTGATGAGGCACTGTTCTGAGAAAGAGCTACTTTCACTGCTTTATTACCTATATTGACTTCCAGTATTCTAACATAAAAAATGTAATCTTTTGTGTTTATTTATTTTTTTTATAATTATATCTTCGATTTATTAGTAAATAAATGAAGGTAATATTCCATGCTTTCAATCACATAGGCCCCAAACATCTTATCGGTAAAATCTCCCAGTATCAATCAATCTAGCTCTTGTAATCCATTTAAGCACTGCGACTTATGATCTCTTCCTTTAAAAAAAAATATTATTTCTTGCTAAAATGAGAGCTTTTTCAGGAGTGGCTTTTAGTCTATAAGGCTTGCTATTACTTTATCTGTAGGAAATTAAGAATTATACCATGTTTCATCAGAAAATAAAAACATGGCTTGTTAGCAAGTTATCACCTTGTCAGAGATATGTATGTACTAAATACCATACCATAAGTGAGCACTTGCTAAATAGCAGTAAGAATGAGCATGCCTTGTTATTTACCTTGCTCATGTTATAACCTTATTGCATATGACATTCCTTCATTTGCATGTGCGACATTCTAATTTCTGTGTGCTCATGTTAACATCTATCAAAGCCAATTTAACATATACATTATTTGTTTGAATTTATTACCTGCCTTTTTGAATATGACATTCACCCAAAGCAGTTAACACACAGTGCATTAGAAGACCAGCACATGAGCAAAGGTTAATTGCAGCTTTACAAATAGAATGTGAGCAACAATTAAAAATAGCAAAAAAGATCACACTTCACTTTAAATCAAAGGTGCACTTTAGGACTAAACTTTAGATTAACAAACACTAAGCTCTATAACAACACAATACTAGTAATCGTGATTTACTAATAAATAAATAATCCTGTAGCAAATGTTTGTTTTTAGCAGCACATTTAAGACATTTGAGATTATGCCAGGTAGTGTCTTGTAATCATTAAGGTCTTTTTATTTTGCATACAGGGCCTGCCGCCTTAACATACAGTACATGCTAAAGTTTCGTTCATAGCTCCCTTAGTCTTGCAAACTCATTTGTGATATTAGTGAAGTCAAGCAACTTCAAACTGTCATTTTCAAATGGCATTAACATCAAAATATTAAGGTAATGTCCTTGCATTATAGAATCTAATTCTGACTTTGTGTTCTTCGGTTTTGAGATAGAACAGTCTCTTTCAGCCTGGGATATGGGAATGGCCCTCTCCATGAGAAACTCAGGCTGCAGTCCAGAAAAATAACTCATAATTAGGAAATCTTCTCATATAAAATCTCTGTTCTAACTCTGCAGTAGATTCTTATAAGCAGGCAGTACCTGGAAAAGACATTCCTTAAAATAATATCCTCAGTGAGGGAGTAGGCTTCACTATAAAGGAAAACACTCAGAGTTCCTCTCTCTACACAACCTAAACTCAAAAGCCACACCTTCTTTTGTCCTAGACCCAACTTATAAAAGAAATGTCTACCCACTCAGGCAGCCTCAGGCAGAGGATCTAAACTGTGGTATTCCTTCTACCTGGTTTGTGGGTTGCTGGCGATATCTAGTGGCTAACAGAGGTGCCACATATAGGGGTAGATTTTATAAATCTAAGCGCGCACGTACTTTTGTTTGTGCACCAGGCGTGAACAAAAGTACGCCGGATTTTATAAGATACACGCATAGCCGCGCATATCTTATAAAATCCGGGGTCAGCGCGCGCAAGGGGGTGCACATTTGTGTAACTTGCGTGCGCCGAGCCCTGCGCGCGCTGCCCGTTCCCTCCAAGGCCGCTCCAAAATCGGAGCAGCCTCGGAGGGAACTTTCCTTCTACCCCCCGCACATTCCCCTCCCTTCCCCTACCGAACCCACCCCCCCAGCCCTATCTAAACCTTCCCACTACCTTTGTTGTTAAAGTTACGCCTGCCAGAGGCAGGCATAACTCTGCACGTGCCAGCAGGCTGCTGGCGTGCCATCACTCGACCCGGGGGCTGGTCCGGAGGCCTCGACCACGCCCCTGGGCCGGCATCACTCCCCTGACACGCCCCCAAATTGCCCCAAAATTCACACTGCCCACCCAACACGCCCCCGACATGCCCCCCTTGCAAAGCCCCGGGACTTATACGCATCCCGGGGTTTGCGCACGCCGCCGAGCCTAGGCAAAATAGGCTCGGTGCGTGCAGGGGGGTTTTAAAAGGGTTACATGCGTACCTTATGCATGTAACCCTTTTAAAATCTGGCCCATATTGATCAGCCCTTCCTTGTGAGACTTCACCACCGTGTCAGAGCTGAGTCAGAGCACATTGGAAAGAAAAACAACACATATGACAAATCACAATGAAGCATTTTTCTTTTTATTTATTTATTTATTTATTTATTTATTATTTATTGAAATTTCAAAATAAAATTTCACAAAGAATCCACTTTGCTTCAGCAACATGATACATCACTTTACAGAAATAACAAAAGGAAACATTTCTCTCAATTCAAAATCAGAATCACAGTATCCTTTAGACCACAACCTATAGGGGGAGGTTAGTCTTATTTAGCAGATTGAAAAGAAACAAATAGAAGTAAGACTTAGCTTAAAGCAGCTACCAATTTTATATAAAGATGCCACCTAAACTTCATTCCTTGCAGATGGTAACATTTTCCTGGAACCATTAAAGTTCTTAAGTTACTCCGGTGAGAAGAACACAAAACTATCTCCTTTATACTTGACTAAGCATTTACACAGATAAATGGTATGTTTGACTTCTTAAAATACTTCTTCATGACAGAACTCAAATCACTGTCCACAAAGAATGACACCAAGAAAGTGGCTCGTTCCACCACTTCATAATTAGATGACTCAAGGTATTCTGTAAGATTAATCACATCAACAGCAAGTAATTGTATTCGAGGACCTGAGCCAGCTGGTAAAAAGTATACTTTATCCAAGCTGGGGGGGGAGGGGGGGGAATAGCATCAGAAGGAAACTCCAATATTTCAAGGAAAAACCTCTTTAAGGTAAAGCGTGGTAATTCTCCCACTACCCTTGGAAAGTTCAAAAAACAAATGTTCAAGTGTCTCAGTCTGTTCTCAACAAATTCTACTCTTGTATTAAAAAAAAAACGTAGTCTTGAATTAGAGAATGTTGTACTCCTCTAATAGTATGCAATTCTTCTTCTATTTATTTACATTTTTCCTGGCTGTCCTGTTGTTGAAGCGTGTTATTTTTACAAAATATATCAACTTGCTGTGACAGGACATTGATCTTAGAAGAGCACTCAGAAAATGCTTTACCCATCATTGAAACGAGAGCCCACAATGATTCCAGGGTTACCACCAATAGTCTCTGGGTCAAAAAAATGGCTCCCGCCATTGCCACTGTCCCATTCTCTCTCTCTTCACCACCTCTCATCCCTTGCAGTTTCTCCTCTGACAAGGGTGCACTCGAACTTCAACTCCAGTAACACAGACTTCCAACATGGGGGTATGTATCACAGTTGCTCTCTCGGTGTCTGCTGCTTGGGAAACCTCTTCGGAATTCAGCGCGATAAGCTGCTGCAGCCCCTCTCATACACACGTGGTGGAGGACGTCAAGAGGACTCAATGACGCCTCCTCTGAAGCTGTGGTGAGTTCTCCTCTGCTTCACACAGCAGCCAGATCCATGGTCCCCAAAAACGTAGCTGCAGTCAGGCATTGCTGGATGGTTGGCTGCCCGGATAGAGGAAGGGGCTCCAAGGGGAAATATTTAGCTGTCCCCTTCCTCTTGGACGGCATCAGAAGGTAATTTTAAAAAGGAAAAAAGAAACTGCAATGCAACGCCGAGCAGAGCAATGTCAGTGTTAAGCTACCATCTTGGCTCCTCCATGAAGCATTTTTCTAATCTAACTATTGCTATCTGGATTGAGTAAGAAGGTATGAGCATATGTGAGAAGCATTGCATTTCCTCTTTAGCTTTGATCAGAGAAGGATATGTGCTTAAGCTGTCTTAGAGTAAAAAAAAAAGAAACAGATTTTTTGTTGCTTCTAATTTACCCTGTTCTGTCCTGTTCTCACTTACTGTGCTAGTCATTGTAGAAAGACAAGCAGTGGTATTTCTATTTACTGGGAGAGGGCTGGGTGTGGGTAGGAGAGAGTATAGAGAGCTTTAGTAGAGCTAGTGATATATTTGTGTTTGTGTGTTTGGGCACCAGTGATATGACTAAGCAGTGCACAAAGTCTGAAGTTAAGAGGCCATATCAAGGTGCCAGTCATTTTTTGTGGAGTCTTTAAGCACTAGTGCACAGCATGACACGGCACTGTATGTGTGTGAGACAGATAGTTCTCCACATACACAGTAGAAGGGTATTGTGAGTGGGGGTTCAATTATAGTATCAATAAATAAAAATAATTTTGGAATAGACAAACCTCCAATAGGCACTGCACTAAGTTCACCTGAAAAAAAACAAAACTCAGTCATGTCAGGAAAATGGAGACAAATAAATGCTGACAGGCTGATAGCAATAAAATGGCAGTTCCACATTTAAATTCAAATGAGGCTTTTTCAAGTCTAGAATAGCCAGAGAAGAAGGTAGCTCAAAGCAGAAGAAATTTATATTTCAAGTGCATAAACCACCACTGCCTGTTCTTCTCCCTGTTGTTTTGGAATAGAGAGAAAGATGGGACAGCCATCCAAGTCAGAAGATAGAAGGGCAACAAGGATATCAGAAATGGAATACCCCAAACCAGAAGTACTCTCTTCTTTAGTTACTGCTGCTGAGGCAATGAAAGACATTTTTTCATCAACTGATTCTGAGGAAGAATCTTGTATGGAATATCCTGAATCAGAAATAGAAGAGCTACTGGATGAAGAAATTTTGAGAAGATTAGTTAGTAACATCTTAGCCCCCACTTTGCTGATGGAGGAGATAGAGGAAATTAAATATGGTAAGAAAGAGCAAGCAGCATAGGTAGAGAGAGTAAGTGATGCCCCTAGCTTTGTTCCTCAGGCTCCACCCTGTACCTCAAATTCAGTGCCAACACCTGCCCTTAACAATGTAGAGAAGTGATCATGGAAGAAATTCCTGATCTGAACGGACTTCAGAGGGAGGGAGGGCACATGTTTTAATGTATTCACTGCACAAAGGATATCAGTTGAGGGAAGCAAATGAGGCTTCTAACAAATGCTGGTATGCAGCATCACCTGAGGAAGCAGCACCAGCTAGCATTGGAATTAGGGTTGTACATTAATATTGAAATAATGTGAAAAATGCAATGAATGAGACCATTTTTGGTTCTTATGAAAGATTTAAACCAAAAATAAGCCTTCAATGTAAACATACAAAAGGTTTCATACATATTTGTGTTTGTTCACTAAATAAAAATAAAAAAACAGGCTTTCAGTGGGAAAAGGCCTCAGACTATTCCTGTCCACAGGGCCCATCCTAAGCCTATATTTGGTCAGCAAGGCCCAGACCTGGGTCTAACCCTTGTCCTGTTGCCAAGGCTCGGCCTGAGGTAAAATCCCAGTCACAAAGATCCAGGCCTTTCCTTTCCAATAGTAGTAGGGCTATGGGGCTTTTCATGAAGTTAATAGGTGGCACATTTAAAACAAATTATAGAACATATTTTTCAATACATGCACAATCAAACTGCAGAATATTTTGTCAGAGAATCTGGTTAAAGCAGCAAAGCTGGGTTTAAGAAGGATTTAGACAAGTTTCTGAAGAAAAAGTCCATAAATTATTATTAGCCATACAGACATGGGAAAGCCACTGCTTATCAATAGATATAGACAAGACAATATAAACCTATTCTTTGGGAATCCTACTGGGTTTGATGCCAAGGCACAGACGAATCCCATGCCTTAACCCAGCCATGGGTCGAAAGCTGGATTCCATTACCAAGGCCTAGGCCTGAGACTGGGACTATGCCTAGGACTAATGTCAAGACCCTTCCTGAGGTTGAGTTCTGATTACTGAGGCCAAGATCTAGTTTCATGGCCTAGGTCTCGGCCCAATTCCAGGGTCTGGCTGAGGCCAGGTCCCATCGCCGATACCTGGGACTAGGCTAGGCCTGAAATATAGGCATGGACATGATGCCAGCACCCAGTCAAGGCCAGGTCCCATTGATGAAACCCAACCTTAAACCCAGGTGTAGTCCTCAGCCCGATGCTGGAGCCAAAAGGAGACCTGATTCTATGACCATGGCCCAGGCTTAAGGCCAAAGGCTCAGGACAGGGCTATCTAGAATTTTCTTTCTAGATCTGACAACTAAAAATGACATCCTCCACTCAGAGAACCCACCACAGTAATGTTACTTCAACACCTTCCTCCAAAGTGGATGGTGCTATTTAGTTGTACAGCCACAGTGATGTAATTGCTATGCATCTTCTCGACAGAAGACATAATTTTTAGTCATCAGATTAAGAAAGAAAATATTGGAAGGCTTATTTCTGGGCCTCTGAGACTATGTCTAAGACCTTGGTGTCAAGATCTAGCCTCAGCTGAGCCCCAGTTTCAGTCTTGGATCTTAGCAGCTAAGACCAGGCCACAAGCATGGACCCAATTACTGGGATCCAGCCTTGGGGCCTGATTTTAGCATTGGGACTTGGCCTCTACCAGATAATTCTTTTGTTTCCTTCTACAGATTCTTAATTGGTATCAGGGAAGGGTGGTAGGACTACTTTGGCTACCCGTTCTGCCACTTCAAGTAAAAGCCAGAAGAAAGTGTTTGAAAAAGGGAAGACTTTTCCCCAAGCTGATTCCACCTCCCTTTCAGCAGTCAAGTGCCAGCCCAGCAGCCCCCTGTCTTGTGTTTGAAGTAACAATGCATGATGGAGAAATTAGTTGATGCCCATTGCACTGTGCCATGTCAAGAGGTAAGTAACATCAAAAGTTGTAATGAGGAACACTTGTAAAAATGATTGCCCTTGATGACCAGTCCCTGCAAGAAGTGGAGAATGTGGGGTTTAAGTATCTGCTGCATGTGTTAGCCTCCAAATACATTTGAATCAAAAAACCTGAGAGGGAATCAGTTGGTAAGCTAGTTGACTAAGAGGTAAAAGGGGTGATCAGGGAAGACAAGGAAATAGACAAAAAACTAAAATAATTGTTTGTCTTTCTTTACTGAGGAGGATGTTGGGGTCTTACCCACACCAGAACCATTTTTTGATTGGTGATGACTTTGAGCTACTAAATGGAATCACTGTGAAAATGGAGGACATAATTCAGATTGACAGACTACCGAATAAGAAATCACTGGGACTAGATGGAATGAATTTTCTTGGCTTCCCCAAAAACCAATAGGAAAAAAACAAGGAATGTCATGTTTTTTCTATCTTTTTTTATTCCCGGAATGCAATGAAATAGGAAATATTGTTGGTATTTCCTATCTTGTTGTAAATGAATGCCCATAAGCTATGTTAGCTGAATATGTTTATCCAGCTAACTAGTCGAGCCACAAAGTGACTGAATAAGGACCCCCATATGTTCAACGCAGAATACAAAAATCATCCATAATAAATATGTTTTATGAATAAAACAAACAGACTAAAACAAAATAAAACATATTAATCAATTATCCATGCACGTTATGCCTGTATGAGAGTAGGTGCAAAGTATGACCCAGAAAGCATATGTAGAAATTTGGAAATGCAAACTATCAGAGTATAATTTTCACTTTGCTGATCTGTCTCTACCCCATTTTTGTGGGAATAAAAGACAAACAAAAAAAAAATCCCCCAAAAGGTAACCAATTGAATAATAATACATTGAATGCTATTTTTTTCGGGGGGGGGGGGGTTATGGGGGTTACATTTATTTTAGAATTCCTTAGAAAATGAAGTTTTTTTGGTTGGTGTTTAAAACTAAAATTGTTTGATCATTTTAGTGGAATATTGGTCTGAATGGGTCCCTGATGGAGCCTTATAAGTGGGTGAAACAAAGATCTTTGTTGGATGGTATAGATATTGTGGATTTAAAACAACTGAGGACTACACCTGGGTTTAGGGTTGGGTTTCATCAATGGGATCTGGCCTTGACTGGTTGCTGGCATCATGTCCATGCCTATATTTCAGGCCTAGCCTAGTCCCAGGTATCGGCGCAGTATCAACACCGTCCTCATTTGTGGACAGTGTCGATACTGCGCATTAAAAACAGCCGTAGTGGAGTAGTGGAGTGGACAGTGTCGATACCTCGGATTAAAAACAGCTGAATGGACCGAGTGGGAACTTGATCGAGGATAATTGATTGATGAATATTAAGATTAAAAGTTTATACATGTAACATTATTCTAGTTAATATTGTTATCAGTAAGTACAATTGAATATTAGCTGGATTTAAGGAATAATAACAATATTTTATATATTGTGTATTGTCAACATTATGGGCTAGATTTTAAAAGCCCTGCCGGATTTACGCGCGCAGGGCCCTCGCGCACCGGCACGCCTATTTTGCATAGGCCACCGGTGCGCGCAAAGCCCCGGGACGCGCGTAAGTCCCAGGGCTTCTTAAAAGGGGAGAGAGGGGGCGTGTCTGGGGCGTGTCGGCAGTCGGGGGTGTGTCCTGGGGCGTGTCCTGATCAGGGGGCGGTCCGGGGTGGGTCCGGGGCCTGGTGATGGTTCGGGCGTGGGTGGGGGGGTGGTCCCGAGTCCCCCGGCACTGCAGCCTGTGCCGGGGGATGCTGAGGCGGCACGGGCAAGTTACGCCTGCTTCAAGCAGGCGTAACTTGCACAACAAAGGTAGGGGGGGGATTTAGGTAGGGCTGGGGGGTGGGATAGATAGGGGAAGGGAGGGGAAGGTGGGGGACGCGGAGGGAACGGAGGGAATGGAGGCAGGCTGCATGGCTCGGCCCGCGCAGGCTGCCGATTTTGTGCAGCCTTGCGCACGTCGACCCCAGATTTTATAAGATACACGCGGCTACGCACGTATCTTATAAAATCCAACGTACTTTTGTTGGCGCCGGTTGCACCAAGAAAAGTACGCGCGCGCGTACTGTTTTAAGATCTACCTCTATATGAATAACCATTTTGTTGGGTAACTGGTAATGCTTCACTGCTGTTTTGGATTAACAAATTGGGGGGATATATTCTGTATTTGTGGATTATTTTAATGATTGAATGGTGTGGATGTGATAGTATGAATGGGTTAGTATTTATTTGTCTAGATAGGTGCTCATGTTATATGAATAAACATTTGTGTACAATTGAATATTAATGTGTTGTGATATGATGTGTGGAGTTCTCTAGTAGTGTTGTCATTTATCGAGTATAGAGAACCTGTTAATACTAGCTCTCTGTAGTAGTGTTACCAATTAAGAAGTGGACAGGGAAGCAACTTCCCTAACCCCCTAGCTACCCTTCTTCCCTTTTCCCCACTCACCCTGACCTCTAAACCCTATCTACTCTTTTTTTATTTGAAAACGTACCTGCAGAAGTAAATTGTGCATGCCAGCCGGCTGCCGGTGCACACTTCCTCCGGACAGGGCTTATTGCCACTGTCCCAGTCAGACCCCACCCCACCCTTGCCCTGCCCAGACCCCACCCCCAGCCAACCCCTTTCAAGGAGTCCTGCAGTTTGGCGTGTATCGGGAGATACGAGTGTGGTCAGCCCATTTTTAAAATGCGCGCAGCACGTCCATGGCCAGGGCCACATCTGTATCCCTTGGTTTTTGCATGCACCAGGCTTTGAAAATTTGGGCTTAAGTGTATCACTTTGCACTTGTCCATATTAAATGTTGTTTGCTATTTGTATACCTAGTCTCCCAGGTTTTGCAAGATCCTCTTGCAATTTCTCACAATCCTCTTGTGATTTAACATCTTTGAATAATTTTATGTCATCAGCAAATTTGAACACCTCACTTGTTTTTCCCTTTTCCAAGTCATTTATAAAAATGTTAAAAATCAGTGGTGCAATAGCTAATCACTGAGGCACTCCACTTTTCATCTTTCTCCATTGAGAAAATGTACCATTTAGACTTACTCTCCATTTTCTATCTTTTAATCTCTTCCCAATCTTCAAAAGGCCACCTCGTTCTATCCCATAACTTTTTAGTTTTCTAAGAAGTATCTAATAAGGGCTTTATCAAATGCTTTCCGGAAATCCAGATAGTGCATTTTGATAAATCCATGCCATAGTCTTTGCTATGTGCTTGACAATATTCCAGTCAACATTAACATTAACCCTGCTGTTCATGAGGATCCTCATCGCCACCATGCTGAGTGAGTAAAAATTACAGGGAATAGAGGGTCCGTTCAGAAGTTGTCTGGCACTAGGGATGTGCAGGGTACATTTTCATTTTTTTCAGTTTTGTTTATTTTTAGTGAGTGCTATTTTGAAACAGCAATCACTAAAAATGAAGTAGTGAAATGAAGTAGTGTGCACTAAAAATGAAAGAGTGCATGCTAAAATGAAACAGCATGCAATAAATATTTAAAGCCAAACTTTCAAACCTGTCTTCTTTACAACATTTGCCTGCATAAATGGAAGTGCAAAGATTAATGCTAGTATTTTATAAACTGTGCAGCAGGATACTATGCATTTCTGCTTTGAAAGTATTTAAGTATGTTTCAGTATTCTTGTATTTTTTTCCAATACAAGAAAAGATAATTTTTCAACCTTATTATAAAAATATGCATGTATCTTTTTTTATATAAAATAAGTGTGAGACTATGAGAATAAGCAGTCCGAGTTAAACAAGGAAGCAGGTATTAAAATAGGTATGCAAGCTTGGAATCATCAGTTTGCCAACTCCTCCATCGGTTCACCCAGTTCTCCAGTTCACATAAGCCTTCTGGCACTTCAACCTAAATCCTTACCAGATCTCCAAAACCTCCCACCCAAAAACTGCAGACAGCAGACAAGTCTGTTTTCACTTGTGGGAGTCAGTTAGCAGGTGTAAAAGTATGCATGCAAATCCAGTAATGAATATGTGCATATCTCCTACAAAATAGTAGGGATGTGTAGCAGGGACGGATTCGTCCCATTCGGGATTAGGATTCCTAGGGACCCAAATCCGTTGCATCTGTTCTCGGGGGCACCCAATACATTCATATGTCAAAAATGCATTTGTTCCCCCCAAAAAACCCCATCCCAACCCTTTAAAGTTATATATCTACAAGCCCCCACCCTTCTGACCCCCCCACCCCCCCAAGACTTGCCAAAAGTACCTGGTGGTCCAGCAGGGTCCTGGAGCAATCTCCTGCACTCGAATCGTCGGCTGCCGGTATTCAAAATGGTGCCGATAGCCTTTGCCCTTACTATGTCGCAGGGGCAACTGGTGCCATTGGTTGGCCCCTGTCACATGGTAGGAACAACTGACCAATGGCGCCAATAGCCCCTGCGACATAGTAAGGGCAAAGACTATTGGCGCCATTTTGAATACTGGCAGCTGACGACCTGCGTGCAGGAGATCGCTCCAAGACTCCCGCTGGACCACTAGGGACTTTTGGCAAATCTTGGGGGGTTCAGGAGGGTGGGGGGCCTATTCGTTGGTGATCCTTTGTATTCGTGGGGGTTTGCAATATGTTTCGGAAACCCCACAAATACAACAAATATGTCAAATACGTTGTGGATTCACAATACGTCGAAAACGAGTGCACACCCCTACAAAATAGCAACTACTATATGTACTTGTGAACCCTTCCCTGGAACGCCCCTATGCCATTGCTTTTTTCCTGATAAAATTTATGAGCAAAACTGAAAATATGCCCGTACTCTTGTTCTTCATATAATAACTTAAAGGATATGAACATACATGCTACTTATTCCCATATATATGATAATTTTTCAGGCAGATCCCTTTCAAAAATTACCTCCATGCATAAAAATAGCATATACACATGGAAATAGCATGGATACTATTCTATTCTATAAATAGTATATATAATGGGGTAGATATTAAAAGGAGTGTGAGTGGTTCCCGGCACACGCACATGCATGTGCCAATTTTATAACATGCATGTGCCGGAGTGCACATGTTATAAAATCTCATGACCGCGCGCACATGCATACCCGATTTTAAAACCTATACGCATATGTGCAGGCAGGGTGCGCAGAGGGGCCAAATTTTCAAATATTACATGTGGCGATGCAGTCGGGCCTGCCCCAGTTCCCTCCCAGTTAGTTCTCTCCTTAATTGGAGCAGACTGGGAGGGAACTGGGGGAGGTCCAATTGCGTCGCCATGCATAATATTCCTCCCAGTCCACTGCAATTAAGGAATAGACTGGGAGGGAAGTTCCTTACCCCCCTTGCCTAACCTTCTTTCCCTTTCCCTTCTCCATTCCATTCTGAAGTAATTTCCACACGCCGGCCGGCTGCAGCTCGTGCTTCCCCGGGACAGCGGCTAATGGCCGCTATCCCAACCAGCCTCCGTCCCACCCCTCTCCACTTGTCCCCACCCATACCCTGCCCCTTTTTTAGGCCCAGCACTTGTGGGCATAGCAGGGTTTACGCACGTGGCCAAGCCTGTTTTAAAATGCACGTGGCATGCGCAAGGCCCGGCCACGTGCATAAACCCTGCTTTTTATGCGCGCGGGCCTTTGAATATCCACCCTTTAATCTCCATGCACCACTTACATGCGCAAATGCCATACTGCGGATAGATATGAAAGTGGGGATCCCATTGTGTGATTTCATTTTAGTGCTTCCCATTTCAAAATTTAGTTCACACTACTTCATTTTAAAGTGTGTGTTATTTCAATATAGTGGATGTGAAAATGAAACGAAACAGAACACAACACAACAAAAATGTATAGTAGATTACTTCTCCTGTATGCATGCTACTAGACAAGAAACTGGAAAACTAATGTAATGGAAAGGTGAGAAGTGAGGGAGATAGCACAGAATGGGAATACATGTGGGAGATGAAGTGATAAAAATGTTTAATTTGCAGGCAGGGGAATTAATAAAAGATCAGACATGGTGCTGTTAATTAGTAACTACTAGGAAAGTCAGAAACCAGAATCTAAAAATGATAATAATTAACTGTTCGTTTGCTAGACATTAATTTTGAATAAAGAGGTAATTGCATTCTGGCTGACCTAAGAGTGCTTTCTGGTACTACCTGCTTTTATTAGGTAAAAGCTGAGCATAGATCTTTGAGCTGTTTTCCAATCTGAAATGACATGGCGGATTGCTTAAACAAACATTTATTATGATTCATAAGTGAACTTCTTCAGGAACAGATTACAAATGAGATAGCCTGAAAGCTGATCCATTTCTGTTCTTTTTTAATTCCTTTTTATTGAAAATATTAATAGATAGGAATATTCTTTTCCAGAAAGTCTCTAACAATAAGGGGGCTGATTTGTCAACAAAGTTCCATCATGTGGTATTTGTTATATTCATGAAGAGAGGTTGAAAGACATTTCTACTTTCCCTGGCTATAAAGAACTTGATTATTTGGATAATTAAGGGAAAGTTTGCAGGGTTTAAAGAGATTTTCAGATAAATACTGAGGTCAATATTTAGGCAGTCATATGCAAAATTATCAGACAACTTTGTTCAATTAATTTTATCTATATTTTCAATCCAAATACGTTCAGGCTGAGTATGTAGTCCAGTTACCTGGTTAACTGTATGTCTCCTATTTGATCAACCAGAGTTACCCAGGTTACATTTGCCGGCCAGCGCTGAATGGCAGCATTAACCAGCCAAAGTTTAACCGTGCCTATGAAAGCCTCCTGTGCTGCCACGTTTTCTCTTTTGAAATTTTGTGCAGGCTACAATTTGTTCAGAAAATATTTAGCCAGTCTGTAGGGAGGAAATTTCAAATAGCAAGTTTTGTCTGCCTAACTCCAAAAGATAGCTGGACAAATCCCATGAACATTTATCCTTATATATAAACTCATCTCACTGCTTCTCTGAACAAATAGAATAGTTGGGTTTGGTTTTTTTTTATATTTGCTAATAGTCTCTATAGAGATATCTTTTAAGCTTTTGATGATCAGAACCTAATAGGAATTCATGGGTCCAAATGAAAAGTTAGAGGTTATCTGAAATATATACTATGGGGCGGATTTTCAGCGCCCTGCTCGCCTAAATCCGCCCATAACCGGGCAGATTTAGGCGAGCAGGGCCCTGCGCGCCGGTATGCCTACATTCAAAGAGGCATACCGGCGCGCGCAGACCCCGGGACTCGCGTAAGTCCCGGGGTGTTCGGAGGGGGGCGTGTCGGGGGCGGGCCCGGTCGTCGCGGCGTTTCGGGGGCGTGTCGGCAGCGTTTGGGGGCGGACGCGGGGGCGTGGCTACGGCCCGGGGCGGTCCGGGGGCGTGGCCGCGCCCTCCGTACCCTCCCCAGGTCGCGGCCCGGCGCGCAGGGGGCCCGCTGGCGCGCGGGGTTTTACGCCTCCCTCTGGGAGGCGTAAATCCCCCGACAAAGGTAAGGGGGGGGTTTAGACAGGGCCGGGCGGGTGGGGAAGGGAGGGGAAGGTGAGGGGAGGGAACGGGGGTAGGCAGCGCGGCTCGGCGCGCCGGCTATACAAAATCCATAGCCTTGCGCGCGCCGATCCAGGATTTTAGTGGATACGTGCGGCTCCGCGCGTATCTACTAAAATCAGGCGTACTTTTGCTTGAGTCTGATGCGCAAGCAAAAATAGGCCTATTCGCGCTTTTTGAAAATCTACCCCTATGGAAAGACTTCAATATCCTTTTAGGTAATACAAAGCTGCATATTCTTTCCATCACATTTAACCATATAGCCTGACTTAGGGGGTCATTTTTCAAAGCAATCGCACACGAAAAGTCCCTTTTCACGTGCGATCACTAAAAAGGGGTGGCATCAAGACTGGAACAGGAGAAGTTGCGGCGGCATTTGGCGCCCAATAGCACCACCTTTTATGATGGCGCTATTGGGTGCGAAAGCCGGCTTTCGCAGGCCCGCCCCCCGCTTCGCCCCCCGCCCCCTGTACTGCGCGATTCATGACTCCATGGTGTCTTAGAAAATCTAGGCCTAAGAGCTAAGAAAAGCAAATGCTTGATTCTTATCTCTGTCACTCACTGTTTAATCCTAACAAAGTAACTTAGAGGTAAATTTTAAGACCTGCACACTGGTTCACATGTGCGCACATTTGCTGGTGCGCACACCTGGATGCAGGAATTTTATAATGTACGTGTGAGTTAAAAAATTGGCTATATGCACACAGTATAAGTGCACACAATTTTATATTGATATGCACAAATGCTACCTCGTGTGTGTAAGTGGAGGGGGGATTTTAGTAGCATCACACACTGATACAATAGCCCTTTTTCCTAGTTCACTCCCAATTCGCCCCAGTAATGGAGAGGACTTGCTAATCCTCCTAGCTAACTTGCTTACCTTTTACCCCATTACCCCCAGCCCTTAAAACCCCGCTGAATAGCATATTTTTTTTTTACATGACTTACACACCATACGTTGGTCCGAGTCACATGCATATCTCCCAGTTCTGGTGCATACAAGGCTTTTAAAATCAACCAGTAAAGGTCTGATTTTACTATACTTTCTTCACATGGGAAAAGAATAAACAAAAAGACTTAGGGGTAAATTTTTAAAGTTTTACATATGTAAAAATTAACAGAAATGTATATGTGCATAAGTAACATCTACTAATGTAGATGCTATTTTATAAAACTCAAGCATACATATGTATTTTTGCTTTCACGTGCAGATATATGAATATAAAAGGGGGGTCATTGTAGGGGCATTCTAACTAGTTTAAGACACTTACACATGTATATTTGCTAATATGTAATTTTACACCTGCTAATTATATTGCATAAATTATAATATATGTGTTTATTGGGTATCATTGACCATGTGGAAGGACTGGGTAAAATGGTGGAAATGCAGGCTGAAGAGCTAGGAGAGTTTTGATGATGACCTGGAGAAGGACCAGGCAAACTGGTGGATAAATTGGTAAAACTGGTAATTTCACATGTGTGCACACATTTTTTAAATATATGGATTTACCCAAGTCCCACTTTATTTTCATGTGCAAAATATACAAGCTTATATTTTTTTAAATAGGTAGTAAAATTACTAATGTTCAATACATTGAAATACTCATCTCCAATGCAATGGATGTATTAGCATTTAATCATAACCACCCTAACAGGCAGTTAAGAGTTCAAAATTTGTACAAAGTGATAGTAACAGAAATAAGGTAAAGCAAACAGGTGTCAACAAGTCAGGAGACGTACTAGACCTTCTATGAAAAACATGGAGGTAGCCCGGACCGCTCAATAATCCACCCATAATCTATTAGTATTAATCATTTTTTAGAAGTTTTAGAAATGCAGATACAAATTTTTCAAAAATGGTCACAAGACCTATTAGTGATCCAAAGAACAGAGTGTTCCCCAACAATCAAACAGAATCCCACAAAATCATTTTATATTTAAAAAAAGCTGAAGCATAGCACCAAACCCCCAAAAGCAGCTGTTGTTTTGAGAACAATCCTGCTTCAGGAGGAAACATATTTTAGTCACAAACTCACTCAGCATTGGATCAGCCGATCTCACCACAGTGAAGGTCTCCTGAGAGTAACCTGGAAGAATGAGCATTTAAAAGTATTCAAAAGCTTCCATGTACTGACTGCATATCCTACTGGAGATCCACCTGACAAAAAGAGACATCACATTATTATAGACAGAAATTCACAGTAGGTAGCAAGAAACAATAGAAATATTACAAAAACACAGACAGATCAATCACAGAGTTTAATCCATTGGGTGCTAAAGTCTTTAAACAGTGAATCTAACATTGTTCAACTTGCAACAGACGGAGGAAAAATCACCACATAAGCATACATACATGCGTATGTTGTGGGGTAAAGATAAAAACATAAGAACATAAGGTATGCCATTCTGGGTCAGACCAAGGGTCCATCAATCTCAGCATCCTGTTTTCAACAGTGGCCAATCCAAGTCACAAGTACCTGGCAAGTACCCATACATTAGATAGATAACAAGCTGCTATTGCTTATTAATTTCCATCATCTCAGTTTATGGATTTATCCTCTAGGAACTTATCCAAACATTTTTTTAAACCAGTTAAACTAACTGCCATAACCACATCCTTTGGCAATGAATTCTAGAGCTTAACCGTGCGCTGAGTGAAAAATAATTTTCTTTGTTTTGTTTTAAATGAGTTACCTGCTAACTTCATGGAGTGCCCCCTGGTCCTTCTTGTTGCACTGGAGGAGGACCCCTGGCCCGGTGCAGGAATGGCACGGCCCTCCGGTCGGACCCAGAGAGCACCCGCCATCAGGAGGCTGAGCACACAAGGAGACAGAGGCCAAATGGAGCTTCATCAATAACAGTCCGGAGCCTCCATAGGCTGAGCCCCTGGGCATCCGGACCGCCTGGCCCCAGGTGGGCCCCCCGTTGGTCTCCCAGAGAGAAAGCGGAGGGGTGCGCCCACCACTAGCAAGGGTGCGCGGCTGATGCAGAATGGATGGACCAGACCCGAACTGGAAGCTCCGGAGACCCCAGGGAGGCAGCAGTCCAGGGAGACCCTCCAGGCATGACAGGCAGTGCCCGTGGGTCCAGTCAAGTGGAAGCTGTGGTGAGCTTCCAAGCAGGTTGGTCTGGTAGTCACAGTAGGCCAGAAGAGAGTGTACGAGAGAAGCGCAAGGGTCAGAGCCAGAGCATCAGTCCAGGAATAATCAGCCAAAGCAAGGGATAACACCAGGGCCAGTTCCAGATGGCAGACGGGAGAATGGTCAGGCAGGCAGAGGTCAGCACCAGAGGTCAGACTGAAGAGGCACTACCTGAGAAGGCCACAAGAACACACGGAGACACAGGGAATGAAGAGACGCCGGAACAGGAGACACTGGAACAGGAGACGCCAGAACAACAGACACCGGAACACACGAGGCAAACTAGAGCACCAACAGTGTCGACCTGAATTGCCAAGGAGAGGATCAAGGGATTGAGCTCTGTCTTAAATAGAGGGCTCAGGTGATGTCATCATGGCGCGCCATGGAGGAGTTTCCCATGCTTGGCCCTTTAAATGGCCTGGAGTTCCATGCTTGCTCGCTCAGGGTCAGGCCCAACACCGGCGTGGACACTGAGCCTCGGCGTGAGGAGCTGGGAGAGGTCGAGGGTGCTAGCGGCGGCAAGGCCAGCACTCGAGGGCCATGCGAGGTGAGCAGGTCTCTGAGAGAGTAAATAACCAATTTACATTTACTTATTAAAGTCCTTTCATGAATTTGTAGGAAAATTAAGAATTCAGAAAACACCATGAAAATGAAGAACTTGAGGATTATTAACTTTCTTAAAGTTAAAAATGTTTTGCCATTGGTTTAGTTAAATGTTAGCTGCAAGGGTGTTACAGACATCCAAAGAAGTATTTCTACCTACATCAAGCAATTATTATTTTTCTGCTATTAAATTGGAATAAACACTTGTGTTGTAAAATTTGCTGAGTGGGACTTTAATCTGACATGACGTTTAGAAGATTGAAAAGAGAACAACTGGGAAGGCAACTTTACTGGAATCTCTTTATTTTGGAGCCTAATAGAACTTAGATATTCAATCTATATTTACAAAAAGAAATGTTGTTTTGTTTCTAGTACAGAAAACATGTATTTTCCCAGATGTGGCACAAAGCACAGAAACTTTGTGTAAAAAATATTTGGAATTTTCAGAAGGTTTTATAGATTGGCCATGAATTCCAGTTAAAATACCTATACACATGTAGAGATAAATATTGTGATAATTTATATTTATTTTAATTCAGAGCAATTGGTTACATTCCTTAAGGATAAAGTTAGTAATGAGGAAATGGATTCCATAATAAGAACCCAAAGTACCTTTAGTCTATTGGGAATTTAAATATATACATATGTTTGTTTTCCTTCTGCTTCCATTTTTCTTTGCTTCTGATGTCCCTTCTGTTCTTTATGAATTTAGTTAAGTTTGCAAGAGATCCATATTCAAAGGTTTTCTGGCTAGGGAAGTTAGCTAGATAAACATATCAAGCTAACTTAGCCAGAATATTCTGTGGCACGGCCACACCGCTGAATGTACCTGGATACATTTATTTGGCTAAATTTAGACCTGCTCAGTAGCAAGTCTAACTTATCTGGTTAACTCTAAATATCACTACCTATCCAGCTAAATTAGCTCCTCTCCATTATAACCCTATCCTGCTCACTACATAGCCAGATAAGTAGTAATCCAGTAAAGTAGCAGCTTCTGAACATGCCATCGCTTAGGCCAGGGTTCATCAAACTATCACATGCAATAGGAAGAGGAGCATGTTTTATACAATAAATAAACTATCTTAGTGCTTTGCATAGGTATTACTGTAGAGTGTGATAACTTTTTCACACTTTGCAGTAAGTGCCACAATTGTTGTAATTCCTCCCTACAACCAATGGGGAGAGAGAGAGAGAGAGAGAACAGCCACAAGGCAGTATTCAGGTATCTACACCTCTATAGGAGGCCAACCCAGCAACCCGAGGCGAGGTCCAGGCACCAGTGTAGGGGCCACCCTGACACCCAGAGTGAGTTGCACGAACAGAACAGCACACTCCCGCGAAGACTCGATGTCCCTCAGAGCGAGGAAACCCAACCAAAGACGAGACCTGCACAACGTTCCCTCAACCTAGCTCAATGTCACCCAAGTAGAGAGTCCATCAAGCTAGGTTGAGACAACACTACACAAATCTCATCCCCGGCTGAGCCTCCTCACTCCGAAGGACTCCAAATCCCCACAAGAGTGCACTGCCCTGCCCGCACGTCCCACTCTGAACGCCAAAGTGGCCCCCAACCCCCTACACCAACACCCAAAACCCCACCTCGAGCAAAAAGGTGGGTCTCCCACAGAGGCACAAACACCCAACCACTAGGTGGACCCCACAGCTAGTCTCTCTCTCTCCCTCTCTCTCCCTCTCTCTCTCCCTCCCTCCGTAGCCATGTCACACAGCTTAATGAAAAAGGTGTAGTTATTTCCTGCATTAAAACTGTGCAATATGGCATTGCAAATAACACGGCTTGGAAAATAACCCCCTTAACTGGATAAGTCTTGTCTGGCTAAATGGCACTGACTATCAGGCCTTGTATATTAAATGATCCATGTAGTTCTCTGCATGATTTAATATTGTGGGCTTATTTTAAGCAAGTAAAGGCTTGGATATTTTTTTATTGTATTCTGGCATTAGACTTGGTTGTTACTTCTTTGTTACTATTTTCATTCTTTTTCAGATGTAATATTTTGATGGACAAATTTTGTAATATTTTAAAAATAAGGATTAAAAATATAGAAGGACTGAAAAAGTCCAAATAACATTTTGCTGATCAATTTGCTCTCCTGAATTAATAAACTACAAACTGAAGTTCTACTGTATGTAACCCCCTCTCTGGCAGAGGGTCCCTGCTACAGGATCTACAGCAAAGTCCCAGGGCTCTCTCCTGAATCTCCATTACTCTCAAACACCAAACTTCAGCCCTGGGGATCGGGGTTCTCTGGCAAGGAGGAGGTCTAAGTCTCCAGGACCCTCGGTGCTAGGGTGGGGTAACCAGGCTGCACATTCACTCTCATTCCTCGCTCAATACTCACAGTGAGGGGATCTGATGAGCCAAAAGGGGCACACTTGAATAAACACTCAAATGTTGTCAAAAGATAAAAAGATTTACTTAAGCTTGAAAAATAATATCCAGGCAATGATTCAAAAGATAATGAATAAAATGAGGAAAATAGAAACCTATTTTTCTTGATTTGTCTTTCCATAGTCCTTGTCAAAAATGCTTTCTCTAATAAGGGTAGGTAAGTTCTTCTCTAGTTCCAACATTCATAGGCATGATGGAAAATCCTTCCTAGCTTCAAAAATAGATTGAATCTCCAATGTACTTCTCTAAACTCTCAAAAACTCTCAAAATATCAATCTGTCTTCCACCTTGCTGTTAACTGTGGACAAGATGCAAAAACAAGGATGCAGTCCTTCCTTGCATGGGTACTCCCTCTTAGTCAGGAGCTGATCCAAAATATCCAAAAATACTCACAATCTTCTATAAAACTCTAATCTCAAAAAAAAAAGACAACCTCTTCACTTGACTAGGCCTTGAGGCCCTACCAAAGTCTACTCTCCAGTCCTCTGCAGAATAAGATCATGGGATGATCTCCTGACTCTCCACCAACTCTCTGACTCTACTTCCCTCTTGCTATTGCCTATGCTCAGTGGAAATTTATAATCCTGAGACCCATCCCAAACAGAGGTTGGCTCAAAAGCTGGGGAGGTGTAGGATATGCAAAAATAATTTCTACAGAAATCCCAGGATGACCACTGGGAAACGTTTGGTGCAAGTTCTAATCCCTGCTACATATGTGCATTTTATAATACACTCATATGTGATATGCGCCGGTTACAAAATAGTACTAGGCGCAGTCATATACGTGTGTATATGTTGCCACATATAGATGTTGGAAAGTTATCCTTTTAGTAAATTAGTTCCTTAATCTCCCAAATATTATCCCAGGGCATTCTTGGAAAGAATCCTAGAAAAGCATTTTTAGATATCATAATATCATTTTTTAAACAGTAAAAGAGGAATAGTTTGTGCCAAATATCTATAGAGTAACATCTTGAATATCTTTAGATTGTATGTTCCTGGTCAACAAGTTGAATAAAGGAGGGGAGTTTTGGGGTGTTTTGTTTTGTTTTTCAAACTGCCAGCCAGTGTATTTTTCACTGAATTGATCCCTTTTATGTCCTCATCCCTCTTTCCTTACAGAAAACCTTGCCTTCACTTTTCAAGAAATAAATTTACTTGCAGACAACTTTCTTTCGGACACAGCTGATTTCACAGAGGATCATAAAATGGCCAAGAAAAGGCTGGCATAATGGAAAAGATGACTGCCTGACGGAGCACTATTGCTGTGCCCCTTCATAAATAATAGCACATGATTAAAATGCTATGGAAGAGATGGCTGTCATTACATGCAGGGAGGGCACTGAGAGTGCTTCCAGAGCCCATCTGTATCTTTCATCTTTGTTTTCTTGGAGGTGTTATGCATTTTGTTTTTGCTTCCTGACATCTTTGATACCTGAATATTTGGTTGCCTTTTATAATGGAAGCCCACTGTTATAATGCTGATTTGTTTCTCAATAATGAGTTGTGATGTTTTAGAGGGCAGAAGGTTAAAAAAAGCATACTCATACAATACAGGCTTCACCTAAAAAATAAACTGTGACTAATGCAGTGCTCTGCAATAGTTCTGTTGCCAGGAATATAAAAAAATAGACTGCAAGTATATTTATGTTTTTCTGTGGAAAGTGCTTGGCACTCTAAAGGCAGTAAACAGATTTCTTTATTTACAGCTGATATTTGCTAGCCTACCAATTCATAAAATGATGAATAAATCATGGTAATTTGTGAATTCCAGGTATGTGCTGAACATATTTTTCTACTGATCAGTTGTTGGTTTACTGGAAGCATAACTAATTTAAAATTATTGTGCCTTGTGGGTTCATTAAAGACAACTGTGTTAGTTCTGTGCACATTAGATTGATGAAGTAGTAGTCAATAAAATGCTGCATTTGTGCACAGTTCATCTACTATTTTCCATGAGTGGTTTATTCGGGTATTGATCCCTACCCTGAATGGTTCAGAAGATAATCTTTCCAAATCATTTCCTTTTAAATGAAATGCATCTGTCATTGCTAAGATTGTCATGCTGTTGCAGACCTATAACCTTTTAACTGATTACAAAGTACAATTAAGTTTGACAGTAGAGTAAGGAAGATGACTTGGTAGATAGGTGCATAGGCAAAGAAGATAAAAAACATTCTGATATAATATTTATTGTAAACAAGGCAAAATAACTAATCATGCTCATGATGGCTCAAGGTAGTGGCATGGTCAGAAGCTTGCTTGGAATGCTTTGAGGGCTTGAAGATGAGAGCATTTTCTTTTCTTTGTGGCATTTTGCCTGATAATTTCACCCAGTTATTGGGAAACACAAGTGCAAGGGAGGGATCCTCTTTCCAGATTTCCTTAGTCGCCCCACTTCAGCAGACGGTAGAAATGTTTGTTTTAAGTGAATGGGTAAAATATAACAAATTAATCCATCTTTGTTTCATTCACGTGTCTCTGAAATGAATGGAGGGGGTCCCACAAATTTAAACAAATATTTTGTCTAATTTATTTATTTTAGCCATTCAAGTCTATGGCCTATTCAAGTCTATAGCTGTGTGCTGTGAGCAGTGAGCACCGAACAAACAAGTGCACATAACTATAGCAACCAGCTGCAGCCTGTGTAACATCACAGTCCACTAGGAGCTGAGGTAAGACAAGATGACAAAGAGATCAGACAAACAACAAATTATGGTGAAGTATCTTTTTAACTATCCTATAGAATGCCTTCTGGATCAAGTGATTTCTGTTGTCCTCAGTGAAAAATCTGAGTATGTGCAGAGAAAGATCTGGGTTTTAGAAGATCCCCGAGGGTTAAAAAGATACTTTAAACATGTTGATTTTGGCACTGGAAAGGGGCTTTTCATTATCTTTTCTGCTGCAGTGCTCTCATTTACTGTATCTGAAAGACAGAGGCAGTGGTACTATGCTTTCTCTGTTCACTAGGGTAGGGTAGGAGTGTGGAGGTTGAAGCATTGCTTTTTTCTTTTTGTCTAGTGCAGTACAGTGATGTTAGCATGCTGACAAGTGAAGATTAAGAAAACTCTTACCATGCTGTATTTTTTTTTGTGTATATGTAGAAAAGGAGTAATTCATCAATGCACTACTCAGCGCACACATTCACTGTATATGTATCAGTGTGTATGTGTGTGTGACAGACACTTTTGTGCATGATAGCATGGTAATGTGAATGGTGTTAAAGAATCAATAACTAAATTACTTTGCGATATAAAAATCACTAGAAGGCAGTCCAAATTCCATCATGCTATTGAGAGGGAATGGCAGCCTTGACAGGGGTAAAGATTTATAGCAGATACAACCCACTAATAGAGGCAGTGATAAAAAATGCAGTCCTGACCCTAAAATGAAAAGAGACTTTCTTAGCCACAGAATGGCAGGAGTGGAAGGCAGCACAACGCAGAAGCAAATGAAATTTGGTGAGTATGTTCCTCTCCCCTTTATTTTGTAGCAGAGGGAAAAGATAGGAGAACCATCAAAGGTTGGCAATAGCAGGACAGAGGCATGGACTAGATCAGCAGAAGTGAACAGCAAAACCCTGTAGTACACTCCTCTATATTGGTTACAGATTCTGAGGCATCTAAATGGCGAACTTTGCAATATTCAGCCACTTATCCATCTAAATTATAGCCAGATAAGCAGATAAGTCAATATCTGGCTATAACTTAGCCAGATAAAAATAGGTATTCCAGTGTTGTTATGGGCCATACCAAAGAAATCCAGCTCATTTAGCCAAATGTCAGTTATAACATTTGGGTTTTCTCCCATTCTGTGTCTATGGGAAAAATACTTAGTAAATGAAGCTCTAAATAAGTTGGATAACTTTAGACCTGCTACATAGCAGATATAAAGTTATTCAGCCTTGTTTAGATGGATAACCTGCCACTTAACCAGATATTTTCAAAAGATAACTGGTTAAATGGTGGTCCTATAAGAGAAGTTAAAAACCTTTGCCATGGGCCTCCCGGCCCTATTCCCATCAAATCACTAAAAATATCAAAATCCCTGGCTGGCCAGGATACTCCTCAAAGCCATCTAAATTAATAAAAAAAAAAGGAATTTAGGGTGCCAGGTCCCTATCTCACCCCTCTTCCTCCCTGGTAAATACTAAAAAATAATAAAATTACTGTCTCCTCACCATTCTCCACACTCCCCTCACTCTACTATCTTACTTCCAGAATCCCTCCCTCCCACTCAGTACCTGAATGGTTGCCCAATTTTGAAACCCAGGATTGCCATACACAGCAATCTCAGGCACTTCCAGCAATGTACCAGTAAAAGCATTGGAAGTGTAAGCTTATGCTGACAGCTTATTATGCTTCTAGTTGTATTACTAGAGTAACACTGGAAGCCCTCAGAATCACTATGTACCTCAAACCTGGGTTTCAAAACTGAGCAACCATTCTGATCCTTGGCGGGTGGAAGGATATCAGTGGCATAGGAGACAGTATTTATTTTTGGAATTAGTCACTGGATGTTGCTGGATGCTGGATGTAGGTCCCTCTGCTTACATTGAGGCATGGCAGGCAGATAGAGCAGCTACAGAACCTTCAAATTCCTTTCCTTCATCATACCACTCACATGACAAATATGGAAATCTAAGCAAAGGAAGATTAATTTTCAGACTCACTAGCATTTCCATCAAGTGTAGCGATAGCCTGGAGCAATGAGAGTTTACAATGTTTCCTGTCATCAAAAACACTCTTTGACTGGGCACACAAATTGGTGGACAAGAGAGATATCACTGAGCTACTCATGCTAGGCTGGTCAGATTTGAGCTGCCATTTCCTTTGTTTGTGTCAGACATGTGTCTTTTTTCTCAGCTGCTTGGGACATAAGTGAGGAATAGGGATGTGAATCGTTTTTGAACGATTAAAATTATCATCAGATAATTTTAAAATCGTCCTAAATCGTTAGAGTGCATGATACAATACAAATGCCCCCGATTTATCGTCAGGGGCATTTATATTGTATCGTTAAATAGGGCACGGGAATTATTTGGGGGAGGACGGGAAAACCGGTACACCAAAACAACCCCTAAACCCACCCCGACCCTTTAAAACCAATTCCTTACCCTCCCCCACCCTCCCGAACCCCCCCAAACTGTTAAATTACCTGGTGGTCCAGTGGGGGGGGGGGGGTCCTGGCGCGATCTCCCGCTCTCGGGCCATCGGCGCCATTTTGGCTGCCACTAATTAAAATGGCGCCGATGGCCCGATAAAAAAAAAAACCCACCGACCCTTTAAATCGACCCCCCTTAGCCTCCCCCACCCTCCCAACCCTTTTTTTTAGGGAGGCCCATGCCGCTAAAAAAAAAAACCCACCCGACCCTTTAAATCGACCCCACCCTCCCGACCCCTCCCAAAACCTTTTAAAATTACCTGGTGGTCCAGGGGGGCCTCAGGGGACCTTGGGGAGAGATCCAGGGGGGCCTCGGGGAGAAGAGAGATCCAGGGGGGCCTCGGGGAGAGATTTCCCATTCCCAGGCATCAGCTGTTCTAAAAAAAAATGGCACCGATGCCCCTTTGCCCTTACCATGTGACAGGGTATCCGTGCCATTGGCCGGCCCCTGTCACATGGTAGGAGCACTGGATGGCCGGCGCCATCTTTAAAGATGGCGCCGGCAATCTTTATTCATCAGCCCCTATTATAGAGTATAGTATAATAGGGGCTGATGAGTAAAGATGGCCGGTGCCATCTTTAACGATGGCGCCGGCAATCTTTATTCATCAGCCCCTATTATAGAGTACAGTATAATAGGGGCTGATGAGTAAAGATGGCCGGCGCCATCTTTAACGATGGCGCCGGCCATCCAGTGCTCCTACCATGTGACAGGGGCCGGCCAATGGCACGGATACCCTGTCACATGGTAAGGGCAAAGGGGCATCGGCGCCATTTTTTTTTAGAACAGCTGATGCCTGGGAACAGGAAATCTCTCCCCGAGGCCCCCCTGGATCTCTCCTCTCCCCGAGGCCCCCTAGATCTCTCCCCAAGGCCCCCCGAGGCCCCCCTGGACCACCAGGTAATTTAAAAAGGTTTTGGAGGGGTCGGGAGGGTGGGGTCGATTTAAAGGGTCGGTGGGTTTTTTTTTTTTTTAGCGGCGCGGGCCTCCCTAAAAAAAAATTAGCGATGTGAATTGGAATCGGAAACAATTCCAATTCACATATCTTAACGATCAGATTTCCCGCCCCCCCCAGCTGAATCTGATCGTTAAGACGATCTGGCACACGATTCACATCTCTAGTGAGGAATGTTTCCATTTTACAGTGGAGGAGGGAGTGCTAGGCATTGATGACTGGGTGCTGCTCTGACTTGTACTACTGTCTGACCTGACCAATAATGATGTTTCCTCCTCTGCTAAATCCCTCCTCTCCCTCAACCTCTGGCATTCTTGTTTACCTCCTCTGTCAGCATGCTCTTAATGTGTGTCAGATTGCTGGCCTGCAGTGCAAGTCTCCTTTTCACACATGGATCACACAATATAGCGAGCATATGTGTGAGGTTTCTGGTCAGAAGTCCTAGTCTCTCTATCACCCGCTTTTCTAAGAATGCCAGAGAGTGCAGCACCTCAGCTCTCACTCCCTCTTGCTGTTGAAAGCCCTCCAACTTTTTTAACAGGATGTTTACTATGGGGATAATATCTCCCAAGAGGGCATTTGTGGCACTTAGCTCCTCTGTGGCATCCTTAAAGGGTTTCAGGATTTTCACAAGCTGCCTCATGACTGTCCAATCATGATGCCTTAGGGGAGCCTACACACCTAACTCCGTTTCCCAAGACAGATTATGCAGGGATACCTGCTGCTCCACTAGCCTTTGCAGCATCATGTAAGGAGAATTTCAACAGGTGGCCACATCTTGAATGAGAAGCTTGTGAGGCATCTCTAATTCCTACTGCTTTTCACAGAGAAGATCCCCTGTCTTCACACTTCAGGTAATTTAAAAACGTTTTTTATTTTTTTTGGGGGGGGGGGTTCGGGAGGGTGGTGGAGGCTAAGGGAGTGGTTTTAAAGGGTCGGGGTGGGTTTTTTGTTTATCGGCCGACAGCCCGAGCGTGAGAGAATGCTCCCGGGACTCCCGCTGGACCACCAGGTAATTTTAAAACGTTTTTAGGGGGGTCGGGAGGGTGGTGGAGGCTAAGGGAGTGGTTTTAAAGGGTCAGGGTGGGTTTTTAGGTTGTATCCTAACTCCTGTTAGTGTGCACCGGTGGGATTTCTATTGTTTCACACTCTTTAACGATTAATGACGCTTTAAAAATTATTGGACGATATTTTAAATCGTCAAAAAATGATTCACATCCCTACTAGATATTGCTTGTAAATTGCACACTGCTCACCTGTGCTTTCACCAACAGTATCTAGATGTGACCACAGCAATGAATATACAAACTGGGATGACCTTGCTTCTGAAAGTGGTCCTGGAGGGCACTTTATAGTTTGGTGGTAACACCTGCAGCAAACACCTGAAAACCATGTTCTCCACTAGGGATGTGAATCGTTTTTTGAAGATTTAAAATATTGTCCGATATATTTTAAATCGTCAAAAATCGTTAGGGCCACGATACAATACCAATTCCCCCGATTTATCGTCAAAAAATCGTAAATCGGGGGAAGGGGGAGGGCAGGAAAACCGGCACACTAAAACACCCTAAAACCCACCCCCGACCCTTTAAATTAAATCCCCCACCCTCCAGAACCCCCCCCCCAAATGCCTTAAATTACCTGGGGGTCCAGCGGCGGTCCGGAACGGCCTCCTGCAATTGAATCGTGTTGTCTTCAGCCGGCACCATTTGCGCCGCCATTTTTCAAAATGGCGGCGCAAAATGGCGGCGGCCATAGACCAACACGATTCGATTGCAGGAGGTCGTTCCGGACCCCCGCTGGACTTTTGGCAAGTCTTGTGGGGGTCAGGAGGCCCCCCCAAGCTGGCCAAAAGTCCCTGGGGGTCCAGCGGGGGTCCGGGAGTGATTTCCTGCCGCGAATCGTTTTCCGTATGGAAAATGGCGCCGGCAGGAGATCGACTGCAGGAGGTCGTTCAGCGACTGCAGGAGGTCGTTCAGCGGGCCCCGCTGAACGACCTCCTGCAGTCGATCTCCTGCCGGCGCCATTTTCCGTAAGGAAAACGATTTGCGGCAGGAAATCGCTCCCGGACCCCCGCTGGACTCCCAGGGACTTTTGGCCAGCTTGGGGGGGCCTCCTGACCTCCACAAGACTTGCCAAAAGTCCAGCGGGGGTCCAGAACGACCTCCTGCAGTCGAATCGTGTTGGTCTATGGCCGCCGCCATTTTGTGCCGCCATTTTGCAAAATGGCGGCGCAAATGGCGCCGGCTGAAGACAACACGATTCAATTGCAGGAGGCCGTTCCGGACCGCCGCTGGACCCCCAGGTAATTTAAGGCATTTGGGGGGGGGGGGTTCGGGAGGGTGGGGGATTTAATTTAAAGGGTCGGGGGTGGGTTTTAGGGTGTTTTAGTGTGCCGGTTTTCCTGCCCTCCCCCTTCCCCCGATTTAGCTACGGACCGCCGCTGGACCCCCAGGTATTTTAAGGCATTTGGGGGGGGGTTCAGGAGGGTGGGGGATTTAATTTAAAGGGTCGGGGTGGGTTTTAGGGGGTTTTAGTGTGCCGGTTCACGATTTTAACGATTTTCACGATACTCTAAACACCCAAACGGCGACGATACGATTCCCTCCCCCTCCCAGCCGAAATTGATCGTTAAGATGATCGAGGACACGATTCACATCTCTATTCTCCACTACCTGCAGGGGCTGATCATCTAAAACGATCATCTCACCAATGCTCCTGGTCACCACTTTTATACTGCCTGCCTCTTTCCCTGTGACAGTGCCACTGAACACCACCCCATTTCCTCCATTGTGGGCTGTCACTTCCTAGGTGTAGCTGGGGATTGCTGCTGCTGGCCTGCCCTGCTGCTGGCCTACCACCTGACTGGTAGAAGGAGCCGAAGGTTTGGGAGCAATTTGAGGAACACTTTTCAAATGGTGTCCTTTGGATTGCTGACTACTGATACTACCATCCACAGCTGCAAATTGAAGGGGTTGCTTCTTCTTCCTGTGATGTTCCATCACAGAATTACTTAAATGGCTCAGTTGCTTCCCTCAGCTTCCTTCAGCCTTCTTGCAATAGTTACAATGAGCAAAGTGTGAGTCCTCAATTATTTGAAAATGACTCCGGATCACAGATTTCTTTCATGATCCCTTTTCTCTGTCTTTATACTTGGTCCACTGCTGGCATTGAAGTGGTAGACCCTGTTAATCTCTGGCAGAGGATTCACTCATCCTCTGTTCCTTCACTCTCAGTGTGGCCTGCTCTCCCTCACCAACATCAGCTCATGCCTCTTTCTCCTCCATCACTGAAGTAGAAGCTAACACAGTACTTACTAATCCTCCTAATGCAGGGTTTCTGCTTCAGGATATCCTTTCAAGGGAGATTCTTCTACCTCTGATTCAGAGGAGGAGGATGACAAAACTGTTGTTGAAGCCTGAGATGCACTAAGCACTGCTGGTGCTTTAACAAGTTTTACCACTTGCACTTCTATTTCCAAAGGGTCTGGTGGTTGTATTCTTTGGCTGCAACTAGTGCCTGCTTTTTCCATCTCCTCTCTCACTAGGGATGTGCATTAGTTTGCAATGTATTAGCAATCTGCAATGTATACGTCCCTATCTGTTCTATTCGTGGGTTCACGAAATGGATCGCAATACCCCACAACTACAAACATATCATATGTTTTATTCATTTGGCTTGCAGTGATTTCTTAACAACCGTTTGAAATAGGAGATAGCAAAAACCAGCCCTTTCCTGTGAGTCATAAGTGACCTCACAACCCTGTCATAGAATGGGTCAGACAGGTTGGCAAGGAGACCAGAATGCAACCTATCAGAGCTAAGCATTTTTGTAATGCAGCCAATCGCCGCTCTCACTCAATGCTCTCTGACGCTATTCCTGAAGATGCAGCACTATTTATATGTGAAGTATGCGGCGTGCCACACACTTTCTTGGCGAGAATGGTGGGGAGGTGGTCCGGGAGGTGGCTGCTGAACTCAGAGCTAGTCTGAATGTATCAAATCTGTATTCAATTGCTAGCTACTTTGATAGAAAAAGATATTTGTTCAATTTGGTTGTAGTGCCAGCTAGCCCTGTTTTGTTTTTTTTTTTACCTCACTTTTTTTAATTGATCTGAGACGGTCTCTCTGTCATTGCCACTGAGAGAAGCTGCTAGTACTAGCAGCACCATTTTGCTTCTAATTTTACCCGCTGGGGTAGGTTGCAAGCAGCATTTGGGTGTTGTGGGTGGGAGATATATTCAATTTCTAGCTAGTTTGATAGAATTGCCATTGAAACAGATATTTCATCGATTTTGCTGCTTTGCCAAGACAGGCTTTTTTGTTAACTGGCATAACTGCAGTTTTTTTTTTTTTTATTAAACTCACTGTCTCTCTGTGCTCTTTTAATCCAAGAAGTCAGTGCATTGGGCATCAGTAACAGTGGGCACTGGGTAGTTTTGCAGACTCATGGATATTGGGACAGCGGTGGTCTCTGAAGGCAAATCCCCAGTGGGCCTCTTTTATAGTTACAACTTTGTTGTGTGCACATACACTACATTAGTGCACACATCAAGACACTGTGCCTGTGGGCAGCCAGTTTTGTAGACTCACACATATTGGGACAGTGGGTTCTCTCTGAAGGCAAATCCCCAGTGGGCCTCTTTTGGAAATAATTCTTTTAATTGACATCCCTAGTAGGCACTGACATTACATCCATAATATCAGGGAAAGCTAGACATGATCGAGTGATTGGGACTGGGAGAGGAGGCCTCAAAAGGGAGTGACAATCCCCCATTAAAGTTAAAAAGGGACCTGTTCCAATCTAAGATCTCTGGAGGGGCAGGCAGTTGCATCCAGAAAAAAATGAAATCTATAGACGATGCATCGCCACCATCTGTTTCTGACCCTGTAGTTCTGGAGGTGAGGGAAGGGGAGGCTAAGTCATGCAAGACAAAAGGGCGAGACCCAAAAGCATCAGTGCGACAGCAGACTCGACTTAGCATTGAAAATGTAGTGTAGGCACTGTTTACTTCTGATTCCAATGAAGAATCAACTTGTGTGGGATTCTCATCATCAGAAATGGAAGAAGTAAAAGCTGACGAAGGTTTAGGTGGATTAGTTAGTTCTGTCTTAGCCACCACTTCAGTGCTGCAGGGGAGAGATGAAACTGATGATGATGAGGAGGATGAGCAGTCAGTGCAGGCACAGAGTGAGACTGATGCCCCTGGCATTGCTTCTCAGGGTGCACCCACTACTTCAGCTCCAGTGCCAGCATCCACCCCAAGGCTATACAGAAGGGAGGATCACGAAAGACATCTGCAATCTGTAGCCACTTTAAAGTGGAAGGAGGACCCACGTTTTGCTCAGTGTAATTACTGTGGCAGGGCTATTAGCAGATGCAAGCAAATGGGACATCTATCTAATTTTGGCATGACGCATCATATGAAGAGGCAACACCCAACAACAGTACTGCCATCTGGGGATGGTGGCAGTACCAGTCAGGGGACCCCTTTTTCCAGGCAGCGTAAAGTGGTTGAAAAGGAGCAGATTCAGCCCATGCTCTCATCCCCTTCTAGCAGTCAGGTGGCAGGCCAGCAACCCCCTGACATGTGGCAGAAGCGACAACCCACCATGGAGGAAATGGGGTGGAGTGCGGTAATGCTATCCCGGGGTAGGAGGCAGGCAGCCTCAAAAGTTGTAACCAGGAGCATTGGGGAAATGATTGCCCTTGATGACCAGCCCTTGCAGATAGTGGAGAATGTGGATTTCAAGCATTTTCTGAAGGTCATAGTTCCAAATTACAAAGTTCCCTCCAAAACCACATTTAGCAGAAAGGTCATCCCCAGCCTGTACAAGCAGTGTTGCAGTCGCATCTAAGCGCTGCTAGCTAAGGTACAGGTGAGTGTGCATTTCACCTGTGATATCTGGACTGCCATGAATTCTGCACACTCTTAACTCTCCCTGACAGCACACTGCTGGGACCTGGCTGAGGCAAGGGCAGGCAGCAGCTCTATTAGTGAACAAGTATCAGGGTGGAGGTGTCTTTACTGCACACCCACCTGACGGATGAGGCCCATACCTCAGCCAATATTCTAACTTGCATCAGAAAGATGCTGGAGGGCTAGCAACTTCACCAGCAATACAGGAACCCTCAGGCAGGGTTCTTTGTCACAGACAATGGTGCAAACATGGTAAAGGCAATAACCGACAGGCGCTTCCAGAACATCCAATGTTTTGCACACACTCTGCTCCTGGTAGTGAAGCCAGTTCTGGGGTTGGAGTCCAATCACCAAGAGAATGAATACCTGCATACGTTAATATGCAAGTGCAGGAACATAGCAGCACACTTCCACAGATGTGTGAAGGCAGGGCAGGTTCTCCGATAAAAGCAGACTGATTTGAAGATGCCTCACAAGTGTCTCATTCAAGACATTGCCACCCGGTGGAATTTTATCTATTTGATGCTGCAGAGGGTAGTGGAGCTGCAGATACCCCTTCATGAACTTTCTGGTTCAATGGACATAGGTGTGCAGAATCCCCTAGGGCATCATGATTAGTTAGTCATGAATTGGCTGGTAAATATCCTTCAGCCCTTCAAGGATGTCACGGAGGAGCTGAGTTCTAGAAGTGCCACATTAGCTGACATCATCCCTCTAGTTAATTTCCTGGAAGAAAATTTGGAGGGCTTTAAACAGGAAGAGGGAATGACAGCTGAGGTGCTGCATTATCTTGACTTTTTGCAGCAGCAGGTGCAAGAGAGATTAAGGCCTTTAACAGAAGACCACACGTACATGCTTGCCACAGTCTGTGATCCCCATGTGAAAGGGAAACTTGTCCTACAGTCCAATTGTCTCTCATTTGTGAAGGACCTGCTGTTACTAAACGTCCGTGAACAGGAGCTCCATAGGCACAGACAGATTAGGCATGAAGCAGAGTAGGAAACAGCGGGCACTTCAGAGAGTTTTGCTAGCATAAGCAGGAGCAGCACTCTGACAGTGACAGCTAGTATCTCCTCCTCGTCCACGTCAGTACGCCAAAGGCATGTTACCCATAAAGAATCATCTGTTCTGCTATGGGCTAGAGAGAAAGCAGCTGGCATGAGTGACTCTCAGCCCACCCAAGCAAAGGAGACACCAGCACAAAAGTCAGTGACACAGTATCTCTCAGAGCCAACAGAGGACATGCAGACAGATCTGCTGGCATATTGGGCATACAAGTCCACTGTCTGGCCACATCTAGCCAAAGTGGCTCAGCGATATCTATCATGTCCACCAACAAGTGTGCCCAGTGAACATGTATTTTCAATGACAGGGAATATCATGAGCCCTCACCGCTCAAGGCTGGCATCAGAGTTGATAGAAATGCTAGTGTTTTTGAAAATAAACCTGCATTTGCTTGGGTTTCCAAATTTTTCCTGTGAATGGCAAGATGCATAAAAGCAATTGAAAGCCTTGCAGCAGCTCCAACTGCCTCCAATGCTCCAGATATCAGCATATGTACCTGACCTGAAACCTTGTGCCTGTCCGTCCACTGTCTAGGCCGTATGTCCCTACAAGGGCCTGACCTCAAATGCTGTGCCTGTCTGTCCACTGTCCAGGCCATACATCCCTACAAGGTCCTGACCACAAACGCTGTGCCTGTCTGAGTTTAGTTCTAATATTTCTATTTTCAGTTTCATGTATTTGTGCATTCCAGAATATTCTTTTTCTGTTTTGCAACATTTGGAACGTAAGAACATAAAAAGCTGACTTAAGATGTTTGGAGTTTGCATAGTTCATATGCTCAATAGTTTTCATGACCTTCATAATATGGGCCATGTTCCCGAAATCTTTCTTAGGTGCCAACAGTAATGTTTCTAGTACTATAGAAAACTGGTGGTAGTTGTACTCTGGTTCATCCTCTGTCTTCCCATTGTTTACAGAGGCAGTGTGTAAACTACAAAGTCAACATAGGTTGATATTGTAGATTTGGTCTTGAGTAGCAGTTTTCTTATTTCTGAGAGCTTGATCCTTTGTCATCAGCTGAAGTGCATAAGAACAGTTAATAGCTTCTGGGAATTCACAAATAATCTCCAGCTCAGTTCTTGCTTCACAAATGGCAGTCTCTATTGCTCTAAAAGCATCCTCTGTTGAATTATCTTTCAGAAATGAAAAAGATGCCATTTTCTTCTGGCAGTGAGCCAGTTCAAGAAGAAGTGACAGATGAAACCACAACATACCTGAACAAAGAAAATATTCTAATGTTGTGCCTACCCGAGTATGCATTATGTCCCTATAAGGGCTTGACTCCTATTCTCGAATGCTGTGCCTGCCTGTCCATCAAGGCTTTACGTCCCTACAAGGCTTGACCTCTAATGCTGTGCCTGTCCATCCAGGCCTTGTCCGTAAACTGGCTTGACCTTGATTCTGGAATGCTGTGACTGTCCATCCAGGCCTTATGTCCCTATAAGTGCTTGACCTCTATCCTTGAACGCTATGCCTGTCCATCTAGGCTTTACGTCTCTACAAGGGTTTGACCTTGAATGAGGTGCCTGTCCATCCAGGCTTTATGACTTTACAAGGGATTGACTGTGAATGCTATGCCTGTCCATCCAGTCTTTATGTCACTAAAAGGGTTTGACCTTGAATGCTGTGCCTGTGTGTCCAGGCCTTATGTCCCTATGAGGGCTTGACCTTGAATGCTGTGCCTGTCCATCCAGGCTTTATGTCCCTATGAAGGCTTGACCTCTAATGCTTTGTATGTCCATCCAACCTTATGTCGCCAAAAAGGGCTTGACCTCGAATGCTGTGCCTGTCTGTCCAGGCCTTATGTCCCTAAGAGGGCTTGACCTGTAATACTGTGCCTGTCCGTCCAGACCTTATTTCCCTACAAGACCTTGACCTCTATCCTCGAACGCTATGCCTGTCCATCCAGGCTTTAATTCTCTACAAGGGTTTTACCTCTAATTCTGTGCCTGTCTGTCCAGGCCTTATGTCCCTATGAGGGCTTGACCTCTAATGCTGTGCCTGTCCGTCCAGGCCTTATTTCCCTACCACACCTTGACCTCTATCTTCGAAAACTGTGCCTGTCCATCCAGGACTTATGTCCCTAAAAGGGCTTGACCTCTATCCTTGAATGCTGTGCCTGTCCGCCAGGCCTCGAATGCTGTGCCTGTCCTTCCAGACCTTATATCACTACGAGGGCTTGACCCCTATCCTCGAATGCTGTGCCTGTCCATCCAGGCCTTATGTCTCTATGAGGGCTTAACCTCTAATGCTGTTCCTGTCTGTCCAGGTCTTATGTCCCTACAAGAGCGTGACCTCTATCCTCGAATGCTATGCCTGTCTGTCCAGGCCTTATTTCCCTAAAAGGCCTTGACCTCTATTCTCGAATGCTATGCCTTTCCATCCAGGCTTTACATCTCTACAAGGGTCTGACCTTGAATGATGTGCCTGTCCATCCAGGCTTTATGTCTCTACAAGGGTTTGACCTCGAATGCTGTGCCTGTCCATCCAGACCTTATGTACCTACAAGGGCTTGACCTCTAATGCTGTGCCTGTCTGTCTAGACCTTATGTCCCTGTGAAGGCTTGAGCTCTATCCTCAAATGCTATACCTGTCTATCCAGGCCTTATGTCAATATGAGGGCTTGACCTCTAATGCTGTGCCTGTCCATCCAGGCCTTATGTCCCTATGAGGGCTTGACCTCTTATGCTGTGCCTGTCCATCCAGGCCTTATGTCCCTGCAAGAGCTTGACCTCTATCCTCGAATGCTATGCCTGTCCATCCAGGCTTTACGTCTCTACAAGGGTTTGACCTCTAATCCTGTGCCTGTCCATCCAGGCCTTACATCCCTACGAGGGCTTGACCTCTAATGCTGTGTCTGTCCGTCCATGTCTTATGCCCCTACGAGGGCTTGATGTCTATCCTCAAATGCTGTGCCTGTTCATCTATGCCTTATGTCAATATGAGGGCTTGACCTCCTATGCTGTGCCTGTCCATCCAGGCCTTATGTCCCTGCAAGAGCTTGACCTCTATCCTTGAATGCTATGCCTGTCCATCCAGGCTTTACGTCTCAACAAGGGCTTGACCTCTAATCCTGTGCCTGTCCATCCAGGCCTTACATCCCTACGAGGGCTTGACCTCTAATGCTGTGTCTGTCTGTCCATGCCTTATGCCCCTACGAGGGCTTGATGTCTATCCTCGAATGCTGTGCCTGTCCATCCATGCCTTATGTCAATATGAGGGCTTCACCTCTAATGCTGTGCCTGTCCATCCAGGCCTTATGTGCCTATGAGGGCTTGACCTCGAATGCTGTGCCTGTCTGTCGCAGCCTTATGTCCCTAAAAGGGTTTGTCCTCTATCCTCAAATGCTGAGCCTGCCTGTCCTTCCAGGCTTTACATCCCTAAGAGGGCTTGACCTCTATCCTCGAATGCTGTGCCTGTCCGTCCAGGACTTATGTCCCTAAAAGTGCTTGACCTCGATCCTCAAATACTGTGCCAGTCCACCCTGGCCTTATGTCCCTAAAAGGGCCTTACCTCAAATGCTGTGCCTGTCCGTACATGCCTTATGTCCCTACGAAGGCTTGACCTCTGTCCTCAAATGCTGTGCCTGTCCATCCAGGTCTTATGTCAATACGAGGGCGGAAAGCAGGCGGAAATATGCTGCTGCTGGCGCGCCATCACCCGACCCGGGGGCTAGTCCAGAGGCCTCGACCACGCCCCTGGGCCGGCGCCACGCCTACGGGCCTGCCCCCGAAACGCCGCGTCACTCGCGGCATGCCCCCGACACGCCCCTCCATGCAAGCCCTGGGACTTACGCGCGTCCCGGGGCTTGCGCGTGCCGCCGAGCCTATGCAAAATAGGCTCAGCGTGCGCAGGGTGGGTTTGGGGTAGGTTTTCAGGGGGTACGTGCGTATCGTACGCGCGTACCCCTTTGAAAATCTACCCCATAAGGTACATGCGTAACCCTTTTAAATCCCCCCTGCGCGCGCCGAGCCTATTTTGCATAAGCTTGGTGGCGCGCTCAAGCCCCGGGACGTGAGTAAGTCCCGGGGCTTGCAAAAAGGGGCGGTTGAGGGCATGGCCAGGGGGCACGGTTTAGGATCAGGGGCATATTCGGGGGCATGTGAGTGGTCCGGGGGCATGACCGAGTGCCCCTACACAGCGGCCTGTGTTGGGGCCTGCCGCGCCGGCGCACGTAAGTTACTACTGCCCAGAGGCAGTAGTAACTTTTAAGATAAAGGTAGGGAGGGGGTTTAGATAGGGCCGGGGGGGGGGGGGGGTTAGGTAGGGGAAGGGAGGGGAAGGGAGGGGAAGGTGTGGGGGGGTGAATGGAACGGGCAGCGTGCGCAGGGCTCGGCGTGCACAAGGTGCACAAATGTACACGCGTATCTTATAAAATCCTGCGTAGATTTGTAAAATCTACCCCTAAGATTCTATTATAGCTATTTATTTATTTATTTGAAATATTTGTATTTTGCCTATAATAAAGTGCTAAGCAAATTACAATCTAAAATATATAAACAACAAAAACAGTTAATAAAACACAATATCAGAATTTAAGAATTATACCAACAACAATGTTAAACATTATACAAGTATATGCTATTAGCATTGCGCATAACTTCAGTTTCTACTAACCATCATCCAGATTTCTGCCAAAGGCCTTTTTAAAAAGGTGTCCCTTCAGATGCTTGTGAAACATTTCAATATCAGTCATGGAGCACAAAACCTCTGGCAAAGCGTTCCATAGTAAAGACCTGATAGAGAAAATGAAATTCTATTTAAGGGAATAAACCAGGAACTTCTCTTGCCACTTTACTTATTCATTTATTTTATTTATTTATTCACTTTTTGTATACCGATATTTGTGAGAGCTTCATATCGGTTTACATCACATGTCATTGTACAAATCCAGCAATGCATACATTAAATAATCAATGACTAAACTAAGCTAAAAACAATCTTAAATCATTTAAAACATATTATAAAACATTGTTACTATAAAACAATTATTAAATAAAATTTAGATTCTGACATCAAACTAATTATAGCTGCCCATAAAACTAATAAATAATGTAAAAGTATGTAAGTACAATAAAATAAATTATATACTAGAGCGATGGGACCAGCCTGACTATGAAAATGCTTGTTCGAATAGCCATGTCGAGTTTTTTCTTAAAAGAATGTGGGTGTGACTCAAGCCTTATGTCAAGAGGTAATGCATTTCATATATTTGGACCTGCTAGGGATAAAGCTCTGTCTGGAATAGTGTTTAAATGTGCTAATTTTGGGGATGGTATGGATAACAATGCCTTGCCAGAGAACCGTAAATTTCATTGAGGAGTATTAATGTGAAGGGCAGCATTAAGCCATTCAATTTTGTCACCGTATATTGTGTTGTATATTAGGGTCAAGCATTTGTAGTGAGATCTATAGTAAATGGGAAGCCAATGGAGGTCTTTCAGAATCGGAGTTACGTGATCGCATTTTTTACTATTAGTTAGAAGTCAAGCTGTGGCGTTTTGTAGAAGTTGTAAAGGGTGAATCGTTGATACAGGGAGGCCTAATAGAAGGGCATTACTGTAATCAAGTTTGGAAAATAAAAGGGCCTGGAGAATTGTTCTAAAATCATTGGTATGTAATAAAGGTTTGAGGTTTTTTTTAATTTGTAATTTGTGAAATCCCTCCTTTATTATAGTTTTAATGGACTTCTTAAAATTAAATTTGCTATCTAAAATGATACCTAAATCTCTTACTTCATGAATGATAGTATGGGTATTATGTAAGGATTCTATTTCCAACATTGTTTTATCATTGAGCTTGTTACAAATTAGTAAAGTTTCTGTTCTGGAATGGTTTAGGGATAAGAACATCTGAGTGAGTAATTGTTGAATTGAGTTGAAATATATATTCCAGAGTTTCAGAGTGTTTTCAATAGATCTACTTCTTTTTGATAGGGAGGTTTACATTGATTTTGCTGATGATGGCACAGCTAAACCAAGTGGCAGAAAATGGGATATGAGGCTGATAAACAGAGTACAAAACACAATCAGGTCGATACAGTACAGTGTGCACTGTTAACCCACGTTTGGACGCACGTTTTCGGCACGCCATCTTAATAGCATGTCAAAAACGTGCGTCCAGCCCCCTCCCCCCCCCCCCCCCGAAACTAATAGCGCCTGCAACATGCAAATGCATGTTGATGGGCCTATTAGTTATTCCTGTGCAATTCAGTAAGTAAAATGTGCAGCCAAGCTGCACATTTTACTTTCAGAAATTAGTGCCTACCCAAAGGTAGGCGTTAATTTCTGCCGGCATCGGGAAAGTGCAGAGAAAAGCAGTAAAAACTGCTTTTCTGTACACCCTCCAACTTAATAGCATGGCCATATTAAGTCCGAGGTCCCAAAAGTTAAAAATAATTAAAAAAAATAAATTTTAAATCGGCCCGCGGCTCAAAAACCGGATGCTCAATTTTGCCAGCGTCCGGTTTCCAAACCCATGGTTGTCAGCAGGTTTGAGAACCAAAGCCAGCAAAATTTAGTGTCGGCTGTTAAACTCACGGACAGCCACCGCTTCTGTCAAAAAAGAGGCGCTAGGGATGCGGGCCCTAATTTGAATTTTTTTTTTACTGAATCGCTTGCACAGGAGAGTGGCCTGTGCACATGCCGGGAGAGTGGGTGCTTGCCTGCTCTCCCATGGCTTTTACTGTATTGGCCTGAGTGTAAAAGCTCATAAGTAATTCCAATGTAAGAAATAAACAAAAAAGCATTTGTCCAACTGCTATCAATTTTTCTTTTCTTTTTTTTTAATTTTTACTTTTACAGCAAGAATAATCCTGTTTGGAAACAAAGGAATACAGCATAAGTATCCTAAGAACAAGTAAATAAAACATAGTAGTTAACTCCCGTTAGCACGCAAAGAAGAAAAAAGCCTAACATGAAAGGTCTAGATATAATTCTTAAAATGCCATTACAAGATAGTCGAGGCATTGGTAACTTTCTTTTGATTATGGAAAAACCATAACTGATCAGGGGAAAAATATTGTTACCTAGAGCCAGCATATTTCACAATATATTTACAAGGGTATTTAGGTAAAAAAGAAGATTCAAGAGCTAATGTTAACTGGTGCATTGAAAGAACGCGCATATCCCGATTAATCGATTAATCCCGATTAAATGAGCATATCCCGATTAATCTACTTCACCCCATCCGCCCCTTGCTATCCAACCCAACCTAAAGTCAAGATGTTCAGCACTCAAAAATGATTACCCATGTACATACTACTTTGATGTTTTATTGCCCTCTGCATTGAGAATCTTAGTTCCTTATGTTACTGAGTTTTTGTTCACTTGTTGTTACGCTACTTTTCCACTCTGCACTTGTGTGATCCCCCGCCCCAGTTTCTTTACGCCCTGTTAATATGAACTTTCAAACCTGCTGTTCAAATGTGAACCGGTATGATGTCCCCACTAATACCGGTATAGAAAAGTCTTTAAATAAATAACTTTCTCCTCTTTTGCATGCATTTTGTAACATCTGGATAAATTCAAATTTTCTTCTTTAAACATAACAGCCAACAAAGTTCCCTTTTCTTCTTTCAGTAAGGCTGTATAGGGGAAGTCCTGATGAACTTCTACCTCTGTTTCTAGCCATCAAGAAGAAAACTGTAATCATAGGAGGGCAATTCCCATCTGGCAGCCCCAAAATCTGGATAAAATATTTCTTTACTCTGTTTCTAGGGGAACTCCCAAGAATTTTAGGAAGGTTCAGAAATTGTAAATTCAAATGCCTGAAATGTTTCTCAAACTTCTCCAACTTCCTATGGACCAAATTTTTATCTTGAAGCAAAGCCAAATTAACTTCCTGTATTTCATGAATTTCTTTGCCCATAAACTTCATCTTCCTTTTCAATTCCTGGGTCATTTCTGACTGAAGCTTACACATCTCAGAAGCAGTTTCAACCAAAGGCATCAATATCAGCAGCACAATTAAAAACTGAATTATCAACAAGGACTACAAGCTATCTAAGGTCACCTCCAAGAGTCTGGCTGTTACGCCTGTCAGTTGCAGATGGCTGTGACCTCTCATGCTCATCAGCTTTACTGAAGCTTCTCTGAGGTGCACCCCGTGCCCTGGGCCACTACCATTCCTCTTCAGTACAAGTTGTTCCTGTATATCCTGTGCTACAGGGTATTGCCGTACCAGCTACAAGATCCACTTCCGGGTTCCTGCACCTCAGACTATACCATTATCATCTTCAGTATAGTCATCCTCGGCGTACCACGCTATGCAGGCCACTACCGGATTTGCACTTCTGAGGTAATCTCTACTCATCTGAAGGGACTTCTTTGCATACCCCGCTCTGCGGGCCACTACCAGATCTTCACATCACTGATATCACCCTGGGTATACCCCATTGCTCAGAACTGTACTTATTTGCATCTCCCACTCCATGGACTCTGTTTTCCTTCCTTCATAATAAAGTCTCTATCATACAGTTGTGTCCTACGTCGCTGAGACCGTGCCTACCGATGGTGAGGCCCACAGGGTTCCTCCCTGTGGGTGGAGACATCTCTCATCTTGGCCCAGGGTTCATATCTTTGCAAAAACATAACACTGGCCAAGGAAATTATGGTTTGTGCAGAAGATTAGAAGTCATCTTGTCAATTTCCACATCAATCTTCCATAGTGATTGAGCTCCCTCAGCAGGTTGTTCATCCACATCTCTAGCAATGACTAATTCATCTCACAGTGCCTCAATCCAGGCACTGGCCCCCTCCAATGAATCCCCAACACATCATCACTCTGCACCTGTTCCTGCCTCAGAGGTAGGTGACTGGGCGGGGATTTAATGTGACATCAAGGACCGGCAGGGTTGATGCTCCCTACATAGAAATGGCAATGGGTGAATACCCCCCAACACTTCATCTGACCATTGATTCCAAGGTATGTTGGCCAGGCAATTAGGCAGCCAATTCTAAAGGATATTGCCTTGGCTTATTCTTCCTATTCAGGGGTGTAAAAATGATAAAGAAAGTCAAACCAGGTAAAAAAAAAATTTAGACAAACACATGGGGAGCCGTTCATGCCACGATCTTGACTCCTCTACCTCCTTATCAACTTTTCTGTCTTTGCCTTAGGTACCCCCATCAAGCATTATGCAACTTGTGTGATAGAATTTGTTGCTATGGTTCAAAGCCAAAAGAACTTTTAATGATGTCTTACTGCAACAACTGAATAAAATGCATTCTCTGTGGGGGATTTAGTTGGCCCAAAATACATTCTTCTTAAGAAGAGCTTCTTGCTGGATAATACTATGGAAAGCTTACTCAGATTCTTCCATTGCTAATGAGGGCTTGTAGTTACTGTTAATGGAGACACAGGAGAGTACAACTGGTGAGGATGTTGCTGCTGTTTCTAGCCTAGTGTTTTCTACATCCTCCTGCTAATGAAAAAGTGGTATCCCTCTGTTCCAATTCCTACATTTCCTGTCCTTGTAGTCTGTATAAAACCTTTTTTGTTTCAATTCTGATAGAGTTGGCATTTGTTCAAGTTTCACTTCTTCCACTTCTGTTTGAATTAAGTTTCCTTTCATTTTTTTCAGGGGGATGGAGGTGAAGTAAAGCTGATTTCTCAAAGTGTTTGCCAGAAATAATCCTTGATAAATAAGGCCCATCAGGGAGCTCCCATAGCCTGCATTTTTAATTAAGCAATCCCGTTTTCATCAATATTTACTGAAGAAAAGAAATGTCACATTTTTTACTTTTTCCTCCACGTATTTTTCTGTTCCATAAGCCCAGTCTTGAGTGTATCCCCTGATTCTAATGTTGATGCTGCTTTTACTTCTGAACATGCTGTAACAAGAACCTTACCTCATCCAGTCCACACATATGATTCAATCTGGTGGCAGCTGTGTGACAATAAAACAAGCACTGTTATTAATTTATTTGATTTATGTTTCGCTTTTCAGGCACTTCAGAGTGGATTACATTCAGGTAGTGAAGGTATTTCACCATCATCAGATGGCATACGATTTAAGGGGCTTATTTACTAATGGTTTTCTCCCATTTAATGTCTATGGGAAAATGATTAGTGAATAGGCTCTTAGTTTATACCTGAGACAATAAAGAGTGAAGTGGCTTGCCCAAGGTCAAAGGAGCAGCACTGGGATTAGAACTCTGATTTCCCTGGTTTACAGCTTGCTGCTCTAACCATTAGGCTAATCCTTCTGTATATTCTTAGCTATGTGCACAGTTTTTAAAAAGGACACTGCCAAAGCATTATTATTAATTTTTTCTGCCTCTGAAAGCATTGAAATTAGCATATGATCTGAGGAATAGCCTCTTTGTATCATAGATGGGCAAGGGAATGGTTTGATGGTGATGGTAAAGACTGAAACAAAGAATTCAGATAGGGCCTGATATTCAGCACTACTTAACTGGTTAAGGGTCAGATTCATTAAGGCTTTTCTCACATTTTGTGTCTATGGCAAAAACCCTTAGTAAATCAGATACTAATTTAGGGGTGTTCCAGGGTCATAACTGGGAGGAGTGGAGTTAGCCGGCTAAGTGATCCAGCTAACTCCAATATTCAAAATTAGCTGGCTAACAACCAGCTAAGTTTAGTTAGGCCAAAGAGCTTTCCTAAAGTTAACGGATAAAGTTAACTGGCTAACTTCTGAATGTGGCTGTACTATTGAATATGCCTCCAAAGTTTGCCAGATAAGTTTATCTGGCTAACTTTGTTATCCGGACAGTGAATGAAAATGGTCTTTGATATATCCAAGTTGACTGAGTAGGGTATCATTGACTCAGGTAGTGGTATTGACATATGGAAGAAGAGCAGGAGCAGACATCACAAATACAATAATTGTAATAACATATGGAGTTAGTACAGGATATAGACAAATAAACAAGTAGTGATGTTAAGCTAGAAACATAATACATTTATTAAGGTGGACTTGAGGAAATCTACTGCTTATCCCTGAGATAAAAAGCATGGAATCTACCTACCCCTGGGAAATCTGCCAGGTATTAGTAACCTGGATTGGTCATTGTTGGAAACAGGATATTGGGCTTGATGGACTTTTGTTCTGATCCAGTATTGCAAGTCTTATGCTCTTATGATTTGTATCATAACTGCTAGATAAATTGAATGTGGAGGGGGGAAAAATGTATTTTCATTTTCAAGAGTTTTTTTTCCCCATGAAGTTTGTTTCATGGATTGTTTGATTAATTTGCTCAGAGGCTAGGTCCTGACACCTGAACCTCAGCCTAGGCTGGAGTCTGGACCCAAGCCCAATCCCGCAATCCAGTCCAAAAGCTGGGTCTTGATGCTGGGGGTCTCTGCCCGGACACAGACCAAATGCTGAAAACAGGAATGGAGGCCAAGTCTTGATGCTGGGGCATGACCCATACCTATGCACAACACTGAGAAGAGAAATGGAGACCAGATTCTAATGTCAGGTCCTCAGCCCAGACCCAGGCCTGACGCTGTGACATGGACTGAAGGCCAGGTCCCAATGTCTGGGTCTCAGCCTATGCCAGAGCCCAGACCCAGGCCTGATGCTGCAACCCCGGACAGGAGGACGGGTTCTGATGTCAGGGTCTCAGCCTGGACCCATGCCCAATGCCGCAATCTAGCCTGTAGACTCAGTCCTGATGCCTGGGCCTTGGCCTAGGCCAGATCCCAGACCCAAGCCTGACACCGTGAACTGACCCGTACATAGGCCCAACACTGTGAACCAGCCCAGAGGCCAGGTCCCGACGCCTTGGTCTCAACTAGGCTAGAGCCCAGACCTGGGCCTGATGTCACAACCTGGCCTGGAGGCTGGGTTCCAACACCTGTGCCTTGTCCCAGACTCAGACCTGATGCCAAGACCTAGTCCAGAATTTGGGTCCAAACACTTGAGCCTTGGCCTGTACCCAGGCCCAATGCCAGGTCACAGCCTGGAGGCAAAGGCCTGACACCTGGGTCTTGATCCACGGTTAGGCCAAGGTCTCATATGCCAGGCCTCAGAGTGCTCCTTTTCGTTTTCTTTCTTCAGGTCTTCAAGGTCTTCAAGCCAGCTTACACTGTCCTTTGGATTTATGCTGGAGTTAATTAGTTCCAGTGCATGGCGCCATTTTGATGAACGGCATGACTCCAGAGGACAGCATCCATTGGCTTGAAGAGTCGAAGAAAGAAGATGAAGAGGAGCACTCTGAGGCCTGGGCTCTAAGGCCTGGGTATGACTCTGGGCCAATGCCCAGGCATCGAGACTCAACTTCTGGGTAGCTCCCAGCATCAAGTCTGGGTCCAAACTCCGGCCTAGGCTGAGGCCCCAGTGTTACGACCTGGCCTTTGTCAGATACCCAATGGATCAGATAAGTTTATTATTATTTTTTTTATTTTGGGAGTGTCAGCCAAGCCCCAGCATCAGCCAAGCCTTGGCCCAGACCCCAGCATCACTCTCGGACATAGGCTGTGGCCCATGCTTTGGGTTAGGGCATATACACTAGGTGAGGCTCTGGCTTCAGGCCTAGGCTTGGGCCCAACACATTAAGTTTAAGACAAATTTTACAAATAGGGTTTGATTCATTTGGGGGCCCCCCAATTCATTTTGGGTCCCCAGAAAGAATTGAATGAACCCTATTCCTCACATTTTGTGCATTCTTTTTAAACAATACACAACCCTATCAGGTACTAAGTTTGGATTTAGCCAGCTAATTGGTACCCTTTGAATATCCAGCAGCGATCAGCTGATACCATTTCACCAGCTATCTTTTTATTTGACTAAAAGTTAGCCAGTTAAATGAGAGATGGGATGGGAAGGAATGTGACATTCTGGGATGAAGCCACTTGTCCAGCTTAGTACCTGATTTCTGGGTACAGTAACTTTTAAACAGCCACACGAATGTACATTTACTCGCATATGCCACTCTCACAAATGGATGCAGATATTTTATATCATACACAAGTATACATGCTCATGTTATAAAATAGGTTGTACACATGTATATGCGCACACGATTTTATTTGGACGCATGCATATGTGCGAAAATGATGGTTCTACCATGTAAGTGGGTAGGGGATTTTAAACACAACGTGCATGTAATAGCACTTTTTCCCAGTTCATTCCCTGTTTGACCAGTTAATGGATCAGACTTCTTAATCCCCTCCACCTGTTAATTAGCCTCCCTTTTAGCTTTTCACCCCGACCTATAAAAACCCGCTCACTTACCTAATTTTTTAAATTATTTTTTTTATTTATTTTATTTAGTGATTTCCAACAATTAAACAAAACATGCAGCTCTTTACAAAAACATAAAAATATTAACCATCACTAATCTCATCCCTCCCAATTTACCTTCCTTCCGGGGTTGGAAACATAAATCCTCTTCAATTGTCTAGAATACTCCAAGAATAATGGAAGAGACTATAATACTATTAGAAATCGGAAACCACAAAAGTTAGAGTAAAGTCATTAGGCAGTTCCACTGCCAGCTTCTCAACGTTTCCCCTCCACATTGCTCACTGTAAGGCAAAGAGAGCTTTAGCATTCAGAGACAATAGATAAGCATGCCTTATTTCCATAAAAAATTCACATTTAGAAGGTAAAGAACAGTGGGCTTTAAAGGGTTCAAAATCCGCCATCTTATACAGTTTTAATTTTCAAAGGATGAAGGTTGGCTTCTCCGCTGTAATCCAATGATCCAAAATCAATTTTTTGGTCAACAAAAATGCTTACTGTAAGAACAATCATTGAGGTTTTTTAGATGTAGAATAGATCTCCTTCGAATAGTTAAACAGACAAATATGGGAAGACATTGTTTTAGAAAAATTAACCAATTTTTCTAGATATCACAATATGTCAGCCCAATAGGACCTCATCTCTACAACATCCCAAAAACAGTGAAAAATAGTACTTGGAGCAAGTGAACATTTTATATATTTATCAGTAGGCATCAATTTTACCTTAAAAGCCCAGACAGAAGAAACATACAGACGACGAGAAATCTAAAACATGTTTCTCTAAGTAGCACATTTTCCGAGAGATTGCTAATATTCATAAAACAGTTTTTCAGTATTTTATAAGAAATAGGGACATCTAACTCCTGATTCCAATTGGAGACCAATTCATTCAGCAGAGTCTGCTGTGTAATATCTTTAATATCTTTTTTCAAAGAAGCACAAGATATTTTCTGCCCGGGACGTATCTGAAGAAACTGAGTTATCTGGTCAATTTTGACTGACTGTGACTGTTTATAAAAATCATGCTTGATAAAGTGTCTAACTTGTAAATAGGCATAAAACTCTCTATGTTAAATCAATCTCAGTTCTAAGTTCATTGAATGGCCGTATCACACCAGGGTTCGCTTGTGTGAACTGCCGAAACACACTCAATTCTTTATTTGCCCACTTTAAAAAAAAGCAAGTTTTCCAAATTTGGATAGTCTGCTATGGTAAGAAAGGGTGATACCTCCCAATTAGCCTGAAGCTTACTACATAAAACGTTCCATGTCTGTCTACAGGTGGAAATGATGGGATTGCACCGAACATACTCGGGTAACATATGTCAGGCACATGCAGCAAATTTCACAGTGTTAACAGATGGCACAAGGCCTGTAAAAACCTGTAGATGAAAACATATGTGACCCAAACAGCCAATCCCATACATGTCGGAGCAGGCAGGCAAGATTGTAAGTCTACAATTAGGGCAATCCATCCCACCTTCGTCCCAGGATAACTGAAATTTACTGAGAGGCAAGCGTGCCCTCTGTCCCCCCCATAACAATTTTCCGAGGGCCTTTTCTGTGTCTGCTGTGTGTTTACGTTTGACGCATACAGGTAACATTTGTAGCACATATAGCCACATAGGGAGCTCCATCATCTTAAACAGATGAATCCTTCCACTTATAGAAAGGGGCAACTACTGCCATTCCAACAATTTCCTTATTTATTTTTATTCTTAGATGCTATCCATAGCAGAAGTAAAGTTATGTAACAGTAGACCCTGGGGCGTGCTTATGCATGTAAATACTTACGCACACATTTCAAGTTTACTTACTGGAACTCCTATGTCCTGCCCATGCTCTGCCCAGACCACATCAGTGCCCTGTCCCTTTTTCAGTTTTTTGATTTGTGTGCATACTATGAGATACATGCATACTCATGCGCTTTTCAAAATCCACACGATGTGCGCCGGCCCGAGAGACATGCGTATATCCTGGCTTTGATGCATGCTGAGCTCTTAAAATTTGTTTATAAGGGTTTTTCCCATAGACATAAAAGCCTTAGGGGTAGATCTTAAAAACATACGCGCGCGCGTACTTTTGTTCGCGCACCAGGCGCGAACAAAAGTAAGCTGGATTTTATAAGATACGCGCGTAGCCACGCGTATCTTATAAAATCCAGGGTCGGCGTGCGCAAGGGGGTGCACATTTGTGCAACCTGCACGCGCTGAGCCCAGCGCGCGCCGCCTGTTCCCTCCGAGGCCGCTCCGATTTCGGAGCGGCCTCGGAGGGAACTTTCCTTCGCTCTCCCCCCACCTTTCCCTCCCTTCCCCTACCTAACCCACCCCCCCGGCCCTATCTAAACCCCCCCTTACCTTTGTTGGCAGATTTACGCCTGCTGAAAGCAGACGTAAATCTGCGCGCGCCAGCGGACTGCTGATGCGCCATCACCCGACCCGGGGGCTGGTCCGGAGGCCTCGACCACGCCCCCGGGCCAGTGCCACACCCACGGGCACGCCCCCAAAACACCGCGTCACGCCCCCGAAATGCCGCGTCATTCCGCAACGCCCCCGACACGCCCCTTTTACGAAGCCCCGGGACTTACGCGCATCCCGGGACTCTGCGCGCGCCGGCGGCCTATGCAAAATAGGCGTGCCGGTGCGCAGGGCATTTAAAATCCGCCCCTTAATGAATCTGGCCCTTAGCTGGATAAATGCCAATATTAGTGTTATCTGGAGTAGTTAGATGGATAAGTATAGATCTGTTATTCAGCTGTCCTAAAGTTAACAGGCAGTGCTGGCAGAACCACTAGGTGAACTAGGCCTGGGCCTAAGGTGCCTGCTGATAGGGGTGGCAGCGTGACCTGGGGGTGATGGCGCAACTGGGGGGGGGGGGGGAGGTGTTACTGGGGGGAGGTGGTGTGACAAGGGGGGGGTGCAAGGAAAAAGGTGCCTAGGGCACCTAATCCCCTTTCACCGGCCCTGTTAGCTGGGTAAACTTATCCAGTTACAAATAAGATAGCTGAGTATATTCAGCAATTTGGCTCTGCCACTCAATATCTCAGCCAAGTTTATTTAAATACTTTTTGATATACTGATACTCAAGACTGGTGACTTATTGTACCGGTTTACATTGAAACAAGGGGTAACCAATTAACTATGAAAATAAAGTTACAAAGAACAAAGGGTTTACAGGATGGGAGAGTAGAGAGCGAAAGCAAACAATTAGTATAATAAGTTATACATAACTAAGTTTAAAATAACGGATAATTTTATCCAGCTAACTTTTTCAGCTGGATAGTGGCTCACTATCAGCCACATAATTTTTCTGATATTGCCTTGTCAACTCCCTAGTACCCCTTTTATCCTGTGGTCATCTCGCAATCCATCTGACCCCGCTCACAAACTTCTTGCTTTGAATGCACTTGAAAGAGTTTTAATTATTAGATTTTGACTCTATGGTTAGCTTCTTTTTAAATTCTCTCTTGGCTTAGCTTTTTGATATTTTATATCTAACTTGTAGTACTTATGTACTTTCCTATCTACCTCAGTTGAAACAATTTTCAAATTTCTGATGACTTCGTTTTGAATTTAACTGTATTTTTTACCTCACATAGGGCCTCATTTTCCAAGCTGCTCGCACGCGATAAGGGACCTTTCGCACGCGAAAAGTCCCTTATCACGTGCGATACCAGGATGGGGGAGGAGTCGGGGGGTTACCGGGGCCGACTCTGCACTGACGCCGCGGACAGCGAAAAGGTAGGTGCCTTTTCGCTGCCTATTTCTCTCCCAATAGCTACATCTCCTATGGTGGCTCTATTGCGTGCGAAACCGGCAGCGATCACACCGCGATGGTGTGATCACTGCTGGCTAGCGCAGGCCCACCCCCCATTTCGGCCCCCTGCCCCTCATCTTCTAAAGTATCACAGGCCTGCGATACTTTAGAAAATGAGGCCCATAGTGCTAAAAATTGTATTCTCCAGGGTCAGTCTTGTAGATAGATACCCTGTTTCCCCGAAAATAAGACAGTGTCTTATATTAATTTTTGCTACCAAAGATGCACTAGGCCTTATTTTCAGGGGATGCCTTATTTTTCCATGAAAAATTCACATATATGGTTGAACAAAAAAATGAACATTTATTATATTTATTTATTTATTTAACATTTTTATATACCGATCTTCATGAAAAAAATTCATATCAGATCGGTTTACATGTAACAAGGAGTATAACTTAATCAACCATTTAACAAGAGCGAAAGTTACATATAACAAGGAGGTTTTAACTTGGGGGCAAGGTTAGCCTGAGATATAGGACAGCATAACTGAATAAACTAGATAATGCAATAAGACAAAGAAGAGCGGCATAAATATAATGACTAAACTTGAGGGGCGTTTATTTATTTATTTATTTTACAGTTTTATATACCGAAGTTCTGGTAACAGAGTTACTAATCATTTCGGTTTACATTACAAAAATTGAATTGACAGTATATAGAATAATGTCTTACAATGAACAAGGTAAATCGAACTTGGAAAAATAAATAATAATAATAACGTAAATGAACAAGGAGAGTATAATTTAAATACAATATATTTTGAGGAAAAGTGAACATAATTGCTGGTACTGATTTTGTCGAGACTGAAGTCGGCGGTCATGGAGATTCAAAGCTTGGTTATTGGTTTAAGAGAATGCTTGGTTGTTAGTTAGTAAGCAGTAAGCAGTAAGCAGTAAGTATATTCTGAATAGTTGTCTGGTTATGCTGGTTTGTGATGACACTCTCACTCCCACATGCTGTCTTGCTCAAGCACAGGCTCTCACTGTCACATGCTGTCTCTCTCACACACACAGAGGCTCTTACATGCTGTCTCTGCAAACATTCAGGTCCTCACTCCCACACACAGTCTCTCAACTCATCTCATGCACGCACACACACACACACACACACACACACACTCTACAGACCCTCAGCCTCTCTCTCACCTCTGGGCCTCCTCTTCGCAGGTCGCCACAGGATGGGCTCTGCAGCGACCCTGCTACCGGGCCTCTTCCTCTTCTTGGGCCACAGCGGCCCTGCTGCTGGGGCCTCTTCCTCTTCTCGGGCCACAGTGGCCCTGCTGCCGGGGCCTCTTCCTCTTCTCGGGCTCAGCGGCCCTGCTGCCGGGGCCTCTTCCTCTTCTCGGGCCGCTGCAATGATTTGCGGCGGCCCATAAGCGTTCTCCTCTTCTGCACGTGCTGATGCTCCTCCTCCTTCCTGCCCACGCGGCTCCGGCAACGTTTACTTCCGGGGCCGCGCAGGCAGGAAGGAGGAGGAGCATCAGCGCGTTTGAACACAATCTTTTTCTTCGGGCCGTGGTGACGTGAGCTCCACCACGGCCCTGCCGATCTGCCTGCTACACTGACGGCCGCATGAGCCTCCCTGCGCCCAGGGGCATTGGCTCCCCTCGGGATACCACTGCTCGTGGTGCCCCCTAATACTTTATACAGTAATTTTAAAAAATAAATAAATAATCACATGACAGGAGGGACCGGCCCACCGGGGGAAGCCCGATCCCCCGATAGGTCAATCCACCCCTGTTTACAAGGGATGGCCAAGGAAAGGAACATCAGACTTGGAGGTCTTCATGTCCTGCATGCAGCTGCTCTGCAACGAACGGTGAAGCTAGGGGGCAACGGCGGCAGGGTAAAAAGAATCACAGCTGCATGCTCTGGTGTTCTGTGCGACGGGCATGCTCCCAAATAAAATCTTTGCTAGGTCTTACTTTCGGGGGAGGTCTTATATTTAGCAATTCGGCAAAACCTCTACTACAGTGGTCCCCAAACCTGTCCTGGTGGGCCACCAGCCAGTCATGTTTTTGGGATATCCACAATGAATATGCATGAGAGAACATTTGCATGTTATGGAGGCAGTGCATGCAAATTTTCTCTCATGCATATTCATTGAGGATATCCCAAAAACCCGACTGGCTGGTGGCCCTCCAGGACAGGTTTGGGGACCACTGCTCTACTAGGTCTTATTTTCGGGGGATGTCTTATTTTCGGGGAAACACGGTACTTATCTGTCCACATCATCCTATGTCTTTTTTGAAAAAACAATTATGAATGCTGGTAGCATTTGTCAGTCACTATCACAAACTTCTGCCAACCCAAAACTCAGAAAAACATGTGTAACCCCATGAAAGTGTGCTTGTCCTGCACAGGTAGGGCCATAATAGAATTTATAAATGCTTTGAGGCAGGAACACTGGCTAGCTCTTCTTTATGACTCCTTCCCCAGGATATAGATTCTTTTTTAGGGGGGAAAGAGTTAACTTTCATGACCCAGTACAGTAACTAAAATCCTTATGGTTGTCCCTGGGAAAGGGGTAATTTATCTTCACTGTGTGTGCTGCATGCCCGAATGTGTTATTGGATGCACTGGGTTAGTGTCCAAAATTAAAGTTTTCCTGTGAACATAATTGCAATTTGGCACAATAAATAAGTTTCTAGCACCACAGTCTTCTCGCTTTGGTTGCAAAGAGTCCATTTACCCTCTTAGATTAGGTGAAACGGAGGTCCCAGTGAGCAGGTAACCCTTAAACTGATCAGAATAACCCCTTCCAAAGATGGCCGAAAATCCTATCTATGCACAGAGAGTTCATTTTCTCTCTCCACAAGGGGTGAAGACTGTGGATGGGTGTCCTCAAGGATCTTTACAGTTATCTTACTCATAGGGCCAGATTTTTAAACCTACACACGGGTGTAGATTTGTGCGTGCAACCCGGCACGATGTTATAAAATCCGGGGTCGGCGCATGCAAGTGGGAGCATACTTATGCATCTTGCTTGAGCTGAGCTCTAGGGGAGCCCCGATGGCTTTCCCTGTTCCCTCTGATGCCGCTCCGAAATTGGAGCGGCCTTGGAAGGAACTTTCCTTCCGCCTCCCCACCTTCCCCTCCCTTCCCCTACCTGACCTGCCCCCCAGCCCTATCCAAACACCCCCCCCCCCCCCCCGATCTTTATTGATGAAGTTGTGCCTGCCTCCGAGCAGGTGTAGGTTGCGCACGCCAGCCAAGTGCCGGCGCGCAAGCCCCCAGCACAACCGCTGTGTCAGAGGCCCCCGCCCCGCACCTGGCCCGCCCACTCCCTGCCCATTTTTTCAAGACCCGGGACATACGTGCATCCTGGGGCTTGCGCGCGTCGCCGGGCCTATGCAAAATAGGCTCGGCGCGCGCAGGAGCGGGTTTTCAGTGTCATGCGCATAATATACGTGCGGAACCCTTTGAAAATCCGCCCCATTGTTAGCAGCTCTTCAAATTCCTTAGATGTCTCATAGACTCAGTCTCTTCTCTGGTCCACTGATCAGAGAGATCCCTGGATGCAGGTAACCTCCCTTCTCCAAATGCAGGAATGAAGGAGAAGCCAAAAACATGATCCATGATCTTTAACTTAATGTCCCTTTCCCTTAACCAAAATTAACACCAGAGTTACTCCTCACAATGGGTCACCATCTCTGAAGCGTAGGTTTTTTCTGTCCCTAGATGTCCTGGACACAGAGTTCCACATTCCCTGAATCCAAGAAAGGTCCAGATGTCCAGTAAGGATCCTACTATGAAAAAGTCCAAAATGCCTGACAACAACCCAGAGGGCTATTCTTATAAACTCGTGAGTAGACTGGAAGGAAACCCCTCCTGAGCATGGTCAGTATCCCCAGACAGGGTTTGACTGGCTCCTCTGACTGGGTCTGAAAAAACAACAAAGGCAAAAGCTCCTCTCTACCTCCTAACTCTAGACAAACATAAGGAACTGCACTCCGACTCTCAGGAGAGAGCTGTTACAAAGCCTTTCAGGATGACGTCTATTCCAGACCTTACAAAGGGAGGGTCTGAATTTGAATGGATTCTGCCCCATGCACTAACCTATTCTATCTGGCATTTCCCAGGGCTTACTGGTAAACAAAAATGGCTTTCAGTTACACCTATATTCATGTAAGTCAGGAATTTTGGACAGCTGGAAAAGCAAATTCAAGTTTTTCCAATGGTTAAACAAACAATGTCAGTACTATATATTGTATAGTGATGATAGCGTACATGTTGCTGGCAAATTTGCTGCTAGCACTGCTTCTCATGTTATTATAGCACTGTTGCTGAGGAATTACATTTGGTTCATAGTCCACGCGTTCATTGTTGTAATGCCTTCCTTGTAAATGTTAATACTGACTTTCAATTTCTGTCCTCTGTGACTTTTTTAGGCCTGATTCATCAAAGATATAGACAAAGATGGTAATATTCAAAGCGGCATGTGAGCACACATGTGAGCACGTACATTGACCCACGCCCAAGGAAGCGCCCAAGGACGCGGTCATTTTATAACATATGTGCATATATGCATGCATGTTATAAAATAGTTGACCGCATGCACATGTGCGCTCAATTTTAAGTGAGCACGCACCTGTGCGCTCAAATGCTGCTTCTATAATGTAAATGGGGGGATTTTAAAAGGTGAAGAGTCTCTCACCAGTGCAAATTTGAGGACATTTTTATAATATACCAAAAACAAAACAAAAAAATATATTTTCATTAAAAAAGAATTTTCAAAGGTGGGTGATGTGTAGACCGGTTGGTCACTTTCTAAGTGTCACAACGTCAGGCTTGCTGACACCTTTTAGTCTATACTAAAACATTATTTTGGTTTCCACTAATTTTTTGCTGATGGGATTTTAAAAGGCACATGCACCAATAGCCATTTTTCTCAGTTCATTCCCAGTTTGCATATTTAAGGGACAAAACTTTCTAATCCCTCTAGTTTAATAGCCTCCCTTCCTACCTGTTAGCCCCAACCCTTAAATCCCCACTGATTTGCTAGGTTTTTTTTTTATAACAAATGTCCTGCATAGCAGAAGTATAGTTATACAGTAGGCACCTCAAAGTACCCAGGATCACATAAGTACTTACTTCCAAATTTCATGTTTAAATCTCAGAATGGCAACAGAACCTTCTGTAAATCTCAGAATGCCCATGCTCCACCAGGACCTATGTCCCACCCCTTTTTAGACATTTTTCATTTTTGCACACAGCGGCATGTCGTGTGTATCCGGGCGACTTTGAAAATGTGTTCAGTGCATGTGTCAGGCTTTTAAAATTCACCTTAAAGAATGGAACAAAACATCTGAAAATCATTCTGTTTGTGTGAAATAATGTTTGGACGGAGGAGACAGAATAAGGTAGAGAACTCAAATGCTGGAGGAACACCAATGCTGCTAAACTCTATGAGCAAGTTGACATTTTATTTTGATATTTTTTGCTGAATGAAAGAATGAATATGGCATCCAAATTTTAAAATTTCTTCCAAATGTACTGTATCTATTTTTTAAGTTTAAAATCTTTGATTTAGTTGTCCTTGCTTTTTAAATGCAAGTTAGCCCCTACATAAAAGCCAAAAATATATATATATTCACAATGAAAATCAGAATTCACGATTGTTGATTTAAATTGCAAATAGAATAATAGGAAAAAAGTAAAAATCCCAAGCCACTTAGCATCATGAATGGTGGCTCAACTCAACTGTCATAACGACGCTCATATTAAATCTAGCTTTAACCTTCTGTAAATTTAACCTAACTTTAATAAAAACATAGCACAAACTTGTTTCAGAAGCAAAGAGCAATGGAGAGTCATATTAGAATTTCTGACACGTGTACATATGTATAAAAATTGTGTTTATTATCCCAATGCTTAAGAATTCTCTTCTGTTTATTAACGTTATTTATCAAAGGAGATTTTTGTGGGTGTGTTCTTTTTGCAGATACAATTGAGAAACAAATGTAGCACAATAGCTTAATTCCTGCAGCTTTAACCAATTAGATTAAACATTCTGGAAAGGAATTTAGAGTCTCAACATAAAAGACCTCATTCCTTGCCATTTACTCAGTTGAAGTTGCCCTTCCAAAACTAATCCCACCTATAAACTACCTGGTTTAGTTCCTCTGAATCATGGCCTCATGGTTATTTCCCCAAATCTCTTGTTTTTGTCTGTATCTTGTCTATCAGTCTTGTCTATCAGTCTAGATTGCAATCTCCAAGAAGCAGGGAAAGTATCTTATGTTTCTCTCTAAAGTGCAGTGTACGCCTAATTATGCTATATAAATAACAATAGTAAATTCTGTTTTAATTTTATTAATTTTAATTTATTGTTTATGCTCAAGGGCTTTTATTGTTATTTTTTATTGTTGTGCCAGTGTTCTGTTGTACATCATCTTGGACAGGTCTTGTACTTCAGTTGAGTGATATTTAAGAAATGATAGATAGATAAATAAAATAATAATAATAATAATAATAATAATAAATCAGGTCTATTACCTTGTTTTCCAATTCTCCTCCCTTTCATCATTGTTTCCTTTCTGCTTTGACTTGCTCATTTTGTACATTCCTAATGATTGCTGCAACTCCTCTTAACTTGTGAAATGCTGTAGACTATGGTTTGTATAAAAGTAGCTACTAAAACTAAAAGTATTTTTCTTTTATGTCTTATTGTTACTTTACCAAATCTAATTAAAAGTAATCCAAATCCTTTGTACAAAATGATTAAATGAAAAGGCTGTACTATAAAATTATAGTAGCAGTATGGTATCCTTTGATGCAATATTATGAAACAGTTTTACTTGCTTTATACTGCAGTTCATCTTGGAAGGCTATTTGTTGACACTGTACATTGAATCCATAGGAGCATTATGTATTTTCTGAAAAGAATCCTTGAAAGATTCTCAATTTATGATAGTGTAGTTGGAGAATAAAAACTACCTAGGAAGATCAGGTTACAATAGGGAAACTAGCAAAAAATGGACTTTGCAACAGTTTGTAGACAATTATTGGAGAATCCTTCCCTGCAGCAACGTAAAGGACAGAGTGTACTAACTTCATGGTCTCAACACAGCAAGGGCTCATTGCAGTTTTATAAGACAGGATGCCGAGATGTTTGACATTACCAAAAAAAGGTTCTTTTAGCGTTGAAGTCATCCACCGTACCCCATAATAGCTGTCTTGCGGAGCTGAAAGATGTTACAAACCTTCCAGCTGAATGTGATGATGATCCCATTGACAGCATAACACTACAGCAGCATGCATCAGTAGATGGACAGATGAGTCAGACAGATTCTTCCAACAGACTCTGCCTAACTGTGCAACCATAAAAAGCATTTTGAAACACTCTCTTGAATTTGACACTGATGCAGAAATGTCCATGCTATATTCTAAAAACTGACTGTGTGTCTTTAGTAAGTATATGTGTACAGCACATATTGTTATCACCAAGATTGCTATGTCACTGTTGATGTGATTTGTTATTTTTAGTGCATTCATGAAATGGGAAGCCAATGAAGAAAACAATATTCCCAAGTTTATTTTGAAGTCAAATTTATTTATTTATTTATTTAAAGGCTTTTATATACCGGAGTTCATGCACTTGTGCATACCACTTCGGTTTACACAGAACAAGGAACAGAAAATTACATCAAACAGATTGAACAATTAAACAAATATACAATTACATCCAACAATTGGGTATAAATAACATGGCTAACTTAGTAGGAACTTAGAGTTTGAGGTAAAGGAGAGAAATAGTACCAAGTGGTAACAGAACAATGTTAATGGCTAAATAATAAATATAAATAGTAAATACAAATTCTTATAATAAATACAGGTGTTTACAGATTACAGTTTACAAATGATTACAGATTACAGTTTACAGATTACAGTTTACAGTTTACATATTACAGTTTACAGATTACAGTTTACAAATGACAGATTCCAAGTAGAACAAATACTGTACTCTGAGCCACACTTCACTACCAAGGACTTGACTCACTCAAGTTCTTTTTTTAACTTTGGAGAGTGATTATCTGAAAATAAAAATAGCTACTGTCATACAGCAGATATTTGGTAAAAATTTCACACTCAGTAAAAAGAAAGTATGCATCAAGGCCTAAAAGAAAGACATCCAAAGCACACAGGAGAAGTAACCATAAACACTCCCATAATACTCTCTTCTTCATCCACGGATAGTCTCACAAATACATACACATCTTTTGTTTCTGACAAACCTCAGATCCAAAGGGGCATGCATGGAAACATTTTTGGCCCAGTTTATTTCAGTTTGATTGCCATCTTTTATTTAATTTGCATGTTTTACTTCCCAGGTTCATTCATTATATTGTTCCATTCATTTCAATTCAAATCAATGGGGGAAGCAATGCAACCTATTTTGGGCTCTTACACTGGGGTTTTCTAGCCAAGTCTAATGATACTTGCAGGTAGTCATCAGTAGCAAAGGGAATAGTACTTCAAGATAAGAGTAGAGAACAGCTCAAGGCACAGTGAGAAGTGTAAAGCATGGGAAACAATGGCAAAATCACTCCAATGCACCGAGAGACGAACAAAAGGCACCCACAACATTGGCATGATCCCCCCAAGGCACTAAATGAGAAGTAGGTCACCCATAAGAGTGGCATGAAAACCACAAGACAACAAAAGAGGAGCAAAGGTTCAGGGCATATAGCTAAATATTAAGATTGTATTTTTTGAGCTGCTCTCCTGATGCCTGAAAATCAAATGTGAAATAAAATTTTGCTTTCCATTTAATTTTGTTTTGAATTTTTTGAGCATTTTCAGGAATGTAAAGGTGTGGGAATCTCCTTTTGTTTTGGCATTACATTTTTATCTTAAGAGCAAACAACTTTTCCACCAACTGGTGCCATCCGTGAACAATGTGGGCTCATGAGGTGGTTTTGGCTAATATCCTTCTACTTCTAATACGTCTCCACTACTGCTACATCTCTCCATATAGTTTGTCTTCTACTCTTGCACCATTAACAGTGCACATGGAAGCAAGAGGCTGCTGCTCCATTTTTCAGCCAACTGTACCTCTCTGGATGGAATCCCCTCTTTAAAAAATCCCTTATGAGCATATACCTCTCATTACCTCCACTGCTACCTATGTTGATCTCTATGAATGAAAAACCTTGGCTTTTCCTCTTCCATTGCCAAGTTAGCTTCTAGATCACCAGTGGATAATGACTTTTATTGTTATCATATTTTGTACACTCTAATGTGGACACATACTGAGAGCAGATCAGTCACTTTTTTCATAAACAGAGCCTAGTAAATAAAATGATGATGGTGTATGCTGTATAACTATAAGTAAGACTTAGTGCAAGAATCATACACACAAGAATCTGTACATAAGTCACACTGTTGCTTTTACACAGAGAATGTAGGAAGCTACCTCTAAATCACTGCAGTGCACATGCTGCAAGAAACAGAGAGAAAATATGTCTTTTTTTTTCTGCAGCCACTCACAGTCTCAAATGTAGTAGTAGTAGTCTTATTTTATCATACACACTGCAAACCTGTCAGAGTAATTACAGATTCTCCTGCAATTAGGTCGATCAGTTACTCGAACAGCACACTTTCTGTATTCTCCTACAAATTACTGTTTAGCTAATCTTTTTCTTTCACTCTTAAGGTCAATTTTAAAAGCATTGCTCATGCAAAACTGTTCACACGTGTATACGTGGGCCGTGTGCAAGGAGCACAGATTTCACAAAGCTGGAAAATATGCTCTTATGGTTACCCATGTGTGCGTGAGGAATAAGAGGATAAAAAAGGGGAGGGAAAGAAGTGGGCATGGGCAAAACTGGAGTGGGGCCAATTCTTACATGTGTAACTCCAAATTTTAAAAACAAAACCCGTAGTGCATATACACTAGATATCCACTTAACTTTACTGCTGCTCCTGATGAGAAGCAAGTCTGTAGATCTTACATTTTGGGGCTTATAGGTCAGGATGAGGATACCAGGTCAACTGGGCAGCATGCAGGATGAAGAACCAGAGGGGTCTGAAAGACCTCACTATTAACTGGACAAACTGGTGGACTAATTGGAAAACTGGGAATGTGCCTCGCATGAGCATGTTTTAAAATTTGCTGACATATGCGCATGAAAGCCAACATGGTCCTATTGAAGACACACACACACACACACACACACACACTCTAGCTGTGCTCTAGCAACTTCTTAAAATTAGGAGCATACTTCCATATGGTTGGTGAATTTTAAAACATACACATGTAAGTGTGCACACGATTAAAAATTATAGTGTATCCTCCATCGCATGCTGATATGTGAATGTATGTTCACATGTGCGCTGGTTTTATTGTTGACCTCTTAGGTTTTAAAGCAAGATGCTTCATCATTTCTGCCTTCTCTCTCTGAGATTCAGCAGAGGAATAACTGAGAAAATATAGCTGCTGTTCAAAATGCTCTGAGTTTCACTTTTACCTAAAGAAATATCAAGTAATAGCGTGCAGCTGACAACTGGGATAGCTGGTTGAAAAAGAGCTGAGATATGATTGGACCGGCTTCTTCCTTGTCCCATCACCAATGGTTCTACTCTGATTGGCCAAACTGAATGAGATGAAAACAATTTAGATTTCTGAGGGATCACAGCAATTCAATTTGGTTGATCTGAACCAAACCAAAAATTGACTCATTTGTCACATTTGGATCAAAACAAATGCACATCCCTATCAAATATTCCTGCTTCAGGCTGGCATAAGTCTGGACTAGAGTATTTCTACAGCTATGCAGTGATTTAAACTTCTAAAGATTTTTACACTTGAAAAATAGGAAAGCTATTTTGATTTTGATTTTTTACCTTATGACAGAATACCTAAGAAAAGAACTGACATACTAAAGTGTATTAACATTGGCTATTAGGGATGTGCATTTGTTTTAAATAAATTGCACACCCAAACCAAAAGTAGCCTTGCCCAAAAAATACCTTAAATATTTGGGTATTTTCATTTCATAAAATATGACCTTCTCAGCCACCATGGGCTCCCTCTAATGATCATCAGCGCTTATATGGAGCCTTCCAAATGAATACTGTAGAGCATGAGCTTACCTAGCTGAACTGAGCCGAGTCTTGCCAGGGTCTCCCTAGATTCTTCTGACCCTCCTCCAACTCCTCAAAATATTTTCTAGTACCAAGGACCTTCCCAGCCCCCAGTTACTTCTTCTGTGGGGGTAATGAATAAAGAAAGGGGTAGAAGCAATGCTTACTTCCTCCTGCCCCAACACAATACTTTTAAAAATGCAACTATCAAAACAGAAACTTCTCCAATCAATCTCACATTCACCAAAAAGGAAAGCTAGTATTTTATGTCATCATTCTATGTCTTTTAAAAAGTTCAACCTTTATATTGTGTTTTGTATTTATTTCTCATCATTCTATAGACTCAGTCACAGAATCAGAAATTTTGTGAATGTGCATATTAAGGGGCAGATTTTCAAAGGGTTACACGCGTAAGATACACGCGTAACCCCTGAAAAGCTGCCCCTTCCATCCCCTGCACACGCCGAGCCTATCTTGCATAGGCTCGGCAGTGCACGCAAGCCCCGGGCCACGTGTAAGTCCTGGGGCTTTCCTGGGGGGGCATGTCGGGGGCGTGTCGGGGGACATGTCGTGGCCGGTGCGTCATCGGGGGGCGTTCTGGGGGTGGGACCATGGGCATGGTTCTGGCCCAGGGTGTTCCGGGGGCATAGCCGCGGCCTCCGGACCAGCCCCCGGACCGGAACATGGCACTCCGGCAGCTGGCTGGCGCGCACAAGTTACGCCTGCCTTGGGCAGGCGTAACTTTGTAAAATAAAGGAAGGGGGGAATTAGTTAGGGCTGGGAGTGGCTGGGGAGTGGGTTGGATAGGGGAAGGGAGGGGAAGGTGGGGAGGGCCGGAGGAAACGGAGGATGGCTGTGCGGCTCGGCACGCGCAGGCTGCCGATTTTGCACAGCCTTGCACATGCTGACCCTGTATTTTATAACATCAGGATTTATAAAATCAGGAGATTTGTTCACGCCGAGTTGCACGAACAAATCTACTCCCGCACACACCTTTTAAAATCTACCCCTATATGTCCATCCATCACCTCTCCCATGCAGTGGGCCCAAAGCGGTATCAGTTAAAAAGCACTCAGTTCTCATTCACTTGCCATTGTCAAAAATCCTATTCCCCGCTTTTCTATTTTTTTATTTTTTTGTATTATCTTTATTTCTAAGAAAAAAAAAAAGTTAAAAAACCACTTATCTTGTTTATAATAGACTTCGGTCCCAGGGTCTTTCCATTTATTACCAGTTTATCACCCGACATGAGCTCATGTTTCTGTGGCCTTTACTGCCTGCTTTATGGGTTAATAATTTGCAATCAGAGCATACAAAACTCACTTCTGATTTCTAAAATATAAACTCCCAAACTTCTAACTCTAATTCTCTAATGTTATCATTATCTGGGGCCCATACTCTTATTCCACATTTCCATAAAAACAGCACTAACTCCCTATATACAAATATATATATCACTATATAAATCTGGGTCACAGATAATGTTAATATTTGAGGGTTAGAGTTAGATCTACCACAGCCTTGGCCTATGCAATTCCGAAGCTTCAGCCTAGTCTGAGCCAGTGGATCTCCATTGGACCAGGTAAATATGGGCCAGGGAGATCCTGGTCCCGGAATTTTTCTGGGAGGGTGGGAAGGAGGGCTTGTTTTTGTTTTTTGATTATTTTTTAAAATTGCTTGATTTGATTTTTTCACATGAATGAAACAAATCAAGCAATCCATGAACTGAAATTCATGGGGAAAAAAACCTCCCAAATACAAAAGGAAAAACTAAAACTATTTTTTTCCATGCACATCCCTAGAGTACAGCTCAACCCATCTGCACCCTGATGCTCAGTCCCTATTAGACCTCCTTCCTCCCCCTGCCTCAGCCAGGACCCACCGGTGTATTGTTGTGTAGAGGTAAGTACGAGTAGCAATCACACTTATCCAGAAATTGCTGATAAAATTCACATTATTCCCTTCTGCCTTATCCAGCTGAGTCTGAATATAACTACAGCACTAGTTGTACAAAGTGGAGATATTCTGCCTTCTAAAAGTAGTCCTGGAGGGCAATTTGTAATTGGGGGCTAATACATTCTATAGACAACTACAGCCCATGTTCTTTTCTACTCGCAGGTGTTGGTAACCAAGAACAATCATTTCCCTGAGGCTCCTCATTATTGCTTTTGATGCAGTCTCTTTCTTGTCCTAAGACAGTGATATGGAAGACCACCCCATTTTGTCAATGGTTGATTGACGCTGTGGATGCATGACAATGTGCTGGAGACTGCCGCCTGACTGCTGGAAGAGGCCATTTGATCAGCTTGGGAAAATGTCTTCCTCTTTTCAACCCTTTTCCTTTGGCTTTTGCTTTGAATGGCAGAAGGGGTCTCCAGGCATGGATTGCTAATTTCCTCTGATGCAAATGCTAGTAGATGCCACTTCTACAGGTAATGTTGCATACCAAAGTTTTTCAGATTCTCCACTTGCTTCCCTTAACTAATATCCTTACTGCAGTGAATATAGTGAGCAAAACATGGGTCACTTTAAAGTGCGTCCAGATCAGTAATGGCTTCTGCAAAATTTTCCCTGCATTCCTAGAGGTTGATGCTGGCATGGTATTCAGGTTAAGGATGGACGCTGTGATAAAAGGTTATGGGCATCGTTCATGCTCTATACTTGACTATCTCTTCTTCCTATAGTTTACTCAACACCATCAGTATCATCCATCTCCTCCATAACCATACTGGAGTCTATGGACTATTCCTCCCAAATTTTCTTCAGCTACTTGCTCTTCAATTTTTGATTCAGATAATCTCAGACAAAATGTTTCCTCAGAATCAGTTGTTGAAAATACTACCTCCATTGCCTCAGAAGCAGTAACCAATGTAGAGGAGTGTGCTGCTCATTTTAGCTGTTGCTCTTCTATTGCCCTTGCCCATGCCTCAGCCTTGCCAATGCCTTATCCCTGCAGGGATGGATCTCCCATCTTTTCTCTCTTTTCCACAATGAGATGAAGAAAACAGGTAGGGATGGCACATGCTTTCCAAATTTCATTTTCTTCTGCCTTGAGCTACCTTCTAATTCTGACATTCTGCAAGTATAAAAGTAATCAATTTAGTGGCAGGACTACATTTATTCTTGCTGCTGCTGCTACTGCTAAGCTGAGTTTGCTCTGCAGCAAGCACATCTTTTCCCCCTGCCATTCCTTGATCCAAAGGGTGGCCACTAAAATAATCATTGTTCTTCCTTGTAAAGCATATGGGAATATTTTCACATAATTTTAATGCCTACTCATATTAAATTTTGTGTGATTGTTTTTTTTATTCATTTCAATATTTTTATTGTACACTATATCACAATGCATTTTTAAGTTATTTTCACTATTTATTGTACATCACATAGGTTTTCAAATTGTAAGAATTGCAATTGATTAAGATGTAAATAAACTAAATAAACTAAACTACTTTTTCCTTTCAATGGAATGATGGAATTTGAGGTGCCTACTGGATGTTTTGATACCACAAAGACATTTTTTTATTGATAATGTACCACCACTCACAGTATCACTCTTCTGTGTACAGAAATCTCTCTCTCTTTCTCCCTCTCTCTCTCTCTTTCACACAAACACACACACACACACACACACACACATGTAGTGTATGTGTGTACTGTGTGCTGCTGTCTGACTCCTTTTGCACACACAGTGTTACTCTTAGAAAGTTAAACAGAACCAATTAAGCTGGCAGCCTGGCAAGCAATCATCATTTGTCAGTGGGCTAACCTTACTGCATTTCACTAGACATTCAAACTGAGATGTAAGCACTGATTTGATCTCCACAACCTCCCAGGGAACAGAGACAGCACAGTGTCACTGCTTCTGTCTTTCTATCACATTGAGACCACTGCAGCAGAGAAGAACAGAAATAGCCTTTTACTAGTGCCAAATCAAATTTTTAAACCTTATTTTCAGACTCTCAGAAAGATTCTCACAAATCCTTCTCTACAATCTACATGACAGGAAATAGTTTTTTGTACATGCTTTGACCCTTCACTGGGAAGATATCAATGTCACTTAATCCAGATGACAGCTATAAACTCTGTAAAAATGTTTCATCAAAACAAAAGCAGAAACCTCTGGCTGATCACCTCAAGAAAATCAAAAACAAGGGGAAAAAATTACAGAGTTTAAAGACTCTTCAAAAAATTACCTTAAATATATCGAACATGGATCAGAAAAAGATCATGTATTATAATTTACATCTACCTCCTCTTGCCACACAATGCACCTCAAGCGGTATCAGCAGTATACACTTTTGTTTCCATTTATCTTCCTTTTTTTTTAACCCTTTTAACCTATTAAAATACTTTATTATAAATAGGTGTTAACGGTCATGGACCCTTGGGCCGGCTGAGACAGTAGATGGTATGTTGTGGAGGCCCATGGCGAGCGTCACAGCCGGGAGGCAGCATGGAAGAGACTCGGATGAGGCTTCACCACTGGAAGTCCGAGGTCCCCCCAGGAGGAGCCCGTAGGGACCTGGACCTCTTGGACTTTAGGTGGGATCCTATGCGACCAAGGATCCAGACTGCGGCCAAAGAGATGGACGAAGGATGGCTGGGCCCAGGTAGCTGAAGAGTCTTCACATTCGGAAGCCCGCAGCTCCCCCGGGAGGAGTCTGTGAGAGCCCGAGCCGCTGGGACTTAGGAGAAACCTCTGGGCCAGCAAGTACCGGATACCTGAGGTGATGGGAGAAGCCGAAGTCAGAGTCCGAGAGCGAAGCCGGGTCAGAAGCCAGAAGTCAGAGATCCAAACCAAAGCCAGGGACGAAAGCAGAAGATGGAGTTGTGGGACGGAGCTGGGTCAAAGCCAGAAGTCAGAGGACGAACCAAAACCAGGGACGAAAGCTGAAGACGAAGTCAGGAGGCAAAGCCGGATCAGAAGACAGGAGTCAAGAGTCAGCGAAGATGAACCGGAGTCCAACGCAGCAACTAGAGACACAAAGGAACTGTGTGAACCTCATTGCAAGGCATTGAAGGAGTCCAGATGCAGGGTTTAAATACCCTGATGGTGTCTGACATCATCCAAGGCAGAACTAAGGTTTCCCTCGCTGGCCCCTTTAAGAGGGACTCCTCCTCGTGCGGGCAGGGCTAGCTGCGGCTGATCGTCGGCGTCTCTCCTGAGGAGGGAGAGACGCGCTGGAGGTCCCACAGGCCCGAGGAGGCCTTGAAACGGCCCAGACCATCCCCAAGGTAGGTGGAGGGACCGGGGCATGGTCCAGAACCGCAACAATAGGGGTTATAGGTGCTACCCTTAATCACATCAATGCCCCACTAACTATATATACATACTAACAATTCTAGACAAACAAAAGAAAAAAAATAAAAATGAAAATACACTCATCTTATACAAAAATGTAGTTGACAGCTTCACAGCAACCAAAACACCCGACATGAGCTCATATTTCGGTGGCCACCACCACCTTCCTTGGGGTAGTAACTCACTGTAATAAATGCCGAGTCTATGTTGACACTGTAACACCACTGACATTAAAATGTTATCTTTGAACTGATGCACAGTCTTCAGATACACATCTTAACAGACTCGGCATTTATTATAGGATCTGCCAGATACTTGTCATACAGACTATCTACTGTCAGAGATGGGATGCTGGGCTCAATGGACCTTGATCTGACCCAGCATAGTACTTTTTATGTTTTTATGATCTCCTCCATATGAAAGTACACATCAATATCACTGAGTCACTGGGCCAATCAAAAGCTGAACAACTGTTAATGTGTTTGTATTTAAAATATTGAATATTAGACTGAATCAGATCGGCCTACAAGTGTACTATTCATACCCCCTCCCCCAAATCCATGCACCTCTGCTCCACAAAAGACCGTAACTTCTCCCTTGCTGGACCTACCCTCTGGAACTCCATGCCGACCGATCTTCGGCTAGAGCCAAGCACACAAACATTCAAAAAACAAAAAACCTCAAGACATGGCTATTCAAGCAAGCTTTCCCTGAACAGTCACTGTCCCCACCTCCTCTACTCTTGACCATTGTAGAAATCTTAAAACCCTTCCCTTAATGCTCGGCTTTTATCTCTCCTGTAAATCTCCCTTCCCCCTCTCCCTTCCCCCTCTCCCCTCCACTGTACCTGAATTAGTACTCCTGTAGATCTCCCACCCACTTTCAGTACCACATATTCCCCTCTAGTCAATCCCCCCAATTCATCAACCCCATACATAAATATTACTTTACCCTTGTATAATCATATGCATATTGTATATACCATATTTCCTCTAATTCTGTACAAGTTATACCCCCCACCAATTTCCTTACTCCCTGTTTAATGTATTTCCACTGTTTTAGTTCCATGTAAACCAATATGATGTTTTGACGAATACCAGTCTATAAAAACATTTAAATAAATAAATAAATAAATAAATAAATAAGATTTTTATGTAGAGAACCCTAATAGGTCTATAACTCCATAGTTGGTATACTCCTTCCCCATGTGGGCTGTTGAATTGGTTGCCTCTTGCTATAATAAAAAAAGTAAATAATCATCTAAAGAGGGGTGGATGTTTGAGCTGACCTTTGAGGAGGTAGGTTAGAGTTTTTCTTGCTTTTCCTTTTGTTCCCTTTTGATTTAGAAGGGAGTATCCTAGGACTTTAAGGATTAAGTCTGGTTTGGAAAAAATAAAGGGTAATTCATTCTTTCTTTTGAATTATTTCCTATTTGAATTTTGTTATGGGAAGAATTTTTATTTATCTTTCCTTCATTTTATGATGTTTTTGTAAGTCTGGATTGTTATTTTTTGATCCAACAACTAAATTCCCCAAGACCTAGGGAATTTAGGCACTGTTAGGGGAAAAAAGAGTTATTAAGTATTGTCTCACTCAGAGAAGTCCAAAGATCCTTCAAGGTCAAGCTGAAGAGTAGATTCACAGTCATTCCTGGGATAAGGAAAGAAAATGGATGAAAGGAGAATTAAGGAGTTAACCATCGCATATCATCAGCATATGTTGGAGGAGTTTGGATAAGAACACATCATCTGAATCAAGGTATGACAAGTGGGATTGTATTGTACACTATCCAAATTAAATAATCCTATGCCATAAATTCTGAGAGGAAGCTCCAAAACTGCCTCTACAATTGGAAAGGAATGTGAAAATAGAAGAGTAATTTAAAATATCAGTAAAAACTTACATATTTATTGGAACTGAACCAAGCAATGGATTTTATGGAATCGGCGCCATTTTGAGTACTGACAGCAGATCGCCTTTGCCCTCACTATGTCACAGGTACCGACGGTTGGCCCCTGTGACATAGTGAGGGCAAAGGCGATCGGCGCCATTTTGAGTACTGGCATTGGCCGGCCGGCGTGCAGGAGGTCGCTCCCAGACCCCCGCTGGACTTTTGGCAAGTCTTGTGGGGGTCAGGAGGCCCCCCCAAGCTGGCCAAAAGTCCCTGGGGGTCCAATGGGGGCCCCGGAGCGACCTCCTGCACACCGGCCATCCGATGCCAGTACTCAAAATGGCGCCGATAGCCTTTGCCCATACTATGTCACAGGGGCTACCGGTGCCATTGGTCAGCCCCTGTCACATGGTAGGGGCACAAGATGGTGCCAATGACCATGTGACAATGGCTGACCAATGGTACCGGTAGCCCCTGTGACAAAGGCTATCGGTGCCATGATGAAACCGGCACCGAGGGTGTGAGAGTACAGGGGATGGCTTCCGGACTCCCTGCTGGACCACCAGGGAGTTTTGGTAAGTCTTGGGGGGGGGGGGGTCAGGAGGGTGGGGGGTTGTAGTTAAATTTAATTTTAGCTGGGATACGAATAGAAATAGCCGTATTAACGCATCGGGGTGCCATACAGCTGAATGCAACATATCTGCTCCACGATGAATCCGAATCACGAATGCAACGTATGGCGTCCCTCTGCACATCCCTACTTTTGAATAATGATCAGGGCCCTAGATATCAGTGTCTCCTCCCCTTCTCTTCCACTCTCTCCTCAAGTTAAAGAATCCTGGAAACAGAGGCACTTGAAGACAGTATGGCACACTTGGAGATCTTAGATATTTGGAATTATGGGTGGCTCCTGGACTCCTCAGTGAGGATCTTAACCCATGAGTTACACCTATATACCCCATAGATTAGCAGGTTTTTCAGTAACTATTTACTTTATCTAGTACTTTTCATTAACCATAACCACTGCTAAGGGAAAAGTAAGAATTTGCTAAATGTGAACACTAACGCTAAATGCCAGGATTGACCACTGAAGGCCTGATATTCAGTGCCAGTAATCTGGTTAAATTCGGACTTAGCCAGCAAAGTAGAGCCATTTGAATATTAAGGCATGTTCAGTGGCTATCACTTGGCTGACTAAGTTTTAATCCAGCTAAAAGTTATCCTGTTAAGAGGGGGGTGAGATGGGAGCATTCTGGAGAATGAACACTTGCCTGGTTAACTTAGCCAAATAAGTATAGGACTGCTATTTGACTGTCCTAAAATAGCCATATAAATGTAACTATAAGAAAACCAAGCATATTGGGGTGGATTTTGAAAGGGTTCCGCTCGTAATATATGCGCGTAACCCTTTAAAAACCCTCCTGCGCGCGCCGAGCCTATTTTGCATAGGCTCAGTGACAGGCACAAGCCCCGGGATGCGCGTATGTCCCGGGGCTTGAAAAAATGCATGGAAAGTGGGTGGGCCGGGCACGGGGCAGGGCCGGGGGCAGGACCGAGGCCTCCGGCACAGCGGTCGTGCCAGGGGCTCGCGTGCCGGTACTTGGCTGGTGCATGCAACCTACGCCTGCCCAGAGGCAGGCCCAACTTCACGAACAAAGGTAAAGTGGGGTTTAGATAGGGCTGGGGGCAGGTTAGTTAGGGGAAGGAAGGGGAAGGTGGGTGGCTAAGAAGGAAAGTTCCCTCTCTGATTTCGGAGCGGCCTCGGAGGGAACAGGGAAAGCCATTGGGGCTCCCCTAGGGTTCAGCTCGCGCAAGGTAGACAAGTGTGCACCCCCCTTGCGTGAGCCGACCCCGGATTTTATAACATGTGGGCGGCTGCACATGCATGTTATAAAATTGGGCATAAGTTTTAACATCTGGCCCATTCAGTGGGTAGCTGCACTGGTGAGTATCTCAGTGAATTTAGTTGGATACATTCATCTGGCTAACTTGTGCAGTGGATAATGACTAAATATATGTCCCTCTATTTCTTCTTAAGTTTAGAAATTCCATAGTTATCAAATATATCTGCTAAAGTTCTCAAGTGAACATGCAACTTTGGCAGATCACTTAGGCCTTTGTTCTGCTTACTTGGCAAAACAGAGCTCTTTGTGTTATCATAATAGCACCCATGATTTACTAGGAAATGACTGAAAACATGCCTTTCCTTTGCAAACTATTGTTTGTTTCCTGTTTCATTTGCTTGATTAAAAAATGCCCATGTTGTACTTTATCTAATGAGAACTCCATTGACAAAAATGTGAATTTAAGAAGGAAAAGAGATGAATAAGAAATAAAAGCTTAGTTAGAAATTGGAATCTAGAGACACCAACTCTCTTTGTCATGGAAGGAAATCCCCTCTATACAGTACAGTGATAAAATATCACACTTGGGGGAATTCATATATAAATGGTTGATATAAGTACACAAAACAACTTTAATTGCTTACACTTTTTTATGTCATCTGATAACAGTTTAACTTGTGTAAATGGGACCTACACTTTCTGATTATGTTGTCTTTTATTTGCGACTTTAGCAAATATAGTTACAGAAGGGTGTCCTCCCATTTCCTTATAGCTCAGTATCCTGCAGTTCTATTTGCACTATAAATAATAAGTGCAAGTTTACTATTATTTGTAATCTGTTTTATTTCTCAACTGATCTTTTTAGCATTTGATTTTATGATGTAGGTGTGCCTTATTAAGATCCCTTATTGTATTAGTAATAATGTTTTTTATTTATTTATTCGTTCTGAAGTTCTTAATAGTCATTTTTAGCAGCTCTTTAAGAATTATTGTATCTTCTCCTTTTATTATTTTAGCTGTTATTACTATTTATTGTATTTTCTTGCTGCTATTTTATTGTACACCGTTGTGAAGGTTTTACTGATGTGACGGTATATAAAAAAAAACAATAAACCATAAATCATAAACCATAAATATAGGGTATTGCACAGACTATCAATTACAAATCTCATTATTCTGATTTATCAGCCAAGTCATGAGCTGTGCAAATGAATATATATTTGAAGGTTTTTAGCCTACCATTTTTCTTCTCATACTATGTGAAAGATATTTGACTCCATTATAGTTATATTTCTTTACATAGTTTATACACAGATTCAGATTATGTAACCTGTACTAGGTCCTTCAGTATCTTTACAAACTTTTGAACACGAGAACTGAAAACAATACTTCAGAAGGAATGTTGCTAGAGACCAACACAAGAACAATATCACCTTCCTTTACCTACTGATGCTGTATTTTTTTACACACCTGGGCATTCTGTTAGCTTTTCTAATTCCTTTATCCCATTGACTAACAACTTTTAGGTCACTGAAGGTAATTAGCGGGCGATGGTAGTCTTGGAGGCCTGAAGCCCCTTCTTGGGCCCATTCCACAAGACAAACAGGTGGTCTGACCGCCTAAATTCATTGGTAACCTCCAAGTAATGCAGAAGGACCCGACGGACATCCAAGCGCCTCAGGTCTTTGCCTTGAGAAGACCGGAGCTCCTCTTCCGAAAAGGAAGGCAACTCAATCGTCTGGTTAACATGGAACGAAGAAACCACCTTAGGCAAGAAAGAAGGCACGGTCCATAAGGAAACTCCCGACGTGGAAATACGCAAGAACGGTTCTCTGCAAGAAAGAGCCTGCAGCTCCGAAACACGACGGGCCGAGGAGATGGCCACTAGGAAAACCGTCTTGAGAGTCAGATCCTTCAAGGAAGCTGTCTTGATAGGCTCAAAGGGTGCCGCACACAGGCCACGGAGTACCAAGTTCAAGTTCCAAGAAGGACAAGGAACCTGCACCGGAGGTCGCAAATTCCGAACACCTCGCAAAAATCGCGCAACATCAGGGTGACTCGCAAGAGAAAACCCCTCGACCTTGCCTCTCAAGCATCCTAACGCCGCAACCTGAACTCGGAGCGAATTGTATGTCAACCCCTTCTTCAGGCCATCCTGCAGAAACGAAAGGATGTTACCCACGGACGAATGACGAGGCGCAACACGTAGCGCAGCGCACCAAACGTGGAAAATCTTCCAAACCCTAGCGTAAGCAAGCGTAGTGGAAGACCTACGCGCCCTAAGGAGAGTTGAAACAACAGCGTCTGAATAGCCTCTCTTCCTCAACTGTTTCGGCTCATAAGCCAGGCCCCCAGACAAAAGTGATCCGCCAGATCGAAAACACCGGACCATGACGGAGAAGATTGGGAAGGTGCCCTAGACGTAGTGGCCCGTCGACCGCCAGGTTGACAAGATCCGCAAACCACGGACGGCGCAGCCATTCCGGAGCTACAAGAATCACCAAGCCTTGGTGATCCTCTATGCGCCGCAACACCTTTCTGACCAGGGGCCATGGAGGAAACACGTAAAGAAGAATCTGACGGGGCCACGGAAGCACCAACGCGTCCACTCCTTCTGACCCATGTTCTCGCCTTCAGCTGAAGAAACGCGCCGCTTTCGCATTTAGTCGGGTCGCCATCAGATCCAAGCACGGAGTCCCCCAATGCTGGGTGATGAGATGCATCGCCTCCGCCGACAGCTCCCATTCTCCTGGATCTAGATGCTGACGACTGAGATAATCCGCCTGCACGTTGTCCACGCCGGCAATGTGGGTGGCCGCTAAGCGTGACAAGTGTCGTTCCGCCCAGCTCATCAGCAATGCCGCCTCTGTCGCCACTGCCCGACTCTTTGTGCCGCCTTGCCGATTTATGTACGCCACTGTAGTCGCATTGTCCGACAGAATCCGGACCGCTCGACCGCGGACGATCGGGAGAAGGCGGTGTAAGGCTAGACACACCGCTCTGGTCTCCAAGCGATTGATGGACCAAGTGGACTGAAGCGCTGTCCAGGTGCCCTGGACTGCTCGTGATTGACAGACCGCCCCCCAGCCCGATAGGCTGGCATCCGTCGTCACCACTATCCAAGACGGAGGCTCCAGATGCACACCCTGCAGGAGATGACCGGGAGTCAGCCACCAGGAGAAACTGGAGCGGGCCGGGTCCATCAAGGGCAGCTCCAGGCCGTAATCCTCGGACCTGGGATCCCAACGAGAAAGCAATGCAGTTTGTAAAGGCCGCATATGCGCAAAAGCCCACTGCACCATCTCCGCAGTAGACACCATATGACCAATGATCTGTAAATAATCCCAAGCCGTAGGAATGGGAAGGGCCATAAGGCGCCGCACATGAGCCATGAGATTGAGCATGCATTGATGTGGGATAAAAACCTTGCCCTCTAGGGTATTGAAGCGAGCGCCCAAAAATTCCAACTGTTGGGTTGGCTTGAGTCGACTCTTCGCGAAGTTGACCACCCAACCCAACAACTGGAGTTGTCGCACCACCAAGGAGACCGCCCATTTGCAAGAGTCTTGCGACTTCGCCCGGATGAGCCAATCGTCGAGATATGGATGCACAAGAACTCCTTGACGATGGAGAAAGGCCGCAACCACTACTAGAACCTTGGTGAATACCCGAGGAGCGGTCGCCAGCCCGAATGGAAGGGCACAAAATTCGTAATGACGTCCCAACACCATAAACCTCAAGTACCTCTGATGCCGCTCTCGGATACCGATGTGAAGATACGCCTCGGCCAGGTCCAAAGAAGCCAAAAACTCTCCCTTGTGGACGGCCGCAATAACAGACCGTAGCATTTCCATCCGAAAACGAGGCACGCACAAGGCCTTGTTCACCCCTTTGAGATCCAAGATCGGCCTGAAGGTGCCCTCCTTCTTGGGAACCAGAAAGTATATGGAATACCGACCTGTCTCGACCTCGTCCGGTGGGACCGGGACCACTGCCCCATGGCTTGCAAGTGAGTGACGGTTTGAAGTACAGCTTGCTGTTTCTCCGGGGGACCGCACGGCGATATCATGAAGAGATCCAGGAGGGAATGTGCAAAATCCAACTCGTAACCGTGCTGAACCACGTCGAGCACCCATTGATCCGAAGTTATTTTGACCCACTCCTCCCAAAACTGGGACAGCCGACCTCCGATTAAAGGAACGGAGGAATGGGTCTGCGCGCCTTCATTGAGCGGGCTTGCCGGCAGCAAAACCTTGCGAGGCACCTCCCCTCGGAGGCCGCCTACCACGAAAGGAAGAAGACCAGGACTGGGACCTCGTGGGTTGCTGCTTCTGGGGAAAGGAACCACCTCTACCCGTACGGAAACGCCGTTGACCCCGAAAGCGAGCCCTGGTATTCCCAAAGGGCCGAGACTGACGGGGCTTGTCCTCGGGCAATTTGTACACCTTGTTATCTCCCAGGTCCTTAATAAGCTGATATAGTTCCTCACCGAATAGCAACTTGCCCTTAAAGGGGAAGGAGCCTAACCTGGCCTTGGAGGTGGCGTCTGCCGACCAACGACGGAGCCACAACAACCGCCGTGCTGATACTGCCGAGGACATAATTCACGCTGAAGTGCGCAGCAAATCATATAAAGCATCCGCTGTGTATGCGACTGCCGCTTCAACACAATTTACCTGCTCCGCCTCAGCCGGAGGGAGCTCCTGCGCGGTCAGAAGCTGTTGGACCCAGCACAGGTTGGCCTTCTGGACGAGGCTGCTGCACGTGGCTGCTCGTACCCCCAAGGCCGCCACGTCAAAAATGTGTTTCAATAAGACCTCCAACTTACGGTCCTGGAGATCCTTCAAGGCTATTCCCCCCGTAACCGGAATAGTCGTATGCTTAACCACGGCCGTGACCGCTGAATCCACTGAGGTGGCGCTGTCAGTTCCAGCTCTTGCAGGACATGGAGGATGAGGAAGCTTAACTCATCCTTCCCAAATAAACATAGCACCTGGGGGTCGTCACCTTCTACGGCCCCCAGGTCATCCGCTGCCTGCAAATCTGGTGTCCCCGGAGGATCCGGAGCGGCTACGGAGTCCCCCGCACTCCCGCCCCCCCCCCCCCTCAGGTGGGTGACCTGTGTCCCTGTGGATCCCAGCCCCAGCGGGGTCTCCTGCATTAAGGAAGTCTTGGGGGCCTTCGGGGGAGAGGGACCTTCTGCCTCCCAACCAGACTCTGCCTGAAGGAAAGCTTTGTGCATTAGGAGCACAAAGTCAGAGGAAAACGGCACTGACCTTTTTAAATTCTTTTTCTGTGAGCCTGGGGGAAGGGAGGGTCCAAGGTCCTCCAAATCGCGCCGTGGACGCGGACTCAGGTCGGGAGGGAAAGGAGGAGGAGAGATTTCCTCCTTCGAAGCCGACTGGTCCGCCTGCCTCGTGGCCAAGACGGCCGCCGCTCTCCTCCCCGAAGGAGGAGGGGCCGAAGACTGGCTGCTTGTAGCTGTGCGCTGCCTCGGCGTCGGGGGCAAAGAAGAATCGCTGCGGGCAGCGCTCGGCCCCCGGGAGGGTCCCTCGCCTCCGGGAAGGCATCGGGAGCAGAGACCCTTCTGGGAGAGTTGCTCCCCCGCCCCCCCCCACAGGCCGTGCAGGCCGAAGAATGCGGCATCGCGGCGGCAGAGGAGCTGCCAGAAAAGCACGCCAAAAGGAAGGTAAGTAAGCCTTATCAAGGAACCGCGCCAGGTGACCCAGCCACCCCTTCCGACGTCCTCAGAGGCACTGGCAGGCCGGGGCTAAGCAACAAACTAGCTCACTGCCTGTCACCAACAGGCCTTAAGTGGCTTCCAAAACTTTTATTTTTTTTAAACTTTGCTCTCCTACTAAACCCCCTTCAGGGCTAGAACCCTGGAAAATGGGGGAGGGTGACCGGCCCACCGGTAAACTCTCCCCCAGCCTCACGGACACGCTAAGCCGGGAAAATTAAGAGGGCAAAGCCCTCTGTGCCTGCCACACTCTAAGCTCCTGCGCTGCCAAAGATATAGAGAGAAAGACAGTCTGACAAGAATAACACAACAAAAGAAGAAACTACTTGATCCGGTCTCTAAAGTATGACTAGTATATTATTATTATTACTCTTTTCCCAGTACCGACAAACTGACCAGGCCAGGACCGCAGGTTATGCCTTTCAATCTGCTGGAGTCAGAGATTATACTGGGGGATCGCAGGTGGCACACCAGTATATCTAGGGGGTGCTTTCAGTTTTCTCTCTGACTCCATCTGCTGGAGAGGAGGCATAACCCAGCTGTCTGGACTGATCCTGGTACGTACAGGGAACACTTGCCACTATGAGTACCGATTTTCTACTTTACAGTGCATTGGTATGCTCATGCCATTGTTGGTGCTGCCGGTGTTGCTGTTGGGTTTGTGGCGTAATGTGGACTCTTGGTCAAAGTGGCGATGACTCCTTCCATGGGGAGGGGCACCTTGGAGAACCACAACGATAGGCTAGACTCAATAGCAAGTGAACACAGAGGAAAGGAAGCTTTATTATACTGCTGTGATGAAGATGATACTTGTCCTAGTAACGGACAGTGCTGTAGTCCAGCGATATCACAGTAAGGCTCCAGATAGTCTCAGTAGTAATATAGTTGATGATCTCACCCAGTTGTAGCGAACGTCTGGTAGTGTTCCGCAGCACGGGATAGGCTGTGAACCTGAAGGGTGGAGCGAGGAGAGCTTGGAGCACAATAGTACTCACAGGGTAGCAGTGAAGAGAGCTTCCTTCGGTAGTTGAGTGAAGAGAAGGACCAGTGGTCCGAGGGGCAGGATACCCAGAGCAGAATAGGTCCTCGAGGAGCGAGTACCTAGGAGCACTGAAGGTACCTGGAATAAAGCAGACAAGACCCCTGAGGGGTGGGTGTCCTGATGGTTAGGCTGAATAACCTCGGAGGGCAAGTAGAAGCGAGGGGCCCCTGAGGAGTGGATACACAGAACTTCAGTAGGTAGTGAAATACCCTGGAGGGTAATGAGGAATCCAAGCGAGCAGCTTAGAAGCAGTCAGAGTAGCAAAACTGAAGTCCTTGCTAATTCATTGACTTGGAGTGGAGTGGAGATTTAAATACCCGGAGGTACTGACATCATGCGGTGGGGATGCCCCCGAGGTTCCCACCATGACATACTTAAGAACATGGGCAGCTTGCTCATGCACGCCCTAGGAGGCCTCAGGAAGAAGCATGATGGACGAGGACGCCCATGCTGGCTCGGAGACGCTGAGGGTTTCGGCAAACAGCAGCGGAGGCAGCCATCTTCCTGAAGGAGGAGGAGGAAGGTAAAAGAGAGGTGAGGCAGAGCAGTCACAGCCATCTGCGACCAACGGATACAACAGTACCCCCCTTCAAAGGGCCCCTTCCAGGACCTCTTCCCGGTGGTCTGGGTTTTTGAGGGTATGCAAGATGAAATTGATGTACCATGTCTTTATCCATGATGTTGGCCAGAGGCTCCCATGAGTTTTCTTCTGGTCCAGAACCCTCCCAGGATTTGAGGTATTCCCATGTCTTGCCTCACTTACGGACATCCAAGATGTCATCTACAGCATACTCAATATCATCCTCAGTGTCCAGATTCGTGGGTTCTGGGGTCTTTTTAGAGAACTCCGAGAGCATCAAGGGTTTTAGCAGAGAAACATGGAAGGCGTTGTATATTCTCATTGATGGAGGTAATTTCAAACTGTACATCAGATTTCACAAGCGCTGAAGGATTGCAAAGGGTCCTACATAGCGAGGTGGAAAACGTGCTGATGGCAGTTTAAGATGGAGAAACTTGGTACTCAGCAGACTTTGTCTCCAGGCTGAAACTGAGGTGCTTCTCAATGGTGAGCATCATAGATTTTTTTGCTTTCTGTCCTGCTTTAAGGAGTAGATCCTTCATTTGCTTCCAAAGCTGAGATAACTCTGCTGCAGTGGCCTGTGCTGCAGAAGAAGCCACCGATATGGGAATTGGCAGAGGAGGAAGTGGTTGTCATCCATAGATGCCATTCTTCTTTCTACCTCAGCATTCACTGTTTATCTGATGACCTTTCTGCCACTGCCACTCTTTTTGCTGCATTGCTCAGCTGATGCTACTGCTGCTTCAAACCTCTCTTGGTTCCTTTCAATGGTTCCACCTCTGCTCTGGTTGTCTTTGAGATTCCTTCAAAATTCCCTTCCCTTACAGATCATGCTATTTGTGTTTCAATGAAAATCCAATGTTTTCCACACTTGCTGCATCACTTTTGGACCCTTAGGCTGTGTTCATGCCACGTAGGGATGTGAATCGGGCTTCGGATGATTGAAAATATTGTCAATATTTTCAAAATCGTCAGAAATCGGGGGCTCCCCCGAAACGATAGGAAAACCCCACGATATTGATTGTGGGAGTTCTCTTATCATTTTGGGGGAGGGCGGGAAAAACGGCACACAAAAATAACCCCTAAACCCACCCTGACCCTTTAAAACTAATCCCTTTGCTTCCCCTACCCTTCCGACCCCCCAAAAAAAAACATTTTACAGGTACCTGGTGGTCCAGTGGGGGTCCCAGGAGCGATCTCCCGTTCTCGGGCCGTCGGCTGCCACTAATCAAAATGGCGCCGATGGCCCTTTGCCCTTACTATGTGACAGGGTATCCGTGCATGGGCCATCCAGTGCTCCTACCATGTGATAGGAGCCGGCCAATGGCACGGATACCCTGTCACATGGTAAATTAGTGGCAGCTGACGGCTCGGGAGCGGGAGATCGCTCCCGGGACCCCCACTGGACCACCAGGTACCTGTACAATGTTTTTTGGGTGTTCGGGAGGGTGGGGGAAGCAAAGGGATTAGTTTTAAAGGGTCAGGGTGGGTTTTTTGTTTATCGGCTCGGGCACAGCCGATAAACAAAACCGCGATCGGCCTGATGAAAAAAACCCCACATGTGAATCGGAACCGGAATCCGAACCGATTCAGGTTCCAATTCACATCTCTAATGCTACATTTGAAAACCATTTTACTTTTCTTTTGGTGACTTGGGATTTTGATGCCACTCTTCTTCCTACCTCAGCCTTCACTGTATATCTTAGAGTCTAGTTGTCAATCTTCTTCCTGAGTTGCTCTGGACCTACCATTTGTGATTTTTAATCATCAGCATCACTGCTACTTCTACACCATTCCTCTCTTGTTACCTTTGGATGGTTCTACCTCTGCCTAGATGTCTATGAAAATCTTCTAAATTCCCTTCCTTGTTCTCACCATAACAATCCAATGCTTTACATCCAGATACTTTTAAAAGTTTTATGCTTTCTTTCACTTTTTCTTTAAACTCCTCTTATGGTTCTTCTTACTAACTATTGGTGTCATCTGTTATTTAATATTCAATTGATTTTATCAAAGCAAAGGGCAGGGCAACAGAAGTGCAGCACATAAATACAGCACTGTGCCCCTCTATGATTAGTGCTTCTCAGGTAATAGAGGCAGTATTTATAAAAACTGATTCCTTGACTCACAGGCTATTGAACAACTAGGGGTTAAAACGAATTTGGGACCTCTAGTCAGTAGGAATCAACAGTTCATTTTGTATCATTGGGAGGAGGCTATCACCCAAATTTCATTTCACTGGGGCAACGGGGGGTTATTTCGGCAAATAATGTGCAAATAGTGTACTCTATTTAGAAACAGCATGCACTATTATCAAATAGTGTGCCTTTTTCAAATAGTGCATACCATTTCAGAATAGTGTGCACTGTTTGCAAATAGCATGTACAAAAATATTAAAAAATACAAAACTAAATTTTGGATTTTTTTCTATTGTTTCTTTTTTTAAACAACATGAAATTATAAAGACAATGTAACTTGCATTGTCTATGTTGTTTCAAATGAAAGAATATCTCTACTAGTCAGTATCAATTTAGCCTCCCCTATGGAGGTTGAGGAGGCAGAAGATACTTATAATGCTGAGCATATAACACAGAAAAGAGATATACTGAAAAAAAGAGGTTACTATTCTGAGTAAAATTCTATTGTACAATATGCCATCCAGTTTTCAATTCAAAGACATCTGTATTCCAGTATGTTCACAAATTCATAGTCTAGGAGTCAATATTGATCAGAATGTATTGCTTGACCCACATACAAAAACTGTTGTTAAGGCTTCCTTTTTCAAGCTTCACTTGGCGAGAAAATTACATCCTTATTTGAAGCCTGATTATTTTAGAATTGCATTGCTATCTTTAATTCTAAGTGGTTTGGATTATTACAACACTTTATACGTGGGTCTCCCATCCTGTGCCTCATGCCCACTTCAACTCATACAGAAAGTCACAGCTCATATTTTAACTAGTACAAAAATGAATGAGAATATAACACTTATTCTGTACGAGCTTCATTGGCTACCAATTAAATGCCATATTCTTTATGTTGTGGGTGTGGACCCTTGGACCAAGGTGGAGTTGGCCCTACCTGCAGGGAGGAGCCCTGCAAGTCCCCACTATCAGCTGGTAGAGCTGGCTGTGGCAGATGCCCACCTATAGCATCACCTACACCAGCTCATGTTCCCCTTAGGTTGAGCCCCAGGTGCCAGGGTCAAAAGGACTTAGGCATGGGTCTCTGCTATGGAGGAGAAGATCCATTAAGGAAGATGAGTCACAGGCCAGTGACACCGGCAGGTAGAAAACAGAGTTCAGGCAGTGGTCATAGCAGGTGGCAAAGAGTAAGAGTCAATGTTCCAAGCTGAGGTCAAACCAGAGATCCATCCTAGAGAAAATGCAGAGTGGAGAGGCAGGCAGGGAGGCAAGGAGCAGCACAGGTGGACAGAGGAAGGCACAGAAGACTGAAGGCTGAAGGCAAGGGACTTAAGACTGACCACAAGGAGATGAAGGAGAACAGAAGGCAAGGAACTCAGGAAAATGGACTAGCACTAAAAAGTCAAGGACCAGGAATTCAGAAACAACCAAGAACACAGAAATAAAGGAGCAACCAGGAATGCAGGAACATGCAGAGGCAACTCGCTCTACCAAACAGGTAGTCAACTTATTGACGAGGTGTGGATTTCTGGGAGCGGGGCCCTTTTAAGGGATGCAGGCAATGACATCATAATTGGGCACTGCAGGGAATTTCCAGCTGTGGGTCCTTTAAATCCCAGCCATACATGTGCATGTACGCCTAGGGAAGGTGCAGAGCAAAGTAAGCAGCATCCTGCCACAGACCTCGTTGGGCCTGAAGGAGCATGGCAATCGACCGTGTCACGGCTTGGGAAGTCTTTGTCGGCATTGGGGCTGGAGGTAAGAGCAGTGTTCCATGACCTTGCCTGCGGACTGCAGAATGCAAAACTATACAAACTTGCTACAATTATCTTTAAATTAATAGATAATGATAATGATTGCTGGGTTTATTCAGTTTTAAGAATATATAGACCTATTCGTTCACTCTGTTATCTGACAAAAACCTTTTGGAAATTATCTCGATAAAGTGTGCTTGACTGGATATTACCAGAGATCTTTTTCAGTGGCTGGCCCCATTTATTGGAATTTGCCCCCTCCTCTATCCATATATTATTGTGTGAAAAATTGTTTATAAAGGATTTAAAAACCTTCCTTTTCAAGGAGGCTTTTGCTTGCTTTATGAATTAGTCCAGCCCCTTTTTCTTGTTCTCTCTGATTTTACTTGAGGAACGCCTTGGATGGTGAAAGAGTTTTCAATGAATATTTTGCAGATAGTATTGATCCTTGTTTTATGATTATTTTGTTTTTGTTATTGTTTTGTTTTTTAAATTATGCATATATTATTTTTGCTATCTACTTCAAAACTTGTGATGTAGTGGGCTACAAATTTTAAAATAAAACTAAAAACTAAAACTAAACTACCAACCCCCAAGCCTAAGCTGCCAAACTCTTCCACAAATGATGCCATATGGAATTTACATCAGGCCTACTACAGGGATTTCCTCTGTCTTCTCCATGCCCTAGGCTTTGTGCCTCCTCATTTGGAACCTTGGCTTTTTCTTGCCAATCTGGGTGACTCCTTTGCACTTCCTATGGCGCTTTGAGGTTTTCATGCCACTCTTTCTGCGGCTTTTATTCTCTATCAGTGTCTTGGGGTTTTTCTGCCACTTTTTGTGCATCTTTCCCTCTTCATGGTGCTTTGAGCTATTAATTCCACTCTCGGTGCCACTTTGTCACTCTCATGCAGTCTTGGGTTCATGCCACTGTTGCCTGTAGAGATGTGAATCATGTCATCGATCGTCTTAACGATCGATTTCGGCTGGGAGGGGGAGGGAATCGTATTGTCGCCGTTTGGAAGTTTAAATTATCGTGAAAATCGTTAAAATCGTGAACCGGCATACTAAAACACCCTAAAACCCACCCCGACCCTTTCAAATAAATCCCCCACCCTCCTGAACCCCCCCCCAAAATGCCTTAAATTACCTGGGGGTCCAGCGGGGGTCCGGAACGACCTCCTGCAATCGAATCATGTTGTCTTCAGCCGGCGCCATTTTGCGCCGCCATTTTGCAAAATGGCGGCGCAAAATGGCGCCGGCCATAGACCAACACAATTTTTTTTTAAATCCTTTATAGTCTGGAGATCCTGAAATGAATAAGAGAGAGAGACCCCCAAGGAGCGGTTGTCTAGTTAGTAAAGGCCCTGAAGGGTGGTTGGAAGTGAGAGACCCCTGAGGAGCAGGTGCCTAGAGCTTCTAAAAGGAGCGAGGCCCTTTGAGTGTAGAGTGGCGTCTAAGTGTGCAGCTTAGAGCAGTCAGAGTAGCTTAAACCAAAGTCCTTGCTAACTCAAAGGTGGTAGCGAAGCGGAAGTTTTAAATAGCCGGAGGTATTTACGTCATGCGGTGGGAACGCCCCGAGGTTCCCACCATGATGTGTATTTGAGTATAGGAGATGTGCGCGTGCATGCCCTAGGAGGCCACGGGAGGATAAAACATAAGCATTGTCAAGTTAAGTGTAAAACATTGATAAGAAAGGCGAAAAGAGATTTTGAAATGAAGTTGGCCATAGAAGCAAAAACTCATAATAAAAACTTTTTAAAATATATCCAAAGCAAGAAACCTTTGAGGGAGTCGGTTGGACCATTAGATGACCGAGGGGTTAAAGGGGTTCTTAGGGAAGATAAGGCCATTGCAGAAAGACTAAATAATTCTTTGCTTCCATGTTTACTAATGAGGATGTTGGGGAGATACCAGTTCCGGAGATGGTTTTCAGGGATGATGAGTCAGACGAACTGAACAAAATCACTGTGAACCTGGAAGATGTAGTAGGCCAGATTGACAAAATAAAGAGTAGCAAATCACCTGGACCAGATGGTATGCATCCTAGGGTACCGAAGGAACTCAAAAATTAAATTTATGATCTATTAGTTAAAATTTGTAACCTATCATTAAAATCATCTATTGTACCTGAAGACTGGAGGGTGGCTAATGTAACCCCAATATTTAAAAAAGGCTCCAGGGGCGATCCGGGTAACTATAGACCAGTGAGCCTGACTTCAGTGCAGGGAAAAATAGTGGAAACTATTCTCAAGATCAAAATCGTAGAGCATACAGAAAGACGTGATTTAATGGAACACAGTCAACATGGATTTACCCAAGGGAAGTCTTGTCTAACAAATCTGCTTCATTTTTTTGAAGGGGTTAATAAGCAAGGGGATAAAGGTGAACCAGTAGAAGTAGTGTATTTGGATTTTCAGAAGGTGTTTGACAAAGTCCCTCATGAGAGGCTTCTACGAAAACTAAAAAGCCATGGGATAGGAGGCGATGTCCTTTCGTGGATTACAAACTGGTTAAAAGATAGGAAACAAAGATTAGGAATAAATGGTCAATTTTCTCAGTGGAAAAGGGTAAACAGTGGAGTGCCTCACGGATCTGTACTTGAACCGGTGCTTTTCAATATATATATATATATATAAATGATTTGGAAAGGAATATGACCAGTGAGGTTATCAAATTTGCGGACGATACATAATTATTCAGAGTAGTTAAATCACAAGCAGACTATGATACATTACAGGAGGACCTTGCAAGACTGGAAGATTGGACATCCAAATGGCAGATGAAATTTAATGTGGACAAGTTCAAGGTGTTGCATATAGGGAAAAATAATCCTTGCTGTAGTTACACGATGTTAGGTTCCATATTAGGAGTTACCACCCAGGAAAAAGATCTAGGCATCATAGTGGATAATACTTTAAAATTGTCAGCTCAGTGTGCTGCAGCAGTCAAAAAAGCAAACAGAATGTTAGGAATTATTAGGAAGGGAATGGTTAATAGAACAGAAAATGTCATAATGCCTCTCTATATCGCTCCATGGTGAGACCACAGCTTGAATACTGTGTACAATTCTGGTCTCCGCAACTCATAAAAGATATAGTTGCGATGGAGAAGGTACAGAGAAGGGCAACCAAAATGATAAAGGGGATGGAACAACTCCACTATGAGGAAAGGCTGAATAGGTTAGGGCTGTTCAGCTTGGAGAAGAGACAGCTGAGGGGGGATATGATAGAGGTTTTTAAGATCATGAGAGGTCTTGAACGAGTAGATGTGACTCGATTATTTACACTTTCGAATAATAGAAGGACTAGGGGGCATTCCATGACGTTAGCAGAAAATTATTTTTCACTCAACGCAAAATAAAGCTCTGGAATTTGTTGCCAGAGGATGTGGTTAGTGCAATTAGTGTAGCTGGGTTCAAAAAAGGTTTGGATAAGTTCTTGGAGAAGTCAATTAATGGCTATTAATCAAGTTTACTTAGGGAATAGCCACTGCTATTAATTGCATCAGTAGCATGGGATCTTCTTAGTGTTTGGGTAATTGGCAGGTTCTTGTGGCCTGTTTTGGCCTCTATTCAAAACAGGATGCTGGGCTTGATGGACCCTTGGTCTGACCCAGCATGGCAATTTCTTATGTTCTTATGTTTTTATGGAGTGAGCATGGTGAACTGGAACGCCCATACTAAGTTGGAGACGCTGAGGCGCTCTGCACTCTGCACCAGAGACAGCCATCTTGCCCAAGGAGGAGGAACAGGGAAGAATTATTTATTATTTATTTATTTTATTTATGAACTTTTAATATACCGACATTCGTAGAACACATCACGCCGGTTTACTCAAAGAAAGGAAAATTACATTTAACGGGGGGTGGGGCGAGGGGAGCAGGCAAGAAAAGGGGAGAAAAGAAGGGCTGGGAAAGAGAGGGACTAAGAGTAGAATACTGAAATGAAGTAAAGAGGAGAAAGTGGAGAGGAACCAAAATAGCTATAGAAACTTACTATATTTACATCATTGGGAGAGGACGTAAAGTAACTGGGCTAGCTATAACACATAAATATATTGTAAGGCATGTTCTGCGAGGCAGGGTGGGCCTTGTCTAGGTTTGGTTAGTATCTGGGTAGGCCTGTTTGAAAAGCCATGTCTTGATGCTTTTTTTAAAGTTGCATAAGGATGGTTCTAGATGGAGATCAGTAGGAAGGGAGTTCCAGAGGGAGGGGCCAGCAATGGCGAAAGCTCTTTCTCTAGTGAGGGTAAGGTGTGCAGTTTTGAGGGATAGGATGTGAAGGGTGCCTGCAAGGGAGGTTCTGGTGGGGCGGTTAGAGGATCGGAAAAGTGGCAGTTCTTCGAGCCAGGGAGGGTTGTCTTTGTAAAGCGTGTTGTGTAAGATGGTGAGAGTTTTATATTGAACGCGGAAAGGGATGGGAAGCCAATGCAGATCCTTTAGAATGGGGGTGATGTGGTCCCTTTTGCGGGTGTTGGTTATGATTCTCGCCATTGAGTTCTGCAGTATTTGCAAGGGTTTAATAGTTGATGATGGGAGGCCTAAAAGAAGGGAATTGCAGTAGTCCAGTTTAGATAGAATGGTCATTTACAGAACTAGGCAGAAGTCCTGGGTGTGGAGGAGGTGATTAAATTTTTTAAGGACGTGGAGTTTGTAGAAGCCCCCCTTTAGTAGAGACTTAATGTGGGGTTTGAAATTTAGGCATTGATCTAGTGAGACGCCTAGGTCTCTTATGGAGTGCAGTGGGGTAAGGACTGAGGCAGAGTTATGAGGGTTGGATTTAGATGTGGGTTCCGGTTGCTTAGAGATGATGAGGATTTCTGTTTTAGATGCGTTTAGTGCAAGGTGGAGGTTAGATAGTAGGGAATTGATGGAAACAAGGCAAGATTCCCAGAATTACAGGGATTCCATGAGGGTTTTTTGAATAGGGATAAGGATTTGCACATCATCAGCATACAGGAAAAACTTCAGGCCTTGGTCAGAGAGTAGGTGGCAGAGTGGTAAAAGGTAAATATTGAATAGGGTGGAGGATAGTGAGGAACCTTGAGGAACACCTTGTGTAAGTGGAATGTGCGATGATTCAGACTTATCAATTTTTACTAAGTATTCTCTGTGGAAGAGATAGGATGAAAACCATGATAGTGCTGAGTCGGCGATGCCTATTTCTGCCAGGCGGGAAATGAGGATTTGGTGGTTGACAGTATCAAAGGCTGCCGAGATATCTAGTAGGACAAGTAAATATTAGGGGTGTGCATTCGTATTGACCGCATATGTAAAACGCTACTCATATTTTTTTTTTAACTTAAAAAAAAGATGAGGCGTATACGAGCAGATTTCCGACATATTGAACATAGATATGTTGGATACGGCGAATCGCCATGCGCGCGCTTTCTCGCCGCCATTAGCTGCGAGCTCGGAGCCCCGGATTACCTGAAAATGGCGGCGCCCCTGCGGTAACCATGCCAACCTGTCTGACCCTGTCCTGTGAGTCTCAGTGACTCACAGGAAAGGGTGGGACAGGTCGGCATGGATACCGGAACGCAGCAAATCTGCGTTCACCTTTTCAGAGAAGCACTGAATGCAGCGAATTGCGCTGTCGTTCAGTGCTTCTCTGAGGATTTCCTGACGAGCCAGCACTATAAAAGCAGCAGCAGCACGAGGATTCACGGACATTTTCAGCGATTGTGTGGGGAGGTGGGATCGGGATCATGCAGGGTGGGCTCAGGCAGGCTGAGGCAGACAAGATAGCAGAACCAGATTTCATAGACAACACAGAACAGAACCAGATTTGATAGACAACACAGAACAGATTCTTTGTTAGGGAAAAAAAAAAAAAGAACATTGTTATTGAGTGAGTCTGTACATTTTATCCTGGGCAGTGCCAGGCAGGGCTGGCAGTACTCTGCCTCATATCTACTTTAGTTCTATGTGCACTGCAGTGCACACAGACAGACACATTCCGTGCATTGCCAGGCAGGCAGTGAGGCAGTGGGCATTGTAAACAGAGTGAAGATTGGCCTTCAGCGAGTCTGTTCAATTTGCTATTTTTAAACAGACTTAACCGCATTGTCCTTGACTGGTTCTGTGCTGGGTGGGCAGTGCCAGGGCTGGCACTGGCAGTACTCTGCCTCATATCTACTTAAAAGGAAGCTTGTTCTCTGTGCACTCACTGCACACACACAGACAGACACATTCCGTGCATTGCCAGGCAGGCAGTGGGCATAAACAGAGTGAAGATTGGCCTTCAGCGAGTCTGTTCAATTTGCTATTTTTAAACAGACTTAACCACATTGTCCTTGACTGGTTCTGTGCTGGGTGGGCAGTGCCAGGGCTGGCACTGGCAGTACTCTGCCTCATATCTACTTAAAAGGAAGCTTGTTCTCTGTGCACTCACTGCACACACACACACAGACAGACACATTCCTTGCATTGCCAGGCAGGCAGTGGGCATAAACAGAGTGAAGATTGGCCTTCAGCGAGTCTGTTCAATTTGCTATTTTTAAACAGACTTAAAAGCATTCTCCTTGAGTGGTTCAGTGCTGGGTGGGCAGCAGTTCCAGGGCTGGGAGTACCCTGCCTCATATCTACTTTAGTTCTATGTGCACTGCAGTGCACACAGACAGACACATTCCGTGCATTGCCAGGCAGGCAGTGAGGCAGTGGGCATTGTAAACAGAGTGAAGACTGGCCTTCAGCGAGTCTGTTCAATTTGCTATTTTTAAAACGACTTAACCACATTGTCCTTGACTGGTTCTGTGCTGGGTGGGCAGTGCCAGGGCTGGCACTGGCAGTACTCTGCCTCATATCTACTGAAAAGGAAGCTTGTTCTCTGTGCACTCACTGCACACACACAGACAGACACATTCCGTGCATTGCCAGGCAGGCAGTGGGCATAAACAGAGTGAAGATTGGTAGGGATGTGAATCGTTTTCCATATCGTCTTAACGATAGAAATCGTGTGGCAGGGCAAGAAAATCGTCTTAGGCACGATTTTTTAGTTAAAAAATCGTTAAAAATCGTTTTTTCCGATTAGTGCGCACTAACGGGAGTTAGTGCGCACTAACTGGGAGTTAGTGCGCACTAACTGAAAATGATACAATTTGACACTTTTCAGGTCAGTTAAGGTCAGTTTAGGAATGAATATGTATTCCTATTGGCTGCCCTCTTATTTATTCATGTTACCAAGTTTCCTACTGACAGTATATGGGAGATGGGAAATGGAAACAGTTGGTAGCTTGACAAAACAAGTAATGTGATCAGTCAATGTGACTAGAACTTGTGCCCTAACCCTGATACCAGGGGTATTGTGATCTTCCTGCACACAGTGCCCTATCCCTATTAATACCAGGAGTGTTGTGATCTTCCTGCACACAGTGCCCTATCCCTAATACCAGGGGTGTTGTGATCTTCCTGCACACAGTGCCCTATTCCTGATACTGGGGGTGGTGTGATCTTCCTGCACACAGTGCCCTATTCCTGATACCGGGGTGTTGTGATCTTCTTGCACACATCCCGATATCAGGGATAGGGCACTGCATGCAGGAAGATCACAACACTCCTGGTATTAATAGGGATAGGGCACTGCATGCAGGAAGATCACAACACTCCTGGTATTAATAGGGATAGGGCACTGCATGCAGGAAGATCACAACACCCCCGGTATCAGGGATAGGGCACTGTGTGCAGGAAGATCACAATACCCCGGAGGAGTGAGGGTCAGGCAGCTCCCCCCTGTCTGTGAAGCCAGCCTCTCACTAGTAATGCAGGGAGGGAGCTGTCTCAGACTTCACCATCCTCCCCCCCCCCCCCTTACCCACACACCATTCACTAGCTGGGACATGGGGGAAGTCAGGAGTGAGGGTCAGGCAGCTCCCCCCTGTCTGTGAAGCCAGCCTCTCACTAGTAATGCAGGGAGGGAGCTGTCTCAGACTTCACCACCCCCCCCCCCCCCCCTCACCCACACACCATTCACTAGCTGGGACATGGGGGAAGTCAGGAGTGAGGGTCAGGCAGCTCCCCCCTGTCTGTGAAGCCAGCCTCTCACTAGTAATGCAGGGAGGGAGCTGTCTCAGACTTCACCATCCTCCCCCCCTCCTCACCCACACACCATTCACTAGCTGGGACATGGGGGAAGTCAGGAGTGAGGGTCAGGCAGCTCCCCCCTGTCTGCGAAGCCAGCCTCTCACTAGTAATGCAGGGAGGGAGCTGTCTCAGACTTCACCATCCTCCCCCCCCCCCCCTCACCCACACACCATTCACTAGCTGGGACATGGGGGAAGTCAGGAGTGAGGGTCAGGCAGCTCCCCCCTGTCTGTGAAGCCAGCCTCTCACTAGTAATGCAGGGAGGGAGCTGTCTCAGACTTCACCATCCTCCCCCCCCCCCTCACCCACACACCATTCACTAGCTGGGACATGGGGGAAGTCAGGAGTGAGGGTCAGGCAGCTCCCCCCTGTCTGCGAAGCCAGCCTCTCACTAGTAATGCAGGGAGGGAGCTGTCTCAGACTTCACCATCCTCCCCCCCCCCCCTCACCCACACACCATTCACTAGCTGGGACATGGGGGAAGTCAGGAGTGAGGGTCAGGCAGCTCCCCCCTGTCTGTGAAGCCAGCCTCTCACTAGTAATGCAGGGAGGGAGCTGTCTCAGACTTCACCATCCCCCCCCCCCCCCCCCTCACCCACACACCATTCACTAGCTGGGACATGGGGGAAGTCAGGAGTGAGGGTCAGGCAGCTCCCCCCTGTCTGTGAAGCCAGCCTCTCACTAGTAATGCAGGGAGGGAGCTGTCTCAGACTTCACCATCCTCCCCCCCCCCCTCACCCACACACCATTCACTAGCTGGGACATGGGGGAAGTCAGGAGTGAGGGTCAGGCAGCTCCCCCCTGTCTGTGAAGCCAGCCTCTCACTAGTAATGCAGGGAGGGAGCTGTCTCAGACTTCACCACCACCCCCCCCCTCACCCACACACCATTCACTAGCTGGGACATGGGGGAAGTCAGGAGTGAGGGTCAGGCAGCTCCCCCCTGTCTGTGAAGCCAGCCTCTCACTAGTAATGCAGGGAGGGAGCTGTCTCAGACTTCACCATCCTCCCCCCCCCCCTCACCCACACACCATTCACTAGCTGGGACATGGCGGAAGTCAGGAGTGAGGGTCAGGCAGCTCCCCCCTGTCTGTGAAGCCAGCCTCTCACTAGTAATGCAGGGAGGGAGCTGTCTCAGACTTCACCATCCTCCCCCCCCCCTCACCCACACACCATTCACTAGCTGGGACATGGGGGAAGTCAGGAGTGAGGGTCAGGCAGCTCCCCCCTGTCTGTGAAGCCAGCCTCTCACTAGTAATGCAGGGAGGGAGCTGTCTCAGACTTCACCATCCTCCCCCCCCCCCTCACCCACACACCATTCACTAGCTGGGACATGGGGGAAGTCAGGAGTGAGGGTCAGGCAGCTCCCCCCTGTCTGTGAAGCCAGCCTCTCACTAGTAATGCAGGGAGGGAGCTGTCTCAGACTGGTATCAGGGTTAGGGCACTGTGTGCAGGAAGATCACAACACTCCTGGTATTAATAGGGATAGGGCACTGTAAGAGATGACTGTAGTAGATTGAATAAAGATCTGATGTTTCTGCTCTCCTCACACCAAACAAAAACAACACACAAGCAGAGAAGCCCTTCTTACAAAGCTGAGCTAGTGAGTTAAGTAGGAGGAAAAGTAAACATACTGGTGCCAGTGTGGCTACTTAAAAAATACACTTACCAACAATCAATTACATATATTTGAACTGTGTACAGTTCCAGCCAGGACCACCTTTCTAAAATGCACAGTGATTGGCAAATTCAACATGCACTAGCATTTCAGGTGCCTGCTAACAAAAATAATAAACAAACAAGTTCTAGTCACGTGAATGCTGATCATTACATTACTTTTTTGTCAAGCTTCCAACTGTTTCCATTTCACATCCCCCCAACCATATTGGTAACATCAATAGATAAGAGCACAGCCAGCCAATAGGAATACATACATACATATTCATTCCTAAGTGACCTTTACTGACCTGGGAAGTGTGAACACTTTGTTTCATTTTCTGTTGGTGTTCGTTAGTTTCCAGTTCCATTTCCCATCCCCCCAACCATCACCTCAGTGGTAACCTTGGTAACATCAATAGATAAGAGGGCAGCCAGCCAATAGGAACACATATTCATTCCTAACTGACCTTCAGTGACCTGGAAAGTGTTTATTTGTATCATTTTCAGTTAGTGCGCACTAACTCGAGTTAGTGCGCACTAACACGATTTAACGATTTTTAACGATAAATCGTTAGAATTTCTATTGTATCGTGTTCTATAACGATTTAAGACGATATAAACATTATCGGACGATAATTTTAATCGTTGAAAAACGATTCACATCCCTAAAGATTGGCCTTCAGCGAGTCTGTTCAATTTGCTATTTTTAAACAGACTTAACTGCATTGTCCTTGACTGGTTCTGTGCTGGGTGGGCAGTGCCAGGGCTGGCACTGGCAGTACTCTGCCTCATATCTACTGAAAAGGAAGCTTGTTCTCTGTGCACTCACTGCACACACACAGACAGACACATTCCGTGCATTGCCAGGCAGGCAGTGGGCATAAACAGAGTGAAGATTGGCCTTCAGCGAGTCTGTTCAATTTGCTATTTTTAAACAGACTTAAAAGCATTGTCCTTGACTGGTTCTGTGCTGGGTGGGCAGTGCCAGGGCTGGCACTGGCAGTAATCTGCCTCATATCTACTGAAAAGGAAGCTTGTTCTCTGTGCACTCACTGCACACACACAGACAGACACATTCCGTGCATTGCCAGGCAGGCAGTGGGCATAAACAGAGTGAAGATTGGCCTTCAGCGAGTCTGTTCAATTTGCTATTTTTAAACAGACTTAAAAGCATTCTCCTTGAGTGGTTCAGTGCTGGGTGAGCAGCAGTTCCAGGGCTGGGAGTACTCTGCCTCATATCTACTTTAGTTCTATGTGCACTGCAGTGCACACAGACAGACACATTCCGTGCATTGCCAGGCAGGCAGTGAGGCAGTGGGCATTGTAAACAGAGTGAAGATTGGCCTTCAGCGTGTCTGTTCAATTTGCTATTTTTAAACAGACTTAACCACATTGTTCTTGACTGGTTCTGTGCTGGGTGGGCAGTGCCAGGGCTGGCACTGGCAGTACTCTGCCTCATATCTACTTAAAAGGAAGCTTGTTCTCTGTGCACTCACTGCACACACACAGACACATTCCATGCATTGCCAGGCAGGCAGTGGGCATAAACAGAGTGAAGATTGGCCCTCCGCGAGTCTGTTCAATTTGCTATTTTTAAACAGACTTAAAAGTATTCTCCTTGAGTGGTTCAGTGCTGGGTGGGCAGCAGTTCCAGGGCTGGGAGTACCCTGCCTCATATCTACTTTAGTTCTATGTGCACTGCAGTGCACACAGACAGACACATTCCGTGCATTGCAAGGCAGGCAGTGGGCATAAACAGAGTGAAGATTGGCCCTCAGCGAGTCTGTTCAATTTGCTATTTTTAAACAGACTGAGCATTGTCGTTGAGTGGGTCTGTTAAATTCTGTTATTTTAAACAGACTGAGCATTCATCTTGAGTGGGTCTGTTCATTTTGTTATTTTAAACAGACTGAACATTATTATTGTGGGACAATGGGCAGTGTTACCACTAGTACTCATTGACATTAAATCCATAATGTCAGGGAAAGAGAGATGCAAGCGACTTAGTGGGAATTGCAGCGGAGGCACCGCAAAAGACACCAGTGCAACACCACCAGTACAGCTAAAAAGGCAACTGTCGCAATCAAACGTCTTTGTAGGGGATGGCAGTTCCATGGCAAAAAAAAAGAAATCAGACCATGAAACTTTGCAATCGCCACCACGTGTTTCTGTCCCTGCAGTTTTGGAGGAGAGTGAAGATGAGGCAGAGTCTAGCCAGACAAAAGTTACACACCCAGGAGCAGCCAGGGGACAGAAGTGTCCAGCAAAACTTTGCGGTGACAAGGTAGCGCTGGCACTGTTAGCTTCTGATTCAGAAGAAGAATCTTCTTGGATGGGATTCTCATCAGAAACGGAAGATGTAATACCTGAGGAATCTTCGGTAGAATTGTCAGTTACTCCTGTTTTAGCCTCCTCCTCCAGAATTCTGCGGCCGGGGAGACATTCCACTGATATCGAGGAGGAGGAAGAGCTGTCAGAAGGGAGACAGAGGGTGACTGTTGCGCCCGCTTTCATTGCTTCGCCGGGTGCAGTGGGTGCACCACCCACACCCAGTAGTACCTCAACTCCAGTGCCACCATCCACCCCCAGGGCGGGAAAGAGAGGAGGATCACAAAAGAAATCTGCGATCTGGGCACATTTTAAAGTGACAGAAGACCGGCGTTATGCTCGGTGTAATTACTGTGCCAGGGATATTAGCAGAGGCAAGCAACTGGGACATCTGTCAAATTTTGGCATGGAGTATCATATTAAGAGGCAACACCCAACAAGATTACTGCCATCTGGGGATGGTGGCAGTTTCCGTCAGGGGACCCCTTCCCCTTCCAACCAGGGTGCAGTGGTAGGAAAGCAGCAGAGTCAGCCCACACCCTCATACCCTTCTAGCAGTCAGGCGGCAGGCCAGAAACCCACTGACATGTGGCAGAAGCGACAATGCACCATGGAGGAAATGGGGTGGAGTGCGGTAACGCTATCCCGGGGTAGGAGGCAGGCAGCCTCAAAAGTTGTAACCAGGAGCATTGGGGAAATGATTGCCCTTGATGACCAGCCCCTGCAGTTAGTGGAGAATGTGGGTTTCAAATGTTTCTTGAAGGTCGTACTTCCAAATTACAAAGTCCCCTCCAGAACCTCATTTAGTAGAAAGGTCATCCCCAGCCTGTACAAGCACTGTCTCAGTCGCTTGCAAGCACTGCTAGGTAAGGCAGACGGAAGAGTGCATTTCACCTGCGATATCTGGACCGCCAAGAATGCTGCACACTCTTACCTCTCTCTGGCAGCACACTGGTGGGACATGGCAGAGGCAGGGGCAGCCAGCAGCTCTATTACTGAACAAGCATCAGGGTGGAGGTGGGCTTTACTGAACACCCACCTGACGGACCATTCCCATACCGCTGCCAATATTCTAGCATGCATCAGAAAGATGCTGGCGAGCTGGCAAGTACACCAGCGAGACAGTAAAACGCGGGCAGGCTTTTTTGTCACAGACAACGGTGCAAACATGGTTAATGCAATAAGCGATGGGCGGTTTAAGAACATCCGATGTTTTGCACACACTCTGCATCTGGTAGTGAAGTCAGGTCTGGGCTTGGAGTCCAAGGACAAGGAGACTGAATACCTGCGTAGGTTAATACACAAGTGCAGGAACATAGCAGCACACTTCCACAGAAGTGTCAGGGCGGGGCAGGTTCTCCGAGAAAAGCAGACTGATTTGGATATGCCTGAGAAGCGTCTCATTCAAGACGTTCCCACCCGGTGGAATTCCACCTTTATGATGCTGGAGAGGTTACTGGAGCTGCAGACACCCCTTCATGAACTTTCTGGTACAATAGACATAGGTGTGCAGAATCCCCTAGGGCATCACGATTGGTTAGTCATGAGTCAGCTGTTAAAAATCCTGCAGCCCTTCAAGGACGTCACGGAGGAGCTGAGTTCCAGAAGTTCCACCTTGGCTGACATCATCCCTATAGTGAAATTCCTGGATGACAATTTGGAAGGCATTAAACGGCAAGAGGGAATGACTGCTGAGGTGCTGCAGTGTGTGGACGTTTTGCAGCAGCAGGTGAAAGACAGATTAAGGCCTTTAACAGAGGACAGCACATACATGCTCGCCTCTGTCTGTGATCCCCGTGTGAAAGGTAAACTCGCCCTACAGACCAATTGTCTGTCATTTGTGAAGGAGCTGTTGTTAGCACAGGTCCGTGAACAGGAGCACCATAGGCGGAGACAGATTAGGCTTGAAGCACAGGTGGAAACAGCAGGCACGTCACAGAGTTGTGCTGCTGCTAGCCCTGGCAGGAGAAGGACTGTGTCAGTGACAGATACTATTATTAGTGCCTCCTCCTCAACGTCAGAATGCCCAAGGCATGTTGGCCATAAAGATACATCAGTTGTGCAACGGGCGAGAGAGAAAGTAACTGGATTGAGTGACTCTCAGCCCTCCCAAGCACAGGAGGAGACAGCAGCAGAGCTGTCAGTGACACGGTATCTCTCAGAGCCGATAGAGAACACGCAGACAGATCCGTTTGCATATTGGGCACACAAGTCCACTGTCTGGCCACACCTAGCCAAAGTGGCTGAAGGATATTTGTCATGTCCACCAACCAGTGTGCCCAGTGAACGTGTTTTTTCAATGACAGGGGATATCATGAGCCCTCACCGCTCAAGGCTGTCACCGGTCTTGATGGAAATGCTAGTGTTTTTGAAAGTAAACCTGCCATTGCTTGGCTTTCCCGATTTTCCTTGTGAATGGCAAGATGAATAAAAGCTATTGAAAGGAGCCTTGCAGCAGTTCCAATTGCCTCCTATGCTCAAGATAATGTAAGCACTGCAGCACATGTTCTTGACATGAATCGCTGTGCCTGACCGGCATCTACTGTGCAGCCCTTGTGTTCCCACAAGTGTTTTAACTCCGTTGCTGTTCCTGCCTGTACCTCCAGGCATTGTGTTCCTACTGGTGTTTTAACTCCATTGCTGTGCCTGCCTGTTCTTCCAGGCCTTGTGTTCCGACAAGTGTTTTAACTCCATTGCTGTGCCTGCCTGTACCTCCAGGCCTTGTGTCCCTAGCTGGGATTGACCTCTGTCCTCCAATGATGTGCCTGTTCCTCCAGGCCTTGTGTTCCCACAAGTGTTTTAACTCCGTTGCTGTGCCTGCCTGTACCTCCAGGCCTTGTGTCCCTAGCCGGGATTGACCTCTGTCCTCCAATGATGTGCCTGTTCCTCCAGGCCTTGTGTCCCTAGCTGGGCAGTTCCATTTTGTTATTTTAAACAGACTGAGCATTCTTCTTGAGCGGGTCTGTTCCATTTTGTTCTTTTAAACAGACTGAGCATTGTCCTTCAGAGTGGGTCTGTTGATATTGTTATTTTAAACAGACTGAGCATTGACCTTCAGAGTGGGTCCGTTAATTTTGTTCTTTTAAACAGACTGAGCATAGTCCTTGAGTGGGTCTGTTAATTTTGTTATTTTAAACAGACTGAGCATAGTCCTTGAGTGTGTCTGTTAATTTGGTTCTTTTAAACAGACTGAGCATGGTCCTTGAGTGGGTCCGTTAATTTTGTTCTTTTAAACAGACTGAGCATAGTCTTTGAGTGGGTCTGTTAATTTTGTTATTTTAAACAGACTGAGCATAGTCCTTGAGTGTCTCTGTTAATTTGGTTCTTTTAAACAGACTGAGCATGGTCTTTGAGTGGGTCCATTAATTTGGTTCTTTTAAACAGACTGAGCATGGTCCTTGAGTGGGTCCGTTAATTTTGTTCTTATCATTGTTTTGTCTTTTTCTTTACTCGTGTGCGCTGCTAGAGTACGACGATTAGGTTTGATTCTTCTTCTTTACTTTAAATAATCTTGCTTCTTCTTCTTCTTTCTTTTCTTTCTACTGTTGGTACCTGCTTCCTACCTATAACAAATCAATGAGAGAAACTACCTCCCTATACATGTCCAGGTCTTCCGTCAACTATGTCTGTGTCTCTGCTTCACCTGAGTCCACCTGCTAATGGCAAGAACCTGCAGGGCTCCTCTGTGCAGGTAGAGCCAATCTCACCTCAGTATAAAGGGTCCACAGACACACAGTTTAAAATCATACATTTGGAACACAAAAACCTATTAGGCACTTATATAAGAGAGCAAGAACTGGAAACCAGAAAACGGCGCCATTTTGCGCCGCCATTTTGCAAAATGGCGGCGCAGAATGGCGCAGAATGGCGCCGGCTGAAGACAACATGATTCAATTGCAGGAGGCCGTTCCGGACTGCCACTGGACCCCCAGGTTATTTAAAGCATTTGGGGGGGTGTTCGGGAGGGTGGGGGATTTAATTTAAAGGGTCAGCGGTGGGTTTTAGGGGGTTTTAGTGTTCCGGTTTTCCTGCCTTCCCCTTCCCCCGATTTACGATTTTTTGACGATAAATCGGGGGATTTGGTATTGTATCGTGGCCCTAACGATTTTTGACGATTTAAAATATATCGGACAATATTTTAAATCGTCAAAAAACGATTCACATCCCTACTTTATAATGAACACGGAAGAGGATAGGGAGCCAGTGGAGATTTTTGAGAATCGGGGTGATATGCTCATATTTGCGTGTGTTTGAGATGATTCTAGGTGTTGCATTTTGCAACATTTGTAGTGGTTTAATCGTGGCATAGGGGAGGCCAAGGAGGATTGCATTACAGTAATCCAGTTTGGTAGCCTGGATCACTGTACGGAGGTCTTGAGGGTATAGCAGGGGTTTGTTTTTTTAGGATGTTGAGTTTGAAAAAGCCTTCTTTGAGTATGGAGTTGATATATTTCTTCATGCTTAATTGTTGATCAAGGAGAACTCCAAGATCCCTTACGAAAGGTTATTTTTCTTCTTCAAAGAACTTTTTCTGATAGTATAGTATGCAACATATAACTACAATTTATTTTTCAACAATATTCTTAGTTTGTATTTGCCAATGCAGTGACAACAACAAAGAGTTGTGAATAAGAAAGACAAAAAAGTAAAGAAGTAAGAAATGTTCTTTAGCAGATAGTGAATCAGTTAAGTACAACATTCACTTTCTTTCTTTCAATCATTGCATTTTTTAACAAATACTTGGCACTAATTTCTAAGAAATGATCCTTTGTGAATTATTTATGTCTTTCAGGAATATCTTTATCGAGACCAAAAAGAAGCAAATTCTCAGGTAAATATTTCTTCTTAGTGTGTGTGACCCTTTCTCTCTGTATGGTATATATGTTCTCTAATCTTTGTAAATAAAAGTCTTTGCTAGCAGTTGTGCATTCAGCTTTATCATTGATCTTTGACTCCCTTGATGCATCACCTTGGGGCAAGTTTCTACTCATTGTTAGTGACAAGCCTTGATTTTTCCCAGGGAATTATGAGAAGCTTTGGGAGATAGAGGTCGGAGCTTGAGTTCGAGACTTGATAATGTGTGCTTGAACAATTACCACTCTTGAACTCGTAGCCTGTAACAGCTCCTAATATCCTATCTTTATAAACTCAATAAAAGAAATTGACTCCCTTTTCACAATTATCTTCTGCAGACTATATAAGATCTTAATTTTGGCCTGAAGTCTTAATTGTACTATAATACTACAGGAAAACAAATAATCAATTTAACCTATCTAATGATAGTGATATGAATCTCCGAGAGTAACTGAGATGAGACTGCGAACTTAACTACACTTAGCAAATGAGAATGGGATACATGAGATTGGCCTTACCATTAAAGGAAGAAAATGGTATTCTTCAGAGAAATCCTGTCCCAATATCTTATGTGAGACTTAAAAGTATTCTTGAGAAAAGAAATTAAATTCTGTGTGCTTCACTCACACTACATTTGAATCCAATCACACAAGTTTATGCTTCCCAAATTTATTCCTGTTTCTCAATTCACATTTTGTTTCAAGTAGTAATGAAAAAAATTATGAGAACTTAAATAGCACCACTTATTTATTTCCTAAGTATCAGATTGTTAAATTCACCATTCAAAAATATGAGAAATCTCTTTTTGGTTAAACAGCCCAGGATCTCATTAATTTCACTTAACCTTTCAATGTACCTTCACCACCAATAATGTGTCTTAGATTAAGTATTACTGCAAAGCTCCAGAGGAATTTCAATCAGAAGAAGGGAATTTGTTTAACCTGCCAATAAGAGTTTATGTTCTGTTTGTTCTTTATTTACAGAACACCTTAAAATATGTATCCTTCCCAAATAAGTGGATGTTAATTATGAAGGAAATTTCTCAAAAAGGAATAATTTAAAATCCAACAGGATATTTTCTAAAGTGATCACATTTCTTTACTTATTAAGGTTGTTATCATTCAGTCCTCTCTGTCACAACACTAACTATACTGATAAAATTGTGGATCAGTACTTCATTTAATTTCAAAACAGCCACCTTTCACTTTTTACCTTTATTCAAGACTATATGTACTGAATTTGACTCTCACGTTGACTCACAAGCATTCACTAGGGAATTCCTATTAAATCAATGTGATTCAAGGTAGTTAGGCCTGCCTGTGTAGCCACCAGAATCCCAGTGTGCCTGCCTACTAGGGGTGTGCATTCCTTTGCAATGTATTGGCAATCCACAACGTATATGCCATATTTGTTGTATTCGTGGGGGTCACAAAACGTATGGAGAACCCCCACGAATACAACATATCACTAATGAATAAACCCCCACCCTCCTGACCCCCCAAGACTTGCCAAAAGTCCCTGGTGGTCCAGCGGGGATCCTGGAGTGATATCCTGCAATCAGGCTGCCGGCTGCCAGTATTCAAAATGGCGCCGTTAGCCTTTGCCCTTACTATGTCACAGGGGCTACCAGTGGCATTGGTTGGCCCCTGTCACATGGTAGGAGCAATGGACGGCCAGCGCCATCTTGTGCTCCTACCATGTTTCAGGTGCCGACCAATGGCACCGGTAGCCCCTGTGACATAGTGAGGGCATAGGCTATCGGCGCCATTTTGAATACCGGCAGCTGGCAGCCTGAGTGCAGGAGATCACGCCAGGTCCCCTGCTGGACCACCAGGGACTTTTGGTAAGTCTTGGGGGTGGGGGGGTCAGGAGGGTTGTAGTTAATTACATTTAAAGGGTTGGGATGGGGGGTTTTTTTGGGAAACAAATACATATGTAACTAATGAATGGATCGGGGTCCCCCGAGAATGGATGCAACGGATTTGGCTCCCCACGAATATGAATACCGAATGGGACAAACCCGTCCCTGCTGCCCATCCCTACCATTTCTAGCAAGATCATTGTTTCCCAGATGGATGATAACATTGATATTTTAGTCTCTACTTTCTTCTTTAATTACATTGATTATCTGGTTAGTGTTTTTACTGACTGAGAATCCTGAAAGGTGTTTAACTGTTGGCTCCCCATCAAAATGATTTTCCAAATTGGTTCCTCTGATGATTGAATCTCCCAGAAGAAACAGTTTCCTTTTATGAACTTTGATAATGTTTTTGGTTATCTGGTTACAGTGGTATCTACATCCCTTTCAGACATCACCACACTTTCCATTGCTGGAGCTTCTTCATATTAAATTGCCCCCACCAAAAGTGTCTCCTGGGATCTCCTCTCAAATCTAAATCCTTGAGAGGTGCTGCTGCTGGCAATGGAGTTGAGCTTGAGGAAGAACCATGAGGGAAAAGGCCAGAGGCATCACTTCCACTTTCTAACTGAACTACTTCCTGCTGTGCCTGGGTGTTGATCTCAACACCATCATCTACCTCTCCCATATCATCACTGGGGGTTGGTGCTACTGTCTAGAGGTCCAAAATTCACGTTGGCTACTAGCTTTTTGATATCCTCTGATTCAGGAAATTCATGACATGATTCTTCCTTAGAAGTAGTTTTTGAAACTACTGCATCCATTACTTCAGATGTAGTAATCATGGAGGAGTACGCTGCCATGCTGTTGATTTTGAGGGTTGTGCTGCTGCTAACTCTTTCCTTACTCCTACTGGTCAGCACCATCCTTTGATGGCTGTGCTGTCTGTTACCCCTCTTTCAAACCAAGAGGGAGAGGAACAGGTGGTGGAGGCACATGCTTTCCCAGTTTTAACTTCTTACAGCTTGAGACAACTTCACTCCTAGTTTTCTGCTTCTAAAAAAGTATCATAAGTTTATGGGTCACTGGTATTATTTCTTGTGCTTCTCATAGACTGGGCTGGCTCTGCAGGAACACACAATCCTTTCCCCATACCATTCTTCTGCCTGCTGATTTTCCCTCCTCTCACCTTTCCTTGCAGAGGCATGATGGATTTGGGAGTGGTTACTGGAGTTTTTGATGTCTCAATATTGTTTATTAATGCAGTGTTTCATTCAGCAGTATAATTCTAATACTGACAGTCACACACACTCAATCAATTTGACAGACGTTCACTAGTTAATTTGCAGATTAAAGCCTCTGTACATAGCAGTAATAATCACGCTGGAATTTAATTTGGTTTCCAACTTTACTGATTAATGAAGGAAATTTTATGAAATTAGCCAGTTACAAGTTATTGTTTTTACAGTCCATTTGCAGCTTTATCTAATATATCTGTGACTTTAAGCTTCCAATTAATTTATGATGGTACTGATGTCAATTAGTTCTCTCTCTACTGATTCTTTTTATTTAATGGGATATTTTTAAAGCTTCCTTCCAGAAGTTGGTGGCTAAGATGATTTCTCCCAGCTTAGATATCTTATAGTCTCATATATTATACCTTTAGTCCAGTAGTTCAGAGTAGATATTCTTCTCCTTTCTCCTTACTTCCCTATTGATACCTGGAAGGCACCTCCATATGCCTTAATTCAATATCTTGATGATATAGTCATAGCTAACACTGGAGGGGTGCCACAAGTCTCCTCTGTACTCTTCATTTCTCCTTTTCTCCCAGGTGGAATGGAGATTCATTCCACTGCAGAACTTTCCATAGTCCATTGGACCTCTCTGGTTGAGAGACTCCAAACTCCTTATGATATTATTCCTCCGATACCTAGGAAAGTCAGGTAGGTGGCAAAAATAAAACCCTTGAAAAATAGTAAAACACCTAATAGAGGAAAGAAAGGTGGACATTTTTCCTTTACCCCTTGACAAAAGGGCAACAATGACTTCTCTCAAAAAGGAAATAAAGCAGGAACATAACAAAAATAGGAGCAGTCATAGAGACATTCAGAAGGGACTAACTCAAAATTCACCTCTAAAATGGTGGCTCTGGGTTTTATAATCTGGGGACTCCACCATTTCAGCCTCTCACATGGGGGAGCTAAAGACAACCATCTATTACTTCTATTCCCTCTAGCTGAAATGGGTCAACATATACATTTATTTTTTCTTAAAAGAGTATATGAAGACATTAGAATGCATTTTCTGTTACAGTATTTCTGTATTTATTCATTTTCTGTATGTATGAGAACTATAAATGTAGTCAAAATGTAAAGATCTGTTAAAATGTGAAATTGAGTTTACATTTAGAAATCAAGCTCATATTTAAAAAATAAATAATTAACTTAGGCCATCAAGTTGCTATAAATATCATGGAATATCTCGCATTGGCGCCGCAATTCGAAAAGGGGCATGTTTATGCTACTTTTAGATATTTCATAGCGTAGAGGTAAAAAATGTAACCCACGATAATGTTTTGTGTTGTGAGATACAGTATCATGGTGTGTGATGCATTAACATGTCATGCGCCTAAACTGGGAGATACACACATAACTTTTTTTTTTAATGCCGTCTAAGTAAACCCCTGTTCCCCGTTGTGCACACATGTAAGAAGTAGAAAAAAAAATGAACAGGGCATTAGCATGTGGGGGGAGATCAATAGATGTACATACCAGGGTCCCCTACCTTCTTAATTTAACTTCTACTATAGATGGCATATAGGTCAAAAGAATAAAAAAAAATCTAGGCTAGGCAGTGGACTATTGCAGGTTGGGGCTAAGACAGGAAAAACAACAAAAATACTAGGGGATTGGAAGTCCTATCCCTAGCCTGGGCAAACTGGGAACAAACAATTGAAACTGGCATTCTCGTTGGTGCTTGCCCCTATCAGTATAAAACATTTTATTAACCCAAGTAACTAAACACCCAAACTGCAGTGTGTTTTATGCACTCTAAAGAAAAAAAACCCCAAAACAAAACATTTACCATTTTTACCTTTTTGTTTACCCTCAAATCCTCCTTGCAGCCTAGAACAAATCCAAGTGAACTCCTATCCCATCCTTAAAATCCTCCCACATACCTGGCAGAAGTGGGAGTTGCATATACATGTGCGCACACCTTTTAAAGGGACGTAAACTTAGAAATATGTGTGAAGGGTGCACATGCACAAAAGAAGGCATTTCACAATGTATGTGCACCTGGGCACACACTTTGTAAACTTCGCACATATAGACACTGCCGGTTATGCATGCATAGACACACACACACAGGTGTGCATGGTCACACATGCACACTTCCGCAAGGGCAGAACATCTTGTCTTCCCAGGTCTGCTGCATCAAGATACCTCCACCAGTGCACCAGCCAAAGTTTATCACCAGGGACATTGCCTGCTTGGCATCCTTGGTGGTAGACAATGAAGATCAGCTCTTTCCACATGCTGGAGTGAGGCACAATCTACGCCAGAGCATGCAGGACTGGGAGGAGCTTCTGGATGCTTTCAACCGAGGAGCCACCCACTCAAATGGGGTAAGTGGTGGATGGGGGTCCCAGTAAGGATTGAGGGTGGGCTGTAGGGTGGCAGAATTGTCCAAAATATAGCACCTGAATAAAGATGTTTGCCAGTATAATATTATATATGTTGTCCAAAAAAATATATATATAATGTTATATATATTAGAAAGAATATTGAAATATACATATATAATATTATACTGGCAAACATCTTTAATCGGGTGCTATATTTTGGGCAATTCTGGCACCCTAGAGCCCACCCTCAGTCCTTACTGGGACCCCATCCACCACTTACCCCATGTGTGTGGGAGTGTTACAGTTATAGTACACACTCAAATTTTTCATCCTATTCCTTCCTATAGATTGATGACCTAAAGAAGAAGGCCTGGTGGCTACACTTACACAAGAGGAGGTGGTTGGATCAACTGTGGGCTCAGTGAGCTGGGGCAGGAGGTAAGTTCTTCTCTAGAATATATTCATGTGCAGGCCAATGCAATATCAGCGCCTGCATATGAATATAGCTCATGATTGAGCACCCACTCACCCACTCGATCGACCTCTCCAGGGTGCCCTATGTAACATGCAAATTAGTTGCTATGGTAAAATGTAGGCACTGAGGAAATTGTGCACCCCTAGTGCCTCCTCGGCAGTGGGTAACCAGGATAGGTGGCTGTTAGCAGGTTAGGAAAACAGATACTCAATTTTACGATCGTCTGTTTTCCTAGCCTGTGCACATCTACAGGATGCTCCTCCCCCCCCCCCCTACCACACCATCAGGAGGACAAGCACCAGTGGTGTTTGTCCAGCTCCTCCAGAAAGTGCATCCTGGGCCACAGCACATTCTCCCTTTTCAAGTACTGCCTCCTCCCCTTTTGGACCAGGGTAGTAGGGATGCTGAGACCCACACTGGCCAGCCTTTGCTGGCTAAGGGAGGCCCGCATCACCCTCCGGGCCTGCCAGTATCATCTGCTGGCCTGGCTAGAGAACCAGGCTCAGGATCTGGAGCATGCTGAGCCTGTTTATCAGCAGCAGTTTATGCAGGCCATGCAGATGATGGTGGAAGAGCTGAGGGCGATACAAGCAGCCCTTGGGGGTATCACCAAAGAATCCACATGCCAAGCTGAGATCCAGCAGTGCCATTGCCTGGTGCTGGTGGCCTTGGCTTGGCGCATGAGAAGTTTTCAGCAGGGCCCCTAAATCAGCCATCTCTGGCAGCCTTACTGCCCCCGGCCCCTTTTTCAGTTCTTGTATATAGTTTTGGTCCCTAGTTTTTCCTATCCCTCTCCTATTAATATTTAATTGAGTTTAAATTATGTACACAGTTAATTTTAAATTTTTTGATAAAAAAAAGTTTTATGTTTACAAATTTGTGTTTGTGTCCTTTCTTTTGTGGGGCTTAATTAATTGTGTTTTATAAGTTGACAGGGTTGATCTTTTTGGCCATAAAACCTTCTCCAAGGCTAACAGTGCCTCAGCACTAAGAGTCTCAATTCCTCTGTCTTTCCCAGGGGTGAAGATTCCAAAAGGCTGATGCAATAATCTTGGTGCTAATAAAATGGGCGCAGCTTTTCTATGCGCATTTTGTAATGCCAATATTATTATTTTGGGTAAACTCCTGATGCAGTAAGCTATTGATATGCTAATGCATCTGGAGTTTCTAAATGGTAAAAAACTGTTAGCTTTGTGTTTGGCAAAGGTGCAATGTCTATTTTAACTACAGGTGAAGGCATCCTTAACAGGCTATATGGGTAAGTGGTGACTGCAGCAACTTAAGAACATAAGAACATGCCATATTGGGTCAGACCAAGGGTCCATCAAGCCCAGCATCCTGTTTCCAACAGTGGCCAATTAAGGCTATAAGTACCTGGCAAGTACCCAAAAACTGTCTATCCCATGCTGCTGATGCTAGTAATAGCAGTGGCTATTTTCTACGTCAACTTGATTAATAGCAGGTAATGGACTTCTCTTCCAGGAAATTATCCAAACCTTTTTTAAACCCAGCTACACTAACTGCACTAACCACATCCCCTGGCAACAAATTCTAGAGTTTAATTGTGCGTTGAGTGAAAAAGAACTTTCTTCAATTAGTTTAAAATGTGCTACTGTTATAGTTAGTGAGGTTTGGGTGGACCCTTGGACACTGTGGCAGCTGACCACACCCATGGGGGAAAGTCCCGTGAGGGGCCACAGGTCAGGCTCAGCTCTGGACACACAAACACAGATAGTTCTTTATTTAGACAGTTTAACCACCAGAGGTGGCAGTAGTGAGTAGATGTTGTAGCCCGGATGGGCTAGTATTCCCCAGGGCGCTGGAACAGTGGTTTCTCCGGTAGCAGTGCTATAGTGGAGAGAACTGAGAAAGTGAGTACAATAGAACACAGAGTCCCAATTATGAAGAAGCCCCGAGATAGGGAGAGCTGGCCCTCGAGGAGCGAGTACCAGATCCCTGGAGGTAGAGAGACTTGTTGGCAAAGTACTCACACAGCGGCTCCACGTAAGCGATGGCAATGGTGCTGGAACGGAGGCAGGCCCTCGAGGAGCGAGTACCTGGTTCCAGGGAGACAGCTCTGAGGAGTAGATGATAGTAGTACTCGCTGATGGTATCTGTAGCGAATTCTTCCAAGTAGAAGAGGAGAAAGGTGCAGGCAGCGAGTCAGGGAACATGGGCCCTCGAGGAGCGAGTACCGGTTACCTGATAGCGAACTGAAAGAAACCATGAGGCTCCCGAGGAGCGGGTACCCCATTAGTAGAAAGAGTCCAATAGGAGTTGTAAGGCAGAGTAGCTGGGTATGGAGAGCGAATCCCATCCATAAGATCACCCTTGCTAACTCAACGGCTAGCAATAAACAGTAAGCTTAAATATCCGGGCAACGTGACATCATCACAGGGGGACACACCTGAGAAACGCGCCAATGAGGAAATAAGAATGAGGGCCACAAAGCACGCGCACTCTAAGGTACCTGAAGAGCATGGCAGGAGGCAGCACTCAATCCGGTCCAGGGACGCCAAAGAGGACCGCAGGCAGATGCCACGGCAGCCAGGCATCCATGAGGAGCAGGAGGAGTTGTAGAAAAGGAAAGGTAGGCGGAGTGAAGCCGTCGGGAAGTGATGGTCACAGCAGTATCCCCTTCAAAGGGCGGTCTCCTCTGTGGGTACCAGGTCGTGGTTTCTAAGGATATGACAGATGAAACTGATGGAGCATCTCTTTCTCAAGGATATTAGCCAGAGGCTCCCAAGAATTTTCTTCAGGGCCAAAACCTTCCCATGAAAGAAGGTATTCCCAAGTCTTGCCTTGTCTTTGGACATCAAGGATAGCTTCGACCTTGTATTCTAGGTCATCTTCTGCATTGATGGGAGATGGTTCCTGAGACTTGGAAGAGAACTCACTGAGAATGAGTGGTTTCAAACTTGAAACATGAAAAGCGTTTTGGATGTTTAATCCAGGTGGTAGCTTCAGACTGTAAGTGATGTTGCCAAGACGTCAGAGGATTGGAAATGGTACAACGTAGAGAGGTGTAAATCGAGTGGAGGGTAACTTCAGTCTAAGGTGCTTAGTGGATAGCCAGACTTTGTCACCAGGTTGAAAGATAGGCACTTTGAAATAGTGAGCGTCATAAAACCTTTTGGCTCGATCACTCGCTTTGAGTAGCCTTTCTTTTGTCTGAGTCCATAATTGATGGATATCATCAGCAGTGGTTTGAGCTGCTGGGGACGTCACTGAGAGCTTCAGTGGAAGTGGCGGTGGTGGTGAATGTCCATATACTACTTCAAAAGATGTTGATCCAATGGATGTTGCTGGATGAGAATTAATGGCGAATTCAGCCCATGGTAACAGTTCAGCCCAGTTATTCTGACGGCAACGCACATAGGCCTGAATAAACTGTTTCAGGGTCCTATTCATCCGTTCTGTTTGGCCATTTGATTGAGGATGATAGGCAGATGTATAATCTAGAAAGATATTGAAGACCTTGCACAAAGCCTTCCAGAATTTTGCCGTGAACTGTGATCCTCGATCCAAGACTATGTGCTTCGGTAGGCCATGAAGGCGAAAGATGTGGGTTATGAAGAGCTTCGAAAGCTCCAAGGCTAGCAATAAACAGTAGGCTTAAATATCCGGGCAGCATGATGTCATCACAGGGGGACGCCCCTGAGGAACGTTCCAATGAGGAAATAAGAAAGAGGGCCACGCGGCGTGTGTGCCCTAAGGTACCCGAAGAGCATGGCAGAAGGCAGCGCCCAAGCTGGTCCGGACGCCGGAGAGGACGGCGGGCAGATGCCGTGGCAGCCAGGCGTCCATGAGGAGCAGGAGGAGTCACAGAAAAGAAAGGTTGGCGGATTGAAGCCGTCGGGCAGCAACAGCTACATGCTAATTTCATGGAGTGCCCCCTAGTCCTTCTGTTATCCGAAAGAGTAAATAACTGATTCACATTTATCTGTTCTAGACCTCTCATGATTTTAAACACCTCTATCATATCCCTCCTCAGCCATCTCTTCTCCAAGCTGAACAGTCCTAACCTCTTTAGTCTTTCCTCATAGGGGAGCTGTTCCATCCCCGTTATCATTTTGGTTGCCCTTCTCTGTACCTTCTCCATCGCAACTATATCTTTTTTGAGATGTGGCGACCAGAATTGTACACAGTAGTCAAGGTGCACTGTCACTGTGGAGCAATACAGAGGCATTATGACATTTTCCATTTTATTCACATTCCCTTCTTAATAATTCCTAACATTCTGTTTGCTTTTTTGACTGCCGCAGCACACTGAGCCGACAATTTCAATGTATTATCCACTATGACACTTAGATCTCTTTCCTGGGTGGTAGCTCCTTATATGAAACCTAACATCGTATAACTATAGCATGGGTTATTTTTTCCCTATATGCATCACCTTGCACTTATCCACATTAAATTTCATCTGCAATTTTGTTGCCCAATTTTCCAGTCTCACATGGTTCTCCTGCAATTTATCACAATCCGCTTGTGATTTAACTACTCTGAATAATTTTGTTTGATCTGCAAACTTGATTACCTCATTTGTCGTATTCATTTCCAGATCATTTATAAATATATTGAAAAGCAAGGATCCCAGTACAGATCCCTGAGGCACTCCACTGTCCACTCCCTTCCACTGAGAAAATTGTCCATTTAATCTTATTCTCTGTTTCCTGTCTTTTAACCAGCTTGTAATCCACGAAAGGACATCGCCTCCTATCCCATGACTTTTTACTTTTCCTAGAAGCCTCTCATGAGGGAGTTTGTGAAACACCTTCTGAAAATCCAAATACACTGTGTCTACTGGTTCACCTTTATCCACATGTTTTTAACCCCTTCAAAAAAGTGAAGCAGATTTGTAAGGCAAGACTTGCCTTGGGTAAAGCCATGCTGACTTTGTTCCATTAAACCATGTCTTTCTATATGTTCTGTGATTTTGGTGTTTAGAACACGTTCCACTATTTTTCCTGGCACTGAAGTCAGGCTAACCGGTCTGTAGTTTCCCGGATCATCCCTGGATCTCTTTTTAAATATTGGGTTTACATTAGCCACTCTCCAGTCTTCAGGTACTTACTTGAAGAAGTTAGTTATTATCTGGGTAAATGGGGGCAGCTACCTGCACTGTGTTAGACTATTTTTCATTCTATCAAAGTCCTCCAATTAGTTTAATGTGGCCCTGATTCCCTTGACCATCCCCTCATTTACTCTCTTGCACCTTCCCCCCACCCTAGTATGGTCACCAGAGATGGTGGGAGGAATGTAGGAAGCCAGCATTCTAAGCAGCAGCCTGGCAATGAAGCTGAAATACCTAGTTGTGCCAGACTTAGTGGGGCTAACAGGCAATCACTTTATGTGTCTTCAGGCTTGGCCATTAGATTTCATGGTCTTCTCAATTATGATAACACATAACACCCAAATCTGGGTCAGAAGGGTAAGCAGCTCTCTCTGGGTAAGCAGCTCTAACACACTCAGCTCTGCGGTATCTTCCCTGGGCAACCAGACGTGATCAGTGTTCTGCTCTGTTGGTTCAGGAGAAAAGGACTAGGTTGCTACTCCCAGCTCAGCTCAATTTCTAGGGGAGAGGCAGATCTGCTGGATATACTCCACTTCCTTAGGGCCCAGAAGAAACCTGCCAGAAAGCCTCTCTGGGTTGTTTCCCCCAAAATTAATATTAAACCAGATGTATAGAGTTATGTAGCTGGGAGAGGAACTACTACAGAATCATTGGGGATATGGGGATTATACATAGGAGCCTTATCACCACTGGGTGAAGGGGGAATTGAGTAAACAGAAACAAATTGTAATTAAGGAGTGGGCTAGGGATCTCAGTTCTGCATTACCAGAGCAAAGAGGAGGAGGAGGTTGGAATGAGAGAATCCCATAGTCACTATCAGCCATCTACTGTTGTCCATTGTGATCCTGCATTCCCAGTCTGCAGTAGTCCTTTAGCTACCTGTGCTCATCCAATATAAACAGAGTTTGAAGATATTGTTGGGGTACAAGCTTAAGAAGAAACATTTACTTTAATCCCATGGACTTCAGATGTCACAGAACATAAATGCAATATGACATTTACAACAACCTTCTAGATCTCTTATATTATTGTACTGTATCCTCAGTTCCATGAACTACCTTGCAGTATGCCAATGCCAGCTGCATGCATAAGTCCACTCCAGGTATTGTCCACATAGGAAGTCTTAAGAAGAATGCTGTATCTGGATTGCAAGGTCACATAGAATATCATCCCAACCTACTCCTCTCCACTCCAAGATAGTCAGGTATTCATGTTATCCACAATGATTATGCATAAGCTGGAAGATCTTCCCCTTTATAGCTTAATGATCTTCAGGCATATCACTGTGGATTAGGGATGTGCAGACCAAAAGTTTATGTTCATAAGTCCATAAGTCGAAAGGGGGGGTCAATTTCGGTCAATATGGACATATGGAGAATTCCATAAGTTGAGTCTATGTCCATACGTACACCGATTCCCTAAATAAAAATTTAAACCCCTCACCCTCCTTAATCCCCCCCCCCCCCAAGACTTACCAAAACTCCCTGGTGGTCGAGCGGGGAGTCAGGACGCCATTTCTGAACTCCTTTGCGAGGAGCACTTGACGTCGGCGTCACGTCGGAGTGACGCGGCGTCACGTGATTCCCCGCGGGCTCGCTCCGGGACCCTCGTTGGACCCAAAAGGAACTTTTGGCCAGCTTGGGAGGGCCATTTCTGAACTCCTCGCAAAGGAGTTCAGAAATGGCGTCCTGACTCCCCGCTCGACCACCAGGGAGTTTTGGTAAGTCTTGGGGAGGGGGATTAAGGAGGGTGAGGGGTTTAAATTTTTATTTAGGATCAACAATCGTGATTTCCAACGTATTCAACATAGCTATGTTGAATACGTTGGAAATCCGATCATTTTCGCCTCATCACTTTTTTTAAGTTAAAAAACAAAAATAAGTTGCGTTTTACCTATAAGTTCAAAACGAATGCACACCCCTACTGTGGATATCCTTAATACTTGGCCTAAGTATGACCGAGTGGGTGCCTACCTAGAAACCATCTACCTTATTGCCATGTGTAGTTTTCACAATTATAAATAATATGCACACAAATCAACATGTAAGCACATGTGCACATACATTACAAACAGGGCTCACATGTAGGATCTTTCAACCTATTTTATAACATGTGCACATGTAAGTGCCTATGTAATACAAAGGCTGCAATCATTATAACAAAGGAGCATATATGTGCACTTAATATTAGATAGGCTTAAAGTACCTACATATACACCCTATTTGAAATGTATGTGCACATATGTGCGCAAATTACAATTCATAATTGGGCCAGTGAAGCTGCCAGCATCCCACTACTAGTACACTTCCCCCTGACATAGAAGATTTAGGAAGAAAGTGCAGGTAAGAAAAAGGTTTTTGTTTTTTTTGGCTCAGCAGGGCTGTTTAGGTGTGTGGGGAAAAAAAGCCTTCATTTTCAAAATGGCGATAATAACCACCATTATAGCCAAAATCTGTGATAACAGTGCCTATCCCACACTAAAGACTTTTTTCCCCTCTACTACCCCAAAAAAAGGTGTTGTTATTTCGGAACTTAAATCCCATGTCAGTGTGGATACATTTTTGTGACAGGTGGTAGGAGTCCCTCATTTGCCTAGAAAGCTAGCTTCTGCATACTTATTATAAAATGTGCATGTGTAAACACATGATGCGATAAAGGTCACGCATCTATCTAGGTTACACCCCTTTTATCGTGTGTTGAGTTCCTAACATGATTTGATGAACAACCCTGCAATGTTGAGGGACATGAGCAAGTCTGAATTAGATTCAGTCAAAACACTGCAATAATTACTGCCCTATTTCTTGGTTCTTCCTAATTATGTTAATCCAGTTGCTCAAACAATTGCATGACAATTGGCAACTCCATTAGAGATTATGATTTTTATGCAGGTTATATTAATTTGCACACAGCATAAGTCAATGCAATCTAGTTGTATGAGTTTGCCATACAATGAAATCTGGTTTAATTCCCAATAAACTAAAACTACAAATTAAAAATACATATGGAAGATAGATTGTACATCAAATTAATTGAATTTAAATATATATTAATAAGCAATATAATTCATTATATTTCATGCTAATATATGTTTATATGGACTTTAAATGTAACTCCTAGCACATGGCGTGAGTGTATATGATCTAATTTCAACAACTGCATGCACATTTATTGTAAAAGGTGAGGATTAGGGAAGTTTTACCACATACTAGAAAATTAATCATTGGTTCTATAGCTTTCAAATGATATGCAATTACAAGTGCATTAAGAAAAACCTTTTGGCCTGCTTTCACTGCATTAAACACAAAATTAAAACATAAAAGGCATAATGGGATTTCAGAAGGAAAAAGGTTAGACATTTGGACCCTGGCGAAAGACCTAATTACAAAAATGATCTACATTTCAGAGCATTCTTAAGCTGTTTTTAAGCAGCTTGGCATATTCTGGACAAAATCTCTTTAAAAATCAGTGGCACCATGACTAGTTCTGTGCCTAAGGCTACAGGGCTGTGGTTTTCAGGTAATCTGAGTTTGAATTCCTGCTCTGTTTGGGCCTCTGAAATCCACATATATGGCATGCTCAAAACTTGAAGGGATAGACATGGCAGCTCCTATTGAGAAGCCTATGCTAGTCAGGGCAATAGGCAGCACTTTCAAGGTGCCACGGGGCGTATCCATTAGACCAGCCAGGTTTGCCTTGACTCATTCGGGCATTTAACTAGGGGTGGAAAGAAGTTTCAGCAGAGACAGCTGAAGGGCAAAATATCAGTGGCATCTGCAGTTTGTCTATTTAAATCTCCCATCCAAGATAGAATATGTCATACTGAAAGAATTCTATCACAAAATGCAATCACTGTATCCTCCTCAAGTCTAATACTTCTCAATCTTGATATTTTATTAGCAAAGCATAAGAAAAGAAAATAAGTTTACCTTGGATTTTCTTCTAGCCATAAATATAAAAGAACCTAAGGTTCGATTCATCCAAATTCGTTTTGTACTTTAGAGAGTGAATAATGAAATAGCACAAACCACAACTGCTGTAAAAGCTGACATGTGGGAGATATTTGGAAATATATGTTCAGAAAGAATGGGAAAATGATATTTAAGGCATGCAAGAGGAACATAAATATGCCATACAATCTACAAAAAGTAATCATCAACCCTTAACCCTTCATTTATACATAATGGCCTACAGAGTAAGTGTTATAAAAAAGGAAAAGTTATTTTTCAACCAGCCTTAGACAAAATCAACTTTTACCTGAAAGTGTTAAATTTAAAAATCAGTCAAAGGTTTCCATAATTTCTCCTGCAAAATTGTTTCCCTGGAATTTATTGGAAATTCAATCTTTGATTACAAGATACACTTTTTATAAAATTATATAGGTAGGTACAACAATTTTCAAATTTGGATTCATTTCAGTTTTTTTTAATTTTTATTCATATCTGTGTATATCTAGTCTCATGTAGATGATGTACGGAACAAATATTAAAAACCTTTTACACTAAAATGATATTAGAATAATTAATTGTAGCTAAAATATTAAGAAAAAGCACAATATAAAATGAAATGCCTTTATACCATCTAATAAATACAATCTCATGGTTCATATATATTACAATAAATATAGTCAGACATACATTTATAATTCTTTCCTCTGAATAAAATCCCTCATTGCCTAAAAAAATGAGGTCAAACTGCTTAACATCTAGCTATTTAAGCTTTATCTGATCCTTGGAGGAAAAGTTACCTAATTATTTGAAACCCAACTCCTTCTAGGAAAAAAGAATAAAGACATCAAGAATAATTATGTGATAATTATGTATTGGAATAGGAGCCATCTATTAAGATAAAGCTGCACAAAGCAGCTAAGATTTAATCTTTCTTTCAAAACTGAAAGAGGTCCTTCAAAGCCCAAATGTCATCTGGAAAGCTATTTCAAAGACTAGGAGCTGCTATAAAAACTGTACTCTTCCTAGTAAGTACTAAACAAACATCGTTTTTGATAGGACACAGGAATTCTTTCTGGACACACCTTTGACAAGGACTGAAGGGAGCTTCCCTTTTTAAAATTGGCTTGCAGGCCCATAGAGCTAAAAATTGACCTCTGTATGTGAGTCTTGATAACATTATTTGTGTATATATATACAAACTCTTCTATAATTTCATAAATGAGGGCAGTTATACGTATATATATAATACACACTTTGTTACCTCGAAGGTTTCTGTTGTGATAGACAAAATCCGGAAGTGGATCCTTAGGCCGACTGCCCGGCGGGAACAGTCGGGAGGCAGAACTCCCACTGGGCAACTGGAGCTTCACCTGGAAACCCGCGACTCCTCCAGAGGAGCTGTGAGAGCCCGGGTCGCAAGGTCTTAGGAGTCTTCGCCCTGGAAGTCCGAGGTCCCCCCAGGAGAAGCCCGTAGGGACCCGGACCGCTGGGACTTAGGCGAGGGTGAAGAAGCCCAGGAGTGAAGTACGGACCGGAGTCTAGGCAGATGGCAGGCAAGCAGGAATCGGAGTACGAACCGGAGTCAAGGCAGATGGCAGGCAAGCAGGAATCGGAGACACGAACCGGGGTCAAGGCAGGCAGAAGACAAGCTGGAATCGGAGTCACGAACCGGGATCAAGGCAGGCAGAAGACAAGCTGGAATCGGAGTCACGAACCGGGATCAAGGCAGGCAGAAGACAAGCTGGAATCAGAGTCACGAACCGGGGTCAAGGCAGGCAGAAGACAAGCTGGAATCCAAGTGCAGGCAACAGGAATCAGGAACCGGGTAGCAGCAAGGCAACTAGTACTTCAAGGAAGGAACCTCGTTGCAAGGCAATTCGAAAAGCCCCGGGTCCCGGTTTAAATCCATACCCGGCGTCTGACATCACGGGGGGCGTGTCAGCACATCCGGGTGCTGACAGCAGAAAAACCCTCCCGTCGCGCGCGCGCGTTCCCCCGAAGGGGAGGAGTCCCCCGCGACGGCCGGCGGCGTCTCCCACGAGGAGCAACTAGGCCCATGCTGCCCGCACGAGCTCCGAGCCCGCGGACCGCGGCCCAGACCCGGGACCTGGAGGGAAGGTAAGGGCTCGGACGCCCCCGTGGCGGCCGAGACCGCAACAGTACCCCCTCCCTTACGCCCTCTCCACCGAGGGCCAAGTTTCCCAGGATTGTCCAAATGGAACTGAGTTAGCAGTGATTTGTCCAAGATGTTCCGAGCTGGTTCCCACGAGTCCTCCTCGGGACCGCACCCCTCCCATGCCAGCAGGTACTCCCAGCGACGGGCGTGGAAGCGGACGTCTAGAACCTCCCGTACTTGATACGTATTCTCACCTGAAGAAGCAGAAGAAAGTGCATCCGAGGAGGGGTGATGGAAGCGTGAAAAAACCACCGGTTTCAGCAAGGAGACGTGAAAAACGTTATGTATGCGCAGGGTAGTGGGAAGACGAAGTCTATAAGATACCGCTCCTATACGTTCCGCAACTTGGAAAGGGCCGCAGTAACGGGGAACCAATTTGCGAGAACGATTGGGTAGGTGAAGATTCCGGGTGCTGAGCCAAACCTTGGTGCCTGGCAGGAAGACTGGTGCAGGACGTCGGTGGCGATTAGCAAACTGCTGAGACTTCTTCGCTGCGCTGGTTAGTCTGTGCTGAATACTCCTCCAGAGACGATGCACTTGACTTGCTGTGGTTAGTGCAGCTGGGGAAGGAACGGAAACAGGTACTGGTATTGGGGGCCGCGGGTGGCGACCAAACACAATCTGAAAAGGCGTTCGTCCCGTGATGGCATGGGTGTGGTTGTTGTAGGCGAACTCAGCCCAAGGCAGAAGAGAAACCCAGTTAGTCCCCTTCTCAGAAACAAAACTTCGGAGGAAAGTCTTAAGAGTACGATTAGTGCGCTCCGTTTGACCATTGGTCTGTGGGTGGAAAGCCGTAGACAAATTCAGCTGTACCCCAAATTTCTTACAAAGGGCACGCCAGAAACGGGCCGTAAACTGTGGTCCTCTGTCAGATACGATACTCTGAGGTAGTCCATGAGCCCGGAAGATGTGTTGAGTAAACAAAAGCGCGAGCTCAGGTGCAGAGGGTAGTTTAGGCAGAGGCACCAAATGGATCATTTTAGAGAAACGGTCTACGGTTACCCAAATGACCGTATTACCTTCTGAGGATGGCAGATCCACCACAAAATCCGTGGCAATGTGGGACCACGGTTCCGCGGGAATAGGTAGTGGGTGCAGCAGGCCCCAGGACCGGCCATTCAAGGGTTTTTGCCGAGCACATACTGGACACGAATCCACATACAACCGTACATCCTGACGGATTTGAGGCCACCAGTAATAGCGATTTAGTAGATCGAGAGTCCTCGCTCTGCCAGCATGACCTCCTGAAAGGGAATCGTGGGCCCAGGCTAACGCCTTTCTTCGGTCCCTGCGGGAAACCACAACTCGACCTAGAGTAGAAACAGTGGAACTGGCCACCTGGATCTTAGCCGGGTCAATGATGTGTTGGGGACAATTTTCCTTTTCCTCCTGAATTTCATAACGGGAGAGTGCATCTGCCCGAACGTTCTTCGCGGCTGGCCGATATTTTAATATGAAATCAAAACGGTTAAAGAAGAGTGACCAACGTGCTTGTCTGGGATTCAATCGTTGGGCCTGGTTTAAGAACTCCAGATTCCTATGATCAGTGTAAATCGTGACCGGATGGAGAGAGCCCTCCAACCACTGTCTCCATTCTTCCAGTGCAAGTTTGACGGCCAGCAACTCCTTATCTCCTATGCCGTAATTACACTCAGCTGAAGAAAACTTTCTGGAGAAATAGGAGCAGGGTAGGAGATGTCCGGTAGTAGAAACTTGCGAAAGGACCGCTCCCACCGCAATATTCGAAGCGTCTACTTCAACAAAGAATGGCCGAGTGGGATCCGGGTGACGTAGACAAGTATCCTGGAGAAACACCTTCTTTAACTGATCAAAAGCCTCGCAAGCTTCTTCAGGCCATAGACGGGTGTTAGCCCCCTTCCGAGTCAAAGCAGTTAAAGGTGCCACCAAATGAGAGTACTGGGGAATGAAGTGTTTATAGAAGTTAGCAAACCCCAAAAACCGCTGCAACGCTTTAAGCCCTTCAGGGCGGGGCCACTTCTTGATGGCGGACACCTTGCTGGGATCCATCCGGAAACCGGTAGAGGACACTATATACCCTAAGAAGGGTAACGACTCCCGCTCAAAGAGACATTTCTCAAATTTCGCATACAGGTGATGGTCCCGTAGGATCTGGAGGACTTGTCTCACATGTTGTCGATGGGAGGAAAGGTCTGGAGAATGTATTAGCACGTCGTCCAAATAGACTATTACACAGGAATGTAGTAACTCTCGTAGAATCTCGTTCATTAAGTGCTGGAAGACGGCAGGGGCATTACACAGCCCAAAGGGCATTACTAGGTATTCGTAATGGCCGTCCCGGGTATTGAACGCCGTCTTCCATTCATCCCCGGGACGGATCCGGACCAAGTTGTATGCACCGCGCAGATCCAATTTGGTGAAAACTTGAGCCCCCTGGAGTCTGTCCAACAACTCTGGGATAAGAGGCAGCGGGTAGCGATTCTTCTTGGTGATGGCGTTGAGCCCACGGTAGTCTATGCACGGCCGTAAGGCTCCGTCCTTCTTTGCAACAAAAAAGAAACCAGCTCCTGCGGGAGACTTTGAAGGGCGGATGAAGCCCTTCGCCAGATTTTCGGTAATGTATTCCGACATAGCCCGAGTCTCAGGCTGAGACAAAGGGTATACGCGTCCCCGAGGAGGAGTAGAACCCGGGAGCAGTTCAATAGCACAGTCAAAAGGTCGGTGGTGTGGTAACAGTTCCGCTTTCTCTTTGGAGAAGACATCCATAAAATCCGCGTACGGGGCCGGTAACTCTGGTTCGATGAGTGCCAATGGAATCCGGTGGACTTTCTTAGCTTGGAGACAGGACTGGAAACAGTCGGGGCTCCACTGGGTGATCTGAAAGTCCTTCCACCGGATTACTGGAGAGTGCTTTTGGAGCCAGGGTAGACCAAGGACCATCGGATGTACAGCTTTCTCCAGAATCAGAAATGAAATTTCTTCGGTGTGCAATAACCCCGTCTGCAGAATAAGCGGGAAGGTCTCTGTGGAAATGCACCCAGATAGAGGAGTACCCTGAATAGAGGTTACCCTCAAGGCAGGAGTCCTAGTTCGTGTAGAAAGAGACAACTGTTGCACGAGCTCCTTAGAAATGAAGTTGCCTCCAGCCCCGGAGTCGACCAAGGCTTGCGTGGAAAAAGAACCACCCGGGTATTCCAAAGTTACTGGTATGGTACATGGAGGAGCAGTGCTAAGGCAGCCTAGGGGACACTCCTCCCTTACCTCTAGGCGCGGGAGTTTTCCGCTCGTTCCTTGCATTGCGCAAGGTAGTGACCCTTACCGCCACAGTACAGACACAACCTCAGGTCGCGGCGACGCTGCCTTTCCTCGGGCGACAAAGAAGAACGACCCAATTGCATGGGCTCCTCCGAAGAAGTTGCTGAAGAGGCGGTAGTACCTCGAGAGCCAGAATTCAGGGTCTTTGGTGCCACAGATGTCAGGCGTCGAAAAGGGCGAGCCTCTCTCGCCCTCTGCTGTAAACGCCGATCGATTCGACCCGCAAGGTCAATAAGAGAGTTGAGGTTTTCTGGCAGATCGCGAGCCGCTAGCTCATCCTTTATACGGCCTGCTAAGCCCTCCAGAAAAACGCCCCGTAGAGCTTCATCCTGCCAGCCTACCTCGTGGGCGAGTGTGCGGAAATCCAATGCATAGTCCGCAAGAGACCGTGTTCCTTGCCGAAGCTGGAGCAACTCAGTAGTAGCGGAAGCTTGTCGTGCTGGTTCATCAAAAGCCGCTTTAAACTCTTCAACAAAACGGTTCAAATCGCCCAGAGCCGGATCACTATTCTCCCACATGGGTGAAGCCCAGTTCAAGGGTAGTTGGAAGCAAGAGGCCCCCGAGGAGCGGGTGCCCAGAGCTTCTTCAGGAGCGAGATACCCCATAGGGTAGCAAGGAATCTAAGTGTGCAGCTTAGAAGCAGTCAGATTAGTTAAACCGAAGTCCTTGCTAACTCGTTTGTTAGGAGCGGAGCAGAGGCTTAAATACCCAGAGGTATTGATGTCATGCGGTGGGGATGCCCCCAAGGTTCCCGCCATGACGTGTTCATAAGCGTAGGCAACTTGCGCGCACACACCCTAGAAGGCCACGGGAAGGAGCATGGCGGACGGGGTCGCCCATGCTGAGTTAGAGACGCCGAGGGTTTCGGCACTTGGCACTGGAGGCAGCCATCTTACCCATGCAGGAGGAGAAAGGTAAAAAAGAGGTGAGGCAGAGCAGTTACAGCCATCTGCGACCAACGGACGCAACAGAAAGAAGACCTAAGAAGGATATATCCGAGGTATGCCCTCCATGCGCTGGCATTGGGCCTGGATCAGGAGTGAGGCCCTGGTATCATTGGGCGTGGGCCTGCACCACGACACTGGATCACCAATGGAGTAGATAAGTTTGTATCTGGCATGGGCCTCAGCCAAGACCCCAACATTGTGCTTAGGATTAGGCTTTTGTTCCTGCATTGTGATCAGCCCTAGGCTGAAGCTCCTATATCGGGCCCCGGTTTCAGGCTTAGGGCCAGGCCATGGCCCAGACATCGCACTTCAGCATAGGCCTAGGTTCTTATTTTGGACCTTGGCCTAATCCCTAGGCAAGGAATCAGGTTTAGGCCTGGGCCTAGACCTGACAGTTCAATTTTTTTGTTTTCAAAACAAAATGTGAAAACCAACAAAATTTCATCTTATTTTCAATGTTGTGTCCGTCGGTTGCAGAAGGCTGTGACCGCTCTGCCTTACCTCTTTTCTTCCATTTTCCTCCTCCTTGGGCAAGATGGCTGCCTCTGATGCCGAGTGCTGAGGGCATCGGAATCTCCAGCTTAGCATGGGGGTTCCAGTCCACCATATTCACTCCAGTGGCCTCCTAGGGTATGTGCGCGCACATCTCCTATGCTCAAATACACGTCATGGCGGGAACCTCGGGGGCATCCCCACCGCATGACGTCAATACCTCCGGGTATTTAAAGCCTCCGCTTCGCTACCACCTTTGTTAGCAAGGACTTTGGTTTAAGCTATTCTGACCGCTCTAAGTTGCACGCTTAGATGCCGCTCTATACTCCAAGGGCCTCACTCCTTTAGAAGCTCAAGACAACCGCTCCTTGGGGGTCTCTCACTTCCATTACCTCCGGCTCCGGAATCAATGTGAGCGAGAGTCTGAAATTCAAAACCTCCACAGAGCAGCGACACCGGTAAGGATAATGGAGGAGTAGGAGAGGTGAGGCCCAGGAGAAGTCCTCCTGCAGATCCTAGGCTCGTCAGTTTCCCGGACAGATGGGACAGGTTTGGACTGCATGGCCCGATTGGCCACAATACATGCATAACCCCGTGTGCTTGCAGAAACGTCTCTCCTTGGAAGTTAAGTGGCTACGGCCTAACTGCATAGGCTCTTCTTCCTCTAAGGATGCAGACGGTAAGCTAGAAGCAATCAGCACAGGTTTAGGATGGTTAGCCCCCACCATAGACATTCGTGGACTCTTTGCCTTCAGAGTTCAGTCGCGGATGCAGTGGTCAATTTTCCCAGCCAATTCCTTCAGAGACTCAAGGGTATTGGGCAAATCACGAGCTACTAACTCGTCCTTTAAGCAAGAGTTGAGGCCCTCCATGAATATGGCACGTAAGCATCCAGTATCCCAATGTAATTTGGATGCAGCTGATGGCCTGAGAGCAGGAGATCGCTACCGGGACCCCCCCTGGACCACCAGGTAATTTTAAAACATTTTGGGAGGGGGGTTGGGAGGGTGGGGGAAGCTAAGGGAGCTGTTTTAAAGGGTCGGGGAGGGTTTAGGGGTTGTTTTTGTGTGCCGTTTTTCCCGCCCTCCCCCAAAATGATAAGAGAACCCCACGAACAATTTTGTTGGGTTTTCCTATAGGTTTCGGGGAGCCCCCGATTTCTGACGACTTTGAAAATATCGTACAATATTTTCAAAGTCGTCAGAAATATGATTCACATCCCGCCAGCTACACTAACTGCACTAATCACATCCTCTGGCAACAAATTTCAGAGTTTAATTGTGCATTGAGGGGCAGATTTTCAAAGGGGTATGTGCGTACCCCCCGAAAACCTACCACAAACCCCTCCTGTGCGAACCGAGCCTATCTTGCATAGGCTCGGTGGCGCGCACAAGCCCCGGGACGCACGTGTGTCCCGGGGCTTTCCTGGGTGGGGACGTGTCGGGAGCATGTTGGGGGGCGTGTCACGGTGGCGTGTCACGGCGGCGCGTCATTCGGGGGAGGGCCGCGGGCGTGGTTCTGGCCCAGGGGCATTTCGGGGGCGTGGCAGAGGCCTCCAAAACAGCTCCCGGGCCAGGGAATCACCTCTGGCAGGTGTAACTTTTAAAACAAAGGTGGGGGGGGGGGGTTTAGATAGGGCTGGGGGGTGGGTTAGGGAGGGGAAGGGGCAGGGGCAGGGGCGTGGAAGGAAAGTTTCCTCCGAGGCCGCTATGATTTCGGAGTGGCCTCGGAGGGAATGGAGGCAGGCTGTTTGGCTTGGCACGCAGGCTACCGATTTTGGGCAGCCTTGCGCGCGCCGACCCCAGATTTTAAAGGATATGTGTGGCTACGCGCGTATCTATTAAAATCTGGCGTACTTTTGTTTGCGCCTGGTGCATGAACAAAAGTACGCGTGGGCGTACTTTTATAAAATCTACCCGAGTAAAAAAGAATTGTCTCTGATTAGTTTTAAATGTGCTACTTGCTAACTTCATGGAGTGCTCCCTAGTCCTTCTATTATCCAAAAGAGTAAATAGTCGATTCCCATTTACATATTGTAGACCTCTCATGATTTTAAAGACTTCTACCATAACCCCCCTCAGCCATCTCTTCTTCAAGCTGAACAGCCCTAACCTCTTTAGCTATCCCCTTTATCATTTTGGTCACCCTTCGCTGTACCTTCTCCAATGCAATTATATTTTTTTGAGATGTGGCAATGAGAATTGTACACAGTACTCAAGGTGTGGTCTCACCATGGAGCAATACAGAAGTATTATGACATTTTCTGTTTTATTCACCATTCCCTTCCTAATAGTTTGCTTTTTTGACTGTCACTGTAAATATATAGAACTGGTTTACTATGTGATAGATATTATGACAATGAAAAAAACAATCACAAATGAAGAGTTTTATGATGTTTTAAACTCTCATATGTCTGAGCACATCATACATATACGCTAATTAAGCATTTAAATGTTCAAAAAAAAGTTAAGTATGAAAAAGTGGTAATATAGATTACGTTGTGGCATGAGCAATGACGTTATAAAAACCCGGTGATTATAAAACAACCTGAGCTAAACACTTAGGGGTAAATTTTTAAAAACGGCGCATTCGCGTACTTTTGTTCGCGCTCCAGTCGCAAACAAAAGTACGTTGGATTTTAGTAGATACGCGCATTGCCGCGCATATATGCTAAAATCCAGGATCGGCGCGTGCAAGGCTGCCGATTTTGGGTAGCCAGCGTGCGCCGAGCCGCGCAGCCTGCCTCCATTCCCTCTGAGGCCACTTTGAAATCGGAGCGGCCTCGGAGGGAACTCTCTTTCGCCTTCCTCTCACCTTCCCCTCCCTTCCTCCACCTAACCCACCCCCCGGCCCTATCTAAACCCCCCCCTACCTTTGTCCGCGGATTTACGCCTCCTGGAGGGAGAAGGAAATCCGCGCGCGCCAGCGAGCCGCTGGCGCGCCGAGACGCAACCTGGGGGCGGTTCCGGAGGGCGCGGCCACGCCCCTGGACCGCCCTGGGCCGAAACCACGCCCCCGGGCCCGCCCCCGAAATGCCGCATCCCGCCCCCAAAACGCTGCGTCAATCGGCCCCACCCCCGACAAGCCCCCGACAAAAAACCCCGGGACTTACGCGAGTCTCGGGGCTCTGCGCGCGCCGGCAGGCCTATGGAAAATAGGCGTGCCGGCGCGCAAGGCCCTGCTCGCGTAAATGCGGGCGGATTTACACGAGCAGGGCTTTTAAAATCCGCCCCCTGGGGGAGTCACGTGATGCAATGTAGGAGGAAGCTGTGATTCTCCTGCGCAGCGCCAACCCTCCGAAATCCAATCCCATCCACCGCTTTAAAATCCGCGAAATTTCTGGGGAACTTTTGCCACCGGATCTATCTCACTAATTTGGTGTCCAGAGACTCTCTGATGGCTACGAGACTGACAAAACGGGACAGAGACAAAGACCGACCAAGAACATCTGAACTGGGGAATATGGCGCCGCCCTCTCCCCCTTCGCAGGGCACGGCGGCAATTGAGGACGTTAAAGCGGCGATTTCAGAATTGCTTGGTCCTGAGCTTCAGTCGATATCTACCAAACTGACTGCGCTTACTGAGACGATCGCCGGCTTTGAACCCCACTTTTTGGAACTTGAGCAGAGGGTCTCGGATCTGCAAGATGGCGGCCATACCGCCGCAGGGGAAATCACAGCCCTTAAAGCTACCCTGGTGAAGCATCAAGAACGGTTAGAGGATCTGGAGAACCGATCGCGTCGGTCCAATTTGCGTCTTTTGGGTCTGCCAGAAACTCTGCTGGAACCAGACCTGCCCGCTTTTATTGAGGGATGGCTGACCAAGGAATTTGATATTTCCTCCACGCATGGGCCCTTAAGAATCGAATGGGCGCACCGCCTGGGCCCCAAACGGGATGCTGATCCGAGACCACGTGTGGTCATTGTTAAGATACTTAACTTTGTGCATAAAAATCTGATCCTCCGAGCCATGAGAGCGGGCAAGGCGCTACAGTACGAAAACCGTAAGATTTTAATCTTTCAAGACTTCTCCACGGATTTGGCGGCGAAACGACGACAAATGGCGCCCTTGTGTACACGCCTCATAGAGGCTGGAAATCGAGCCACCATTGTTTACCCTGCTAAACTTCGGATTGCTACAGAAGCTGGAGTCCGATGGTTCACGGATGCGGAGGAGGCCCGAAAATTTGTGAACACCATAGTTCCGCCTGCGCCACGGCCGGCACCCCCTAAACTACTAATTGGCGAGCTCAGCCTTATATTTGCGCCTCGTGGGCTTTGCCTACATTAACCGTGTTCCCTGGTGGTAGATGAGCTGGGGATGCGACCCCTGGAATTGGGGAATTTTTTTTTTGGCCTCTCGCCTGTTGCGGAGCGCCCCCAACAGCAAAAGAAACATTTTTTTTCTTTTTCTCTTCTTCAGTGCATACTGCTTGGGACGCTTTGTACGTTTCTCATGCCGGTTTCTTTTAGCTTATTGTGCTCCGGCTACTGATGGTATAGACTGAGGTCTGCCTCTACGATATTCCCAAAGTGTTTCCTACCATTTATTGATAACTGTGTTTCAGTTCTGGTTGTTCTGTTAGTGTGGATGGGGTTGGAATTGTGGGGGGAGGGGAGGGTGGGTGCCTGTATGTGTGGAAGTGACTCCACGTGAACCGATATGGTTCGGGTTCAGTTGATTGGGGGTTTTTGGGATGGGGTTACTGGGATAGGGGATTTGGGTGGGGGGGGAACAAAAAGGAGTCCGAAAATATTTTTGGCTGTATTTACTTTTGTGTGTTTATGTTACTGTTTTTGCATCATCTTTCCTTGCTCTTGCAGTGGGGGTTCCAGCTGGGAGAACCCTTGCTGTTCTACTGCTTATCCTGTTGTTACCATCTCCTTACTGGAGATTCCATGGCTCCTAGTATTGGTACTAGAGTCCTCTCATGGAATGTCTGCGGCATCAATTCTCCCATTAAGCGCAATAAGATATTAACATATCTTCAAAGGAAGCAAGTTGATGTGGCAATGCTGCAGGAAACACACCTTTCTGATAGCGAACATCAGAAGTTGTGTCGTGGTTGGGTAGGGGATGTTTACTTTGCATCAGCAAATACTAAGAAAGCGGGTGTGGCTATATTATTAAGTAAACATCTCTCCTTTCAGGTGCTACGGGAGGTTAAGGACCCCATGGGGCGCTTTCTCCTCCTAGTTACAAAGATTTCCAATAGGACTATAATTTTCTGTAACATCTATGCGCCAAATGTATACCATCCCCAATTCTTTCGTAATATTCAAGGTCTCCTGATGCCCTATGTAGATGAATGTATAATCTTGGGAGGGGACTTCAATGCTATTAGAGACGTTCATTTAGACAAATCCAAGGCTGTATCTAGGGACAATAAAGCTAGTGTGGGATTACAGGACCTGGAGAGGTTGTTACATTTGGTGGACGCATGGAGGGTCCTTAACCCCACTGACCGGACGTTTACACACCTTTCTCGGGCTCATGATACCTGGTCCCGATTGGACTATCTCTTTCTCAGTAACAGTCACTTCTCCCTGTTAGGGGATGCTAATCTGGATGGGATATTTTTGTCGGATCATGCGCCGATATGGCTGGATCTGCACCTTTCATCGGGTGGGGTGGCTCAAAGATTGTGGCGATACCCATATTTCCTAGCAGATGATGCTCAGTTCCAGGCGTATATCTGGGCGAAATGGCGAGCTTACCGCACTTCTAATGCGCAGCATGAGTCAGACCCTATTCTATTTTGGTATACCGCCAAGGCTGTCCTTAGAGGAGACATCATTTCTTACCTGTCCCACCGACGTAAGTCGCTGGATAAGCGCATTCTATTACTATCTACTCAGATGACAGCGATACGGCGGGCTTTAATCACCCATAATCGGCCTTCTGATAGAGTCCTATATAGGGCTCTCCAAGGCGCTATCAATTCCTTGCTACATCAAAGAGCAAAAAAAAGTTTGTTGTACTATCAATTTCATCTCTACCAATATGGGAACAAATCGGGGAGGCTACTCCATAACTTAATCAAGACCCGACGCAGATCCAATCATGTCGCTGCTATCCAAACAGCTCAGGGTCATGTAGTTACTACCACTAAGGATATTCTATCCCAATTCCATGCCTTTTTCTCGAATCTTTACGATTCTGAAGGGTGGAGTCAGGCTGCCTGTGACCGCTTTTGTGAGCGGCTTAGTTTGCCATGTCTTACTATCGATCAACAAATATGGTTAAACAGACCTTTGGAGGTAGACGAAGTACAACTGGCGATTAAAAGCGCAAAGCGCTTTAAAGCTCCAGGCCCCGATGGCTATACCGCCAAATTTTATAAGTGTCTCATTGACCCCCTAAGCCCGGTGCTCACTAAGGTGTTCTCTGCATTGATTACTGCAGGGGCTTATCCCTTGCATGTTAATCGGGCCCATATCACACTTATTGGTAAACCGGGGAGGAATGCACAATCTGTGACATCGTATAGACCAATCTCGCTCCTCAATGCTGATCAGAAATTGCTGGCAAAGATCCTCGCCGAGCGGCTGGCGGTGGTCCTTCCATCTCTGATTGGTCCCAATCAGGTGGGTTTTGTTCGCCATAGGTATGCGCTTAATAATATTCGAAAGATTGTGTCTGCCCTGGAAATGAGTCAAGCTATGCAAGACCCCTTTCTCCTGATCAGCTTTGATGCGGAAAAAGCGTTTGATAGGGTGGAATGGGGTTATTTGTTCTATATCATGCAGAGAATGGGCTTTGCCGGTCTGTTCTTTACAGCTATCCATTTGTTATATAAAGATCCTACAGCTATAATAGTGGCTAATGGGTCCGGTTCTGAGGTCCTTGCTATTGCCTGGGGCACCCGTCAGGGATGCCCACTGTCGCCCTTACTTTTTTTGATACAACTTGAACCGTTGCTTAGAGCTATCTTGGCTACCCCTGCCATCCGTGGGATTCGCATGCATACCGAAGTTTTTAAATATGCAGCCTTTGCAGATGATATCATGGTGTTCTTGACGAATCCCCAAAGCTCGCTGCCCATTTTGATGGATTTGCTACTTGATTTTGGTGGGTTTGCTGGTCTGCGCCTTAACCTCGATAAGTCGGAGGCTTTGGCTTTCCCTGACGCCCTACGGGAGCGTTGGATAGGGGACTTTCCCCTACATTGGGCTGAAGGATCTATACGGTACCTGGGGGTCTTTCTTTCTACCGTACCATCACAGTTTTATTCTCTGAATATAGACCCATTGCTTAAGCGCATGCGCAACCTATTGAGGAATTGGACCAATTTACCTCTTTCGTTATGTGGACGAGTGAACCTTTACAAGATGGTCCTGCTTCCCAAGTGGTTGTATGTGTTGCAGAATCTGCCCCTTACTTTGCGGAGGGCGGACCAACAGGTCGTGGACAGGGAGTTGGGGCGCTTTCTGTGGAGGGTGGGTCGTTCTAGGGTCTCATTGGCGGCCTTGAGGGAACGCTGGGGGGGAGGGGGTCTGGGGGTTCCAGACCTCCGCCTCTACAATTTGGCTGGAAACCTCCGTTTGCTTAGGGATTGGATAGTGGGTGGTTCCCATTATGTGCCCATCCAGTCTGAACAAGCGTTGACCATGCCGTTTGCCTTAACTTATGTACTGCAGGCCCCTGGCTCATGCCTTAACCCTTGGATTGTCCAATCCCCCTCTATCCGTCCGGTGTGCTTAGCTTGGCGGGCACTTACAAAACTGTTAAAGATCCCTAGGTGGTGTGCACCATTGCTGCCTCTTGAAGGTAATAGTGATTTTAGCCCTGGCACCCACACAGCGGGTTTCCGTCACTGGAAAGCTAAAGGAATCACCCATGTAGGCCATGTGCTCGATGACGACGGCCAACTGTTATCATTTTTGGATTTACAAACTCGATATCATTTGGCCCCAAGCCAGGTGTTTAGTTATCTACAACTTAAACATTATTTACAGTCCCTTCCCGGGGGGGTCCCGTTCCCTGGCGGTCTTGATTGCTTTAGATAAGATATTGAAACTTAATGTTCAAAAGCCGCCCTCGTTATCTTATTATTATAAACAACTTCGGGAGCTGGTTAAACAGGAGCCATACCACATATTGGTGGAACGTTGGAATAGTGATGGTTTGTTTGTTCTCACTGTACCCATCCTTCGAACATGCTTTGCCAAGATCGCCACCCTCACGATGAACATGTATTATCGTGAAATGCAATTTAAATTTTTTCAACGGGCATATGTCTCTCCCCAGAATATGTTTCGCATGGGATTGGCGACCTCCGCCTCCTGTCCTAAATGTACCCATGGAGTGGGCACCTTGTCTCATTCCTTTTGGGCCTGTACGCCTATCCGCAGGTTCTGGGGACGCATTGCTGTTTATCTTATGGACCTGCTGGGAGTTGTTCTCCCCATTACTCCTTTGTTTTTTCTTTTTGATTTTGGCCCCCGATTGCGATTTCGGCGACGTGAGCGTCAATTCATTGGTAAAGCATGTTTAGTGGGGAAAAAGGTGATTTTATTGCAGTGGCGAGCCACGGAGGGTCCTTCCTTTTGGACCTGGCGCAATCACTTACATCGTATGCTACAGATGGAAGCCTTGGGCTCTCGACGCTCCCCGTCTCTACGCCGGAAATTTCTGCTGATTTGGGATCCTTATATCCAAGCTCTGCCACATCGTGCTCGCAGCTTGCTTTTGAATGATTACCCTCTTCAAGAAGCATAGAGCGGACTTTCTACATCTGAGAGATTGCCTTTTATGTTTTATTATACATCCTATTAAGTATCTGACTTTTTGTTTCTACGGACTTCTGGAGGTTACAATGGGGAGGGAGGGGGGGAACATAAAAGGGGGGGGGGGGGGGGGTTGTTCGGGGGGGAAGGGGATAATTCGCCGATATTTGTTAATACCTTACCTGTGGTTCTGTCTGGTGAAGGTTAAGTAACCGCCCTCCTAGAATCTGTACACTTAGGTTGTTTGGTGAAACTTAATAAAAACTGTTTATGATAAAATCCGCCCCCTAGGGGTAGATTTTCAAAAAATGCGCGTTTGCGTACTTTTGTTGGCGCACCAGTCGCAAACAAAAGTACGCTGGATTTTAGCAGATAAGCACGTAGCCACGCGTATCTGCTAAAATCCAGGATCGGCGCGCGCAAGGCTGCCGATTTTGGGCAGCCGGCGCGCGCCGAGCCGCGCAGCCTGCCTCCGTTCCCTCCAAGGCCGCTCCGAAATCGGAGCCGCCTCGGAGGGAATGCTCTTTCGCCCTCCCCTCACCTTCCCCTCCCTTCCTCTACCTAACCCACCCCCCGGCCCTATCTAAACCCCCCCCTACCTTTGTCCGCGGATTTATGCCTCCCGGAGGAATAAGTAAATCCGCGCGCGCCAGGGGGCCACTGGCGCACTGAGACGCAACCTGGGGGCGGTTCCGGAGGGCGCAGCCACACCCCCGGACTGCCCCGGGCCGAAACCACGCCCCCGGGCCCACCCCCAAAACGCTGCATCGATTGGCCCCACCCCCGACATGCCCCCGACACGCCCCCGACAAAAAACCCCGGGACTTACGCGAGTCCCGGGGCTCTGCGCACGCCGGCAGGCCTATGGAAAATAGGCACGCCGGCGCGCAAGGCCCTGCTCGCATAAATCCGGGCGGATTTACGCGAGCAGGGCTCTTAAAATCCACCCCTTAAGCTTTTCCAGTGTTTTGAACATTTAAATGCTTAATTAGCGTATATGTATGGTATGCTCAGGCATATGAGGGTTTAAAACGTCATAAAACTCTTCATATGTGATTGGGTTTTTTTGACTGTCACAGCACACTGAGCTGATGATTTCAATGTATTATTCACTATGATGCCAAGATCTTTTTCCTGAGTGGTATCTCCTAACATCGTGGAACTATAGCATGGGTTAGATTTCCCTATATGCAACACCTTGCACTTGTCAATATTAAAATTCATCTGCCATTTGGATGCCCAATCTTCCAGTCTTGCAAGGTCCTCCTGTAATTTATCACAATCCGCTTGTGATTTAACTACTCTGAATAATGGAATGGAAGGATGAATTTCTGGATTTACATTACTGAGAAGTCGAGGAAGAGACCCATTGCCCTGTACCATAATTGTGCTGCTGCATTTCCAAAATCTAGGGGAGAAGATTAGGCACATGGTAAAGACTATTGCCTTTCCAGAAGTACTACCTGTTCATGGAAAAGGAAAGGAAATGTTATGCCATACAGATAATTTCAATGTCTGACTCAAAACCTGGTGCAGGGAAAATGGTTTTGAATAATTACCTCCAAGCAATACAGGAAGTGGAAGAAAAAGTAACAAAATCAATCAGTACTAAAAAACAGAAAAGGTGATTAGGAAGAGCAGCTGGAAAGCTATGACCACAAATACTCGTAGTTCGAGCAATAAAATCCCAGATTTGCAGGCCCTAATGATACAGGTAGAATTGGATATTATTGCTTTTACAGAGACATGGTTCACTGTCTCATGATTGGGATATGGCCATCTCAGGCTATAACTTAAGGAAGGACAGAGAGGACAGAAAAGAGGGAGGAGTAGATCTTTATGTCAAAAACAGTATCCAAGTAACTTAAATGCAAATAGTCTTATGGACCACCGTAAAAAGATAATATGGTGCTTCCATTTTTATTGGTGTGAACTATAGGCCTCCAACTCAAATAGATGAACTTGACAAAGACCTGATTGAGGATATCAAAAAGGTGGGGAAGAAAGAGAAGTGTTGGCTGGTTGAAGAAATTATTCTGCTAGATGTACATTGGAGCATCACTTCTGCAGAATCTACAAAAAGTAGAGAGATAGTGGTTGCCCTTCAAGGTGCTCTGCTCAAACAAATGGTAATGGAACCCATGAGAGAGGGTATAATCCTCGATCTAGTTCTCACTAAAGGGATAATGTCTCTGATATTCAGGTAAGAGCTCACCTGAGCATTAGTTGATCATCAGATGCTAAGGTTCGATATTGCAAATAGGATACAGAGAAGTTACACAAAGACCTGAGTTTTGAATTTAAAAAATACAGACTTTGTCAAAATGGGGATGTACCTGGAGGAAGAATTGTAAGACTGGGAGAAAAAGAGTGAGGTGGAACAACAGTTGGCCAAGTTAAAAGTATCTATTACAAAAGCAATAAATCTATATGTTAGGAAAGCATAGAGTAAGAGGAAAAAGAAACCAACCTGGTTCTTAATGGAGGTGACTGAAAAAATTAAGGCAAAAAGAACAGTATTCAAGAAGTTTAAAAGATCCCAAAAAAATGAACACAAGGAAGAATATCTGTTAAAACTGAGGGAGATGAAAAAAGAAATCAGGAATGCAAAAGTTCAAGTGAAAGAAAGAATTGTAAAAGAGGTAAAGAGAGGAGACAAAACATTTTTCATATATATCAGAGAAAGAAGGGAGGCCCAAAGTGGTATAGTGATGTTGAAAGGTGAAGAGGAACACTGTATAGAGAGAGATGAAGAAATGGTGGAAATATTAAACAAATACTTCAGTTTGGTGTTCACTACAGAAGACTCTGGAGAAGGACTGTTGCTGAAGGACAAAATCATAGATGGAGATAGGATAGATGAAATTCTGTTTACAGAAAAATGTATGGGAAGAGCTAGGAAACCTGAAAGTAGTCAAAGCCATGGAGCTAGAAGAGGTTCATCCTAGGATAGCGAGGGATCTCAGAGATGGGCTGGTGGGTCCACTGCATGACCTGTTCTCAAGATCCCTAAAAACAAGAGTGATGCCACGTGATTGGAGAAGAGCAGTGGTGATCATGCTTCACAAGAGTGGTAGCAGAAAGAAGGTTGGAAACTATAGGCCATTTAGTCGCACCTCACTTGTGGGAAAATTAATGGAGACTCTGCTGAAGGAAAGGATAGTAAGCTGTCTACAGTCAGGAGGATTGCTGGATCCAAGGTAGCATGGATTCACCAGAAGAAAGTCCTGTCAGACCAATCTGATTGTTTTTTTTGATTGGTTGATTAAATAATTGGATCATGGAAGAGTACTCAATGTGATATACTTGGATTTCAACAAAGCTTTGATAAGGTCCTGCATAGGGAACTTGTGAATAAAATGAGAAGCTTGGGAATGAGCGCCAAGGTGGTGGCATGGTTTACAAATTGGTTGATGGATAGAAGACAGAGTGTAATTGTAAATGGAACCTATTCTGAAGTGTTAAGTGGAGTGCCACAAGGATCAGTGTTGGGCCTTGTTCAATGTCTTTGTGAGTGACATTTCAAAAGGGATAGAAGGTAAAGTTTGTCTATTTGTGGATGATACTAAGATCTGCAGCACAGTGGACACACTAGAAGGAATAGAGAGAATGAAACGTGATTTAAGGAAGGTTGAACAGTGGTTGAAGATATGGCAGCTGGGGACAAGTAGTACAGAGTCATGCATCTTGGTTGTGGAATTCCAAAAGAGCTGTATGTGATGGGAGTGAAAGGCTGTTGTGCATGGACTAAGAGAGAGACCTTGGGGTGACAGTGTCTAGCAATCTGAAGATGGTGAAGCAATGTGACAAGGTAATTACTAAAGCCAAAAGAATGCTGGGCTGCATAGAGCGAGGAATAACCAGTAAGAAAAAGGAAGTGATAATGCCCTTCTACAGGGCCTTTGTGAAGCCTCTCCTGGAGTACTGGGCTCTGGAGACTGTATCTCAAAAGGGATATAGGCAGGATGGAGGCAGTCCATAAAAGGGCAAAAAAATGGTTAGAGGTCTCCATCAAATGACTTATGAGGAGAGGTTGATGAACCTAAATATGTATAACCTTGAAGAAAGGAAATGCAGGAGAGATATGATACAGACCTTCAGATACCTGAAAGGTTTTAATGATGCACAATCAACAAACATTTTCCATTGGAAAGAAATCAGTAGAACTAGAGTCAAAATGAAACTCCAGGGAGGATGACTCAGAACCAACATTAAGAAAAATTTTTTCACAGAGATGATGGTGGATGCTTGGAATGCCCTTCCGGAAGAGGTGGTAATGACAAAAACAGTGGAAGAATGCAAAAATTCTGTTGCACTGCATTGGAAGGGAACACTAGGGGTCACTTCCCAGTGCGGGACAAGTGGGTGTGCCCCTGCGTTGAGACAAGTCCAAGTCTGGGAAGGACACAGGAGACAAGAAGAGGATTTGAATTGAAGATCCGATGAGATGAGGACTCAGACGAGGACTTGGAAGGACTGTGGACACTAGGAAGACTTAGACATTAAGGAAGAGCAAGTACAAGGCATTCCAAACCAGGAGATAGAGTTCTGATTCAGATTCAAGTTCAGATTAAAACAAGGTCTCGGAGACTTGCACTGCTGAGGAGATCAGTGTCATGGAGGTTCCTCTGTGACAACCACAGGAATCCCACCGAGCGCCCTACACAACCCCACTGGGCTGGTCGCGGACTACGCAGGGATGGGACGGTGGAGCCACACGAGACATCAAGAACTTGGAACATCACAGAGCTTGGAACAGGAACTTGGAACATCAAGGAACTTGGATCAGGAACTTGGAACATCACGGAACTTGAACTTGGAACATCAAGGAACTTGGAGCAAGAACATCAAGGAAATGCCTGGCTGGAGCAGAAGACAGTAAGTCCTGGAGAGAGCTTGCTCCTGGAGGACTAGCTCCTTGCGAAGGCAAGCTTGAAGTGGTGAAGAGGCCCTTTTGTAGGGCTTGAAGAGACTATGCCCAGGGAGGAGTCCAAGAGGGCCACACCTGCGTTGTAACTTTAAAAGAGAAAGAGAGCCACGGGTCTGCCCCCTAGGAGGAGCAGGAAGAGGAAGTCCAGGACCTTGGACAGTGGAAATGCAGGGCAGCATGAGGAGGAGCCGGAGCAGGCCTCAGAACAGTCTCGACGAGGGAGCGGCAGCGTCCAAGTTGCGAAGGCAGGTCGAGGAGCGGCTTCCCTGCCACAGGAAAGACTGGGAACAAGGGCCCCTTCCCCCGGAGGGAGCAAGGAGTGTCGGCAGCCTCCTGCCGCATTGAGGCTCCTGCCTCATGGCTCCTGCCATGCGGGCAAGATGGTGGTTAGGCCGTGGGAACACACGGTGTAGGGGGAAGTCAGCAGGCAAGACCCCAGCTTCTGCAGCCTCTGGGCTGTGCAGGTAAGTGCCTCCTGTGGCTCCAGCCACGGGAGAAGCGCAACAAATACATGGGATAAACATTGTGGATTCCTAAAGGCTAGAGGATAGAAATTAAGAAAAGAGTGCATGGCATTTACTACTCTTAACCAATTGGCCTTCATACTGTTGATGCAAAGCCATCACTGATCTCTGCTTCAACAGCAGGGGAAAAGAGGAAAAGGGGAATTGGATTCAGACAGCAACCAACAAGGACCACAATTTTTATGGTCTGGGAAACAAATAACCATGGGGGTAACTTGCTGATTTGACTATTACTATCCTTATCCAATAACCTTAATACTTTTGATGCAACTCCAACATTGCTCTCTGCATCAACAGCAAGAGGAACGGAGAATTGGATTAAGACAGCACCCAACTAGAGCCCTGACATTTACTAAGTATGGGGGTAACCTGCATGGTATTGCAGTCAGATACTACTATAAGCTTGCTGGGCAGACTGGAGGGACCTTTTGGTCCTTTTCTGCAGTTATTTCTTTGTTTTTATGTTTCTATATATGTAGCAATTGTTATTATCTGCAACTAATTTTTCTGTATGATCTGATTTTATTTGTTCTATTCTCCTATTGCTCAAATAAACTTACTTTCCTCAATACCTGTACTAAATCAAAGGTGAATTTTAAAAGTGTGGCATGAGTCAAAACTGGGAGATACGTGAATATGTCAGGCTGGCACACACCGAGAGGTTTTTAAAAGCCGCCTGTGTAAACGCATATCTACTACTGCACACACAAATGAACAATTCCTAAAAAAGGACAGGACATGGGCATAGTGTGGGCGGTGTGAGTGCATTCCTGGATTTAACTTTGAAATCTGCACATAAATACTTACGTGTATAAGCATGTGCTGGAGGCCCCTGCTGCATAACTGGGGCCCCCAGCGGCCTGCCACATGGCCTGGCCACCATTTTGCCTGCGTGGCAGGAGCTGGATGGCATTTAAGTCATAAAACAAACAAAAAAAAAAAAAACCTAAACAGATGATCTGGAAAATGGGTAATGATTTTTGACTATTTTATAAGATGTCCGCATATAGATTGGTCCCTGGGTCAGAGTCCCCAGGCAGAATGCCACTGTGCATGGTCTGAACCCAGAACAACTTGTCCTTGGCATTTTTTTGGGTGAAAGGATGGGCTGTGGTAATGCTTCACGAGGCTCCATTTCTTTTTTTTTAAGGGATTTTTTTTTAATGTTTATTTCATTTTTGTAAACTTAAGAAAATTAAATAAAGATTAAATGAAACTAAATTTGTGGAAAAATAACCTCCAGTAAGGAAATTTAAAAAGAAAATAATTTTATTTCCTAGCATAATTCCTTTAGTCCATATAAAGTCTAAGCTCCTAATCTGTAATAAAGAAAGTTAATAATGGAGTTTTTTGCTAGGTGTAATTATGTTTCCAATTTTTAGAAAGATCCATCACAATAGTACAGTGCATGTTAAATGACAGAGGTCTATAATTCAAACCTTTTCTTTTTTGCCCCTCAAGTATTGGTCTGTGAAAAATGTTCAAGATGTTTGAGCAGCACTCCTTCCTTATGTGACATCAGCAGATATAATTGTCTGAAGATATCATGCAAGCAGAGGATGAAACTTGGCACTTTCTGCACATTGAAAGCAACTAATTTTTTGAAAGGTCAAAAGGGAAGTAATTTGTAACCCATATATGCACTAAATACAAAGACACACATATAAAACTCACCATTCTTATTTCTATATGCTGGTCATGGAGCCCCTGCTGTGTTTTCTTCTTATCTGACTTTATCAAACAATTTGGTGTTGATTTTTGAATGATGTCATGTAAGGAAAGTGCACAGCTTGAGATTCATTATTCATTCTCAGAGAACAGTGTTAAAAAATGTAATTTGTATCTTCTAAATTAACATTAAGATCTGGGTCAGGCCTTGATCAAGGATTTTATTGCAAGTATGGGGTCGTAAGGAGAGAATCAAATTCAAGAAGAGGTAAAAGGCCTGTGGACTACATAGGATCACAGAACATTTTCAATTTTAGGTTCACTAATATTCAATCTGAGTAAATTTCTCAGAGGTTTCAAACTGTAAATTGCAATAAAGAATATTTTTTGGCTTGTCAACTTCAGTGAGATGGGGCAAAAGATGGAGAACCAAGATTTGCAACACATAACAACTCATCCTCCCCCCTTTTCCTACTACTAACACTAGAAATGTGCATTGGGGGGGGGGGGGAGGCGGTTCGGACTTCGTTTCGGGCCCCTGCAGGAAATTTCATTTTTCCCGCAGTTCAGTTTTTTGTTTTTTTTTGGGGGCCCCCAATTTTCTTGTTAATTTTAAAGTTAGTGCTCGCTAACACGAGCTACGAATTTTTGGGAAAAATTCTGTTCGGTTTTCGTTGTCCCCTAACCATGCCGAATTAGACAATTTTGTTGAAATTGTCAAATTCGAGAAAAACAAATGCACATCTCTAACTAATACTACAATTACTTTACATTTTTATAGAGCTACATGACATATGCAGTGCTATACAAACATACAAAAAGGCAGTCCCTGTTCAATAGAGCTTACAGTATAATCAGACAAACATACAGGACAAGGGACTTGGGGAATTTCATAAAACAAGTACAACTATGCAAGACAATGATTAAAAAAGAAAAGATATGAAAGTTAGTTAACAAGACTAAAAGCAGACAATCAGGCAAAAGATTTAAAATCTGTTTTTAAAAAGATGGGTCTTTAGATGGGATTTAAGAATGGTATAAGTGGGAGCATGACACACTAGCTCAGGAAGACTATTCTGAGCTCGGAGTCAGGAATTGGCAGTAGAGAAGAAGGGTACAGATAGGAGTGACTTATCTGTTGAGTGGAGTGCAAGAGGAGGGGTGTAGAGAGAGATGAGAGGATAGGTAGTGAGATGCTGCAGAGTGAAGGCATTTGTAGGTGAGAAATCAAATACTTCAAATCAAAAATACCATTTGCAAAATAACACAGGAGATAGAGTTAAACAGAGCACAGCATGCATCATTCAGATATCACACAAATATTTTTTAATGTATTTACTAAACATATAGGGGTAGATCTTAAAAACATATGCGAGCGCGTACTTTTGTTCGTGCACCAGGCGCGAACAAAAGTACGCTGGATTTTATAAGATACACTCGTAGCCGCGCGTATCTTATAAAATCCGGGGTCGGCGCGCGCAAGGGGGTGCACATTTGTGCAACCTGCGCGCGCCGAGCCCAGCGCGCGCTGCCTGTTCCCTCCGAGGCCGCTCCAATTTCAGAGCGGCCTCGGAGGGAACTTTCCTTCGCCCTCCCCCCACCTTTCCCTCCCTTCCCCTACCTAACCCACCCTCCCCCGGCCCTATCTAAACCCCCCCCCCCCCCCCCTTACCTTTGTTGGCAGATTTACGCCTGCTGAAAGCAGACATAAATCTGCGCGTGCCAGCGGACTGCTGGCGCGCCATCACCCGACCCGAGGGCTGGTCCGGAGGCCTCGACCATGCCCCCGGGCCGGCGCCACGCCCCCGGGCCCGTCCCCGAAAGGCTGAGTCACGCCGCCGAAACGCCGCATCATACCGCAACGCCACCCGACACGCCCCTTTTACGAAGCCCCGGGACTTATGCGCGTCCTGGGGCTCTGCCCGCGCCGGCGGCCTATGCCGGATTTATGCACGTCCCGGGGCTCTGCGCCGCATAAATCCGGCGGCCTATGCCGGATTTATGCGTGCAGGGCATTTAAAATCCGCCCCATAATTTATATATTAAAAATAAATACTCTTTCTACCCTTATTGTCTGTCGCTTCTTCATCACCCTGTTTTCAGCCTTCTCATTGACCTTTTTTCCTGGTGCTTCTTTCCTTTCCTTGTATGTGACTCTTCCTTTCTCCCTTTTCCTTTCTTCCTTTCCTCCATTTCTCCCATTGATATTCATTCTTTCTCTTCCAATTCACTTCTCTATCACTTCTCTGCCTGTCCCTAGCTGTTCATTTTTATTCCTCTTCTCTATCTCTATCTATGCCTCTTATCCCTTTCCAACCTTCCATGTCCATTCTATTTCCCCCACTGCACTCCATCAAGGTAACTTTCAAACCTGCACTCGTGCGCACATTTGCACACATACAATGCCCAGGCACATGGACATTTTATAACATATGTGCAGTGTGCACATGTTATAAAACAGCATGGCTGCATGCAGTGTTGCACATGTGTGCACAATTTTGTGAGGGTGCACACATGTGAGCACAAATAACACGTCTGCTGTGTAACTCAGGGTATTTTAAAAGGGGCACATGCAATGCTATTCTCAGTTTTACCATTTTGTCTCCAGTTAACCCAGTTAAGAGACAGGTCCTGCAAACTCCCTTAGTTTACTAGCCTTCATGTCCCCCAGTTAGCCCCGACCCATAAAACCCTCCCTAATATCTGCCTAGTTTTCCTTCTTTTTGTACTTACACATAATCGATAGCAGAAATAAAGTCACCATTGAAATGGGTCTTGGCACACACCATGTTGCAGCAGTATTTATGTGCACATCTTAGGCTCATGCCCTGAAATCCCATGCCCCACCCAGACCACGCCCGTGCCTTCCCCTTTTTTTTTTTTTGTTATTAAAGGTTTTTATTGAAACAACAACAGAATGAAACCTACAGATCGGACCATACAAGTAGAAAATGAAGTATACATAAGAAACTGCACAAAGCTGCAATCAGAGCCAGGAACAACTGTAGGTGAAACATCACAGAATAGCAAAACCAAGTTGTTTATGTTTAATGAATATAGCACCCCACACCCCCCCCCCCCCCCCCCCTAGCTTCACAATGACAAAAGAAATTAGAAAAGCAGAGCATACATGGAGTCACACAAAAGCATAAATATGATCCTATGGGTTTCCCCCCCCGAGAGAGAAAAAAAAAATATGAAAAGCGAAGGGCCCCTACCGCTAACATAATATTTAAGGCAAAGGACCCCCCGGCCCCCCAGAAAGCCATTGTTGGTGTGGGTGCCAAATCGATGTAAAACGTGAGACTGTCTTATTGTTGAATGCTGTAATTTTGGATAATACATAAATTTTCCGCACTCTGTTGTGAATGTCCTCTATCTTGGGAGTTCTGGTGTCTTTCCATAAACGTGCGATCTCACAGCGGCTGGCAGTAGAGACAAATTGAACTAACTGATTAGAATCCTGCGAAAGCCCAGTGGGTGCCAAGCCCAGCAGGGCCTGAGCAGGGGTGAGTGAGGGCAGACCCGGGAAAAGCTTGCTCAACCAGAGGGACACCTGCCTCCAAACTAAACTGACATGGGAGCAGGTCCACCACATATGATAAAACGTGCCCTCCTCCCCACAACCTCGCCAACAAGTATCAGGATATAAAGGCAAGAATTTATGTAACTGTGAGGGACATTTGTACCAGCGGTACAAGAGCTTATACGAGTTCTCAATAAGAGAAGCGGCAATATGTCCCCTGCCCAGCCGGCGAAAGACCGACTTCCAACGCTGAGGGGTCCAGCTGACCTGAAGGTCATGCTCCCAAGCTTTCTGGAAGGTGTAAAGAGGGGGATCCCGTACCAATAACATTTGATAAAGCCTTGACAGCATTTTGGGGCAACTATGCGCCCGCTCACAAAGTTTCTCAAAATCAGAGGGTTCCTGAGCGAGTGGAGTACTAAGCCCGGTGGCCTTAGCAAAATGCGCTAATTGCAAATAGGGGTACAACGCCGACTCAGGTAAGTCATAGGCTCGCTGAAGATCAGCAAAAGAGCGTAAAGCTGTAGAGCCCCAAACATGTCCCCACGTCGTAATGTCCCGTCGTCTCCAGTCTAAAAAAATGGAGCTCTCACATCCCGGGCGAAAGGCCTTGTTGTAATATAAATGGGTACTGGCATGGTATTCCCTATTTCCCACCAGGGGAGCACCAAGGTGATGCCACAGGTGAAGCAGCATAAGTGTAGAGGGAGGCAACACCGCCCCCGGATTCACCGTCCAGGTGTGCTTAGGCTGCCAGATAAGGCTACTGAGCGGAACAGAGCCAAGAAGTTCCTGGTTAATAATAACCCACAGTTTCTGCTACGGGATGATTGTAAATCCACCAGTTTTTTAAATTGAGCAGCACGATAGTAGCGGATAAGATCAGGGACTCCCAGGCCACCTCTACCTTTAGGTTGTGTAAGTACTCTACAAGCTACCCGGGGTCGCCTGCCCGCCCAAATGAAAGCCATACACCTTCGCTGCCATTGTTTTAACATAGACATAGGGACCAACACGGGGAGTGTCTGAAAAAGATACAATAATTTCGGGAGGACATTCATTTTAAAGGCAGCCATTCTACCCAACCAAGATATCTGATATCGACTCCACTCTTCCATATCCTTTGCTAATTTAGTCCACAGCGGGGTACAGTTAATGGTAAGCAGATCTTGCGTTACACTAAGGTGAATGCCCAGATATTTAATTTGTGTTTTGGCCCATTTAAAGGGGAACAGCTCCTGAAGGAAATTGACCATGCGGGTATGTAAATTGATGTTAAGAACCTCTGATTTTTCCCAATTTACAGCAAAACCAGAGACCCTGCCGAAAGCCTCCATCTCAGCAATAACAGAGTCGAGAGAGTCGGCTGGGTCTGAGAGCGTAAACAAAATGTCATCAGCATATAGGGATATCTTGGGAGACAAGGCACCCATAGGTACCCCAGAAATGTCAGCATTGCCGCGTATGGAGATAGCAAATGGCTCAAGAAATAAAGCAAAGAGGAGGGGGGATAGAGGGCAACCCTGCCTAGTCCCCCTGCCCACATCAAAAGGAGATGAGTAGCCTCCATTTACCTTTAAACATGCCCAGGGAGAGTGATAGAGCTGACCCAACCACTGTAAATAAGAGGAGCCAAACCCCATATGCTCTAAAGTCTGAAAAAGATAAGGCCAGTGCACTCGGTCGAATGCCTTTTCAGCATCAATTGACAAAGCCACTGCCGGGATGTTGTGTGATTGGGCATACCAGATAATGTCCAAAATTTTGTGAACATTATCCGCAGTAGTCCTCCCAGGAATAAAGCCAGCCTGATCGAGCCCCACCAAGTGAGAAATAAAACAATTCAATCGGTTCGCCAAGATTTTTGACAGTAACTTAACATCAATATTCAATAAAGAAATGGGCCGATAAGAACCACAAACGGATGGGTCCCGGTCAGGTTTAAGTAATAGTGTAATGCCCGCCAAGTTGGCCTGGGCAGACAGGGACGACCCCGTTTTCAGGGAGTTGAAAAATTTCAACAATAGAGGGGCTAGGGCCGTAGCAAATAATTTATAAAACCGGGGAGTATACCCATCGAGGCCCGGGGATTTCCCCAGTTTGAGGGAGTCGATAGCGTCCTGAAGTTCCATAGCGGATATGTCCCCATCTAAAAATTGTCGCTGGGCCGCCATCAAGGTAGGGATGGGAAGCCGAGACAGGTATGCCTCAATCGAAGCTTCCTGTATATCAGGGTCGCCATGGTACAAAGCGGTAGGGATGTGAATCGTTTTAGGACGATTAAATTATCGTCCGATAATTTTAATATCGTCTTAAACCGTTATGGAACACAATACAATAGAGATTCTAACGATTTATCGTTATAAATCGTTAGAATCGTGAGCCAGCACACTAAAACCCCCTAAAACCCACCCCCGACCCTTTAAATTAAATCCCCCACCCTCCCGAACCCCCCCCAAATGAGTTAAATAACCTGCGGGTCCAGCGGCGGTCCGGAACGGCAGCGGTCCGGAACGGGCTCCTGCTCCTGAATCTTGTTGTCTTCAGCCGGCGCCATTTTCCAAAATGGCGCCGAAAAATGGCGGCGGCCATAGACGAACACGATTGGACGGCAGGAGGTCCTTCCGGACCCCCGCTGGACGTGTGGGCAAGTCTCGTGGGGGTCAGGGGGCCCCCCACAAGCTGGCCAAGAGTTCCTGGAGGTCCAGCGGGGGTCAGGGAGCGATTTCCCGCCGCAAATCGTTTTCGTACGGAAAATGGCGCCGGCAGGAGATCGACTGCAGGAGGTCGTTCAGCGAGGCGCCGGAACCCTCGCTGAACGACCTCCTGCAGTCGATCTCCTGCCGGCACCATTTTCCGTACGGAAACGATTCGCGGCGGGAAATCGCTCCCTGACCCCCGCTGGACCTCCAGGAACTTTTGGCCAGCTTGTGGGGGGCCTCCTGACCCCCACGAGACTTGCCAAAAGTCCAGCGGGGGTCCGGAAGGACCTCCTGCCGTCCAATCGTGTTCGTCTATGGCCGCCGCCATTTTTCGGCGCCATTTTGGAAAATGGCGCCGGCTGAAGACAACAAGATTCAGGAGCAGGAGCCCGTTCCGGACCGCTGCCGTTCCGGACCGCCGCTGGACCCGCAGGTTATTTAACTCATTTGGGGGGGGTTCGGGAGGGTGGGGGATTTAATTTAAAGGGTCGGGGGTGGGTTTTAGGGGGTTTTAATGTTCCGGTTTTGCGATTTTTAGATTTTTCACGATTTTTCACGATATTTTACCCCCCCAAACGGCAACAATACGATTCCCTCCCCCTCCCAGCCGAAATCGATCGTTAAGACGATCGAGGACACGATTCACATCCCTACAAAGCGGAGTAAAAACTTTGAAAGCAGCCCCGAATAGAGGCATTATCAGTAAGGAGCCCCCCAGAGGGATCCTTTATTTTTAAAAATAGTGGCTTGTGCCTGCTTCCGTTTAAGGCTGTGGGCTAAGTAACGTCCAGCCTTGTTCCCACCCTCAAAAAATCGCTGTTGGGCCAATTCCAATTGATGGGCAATACGGGCAGAATCTAGGGCCATAATCTTATCCCGCAGCTCCTGGATGGACCCCCGCTGCGTAGAGCCAACTCCGTCCCTCATATGAGCCCGCTCCAACTTGGACAAGGCCTTCAGTAACGTCTGGCGCTCCAGCTCCCGCTGTTGCTTAACAAAGATGCTCTCGCAATACAGGAGCCTCGTAGGACACACTTTAAACACTCCCACAGGGTCCATCCCCCACCTCCCCGGTATCATTATGAAGGAGAAATTCACGAATTTCCCGAGTCAATTGCTGCTGAAAGCTACCATCTTCCAGGAGGGAATCATTTAGTCGCCAAAAACGCTGACCTACATCAGACGGGCCCATACGCAATTTAAACCAGATAGGCGCATGATCCGACCAAACTATAGGTTCAATATCAACTCCTGTGACTGCAGTAAGTTTGGTCCGGTCAAGCATAAACATATCCAGGCGGGAATAGCTGTTGTGCGAGGGTGAGAAGTAGGTATAGCTGCGGGAAGTAGGGAAGCGAGAGCGCCAGACATCCACCCCAGCTATAAGCGTAAGAATCCGTTTGAGCGCCTTCCTGGCCAGGGCAGGGTCAGAGCTAGAACCCGCTGAGGTATCAAAACGGGGATGAAGCGTCAAATTAAAATCCCCCCCCAAAATAACACTTCCCTCCGCATGATCCATTAACAGCTTGTACAATTTAGTATAAAACGCTTCTTTCTGAGAGGTAGGACCATAAACCGAACAAAGTGTATAAGACTCCCCGCCCAGAACTACATTAAGGAGAAGGTAGCGGCCTAGCGGGTCAGAAAGAATATTCCGTACCTCAAAGTGAACATCTTTATGCACCAGTATTCCCACACCCGAATATCTGGAGGCAGGTGTCGCCGCTGCCCAAAATTGATGGGGGTATTTTTCTGAGCGTAAGAGGCCCTCATAACGCTGGCGTAGGTGAGTTTCCTGGACATAAATCACCTGGGCAGATAGCCTGTCTATTTCCTGAAATAAGAGCTTCCGTTTCCTGCCTGAATTCAATCCCTTGACATTAAGGGAGAGGAAGGTAATTGAGGTCATAATCTTAATATCTCTGCACCTCCCCTCCCCCAATCCCACAGCCCAGCACCGAGAACCAAGAGTGCCGGCCCAGAAGAATCCGATAACAAAACCCCATACTCAGCCATACCCGTGTAATAGCCCGGCAGTCCACTTAAATAGAGGGAACCCCTGGCCATACTGACTACCATATAACACTCTAAGAGCATGAAAGCTGGGCATTGTGAAGCTAAACCTCCCCCCTCCCCCCCAGCAAATATCCTGGATGGTTCCACACCTTCCAGAGAAGAACACGGAGGAAGAAACCATGCCGGGGTGCGGAGTCTGCCCCCCCCCCCCCCCCCCCCCCCCCCCCCGGAGCAATCAATTGATAATCATAAAGTCAGAATACACACTGTGACAACAGAATAAGTCCACCCCATGAAATAAGCGAACAGAGACGCTGAGGCACATCTGAAATGGCAGTCAGGTTCACGACAACTTAGTCAATAAGAGCCCTGAGAACTGGATGGGCCAGGCAATTCAGGTGAGGGTCCCAGATTCCCCGTGGTCGCTGGCATTCCTCCGAAGCCGACGGCCTCCTTTGGTAACCCGTTGCCAGCGTGGGGCGGCTGGTCTGGAGCCGGAAGCAGCCACCTCTTTAGATATCGGAATATCCACAGTAATACCCACGGCTTTCAGGGCTGGCACCGCGTCTTCCAGACTGTGAACTTTATAGGATTTCCCATCCACTTGGAACCAGAGGCCGAAGGGGAACAGCCATCTGTAACGTATGGAAGCACTGGCCAAAGCAGAGGTGACCAGTCGCAGAGCCATTCGTTTGCGCAGGGTGCTCGCCGCCAGATCTGCAAAAATGGAAATGTCATTCCCCTCCCAACTCCAAACACGCTGCTTCCTGGCCGCTGCAGCGATCCTCTCCTTATAAGCATAAGAGTGAAAACAGACTACAATGTCACGTACCCGGTTGCCGGACTTGGGTCCCAGGGACCGATGCGCTCGTTCGATCCCTGAATCCAACGCAGGACCCTCGCTGCCGGTCTCCGAATTCCCAAGAAGCCAGAGGCATATTTTTTGAATAATAGAGACACAGTCCTGATAGTCCTCAGTTTCTGGCACACCTTTAAAACGAAGGTTACAGTGTCTGGTCCTGTTCTCCAAATCCTCGAGTTTGTCCTCCAAGGTCGTTTGTGCGGATTTTAATGCGGTCACCTCCAGCTGCTGCTGCTGCCAGCGCTCCTCGTGCTCATCCAAGCGAAGGTCCGCGTCATCCACACGGCGGCCCAAGGCCGCGTTGTCCTCCCGCATTTCCTGCAGATTTTCAGCGATTTCCGTTTTAAAGCCTTTAATATCGCGTCGCAGCTCCATAAACCAGGAGCGCATCTCGGATCGGAGGGGACGCTCTGGGTCCGGGAGGTCTTTGTCGGATTCCACGTGCTCCGGGTCCTCCTGCTCGACTGCCACCACCATTTTAGGGCCCTGGAGGTCCGGAACATCTCCCCCTTTGCTGTATGAAAATTTTGCAAAGTCCACGGTTTTTTTTTTTTGCGCCATGGCCCCACAGCGTTCCGCTTCCCAAGCGCCCAAAAATCGCTGCGATTCAGGTGGGTGGCACAGTGTTTTTGTAGCGAAAAGTGCTCCGGGGCTGAGAGCTCCTCTAAGAAGCAGCCGGCATGGGAAGTGATGTCACTTCCTCCCCGCCTTCCCCTTTTTGAAAATGTTTGAGATGGGCGCCCTGCTCGAGATAGGCGTCTATCTCAGCAACTTTGAAAATCTGCTCAGCGCGTTCAAGCCCAACTTCTTTGCACATTCCCTAATTAATGCATGTGCCAGGCTTTTAAAATTCACCTCTATATGTCTATCTCTTTTCTCCAGCTTTCTGTTCCCCCTACCCTGACTTTCCAAGTCCCCATCTGTCTTTTCTCCCAACTCTTATCTCTCCTTTATATCTTCTGCCAGCCCTCTTGTCTCTCCATACCTTTCCCTTCTACTCCTTTTGTCACTCTTCCTCTCCATCTTTATCTCATTTTCATCTTGTCTATTTCCCTCCATTTGACATCCCTCCAGACTTCCACCTCTGTCTTTTACTCTCTAAAATGCTACTTCACCACCTACCACACACATCCCAATGGTCTCCCTTTCTGACTTTTGTCTCTCTCTTTCCCATGGTCTGCTCCATTCAAGGTCACCCTATTTTCCATATCTCTGTGTGACAACCTCCCCCCGCCCCTCCCAGCTCCCTGTCCCCAAAACTCCATCTCTCCCTTCCCTCTGTCCCTCTGTAAGGACATGGACCTGACAAAACCACAAAGAGAACACTGCAGGAACGTGTGATTAGGCACTGCCTTATATTCTTCTACCTCTCTTGAGGTCCCAGAACTTGCAGCCCCACTGTGACTGCTGGAGAGACTGAGCCCCAAATGGAAAAGTCTAATTTTTCTAAAACAACTTTTCTCTCTGGGACTATTTAAACAAGAGCCCAGAATTTTTATTCAACGTAGCCACAACCTAGCTAACATTAGGTTTGTCATACTAAAGCACAAAGGCAAATTCTCATATGAAATGGGGCTTTTTACTGAATAAATTAGTATACTCTGAATTGAAATATATGTGATGTGTATCAGATGGCCCGATCGTTTTGCGCTTCCCGGGAAATGTTGTATTTCCCGCGGTTCCTTTTTTTTTTTTTTTTCGTCTGACCCGAATTTCAGGTTAGCATGCACTAATGGGGTTAGTACGTGCTAACTCCCGTTAGTGCGTGCTAAGATTTCAATGTAAGCGTGCACTAAAGGGAGTTAGCATGCACGAACCCTGAAGAATGAAATTTCCCAAAATTTTGGGGAAAATTTCCTTTGTTTTCGGGGTGGCCGAAACAGGACGAATTAGACAATGTCGTTGAAATTGTCTAATTCATCCTAGAGAAATGCATATCCCTATATGTTACCATCTATGGAACATTGCAACTTATTAGTGAAAAAGAGACATTTTAAGATGCATAACCTCATATAATTCTTATTTGCTGCTGAACAAGTCACTAAACTTTTTTGTACACTTTAGTAATCTTACACTTTATTTGCATTCTGCTTAGATTGTAAGCTCTTTTGAACTACAGTATTGCATCAACTTTGCAATGTGTGGTTGGTAAACTGATGGTGTTTTACGAATAATAACCCCAAATATGTTCTTATGCTTTTATGAGTGTTTCAGTCCAAGCACACGATCCCTCTTCATTCAGAGTGCTGAATGAGTTTCTCTAAGTTGAATTAAGATGCACGATAGTTTAATTGCTCTAATCAAACATGTTTTTCAAACCTCTCCATCCTCAGCCAAAGTGTTTCAAAGTAAAATGAGACATCCTAGCTTTACAATAGCATCTATTATCTCTGCCTCAACATAATTGCTTTGTACATGCCACCCCCATCCAGCTGTTAATGTGCTCATCATCTAAGATATACTTTCACAATATAAATGTCTCCACATGGAATAGTAAACTATTTGGTAACTTGTAAGAAAATGTTCTGCATTTTCAAGTTTAGTAGAAGTGCTCTAGCAGTATATATGAAAAAGTAAATGCATAATTGCCAGTATTAGCTATCAAAAGTAAACATACTATACATTACTGATGAAATTTAAAAAAAAATAATCAAGAAATGCAGATGTCTATTTCTCAGATATTTGGTTTCCTTTTAATAATATTCAAAATTATTCTGACATTTTTTATTACAGTTACTTTTCAAGTTAATTTCTTTAAACATTCCCTTTTATAGGAATGCACTCAATTCTATTGTAATTAACTGCCAAAAAATATTATATATCATCAGATGTTCTTTGGCCTAAGGTAGTCAAAAAATGGCAGAAGTGTTGTTCAGTGTTTAATCAGGTCAAAGTGGTGGCAACTTTAATTACAGTTATTGTCAAGATACTGCTTAATGTCTGTAACAATAAACCTTGTCATATGTCAACCCTTTATCTTTTTTTAAGGCATGTGGAAAAATAGGATTACTTTGAATATATAAACTGGTCGGCTTCAAACACACTGAAATATATGTCTGTACACTGAACATTTTGTATTTTCCTTTTTTGTTGTGTTTGCAGTTTGTTTTGTTTTAGTTTCATCTAAAATAAAACAAACAACAAATAAAAGAAAACAAAAACAAAACAAAAAGAAAATGTTGAGTCTGCCCCATCCCTTTTCCCGCTGTTGCCACCATCAAAGATTCTCACAATGACCCGCCTGGACTCCCTTAGCCACTTACCTCATTCACCTGTTTAAGGGGCAGGAGCAATCTCTAGTTGCTACCTCTGAAGCTGGTGCCATTTTGTTGTAGTGAGGGATCTCTGTACCTCCTTATCTCCATACAACCCAATGGCACTCATCTCAGTGCTGGCAGGCATCATTCTGAGACAGAGACCCAGAAGGGCACAAGTGTTTACATAAATAAACAAGCCTTTACATAAATTACTGATTCCCCATAGCTAAAGTCTCTGATTCTCCACAACGAATATTTCCTAGAATCTTCGGTCACGCCAAATAACTGGCATTATTTTCGAGTTACCTATGCTCTGTCTTCTTCTTCCCCCAGTTCTTCACTCCTGTTTTATTGTAACTTTTACTTCTTTACTATGTTACTGTTTTTAAGGTTATTGTACCCCTGTTTCCTGTAAACCGACATGATATGACACTGTCATGAAAGCCGGTATAAAAAAAAGCACCAAATAAATAAATAAGTGACTGGAGATCTCTCCTGTCCCTTAGATTTGCTGATGGTGTAAGAGCTGGGGGAGGCCACTATATTTTGAAAATTAAAATTAATACAAATGAAATTTCATTTAGGTTTTTTTTTCCATTTTATTTTCAAAATAAAATGAAACAAAATGGGTTATTTTGTTAAAATTCCTCATTATGGTTTCAATAAAAGTGCATTCTTATTGTTATGCTCAGGCTTGTGAACCCTTGGGCCAACGGGAGGATGATATACCTTGGAGGTAGATCCGTAGGCTCTCCCGTCGGGTGGTGAGGCAGGAACAGAAGATGTGACCAGCTGACCCTTGGTGTATGGCGCCCCGATGCGTTAATACGGTGATTTATATTCGTGTCCCAGCTAAAATTAAAATTAACTACAACCCCCCACCCTCCTGACCCCCCAAAGACTTACCAAAACTCCCTGGTGGTCCAGCGGGGTGTCCAGAAGCCATCCCCTGCACTCTCACACCCTCGGTGCTGGTTTCATCATGGCGCCGATAGCCTGTGTCACAGGGGCTACCGGTGCCATTGGTCAGCCCCTGTCACATGGTCACTGGCGCCATCTTGTGCTCCTACCATGTGACAGGGGCTGACCAATGGCACCGGTAGCCCCTGTGACATAGTATGGGCAAAGGCTATCAGCGCCATTTTGAGTCCTGGCATCGGATGGCCGGAGTGCAGGAGGTCGCTCCGGGACCCCCGTTGGACCCACAGGGACTTTTGGCCAGTTTGGGAGGGCCTCCTGACCCCCACAAGACTTGCCAAAAGTCCAGCGGGGGTCCAGGAGTGACCTCCTGCACGCCGGCCGTCCGATGCCAGGACTCAAAATGGCGCTGATCGCCTTTGCCCTCACTATGTCACAGGTACCGACGGTCGGCCCCTGTGACATAGTGAGGGCAAAGGCGATCTGCTGCCAGTATTCAAAATGGCGCCGATCGCTGGACCACCAGGGAGTTTTGGTAAGTCTTGGGGGGGTTCAGGAGGGTGGGGGGGGTTGTTTAAATTTTTATTTAGGTGGCCATATAATTCGGCGAATATTCGCTATACGTTTCGCTTCCCCACAAATACTACGAATAGTGCAGTATACGTTGCGGATCGCCAATACAGCGAAAACTAATGCACACCCCTAGGGATTAGTAATCACGAGCCTCTTCGCAAACATACTTGTTTAAATATAGAGAGCAGCCTGGGCAAAGTCAGAAGCAAATCCTGCAACGTGGATGCACGTTGAGAATTCACACAGCATCCGTTCCTGATGGCAGCCCAGGCTTCTCGGCTTGAGGAAATCGGACGGTAAGGTCTTGAAACAAGTACTGCTGGTGAAGCATTTAGTCTATTACATTGCTTTGTGATATGATGATTGTGTGTGTATGTCAATTCAGTCCTTTATAAATAAATTCTTGTTTTATATATCCTGGCTGCATTCTTTTTGGGACCCCGTAGATAAGTGGTCCCAGACAAGGAGTATTCCATATTCCTTACATTTGGCACTGTGAGCAGGATGTCTATATTTAAAAAGAGAAATAACAAAGACAAAAATGAACCGGCTGGTCTGGTTGATTTGGCAATTCCCAGCTGGGAAAAAATGCCATACAAAGTACTAGCCCAGGAATGGGCAACAAATACCGGACTAGCAGAAGCATGGGATATAGGAAGAAAGCCGCTAGATAATGTAAATCAGTTACAAAAAATACCGGTGGTAGTAGGAAGAGAGCTGGGATGTATTGGGAGATGGGGATGGGTAATTCTATCTGGCTACCGAACCTGCCACGAACAAAAAAGCATACTACAAGAACGAATAGCCGGGATAGAAAAAGAACTAGATGACTTGCTAAAAGATAATGTGATGTTACGATGTCATCTAGAAACTTACAAGCAAAGGGCAGAGCACTTTCAGTCTATTGCTGAAAGGGCCGCCGTAAGGGTGGCTCAACACAAATATAGGAAACATAAGGGAAAAACAAATCATACTAAAATACGAGCGTGTATTACAAAGTCAGACTGGGATCCGGAAATATGGGACGGAGAGCAATTGTACCCTGCATACTATCCTTTATAAATGAATTCTTGTTTTATATATCCTGACTGCATTCTTTTTGGGACCCCGTAGATAAGTGGTCCTAGACAAGGAGTATTCCATATTCCTTACCTATGCACATAATTTTACTTGCAAATAGGGATGGCAATAACCAAAGAGAACATTTCAATGAGTAACAGTTACGAGTAATGGTAAACACTGTTTACTTGCAGAAATGCCTTTAATTATTACCCTTCCTATTTTTATCCAGTAGCTTGGAATGCCAAATAAATACAAGTATGAAAAGTACTTCTGGTTTTGCTATTTTATATTTGATTAATATATTTTCACAGTATATTCTTCAGGGATTTGGGGGGAGAAGGTTTGGACTGTTATATTGTAGTCCCCTCTGTGCATTCTTATTTAAATTTCTCATTTAGGGTATTTTCAAGCTGTACAGGAATGGTGACTTTCAAACCAGCGTGCGGGCACACATACGTGCATATGTCAGCACGCCCCCAGGGACGCGGCCACATGCAAGCACATGTGCATTGATGTTATAAAATGGCCTGGTCATGCAGGGCTGGATTTAGGTTTCTGTCACCCCTAGGCAGTATTGGAGGTGTCACCCGCTCGCCCCCCTCCCAGGTAGGACATTAACAATGAAATTAACACTGGCCAACTTAAAATAAAAATAAAGTAATGGTGCTTCTCAACTTTTTTTTACTTCAGGCACACTTTCAAGTTTTCTCAGCCCTTGTGGTCAGGGCAGGCTCAAGAAAATCTACTGCCTGAGCCGAGAGATGAGATGGTACCCCCTCTCCCCCCACCACCTCACCCCGCACAGGTCAAATCATCAAGAGGGGAGTTTCTCTGCAGTCTGGCCCCTTTAGTGATTTGAAATGTTGCGGAAGGGGAAAGAAAGGGTCAGAGTTCCCAAAGGAGTGGCAGAGTGATGTTTCTAGGAAGTTGGCAAACCTACCATACCCCCAGGAACCCTAAGACCTGCCTCCCACCTTTCCCCAGCATTTTCCCCCTGAGAAGTGGAAGATGGGTAAATGGTGGTGGTCTGTGTGTGGCACACTCTCTCCGAGCCATTGCAAAGGCATAAGGCAGATTAGGCCCTGTACATACAGCCTTGTTCCCATCCCTCCTCCGCATGCCCTCACCACCCTCAATTACAAATTTTGCATTTCTAATAGCTAATTTTATATGAAAAAGGACATTCAAATTACAGTCTTCTGAGGTAAAGATATTATAACAACATATATATTAGAGATGTGAATTGAGTGCTGGCATTGGTTCCGGTTTCGATATCATGGACCTGTGGGAAATTCCATTTCTTGCGGTCCGGACTCCACCGGTGGCCACAAAGCCTTTTCACTTCCTCCTGCCAAGGCCTGGTGCTCGCAGGTGGGACGGGGTTGGGGGCAGGGGCAGACCGAAAAAGAAAGAAGAGGGCCACCAGTGGACCCCCTTACCTCTACTCAACTTGCCCACGGACACACACACTTCTTTATCCAGGATAAAGGGTTCTATAACCCCAGGACATACATACACAAACACACACATACACACCACTCCCCTTATCAGAGATAAAGGTTCCAACCACTCCAGCATACACAAATTTTCCCCTGATCCAGCGTAAATTCTTTCCCTGTCACTTGCCCCAGCATACACATACACACAAACACACACACACAGACACACACACAAACCTTATATGGGTAAAGGGCTCCAACACCCCTCAGCTCCAGGGCTCACACACACATGCATGTCCCTTATCACAAATAAAAGGTTCCGTCTCACCCCTGGACACACATATAGAGACACACACTCACTGCCCTTATCCCAGATAACGTGTTCTAACTCCTTCCCCCCATGACACGTACATACACAAACATCCCTTTTCTCTGATAATGAGCTCCTGCCACCCCCACTCCCATCACACATGCTCCAACCCCTGCCCCATGACACTCACATACACAATCCCTTTTCCCCAGATAAAATGATCTATATTGCCCACCCACCCCTGGTGACACAAATGCCCCTTATCTAGGATAAAAGGCTCAAACCCCCAATATCCACACTACCTTTTTCCCTTTCTCCCGTGCACGCTCACAAAACACTTCCCTTCTGCCAGGGATAGAGTTTCAACCCCTCCAACCAGGACACGCATAGACTCCTCTTCTCCGAGGAGAGTTCAAATTCCCCACACAAATTCCCCACACATGCACACCTCTCCCCCTGGTAAAACAACTTCACCCTCTCCAGCAGGGCAACATTTCTCTTCCCCAGGGTGGAAAAGGGTAGATGGAGAGAAAATCGGTGGGGGCAAAAGGGGAGGTTTCTAAGGCTCCAGCCACCTCCCCGAGAAATGCAGATCCTCACCTCCAAGTGCTCTCCCCTCTACCAGTTCTGTAGCAGCTTGCAGGATGAGCTAGCTCCCCTGCACTCCTTCCCCCGAAGGACGAGCTCCTCTGTCCCCACCACTTGCACTGCCTCCGCCAGCCTCCACTCCTTTCCCTAGCAACACAGCTCACTACACATCTGTTCAGAAATGGCTGTTTCTGAACAGATCTCCTATCTCTTTGGATTTTGACACAGTTCCCGCCACACATAGACACACACATGGTGTGCTGATTTTGAGGCTTCCCATCACAAAAAAAGTCTCTGACTTTTTTTATCTAGATTTACTGGAAATGTGAGGCAGCCACTAAAGGAGTTTGGGGGGGGGGGGAGGGCAGTTTTTGCTGATTTCAAAGTTTGCCGCCTGAAGCGGCTGCCTCGCCCTGCCTCATTATAGAACCACCCCTGCTTGTGGTAAACTAAATGTTGCTCGAGTATCCTCCTTCTTCCCCTTCTATCAGCAGGAGGAGAGCAGCACTTTTCACCTGTGATTGCCTCATTCTGCCGGCTTCAATCTGATATCTGAACATGCGAACCCAGCTCCTCACATTCAAACATCAAATTGAATCTGACAGAGGCTGCACACACAGGCAAGAAGTGCTGTTTACCTCTCAATGGGAAGGAGGGAGGGAGGGAGGGAGAGTAAGGTTACTAGAGTTCTGATAGATGAATCTGGGACACTTGATCCCTAAGAACATAAGAACATAAGAAAATGCCATACTGGGTCAGACCAAGGGTCCATCAAGCCCAGCATCCTGTTTCCAACAGTGGCCAATCCAGGCCATAAGAACCTGGCAAGTACCCAAAAACTAAGTCTATTCCATGTTACCATTGCTAATGGCAGTGGCTATTCTCTAAGTGAACTTAATAGCAGGTAATGGACTTCTCCTCCAAGAACTTATCCAATCCGTTTTTAAACACAGCTATACTAACTGCACTAACCACATCTTCTGACAACAAATTCCAGAGTTTAATTGTGTATTGAGTAAAAAAGAACTTACTCCGATTAGTTTTAAATGTGCCCATGCTAACTTCATGGAGTGCCTCCTAGTCTTTCTATTATCCAAAAGAGTAAATAACCGATTCACATCTACCCGTTCTAGACCTCTCATAATTTTAAACATCTCTATCATATCTCCCCTCAGCTGTCTCTTCTCCAAGCTGAAAAGTCCTAACCTCTTTAGTCTTTCCTCATAGGGGAACTGTTCCATTCCCCTTATCATTTTGGTCGCCCTTCTCTGTACCTTCTCCATCACAATTATATCGTTTTTGAGATGCGGCGACCAGAATTGTACACAGTATTCAAGGTGCGGTCTCAACATGGAGCGATACAGAGGCATTATGACATTTTCCGTTTTATTCACCATTCCCTTTCTAATAATTCCCAATATTCTGTTTGCTTTTTTGACTGCTGCAGCACACTGAACCAACGATTTCAATGTGTTATCCACTATGATGCCTACATCTCTTTCTTGGGTTGTAGCACCTAATAAGGAACCCAACATTGTGTAATTATAGCATGGGTTATTTTTCCCTGTGGGGATTTGAAGAGGCCGACTTCAAATTTATGTGCAATGTTCACTTCTTGAGGGATCATCTTTAATTCTTTCTTTGTAGCTAATAGGAGGCCGCCTCCTCTTTTATTGGGTCTGGGAATGGAATATATATCATAAATGTTAGACGGGAGATGATTCCAGAGAACAATATCTGTCTGAGTAAGCCATGTTTCTGTGATCACACAGATGTCGAGCTGGGAGTCCTGTAGTAGGTCATTCAGGATTGGGAATTTTTTTGTTAAAGATTGTGAGTTGAAGAGAAGAATGGATATAGTGGTGAGGCAGAGGAGTTGTGTTAATGGAGTGACCATGATGGGGACCAGAGATCTGAGGCTTGAAGGGTGGGTAGGGGGGAAGATTTGGTTACAGACCTGTGGCTGGGTGTTGAGAATGGGAATGGGGTAGTAAGACATGTTGAGGGGGGGAAGTGAGTCGTCTGAGTGTTGGGTAGTATGTTCGAGGATAAAAAAGGTAGTTAGGGGGAGTGGGTGGTACAGGTTGGGAGGGGTGCAAGATAAAGACGAGTGCGTAAAGAGAATTGCACTGTGGGAGCCAATATTATCTCGAAATTCCCCACAACCCCCCTCCCCTTGACCACTAAAAAAATCACCCTGTAGCACTCTCATCTCATTCAAACCACCTCTGCCTCAGAGATAACCAGACTCCTAACCAGACTCCTAAAGAAAATGAAACCCTCCCTCCACCGTGAAGATTCCATCCCCACAAAATTGCTCCTTGCTATTCCAGACACCATAGCCAAACCGATCTCCGAAATTATTAACCGATACCTCACCCTAGGTAAGGTCCCCGATGAACTGAAACAAGCCACCCTCAAACCCATCCTAAAGAAACCTAACCTGGACCCTGCAGTCCCGGCCAACTACCGTCCGATATCCAGCCTTTCATTCATAGCAAAACTCATGGAAAGGGTAGTTATCGCCCAGCTCATAGAGCACCTTGACAGTCACAACTTGCTTTTCCCTTCTCAATTCGGATTTCGAAAATTCTTCAATACTGAAACCTTACTAATATCCCTTACCGACACAATCCTCAAAGGGTTAGATAATGGTCAATCTTACATCCTAGCCCTGCTAGACATCGCTGCAGCCTTTGTTACCATCAACCATAGCCTCCTTATCAATCGCCTCTCAGATATCGGTATCGCGGGCTCTGCCCTGAACTGGTTGTCTTCCTTCCTAGACAACCGCTTCTACAAAGTCAAAATTGGCAATCATGAATCAAACTCAGTCAAATTATCACATGGTGATCCCCAAGGCTTTTCCCTCTCCCCAACCCTTTTCAATGTTTACGTATTACCTCTATGCCAACTTCTTGCAGATTTAGGTCTTACTCACTTTGTATATGCAGACGATGTCCAGATACTTCTACCGATCACCGATTCTGTAACAAATGCCCTTAAATTATGGGATAATTGCCTATCTTCAATCAATAGCCTTCTCACTAACCTTAACCTCACCCTTAATTCCTCAAAAACTGAACTACTCTACATTTCTCCAGCCTGCCACCCTCCCACATCTCCTCTCCCCACTCACACTTTCTCACAACATGTTAGAGACCTAGGGGTCACCTTGGATGACCACCTCAACCTCCAAAAACACATTGGGGTAGATTTTAAAAGAAGCGCGATCAGCCTACTTTTGCTTGCGCATCAGACTCAAGCAAAAGTACGCTGGATTTTAGTAGATACTCGCGGAGCCGCGCGTATCCACTAAAATCCTGGATCGGCGCGCGCAAGGCTATCGATTTTGTATAGCCTGCGCGCGCCGAGCCGCGCTGCCTCCCCCCGTTCCCTCCAAGGCCGCTCCGAAATCGGAGCGGCCTCGGAGGGAACTTTCCATTGCCCTCCCCTCACCTTACCCTCCCTTCCCCTACCTAACCCACCCACCCGGCCCTTTCTACACCCCCCCCTTACCTTTGTCGGGGGATTTACGCCTCCCGGAGGGAGACGTAAATCCCCGCGCGCCAGCGGGCCTGCTGCGCGCCGGGCCGTGACCTGGGGGCGGGTACGGAGGGCGCGGCCACGCCCCCGGGCTGTAGCCACGCCCCCATACCCGCCCCCAAAACGCTACCGACAAGCCCCGGGAACGCCGCGACGGCCGGGCCCGCCCCCCGACACGCCCCCGACACGCCCCCCTCCGAGAACCCCGGGACTTACGCGAGTCCCGGGGCTCTGCGCGCGCCGGGAGGCCTATGTAAAATAGGCTTCCCGGCGCGCAGGGCCCTGCTCGCGTAAATCCGCCCGGTTTTGGGCGGATTTACGCGAGCAGGGCTCTGAAAATCCGCCCCATTATCAACATTACAAGAGACTGCTTCTATAAATTACACATTCTGAAAAAATTAAAACCCCTATTACACCATAACGATTTCCGAACTGTCCTCCAAACCACACTATTCTCAAAAATCGACTATTGCAATACCCTTCTTCTAGGATTGCCTGCATCCACCACCAGTCCTCTGCAGATGCTGCAAAATGCAGCAGCTAGAATTCTTACCAACTCCCGTAGATCTGACCATATCACTCCTATCCTCAGAGACCTCCACTGGCTTCCTATCCCAGCCAGAGTCCTCTACAAAAGCCTAACTATCATCCACAAAACCCTTCACAATAATGAGATTCACTGGCTTAATGACTCTCTCCAGTTTTATACCCCCAACAGACCTACTAGATCTGCCTACCTAGGGACTCTAACTATCCCCTCATACAAATCTACCCAGCTCATGTCCACCCGAGAACGTGCTCTCTCCATCGCAGCTCCTACGTTATGGAACTCGATGCCTCCAGACCTTCACCTGGAACACTGTCCAAATACCTTTAAAAAAAAGTTAAAAACCTGGTTGTTCAAACAAGCATTCTCTTAATACCATCCTAGTCGCTGTCCTCACCCCCAGGTTTCCATAACTCTAACTATGTAACCCTATTACTACCTAACTTTCCCATAGCCATCTCTCGAAAAACCCAAATTTTATAGATTGTCACTTCGATGTGCTTCAGTAACCAATGCTTTGACTGTCATACAGTTATGTAAATATAATATGTAATATAGTTTCTATCTCAACAAAGTTGTTTAAGTTTTTTGCTGTATCCTTCTTGCTATCTCACTCACTTGGTCTCTTAGACCATTCCACTCTCTCTCCCCGTTCCTTATGATTCCCTGTTAATTGTAACTTTATCCTTCCTTTCTCCCTAATAGTTTTTGTCCCCCAGTTTTATGTGAACCAATGTGATATTCAATTGAATGTCGGTATATAAAAGTTATAAATAAATAAAATAAATAAATACCAAAATGGACTAAATGCCAGAACAAACAGTAACAACCCTAACTATGAAAAGGCACTGCAAATATTAGAATAGGACCTACAACACCAATTACCGTTACACCACCTATTAGGAAAACAGAACAAGCAGAGTTCTATAGATCTACACAGAAACTACACATAGCAGAATACCTCACCATGGTGACAAATGCAGAACACAGATAGACCATCACCAAATAGAATAAACTGACTATAAATTATAAATAGAAACAGGTGGACAAAAATTGAACTGGAAACCACAAAAACCAGAATATGTAAGCAATGCAACAATGGAAAAAATACATCACTCTTCCTTGTTAACATCAAATGCAATCAAGAAATATAAAAAATCAACCATACCAATAAAAAGAATAAATATATTAAATCAGTGATGAATAGTAAAATATCCAAAATTGAAAAATGCATAGAAACAATTTTAAAAAACTTACCAAATATCAATAAAATATTTCCAAACAGCAGACACATCAAATAACATCCAATTATGTGAAACTACTAGGCATGAAAAAAAATCTTTCACCTTCCATAACTGGGAACTTTTGATTTCCAGCCACCCCGAGATTCTCCTGGATTAGTGGAAGAGTTGGAGGGGGATAAGGAGGATGCACACACTTTATCTTCTCTCTTTTTCATACATACACTGTAACAAATGTTAATTTCTTCTCTCCCACACACTCTAACATACGTGTTCATTCTCACGCACGTGGTTATTCACTGATTCTCTTCCCTCATACACATGCATAAGTTCTCACACACTCAATGATTCTTTCTCCCTCCCACAGGCACAGACATAGGCACTCTCTCATGCTCTGTGGCTCTCTCCACACCCAGACATACACACAGGCAATCCCACTCTTACACCCACAGGCTCTCTCTCTCACATCACACACGGGCACTCTCCTTCTCTCTCTCAAATATGCACACAGGCACATACACACATTCAAGGCCGCAGGAGGCTGGGCTGCTTCACTAAAGCTGCGCCGCAGGGGGCAGGGTCATTCAAGCTGGGATGATGAGGTTCATGTTTTGCTGCTGGGCCACGTCACTGACAATGCTGCAAGGGGAGGGGGGTTGCGTTATTGAAGATGGACACAAGTAGAGGGAGCTGCATCATTCTTAAGATGCACATGGAGGGGAGTGAGCCATGTCACTCTTAAGTTGCACCACAGGAGGGGTGAGCTACATCACTGTAAGATATGCTGTGGGAGTGGCATCATTTAAGCTGTGCCCTTGTGGATACTTTCTTATGTCCATGGGGTTGGGAACCCGTGAGTGTCTCAGAGTAGATGTGCCACCAGCCTAAGGATTATTCTGCCCGCGGGGGTGGGATCCCTGCAGGCAATTTGTTGAAGTTTTGCAGCTGGTGTTGGTCTGAAGACAGGGTTAGGTGGCTGTGGCAGAAATATTTTGTGGCCACTTTTTAATACCTCAAAAGTTTTCTGTCTGAGGCTACCGCCTCATCCTACCTCATAACAGAACTGCCTCAAAGAGAAGCCACTGTGGGATATAAGCTGAAAGCATGATGCAGGGTCTGACATGACATCAGAGGGATGGCAGAGGTTGTTTTGCTACTGGAGACAGAATTTTTTTTCTCTGCCTGCTACCCCCAGATAAATGCTACCCTAGGCACAGGCTTAGAGTGCCTAGTGACAAGTCCAGGCCTGTGGTCATGTGCGCATGTGTGCACAATTTTAAGTGTGTGCATGGCCGGCCATGTAAATTGGGTTTCTATTGAATAAGACAGGGTATATTATAACTGGTGCACATCCATGTCATGAGCAGTTTCATGAGTTTGTCCACCTGTTCACCTAGTCTAGAGTTAGTTCCCCGAAATCTCCCTGGTTTAATAGCCTGCACTCCCCCAGGTTACTGAAGACCATTTAAACCCATTAGAAATGACTGCTCTTTTAACATTATACCTCCTCCATAGCAGAAATAAACTTACACTGTACTAGGCCTGAGTGTACACCAAGGTGCATAAGTATTTACGAACACATCTCTTGGCCCTGCCCCAAAACACCCATGCCCCACCCAGATCATGCCCAAACTAAGCCCCTTTTTGTAACCAAGGGCCTCATTTTCTAAAGTATCGCAGGCCTGCGATACTTTAGGGAATGAGGGGCGGGGGCCGATATGGGGGGCGGGCCTGCGCTAGTCGGAAGCGATCGCACCGTCACGGTGCGATCGCTGCCGGTTTCGCACCCAATAGCGCCACCATGGGAGGTGTAGCTATTGGGTGCAAACTCAGACGCGAAAAGGGCCTTACCTTTTTGTTGTCCGCGGCGTCTTCGTGGAGTCGGCCCCAGTGACGCCCCGACTCCTCCTCTTCCGGGGCCGACTCCGCCCCCATTTTGGTATCGCGTGCAATCCGTTTAGAAAATAAGGCCCCAAGTGAGATATGTGCACTGATGGAGATGTACATGCGTGTAGATGATCTTTAAAATATGGCGGATGCATGTAAACTCTACATGCGCACACATCTTCCGATGTTGGCACACGCCGGCTTTTTAAAATTCACCTCTAAATAATTAAATCATGCTGTCTCACAATTGTCAAGTAAACTAATCCAGCTAGCTCAAATTTGAGATTCATAATTTTCATTGATAGACCGATGGTAATTAACAGTGTTAATTGTCTAAATAAAAATGGTACTGGGTCTGGTCCAGAGGTAGCCTCCACTTTGTACTGTTTCCCAATGTTGAAAAGGAATAAATTCAAAATGGTTCTGGGTTGGTGATCTGTTATAAACTGGAAGAAAATCATCACTAGTTATTTAAAAACAAGTTCAGAGAAATCACTTCAAAATCATGGCGGCTGTGAAACCGAATATACTCTATTGAAGCACAAAAGGGCAGACTATGGGATCTACCACCTCTCCCTACCCAGCCCTCATTTCATAAATATCCATCCACTGTAATGCAAATATACATTAAAGTTATACTTTTAATGAAGTTTAGTAGCTTTTTCACTGAAGAAAAGAGATTAGCTTTTTGTGCAATTCTTGGCTGTTTATAAATTACATACATTATTATATTTTTTATCAAGACCTCATTTTTAATACCTTTAAAATAATAGAGAGAAAGAGATGGATACAGATACTGTGTATAAAGGGAGAGGGAGGCAGGGAGAATTTTATTACTGAAATAAAATAGTACAGCTTGGGTTGTCACCCAATTGTAAACATACTTGCTTGGGTACTGAAGCTGCTCAGTCTTTGTCCGCATGCTTATTACAGCCCAATTATCAGAACTGCCCACAGGGAGAATGTAGACTCAGGTAGCTTCCAGTCAATCTCAAGGGTGGAAGACAATTTCTAAAAATATGTATGTATTCTTATCTTCCTTGGGGGACACATCATCTAAAGATAGAGTTTTCCAGGAGTTAAAGAGGGAATGAGTACTGCTGTCAATTAGTACTTTCTGATCAAGCAGCAGAAGGATTATCACATTCTAGGACAGAAACAATTACTTTATTACATGTTTCAGCAGGACTTTTGCATTTTATACTTATAATTATCTAGCCTTTACAGGAAAATACATATTTTCTAATTATAATGCAATCCGCATTTAACTTGCTTGCAATGCATTTGAAAATGGCTCAAATCAGTTTTAATTTCATGCCGGCTGAAGATAATTTATTCTGGGGAATGAGCAAATCATTTCTAACCTGATATAAATCCATTTTTGGATCTGTGTATATTTGATGTTAAACAGTGGACCCTTGACCCGGCACAGAAGAACACCCACCTGAGGAACCGGGATGTCCTTCGTCACCGGAGGGTGGATATCCGGAGCAAGACCCCTCAGTACCTAGCAAGAGAAGGCAGACAGGTACAGGCCAGCGAGCCCAAGCCGGGTTCCACGCGAGGCAGGGGTCTGTGAAGATCAACTCCAATCCGGGTCCGGACAGATAGCAGGTGGCGCAAAGTAAAGTCCAATCCGGGTCGAGGCAGGCAGCGGGCAACAGAGCAAAGTCCAATCCGGGTCGAGGCAGGCAGGCAGACAAACAGAGTCAAGTCCGGTCCGGGTCTTGGCAGGCAGGTAGCAAGGCAAGGCAGCGTCAGGCACGGTCCGGGTCGGTAGGCAGGTAGCAAGGCAAGGCAGAGTCAGGCACAGCAAAGTCACACCAGGGCACAGTTAAGCACGGGACCTATTGTGAAGGCGTCTGATGCCTGCACTGCACCGCTTAAATCTCCCTCCCTGCTGACGTCAATTTCCGGGGCCGGCCTCGTCCTCGCGATCCTGCCCCTTTAAGGGGCGGAGCTAGCCGCGTCGCACCCGATGCCGTCCCGCGACGGCAGGACGTCTGCACGCTGCGAGCCGTGCTCTGGGGGGCCGGAAGGATGGCGTGCCGACTCGCCGGCGGAAAAGAGGTAGGGAGGCCCGATCGCATGCGATCGCGATCGGGCCTCACAACAGTACCCCCCCTCTTACGCCCCCTCCTGGACGGGCCAGGTTTCTCCGGATGCTGCAGATGGAACTGGCGAAGGAGAGACTTATCCAAGATGTTGACCATCGGTTCCCATGAGTTCTCCTCCGGACCGAACCCATCCCAAGCGATCAAATACTCCCACCTCCGATGAAGGCGACGGATGTCCAGAACTTCCCGAACTTGGTAAATGGAGTCATCCGCAGAGGCCACAGGGGAAGGCGGGCACGGAGTAGCGTGAAAGGAGGACGAGATCAGAGGCTTGAGGAGCGACACGTGGAAGGAATTGTGGATCCGGAGAGTGGATGGGAGACGTAGCCGATAGGTGACAGGACCCAGACGTCTGCAGATAAAGAAGGGCCCTATGTAACGAGGGGCAAGTCGCATAGAGGGAACCCGGAGACGTAAATGACGGGTAGATAGCCAGACCCGATCCCCCGGGTTAAACTGAGGAGCAGGCCTGCGATGACGGTCCGCCGTATGTTTAGCGGTGGCAGCTGCGCGGTGAAGGCGAGCATTGGTAGTCATCCAAAGTTCATGGAGCTGCTGGGCGGACAACTGAGCAGCCGGGGAAGCCACGGACAGGGGAAGAGGCAGAGGAGGGCGAGGCTGCTTACCAAAAACAATCTGGAAGGGGGACTGACCGGTGGCAGAGTGGACGTGGGAATTATGAGCAAACTCCGCCCACGGAAGGAGGAGAGCCCAGTCATCATGACGGTGGTTCACAAAGAGGCGGAGAAACAACTTCAGACCCCGTTTGACCCGCTCCGCCTGTCCATTACCTTGCGGGTGAAAAGCAGTCGTGAAATCCAATTGGACCCCAAACTTTTTGCACAGCGCACTCCAATACTTGGCCGTGAATTGAGGACCCCTGTCCGAGGTAATATGGAGTGGGAGGCCATGTAGACGAAAAATGTGAGAGGAAAAAAGATCTGCCAGTTCAGGGGCAGAAGGCAGCTTGGCCAGGGGCACAAAATGGGCCATCTTGGAGAACCGATCGACCACCACCCAGACCACTCGGAACCCAGCGGAGAGAGGAAGGTCCACAATAAAGTCCGTAGAAATATGGGTCCACGGCTCCCGGGGGGGAGGAAGGGGCTGGAGGAGGCCCCAAGGTCGGCCAGGCAATGGCTTCTGCTGGGCGCATTTCGGGCAGGAAGCGACATAGGCTAGCACATCTTTCCTCATCTGCGGCCACCAGTAATAACGCTCAAGAAGGGCCCAAGTACCCGCTCGACCTGGATGTCCCGCGGACAGGGAATCATGCGCCCAAGCAAGCACTTTAGGACGCAGCCTGAGGGGTACAACCGTCTTGCCGGAGGGTATCGTCTCGGTGACTGCGAGCATCAACTTAGCAGGATCAATAATGTGAGCCAACGTCTCAGGTACATCTTCAACCTCAAAAGCCCGAGAGAGGGCGTCAGCCCGTCTATTTTTCGTTGCAGGCCGATACCGAAGAATAAAATCGAATCGAGAAAAAAACAGAGACCAGCGGGCCTGTCGGGGATTAAGGCGTTGCGCTCGGTTGATATATTCCAAATTTTTATGGTCCGTGTAGACCGTGATGGTATGTTGCGCCCCTTCCAACCACTGCCTCCACTCCTCAAATGCTAGTTTTATGGCCAAAAGTTCTTTATCCCCAATCCCATAGTTTTTTTCTGCAGGTGAGAATTTCCGGGAAAAGTAAGAACAAGGAAACAGTACTCCCCGGGCAGAATGTTGGCTGAGAACCGCACCAACTGCGATTTCCGAAGCGTCTACTTCTACCACAAACGGGCGGTTAGGGTCTGGATGATGAAGACAGGGTTCTTGTAGGAAGGCTTCTTTAATCTCCTGGAATGCTCGTATGGCCTCTTGAGACCATACTTTGGTGTCAGCCCCTTTCCTGGTAAGGGCGGTGATAGGCGCTATAATATGGGAATAATGTGGAATGAAATTCCGATAAAAATTGGAGAAACCAAGAAATCGTTGTATGGCTCGTAATCCTTTGGGTTGTGGCCAATCTTGAATACAGGCCACTTTTCCCGGATCCATCTGGAACCCGGTAGTGGATACAATGAATCCCAAAAAAGGTATTGACTGTCTTTCGAACAGGCATTTTTCCAATTTTACAAACAGTCCATTTTCTCTTAGTCGTTGGAGGACTTGACGAACATCCTTACGGTGGATCTCAAGATCTTTGGAGTAAATGAGGATATCATCCAGATAAACAATCACTTGCTTATATAGCATGTCCCGGAACACCTCGTTCATCAGGTTTTGAAAAACCGCAGGTGCATTGCACAGGCCAAAAGGCATTACCAGGTATTCATAGTGACCGCTACGAGTATTAAAAGCGGTTTTCCACTCATCTCCGGGTTTGATTCGTACCAGATTATAGGCACCTCGTAAATCCAGCTTTGAAAAGATCTTGGCGCCATGTAATTGGTCAAGCAGTTCAGGTATTAACGGCAAGGGGTAACGGTCCTTGCGAGTAATCGCGTTAAGTCCCCGGTAGTCAATGCAGGGTCTCAACCCTCCGTCTTTCTTTGGAACAAAGAAGAAACCAGCCCCGGCTGGGGATGTGGAAGGTCTAATAAATCCTCGTGCGAGGTTCTCCTTGATGTAATCGGCCATAGCCTGAGATTCAGGTCCAGACAGTGGATAAATCCTGCCTCTAGGTGGGATAGCGTTAGGAAGTAGGCTGATTGCACAATCGAATCTTCGATGGCAGGGTAAGATCTCCGCTTTCTCTTTAGAGAAGACGTCTGCGAAGTCGACGTATTGCTGTGGTAACTCCATCCTGGCAGTGGCTAACGATAACGCGGGTTGATGAGTCCAGTGAATACAAGTCTTTTGACATTCGGGTCCCCAAGCTGAAATTTGTAGGGTCTTCCAGTCAATGTGTGGAGAATGTCTTTGTAACCACGGTAGACCCAGTACCACTGGGTGGACAGTCTTTTCCAGAACAAAAAACGAAATCTCTTCCTTGTGAAGAATTCCGGTAATAAGAGATATGGGAGTAGTATTACATGTGACTTGTCCAGGTAGATTTTCACCTTGAATTGAAGAAATAAACAATGGTGTTTTGCAGACCTGTGTAGGAATCCGAAGCTGACGGACGAGTTCGGCCAGAATAAAATTCCCCCCAGCTCCGGAGTCGATCAAGGCTTGGGTGGTGAAAGATCCATATCTTCCTTGTAGTGTCACAGGAACTATGAATTGAGGAGCTGGGTTGCCCCCTAGAGTCTGCTCCTCCGAGATCCCTAGGACCGGTAGTTTCCCGGACGCTCAGGACACTGCGCGAGAAGGTGTCCCTTGCTGCCACAGTATAGACATAGGCCCATCCTCCTTCGGCGTTGCTTTTCCTCCGGTGTAAGTCGGCTCCTACCAAGTTGCATGGGTTCTTCCTTCTGTTCCTTGGGAACCTCTGGAGTATCAGGAGTTAGGAGCGGTCGAGAGAAGTGAGGGGCCAATGGCGCAAAGCGACGAGGCGGTCTGGATTCCTTGGCCCGTTGTTGAATCCGTCTGTCAATGCGACCAGCCAAATCAATGAGTGCGTCGAGGTCCTCCGGAAGGTCTCGTCCAGCTAGTTCGTCCTTAATACGAGGGGACAACCCCTCCAGAAAGATGCCTCGAAGGCAATCCGAATGCCATCCTAATTCGGAGGCCAATGTGCGAAATTCGATGGCGAAGTCAGCTAGGGTATGAGAACCCTGGCGTAGATTAAGGAGTTCTGACGTAGCTGTAGCAAGTCTCCCAGGCTCATCAAATACCTTACGAAAGGTGGAAACGAATCTGGATAAATCGTTCAATATTGGATCACCTTTTTCCCAAAGGGGAGAAGCCCATGCCATGGCCTTCCCGTCAAGTAAGGAGATGATGAAAGAGGTTTTAGTCCGGTCGTTAGGAAATTGTTGTTCTTGTAATGAGAATCGAATGTAACATTGGTTGATGAATCCTCTACATCCCTTAGCTTCTCCAGAGAACCGAGGTGGTGCCGGTAAATGTGATACCGATACTGAGGCGCTAGGCGGAGGTGGTACCAGAGCTGCTGCTGCGGCCCCGCGTGAGGCATCTAATTGCCTTACAAGTCTATCCACGGTAGCATTTAAAGCCTCCAGACTTAGTTGTTGCTGCTGCTGCTGTTGTCGCTGCTGCATTAGCTGTTGGGCAAGCCCGGGAATAGCCTGAAGACCAGATAGATCCACCGGGTCCATGGCCTTCACAATCTGTTAAACAGTGGACCCTTGACCCGGCACAGAAGAACACCCACCTGAGGAACCGGGATGTCCTTCGTCACCGGAGGGTGGATATCCGGAGCAAGACCCCTCAGTACCTAGCAAGAGAAGGCAGACAGGTACAGGCCAGCGAGCCCAAGCCGGGTTCCACGCGAGGCAGGGGTCTGTGAAGATCAACTCCAATCCGGGTCCCGGACAGATAGCAGGTGGCGCAAAGTAAAGTCCAATCCGGGTCGAGGCAGGCAGCGGGCAACAGAGCAAAGTCCAATCCGGGTCGAGGCAGGCAGGCAGACAAACAGAGTCAAGTCCGGTCCGGGTCTTGGCAGGCAGGTAGCAAGGCAAGGCAGCGTCAGGCACGGTCCGGGTCGGTAGGCAGGTAGCAAGGCAAGGCAGAGTCAGGCACAGCAAAGTCACACCAGGGCACAGTTAAGCACGGGACCTATTGTGAAGGCGTCTGATGCCTGCACTGCACCGCTTAAATCTCCCTCCCTGCTGACGTCAATTTCCGGGGCCGGCCTCGTCCTCGCGATCCTGCCCCTTTAAGGGGCGGAGCTAGCCGCGTCGCACCCGATGCCGTCCCGCGACGGCAGGACGTCTGCACGCTGCGAGCCGTGCTCTGGGGGGCCGGAAGGATGGCGTGCCGACTCGCCGGCGGAAAAGAGGTAGGGAGGCCCGATCGCATGCGATCGCGATCGGGCCTCACAACATTTGATTCATAGTTGAATAACAAAAGTCATCTAATCAACTCTTACATTCATTTGTTTAATAAATAATCCAAATTTACATACATTGTTTTGCATTTATGGAAAAATGTGTGAATTTGAATTATTTTATGATAAAGAGAATCTTGAAACTCAAATATATAACTGGAAATGCTTTTCTATCTAAAATTAAATTATCCCTTTCACTTGATTTTAATATATGTTCACCATACCAAGATTAACATCTTTAATGTTAGCATTCTTTCATCACAATATATTGCATGAAAATGCTACCACACATGGTTGAAAACGTCCTGAGATCTATAAGAGACAAAAACCATGACTGCAGTCATTATCCCTGATCCCAGTGGGAAAACTATCAAATAGGCAGAATCATCTTTTAGATTTTTGGTTGTCAAAAATGGATGCATTCAAGGATGAGTTTAACATGGCCTCCAAAAAAGGAAGTAACAAATCTAGAGACAGAAGACTGACTGATGCCATTCAGTTCCCTACTCATTTTCTGCAATCAGTGTCATGAAGATTCCCCAGCATTCTTTCAGCTTTAGCTGAAAAACAAGCTTTATAATTATGACAATTTCATCAGCAGATAATTTTACAACCTTTATATGACTCTTCCTATAATTTTGTGAATTTTGCTTCACTACTGTAATCAGCTTGCTAGCTACTATTGAAAAAATGTGCTTCTCCTGTAGCCCTTCTCTCCCCTCCTCACCTTCCCAATCATATTATCCTGCAAACTTCCATTCCCTTTCAATATTGACATTTCCTAATTGAAGCTCCCTGAATTCAGAAATAGTTTGGCCAGCTTTAGTTTTATTTTTAATAGAATATGTATTTATTTATTTATTTATTTATTTATAACATTTTCCAAATTTACAACCAGGAAAGGAAGTTGACCTCAGACAGGGGGAGTCAGGTATGTCCATCTAGGTCTCCTCACTAATGAACCTGGTAACTTGAGATGGATAAAATGATATGTTCTCTGAATTTCACCATGCATTTATAGTGAAAGTTCCACCAAAATAACAAGGAGCAGCGTCAGCAGGTCTGGTGCTGCGAGTATAACATAGGTGGAATCTGCGAGAAATGGAGCTGAGGCTAGGGGGTGGGGGAGGAAAGGGGGAGGTGGGCAGTGTGACATTGGGTTCTGTTCAGACCTATGAGCGTTGGACACAACTGTTCCTCAGTTTGAAAATGGGCCAGCAGAGGGCGCTTGGCGCCATTTGCCATTTGAGCCTAGTGAGCAGAGGGAGTCTGTCATCCCACCCTCCCACCCTAATGTTGATAAGAATGTTTTTGCACTTGTTATGGAATTTGTTTATTGTTGCATTGGAGGCGGTAAACCCGAGCCCAAAAAGCTGTATGTTATGGGGCAGTTCATATGAGGGTAATGGAGGGGGTGGGAAAGGCCTTGTGTAGCATGGGGGAGCCGCTGCACGGGGGCACCGGAGAAATATGGGGCCACAGTTTCCGGTTATCCTACTCTCGCGGGTTACAGGCGGAGTAGGGAAGGGGGGGGGGGGGTTGGGGAGGGAAGAAGTCACTTCACCACTAGGGACAAGGTGGTGATGAGGCGAAAGGGGGATGTTAAATGGGGGTGCTGGTTTGGAGGGGTTGTTGGATAGTTATTAAGTTGTGAGGGCTCGGGTTAAGGTTATACATTAAACTGCGGCCAAGTTGAATACCACTTATGTGTGTGTTTGCATTTACTGGGGGAATGGGGCGACAGGTTCCAGCAGTATTCCATCCCTATGTTATGCTCCCAACTGTAGGACACCAGGTCTCATCATTAGAAATCTTTCCTCTTGAATTGTCTTTACCACATCAGGAAACATTCATATTTTCGTAATGAAAAAGGAAGCTTCTATATTACAAAAGAAAAGCTTCAAGTGACAATCCCTAGGCAAATCTAATACCAAAGTGGTTACAAGTATTGATGGAATAACTTCCTCTTCAACTGATTTTTCCAAACGAGATGTTAAGTTCTTGTAACCCCTAATCATGGTATTTGCTGAATTCTAATTAGGCCACAAAACTCCCAGGACTGAGTTCCAGTGGTACAGTCACCACCAGTCCTTTCCCCCTGGGGTGTAAATTCTTGATCTATGGGGGAAGATTCTTATTCTAGGCCCAGGGCATGTAAGTGGAATCCCTTCCCCTTTTGTGTTACTACAACCTCTCACAGTGATGATGCTGCAGGGAACAGACAGGTATTCCAAATTTAAAGTTCACTGTGATATATTCAGACCAAATGAAGTCCAATTATATGAAAAACAGTTCCAAGTTACATCTGTGTTAAAACTGGGTTCCTGTGTTTTTCTCTTTCTGTGTATGTGTCCCTGGTATGGGCTCCTGGGATATAGCTTACCCTGCAGGGCATGAAAGGTAAGTGTCCCAGATGGGTAGGTTATCCTAAGTGTGGATGGGATCTCCTTTTCCCCAAAAATCTCAACCTCAGTTCCAAAAATGTCCAAGTCTTCAAAACCCCAGTCAGATAAATGTGTCCCAAGGGTGAAGACACCAGTAGTGGATCTTCAAAGGTCTTGCTCTTCTCTCTTGTTCTTGATCTCAGTCTGCTCCTGTGGATTTCTCTGGAGGAAATATCTTTAGCTGGAAATAGCAGGGATTTTCCTGACCCATCATCAGGGTGAGGAAGCGTGGTATAAAAAAATCCTTATCAAATCTAAAAGGAAAAATAAACGTCTACAAAATTTGCCTCCAAGGTGGTGTTTCACTGCTGCTCAAAGGTTTCACAACAGATCTCTCCCCTGCCCTCCAGATACAGAGCATTTCCCTCTTCAGATGGGACCAAGGTCTCACCCAAGGTGAGACTCTCACAGGCTAGTAATGCACTGCATGAAAATCCTTCTCCCAAACACAAGCGGGCCGATACAGTAAAGTCCGCGGGAGAGCGGGCGAACGCCCGCTCTCCTGGCGCGTGCACAGGCCACTCTCCTGTGCACGCGATTCTCTATTCAAATGAGACCTGGAGGTAAAAACAGGTAAAAGGAGGCACTAGGGACACTAGCACATCCCTAGCACCTCCTTTTGGACTGGAGCGGCGGCTGTCAGCGGGTTTGACAGTTGACGCTCAATTTTGCCGGTGGCGGTTCTCGAGCCCGCTGACAGCCACAGGCTCGGAAACCGGACGCCGGCAAAATTGAGAATCTGGTTTTCGACCCGACAGCCGCGGGCCGACTTCAAATTGTTTTTTTTTGGTTTTTTTTTACTTTTGGAGACTTTCGGGACCTCCGGCTTAATATCGCCATGATATTAAGTCGGAGGGTGCACAGAAAAGCACTTTTTACTGCTTTTCTGTGCACTTTCCCGGTGCCTGAAGAAATTAGCGCCTACCTTTGGGTAGGCGCTAATTTCTGAAAGCAAAATGTGTGGCTTGGCTGCACATTTTGTTTTCTGAATCGCGCAGGAATACCTAATAGGGCCATCAACATGCATTTGCATGTTGCGGGTGCTATTAGTTTCGGGGGGTTGGATGCGCATTTTCGTCCCCTTACTGAATAAGGGGTAATGCTCGCGCATCGAAAATACACGTCCAATGGCAGGTTAACAGTGTGCTCTGTCGGAGGTTAGGCCAAGAGCTCCAAACTTAAATCCAGGAGTAAGAATCAGCTCCTGACTTCATGGAAATCCAACTCAAAATGACCACACACGAGTATATTTTAGTCCCCTCTCCCTTTTGTGCCCCAGGAGCTCCCCACTCCAGCAAGCTTCAGGGGAAGTGTTGTTTCGAATGGCATGGTCCTCTCCTACTTACTAATCCTGAGGCTGGGAAACTAAAGTCATCTAGTGAAAACCTAGTGGGTCTCTACATTCAGAACACCTCATGAAGTTTAGCTAAACTGAACAACATGTTGAGGTTCTTTTTAAAAAGTTGGGAGGTAATACACTCTTAATATATGAATCAGAACATTTTTGTGGAATTTTAAGTACTTCCATGAAATGTTTCTGCAACATCCAAAAGGGAAATTAACTTTCACCTCAGAAAATGAATAAATCTCATATTTCTCCTATGAACTAGAACTACATTTAACTTGTCTGAATCTTATTCTGAAGAAATAAATTAACCTTAGACAAATAGCCCACAGAGTCTAACCAGCCCTTTTACTGTGGGCAGGTTTGCATGGAGGAATTCTCCCAGACCATTGCCACCCTCCCCTGCACACAGAACAAAGGAGCCACAGTGCCCCGATGAACCTCCTCTCTTCCCTCAGAAGATAAGCAAAGGGTCAATGAGGCTCTGATCCCTCTCCCACCCTACAAAGACAAGCAAAGGAGCTTCCAATGCCCTAATAACTCATTCCCACAAGACAAGCAAAGGGGCCACCAATCACCAATCTCCACTCTGACACGCCAGAAGACAAAAGCTGCTGAGACCTTGATGCACCTCTCGCTTTCACCCTCATAGGAGACAAGTAAAAGGCCACCAAAGCCCTATTCCTTCTCCCTACTCCCTCCCTTGTAGAAGACAAGTAAAGGGTTGCTGATGCCCCAGACGCCCTCCCACTCCTCGGAAGATAAATAAAGGGGCCACCAATTTCCACATCCCTCTCCTATACACTACAAGAAGAAAAACAAAGTCATAACTATGTTCCAATTCTGACAAGTAAAAGTCCCTCCCGCAGAAGGCAAGTTAATGTCCTATACCCCAGAAGTAAAGGGACTGCAGAAGCCATGATCCTGCCTACCTCCCTTAAAGGAAAGTTAAGGGTCACCAATCCCCTATCCTCCCAATTCCTGGAATAATAATAAGGCTTATTATGTTCGACTTTGCCTTTGCCTCCTCTCTTCCCAGAAAGTCACTTCCTATTTCTACCTTTATACCTTATCTGAGGTAAGGCAGAAGAAAATTAGAGCAGTAGGGAGTTGTCTGCTCTCCCACCATGCACCCAACACTTTGAAAAATATTGCTGGCTGACCTCTTGAAAGACTGGAGGATAGACCAGAGTCCAATGGATCTCTGGTATTCACTTCATGACATCTTGCTCAGTCATCATTTGAGAATATTCCACAAATCTTACAGCTTTGTTTGCTATTGCCTTTGCCTCCATTATCTCCACTGGGATATATTTCACTGTATCCACCCTCCCCCCCCACAAATCCTGAGTGTAACCCCTTTTCACATTTTATGTAGATCAGTTGCTTTCCTACTTCTTTGCTACTTCCCTAGAAAAGCCTCATAGGGAGGATAACTTTCAAAACTGCTTGCGTGTGCCCATATATGCATGTGTATGGTTGAAACGGTAATTTACTATTGTATTTTATAACCTAGGTAGAAATGATAATACATGCAGGTTACAAAATACAAGTAAATATGTGGGCATACATATTCACATGTAAAAACTCTGAGCCAAGCAATTTCAGACTTATCCATCAAAATAACGGTACTAATCCGGATAACTTCTGATTTATTCAGGTAAGTAGCAGCACCTAGCCGGATACATTTGAAAAGCTCTATTTGTCTGTCTAAGTAGCATTTGTTTGGATGTATCTGGGTATGTAAGACAGCTGGATAAATCTAAAAAACAGCAATATTTATCTGGATAATTTCACATTTGTCCATCTAGTAGCAGTAAAGTTCCTTCGATTGAACGAAGGATCTCAATTTCAGGGAGCAGGTCACAACATGAGTGGTAAATGGCTCATGTAGAAGAATGCAGGGAGGAAGGTGGGGAGGATGAGAGATGGGTAGGTAGGCAGGCCAGCTGATCACGTCTCAGGGGAAGGCCCAGTAGTTGGCAAGTAAGGGCTTGGTTGGCAAGGCAAGCAAAAGGGGGGAGCAGGCCTGGCCAAGTCCCTTTTGCTCAGTGTGCACCGCTGTGTTTTAGAGCTTCCCACCCACTCACCAGCCTTATTTATTTATATATTTATTTATTTATTTAATGAGTTTTACATACCATTATTCGTTTGAGCCATCATAACGGTTTACAAAGGTATACATTTATCTTGTAACTGAGCAGTAATCAGAACGTTGAACAGATTCTAACAGTTGGGAAGCAATATAAAACCATTTAAACCATTTAAACAATATCAGAAAAATGGATAACAAGTCCAGAGTGAATTATTATTAGGTTAGAAGGGGAGGGCATGCAGGTACAGGGAGATGGGGGAGAATTATGCAGTAAATAATTGAGAGTTCAGTTGAGAGTCGGGATGATTAGATGATTAGATGATTTAAAGTCAGTGAGGAATTTGCGGAACATTAGTGTTTTTAAGTCCTTTTTGAAAGTTTTTAGGTCATGTTGAATTCGTATGAATTTAGGTAGGGTGTTCCACATTTTGGGTGAGGCAATTGAGAAGGCTTTTTCCCTTGTGGTTGTCAGATGCGCATCTTTGACAGGGGGAATGTTTAGGTAACCAGAGTTATTAGAGCGTAGGTTTCTTGAAGGCTTTTGAGGGATTATGTTTAGTGAGTTAAGACCTTGATTATCATTGTTTAGGATTTTGTGGATTATAGTCATTGATTTGTAGGCAATACATGCGTTGATAGGTAGCCAGTGAAGTGCGGTCAAAATTGGTGTGATGTGTTTGCTTCTTTTTGTTCCAGTTAGGACTCTGGCAGCTGAGTTTTGTAATATTTGGAGTAGAATAGGGGTTACTTAAGAAGTGTCGCAACATAGGGAAGACTGGTGACCGGCATTTTAGATGGGCCCCTTCCCCAGTCATTATGGTCATTAGGCCAAGGGCAGCAGCCCAGAGGTAGGGGGAGGAAAGAGATAATTAAGGGCAAGCGGCCCACGTGGCAGTGAAGTAAGAACCCTGATGCTTCAATGCGCTCCAAGGAGAAGAATAGGGAAGTCTGAGCAGCACTCATCTCTGGTCCGGTGACTTCTATGGTCCAGATCCCAGCCTGGCAGTAACCCCTGCAATGTTATGACTTCTACGGCTGGGTTCAAGTTTTATCAACAGCATGTTGACTAATTGCATTGGAGCTGGTCACCTAGGGGTTATTGCAATATCAGTGCTTTTCAGTTTAGGTTGATAATTGTATTAGCATAGATATAATTGATCTCTGTGTTGTTATTGTTGATGTTTTTCTATGCTGTGGCCATATATATATATCCATAAACAAGCATGTGATTTTGCTCAGTGGTTTGAGTGGTTTCTTTTGCTGGGGGAGGGGGAACAGGAAGCTTAGGAGAAGAAGATAATGAAGGGTGGGAATGGGATGGCAAGAGAAAGTGCCCTAACCCTTCTACTTATAAGTTTCAATTTAGCTGGATAAGTGTGCGCTAATGATATATATGAATTTTGAAGGGATACCCAAGCAGATTTTACTCTTGTTATTCAAACATATTTGCCAACCCTCCCAGACACCCCCACACCCCCACACACACCACTCACACATAATTCAGCTTTTACATGCAAAAGACAGGTGATTTTATAGCATGCAAGCTGCAATGAAATTACCTGTTTTACCAATTAGTCCACCAGTTCTTCCAGTCCATCTGCAGGTCATGAAGAATCTATTATCTCTTCAGCCTGAAGTTCCCCCTCATTTGGTCATTCCTAAGATGTTTTTGATCACTTACACCAGATATTGAGCTGAAGTAAGAGTGGAAACTATTCTCAAGATCAAAATCGTAGAGCATATAGAAAGATATGGTTTAATGGAACACAGTAAACATGGATTTACCCAAGGGAAGTCTTGCCTAACAAATCAGCTTCATTGTTTTGAAGGGGTTAATAAACATGTGGATAAAGGTGAACCAGTAGATGTAGTGTATTTGGATTTTCAGAAGGCATTTGACAAAGTCCCTCATGAGAGGCTTCTAAGAAAACTAAAAAGTCACGGATAGGAGGCGGTGACCTTTTTTGGATTACAAACTGGTTAAAAGACAGGAAACAGAGAGTAGGATTAAATGATCAGTTTTCTCAGTGGAAAAGGGTAAACAGTGGAGTGCCTCAGGGATCTGTACTTGGACCGGTGCTTTTCAATAAGAACATAAGAACATAAGAAAATGCCATACTGGGTCAGACCAAGGGTCCATCAAGCCCAGCATCCTGTTTCCAACAGTGGCCAATCCAGGCCATAAGAACCTGGCAAGTACCCAAAAACTAAGTCTATTCCATGTAACCATTGCTAATGCAGTGGCTATTCTCTAAGTGAACTTAATAGCAGGTAATGGACTTCTCCTCCAAGAACTTATCCAATCCTTTTTTAAACACAGCTATACCAACTGCACTAACCACATCCTCTGGCAACAAATTCCAGAGTTTAATTGTGCGTTGAGTAAAAAAAAACTTTCTCCGATTAGATTTAAATGTGCCCCATGCTAACTTCAAGGAGTGCCCCCTAGTCTTTCTACTATCCGAAAGAGTAAATAACCGATTCCCATCTACCCGTTCTAGACCTCTCATGATTTTAAACACCTCTATCATATCCCCCCTCAGTCGTCTCTTCTCCAAGCTAAAAAGTCCTAACCTCTTTAGTCTTTCCTCATAGGGGAGTTGTTCCATTCCCTTTATCATTTTGGTAGCCCTTCTCTGTACCTTCTCCATCGCAATTATATCTTTTTTGAGATGCGGCGACCATAATTGTACACAGTATTCAAGGTGCGGTCTCACCATGGAGTGATACAGAGGCATTATGACATTTTCCGTTTTATTCATCATTTCTTTTCTAATAATTCCCAACATTCTGTTTGCTTTTTTGACTGCCGCAGCACACTGCACCGACAATTTCAATGTGTTATTTATTTTATTTATTTATTTAGGGTTTTTATATACCGACTTTCTTGATATATATATATCAAATCAAGTCGGTTTCCAAATAACACAACTATCGCCGGGGGGCGTTACATTAAACAATAAACATAATATTGAACAGAGTAACCTTAAACAATAAGTAAGGTCGTTACATTAAACCATAAACATAGTATTGAACAGAGAACGTGTAGGGTTACTTTGAACAATCAATAAGGTCCTGATGGTCCTGAGGGTATTAGGTTGGTGGTGGACTTTAAATTGCGCTATTTTGTTCTTTGACCTGTGTCGAAGTGTTCCTGCGATTCTGGAAAGGCTTGCCGGAAGAGCCATGTTTTAAGGTTTTTCTTGAAGGTTAGATGGCAAGTTTCGAGTCGAAGATCTGGCGGAAGTGAGTTCCAAAGGGTGGGCCCGGCTGTGGAGAGTGCTCGTTTAGCTAGCGAGGTTTTAATCGGGGGAGTGTGTAGAGAACCTTTGTAGTTATATCTGATAGGTCTTTTTGATGTGTGAAGGCGGAGTTGCGAGGTAAGATTTAGGTGGGCACTTCCCATAATATCCTTGTGGATCATTGATAGTGTCTTGAAGGTGATTCTAGCTTTTATGGGAAGCCAGTGGAGGTAGTGCAGAATTGGAGTGATGTGGTCTCTTCTGTTGGAGTTGGTGAGTAGCCTCGCCGCGGCGTTTTGTACCATCTGTAAAGGTTTTATGGATGATAGCGGAAGACCTAACAGAAGGGAATTGCAGTAGTCTAACTTGGACAGTATTAAAGACTGGACTACTAAGCGGAAGTCATTGAAGTGAAGGAGTGGTTTAAGATTTTTTAATACTTGTAGTTTGAAGTAACATTCCTTAGTTGTGTTGTGGATGAAATATTTAAGGTTGAAATGATTGTCGATGCGCACCCCTAAGTCTCTGACTGAAGGTGAGTGGTTGATAGGTGGATTTATGGATTGTGTTGAGTTTTGGACGTTGAAGAGTGTGTGGTTTTCATCGGGCGAGATGATGAGGATTTCTGTTTTATTAGTGTTGAGTATAAGGTTGAGGCTGGATAACAAGGATTTGATGGATAATAGGCAATTGTTCCAATGCGCCCAGGTTTTTTGGAGTGATTCTGTGATGGGAAGAAGTATCTGAATGTCATCGGCGAAGATATAGTGTTTTAGCTTGAGGCAGGAGAGTAGGTGGCAGAGCGGAAGCAGGTAGATGTTAAAAAGGGTAGGAGAGAGTGAAGAACCTTGAGGTACTCCTCTGGTTGATTTGATAGGAGGTGATTCTACATTATTTATCTTGACTTTGTAGTATCTTTTTTCTAGGAATGATTGAAACCAACTGTGGGCTTCTCCTTGGATTCCTATGTCCGAAAGCCGCTCGAGGAGGATTTCATGATTTACGGTGTCAAATGCGGCGGATAAGTCAAGAAGAGCGAGGAGGTACGATTGTTTTTTTTTTTCAAGGTTGAGGAGGATAGTGTCAGATAGTGAAGTTAATAGGGCTTCTGTGTTTTGTGATTTCCTGAATCCAAACTGTAAGGGGGAGAGGATGTTATTCTCCTCCAGGTAATCAGACAGTTGTTTGTTAACAAATCTCTCCATTACTCGTGAGATTAAAGGCAGGTTGGCTATCGGGCGGAAGTTAGCAGGGTCTGTTGTTGGCAAGTTAGGTTTTTTTAGTAGTGGTTTAAGAATGGCTATTTTCAGTTGTTCTGGGACCTTTCCTTGGGTTAAAGAACAATTAATGATGTTTGCTAATGCTTTGGAGATGGTGTTGGGAGTCGATAGTAATAGATTGGAACATAAGAACATAAGAACATAAGAAAATGCCATACTGGGTCAGACCAAGGGTCCATCAAGCCCAGCATCCTGTTTCCAACAGTGGCCAATCCAGGCCATAAGAACCTGGCAAGTACCCAAAAACTAAGTCTATTCCATGTAACCATTGCTAATGGCAGTGGCTATTCTCTAAGTGAACTTAATAGCAGGTAATGGACTTCTCCTCCAAGAACTTATCCAATCCTTTTTTAAACACAGCTATACTAACTGCACGAACCACATTCTCTGGCAACAAATTCCAGAGTCTAATTGTGCGTTGAGTAAAAAAGAACTTTCTCCGATTAGTTTTAAATGTGCCCCATGCTAAATTCATGGAGTGTCCCTTAGTCCTTCTACTATCCGAAAGAGTAAATAACCGATTCACATCTACCTGTTCTAGACCTCTCATGATTTTAAACACCTCTATCATATCCCCCCTCAGTCGTCTCTTCTCCAAGCTAAAAAGTCCTAACCTCTTTAGTCTTTCCTCATAGGGGAGTTGTTCCATTCCCCTTATCATTTTGGTAGCCCTTCTCTGTACCTTCTCCATCGCAATTATATCTTTTTTGAGATGCGGCGACCAGAATTGTACACAGTATTCAAGGTGCGGTCTCACCATGGAGCAATACAGAGGCATTATGACATTTTCCGTTTTATTCATCATTCCTTTTCTAATAATTCCCAACATTCTGTTTGCTTTTTTGACTGCCGCAGCACACTGAACCGACGATTTCAATGTGTTATCCACTGTGACACCTAGATCTCTTTCTTGGGTTGTAGCACCTAATATGGAACCCAACATCTTGTAATTATAGCATGGGTTATTTTTCCCTATATGCATCATCTTGCACTTATCCACATTAAATTTCATCTGCCATTTGGATGCCCAATTTTCCAGTCTCACAAGGTCTTCCTGCAATTTATCACAATCTGCTTGTGATTTAACTACTCTGCACAATTTTGTGTCATCTGCAAATTTGATTATCTCACTCGTCGTATTTCTTTCCAGATCATTTATAAATATATTGAACAGTAAGGGTCCCAATACAGATCCCTGAGGCACTCCACTGTCCACTCCCTTCCACTGAGAAAATTGCCCATTTAATCCTACTCTCTGTTTCCTGTCTTTTAGCCAGTTTGCAATCCACGAAAGGACATCGCCACCTATCCCATGACTTTTTACTTTTCCTAGAAGCCTCTCATGAGGAACTTTGTCAATGCCTTCTGAAAATCCAAGTATACTATATCTACCGGTTCACCTTTATCCACATGTTTATTAACTCCTTCAAAAAAGTGAAGCAGATTTGTGAGGCAAGACTTGCCCTGGGTAAAGCCATGCTGACTTTGTTCCATTAAACCATGTCTTTCTATATGTTCTGTGATTTTGATGTTTAGAACACTTTCCACTATTTTTCCTGGCACTGAAGTCAGGCTAACCGGTCTGTAGTTTCCCGGATCGCCCCTGGAGCCCTTTTTAAATATTGGGGTTACATTTGCTATCCTCCAGTCTTCAGGTACAATGGATGATTTTAATGATAAGTTACAAATTTTTCTAATAGGTCTGAAATTTCATTTTTTAGTTCCTTCAGAACTCTGGGGTGTATACCATCCGGTCCAGGTGATTTACTACTCTTCAGTTTGTCAATCAGGCCTACCACATCTTCTAGGTTCACCGTGATTTGATTCAGTCCATCTGAATCATTACCCATGAAAACCTTCTCCATTACGGGTACCTCCCCAACATCCTCTTCAGTAAACACCGAAGCAAAGAAATCATTTAATCTTTCCGCGATGGCCTTATCTTCTCTAAGTGCCCCTTTAACCCCTCGATCATCTAACGGTCCAACTGACTCCCTCACAGGCTTTCTGCTTCGGATATATTTAAAAAAGTTTTTACTGTGAGTTTTTGCCTCTACAGCCAACTTCTTTTCAAATTCTCTCTTAGCCTGTCTTATCAATGTCTTACATTTAACTTGCCAATGTTTATGCTTTATCCTATTTTCTTCTGTTGGATCCTTCTTCCAATTTTTGAATGAAGATCTTTTGGCTAAAATAGCTTCTTTCACCTCCCCTTTTAACCATGCCGGTAATCATTTTGCCTTCTTTCCACCTTTCTTAATGTGTGGAAAACATCTGGACTGTGCTTCTAGAATGGTATTTTTTAACAATGACCACGCCTCTTGGACATTTTTTACTTTTGTAGCTGCTCCTTTCAGTTTTTTTCTAACAATTTTTCTCATTTTATCAAAGTTTCCCTTTTGAAAGTTTAGCACGAGAGCCTTGGATTTGCACACTCTTCCTTTTCCAGTCATTAAATCAAATTTGATCATATTATGATCACTATTGCCAAGTGGCCCCACCACCGTTACCTCTCTCACCAAGTCCTGTGCTCCACTGAGAATTAGATCTAAAATTGCTCCCTCTCTCGTCGGTTCCTGAACCAATTGCTCCATAAAGCTATCATTTATTCCATCCAGGAACGTTATCTCTCTAGCGTGACCCGATGATACATTTACCCAGTCTATATTGGGGTAATTGAAGTCTCCCATTATTACTGCACTACCAATTTGGTTAGCTTCCCTAATTTCTCTTAGCATTTCACTGTCCATCTCACCATCTTGACCAGGTGGACGGTAGTATACCCCTATCACTGTAGTCTTCCCTGATACACAAGGGATTTCTACCCATAAAGATTCAATTTTGTATTTAGTCTCATGCAGGATGTTTATCCTGTTGGACTCTATGCCATCCCGGACATAAAGCGCCACACCTCCTCCCGACTGCTCCTCTCTGTCATTGCGATATAATTTGTACCCCGGTATAGCACTGTCCCATTGGTTATCCTCTTTCCACCATGTCTCTGAGATGCCAATAAGTCTATGTCATCATTTACTGCTATACATTCTAATTCTCCCATCTTACTTCTTAGACTTCTGGCATTAGCATACAAACATTTCAAAGTTTGTTTTTTGATTGTATTTTTATTCTGCTTTTTAATTGATAGGGATAAGTTAGAATTTTTTAGCTCAGGTGAGTTTTTAGTTACAGGCACTTGGACTACTTTTCTAATTATTGGAACCTCACTGTCGGGATGCCCTAATTCTAATGCATCATTAGTATCCTTTAAAGATACATCTCTCCGAACCATGCGCTGCTGAGCGACTGTCGGCTTTCCCCTTTGTTCTAGTTTAAAAGCTGCTCTATCTCCTTTTTAAAGGTTAGCGCCAGCAGTCTGGTTCCACCCTGGTTAAGGTGGAGCCCATCCCTTCGGAAGAGACTCCCCCTTCCCCAAAAGGTTCCCCAGTTTCTAACAAAAGTGAATCCCTCTTCCTTGCACCATCATCTCATCCACGCATTGAGACTCCGGAGCTCTGCCTGCCTCTGGTGACCTGCGCGTGGAACAGGGAGCATTTCAGAGAATGCTACCCTGGAGGTTCTGGATTTAATCTTTCTACCTAAGAGCCTAAATTTGGCTTCCAGAACCTCACTCCCACATTTTCCTATATCGTTGGTGCCCACGTGTACCACGACAGCCGGCTCCTCCCCAGCACTGTCTAAAATCCTATCTAGGTGACGCGTGAGGTCCGCCACCTTCGCACCAGGTAGGCATGTTACCAGGCGATCCTCACGCCCACCCGCCACCCAGCTATCTACATTCCTAATAATCGAATCACCAACTATGACGGCCGACCTAACCCTTCACTCCTGGGCAGTAGGCCTTGGGGATATATCCTCAGTGCGAAAGGACAATGCATCACCTAGAGAGCAGGTCCTTGCTACAGGATCCTTTCTTGCTACATCTGGTTGGTGCTCTCCCATTATGAGACCTTCTTCCTCCAAGGCAGCACCAGGGCTGCCAGTCTGAAGTTGGGACTGGACTACTATGTCCCTGAAGGTCTCATCTATATACCTCTCTGTCTCCCTCAGCTCCTCCAGGTCTGCCACTCTAGCCTCCAGAGATCGGACTCGTTCTCTGAGAGCCAGGAGCTCTTTGCATCGCATGCATGTGAACAACTTCCCACCGGTGGGTAAAAAATCATACATGTGACACTCGATGCAAAAGACTGGGAAGCCCCCATCTTGCTGCTGGACTGCTGCCGTCATCTCAATTTTGATCAGTTCCTAGTTAAGTTTTAGGTTGCTATGTGAGTAGGAATGTGTCTAAGTTCCTTTAAATGTATTAGTGAAGTCACTATATGTCTGGTAGTGGCCTACTGGGGTCTGATCGAATTCTCAATAAAGTTTTTGTTGATGGGGTTTTTTTTTTTTTGTTTTTTTGTGTGCAAGTGGCACCTGCCTATAAATTAAGGGATGAGCTTGGGGTGGGTGGGAGAGGGGTGGGAGGGTTGGGAATTACAAACAGTCTAACTTTAGTTAGTCAGCCTGAGTGACTCACAGCTCCCTTGATTAACAAATGTTGTTCCCTATTCAAACCTAATCACACTACCTCAACACCTTTCCAAGGTGAGTAACTGAGCTGAACTATTCAACTTTTTACTTTGGTATATACTGCTCCTAGCTTATTTCTAGCTTCTGGCTACTTTTTTGTGGAATGGTGTCCAGAGGGTGAGAAGATGGTTTAAGTTTATTGAGGATGATTTCAATTTCCAGGGATGATGGGGTCTCGAATGATGATAAGCTGCATTTTTTGTTGTGGGTCGGAGTGCTGGTGGGTGTAGGAGTCCGAGGTTGGAAGGAAATTGGCCTAGCGGTGCTATGGTAAGTTGTTGTTGTCAGCTGTTGGGTGGTGATTGGTTTGAGGAGATTGGTGATCTTGTTGTCGAAGTAGATTGCTAATTCCAATGCTTTGACGGCTGCTTGTTCATCCGGGATGCTTGGTGGAGAGGGTTTTGTAAGGGATGATACAAATGAGAATAAGGCTTTAGAGTCGAATACGAAGTTATGGATTTTTTTTGCAAAGAAGTCTTTTTTTGCCTTGAGAATAGCTAGTAGGGATGTGCAGACCAAAAGTTTAAGTTCATAAGTCCATAAGTCGAAAGGGGGTCCTATTTGCGGTCAATATGGACATATGGAGAATTCCATAAGTTGAGTCTATGTCCATATGTGCAAATAAAAATTTAAACCCCTCACCCGCCTTAATTCCCCCCCCCAAGACTTACCAAAACTCCCTGGTGGTCCAGCGGGGTCAGGACACCATTCCTGAACTCCTTTGCAAGGAGCATGTGACGTCGGCGTCACGTCGGAGTGACGCGGCGTCACGTGATTCCCCTCGGGTTCGCTCCCGGACCCCTCGTTGGGCTCAAAAGGAACTTTTGGCCAGCTTGGGGGGGCCTCCTGACCCCCGGGAGCGAACCCGAGGGGAATCACGTGACGCCGCGTCACTCTGACGTGGCGCCGACGTCACGTGATTCCCCACGCGTCCGCTCCCGGACCCTCACGGAACTTTTGGCCAGCTTTGGTAAGTCTTGGGGGGGATTAAGGAGGGTGAGGGGTTTAAATTTTTATTTAGATCAACAATCGCGATTTCCAACGTATTCAACATAGCTATGTTGAATAAGTTGGAAATCCGATCGTTTAAGCCTCATCTTTTTTTTAAGTTAAAAAACAAAAATAAGTTGTGTTTTCCATTTAAGTTCAAAATGAATGCACACCCCTAATAGCTAGTCTGTATGTGTTGAGGTGGGATTTGTAGATTAGACTTGTGTTGGTGGATGGAGATTTGCGCCAGATGTTTTCCTTTTTCCTAAGTTCTTGTTTGAGAGTTTTTAGAGTCGGGGTGTACCACGAGTGTCTATTAGCTTGCGGAGGTTTCAGAGTTTTGGTAGTGGTAGGGCAGGATAGATCTGCGACCTCCTTTGTTATCTTAAGCCAGGAGTTGATCGCTGATGAGGCGTCTGAGAGGTCCAGGCGGTCGAGTTCTTTAGAGAGCACTTTATTAAGACTGTCAATGGTGCAAGGCTTCCTGTAGTGAATAGTAGTTGCTGGGAAGCTAAGACGAGGCTGGTCTTTGATTTGAAGTTCCGCAGAGATGAAGTAATGGTCAGACCAAGGGACTGGGACACAAGTGGGGTTGTTGGTCGAAGTTATGCCATTGTTGAGAAAGATCAGGTCTAGCGTGTGACCCGCTTTGTGTGTGGGATCCTTGATGATCTGGTTGAAACCAAGGTGATTTAGAGCTGTGAGGAGGATGTCGCAATTGTGGGTTAAACGAGTGCTGTTTACATGTAGGTTGAAGTCACCCATCAATATAGCTGGTTTGTCCTGTTTGAAGTGTTTGGTAGTGAATTCAATTAATGGTGAGGGGTCAGTATCTAAGGTACCTGGAGGTGAGTATACTAGAGCTATTTGTAGATGGTCTGAATTGAAAAAGGCGATTTCAGTATTGTTTATTGTGGTGGAGAGTTGTAGTGAGAGCCCTAGGCTCTTTTTGGAGGCAAGCAGGATCCCTCCACCTTTTTTTTTTTTGGTTCTGGGGATAGAATATAAGTCATAGAGGTTGTGGGGAGTTGGTTCAATAGAACTGAGTCAGTGGGTCTCAGCCATGTTTCCGTAATCGCACAGATGTCGGGGTTGTCATCAGTCAGGTGATCGTTGAGAAGGTGGAGTTTTTTAGAGATCGACTGTGCGTTGAACAATGTGAGCGTAAATAGGGCTAGACCCAGTGTTTGGGAGATTGGAGAGATCATGATTGGAATCAATCTCTGTTGCCTGATGCCTAGAGTTCTGGGTTTATTGGGTGTAGGTTGGTAATTGTATGGGATGGTAGGTATAGAGAAAGGGGGCATGATGCGTTGTTGGTGAGTGATATAGAATCCTAGTGAGTGTTAGTGAGTGATATATATATATATATTTTTTTTTTTGCTGGTTTTTTGCTGGTTTTTTGCTGGTGAGTTTTTTGCTGGTGAGGTTGGATGAGAGCTGTCTTAGCTGGATGTTTGCTGGTGAGGCTGGATGATTGCTGGTGAGGCTGGATGATTGCTGGTGAGGCTGGATGAGAGCTGTTTTAGCTGGATGATTGCTGGTGAGGCTGGATGAGAGTTGTCTTAGCTGGATGATTGCTGGTGAGGCTGGATGATTGCTGGTGAGGCTGGATGAGAGTTGTCTTAGCTGGATGATTGCTGGTGAGGCTGGATGGGAGCTGGTGAGGCTGGATGAGAGTTGTCTTAGCTGGATGATTGCTGGTGAGGCTGGATGAGAGTTGTCTTAGCTGGATGATTGCTGGTGAGGCTGGATGAGAGTTGTCTTAGCTGGATGATTGCTGGTGAGGCTGGATGGGAGCTGGTGAGGCTGGATGAGAGATGTCTTAGCTGTTATCCACTATGACACCTAGATCTCTTTCTTGGGTTGTAGCACCTAATATGGAACCCAACATTGTGTAATTATAGCATGGGTTATTTTTCCCTATATGCATCACCTTGCACTTATCCACATTAAATTTCATCTGCCATTTGGATGCCCAATTTTCCAGTCTCACAAGGTCTTCCTGCAATTTATCACAATCTGCTTGTGATTTAACTACTCTGAACAATTTTGTGTCATCTGCAAATTTGATTATCTCACTCGTCGTATTTCTTTCCAGATCATTTATAAATATATTGAACAGTAAGGGTCCCAATACAGATCCCTGAGGCACTCCACTGTCCACTCCCTTCCACTGAGAAAATTGCCCATTTAATCCTACTCTCTGTTTCCTGTCTTTTAGCCAGTTTGCAATCCACGAAAGGACATCGCCACCTATCCCATGACTTTTTACTTTTCCTAGAAGCCTCTCATGAGGAACTTTGTCAAACGCCTTCTGAAAATCCAAGTATACTATATCTACCGGTTCACCTTTATCCACATGTTTATTAACTCCTTCAAAAAGTGAAACAGATTTGTGAGGCAAGGCTTGCTCTGGGTAAAGCCATGCTGACTGTTCCATTAAACCATGTCTTTCTATATGTTCTGTGATTTTGACGTTTAGAACACTTTCCACTATTTTTCCTGGCACTGAAGTCAGGCTAACCGGTCTGTAGTTTCCCGGATCGCCCCTGGAGCCCTTTTTAAATATTGGGGTTACATTTGCTATCCTCCAGTCTTCAGGTACAATGGATGATTTTAATGATAAGTTACAAATTTTTACTAATAGGTCTGAAATTTCATTTTTTAGTTCCTTCAGAACTCTGGGGTGTATACCATCCGGTCCAGGTGATTTACTACAATATACAATATATATATATATATATATATATATATAAACTAGCAACTGTACCCGTTCTACGCCAGGGCGGTGAGCCTTTTTATTGGCACATATGCTCTTGTATGGAAGCGTTAGCTGAAAAGGAAAACTAAATTGTTTTCACCCAGGGCAAGGGACTTGGAGGCACATTTGCTAAAACCAGGGCTGGCAAAGTATATTTACCAAGCTGTCTCTCACACTCCCCTACACACCATCTCCTCTCTCACACACACATTCTCTCTCATCGGCATCCCCCTCCCCTCATATAGGCTCCCTCTCTATGAAGCCCACACTCAAGCATCCCCCCACCCACCCTCTCTTACCTCCCATGCTCCCTCTCACACTGTCCCCACCCCCCTCTTACCAACCATGCTCTCTGTCACCCCCCTCTCTCACACATACATTCTCTCTCACCGGCATCCCCCCCCCCAATGCTCTCTCTCACACCCGCCTGCTCTCTCTCACCCTCCCCTCCCCGACACACATTCTCTCTCACCGGCATGTCGCTGGACCCGCGCCATTCATGGGGAAGATGAAGGCCCGGCATACCATTCGCTGCACATGGGGGCCTTCCATTTTCACCTTGAGCAGAAAATAGCAGTGGAGACCCCGGCATGCACGTGTACAATCGCGGCACACAGGGGCCTTTCCTTTTCACCATGAACGGCGCGCCGGGCCTTCATCTTCGCCACGAACGCAGTATGTGCCGCGGGACGTGCTCCATTCGTGGCATGCCAGGGTCTCCTCTGCTATTTTTTGCCTGTCCCGCTATGGCCGTTGTCCTTCCAGTTTTGAATAGTCTTCCGGCGAGGGAGGAAATCTGCAGGAAGGAGGAATTCTGCGCAAAATCTGCATTCTGCAGTAGCGCTGAATTCCCCCAGGAGTACCTCATGTACCTGGTGTTGTATCATGGCCACTGTATGCCGTGTTTGAGCCTCCAAGGCAGACAGGGAGCCGCCTGCACCATCTATCGGCGGTCTGTGGAACATGCGCGAGCACTGACGGACACACTACCAAGCCCGATATATTATAGTGCCATCTATCAGCAGGCTGAGGAACATGCGCGAGCACTGATGGACACACTACGAAGCCCAATATATTATGGATGATCTGGAAAGGAATACAACGAGTGAGGTTATCAAATTTGCGGATGATACACAATTATTCAGAGTAGTTAAATCACAAGCAGATTGTGATAATTTACAGGAGGACCTTGCAAGACTGGAAGATTGGGCATCCAAATGACAGATGAAATTTAATGTGGACAAGTGCAAGGTGTTGCACATAGGGAAAAATAACCCTTGCTGTAGTTGCATGATGTTAGGTTCCATATTAGGAGCTACCATCCAGAAAAAATATCTAGGCATCATAGTGGATAATACTTTAAAATCATTGGCTCAGTGTGCTGCAGCAGTCAAAAAAGCAAACAGAATGTTAGGAATTATTAGGAAGGTAATGGTTAATAAAACGTAAAATGTCATAATGCTTCTATATCGCTCCATTGTGAGACCACACCTTGAATACTGTGTACAATTCTGGTCGCCACATCTCAAAAAAGATATAGTTGCGATGGAGAAGGTACAGAGAAGGGCAACCAAAATGATAAAGGGGATGGAACAGCTCCCCTATGAGGAAAGGCTGAAGAGGTTAGGGCTGTTCAGCTTGTAGAAGGGACAGCAGAGGGGGGATATGATAAAGGTCGTTAAGATCATGAGAGGTCTTGAATGAGTAGATGTGAATCGGTTATTTACACTTTCAAATAATAGAAGGACTAGGGGGCATTCCATGAAGTTAGCAAGTAGCATATTTAAGACTAATTGGAGAAAATTCTTTTTCACTCAACGCACAATAAAGCTCTGGAATTTGTTGCCAGAGGATGTGGTTAGTGGAGTTAGTATAGCTGGGTTCAAAAAAGGTTTGGATAAGTTCTTAGAGGAGAAGCCCATTAACGGCTATTAATCAAGTTTACTTAGGGAATAGCCACTAGGGATGTGAATCGTTTTTTGACGATTTAAAATATCGTCCGATATATTTTAAATCGTCAAAAAATCGTTAGGGCCACGATACAATACCAATTCCCCCGATTTATCGTTAAAAAATCGTAAATCAGGGGAAGGGGGAGGGCAGGAAAACCGGCACACTAAAACCCCCTAAAACCCACCCCCGACCCTTTAAACTAAATCCCCCACCCTCCCGAACCCCCTCCCAATGCTTTAAATTACCTGGGGATCCGGCGGTGGTCCAGAACGGCGGCGGTCCGGAACGGCCCCCTCAATAGAATCGTGTTGTCTTTAGCCGGCGCCATTTTTCAAAATGGCCACCGCAAAATGGCGGCGGCCATAGACAAAAACGATTCAACGGAGGAGGTCGTTCCGGACCCCCGCTGGACTTTTGGCAAGTCTTGTGGGGGTCAGGAGGCCCCCCCAAGCTGGCCAAAAGTTTCCTGGGAGTCCAGCGGGGTTCCGGGAGCGATTTCTTGCCGCAAATCGTTTTCGTACGGAAAATGGCGCCAGCAGGAGATCGACTGCAGGAGGTCGTTCAGCGGGGGTTCTGGACCGCCGCTGAACGACCTCCTGCACTCGATCTCCTGCCGGCGCCATTTTCCGTACGAAAACGATTCGCGGCAAGAAATCGCTCCCGGAACCCCGCTGGACTCCCAGGAAACTTTTGGCCAGCTTGGGGGGGCCTCTGACCCCCACAAGACTTGACAAAAGTCCAGCGGGGGTCCGGAACGACCTCCTCCGTCGAATCGTTTTTGTCTATGGCCGCCGCCATTCTGCGGCTGCCATTTTGAAAAATGGCGCCGGCTGAAGACAACACGATTCTATTGAGGGGACCGTTCCGGACCGCCGCCGTTGTGGACCACCGCCGGATCCCCAGGTAATTTAAAGCATTTGGGGGGGGGGTTTGGGAGGGTGGGGGATTTAATTTAAAGGGTCGGGGTGGGTTTTAGGGGGGGTTTAGTGTGCCGGCTCACGATTTTAACGATTTTTCACGATAGTTTACACACCCAAACGGCAACAATACGATTCCCTCCCCCTCCCAGCCGAAATCGATCGTTAAGACGATCGAGGACACGATTCACATCTCTAATAGCCACTGCTATTAATTGTATCAGTAGCATGGGTTCTTCTTAGTGTTTGGGTAATTGCCAGGTTCTTGTGGCCTGGTTTTTGGCCTCTGTTGGAAACAGGATGCTGGGCTTGATGGACCCTTGGTCTGACCCAGCATGGCAATTTCTTCTGTTCTTCTGTTCTTATGCAAGTAAAATACTTATACATAACACTTCAGCAGGCGGTAAAATAGCAACATACACTTGTAAATGTTGGCCTCAACCCAGAAAACCCTTGGCCTGCCACTTTTTTGTACATACACATTTGCTTATGGTCCCTGATTTATGTGCACATATTGCAATTTTTAAAATAGCATACACTTGCATATGTGCTATTTTACGTGCACACATGCTATTTTGTTATGAGTGCATCTTTTGAAAGTTCACCTCTTAATGTACAATTGGAGCTGAGTTGTGAAGGATATCAGGAATTAGGAGTCCTAACTGGCTAAGTATTGGAATAGAAAAACAGAACACTAGCGTTGGGAGTTAATAATTAGGGTAGCAAAATACTGAAGCTTAATTGCTGTTGTGTTTACAAAATAGGGATGGAGTTGTTTTTGGTTAAGAATAAGGTAGTGGGAGTGTAGGGAAGTTTTTTTTTTTTTTTTTTGGGGGGGTGATGTGGTTGGTAAACATATGAGATCAGGGTAAGGGTGGCTGCTAGTGAAGGAACTGGAAGGGGAAGTGGGAGGAGAAGGGGGTCAGGTGGGTTGGATGCGAAGACTTGCTCTGGAAGGGCTAGTGGAGGCACATTTTTAGATAGGGAACTGATTATGAGAGGGATTTTTAGGGAAGGGGAAGTGGTTGAAATAGAGGTGTTAGGATATGTTAGAGTAGATTAACTAACTGATAGATATCACTCCTGATTCCATCCTCCAACATCTCTCACTGATATACTCCTACTCCTTGCCAACACACTCACTCACTCACTCACACACACACTCACTCACACACACACATAGGAGGAATAAGACATGCCATGAAATATGCCAAGAATAAGACTGTTATATCAGCAGAGATCTTCAAGGTACTCATTATATAAACAGTGAGGAGATTAAGCATTTGATAAAGTCCCTCATGAGAAGCTTATCAGGAAGCTAAAGAGTCATGGGATAGAAGGCAAAATTCTATTGTGGATTGGAAACTGGCTAAAAGAAACAGAGAATAGGACTCAGTGGAGAAAGGTAAATAGTGGAGTGCCTCAGGAATCAGTACTGGCAGCATTCTTTTTAATATATTTGTAAATGATTTAGAAAAGAAAGTGAGTGAGGTTATCAAATTTGCAAAGGACAAAAAGTTATTCAAAGTAGTTAAATCACAAACTGATTGAAAGGAATTGCAAGAGTATCATGCGAGACTGGGGGACTGGGCATCTAAATAGCAGATGAAATATAATATGGATAAGTGTAAAGTGATTCATATAGGAAAGAATAATTTAAACTATAGTTACAAGATGCAGGGTTCTGTATTAGGCTTCACCATGCATGAAATAGATCATGGAGTCTCTGTGGACAATACTTTGAAATATTTGGCTCACTGTGCAGAAGCAAAAAAACAAACATATAGAATGTTAGGTATTATAATGAAAGGAAGGGAAAACAAAATGGAAGATATCATAATGACTCTGTAACTATTCATGGTGGATTGCACCTTGAGTATTGTGTATTCTGGTTCCCTCATGTCAAAAAAGATATTGCAAATCTAGATAAGGTGCTGAGAAAGGTGACTGAAAAGTTAAAGAGAATGGAATAGCTTCCCTTTGAGGAAAGGCTAAACAGGTTACATGCTCTTCAGCCTGGAGAAGAATTAGCTGAAAGAAGATATGATAGAAATCTATAAGATCATGAATGGGGTGGAATGGGTGAAAAAAGAATGGCTATTTACCCTTTTCAATAGTATTAAGATTAGGGTACACTCCATAAAGCTGATACAGTAAATAAATAGCACTTTAAAAACAAATTGGATAAAATATTTTTTTTCATTCATTGTATAATTAAACTGTGGAATTTGTTGCCAGAGAATGCGGTGGAAGCAGTTAGTATAGTTGGGTTTAAAAAATGGTTTGGACAAGTTCCTGGAAGAAAGTCCATAAACCACTATTAGCCATCGACTTGGGAAAGACACTGATAAGCCTAATTAGAGTAAGAAGGATTGTGCCTATTCTTTGGGGTCTTACTGGGTACTTGTGATCTGGATTGGCCACTGTTAGAGACAGGATACTAGGCTTGATGGATTTTGTTCTGTCCCAGTATGGCATTTCTTATGTTCTTATTAATTAAAGCATCATTCTACTTTCTGATGCAAGGAAGAACTTCATCCATATGCTTTAGAAACATTTGTTGTTGCTTGCTGAGATGGTTCTGTCAGTTTCAGTGCAATTTCAGACCATCTCAAGGGATATCAGATAAGATCTTCATTTCTGCCAGATCCAAGATAAGTGTTGCAACCAGAATCAGATCTACTATGTAACTTTACCAAACTTACAAAAGCTTTTGACTCTGACAATTTTTGAGATTTTGTGAAAGACAATTGCCATATTTGGCTGCCTTATAAAATCAATCAATGTCTTTAGGTTCCATCATGATCAGATGACTGCCATCTTTGTCTACAATTGCACAGAAACATTATTAGAAATGGGGTTCAGGTGGGAGCTAAAGATATGTTCAAGAAATATTTGGTTGAACACTTTAAAATTCCCGATGAAGCTGTTCCTCCTACCTCTAAGATTTTCTACTTGCCTCCATATAGAAGACAAGATCAGGACAAACAAAGTTTGGACATTTTATCTCCTAATTTGGACATTTCTACTCTACTAGAATCATCAGACACAGTCCTAGCTCAGCCTGTCACTATGGTAGTCACTTTTGTTTTTGAAACAGATCAGCAATGGGTCCTTCATCTTTTCTTTAAGCATTAATTGCTACCATTTCTTCAAATAAAAGTCAGAGTCTATCCCGACGTTTCCTGTCAGACCCAGAAGAAAAACATCGTTTTTTCTTAATGCGTTTGAGAATTTTGCAAATAGGAGTAACATTTACCTTAACATTTCCATGCAAATGCATAGTTAGATATAAGCATGTAAGGTATATATTTTTTGCTCCCTCTCAACTTTCCACATTTCTATGTGATAAACCATTGCTTCAATCTGTTGGTGCTGAGACTGTTACTCCTGACTCTCCGATAGTAGGTTGATTACTGTCTTTAACTTGGAACCCATGGTCGCTTAGTCTTATATCATTTCCTTTTTCTTGTTACTAGTATGATATTATTTCCTATTTTGTCATCTGGTGGATCCTGAATAGTGGACTTAATGGATCTAGTTATAAATACTAAATGGCTATGTTATATATTGTTTCTTCATTATTTGTACTATGCTCTTTTGCTTCTCAAGATTCTATGTCTTGTAAACTTTTTTGAAAATCAATAAATAGAGAATTAAAAAAAAAAGAAATAGGATGAACTAAGGACTGTTTGTTATTGCTTTAACCTTTTTATCCATCTATTTTGTGATTTTTCTCTCATCAACAGCGATATCCCTATTGGAGTTGACATACAGTTCAGAATGGATTAAGATATCTTTATGTTTGTCTCAACTAGAATCTCATACGCATCAGTTATTGACTTTCAGTATGTTAATGCCTATGCTGTTCTTATATACATTGAGAGTGACAACCATTCTGCATTAGATATCCTTGCAGAATCCTACCAATATTTAGGGCTCTCAATTAACTGTAATAAGGAAAAGATGTTCTGTATGCCTACACCAGACTTTTCAAATGCTGCTCTACAAATCTCCATTAAGGGATCATGGCACTGTATATGGTCAGAATGGCTAGAGTATAGATGCAGGCTGGGCTCTGGTGTATTTTCATCAACTTTATTAATACACAAACAAAACAGAAAACTGCACTCCTTTGCAATTTACAAACAAAAAATAGTATAACACAGTCTCTCAGTCTGGACCATCTCTAGATTTTTTTCTTTCCCCGGGGCCTCCTATTCCCTCCTGGGCCTTGCTAGATATACACTTTTCCAGTAGGCTCCACTCAGACCATGATTCCCTGTTGTCTGAGGTTTAAGGTGGACCAGACCAGATCTCTGAGTCTGGTCCTTTAAGATCTTCTGGGGTTTTCTTGTGAATGCTCCTTCACAGGGTTGAATTGTGAAAGTGATAGTAACCTGTTCCAGAAAGTGAATATTGAGGATGAGATTTTGTACAAAATCCAGTGTGCAAGTGGCACATCTTCATCAACCATAATTTAAGGAAGGATACCAAGATCCAGGTATACAATGCAATTCTAATCCATATTCTCCTTAAATGAATGTGAAACCTGGATAAACTGCCAATCTCATCTCAAGATCCTAGAGTACTACCAAAGCTATCTCTAACATCATCTGCATATTAGGGATAATGTTTACTAACAAGATATTTAGGATAATTTTTTAGTGTAGCAAATTTTCACATAGAAACTATCAAAGTACTTTCTCTTTAAAAATGTGCTACAGCATATCAGTCAAATTTTCAAATACCTCTGTACATAAAATCCAGGGGTTACAAGCGCGGCTGGGCTTTGCATGTGCTGCATGCATTTTAGAAGGCCGCCCGGCCACACACGTAACCCCCATTACGTGCACAAGAGCCGGGCCTTGTAAAAGGGGTAGTCCGGGGTTGGAGAGGGGCAGTCTAGAGGGTGTGAAGGGGAGGAGTTGGCTGCTACAGAGGCATTTGCTGCAGTGCCGGGGGATCACATGCTGGCAGCCTGCCGGAACACGCAAATAACACCAGCTCAGGAGCTAGCGTAAGTTCTGAAATAAAGAAAAAAAACAGGTAGGATGTTTTAAGGGGTCGGGGAGGACAGGGAAGAGGGAAGGAGTTTGGGCAGGGAGGTAGGAAAGTTCCCTCCCAGTCCGCACGTTAATTGGAACAGACTGGGTGGGAACTGGGAGGCCGCGATGCATCACTGCATGAAAATTGCAATATTCCACCCCCTCTTGCACGCGCCACCCCAAATTTTATAACATGCATGCACCAACACATGCATGTTATAAAATTGTGCGTCCATGTGTGCGTGCTGGGTAGTGCGCGCAGATGGCCATGCGTGCATACTTTTAAATATCTTCCCCTGTGTGGGTAAGAAGTACCGACATGCTTTGCTTCTGCTATATTAGCAGATGGAGCTAACAGAGGAATTATGTACATATATTTGAAAATTCTCTCTATATACACATAATGTACTCTCCTCTATCCAAACCCATCTACTTAAATGTCAGGATTTTGAGCTTCTAGAACAGAGGTAGGCAGATTTGGGCCTGGATTATTGGGAGCAGGTCTGGTTTTCAGGATAATGAATATGTATGAAGCCTATTTATTTATTTATTTGTCACATTTTTTATACCAGCGTTCAGACATGCCATCACAATGGTTTACAATGTTATATAAAAGATATCCATAAATCAAATAAAAGTGTACATGGAAATAAGAAAACATAGTCATACAATAAAATGTCTAAAAAGATATAAAAGTTGATGTACTACCTCCATTGTATGAAAATCTAGCTAAGGCATATTCATTGTGGATATCCTGAAAAACCAGACCTGTTTGTGGCATTCCAGGATCAGAGTTGCCAACCCCTGAGCTAAAATATAGACATCTAGTGAAACTAGTAGCTTTGCACAGCATAGTACTCAAAATGTTTAAACCAGACACTAACTCCTTAGTGCGCTGCTTAGATCAGTGCTTCTCATCTAGTCAGTCAGATTTACATGCAAAACAGTTCACTGTTTTGCATGTAAATCTGTCTCATATATATTCATTTAGGATATCCTGAAAACCTGACTAGTTTGTGTCCCCCGAGGTCTGGGTTGATAAGCACTGGCTTAGATTGTTCTGAAAATTGCCTTCATATAAACACTTGTGTTCTTGCTGATGCTAATTTCACCAGCATTAAGATGTTAGTCCTGAAACGCCGCATCCACTGGATTGGACATTGCATGTGGATGCCAAATTTATGATTCACCAAACAAGTCCTGTTTTTCAAGCTCACTAACAGTAAGACATCTTGCAGAGAGAGGAAGAACCACAAAAACACACTAAAAGTGTACTTTACAGAAGCAAACCTGGACATCAATTGCTGGGATGATTTGGCACTGATGCATCCAATCAGCAGCAACTCACTTTGAGAGGGAATTGTTTTGCTACATCAGACAAACAGGAAAGAACAAGAGTAATAAAAAGGAAAGAAAACACTCTTCAACTGATATTTGATAACTATTAACAGGTAAATGTATGAGAGTTATCAATTAGCAGTGAGCAGGTGTATTGCTTTCAGATCTCATGTTTGAGCTAAGTCAGAGCCCAACAGTGAATTCATCATTGTTATTATCCTTGTATTAAAGAATTGCCACCATTACCACTGGCAGCTGGTAACCAACAGGATTTCTTTACCCTTGACCACATCTGACAGCACCAAAGTTTTACACCCTGTATCTATCTCTGTGTGGGTGATAGTCTGCCTGCATTCTCTGGGCATTCTGCCACAAAGGCATAATGCAATGTGATAGGTCTAACAAGGTCTGCACAGTATACTATGGAAATTTAACTGGCCTTGTTCCAAAAGAATAGATGTTTATTACCATCACTTCCATGAATCATCACTTATGGGGTAGGCAACTCCAAATCCAAGTCACTGTTGTAAAGATTACCAGCTCCTGTACCATAGAATTTACAATCTAAGTATTTTAAGTGAACCAAGCCTCCAACAAAATTTCCCATTGCTTTCTATGAGAAATAGTTAAAATTGTCAGAATGCTGACCACTACTCAATTCCAAAAGTGCCTCCACCCCACCCCACTCTCCTCACACTTCCAGCATTTTGTCACAGAGTAACAGAGAGCAGAGACAGGAAAAAAAAATAAATGAAGTAACTGGCACTGGATGTCACGTAAAGCTGTTTTCAAAGCCACCTCCCCCCACACTGCCAAAGTCATACCCACTCACATTCTAATACCCACCATCCACACAGCCATACCCCTCCTTACAAATCCACAACCACACATTTCTACACCCCAAAACCCCATACGCATGGATTCACTCACTACAGCTGCCCTTACAATCCCACTCACCACCACCCGCACATATATCCCTTTTGTCCATATATACCACTCATAAACTCCAATATCCTTACAGACACCCTCATGTACCTTCACATATACCCATTCATACACTGCCACACATGCACATGCACCCCAATTCCCATTAAACACTCAACAACCACCCATACATGCAACTATACCCCTCAACATACAACACACTCATCATTCCCTTACACACCCCACACCAAACATACTCATTCACACCCACTATACACATATCCACATACATCCACATTTTCCTATACCCCAAACCCACAAAACACACTCTCACACTCCCATGCATATCCAAAACTGACATACTTCTATACCCACACATTCACAAAACACACATTTCACATGCTTTTACACCTTCACATGTGTCCCACATATGCTCACATATATACAGTCACAACCATACACTCCTTTACATACACATCTTTCCCAACTCCCCACACACTCACATACATATACACCCATTATATTCCACACACACACACATCTACATATTGCTTAAAACCTGTCACCCCACTCCTCACACACACACACCCTGCACATTCCTACACATCCAGCACACTTTATACCCCCATACACATTCCATAAACTGCTACACATACACCAACACACACTGCCACAAACTTCTGTATCCACAGACCCCCACATTATCCACACACTCCTACACCCATAAACACCCAACACGCTCATTCACACATACACATATTCCTCCACATACACACAATTCCACCCATACCATACATCCTGTATAAACATCCATAAATGTGCTATTAGGGGTGTGCATTCGGATTGACCGCATTAGTAAAACGCAACTCATATTTTTTTTTTACTTAAAAAATTGATTCGACATAAACGATCGGATTTCCCACATATCGAACATAGATATGTTCGATATGTGGGAAATCGCGATTGTTGAGCCAAAATAAAAATATAAACCCCCTCACCCTCCTTAATCCCCCCCCCCCCCCGACTTACCACAACTCCCTGGTGATGGAGCGAGGAGTGAGGACGCCATTTCTGCAATCCTTGGCGAGAAGCATGTGACGTCGGCGGCACGTCGAGTGACGCCGGCGTCACGTGATTCCCGGCTCGTTCGCGCCGGACGGCTCGTTCGGCCCAAAAAGAACTTTTGGCCAGCTTGGGGGGGCCTCCTGACCCCCCCAAGCTGGCCAAAAGTTCTTTTTGGGCCGAACGAGCCGTCCGGCGCGAACGAGCCGGGAATCACGTGGCGCCGCGTCACTCAGACGCGACGTCACGTGATTCCCGGCAAGTTCGCGCCGGACGGCTCGTTCGGCCCAAAAAGAACTTTTGGCCAGCTTGAGGGGGGTCAGGAGGCCCCCCCAAGCTGGCCAAAAGTTCTTTTTGGGCCGAACGAGCCGTCCGGCGCGAACTTGCCGGGAATCACGTGACGTCGCGTCTGAGTGACGCGGCGCCACGTGATTCCCGGCTCGTTCGCGCTGGACGGCTCGTTCGGCCCAAAAAGAACTTTTGGCCAGCTTGGGGGGGTCAGGAGGCCCCCCCAAGCTGGCCAAAAGTTCTTTTTGGGCCGAACGAGCCGTCCGGCACGAACGAGCCGGGAATCACGTGACGCCGCGTCACTCGACGTGCCACCGACGTCACATGCTTCTCGCCAAGGATTGCAGAAATGACGTCCTCACTCCTCGCTCGATCACCAGGGAGTTGTGGTAAGTCTGGGGGGGGGATTAAGGAGGGTGAGGGGGTTTAATTTTTTTTTTTTGCACATATGTACATATACCCAACTCATTGGATTTTTTTTATGTCCATATTGGCCGCAAGTGGGACCCCCTTTCGGACATAAAAAATATGAACATAAAATTTTGCTCTGCACATCCCTGTGTGCTATGGTCATCAAAAAAGCAAACAGAATGTTAGGAATTATTAGGAGGGAAATGACAAATAAAATGAAATATGTCATAATGCCTCTGTATTGCTCCATGGTGAGACCGCATCTTGAATACTATGTGCAATTCTGGTTCGCCAAATCTCAAAAAAGATATAGTTGCACTGGAGAAAGTGCAGAGAATGGCAACCAAAATGATAAGGGGCATGGAATGGCTTCCCTATGAGGAAAGGCTAAAGAAGTTAGGACTGTTCAGTTTGAAGAAGAGACGACTGAGGGGGGATATGATAGAGGTCTACAAAATCATGAAAGGACTTGAACAGATTAATATAAATTGGTTATTTACTCTCTCAGATAAAAGAAGGACTAGAGGGCACTCTATGAAGTTAGCAAGAAGCTCATTTAAAACAAATTGAAGACAATTCTTTTTCACTCAGCGCATAGATAAGTCTGGAATTTATTGCCAGAGTGTGTGGTTACAGCAGTTAGTGTAACTGGGTTTGGATAAGTACCTAGAGGAAAAATCCATAAACTGCTATTAATTAATAAGTAATAGTAGCTTGAGATTTATTTAATGTTTGGGTACTTGACAAGTACTTGTGACTTACATTGGCCAATGTTGGAAACAGAATACTGGGCTTGATGGACCCTTGGTCTGACCCAGTATGGCAATTCTTATGCTCTTATGTTCTAACTCTCATGGCCCCCAAACACATATCTATCTCAAACTCCTTGACACTCAAACCCACACACATCCCTTCTACAAATCTATTTTGGAAAGCATTGAAGAGAACATGTGTCTGCTTGCTTTCCCTACCTGTTTGGCTTTACTTTAGACTTTCTAATTTTTTTTCATCCTTTACTGAAAGAATTATTTTTTTTCACCTGTAGCTTTAGTAAAGGGCATAGGTGGAAGTAGTAATATTTATATTTTTTATTTATCATAATTTATAAAGTAACAATGAAGAAAATAATGTCTTTCCTTTAAGAAATCAATACATAAACACATTATAAGGTAAAAAAGCAAATAGTAACATCACCTAACATCAAGTTTAATTTCACAAAACCAATTAGTGGAAAGGCAAGGGCAAAGTTTATAGCCTTTAGATTACATATATCCTCAAATTCAATATTATCTCTCTAAATTTATAGAGTCCTCTCTAGGGCATACAAATGTTCATTATAATGATGTTCACTGAGCTGGCAAAAAAATAGTATAAACTCTCACAACTAATTATAACATTTTGCAGGACATACTAATCTCAGTGGCATACTCAGAAAAATACTCAAAATTGCTAATAACATTGAAGCAACAGAGGTTAATGATTCATTTTCATCTGTAGCATCTCATTTAGGTTTTTGATTCAAAAAGCTAACTATTTGATCAGGATCATAAAATACATATGTATTCCTTCTGATTCTGCATTTACATGGATACTTCAAAGACATTTCTGTTATCGCTGGCCTAAAAGTACACATATATGTTTTAGACTAAAAACTTTTAGTACATCCACATTCTTTTAGCGCAGAGAACCGCCAGCGCACCCATGCTATAAAATCAGCGGGCTGCGCACACATGCGTGCTGGATTTCGTAATCCACATGCACATGTGCACTCAGCATGTGCAAGTTTCACGCAGCGACGCATTGCAGCTTTCCCCAATTCCCTCCCAGTCCCATTTCCCTCCCAGTCCACATCACAGCTTTCCCCAATTCCCTCTCTGCCCCCCGAACACCCCCTTTTCAGACCTCAACACTTAATCATGTCCCGGGGTTTACGCACGTGGCTGGGACCGTTTGAAAATTGCCCAGCACGTGTAAGTGTTATCATTTGTAAGGGTTTTGGGTGGATCCATGGACCTGTGGCAGATGACCACGCCCACGGGGGGAAGTCCCGTGAGGGGCCACAGGTCAGGCTCAGCATAGGAGACACATACACACTAGTTCTTTTATTATACAGGATTGGTGAACCACCAGAAGTGGCAGTAGTGAGCTGGAAAGTAGCCTGGTTGGGATTGTAGTCCCTCAGGCTCTGGAACAGCAATCCCACAATGGCTGTGCTGTAATAGAGAGAACTGATATTGTGAGTAGTAGCAGGATATGCAGAGTTCAGGAATAGAGCCTCGTTGATAATGTACTCACACAGTGGACTCTCAGTGAGGAGCACAGCAGCTGGAGTAAAGGCAGGCACTCGAAGAGCAAGTACCTGGTTACAGGAAATAGCTCTGAGAGATAGAGATGGTAACTCACAGATGTTATAGGTAGCAGTGTCTTCCTGGCAGAAGTGGAGTCCAAATAGCGAGTCCAGGAACATTGGCCCTCGAGGAGCGAGTACAGGTTCCAGACTGCGACCTGAAAGATAAGAAACAGAGAGAGGCCCCCGAGGAGTGGGTACCTCAAATAGAGTAGGTCTGAAGGAGGCAGAGTTGCAAGGTACGGAGAGTGAATCCCATCCATTAGGAAACCTTTGCTAACTCGATTAGCTAGCAATCGTGTAGGCATTTTGTATCCTGGATGCATGATGTCATCACATGGGGACGCCCCTGAGGTTCACGCCACTGAAGGTACTTGAAGCAGGGCCGTGTGGCACGTGCGCCCTAAGGCAGCTGAACAGCATGGCGGGAGGCAGCGCCCAAGCAGGTCCGGAGACGCTGGAGAGGACCGCAGGAAGACGCTGCGGTAGCCAAATGTCCGTCAACCACAGGAGGATTCGCCAGAGAGGTAAGGAGGGCGGAGTGTAGGGGTGTGCATTCGGATTGACCGCATTAGTAAAACGCAACTCATATTTTTTTTTTTACTTAAAAAATTGATTCGACATAAACGATCGGATTTCCCACATATCGAACATAGATATGTTCGATATGTGGGAAATCGCGATTGTTGAGCCAAAATAAAAATATAAACCCCCTCACCCTCCTTAATCCCCCCCCCCTGACTTACCACAACTCCCTGGTGATGGAGCGAGGAGTGAGGACGCCATTTCTGCAATCCTTGGCGAGAAGCATGTGACGTTGGCGGCACGTCGAGTGACGCCGGCGTCACGTGATTCCCGGCTCGTTCGCGCCGGACGGCTCGTTCGGCCCAAAAAGAACTTTTGGCCAGCTTGGGGGGGTCAGGAGGCCACCCCAAGCTGGCCAAAAGTTCTTTTTGGGCCGAACGAGCCGTCCGGTGCGAACGAGCCGGGAATCACGTGACGCCGCGTCACTCGACGTGCCACCAACGTCACATGCTTCTCGCCAAGGATTGCAGAAATGACGTCCTCACTCCTCGCTCGATCACCAGGGAGTTGTGGTAAGTCTGGGGGGGGGATTAAGGAGGGTGAGGGGGTTTAATTTTTTTTTTTGCACATATGTACATATACCCAACTCATTGGATTTTTTTTATGTCCATATTGGCCGCAAGTGGGACCCCCTTTCGGACATAAAAAATATGAACATAAAATTTTGCTCTGCACATCCCTAGCGGAGTGGAGACGTCGGGCAGTAACAGTCATAACAGTATCCCCCTTCAAGGGGCGGTCTCCTCTTCGGATACCAATCTTTGGTTTAGAAGGATGCGCAAGGTGAAATTGACGGAGCATCTCTTTATCAAGGATGTTGGCCTGAGGCTCCCAAGAGTTTTCTTCAGGGCCGAAACCTTCCCATGACAGAAGGTATTCAAGTGCTTTGCCTCATCTTTGGACATCAAGTATCTCTTCAACCTTGTATTCTAGGTCATCTTCTGCATTGATAACAGATGGTACCTGAGTCTTGGAAGTAAATTTGCTGAGAATGAGCGGTTTTAAGAGTGAAACGTGGAAAGCATTATTGAAGTTGAGTCCAGGTGGTAGCTTCAGACTATAGGTGATGTTGCCAAGGCATCAGAAGATTGGAAATCGTCCAATGTAGCGAGGAGCGAACCGAGTGGAGGGTAGCTTCAGTCTGAGGTGTTTGGTAGATAACCAGACTTTATCTCCAGGCTTGAAGACTGGCGCTTGAGAATGGTGAGCGTCATAATACTTCTTAGCACAGTCACTCGTTTTATTCAGCATGTCCTTTGTCTGAACCCACAAGTTATGGATTTCATCAGCAGTAGCTTGAGCTGCTGGGGACGTCACTGAGAGCTACAGTGGAAGTGGCGGTGTTGGAGAACGTCCATATACCACTTCAAAAGGTATTGATCCAGTTGATGTTGCTGGATGAGAGTTGATGGTGAATTCAGCCCATGGTAGCAGTTCAGCCCAGTTATTCTGACAGGAACTGACGTAGGCACGAATGAACTGCTTCAAAGTTCTATTCATCTGTTCTGTTTGCCCATTTTATTGCGGATGGTAGGCTGATGTGTAGTGTTTAAAAGAACAACTCTGATTCTAGAGAGATGTCAAATAATTTGCACAAGGCCCTCCAGAATTGTGCAGTAAATTGTGAACCACGGTCAGAGACATTGTGACTAGGTAGGCCATGAAGGCGAAATATGTGCGATATGAAGAGCTTCGCAAGCTCCAAGGCTGAGGGTAAGCCAGGAAGTGCTACGAAGTGGGCCATCTTGCTGAAGCGATCAACTTTTACCCAGATGATATTCATTCCTCCGGAAGGGGGTAAATCGACTACAAAATCAGTAACGATGTATGACCAGGGCTATTCCAGAACTGGCAGAGGTTGCAGCAGACCCCATGGATGACCAGAAACGGGTTTGTTCCTGGCACAATTTGTAGAGGATGCTACATAGGAATAGGTATCCTTCTTGATCGTAGGCCACCAATACAACTTCTGATTTTGAGCAGGGTACGGCGTTGACAAGGATATTCAGGCAGCTTGGAATCGTGCGCCAAAAGAGCACCTTCTTCCTGAGGTGTTTTGGAACAATGGTCTTACCAGCGGGCACAGAATGGGTAGTCGCCAAGATGACTTTCTTCAGATCAATTATGTGCTGAGGTTCTTCGGGCACATCCTCTGAGAGAAAGGAGCATGACAAGGTGTCTGCTCTGGTATTTCTGTTTCCGGGGCTATACTTAAGCACAAAGTTGAAACGATTAAAAAATAAGGACCATCTGGCTTGTCTGTGGTTCAGACGTTGTGCGTGGCGGAGATACTCTAGATTTTCGTGGTCTGTGAATACGGTTATTTGATGTTGAGCGCCTTCGAGCCAAGGCCGCCATTCCTCGAATGCAAGCTTTATTGCCAAGAGCTCTTTATCCCTGATACCATAGTTCTTCTCGGCTGAGGAGAATTGTCGTGAGAAGAAGGAACAGGAATGTAAGGCTTTCGAGTGTCCTGTCTGGCTCAATATAGCCCCCACACCGACATCTGAAGCATCAACTTCAACTATAAAGGGCTTGTTGGGGTAAGGATGCCATAAGTATGGTTCCGTGGAGAAGGCAGTCTTCAGATTTTTGAACGTGGAAATGGCCTCCGCAGACCATTTTGAAGCATTGGCATCCTTGCAGGTCATAGCGGTCAGGGGTACTGTTAAAGAAGAGCAGTTTTTTATGAAGCTTCTATAATAGTTGGTGAACCCCAGGAATCTTCTCAGGGCCTTCAGGCTGGTAGGTTGGGACCAATATTTGATATTCTCAAGTTTATGAGGATCCATCTGGAAGCCTTCTTTAGACTCAATATAGCCGAGGAAAGGCACTGAGTCTTTGTGTAATTCGCACTTAGAAAGTTTGGCATAGAGCCAGTGTTCACCGAGTCGGCGGAGTAATTGTTTGACATCTTCAATGTGAGTGGGCAGGTTCTGGGAGATTAGGATATCATCCAGGTAGACCACAACACTCTTGTACAGCAGATCCCATAAGATGTCGTTCATCATGTTCTGAAATATGGCGTGTGCGTTGCACAGGTCAAAGCGCATCACTAAGTACTCGAAGTGGCCATCTCGAGTGTTGAAGGCTGTTTTCCATTCGTGGCCACTACGAACGTGAACTAAATTATAGGTCCCCTTCAGGTTGAGTTTTGAAAATATTTTGGCCCCTTGAAGCCAGTCAAACAGCTCTGAGATTAAAGGCAAGGGGTAGCGGTCTTTAATCGTGATCTCGTTCAGACCTCGGTAATCGATACATGGACGTAGGGTACCATCCTTCTTCCCCACAAAGAAAAAGCCTGCACTGGCTGGAGACTTCGATGGTCTGATAAACCCCTTCTGAAGATTCTCTTCAATGTATTCGGACATTGCCTTGTTCTCAATTGCTGAGAGAGGATAGACACGTCCTTTAGGAGGTTCAGTATTCAGTCTTATGGCATAGTCATAGGACCTATGCGGAGGAAGGATGTCAGCCTCTTCTTTGGAGAACATATTCCCATAGGATGCGTATTGGGGTGGCAGTCTTGGCATCACTGGAGTTGTAGGCATGCAGATGACAGGAGCAATCTCCTTAAGGCACCTCCCATGACACTCTGGGCCCCAGCGGGAGAGTTCCAAGGATGTCCAGTCAAGTTGGGGTTAGTGCGCTTGCAACCAGGGTAACCCCAGGACGATAGGGTGCATGGCCTTTTCCAACACAAAGAAGGGAAGAGATTCCGTATGGAGAGCTCTGGTGCAGAGAGTCACTGGTATGGTTTGGCAAGTCACGTCGCCCGGTAAGGGCTCTCCATGGATGGAGGATAGAAGTAGCGGATCTTTCAAACTGATGAGGGGAATCCTCAGGTGTTCCACTAAACGTTGGAGAATAAAGTTGCCTCCTGATCTGAATAAACCAGGGCAAGAGTTTGAACCATGGATGGTTCGCAGGTCAAGGAGACTGGGAGAGAGAATGGAGGAGAGGACGTAGTGAGGCCTAAGAACAGACCTCCTGCAGGACTTAGGCCCGTCCATTTCCCGGACGAATAGGGCATGTAGGGACATCGTGGCCTGACTGACCACAGTACATGCATAGACCACGCCTCTTCTGAAGTCTTCTCTCTTTGGAAGTCAAGCACCCGCGACCAAGTTGCATCGGTTCATCTTCACTGGCAGCAGGAATTACTGGAACCATCTGAGGTGCAGGTTTAGCACTAGCCTGTTTCAACCCAGGTATTCTATTAGGCCGGAGTTCCTTCACCTTAGCACGAAGCCGGTGAACGATCTGAGAGGCGAAAGCCACTAGTTTGTCCAGCGAGTCAGGTGTTTCGCGAGCGGCCAGCTCATCTTTTAAATGGGTATCCAAGCCTCTGAAGAAAAGGGTTTTCAGGCATTTAGGGTCCCAGCAGAGTTCTATAGCAATAGTTTTAAACTCTATCGCAAAATCCGTCAGTGGTCTGTTGCCTTGCTTCAGGTCCACCAAAGCAGAGCCAGCAATGGTAACTCGAGCAGGATCATCAAAAATGGATTTAAAAGAGTCCAGAAATCTATCTATGTCCTGCAATATAGGATCCTTGCATTCCCACATTGTAGACAACTAAGACAAGGCCCTTCCACCCAGATAAAAAAGGATGTAAGTAGTCTTGGAAAAAGCTGTAGGGAACTGAGAAGGCTGTAGAGCAAAATGCATGCAGCACTGGTTTAAAAAGCCCCTGGTCTTCTGAATCTCTCCCGAGAAACGAACTGGAGCCACCAGCAGTACAGCAGTCTTTACAGTTACCTCCTATAACTGACCTTCATTGCTGGAAACAATGCCTTGGGTCCTCTGTGTGTGCAGCTGATGAAACACTGAAGTGAGAAAGCATCTTGCTGCTCCGAAATGTGCAGAGCCAGGCCCGGTATGGCCTGCAGGGCATCTGTTATTATTTGTAAGGGTTTTGAGTGGATCCCTGGACATGTGGTAGATGACCACGCCCACAGGAGGAAGTCCCGTGAGGGGCCACAGGTCAGGCTCAGCATAGGAGACACATACACACTAGTTCTTTTATTATACAGGATTGGTGAACCACCAGAGGTGGCAGTAGTGAACTGGAAAGTAGCCCGGTTGGGCTTGTAGTCCCTCAGGCTCTGGAACAGCGATCCCACAATGGCTGTGCTGTAATAGAGAGAACTGATATTGTTAGTAGCAGCAGGATATGCAGAGTTCAGGAATAGAGCCTTGTTGATAATGTACTCACACAGCAGTCTCTCAGTGAGGAGCACAGGAGCTGGAGTGAAGGCAGGCACTCGAGGAGCGAGTACCTGGTTACAGGAAATATCTCTGAGAGAAAGAGATGGTAACTCACAGATGTTATAGGCAGCGGTGTCTTCCTGGCAGAAGTGGAGTCCAAGTAGTGAGTCCAGGAACATGGGCCCTCGAGGAGCGAGTACCGGTTCCAGACTGTGACCTGAAAGATAAGAAAGAGAGAGAGGCCCCCGAGGAGCGGGTACCCCAAATAGAGTAGGTCTGAAGGAGGCAGAGTTGCAAGGTACGGAGAGCGAATCCCATCCGTTAGGAAACATTTTCTAACTCAATTAGCTAGCAATCGAGTTGGATGCATAACATCATCACAGGGGGATGCCCCTGAGGTTCGCGCCACTGAAGGTACTTGAAGCAGGGCCATGCGGCGCGTGCGTCCTATGGCAGCTGAACAGCATGGTGGGAGGCAGCGCCCGAGCCAGTCCGGGGACACCGGAGAGGACGGCAGGCAGACGCCTCGGTAGCCAAACGTCCGACAACCGCAGGAGGATTCACCAGAGAGGTAAGGAGAGCGGAGTGGAGATCTCGGGCAGTGATAGTCGTAACAGTAAGGCCCGGCCACGCGTGTAAACTCCAGGATTTACGCGTGCTGAGGTTTAAACTAGAGATGTGAATCGTGTCCTCGATCGTCTTAACGATCGATTTCGGCTGGGAGGGGGAGGGAATCGTATTGTTGCCGTTTGGGGGGGTAAAATATCGTGAAAAATCGTGAAAAAATCGTAAAAAATCGAAAAAAACGTAAAATCGCAAAACCGGCACATTAAACCCCCCTAAAACCCACCCCCCGACCCTTTAAATTAAATCCCCCACCCTCCCGAACCCTCCCCCAAATGACTTAAATAACCTGCGGGTCCAGCGGCGGTCCGGAACGGCAGCGGTCCGGAACGGGCTCCTGCTACTGAATCTTGTTGCCTTCGGCCGGCGCCATTTTCCAAAATGGTGCCGAAAAATGGCGGCGGCCATAGACGAACACGATTGTACGGCAGGAGGTCCTTCCAGACCCCCGCTGGACTTTTGGCAAGTCTTGTGGGGGTCAGGAGGCCCCCCCCAAGCTGGCCAAAAGTTCCTGGAGGTCCAGCGGGGGTCAGGGAGCGATTTCCCGCCGCGAATCATTTTCGTACGGAAAATGGCGCCGGCAGGAGATCGACTGCAGGAGGTCGTTCAGCGAGGGTTCCGGCGCCTCGCTGAACGACCTCCTGCAGTCAATCTCCTGCCGGCGTTTAGTGTGCCGGCTCACGATTCTAACGATTTATAACGATAAATCGTTAGAATCTCTATTGTATTGTGTTCCATAACGGTTTAAGACGATATTAAAATTATCGGACGATAATTTTAATCGTCCTAAAACGATTCACATCCCTAGTTTAAACATTTACCCTTAAGTGGGTAATTTTATAACAGCCCGCTTAGAGCTGAGGTCCACGTGTACAAAGTACACGAGGACTTCAGCACAAATTTTGTAAACAGATTTATGAGCATAACTTTGCATAAACTTCTAAGCCCAGATTGCTGAGACCCACACCAGTTGGCTCAAGATCTTTAACAGTTTACCCATATCCTCCATCACTTTACCCATACTGTCAACCACTTGCTCAGACCTCCCACCAAAAAACTGCTTACAAAAAAGAAGTCAGATTTATTATCTGTCACTTGATTATCAACTGCAAAAGCATGCATAGATAGGAGCTCTTACATATTTAAGAGCCATTGCTGGTGACTCTTATTTCTATGAAACGCTGAGAACACCGACCAGGTATTGGTCTAGATCTAAGTATCAGACAGTAGTGACCTTTTTGTGGCACAACTAATGAGGTCTGAAAGCACACCAGTGTGCCATGGCTCACTGGTTGACAAACACTGATGTAGGAGCTCATTTCTGAGCTCTCTTCTTCCTAGCTATGGCATGTAGGGATGTGAATCGTTTTAGGATGATTAAAATTATCGTCCGATAATTTTAATATCGTCTTAAACCGTTATGGAACACAATACAATACAGATTCTAACGATTTATCGTTATAAATCGTTAGAATCGTGAGCCGGCACACTAAAACCCCCTAAAACCCACCCCCGACCCTTTAAATTAAATCCCCCACCCTCCCGAACCCCCCCCCAAATAACTTAAATAACCTGCGGGTCCAGCGGCGGTCCGGAACGGCAGCGGTCCGGAATGGGCTCCTGCTCCTGCATCTTGTCGTCTTCAGCCGGCGCCATTTTCCAAAATGGCGCCGAAAAATGGCGGCGGCCATAGACGAAAAAGATTGGACGGCAGGAGGTCCTTCCGGACCCCCGCTGGACTTTTGGCAAGTCTCGTGGGGGTCAGGAGGCCCCCCACAAGCTGGCCAAAAGTTCCTGGAGGTCCAGCGGGGGTCAGGGAGCAATTTCCCGCCGCGAATCGTTTTCGTACGGAAAATGGCGCCGGCAGGAGATCGACTGCAGGAGGTCATTCAGCGAGGCGCCGGAACCCTCGCTGAACGACCTCCTGCAGTCGATCTCCTGCCGGCGCCATTTTCCGTACGGAAACGATTCGCGGCGGGAAATCGCTCCCTGACCCCCGCTGGACCTCCAGGAACTTTTGGCCAGCTTGTGGGGGGCCTCCTGACCCCCACGAGACTTGCCAAAAGTCCAGCGGGGGTCCGGAAGGACCTCCTGCCGTCCAATCTTTTTCGTCTATGGCCGCCGCCATTTTTCGGCGCCATTTGGAAAATGGCGCCGGCTGAAGACGACAAGATGCAGGAGCAGGAGCCCGTTCCGGACCGCTGCCGTTCCGGACCGCCACTGGACCCGCAGGTTATTTAAGTTATTTGGGGGGGGGTTCGGGAGGGTGGGGGATTTAATTTAAAGGGTCGGGGGTGGGTTTTAGGGGGTTTTAATGTGCCGGTTTTTCGATTTTTCGATTTTTCGATTTTTAACGATTTTTAACGATTTTTCACGATATTTTACCCCCCCAAACGGCAACAATACGATTCCCTCCCCCTCCCAGCCGAAATCGATCGTTAAGACGATCGAGGACACGATTCACATCCCTTGGCATGAGCCCTAGTAGAGTGTGGTAATTAATGGGCAGCATTCAAGCTATGCATAGCTGGGCCAGGCTTTGTGTGGCATACTCAGTGCATACAGCATCTCTTTATGTTATCTCATCTGAGCTTCGTCCTTTGAGACCTTCCGGCCTCTGTCTTATCCCCAGGCTAAATAAGACAGGGAGAGAATGCACTGAGCACTGGATATGACTCATTCTGAGTGCAAAGAGAAGCAGCAGCAGAAGCAATGAAGGAGCTCTGTCAGCTACATGCAGCAGCCAAGGAAACTAATTAAGTTAGCTGTCCATACCACACCAAGTTCTCCCTTTTCCTCCACTTGAATGTAGAAGAACTGGCCCATTGTGATGAGTTTATGTGTGTCCCTGCCAACCGCCCCCCCCCCACCTCTTTTATTTTAAACTTTGGAAAAGAGACTGGTGGGGAATTCAGTGCTTCCCTTGCTCTTCATTATCTTACATGAGTCCTCTGTATGTGCAGCATCTGCACTGCCTGCCCCATGGAGGTTGGTATGTCATAAAACATTTTAGTTAATGAAGGTGTGTGTGTTGGGCTTGAAAAGGTTGGGAAACACTGATGTAATGGACAATAATTGCATTTCATTCAGCAAGTTGCCATTAGTCTCAATTCATTTTTTAATGGCTATTAAAAATATTTTAAGCCCCGTGGTAAAAGCAGTAAATTTGTTTCTGCATCCAAATATGTCTCCTCTTTACTAATGAGTGGTATTCATAAAACTAAATAGAATGTTAGGAATGATCTAAAAAAAGAATGGCAAATGAAGCAGAGAATATCATATTCCTTCTGTTACAATTCATGATGTGCCCACTAGGGATGTGAATCATGTGCACGATCGTTTTAACGATCGGGTTCGGCTGGGGGGGGGGGGGGGGAATCTGATCATTAGAGATGTGAATTGGGATCGGTTCCGATTCCAATTCACATCACTAATTATTTTTAGTGAGGCCCGCGCCGATAAAAAAAAACCCACCCGACCCTTTAAAATTACCCCCTTAGCCTCCCCCACTCTCACGACCCCCCCAAAACCTTTTACACATACCTGGTGGTCCAGGGGGGCCATGGGGAGCGATCTCCCGTTCAAAGGCCATCAGCTGCGCTAAAAAAAAATGGCGCAGATAGCCCTTTGCCCTTACCATGTGACAGGGTATCCGTGCCATTGGCCGGCCCCTGTCACATGGTAGGAGCACTGGATGGCCGGCGCCATCTTTAAAGATGGCGCCGGCAATCTTTATTCATCAGCCCCTATTATAGAGTATAGTATAATAGGGGCTGATGAGTAAAGATGGCCGGTGCCATCTTTAACGATGGCGCCGGCAATCTTTATTCATCAGCCCCTATTATAGAGTATAGTATAATAGGGGCTGATGAGTAAAGATGGCCGGCGCCATCTTTAAAGATGGCGCCGGCCATCTCTATGTCATTTCTGACATAGAGATGTCACATCCTCTATGTCATTTCTGAGATGAGATAACTAAAACTACACACCTTGGGGACTGTGTGTAGTTTTAGTTATCTCATCTCAGAAATGACATAGAGGATGTGAACAAAAATGATAGAGGGAATTTATTTATTTATTTATTTATTTATTTATTTAACAGCTTTTCCATAACGACATTAAAATACACATCACATCAGTTTACATTTTAACGTAAAAAAGGTGGAAAATTACAATAAATAGGGAAAGGGGGAACGGGGCAACTGATAAATATGAAAGTAAGCACAGAGAGGCGAAATTTAGCAAAATGAAAAATGAAAACTAAAGAGAATACATTATGCAAAATGTAAAACATATCTACAAATATACAAGCAGTAGTATGTGGCTACATGGAGTCATCAGAGAGCAATTGAGAGGTGTCATGGAGCGACAGGAGGAGTAAAAGGTGCCGGGGAGGTGTATAGTAGTCAAACGAGGAAAATTAATCAAGGAAAGCCTGGTGAAAGAGCCAGGTTTTTAGCATTTTTCTGAACTTAAGAGGGCATGGCTCCAAACGAAGGTTAAGGGGTAAAGTGTTCCAGTGCATGGGGCCAGCAATCGACAGGGCGCGGTCCCTGGTGGCTGTCAGATGAGCCTTTTTAAGTGGGGGGACTTGTAAGGTGTATTTGCGGTTCGCTCTGGAGGGGCGGGAAGAATGAGTAAGTTGTAAGGGTTCACTGAGCCACAAGGAGTTATGGTTGTGGATGGCTTTGTGAATGATAGTTATCGTTTTGAACAGAATGCGGTATGTGATGGGGAGCCAGTGTAGGTCCTTGAGGATGGGGGTTATATGGTCTGATTTACAAGCATTGCTTATCATCCTTGCCATTGCATTTTGTAAAATCTGGAGAGGTTTGATGTTAGAGAGAGGAAGGCCCAGGTACAAGGAGTTGCAGTAATCGAGCTTGGAGGTTAAAGTGGCTTGGATGACTGTTTTGAGGTCTTGTGTGTGGAGAAGGGACTTGAGCTTCTTTATGACCATAAGTTTATAGAAACCTCCTTTAATGACAGAGGAAATATGTTTTTTTAGGTTCAAGTGCGTGTCCACAAAGATGCCTAGGTTCCGTACATGGTAGTGAGAAGTGAGGGTAGCAATTGTGGGGTCATTAGAAGGGGAGAGTTTGAAGGTCTGTTGGTTATGGATGAGGAGGAGTTCAGTTTTAGTGGAGTTCAGGGCAAGCTGGAGGGAGGTCAGGAGAGTGTTAATGGAGGTGAAGCATTTCTCCCAGAAGTTTAAAGTAGCAGATAGTGATTCTCAGATAGGGATGATGATTTGAACATTATCAGCATAAATGCAGAATTTGAGACCAAGATTTGAAAGATGATGACAGGGAGGAGGTAAATATTGAATAGAGTGGAGGAGAAGAGAAGAATGGAATTCTGAAGGGGTAGCAGGCTGGCTGAAGATTTCCTACCTTGCAGCTTTGCTAAATATTACTCAGTCAGAGAATAGCCCTCTGCTTCCTGCTCCAGACCCTCCTTTTCCAGGCAGCATACAGGGTTAAAAATGGGAGGAGTGTGAGTCTGGACTGGAGCACAGAGAGCAAAGGGGGATCGTTTTGTTAAGATTAGGAATGGCTGAAAAAGGATCATTGGGGGTGAGAAGAGAGACTGAGGGATGACAGGAGGGGGGATGTGGAAATCATTTGTGTGTGTGTGTGTGTGTGTGTGTGTGTGTGTGTGTGTGAGAGAGAGAGAGAGAGAAAGAGAGAGAGAGACAGAGAGAGGAGATTGATGTTGGTGTGTGTATGCCAGAATGAGAGGATAGATAGGAGTTGTAAGAAAGAGCAGGACCAGAACACATTAGAGATACCGATTAGGGGTGTGCATTCGTTTTCGCCGTATTGGCGATCCGCAACGTATACTGCACTATTCGTAGTATTTGTGGGGAAGCGAAACGTATCGCAAATTCCCGACGAATACACGAATATTTGCCGAATTATACGGCCACGTAAATAAAAATTTAAACAAACCCCCCACCCTCCTGACCCCCCAAAACTTACCAAAACTCTCTGGTGGTCCAGCGGGTGGTCCGGGACCCATCCCCTGCACTCTCACACCCTCGGTGCCGGTTTCATCATGCTCCGATAGCCTTTGTCACAGGGGCTACCGGTGCCACTGGTCAGCCCCTGTCACATGGTCATCGGCGCCATCTTGTGCTCCTACCATGTGACAGGGGCTGACCAATGGCACCGGTAGCCCCTGTGACACAGTATGGGCAAAGGCTATCGGCGCCATTTTGAGTACTGGCATTGAACAGCCGGCATGCAGGAGGTCGCTCTGGGACCCCAGTTGGACCCCCAGGGACTTTTGACCAGCTTGAGGGAGCCTCCTGTCCCCCACAAGACTTGCCAAAAGTCCAGCGGGGGTCCGGGAGTGACCTCCGGCACGTCGGCCGTCCGATGCCAATACTCAAAATGGTGCCGATCGCCTTTGCCCTCACTATGTCACAGGTACCGACTGTCTCGGCCCCTGTGACATAGTGAGGGCAAAGGCGATCTGCTGCCAGTATTCAAAATTCTTGTGAAAAAAAATGTTTGTGTCTTGTGCACTTTAAAATCGGCTCTACAGCTCAACCTTCACTGCTAATTTTAAATATTAAACGCTATCCGCATCTATTCTACTGCTGCTTCAGATGCTCAAAACACCTCTTCTGTATCTCAATGTGTGAATATAATTTTAAAATGAGTTCCCGACCAACTTAGTTTATTTATTCCTCCCAAAAGGAATTTGTTTCACATAAAATATTCAAAAAAATCAAGGGTAGGAAGGAGGTTGGTTCATGATTACAATCCATAGCATTCTGTGTACAAGGCCGAGGAGGCATGTTGCAGAAGGTGTATGAAACCTTCCTCATCCTATACCATTAATTTTACACATAAGTTTAGTTTAGTTTAGTTTAGTTTATTGTTATTTATATACCGTTACATCAGACATGCCTTCACAACGGTTTACAGGATCAAACACAAAATAAATACAATGCATCATAAGATAGTAACGGCTAACTCTGTTAAAGAATATGAAATAAATTAGCTGTTAAGAAAGATAAAATCAAAATAAAACCAAATAAAACTCTAAAAAGATAGATTCTAATCTATATAAACAAAAAACATAAGACAAACAATAAAATGGAACACTTAACAGTTCATCATACCCAATTGACTGGAATTAGCATCTCAAGACTGGTTACTTGAGATTAGTTACTCGCAATTCATTACTTGGTGTTCAAAGCCGACACTTCATATTCAGTAAAAGCACATTTAAATAACCAAGTCTTAAGATCAGACTTAAATTGCTATTGCATGTGCTATTTTTCACTCCACTTGCTGATTAATGCACAGTAGGAAAGAGAGAGAAGCGTACAACTGTAGAGGGGCACTTTGAATCAGGGTGGGTTTTGGAAGGTGGGGTGTGGTTTGGGGGAGTATTGTAACAGAAACATTCTGAGATATTCATAGTAATATTGACATAAGTAAACAATGCTGCCTTGTACAAATCAACTCCTCTTGCTATACTTTTCCGCCATTATAATAACTACAAATGTTTACTCTCTCCAAGATTTTCAAGTTTCAAGGTCATTAGTTTATCAAGACTGGTTAATAATGGTCGACTCTTCTCATATGCCCTTAGGAATCATTCAGTTGAACAACCTTAGGAAAAAGGTTATGAGTTTCCCTACCCAGATTCTCTCCAAAGCTATACTTAAGTGAAATAGGGCCAAGTTTAGATGCATATTAAATGTACCTTACATCCCTTTAGATACAGTAATGTGCATGCACATACCTTTAGCCATATAAGTTGATATTCAAACACAAAGTATAGAACATGTACATGGTAAATTTGGCATGTAAACCCTGCTAAACATTTACTCCATACTGTACACATGTATGCAAGCTCTTGCACACATATCCTACGATCAGGATTATGCTTTATAATGGTTCCAAGGAATTTCTGGACCTTATACTTATTCAAGCACATATTGAGGTCACTATTCAAATAGCCCACATAGTTACAAAGTTTATGGGTGCTTTCAGCATGCATTCATTATGCTCATTTTCAAAGATAATCTATCCAGGTAGTTTACCTTTTAAAATTAGTACAAAATATGTACATTAAAGGCACACATGTATTTTGTATCTGATATTTTTTCAGGAAGCCAAGGAAGGTAAAATAACATTATACTTTTGAAAAGGTCAACTATGCAAACTGTTTTACTCTGCTGAACTAACTATGCCCCAGGTAATGACTTTTTTTCCTGTGGCTACAATTATATGTGCTGTGATAACTCGTTGGGAGGCCCCAATAGGCAGTTCTTGTCTCCATCAGCAGAGGACCTTGGTGGGCCCCTTGTTCACTTTGGTGAGTCCTCCTAACTTTATAACCCAAACTTCCTGCTGTTGGCCATCATATTCCTCTCTGGACACTCTGGTTTGTCCTCCCAGCTCTGTGGACCTCATTTAATTCATATAGCCATCTTGTTCCTGTCTGGACACAGTTATATTCCAAGCTTGCAGTTTGTACTTCACTGGTACAACAGTCTCTTGAGATGCATCCTTCAAAACCTCTTCTTGTCTGGCCTTGTTCCTTGATCCAGATCTGGCCTTGTTTCTTGCTTCTGCTCTGCATCCAACTCTATAGTCATGCTCCAGTGTTTCTGCTGCATGCTTCTCTCCTGATCCTGAGCTTATTCCACTGCTATTGCTGCATGCTAAAATGCCTCCTGAGGTAGGCCTGATTTTACCGGCTTATGCTCTATCTTCATCCAACCACCTAGTCTTCTCAGGTACACTTTTCCAGAACTTGCTATTAGTGACTGGATTGTTCCTGACACTCATGTATACTTTTAGTCTGTCAAAGGATGTTAATTTTCAGACAGGGCAAGTGAGGCACTTTAATCCTTTTTAACGGACTTAGATTAATTTGAATATAGCCTTCATTAAGTACAGCCACACATGAGTTTTAAAAGCACATTCATGATTCCGTCAGAATCACACATTATAGCATTGTATAACATTACTACTACTTAATGGCAATATTTTTAATATTAACTCCTATACACAGGAAAAATCCTCATACAACATTTCAAGCCATGTATCACTCTCAAATGCTTCTTCATACTCAATGCTACACCATGTACATTATCTTACAAACAACTGAACCTAGAAGAAATACACCATACATGTACAAAAAAAACAAATTTTACATTGGAAATTTGCCACCCTTTTCCAATCTACATATGCAGAGAAAGAATAACATTTCTTCTATCAGCATTCAAGACACTGACCATCTCTTCTCATCTCTTGAAGTTTTTCCCCAGACCAAGGAAGTGGCTGTTTATTATTTGGAATCCATCTTAAAGGAGAGATATCTTCCAAAATAAAATAATAGACCCATTCCACTGTTCAACTAACCTCTCAAGCCTCTCTTTCATTACCAATCGGACAAAGTTCTCAAAGCAAGAGCCAAACTCATCCTCATCTACATTATCTTACTTCTATCTCATCAACCTTTCACATCCATATTTTTATGTTTTAAATTGGTTTGTGGGCCCTTGGGTCGTGGACAGAGCTGACTCCTGTGGGGACTCTCCACGACATGCGGAGGGGTATCAGTAGAGATGGACACAAGAGTCAGAGACTATTTATTATACAGCAAAGAGAAACCCGAGGAGCGGGTTGTAAACTCAGTCCTAGAAGTAGAAGACCAGGAATGGATTCTCTAGTAGTGGTCCGCAGGGCTGGGTAACCCGGGGAATCCTTGCTTCTTGAAATAGCTTGAGCATTGAACTCTGGTAGTGGTCCGCAGTGCAGGGTAGGCCAGAGGTTGGTGTTGGCAATCGATACAAGACAGCATAGATCCGGTAGTGGTCAGCAGAGTGGGGTAACCCAGAAAGTACTTGCTTCTAATGTAGCTTGCGTGTTGTATTCTGGTAGTGATCTGCAGCGTGGGGTAATCCAGAGGTAGATGATGACAAGTGGCACGAGACAGCGTGGATACGGTAGCAGTCCGCAGAGCGGGGTAACCCGAGGATCCCACACCGTAGGATAGCGGAGGTAACGCAGAGTAGGTCTTGTATTCACAATGAAGTAGCAGAACTGTAAGGCAGCAGTGGAGATCTGATACAGGAGAACTCACTTAGCTGAAGAAGGTGAGACAGGCAGGAGCAGCTCTCCAAGGAGCGGATAGCCCTGAGTGCAGCAAGGCCCCCGAGGAGCGGATACCTGAATCACTCAGCCAGGAATGCTGGTGTAATGAAGTGAAGCGTCTCAGAGAAAGTAAATAGCAAGATGGAATCCTTGCTAACTCATAGAAAGTCTGGTTAGCTTAAACACATATAGGCAGTGATATCATGTGGAGGGGATGCCCCTGAGGTTCCCGCCAGGACCTGCACAAAAAAGGGGCAGGCACGCTTGCGTGCCCTAGGTAACTCCGGGTTCATGCTGGCGACCGGGATCTCCCTTGCCGTCCCTGGAATGCCAAGGAGGTCAGTAAGCAGAGGCAGAGACGGCCATCCTAGCCAGAATTGAGCTTACTGGGCAAAGTGAGGTGAGCAGCACAGGTCTCAGCCATCTGTGACCAATGGGCCCAACAGACCCCTCTTCTTAGGGCCCCTCCCAGGAGGTTTCGGCTTCCTTGGGTGAGTTAAGTGGAAATGATGTAATATGTCTTTATCAAGGATGTTGATGGCAGGTTCCTAGCTGTTTTCTTCAGGGCCGTATCCTTCCCATTAAATTAAGTACTCCCAATGCTTTCCTCTTTTATGTACATCCAAGATGGCATCTGCTTTGTATGCGATGTCCTCTTCAGCATCCAGCAGCTGTGGATCTGGAGTCTTGCGAGAGAATTCAGAGAGGATGAGGGGTTTCAGCAGCGAAACATGGAAAGTGTTGTGTATCTTCATGAATGATGGTAACTTTAGGCTGTAGGGCAGGGGACCTAGACAGCGAAGGACAGAGAAGGGTCCAATGTAGCGTGAAGCAAATCTAACAGATGGTAGTTTGAGGCGAAGGTACTTGGTACTGAGCCAAACCTTGTCTCCTGGCTCAAATTGAGATGCTATTCTGTGATGGGTGTCATATTGCTTTTTGGCCCACTGACCTGCCTTGTGTAGCTTGAGACACTGGTGATGAACCTGTCAAAGGTATAGGAAGTGGTGGTAATGGTTGATGACCATAAACTATCTGGAATAGAGTGGATCCAGTGGCAGAAGCAGGATGAGAGTTCAGGGCTAATTCAGCCCAGGGTAAAAGTTCTGCCCAATCACTCTGCCTATTTTTGACATAGGCACAAATGAACTGTTTGAGAGTCCGATTCATTCTTTCTGTTTGCCCATTTGATTGAGGGTGATAAGCTGATGTCAGGTCTAATGCAATGTCAAATTTATTACAAAGTTCCCTCCAGAATTTGGTGGTGAATTGAACACTTCTGTCAGAGACAATGTGCTTAGGCATTCCGTGCAGGTGGAATATGTGCCATATAAACAATTTGGCGAGTTCTGGGGCAGATGGTAGTCCGGGTAAAGCCACAAAGTGTGCCATTTTTGAGAAGCAGTCCACTGTGACCCATATTGTATTGTTCCCGCTTGAAGGTGGCAAATCTACAACAAAATTTGTTGAGATGTGCGTCCATGGTTCATCTGGAACTGGTAACAGCTGTAGCAGACCTCAAGGGCGACAGGCAGGAGGTTTTTGTCTGGCACAAGTAGCGCAGGATTCGACGTACGCTTGGATGTCCTTTTTCATTGGCGGCCACCAGTAAAAGCGTTGAAGGGTAGCAAGCGAATGGGCCTGGCCAAGATGACCGGCTAACCGGGAGTCATGTGCCCAGTTCAGGAGTTTCTTCCGGAGATTTTGAGGAACCACTGTTTTATCCGCTCGAACAGAATGGGTAGCAGCCAGAACTATCTTCTCTGGGTTGATGATGTGTCGGGGTATGTCAGGGACATCTTCAGGTGTGAAGGAGCATGAGAGGGCATCTACCCGGATGTTTTTATCAGCAGGATGGTATTTGAGCAAAAAATCGAATTGGTTGAAAAATAAAGACCACCGAGCTTGGCGATGGTTAAGTCTCAGTGCATGGCATAAATATTCCAAGTTCTTGTGATCAGTGAACACTGTTATCTGGTGTAGAGCACCTTCTAACCAGGGATTCCATTCCTCGAATGCAAGCTTGATAGCGAGCAACTCTTTTTTGCCGATGCCATAATTTCTCTCGGCTGGTGAAAAGCATCTTGAAAAAAATGAGCAGGGATGAAGCTTATGCAAATCACTGTGCTGACTGAGCATGGCCCCTACGCCAACATCTGAGGCGTCAACCTCCACAATATATGGCTGAAGAGGGTCAGGATGGCGTAGGCAGGGTTTATTGAGGAATGCCTCTTTAAGAGCTTGAAAGGCAGAGAAGGCATCCAGAGACCACTGTGATGGATTAGCTCCTTTTCTTGTCATGGCAATAAGTGGTGCTGTTAAAGTCAAGTAATTCTTGATGAAGGTGTGATAATAGTTAGTGAAGCCTAGGAAACAGCAGAGTGCTTTAATACCGGTAGGCTGAGGCCAGTCTTGTATGCTTTTGGTCTTCTTGGGGTCCATTTAAAAGTCTTTGTTGAACACAATGTATTCTAAGAAAGGAACAGACTCTTGATGAAATGCACACTTCTTGCGCTTGGCGTATAGATGATGATCTCGCAGCCTCTGCAGGACTTTGATCATGTCAGCTTGATGGCTCTGGACATTACTGAAAAAGATGAGGATGTTGTCCAAGAATATGAACACACATTGGTATAGCAAGTCTCGAAGAATGTCGTTCATCATATTTTGAAAAACAGCTGGAGCATTAAACAGGCCAAATAGCATCACTAAATACTCAAAGTGGACATCACGAGAATTAAAGGCTGTTTTCCACTTGTCCTCTTGACAAATATGAACCAGGTTGTAAGTGCCCTTTAAATCTAACTTTGTGAAGATCTTTGCACCTTGGAGACAATCAAACAACTCTGAAATTAGTGGTAGAGGATATCAATCCTTGATGGTAATTTTGTTCAGCCCTCTATAGTTAATGCAAGGGCAAAGAGATCCATCCTTTTTACCGACAAAAAAGAATCCGGCTCCCGCAAGCGACTTAGATGGTATAATAAAATCTTTCTGTAGATTTTCTTGAATGTAGGCCTACATGGCCTTGGTCTCAGATAATGAGAGTGGATAAACTGTTCCTCTGGGTGTTCTGGTTTTAGGTTGATTGCACAGTCGAATGATCTGTGAGGTAGAAGTACATCAGCTGCTTGTTTAGAGAATGCATCTTGGAATGATGCATACTGTCATGGTAGACCAGGGAGAGCCATAGAAGAGGCCAAGCATGGCAATGTTGTTACCTTTTTTAAGCATCTGTCATGGCAGGTCAGGCCCCATTGAGATAACTTCATCAAAGACCAGTTGAACTGGGGAGAATGGTCTTGCAACCATGGGATACCCAGTACTATAGGGTAGATAGCTTTCTCGAGGATCAAGAACATGATGGTCTCAGTATGCAAGCACCCAGTGCATAGGCAGACAGATTGCGTTGTTAGCGAAATGTCTCCTGGCAATGGCTCACCGTGTATGGATGAGAGAAGCAGTAGTGTGGGTACTGGTTTGATAGGGATGCGTAGCTATTCTACCAATCTTTACAGAATAAAATTCCCACCTTCACCAGAATCAACTAGTGCTTGTGTGGTGAACTCGAGTGGCCCAGAGATGATAGAGACTTGGAGAGTCAATGGAGAAGATAGTGCAGTCAGACCTAGGAAGAGTCCTCCGGCGGATCCTAGGCCTGCATGTTTCCTGGACAGATGGGACAGGTTTGGACTGCATGGCCACTCTTCCCGCAATACATGCAGAGGCCCATCTTCTTGTGAAAGCACCTCTCTTTGGTGGTTAAATGACTCCAGCCTAATTGCATGGGTTTGTCCTCTTCTTCAGGATTGGGTAGTATCTGAACCAGAGCTGAAGGCAAGGAGCGAGTGTGCTTACCTCCAGAAGGATGCTTCTTGGGAGGTTTTATGTCAGCAGATCGTTCTCGGATACGATGATCAATCCTTCCAGCAAGATCCATAAGAGAGCTTAGAGTGTCAGGCAGCTCTCGTGCAGCAAGTTCATCTTTTATACGAGAGTTGAGTCCTTCTAAAAAGATAGCTCTTAAAAAACCCGAATCCCATAGGAGTTCAGAAGACAGGGATTTGAATTTGATTATATAGTCTGGGAGTAGTTTAGTCCCTTGTTGGAGGTGTAGGAGAGCTGAACCAGCTATAGACTGGCGTGCAGGATCATCAAATATAGATTTGAAGAGAGTCAGAAAGCCAGGCAAGTCATTCAGGACTGCATCATTGCATTCCCATAATGGTGAAGCCCAAGCCAGGGCTTTCCCATCCAACAACGAAAAGATATACTTTGTTTGGTAATTGCTGTAGGGAAGTACAGTGGTTGTAAGGAGAAGTGCATACAGCACTGGTTTAGAAAGTCCCTACACAACAAGAAGTCTCCTGAAAAATGAGTAGGGGCAGGTAAAGGAACTGTAGTACGCCTAGTAATCACCAGGGCTGATGCACTCAAATCAGTAGTTAGAGAAGCATTCAGTCTGGTATTCAGCTGATTAAAGGAAGTAGTCAACAACTCCAAAGTTCTCTGTTGCTCCGAAATCCATTAGGCCAGGCCAGGAATGGCCTGTAAGGCTGAGAGCTGAGCAGGGTCCATCGAGTTAGCAATCTGTTATGTTTTAACTTGGTTTGTGGGCCCTTGGGTTGTGGAGAGAGCTGACTCCGCCCATAGGGAAGAGCCCTGTGAAGACTCTCCATGACAGGTGGGATCTCAGTAGAGATGGTCACAGGAGTCAGAATATTTATTATACAGCAAAGAGAAACCCGAGGAGCAGGTTGTAAACTCAGTCCTAGAATTAGCAGACCAGGAATGGATTCTCCTGTAGTGGTCCACAGGGCGGGGTAACCTGGGGAATCTTTGCTTCTTGAAATAGCTTGAGCATTGAACTCTGGTAGTGGTCCGCAATGCGGGGTAGGCCAGAGGTTGGTGTTGGCAATCGGTACAAGATAGCATAGATCCGGTAGTGGTCCGCAGAGCGGGGTAACCCAGAAAATTCTTGTTTCTAATGTAACTTGTTCATTGTACTCTGGTAGTGGTCCACAGCATGGGATAAGCCAGAGGTAGATGATGGCAAGTGGCACAAGACAGCATGGATCCATAGAGCAGGGTAACCCAAGGATCCCATACCATAGGATAGCGGAGGTAACGCAGAGTAGGTCTCGTACTCACAATGCAGTAGCGGAACTGTAAGGCAGCAGTGCAGATATGATGCAGGAGAACTCACTTAGCTGGAGAAGGTGAGACAGGCAGGAGCGGCTCTCTGAGGAGTGGATAGCCCCCGAGGAGTGGCTACCTGAGTCACTCAACCAGGAATCCTGGTGTAACGAAGCAAAGCATCTCAGAGAAAGGAAATAGCAAGATGGAATCCTTGCTAACTCACAGGTAGGAAAGCCCGGTTAGCTTAAATACATGAGGGCAGTGATGTCATGCGAAGGGGAGCCCCCGAGGTTCCTGCCATGATGTGCACAAGAAAGGGGCAGGTGCGTGCACGCGTGCCCTAGGTCACTCTGGGTTCAAGATGGCGACTGGAAACTTCCTCGCCGTCCCAGGAATGCCAAGGAGGTCGGTGAGCAGAGGCAGAGACACCCATCCTAGCCAGAATCGAGGTTACTGGGCAAACTGAGGTGAGCAGCACAGGTCGCAGCCATCTGTGACTGACGGGTGCAACACATATATGACAATTGTGCATGCACAATGTCCATGGAAGGCTTTAAAAATTCATCCCTAAAAGTATAATAGACAACAGATACATAGCTATGAAAACAGAAGTGCAAGCACTGGGCATACAATATAAACAAAGGTGAACTATCGTGTAAAAAAAAACAAAACAATAAAACAGATAACTGCCACAACCAGCATGACAGGCTCAGATATCATATGAAAGGAAACCTTCACGCACACAGAGAAAATGCCATGCAGGACAATAAGAGATATGGACTGAAATCTATTCATATACTACCCATAACATCTTCTGGAGTACTGTAAACCTCTGAGCCTTCTTTCAACCATTTGCGTACCATTGTATTAATGAATTTCCCCTTTTTGAATTCGAGAGAGAAGATGCCTCATCTCCACTGTTGAAATACATCCTGTTTCTCACAAGTCTCACAATTAGGAATTGCCTTTACAAAACTGCATAGTGAGAGGAATGCATAGGAAGAGGAATGGTCTGCAGAAATAGGGAGGTGATATTGCCCCTGATAAGGTCCATTGTGAGACCCCACTTGGAATATTGTGTACATTTCTGGAGACTGCACCTTTAAAAGGATAAAACAGAATAGAGTTGGTCCAGAGTGTGGCTAATAAAATGTTCAGTGATCTTTGTTCTAAAGCATGTGGGGATAGACATAAAGATCTAAACATTTATACTCTATAGGAAAGGTGAGATAGGGGAGATATAATAGAGACATTCAAATATCTCAAAGGTTTTCATGCATAGGAGATGAGCCTTTTTCAATGGAAAAGAAGCTCTAGAAGAAGGGGTCATAAGATTAGATTAAATGGGAATAGACTCAGAAGTATTAGGAAATATTTCTTTATAGAGAGGGTGGTGGATGTGTGGAACAGTCTCTCAGTAGAAGTGGTGGAGACAAAAAAAGTATCTGAATTCAACAAAGCATGGGATAAATGCAGGGGATCTCTAAGGAAGTGATGAGAATTATATTGTTAAATTAATTGGATGAGCAGATTGGACGAGCTATACGGTTTTTTTCTGCAGTCATGTTTCTATGTTTCTATGAAACAGGCAGGAAGAGGATTATGGTTTCCGTTCTACTTCAGCTAAGATGGTAACATATTTGAAGTATACCTTTGTGGCTCCAAGAGTATATCAATTCTTTTACAGTAAAAAAAAAACTACCACAATATAAATTCAATATTCAAAAATAAAGAACTTGCTTATTAAGGGGCGGATTTTAAGAGCTTTGCTCGCTGGTGCGCCTATTTTACATAGGCCTGCCGGCGCGCGCAGAGCCCCAGGACTCGCGTAAGTCCCGGGGTTTTCCGAGGGGGGCGTGTCGGGGCGTGTCGGGGGTGGGGCCGATTGGCGCGGCGTTTTCGGGGCTTGTCGGCGGCGTTTCGGGGGTGGGCCCGGGGGCGTGGTTTCAGCCCGGGCGGTATGGGGGCGTGGCCGTGCCCTCCGGAACAGCCCCCGGGTCACGTAAATCCCCCAACAAAGGTGGGGGGGGGGGGTTTAGACAGGGCCAGGGGGGTGGGTTAGGTAGAGGAAGGGAGGGGAAGGTGAGGGGAGGGTGTTAGCGAATTCACTCCGAGGCCGCTCCGATTTCGGAGCGGCCTTGGAGGGAACGGAGATAGGCTGCGCGAAATCGGTAGCCTTGCACGCGCCGATCCATGATTTTAGCAGATACGCGCGGCTCCGCGCATATCTACTAAAATCCAGCGTACTTTTGTTTGCGCCTGATGCGCCTACAAAAGTATGCGAGGGCGCCCTGTTTGAAAATCTACCCCTAAATGTTTAAGCATAATGCAGACTATTATAAATTGGATTCATTTATAACACTTCATTTTCACTGCTTCATCAATGTCCACCAATATAATTATTTGTCTGCATCTGAGAACTGCTGTAATGCAACAAAGTTTGCTTTTCATTGATTTTATTGATTGCAGACATAATAATAATATTCAATAAAATACAAATACTCATCTTTATAAAGACTCCAGAACTTGTTTACTTGCTTCTCTGCAATAGCCCAGGCCATTACATATCCACTTGACATGGCTCCATATTTTGAGATTACTAAATTTTCTCTGCATCAGGGGCATTGGTCTAGAGTTGGTGATCTTGATCTCAAGAAGGAAAGCAACTGTTTTATATGTCATAAAATTGACAAGGGCAATATACTGCTCTGTATTCAATCACTATTCTTCATGAAAGCTTCAAAATAATCTGTTATCTCAAAGAACTTAAATCCATTCAAACAAATGAGTTCCACTCAATGCCTTCATTAAAGCCAAAACGTTGTGCCATAAATCCAAAATTGCTCACATATATTCAACTGCTTGGAATAATCTCCCCCATATTAACACAAGGGTAAGGTTCAAGGACAGTCCACATATTCTTGAAAGCTATAATTTTCCATTATAATTCTTTTATACAATTTATCAAACCATCTACATTTCTGCAAACCCTATGGATAGCTTTTACCATGGTGTTTGCCAGAATAATCTAAACAAAACTAAATATGTGTTTGATTATTGCTCCATGGTAATAAACCAGCAAAAATTTGCACCTAATTTTTTTTTGTGGGTAATTTTTCAATACAAAACTGAGGGGGTCATTTTCTAAGGCTTATCACACGTGATAAGCCTCTATCGCTCATGATAAGTCTCTATCGCACGCGAAAAGTCCATTTTCACGTGCCATAGCTTGCTAGGGGCGGAGTCAAGACAGTGAGGGAAGGAGTCGGGGTGGTGAGGGGCGGACTCCGGGATGTCTTCGCTGGTGGTAATAAGGTTAGTAACCTTATCGTCGCCAGTAGTGCACTCAATAGCATCACCTTTCACGGTGGCGCTATTGGGTGAGAAAGCCGGCAGTGAAAACACCGCAGTGGTGCGAAGGCTGCTGGCTTCCGCAGGCCCCACTGGATTCACTATTCTGCGATAGAATGGGGTTTCCAGGCCTAAGCAGATAGTTTTTATTATTTAAAGCAACCTGAAAAAATGTTTCAACTGGCCAAACTCTGCCCTGGAAGCTTCTCCAAACATAAGATGGAAAAAAAGTACCCATGTTACTGTCATATGCAGTACTTTTGCCAAGTAGAGGGTGGGCAATAATAAAAAAGCTCATTTAAAACAATTTTTTACACACAGAAAAATTTATCAATTAGTACCCTCATTGTAGAAGATATTAAGCATAGGAACATTTTCGGCACAAGACAGATTTGGAGGAACTGACAGGGGAACTGACAATGCAATACCAGGCTATAACTTGTTAAGGAAGGACAGAGAGGATAGGAAAGGGGGAGGAGTGGCTCTTTATGTCAGAAACAATATCCAAGCATCTGAGCTGCCAGGAAGATGGGGCAAAGAAGAAGCACTATGGGCCAACCTAAAAAAAGATGGTGCATCCATTTTTATTGGAGTGGTTTACAGGCCTCCAAACCAAAAGGAAGAACTGGACAGAGATCTGGTTGAAGACATCCAAAAGATAGGAAAGAAGGGAGAAGTGGTGATCGTTGGAGAATTTAATATGCCAGATGTAGACTAGAGAATCCCATCTGCAGAATCTAATAATAGTAGAGAAATAGTGGATGCCCTGCAAGTAGCTTTGTTCAAACAAATAGTAATGGAATCCATGAGAGAAGAAGCTATACTCGACTTAGTGCTCACTAATGGAGATAATGTCTCTGATATCCAGGTGGGCACCCACCTCAGCAGCAGTGATCATCAAACGGTATGGTTTAATATCACAAAAAGGATACAGAAAAGAAGCACAAAGACCCGAGTTTTGCAGTTCAAAAACACGGACTTTGATGAAATGGAGAAGTACCTGGAGGAAGAACTAAAAGGCTGGGAGAACGAGAGAGATGTGGATCAACAGTGGACCAATCTAAAAGGAGCAGTTACCAAGGCAACTAATCTATATGTTAGAAAAGTAAAGAAAAGCAAAAGAAAAATGAAACCTCTCTGATTCTCAAAGGAGGTGGCTGACAAAATAAAGGCCAAAAGAACAGCGTTCAAGATACATAAAAGATCCCAAAGGGAGGAGCACAAAGAAGAATATCTGTTAGAACTGAGGGAGACGAAGACATTAATCAAGACAGCAAAAAGTCGTGGAAGAGAGGATTGCCAAGGACATGAAGAGAAGTGACAAAACATTTTTCAGATATATCAGTGAAAAGAGAAAAGTTCAAAGTGGTATAGTGAAATTGAAAGGTGGAAAGGATCAATGTGTGGAGAGAAACGAAGAAATGGCAGAAATATTAAACAAATACTTCAATTCTGTGTTCACTAAAGAGGACCCTGGAGAAGGACCATTGCTAGTTAACAAGAAACTGGAGGGGAGTGGAGTAGATGTAACTCCATTTATAGTAGAGAATGTATGGGAAGAGCTGGGGAAACTGAAAGTGGACAAAGCCATGGGGCCTGATGAGGTTCATCCCAGGATACTGAGGGAGCTCAGAGATATGCTGGCGGGTCTGCTGTGTGACCTGTTCAATAGATCCCTAGAAAGAGGAGTGGTGCCGAGTGATTGGAGAAGAGCGGTGGTGGTCCTGCTTCACAAGAGTGGGACCAGAGAAGAGGCTGGTAATTACAGACCAGTTAGCCTCACTTCGGTGAAGGGAAAAGTAATGGAGCCACTGTTGAAAGAGAGAATAGTGAACTATCTGCAGTCAGGAGAATTGCTGGACCAGAGGCAGCATGGATTCACGAGGGGAAGATCCTGTCAGACAAATCTGATTGACTTTTTTGACTGGGTAACCAAGAAATTGGATCAAGGAAGAGCACTCGATATCATCTATTTGGATTTCAGCAAAGCTTTTGATACAGTCCCGCATAGGAGACTGGTGAATAAAATGAGAAGCTTAGGAGTGAGTGCCAAGGTGGTGGCCTGGATTGCAAACTGGTTGATGGACAGAAGACAATGTGTGATGGTAAATGGAACTCTCTCTGAAGAGAGAGCGGTTTTAAGCGGTGTACCGCAAGGATCAGTGTTGGGACCGGTCCTGTTCAATATCTTTGTGAGCGACATTGCAGACGAGATAGAAGGTAAGGTTTGTCTTTTTGTGGATGACACTAAGATCTGCAACAGAGTGGACACGCCGGAAGGAGTGGAGAGAATGAGACGGGATTTAAGGAAGCTGGAAGAGTGGTCAAAGATATGGCAGCTGAGATTCAATGCCAAGAAGTGCAGAGTCATGCATATGGGGAATAGAAATCTGAATGAACTGTATTCAATGGGGGGAGAAAGGCTGATGTGCACGGAGCAGGAGAGAGACCTTGGGGTGATAGTGTCTAATGATCTGAAGTCGGCGAAACAATGTGACAAGGTGATAGCTAAAGCCATTAGAATACTGGGCTGCATAGAGAGAGGAATATCGAGTAAGAAAAGGGAAGTGATTATTCCCTTGTACAGGTTCTTGGTGAGGCCTCACCTGGAGTACTGTGTTCAGTTCTGGAGACCTATCTCCGAAGAGACAGACACAAGATGGAGGCGTTCCAGAGAAGGGCAACCAAAAAGGTGGAGGGTCTTCATCAAATGACTTATGAGGAGAGATTGAAGAATCTAAATATGTACACCCTGGAGAAAAGGAGGAGCAGAGGTGATATGATACAGACTTTCAGATACTTGAAAGGTTTTAATGATCCAAAGACAGTGACAAACCTTTTCCATCGGAAAAAAATCAACAGAACCAGAGGTCACGATTTGAAGCTCCAGGGAGGAAGAATCAGAACCAATGTCAGGAAGTATTTCTTCACGGTGAGGGTGGTGGATGCCTGGAATGCTCTTCCGGAGGAAGTGGTGAAGACCAGAACTGTGAAGGACTTCAAAGGGGTGTGGGATAAACACTGTGGATCCATAAAGTCTAGAGGACGTGAATGAAGAGTGGGTGGTTCGTGGGAATGACGGCTACTACCTGGAGATAATACCCTTATTCAATAAACATACACACAGTTAATGTGACTCCAACATTGCTCTAAGCTTCAACGGCAAGAATAAATGTGGAAAAAAGGATTTGCATTCACAAAAAAGCGGGGAGTGGCTTGCTTGTTACGGCGGTTGCTACCCCAGACCAAATAGGCCTGATACTTCACTTTCAATGCATATCCAGCATAGCTCTCTGCTTCAATGGCAGGGGAGAAAGACTGATACTTCATGCATATCCAGCAGGGCTCTCTGCTTCAATGGCAGGGGACAAAGACCGATACTTCACGCATATCCAGCATAGCTCTCTGCTTTAACGGCAGGGGAGAAAGACAGATACTTCATGCATATCCAGCATAGCTCTCTGCTTCAATGGCAGGGGAGAAAGACCGATACTTCACACATATCCAGCATAGCTCTCTGCTTAAATGGCAGGGGAGAAAGACCTATACTTCACACATATCCAGCATAGCTCTCTGCTTCAATGGCAGGGGGGAAAGACCAATACGTCACGCTTATCTAGCATAGCTCTCTGCTTCAACAGCAGGGGGAATGAAGAAAAGTGGATCTATATACAGACAACAACCAACAAGGACTGAATTACATAGTCTGTATAAACAAATAAGCATGGGTGTAGCTTGCTTGTTGCGGTGGTTACTACCCCTAACTAATTAAGCTAGATATTTCACTTAGATGCAGTTCCAACACTGCTCTCTGCATTAATGGTGGGGGTGGAAGGGGAATAGAACCAAAAGGTTACTAAGAGCCAAGAGAAACAGATAAGTATGAGAAAAAAAAAGTATGGGGCTTGCTGGGCAGACTGGATGGGCCATTTGGTCTTCTTCTGCCGTCATTTCTATGTTTCTATGTTTTATTTCTATAAGAGAGCATGAGTGAGTGTTTGACTAGGGTCCACCTGATGAGAACTCTTATCTTCCAGTTGTGTGATAAGTTGTAAGGATGCCTGGACTCCTGTATTCAACATCCTTGCAGTTTATCTATTGAGCTTAAAGTCAAGCCATTTATGCATTATCTGGCTAATGGCTAATGCCATTGACTTCTTTCATACAGTGGAATTAATCATCTGGCTCCAGATGTGTCTACTCATTTTTGGATGTCTTGCTTTCTCTACATGCCTAACTTCATCTTTGTAATAAACAGGAGAGGCAGGAGTTACAAAGAGGCTTCCATAAGATATCTCATTTCCTTAATATAAGAAAGGCTAATTACTGCACTAACATTGACCTGGTTCCTCCACAAATCTAAGAATGGAAGCCATTTACCAGAACAACAAATATTATCACAGACTAAACAATCAGGTGTGCTGTGATAATCAGTTGTTGATGAAAGACATAGTAGTCAAGTTTCCTGGTTCCTATTATGATGCCTATATATAGTGTACACTTCCAATGCAGGTTTGACAGAAGCATGAAGAAGTATAGATTAGAACAACTTTACTTGTTACATAGACACTAGAATCACATAAATTGTGGACTTTGAAAATGTTTTTTCGTTATAGAGAAAAGTTCTTCCTTGGTTCTACAATACAAATTTTTGCTGATGTCTGATGTGAAACTCAACTGAGGAAGAAATTATTTTGAAGAAAAAGCATTATGTTGGCTATTGATGCCACATTCATGCTTCACTTTCCATGTAAATATAGATATGTGCTTTCAGGTCCCAAACTACTGGAAGCTGTGACTAGCTCTTCCCACTGAATATTATCATCTAGCTCTTATCTGTGAGTGATATCATCTAGAGTTTCTATATATAAAAAAATCCAAATGGAAATAAAAGCACTAATGTGAACTGTTCACATTAAAATATAATACTTTATTTGCAAATTACCCATATTAAAAGAAACGAGCAGTTTCTAATCTAAACTTAACTTATGTATCCTTATATATATATGTTTTGTATTTGTGCAAGTTGTCATATTTCACAATGTGCATCTTATACAACAAAGAACAATGATAATATCATGATGTAGTTAATCATCATAAATTATGTACACATACATTTTACACAAAGCGACAGAAATACCATAAATGTGTAATGACTTATTTCTGAAATCCTCACTAATCACAGAAGAGCTAATAATAATAATATATGACACTCACTTTCTAACCAGAAACATTGAAAACCCTAATCAAAGTGTCGACATTCATATACACACTCACATTCACACAGTGTAAGTGAGTCTAATGAACTGTTATACGTGGTTTCCCGGGGCTGATATGTATATAACATAGGCAGCATTTCCTTTATTTCAGTGTTTCTTTGATTCCTCCATATTGAGGCTTATTAATGGATATGACAATTTGTTGTGTTTAATTTCCATTTTTCTATACTATTTCTATAGTTTTGATTAATAAGGCTGTAAAATTAATTAAATAAATAAAAAAAATGGATGAAAAAGATAGTTCATAATCTTATAGCTAAGTTGTGCTGCAACCATGCCTTTCAGGGCAAAAAAAAAAATCATCAATGGCTTGATAAATATCCAAAACTAACATTCATTTTAAAACAGGATACTAATCAAACATTCACACTTGTGAAAAGAGTTATCAACTCGAGAACCCCAACAGTTCATCAAATAAAACAACAGTTCCTCAAATACCGCAATAAGGCCTTTGTTCCAGCCATGTAAGGCTTCTTCAGAGGGACTAAATGTATTACTCTCATACAATGACTTATTTTATGATGTCCATTTTCTCTTCAGCATGCAAGGGTAAAGCTAAAAATGGGCTTATTCATCATATTCACATTATGGAAGCCACAGAATTAGCTTATTCATGATTTGAAATAAAAAAAAGTATCCTAATAATTAGCAAAAATTATTTAAGACGACTTAAGACCCCACTCTCATACCTGAGCGGACCAGAGACCTGCTTTCCAATTTTGCAGTATTTTTTTCATATGTTTTCTGATTTATTCACTATGACTATTCCCCTCATCCCTACCTAATTCCTAATTGTTTCCATAGTTTCTCTGTAAATGTTACAAAATGTTTTCTTTTGTGGTTATTGTTTATTGTGCTCTGTTCTAAGGACCAGAGTGTGGGAAAGGGAATATCCCAAGTGGAAAAAGGGAAGTAATCAGGTGGACACAGATCTCATCTCAGTGGCTATTCAGTAACCATCAACCTCTACTCTGTCTGCTTTTCCCCACGGGGACAGGTAGGGTTCTTTTTTTTTATGTGGCTCACCTCCTCCCTTGGTGGCAATGTATCTGTATTACCTTAGGGGAAGATATACACATGTATTGAGGGGACAATAAGTGAAGAGATTTATGCAGGTAAATCTGTGTTTATTCATGTAAAATCAGGCTGTTTATTACCACTCCCCCTCCCCCTTTACTGCAGATTAAAGTACACACACATTTACAGCATACATTATTTTACTTGCCCAAAATAATAAGTGGAGTAAAACAGGGAAAAGAAATTACACACAGAGATTGTATAATCAATCTCAATATATCATTTCCTCCATGTACTTTTATGCAGGCACAAAAGTAGGGTAGTACATTGTACCTGCAATCTGGGAATTGGTCACATTTCCAAAAGGGAAACGCATTAAAATGAGTCCCCATGGGATTGTATCCTATGCAGAGAGTTTGATTGTCTCCTTATTACAGCTACGTCTATAGAAAGAAAAATCAAAGCTCCCGAGTTAAAATATTCAACATTGCTGAGTTAAAAAACAGTCTCCCCTCTAAATTCCAGTCCACAATGAACCATTTCTCTACTGATTCTAAACATCCATAAGGCATCAAAAACTCTCTTAGCAGAAATTATTACCTTACCTGCTTCTTCATCTACGTTCAATAAAAACCATTGTTTATCATATCCAAAATCCTCCCCACACCACACATACAAACTGCACCCCCACCCTTTTCTGTAGGACTGCAAATTATCATGGTTCATTCTTCTCACAGAAGAAGACTCTGCAGAGCCTGTAGCCAAAAAAATAGCTACTCTCATTATTACACACTACTCAATGCCTGAGGACAGAAACTGCTTTCTGGTTTGTAAGGTTATTTAAGTTGAGAAAAGTATGGCACAATGATTATCTATAGCTGTCTACAGTAGTCAGCAGGCAGTCAAACTATTCCAGGAGCCCTGCTGTTAGGGGACCAATTCAAAGCAGTTGTCAGTTCATTAAAAGATGTGGCTCTCCCCAGCTGTTCTTTCTAGCAATTGCTGATCTTGAGCAAAATCTTGAAGGCTTGAATTTAGCAACATCCAAGATTTCTGCCCCCCCAAACTCTCAGAATATAAACATATACAACTTCTTTGACTCTCTTTCAAGTTCATTGATCTCCTTTTCATTTGATTCCTTCCAGCTGTGAATCTCCTTTTCTTCAGAAGATTTTTACTGAAGCTCAAAAAGTGTATTATGAAGGTGCATCCATCTGTGTCACCATCTGAAAGTTAGATCTTACTAGTGTATGCCGCACTCTGTGTTTAAGATATCTGCCAGCAAGCTTTTTGTATATTTTAGGTCATCATGTAAGCTAACATGAAGTGTCATAAAATCCTACTTCATTTCTGTCTTATTTTGCTTTATAGTGTTAGAAAACATAATAAGTTTTCTGCTAGGAAAACATTTTATATTTCCGCATTCATCCATGACTTTAGAGATTCACAGCCCTTTTCAGTTGTCCAATCTGATCAAAAAAATAAAAACACCAGGTGTACCTGTGCAGAGGAAATGAAGGTGATATAATTACTATGCTAATCAATAGAAATTATTTTGGCATTTAGGACTCATTTCATCCAATGTAAGGCAGAAAAGGAGACCATAGGGGTAGATTTTAAAAGGAGCATGCACAGTGTACATGTGCATGCGCTACCTGGTACGCACACATGTACACCCGAAATTGGCGTGGCCTGTGAGGGAACTTCCCTTCCCCCTAGCCTGACCTCCCCACCCTTTCCCCTAACCTTTCCCTCCCCCAGCTCTACTCTAACCCCCCCTGACTTTTGTCTTACCTTTTGCGCCTGCCTCTTGGCAGGCGCAAGTTGTGTGCCCCGGCAGCCTGCCAGCATGCGATCCTCTGACACAGTGGCAATGGCCGCTATGTTGGAGGCCTCTGGCCCTGCCCCTGCTCCACCCCAGGACTGCCCCATAACCGCCAACACCCTGCCCCCAGACCACCCCTTTTAGTAAAGCCCCAGGACTTACACGCGTCCCGGGGCTTTACGCGCAACGCCGGGCCTTTTTAAATAGGCCTGGCACACGTAACCCCATCTACGCGTGTAAATCCACTGAATTTACGTGCGTAGAGCTTTGAAAATCCGGCCCACTGTGAATAGCTATTTTGGGAAATCATTGATTTTAAACAAAATCTAAGCTGGAATAGATGCTAAGCAGGAGACTTAACAACAGCACATTTGGCCCACCCTACTATGAACCATAAAGATGTCCCTGGCCAGATTGAAAAGTAAAATGGATAAACTAATCTGGCTAGTTTTGGATGGATATTGAATAGTGCACTATTGAATATGGCTGGCTATCTTAAAGATAGCTGGATAGTTTTCTCTGGCTAACTTTAGGAGTGCTTATGGCATGATCAGAGATAATCAAATATGTTATCTGGCTAACTATGAATATCAAAGTTACTAGATAATTTATCCAGCTAATCTAACTGTGCCCAGAAATGCCCCCAGAATGCCCTTATATTAATTGGCTAAATTATAGTTGGATAAAATATCCAATTAAAGTTTAACTGGATAAGTATCCAATATAACTCACAAGCTATCCAGTTAAATGCTGCTGAATATGGACCCCAAAATGTCCTGTGCGCACACCGATGTACATGCGTCAATGTGTACCCACATGCCCTTTTGAAAGTTACTGTCTTAGAGCAGTGATAAATGGATCCATTCTAATGTTGGTAAGGTAATAATTTGGTATGCTTCAGGGTTTGGTGCCTAGAGCCAACTCTTTTCAATATCTTCATTAGTAACATTGCAGAAGAGCTGGAGGAGAAAATGTACTTCTTTTCAGATTATACAAAAATCTGTATCAGAGTAGCCATACTAAAAGGAGTGGGAAGAAATGAAAGGGGACTTGAAAACATATGAAGAACAGTCAAGGGTTTGGAAGCTTAGCTTCAATGTAACAAAAATTGAAAATAATACATCTAGAGTACAAAAATCCATTAGCCATTTATCAATTAGGAAGACAAGGGCTGTCAATGTTAAACAGGAAGGAGACTTAGATGATCTGAAGTTTGACAGTTAAGTAATAAAGCAACAGGAAAAGCTAACTGATGCATTAGTAAAGATATCATCAGTAGGATAAAGGAGGTACCATTGCTCTTATACAAGTCACTGGTAGGACCCCACTTTCAGCAGTCTGTTCATTTCTGGAGGCTGCATCTTTGTAAGGAGGTTGAGGGGTAATTTCAAAGAGTACAAAGTCTAGTATTTACCCACAGATTTTATGCTAATGTTTAAAGCAAAAATATGAGTGTATGTTTGCTTTAAAAATTATCTTGGGAAAACTACTCACACACCTGCTAATATGCACGAGAATTTCTCCTTGCAAAATTTTACATGCATACTTCTTTAAATTGAAGAACTGCAATTGTAATTTATTATTTGATTATTGTAACTTATTGCATCAGTAAATCATAGCGATGTACAATAACATTTTTAAAAACTACTAAAATCAAATAAGCATACAAATAAACTCAAAATGGTAAAAATATTAAATTAAAAATTATCAAAAGTAATATGCACATAACAGCACCCAAAAAACAATATAAAAAGAATAAAAATAAATACAACAATATGAGGTGAATCTTAGCCAAAAGCAAACATGTGTGTGTATTTGCCAGTGCACACACATGGATGAGGCGATTTCATAACATATGCACGTATATGTATATGTGCACATGTTATAAAATTTGCTATACATGTGTACATGATTTTATATTGATGTGTGCATGTGCATGCAAATGCCGTCTTGAGCATGTAAGTGGGGAGAATTTTAGAAGCTATGCGCTGATGCAATAGTCTTTTTTCCCAATTCACTCCCAGTTCACCCCAGCAAAGGAGAGGTCATAAGAACATAAGAACATGCCATAGTGGGTCAGACCAAGGGTCCATCAAGCCCAGCATCCTGTTTCCAACAGTGGCCAATCCAGGCCATAAGAACCTGGCAAGTACCCAAAAACTAAGTCTATTCCATGTTACCGTTGCTATTAATAACAGTGGCTATTTTGAAAAGTCAACATAATTAATAGCAGTTAATGGACTTCTGCTCCAAGAACTTATCCAATCCATTTTTAAACACAGCTATACTAACTGCACTAACCACATCCTCTGCCAACAAAATCCAGAGTTTAATTGTGCATTGAGTAAAAAAGAACTTACTCCGATTAGTTTTAAATGTGCCACATTCTAACTTCATTGAGTGCCCCCTAGTCTTTCTATTATCCAAAAGAGTAAATAACTGCTTCACATCTACCCATTCTAGACTTCTCATGATTTTAAACACCTCTATCATATCCCCCCTCAGCCGTCTCTTCTCCAAGCTGAAAAGTCCTAATCTCTTTAGTCTTTCCTCATTGGGGAGCTGTTCCATTCCCCTTATCATTTTGGTAGCCCTTCTCTGTACCTTCTCCATCGTAATTATATCTTTTTTGAGATGCGGCGACCAGAATTGTACACAGTATTCAAGGTGTGGTCTCACCATGGAGCGATACAGAGGCATTATGACATTTTCCGTTTTATTCACCATTCCCGTTCTAATAATTCCCAGCATTCTGTTTGCTTTTTTGACTGCCGCAGCACACTGAACCGACGATTTCAATGTGTTATCCAATATGACGCCTAAATCTCTTTCTTGGGTTGTAGCACCTAATATGGAACCTAACATTGTGTAACTATACCATGGGTTATTTTTCCCTATATGCATAACCTTGCACTTATCCACATTAAATTTTCATCTGCCATTTTGATGCCCAATTTTCCAGTCTCACAAGGTCTTCCTGCAATTTATCACAATCTGCTTGTGATTTAACTACTCTGAACAATTTTGTAACATCTGCAAATTTGATTACCTCACTCGTCGTATTTCTTTCCAGATCATTTATAAATATATTGAAAAGTAAGGGTCCCAATACAGATCCCTGAGGCACTCCACTGCCCATTCCCTTCCACTGAGAAAATTGTCCATTTAATCCTACTCTCTGTTTCCTGTCTTTTAGCCAGTTTGCAATCCACGAAGGACATCGCTACCTGTCCCATGACTTTTTACTTTTCCTGGATGCCTCTCATGAGGAACTTTGTCAAATGCCTTCTGAAAATCTAAGTATGCTACATCTACCAGTTCACCTTTATCCACATGTTTATTAACTCCAAAAAAGTGAAGCAGATTTGTGAGGCAAGGCTTGCCTTGGATAAAGCCATGCTGACTTTGTTGCATTAAACCATGTCTTTCTATATGTTCTGCGTGGAGGTAAGAGTGAACTGGAACACACAAACAGACTGGAGCTGCATGGAGGTAAGTGTGAATTGGAACACAGGAACAAACTGGAGCTGCGTGGAGGCAAGAGTAAACTGGAACACAAACAGACTGGAGTTGCATGGAGGTAAGAGTAAACTGGAACACACAAACAGACTGGAGCTGCATGGAGGTAAGAGTAAACTGGAACACAGGAATAGACTGGAGCTGCGTGGAGGTAAGAGTGAACTGGAACACACAAACAGACTGGAGCTGCATGGAGGAAAGAGTAAACTGGAACACACAAACAGACTGGAGCTGCATGGAAGTAAGAGTGAACACAGGAACAGACTGGAGCTGCATGGAGGTAAGAGTGAACACAGGAACAGACTGGAGCTGCATGGAGGTAAGAGTAAACTGGAACATAGGAACAGACTGGAGCTGCGTGGAGGTAAGAGTAAACTGGAACACAGGAACAGACTGGAGCTGCATGGAGGTAAGAGTAAACTGAAACACAGGAACAGGCTGGAGCTGCGTGGAGGTAAGAGTAAACTGGAACACAGGAACAGACTGAAGGTAAGCATGAAACTGGACAAAAGCTATGGCCCAGACAGACTAGGACAGGACAAGACAGAACAGGACAAGGACACCACAAAACAGGGAACATAAAGCCCAAAGGCAACAATGCAGAAAGGCCCCAAGAGGCAAGACAGAAAAAGGCCTAGAGTCAGGAAGAGACCAAGGGAGGCCTTAGGAGTAGTTTTGGACAGAGCTGAAGGCTGAGAGGCCACAAGTCAGAGACAAGGAAGGCTGAGAACAGAAGGCAAAAATGTTAAAGGACAAGGCAAGGCAAAACAGAAGTCAGAAGGCCCGGAGTCCATGATGCAAACAAAGAAAGGCCGGGTAAGAAGGTGAGAGGAGCTTGGCCAGCTAGGGAAGAGTGCTCAAGGAGGTTCCCTGGTAGAGCGGAGGCTATAGGACTGGCTGAGGCAAGAATCCAGGAAGTTGCTGGAGAGTACACGGCTCACTAGAGTGCTCTGGTGGAGGGGAGACTGCAGCAATAAGTACAGGTATTTTTCCTCGCAAAATGTTTGTGCATATCATTTAATGAGCAATTTTTAGGTTGTCCGCTTTGAGACAAAGCCCATGAGTATATTTTACTTGAAGATTTTCTACCAAGTTTGAAAGAAAAATTGCAAAAACTTCTTTTTATCTGCCATGGAGGAGGACAGTTTTCGGCCTTTGATTTTACCAAATTAACTGCTTTGCTAACCAGATAAAATCTTTGGAAAATTGTCTTCAGGGACATTAACCAACAGTTCACAACAAAAAAATACTAAAGCAAAGAAAATTGTATTCAATGTTAAAGAAAAGAAAAAATTTGAAAACCAGAAGAGCCGCAATGACTATATATGGTTTTCTCCTTTGGCAGAGTACCTGTGTATGTACCACATGTATTATGCATTCCTTTAATACTTAAGATCTCAAAGTATTTTCAGGTCTATGTATAATAAAATAAGGTATTCATCTAATAATGTTAATGTGAACTGTAGGCCCTGTGGCAAAGACCCTTCCCTGCTGTTATGTCTGATGATGACTAGTATAGTCATAGTTGTGGCATAAAAATGATGGGGAGCTTCAGATGTTGCACAGAATACACAGCCCATATCTTGTTCCCAGCTGGGTCTTCAGCAAGAACATGGGCCCTCAATTCACCCATCACTGTTTCCCATGTTCTGGAGGGAAGGCAGGGATATATTAAAGGAATTGATTCTACTTATAAGTGACAAATTGTGAAAGTTTTATTTAATTAACACTTCTATTTTCATTCATTTCTGGTAGCTTAACGCAATGTCTACTAAGCAAGTAACTGAATACAATCAATTAAATATTATCTGTTTCCTCTTTCCTTTTAAGATAATACCTCCATGGAACTAGCTCCTTCTGAGAGGATAGGATCACCTTGCTGGTGGCTGAAAGGAATCAGTAAGTTTTTTGCTTGGGAAATTTTCTTTGGGAATATTATTTAGTGTGTTTCTGTGTGTTTTTGCTTTTAATAGTAAGGCAGGAAATAAACTGAAGTTAGACTGTTTGTATTTTTAAATAGTCAGTCAGTAAAGCAGATAATAAGCAGTAGTTAGTGTGTTTATTTTTAATAGTCTGTAAGGCAGCAGAAGTTAGAGTGTTTGTATATAAAAAAAAAAAGGAGCCAGAAGCTAGAAATAAGCTAGGAGCAGTGTATACCTAAGTAAAAAGGTTGAAAAGTTCAGTTCAGTTACTCACCTTGGAAAGTATTGAGGTACTGTGATTTGGTTTGATTAGATACCAACATTTGTTAATCAGAGCAGTGAGTCACTCTGGCTGACTAACTGAAGTTAGACTGTTTGTATTTCCCAACCCACCCACCCCTAGCTCATCCTTTAATTTATAGGCAGGTGCCACTTTCACAAAAAAAAAACAAAAAACAAAAAAACAACTGAACAAATTTAAGATGAAGGCAGCAGTCCAGCAGCAAGAGGGAGGCTTCCCAGTCTTTTGCATCGAGTGTCACATGTATGATTTTTTTACCCACCGGTGAGAAATTGTACATGTGCATGCAATGCAAAGAGCTCCTATCTCTCAGAGAATGAGTTTGATCTCTGGAGGCTAGAGTGGCAGACCTGGAGGAGCTGAGGCAGACAGAGAGGTTTATAGATGAGACCTTCAGGGACATAGTAGCCAAGTCCCAACATCAGATTGGCAGTCCTGGTGCTGACTTGGAGGAAGAAGGTCTCATGATCAGAGAGCATTGACCTGGTGCAGCAGGAAAGGATCCTGCAGCAAGGACCTGCTCTCCAGGATGTGGATTTTAGACAGTGCTGGGGAGGTACATGTGGACACCAAGGACATAGGAAAATGAGGGAGGGATGTTCTGGAAGCCAAATTTAGGCAACTAGGTAGAAAGCTTAAATCCAGAACCTCCAGGGTAGCATTCTCTGAAATGCTCCCTGTCCACGCGCAGGTCACCAGAGGCAGGCAGAGCTCCAGAGTCTCAATGCGTGGATGAGACGATGGTGCAAGGAAGAGGGATTCAGTTTTGTTAGGAACTGGGGAACCTGTTGGGGAAGGGGGAGTCTCTTCCAAAGGGATGGGCTCCACCTTAACCAGGGTGGAACCAGACTGTTGGTGCTAACCTTTAAAAAGGAGATAGAACAGCTTTTAAACTAGAACAAAGGGGAAAGCTGACAGTCGCTCAGCAGCACATGGTTCGGAGTGAGGTATCTTCAGAGGATACTAATGATGTATTAGAATTAGGACATCCCGACAGAGAGGTTCCAATAATAAGACAAGTAGTCCAAGTGCCTTTAACTAAAAACTCATCTGAGCTAAACAATTCTAACTTATCCCTATCAATTAATAAGCAGAAGGAAAATACAAAGAAAAAATAAACTTTGGAATGTTTGTATGCTAATGCCAGAAGTCTAAGAAGTAAGATGGGAGAATTAGAATGTATAGCAGTGAATGGTGACATAGACTTAATTGGCATCTCAGAGACATGGTGGAAGGAGGTCAACCAATGGGACAGTGCTATACCGGGGTACAAATTATATCGCAATGACAGAGAGAAGCACCCGGGAGGTGGTGTGGTGCTTTATGTCCGGGATGGCATAGAGTCCAACAGGATAAACATCCTGCATGAGACTAAATGCATAATTGAATCTTTATGGGTAGAAATCCCTTGTGTGTTGGGGAAGACTATAGTGATAGGAGTATACTACCATCCACCTGGTCAAGATGGTGAGACGGACAATGAAATGCTAAGAGAAATTAGGGAGGCTAACCAAATTGGTAGTGCAGTAATAATGGGAGATTTCAATTACCCCAATATTGACTGGGTAAATATATCATCGGGACATACTAGAGAGATAAAGTTCCTAGATGGAATAAATGACAGCTTTATGGAGCAATTGGTTCAGGAACCAACAAGAGAGGGAGCAATTTTAGATCTAATTCTCAGTGGAGCACAGGATTTGATGAGAGAGTTAATGGTGGTGGGGCCGCTTGGCAATAGTGATCATAATTTTTATTTATTTATTTAGATTCTTTTTTATACCGAAGTATAGCAGGCAGCCATCACTCCGGTTTACAGTTTAAACAACTTAATACACAAAAACACATTCGAGTAACACATATTAAAAACAGTTAACAGTTAACAAGTTACATTTTATATTTATACATTTAATATGATCAAATTTGAATTAATGACTGGAAGGGGGACAGTAAGCAAATCCACGGCTCTCATGCTAAACATTCAAAAGAAAAACTTTGATAAAATGAGAAAAATTGTTAGAAAAAAACTGAAAGCAGCAGCTACAAAGGTAAAAAGTGTGCAATAGGCGTGGTCATTGTTAAAAATTACCATCCTAGAAGCACAATCCAGATGTATTCCACACATTAAGAAAGGTGGAAAGAAAGCAAAATGATCACTGGCATGGTTAAAAGGGGAGGTGAAGGAAGCATAAGCGTTGGCAAGTTAAATGTAAGACATTGATAAGACAAGCTAAGAGAGAATTTGAAAAGAAGTTGGCCGAAGAGGTAAAGACTCACAGTAAAAACTTTTTAAAATATATCTGAAGCAGAAAGCCTGTGAGGGAGTCAGTTGGACTGTTAGATGATCGAGGGGTTAAAAGGGCAATTAGAGAAGATAAGGCCATCACGGAAAGATTAATTGATTTTTTTGCTTCAGTGTTTACTGAAGAGGATGTTGGGGAGATACCTAATTTGGTGAAGGTTTTCATGGGTGATGATTCAGATGGACTGAACCAAATCACTGTGAACCTAGAAGATGTGGTAGGCCTGATTGACAAACTGAAGAGTAATAAATCACCTGGACTGGATGGTATACACCCCAGGGTTCTGAAGGAACTAAAAAATGAAATTTCAGACCTATTAATAAAAATGTGTAACCTATCATTAAAAACATCCATTGTACCTGGAGACTGGAGGGTGGCTAATATAACCCCAATATTTAAAAAGGGCTCCAGAGGAGATCTGGGAAAGTACAGACCAGTTAGCCTGACTTCAGTGCCAGAAAAATAATGGAAATTGTTCAAAATATCAATATCACAGAACATATAGAAAGACATAGTTTAATGGAACAAAGTCAGCATGGCTTTACCCAAGGCAAGTTTTGCGACACAAATCTGCTTCATTTTTTTGAAGGAGTTAATAAACATGTAGATAAAGTTGAACTAGTAGATGTAGTATATTTGGATTTTCAGAAGGCATTTGACAAAGTTCCTCATGAGAGGCTTCTAGGAAAAGTAAAAAGTCATGGGATGGGTGGTGATGTCCGTTCGTGGCTTACAAACTGGCTAAAAGACAGGAAACAAAGAGTAGGATTAAATGGACTATTTTCTCAGTGGAAGGGAGTGGGCAGTGGAGTGCCTCAGGGATCTGTATTGGGACCTGTACTTTTCAATATATTTATAAATGATCTGGAAAGAAATACGATAAGTGAGGTAATCAAATTTGCAAATGATACAAAATTGTTCAGAGTAGTTAAATCACAAGCAGATTGTGATAAATTGCAGGAAGACCTTGTGAGACTGGAAAATTGGGCATCCAAATGGCAGATGAAGTTTAATGTGGATAAGTGCAACATATAGGGAAAAATAACCCATCCTATATGTTAGGTTCCATATTAGGAGCTACCACCCAAGAAAAAGATCTAGGCGTCATAGTGGATAAAACATTGAAATTATCGGTTCAGTGTGCAGCGGCAGTCAAAAAAACAAACAGAATGTTGGGAATGATTAGAAAGGGAATGTTGAATAAAATGGAAAATGTCATAAATAGCATTGCCCTGATTTCTTACTGTAGATTTACCATGGCAAATTCGATTTGGTTTTTTTTTTTTTTATAATTTCCTCCCTCTAATCCTTTCTTTTTTAACCACCTTTCTGGTCCCTCTGTTCTTTTTCCCCTTCCCTCTCCTCTCCTCTTCCTCTCTCATAATTTTCACTCAGTGCTCCCATGCGCTATTTTCTCTCGATACTTCCATGTGTTATTTAATTTTTAATTTTTAATCCATTTTTTTTGTTTTCCTGTAAGGCATCTGGTAAAGATGAACAATTCAAACTCTATGTTTTATTATTGTTCCAACAGGTTTTCATGTTTTGATGTTCTTTGTTACATGTAATGCTTTTTCAAGCAAGTTTTAATTGTTCAATGTAAACCGATTTGATTTGCATCTAATGCAAGAAGACCGGTATATAAAAAACCAAAATAATAATAATAATAATAATAAAAAATCATGAGAGGTCTAGAACGGGTTAATGTGAATCAGTTATTTACTCTTTCAGATAATAGAAAGACTAGGGGGCACTCCTTGAAGTTAGCATGTGGCACATTTAAAACTAATTGGAGAAAGTTCTTTATCACTCAATGCACAATTAAGCTCTGGAGTTTGTTTCCAGAGGATGTGGTTAGTGCAGTAAGTGTAGCTGTGTTTAAAAAAAGATTGGATAAGTTCTTGGAGAAGTCCATTACCAGCTATTAATTAAGTTGACTTAGAGAATAGCCACTGCTATTATTAGCAACAGTAGCTGGGATAGACTTAGTTTTTGGGTACTTTCCAGGTACTTGTAACCTGGATTGGCCACTGTTGGAAACAGGATGCTGGGCTTGATGGACCCTTGGTCTGACCCAGTATGGCATGTTCTTATGTTCTTACACTACTTTTTTCATGTGTTTAAATTTTAAGAATGGATTCTTTGTGTCTATGTTATTGTTTCTTTGCAGAAGCTTGTAATGTTTTGAGAATTAAGAAGATTGCAAACCCTGTTTTGATTTTTCTTAATTTCCCCAATGTTTATTTATCTTTCTTTCTATTTCTGCTCCTCCATCTCTTCTATTCCCACCTTTTACTTATTTTTCTTCCTCTCTGTTTCTCTTCTTTTCTCTTTTCTTTGCCTTGTGTGTATGAACCTTTTTCCTGTTGTCTCCCTTCCTTTCCTAATCCCCTTCTTTGTAAGTGAAATGTTTATGTATACACACTTCATTCAGATTAGCAGTTCATGGGCATGGCTTGGGTTCATGGCTTTGGTTTGAGGATTCTGTAGACAGGTTCTGGATGTGGAAGCTTTGGTTGCTAGCTATCAATGCTCAGGTTTGAAGCTCGTGTACACAGGCTGGAATTCCTGAGGCTGGGTTGGTGGCTCTCTTCTCCCTGCTACCTACACTTTGCAAAACCAATAAAGTTTTCTGTCTTCCATACACTGAGAATCTTCTAAAATCTATGAGTTCCCTGAGTGAGATGTCCTTGATGGCTTGTTGGACTCGTCATTCTAACTAAACAAATAAAAGAATTATCAAGGGGACCCTACTCTAGGTAGAAATACTCATGATCAGATTCTGTTTTCCACATTCACACCTTTGCTACTGCTCTCACAATGGATTTGTTACACTTCTTTTTCTTTGTTGCTCTTATTCCCTGACTTCGATCTAGCTCCTCTTTTCCCATTTTTACCCTTGATGCTGTTTGAAAAGTGTTCTATCCCTTGAGACTTATTAGGACAGATTTCTCTTTAGCATGACCCACTATGATGCCATCATTTTTATTTATAGTTTGCACTACATTTTGAGAGCAAGAGTCCTTCTCAGGTCAGGGCACATAAGAGGACGAATGTTATCAAGTGAGTTATTTACATCCTCTGCCAAAATAGGGGTAAACACTCTCTTTCTCTCCCTCTTTCTTTTCCGCTGTGTGTCAGCTGATTCCCAGCACATTTACAACTCTTTGGTCATCTTTGCTGTCTCCAGTCAGTCATTTCAGACTCGCACCCTTATCTGAAAGATTTGTGTAAATACTTGCAACATAGCATAGTTTTCTCTTTACACTAGCCTGAACACTTTTACCTTAACTGGAATCTTATAGCTAAAATAACTCATACACTTTCATTCCATTAGCTGATGCAATATCCATGCAGGAAAAATGGGTGCTCATGATTGATATCCCGCTTTCCTAACATGAGCCCAGCCACCTCTTCCGGGCACGTGATGCAGTAGGGAAATGAGCTGCTGCATTAAAAAGGAGGCACTAAGGGAAATTTTGTGTCTTAAGTGCCTCCTCGGCATTGGGTGCCCAGGAGAAGAGGCTGAGCAGAGATAAGGAAAACAGACATTCAATTTTACGAGTGTCTGTTTTCCTAACCCGTGCACGGCCACAGATTAGGAAAATGGGCGCTCATAAATTGAGCGTCCATTTTCCTAACTTCACCGCCATCAAGGCATTTTTTTTTCACATTGCTGCTTTCTGTGGTTCCTCTGACTTAATATCACCACAATATTAAGTCAGAGAATCCACAGAAAAGCAGTATTTTCTGCTTTTCTGTTCAACTTTTGTGGCTCCTCCAAACTTAATGCCAGCTCTGGGGCTTGAGTTAATTTTTGAGGGTTAAAATGTGCACGTCGGACACACAGTTATTTTTCACATCATGCTAATAGCTAATAGATTCATCACATGACATTTACATGTGATGAGTGCTATTAGCTACCTCCTGGTTTGGACGTGCATTTTAGATATGTTGATCCCCTTATTACATCAGGGTTATGGATGCGCGACCAAAACGCATGTATAACTGCGGATTAACCTGTGCACTAGCCTGAGTGCATGGTATTGCATCAGCCTGTATGTGTTTCCCACTGTTCTTCCTTTCCCAGGTGTTTTTTTCTCAATTTTTCCTGGCTTTTGAGCAGAGTTCAGGAACAGCCTGCTCAGTAGAAATCCACGCATTGCTCTGACTAAATTCTAATACTCAAGAAAACAAATGAACCCAAATCATGGAGAAAACAATTATACTAAATAACGAACCATCAAAATAATAAAGTGAAGAAAGGAAACCTTCATAAAAGCATAGCAGAGTAGACACATGAAAGCATTGTAACTTTACTTAATAGTCTCTTCGAATAATCTTTTGCAATGATGAATTTTTAATCTGTTGTGCCTGTCAGTCACAGACGGCTATGACCACAAGCACTCACTTCTTGTACCGCATTCCTGCCCTCCCTGGATCTGCTTGCAGCACAGGCCTGCCTACACTGCCATGTTCCTAGGGACTCCTCATGGCGGCATGGACGCCGCTACTTCCTACTTCGATGCCGGGCCTTTCTAGGCTCGCATGTCACAGGCCCCGCCTTTGAAGCCTCTTTGGTAGGAACCTCGGGGGTGTCCCTGATTGATGATGTCATCGACTCCTGTACTTAAGCTCCACCTTTGCCCTCAGCTAGCCGACTTGGCAACAAGTTCCGTACCAGTCCACAAATCCTGCCTGGTGTTCCTGAGACGTCGCTATGTGCCTTGCTCCTGGACCCTGTCTGGCACCAGCTCCTCGGGGGTCAGTGTGCGTTCCTACGGGGACTTGCTCCCCTGGCCTACCTTGCTCCTCGTGCTGGCTCTGTGCCTCCTGGGTCCTACTCTGCAATGGCTCCTGGTACTCGGGTCTCTCTCGGAATACTGCGGCAACCTGTGAGTTCCTTGGCTAGCCTTCCCCACTTCTCGGGGTTGCCCCATGTTCTAGCAAGACTGTCTGCACTCTCCAGGTCCTTGGGCCACGCTTACTACTCAAGAGACTTCCTAGAGACTCCCCAATTCACGGGGCTGTGCTCCTGGTTATTCAATGTCTGTCAGCTGCCCCACTCCTCGTGCCTGCTTCTCTACTAAACTGCCAGCACTCTTTCGCTCTCTGGGTTTCTGCCTATGTCAGCAGCTGAGATCGAGCCTGGACTTCCCTGCCTCATGGGTTAAGAACATAAGAACATAAGAAAATGCCATACTGGGTCAGACCAAGGGTCCATCAGGCCCAGCATCGTGTTTCCAACAGTGGCCAATCCAGGCCAAAAGAACCTGGCAAGTACCCAAAAACTAAGTCTATTCCATGTTACCATCGCTAATGGCAGTGGCTATTCTCTAAGTGAACTTAATAGCAGGTAATGGACTTCTCCTCCAAGAACTTATCCAATCCTTTTTTAAACACATCTATACTAACTGCACTAACCACATCCTCTGGCAACAAATTCCAGAGTTTAATTGTGCATTGAGTAAAAAAGAACTTTCTCCGATTAGTTTTAAATGTGCCCCATGCTAACTTCATGGAGTGCTCCCTAGTCTTTCTATTATCCGAAAGGTTGGCCTGCACCTCCAGGTCTATGCCCACTATGCTGCAGCTCCGCCCCTCAGGGCTGCCTCCCGAAGAACCTTCTGCATGGCTAATCCTGCACCTACTGCTCTGCGGTCTGCCTGGTGCCTCTCACTTCAGGGTTTCACTCCAGGTACTACCTACTGTCGTCACCCTATAGGGGTTACCTCCTGGTCCCTGGGGATCTCTCCACCACTGTGCCCAGAGCTCCCCACTGTGCCTGTACCTCGCCGCCTGTACCTCGTCTCCATGGGGAGAAGCCCTCTGGGGTCTCGACTCTCCAGGCCATTCCTGGCCTGGCACAACGGATCAGCGAACAACAAAAGTTCTTGGAGTCCCTGGCCGCTGCTATAGGCAACCTGACCTCCCATTTAGATGCCACTGTAACTGCCACTACTATATCTATCAAGCTCAATACCTTCACCTCTTCACCGGCTCCTCGGCTGATTGTGCCATTGCCAGCACCACCACGCTTCTCAGGAAATCCTCTCAGGGGCTGACCAATGGCGCCGTTAGCCCCTGTGACATAGTATGGGCAAAGGCTATCGGCTATCGGCGCCATTTTGATTCCTGGCATCCGACGGCATGAGTGCAGGAGATCGCTCCCGGACCCCCGCTGAACCCCCAGGGACTTTTGGCCAGCTTGGGGGGACCTCCTGACCCCCCCAAGGCTTGCCAATAATCCCTGGGGGTCCAGCGGGGGTCCGGGAGCGATTTCGTTGTTGGCTGCCAGGAATCAAAATGGCGCCGATAGCCTTTGCCCATACTATGTCACAGAGGCTACCGGCGCCATTGGTCAGCCCCTGTCACATAGTATGAGCACAAGATGGCGCCGATGGCCATGTGACAGGGGCTGACCAATGGCGCCGGTAGCCCCTGTGACATAGTAGTTCAGAGGCTATTCGGCACCATTTTGAGCATGGCTGGTAGTGGCACACCAGGCACAGAGGGATAAATGGCACCTGGGACCCCACTGGACCACCATGGATGTTGGTAAGTCTTGGGGAGGGATCGGGATGGTGGGGGGGGGGGGTTGTATGTAATGTATTAAAATGAATTTAAATGCTTGGGGTGGGGTTTTTTTTAGCTTTGTTTTCCAGCTTCGTTTTTTGGGCCGGTTTCGGTTTTCACCGTTTCGTTTTTTTTCGGTTTTCAAAAAAACTAAACGATAAAACCTGAACTTTACCACGAAGTATCCGAGTCAAAAAATGACCCGGTAGAAAAAAACGAAGCACATCTCTACTTGCAACCTACATACTTCCCAGAATTGATCACCAAGACCACATACATTCTGGCCCTTCTGGAAGGCAAGGCCCTGGCCTGGGCATTACCTCTCTGGGAGTGAGCAGATCCCATCCTTCGGGACCTTCCAGGGTTCCTCGCCCTGTTTCGGTCCATCTTTGAAGACCCTGGCCAGCATGCCATCTCTAGGTCGACCCTTCTTCATCTTCAACAGGGCTCTCTCCCGTTAACGGACTATGTCATTGAATTTCGAACTCTCGCGTCAGAGTTGCACTGGGACTCTGACTATCTGCTCCCCATCTTCCTGGAGGGGTTGAGTCCTCACATAAAGGATGAGTTGGCTGCTTGCGAATTGCCCACTTCCTTGGACTCTCTCATTAACCTCACTGGGCGCATTGACCATTGATTACAAGAATACTCTCTTTAGTCCAGATCATCCCGGAAATCGGCTTCAGGACTATCCCGAGCTTGACGTTCGTCCTCTCCTAGACTGATCACTCTGCCAAACCCTATGGAGGAAGAACCCATGCAAACAGGTAGGAGTAGAGTCTCTCCCAAGGAACGTCATCATTGACAGCAGTCTGGCCTTTGCTTGTACTGTGGTCAGCCCGGGCATGCCATTGCCTCCTGTCCAGTCTGTCCGGGAAACTGCTGAGCCTAGGGACTGCTGGAGGATTTCTTCTACACCTGACTTCTCTGTCTCCTCCACTGACCATCCCAGTTTCTATTTGGATGAACAACCAGAATTTCCACACCTTAGCCTTGGTGGACTCTGGGGCTGGAGGGAACTTCATTCTGAAACAACTCACTGAGCACCTGTGGATCCCCACCATTCGCTCTCCGGTTCCCTTGCTACTCTCGTCAATCCACGGAGAACCTCTTCCTGGTGAGGTCACACACACTACCACTCCCATCCAGCTATGCACTGAAACCTTGCATGTGGAGACTATCTCATTTCACATCTTAGGCAAGGCCATCCATCCGTTTGTTTTGGGATTACCCTGGCTTCAGCAGCACATGCCACACTTCGACTGGGCTACCCTACAGCTCTCCCAGTGGGGCTCGGCCTGACACCAGAGCTGCCTGGAACCCGTCTCACCTTTACCTTGCATGACGACCATACCCTCACTGCCCGGCCTCCCACCGCAATATGCATCCTTCTCCATCTTGTCAAAAAAGGCCACAGCCACCTTACCACCTCATCACTCGTACAATTGTGTGATTAATTTACTGCCCAATACTGAGCCTCCACAGGGTAGGTCCTACCCTCGCTCACAGACAGAGACTCAAGCCACGTCGGAATACATTCGGGAAAACCTAGCCAAAGGGTTCATCTCACCCTCCAAGCCTCCTTCAGGGGCAGGTTTTTTATTTGTGGGGAAAAAAGATGGTTCCCTGTGTCCCTGCATCAACTACCGAGGCTTAAACAAAATTATCATCAAGGATCGCTACCTTCTGCCACTCATTTTGGAGCTTTTTGACAGGCTTCAGGGGGCCAATATTTTTTCAAAATTGGATCTCTGTGGAGCCTTTAATCTGGTCCGGATCTGGGAGAGTGACGAATGGAAAACCGCCTTTAACACACAAGATGGCCACTTTGAATACCTTGTGATGCCATTCAGCTTGTGCAACACACCCACGGTATTTCAAAACTTGATGAACAAACCTTTCAGAGATATGCTGTACCAGTGCGTCATCATATATCTTGATGACATTTTTGTCTTCTCTCAAAACCTTCAAAGTCATCGCCGAGATGTTTCCCAAGTTCTTCGACGTCTGTAAGACAATCAACTTTTCGCCAAGTTTGAGAAGTGCTCATTCGAACAAGAGACGGTGCCTTTCCTGGGTTACGTGCTATCCAGTCAGAGGTATAGGATGGACCCCCAGAAGCTGAAGCGCATTCACGATTAGCCTCAACATACGGGTCTCAAGGCCCTTCAGAGACTCCTTGGCTTCGCCAATTACTACTGCTCTTTTATTCACTATTATTCCACCTTGACAGCTCCACTCACAGCCATGACCTCAAGGTCGCCAACCCTTTTCAGTGGTCACCGGAAGCCATGACCCCCTTTCAGGATCTCAAATCAGCCTTCCTTAAAGAACCATGTCTCTGACATCCGGACCTCACATGCCCATTTGTGGTGGAAGTTGATGCCTCCGACATTGGAGTTGGGGCTGTGCTGAGTCAGTTCTCCACTACACATAAGCTCCACCCCTGATCTTTCTTTTCTTGATACTTTACACCTGCTGAATGAAACTATGGCATCGGGGATAAAGAACTGTTGGCCATCAAATTGGCCTTTGAAGATTGGTGACCTTGGCTTGAAGGGGCACAACACCATAAGGGCTATAAGAATCTCCAGTATCTACACCAGGCCGGGCGTTTACACATCTGCCAGGCCCGCTGGTCTCTCTTCTTTATGAGATTCAAATTTGTACTATGTTACCACCTCTCTCGATCATTCGTCACTGATAATCTGACTGACATTCCGCGACACATTATTGACCCCGTAAAAGTCCTTCTGTCAGCCACCTTTCCAGTGCCTCCAGGCAAGACAGTGGTTCCTTGCCCGCTGAGGATGAAGGTTCTGCAATGGGCCCACGACTCATTGACTTCCAGATATCTAGGTCAGTCCAGGTCTCTCTCCACTCTGCAACGCTACTACTGGTGGCCTGCCATGCATAAAAGATACTCAAGCATATGTAGAGTCTTATCCCACTTGCACTCGGCATAAGCCTCCGGCAGGGAAACCATGGGGACTTCTACAGACACGCCCCATTCACATAGAATCTTGGACCCATATAGCCACAGATTTTACTGTGGATTTGCCTGTCTCCAATGGAAATAACACCATATGGGTTACTGTCGACCGCATCTCTAAGAGGTGCCCTTTGTGGTTCTACCAGGTCTCCCTATAGCACCTCAGATAACCAAACTGTTTTTCAAGCATGTGTTCCAGCTTCACGGTCTTCCCACACATATTCTCTCCGACCGTGGGGTCTAATTTACCACACGCTTCTGGAAATCTCTTTGCAAGAAATTTAATATTTCCTTGCATCTTTCTTCGGCTTGCAACCCTCAAGTCAATGGCCAAACCGAGAGAACAAACAGAACCCTTAAGCAATTCCTGTGAGCCTACATGAGTCTGCTGCAAGAAGACTGGGCCAACCTCCTTCCATGGGCAGAGTTCGTGCTGAATTCCCACATGTCTACCTCCATGGGTTCATCGCCTTTCCAGCTGGTCTACAGATGCCAACCTTTGCCACCACTTCCACTCCCACTGTAAGTCGCCTTCCTGGAAGCGCAGGCAACTGCCCAAGAACTACATCAACTGTGGCAAAATACCCAACAGCTGCTCGAAAAGGCCGTTCAGAGACCAAAAAGGGATTTTGATGCCCATCACCATGCTGCACTCCAGTTTCAACCAGGACATAAGGTATGGCTCAGCACTAAATTTATTTGCCTTAAGCTGCCCTCAGCCCATTTTGCTCCAAGATACATTGGACCCTTTCCAGTGTTACATCATCTGGGTCCTGTTACCTATTGGCTACAATTGCCATCGTCACCCAAGATCCAAAATGCCTTTCACATTTCTCTACTCAAGCCTCTGATTCTCTCTGGATTCTCCAAGAGGCCACCAGAATCTGTTCTGCTGTCTTCTGAGGCTGATATCACTTACCAGGTTCAGGAGGTCTTGGACATTCAGAAGCATGGAAGGAAATGGGAATACCTTCTGTCATGGGAGGGCTTTGGTACTGAGGAGAACATCTGGGAACCTATGGCTAATATCCTAGACAAGGATCTTCTTCGGAAGTTCCATGCCAACCATCCCAACAAACCCGAACTCCCGGGGAGGAGACTTAAGAAGGGAGGTACTGTTATGCCTGTCGGTCGCAGACGACTACGACCGTGAGTACTCACTAGGGATGTGCATTCATTTTGAATGAATGCGCAATCCGCAACGTATAGGTCCCTATTCGTTGCATTTGTGGGTTCCCGAAACATATGGCAAACACCCATGAATGTAACATATAATTAACAAATAAAACCTCCACCCTCCTGACCCCCCAAGACTTGCCAAAAGTCCCTGGTTGTCCAGTGGGGGTCCTGGAGTGATCTCCTGCACTCTGGCCATCAGCTGCCGGTATTCAAAATGGAATTGGTCGGCCCCTGTCACATGGTAGGAGCAATGTATGGCCAGCGCCATCTTGTGCTCCTACCATGTGTCAGGGGCTGACCAATGGCACCGGTAGCCCCTGTGACATAGTAAGGGCAAAGGCTATCAGTGCCATTTTGAATACTGGCAGCAGACGGCCCGAGTGCAGGAGATCACTCCAGGATCCCCGCTGGACCATCAGGAACTTTTGGCAAGTCAGGAGAGTCAGGCAGGTGGGTGGTTGTAGTTAATTAAATTTAAAGGGTTGGGAAGGGGTTTTTTTTTGTTTTTCAAACTTTAATGGAAAACAAATACCAAATTCAACTAATGGATGAATCGGGTTTCCCCCTATGAAAATGAATGCAACGTATTTGGGTCCCAATGAATACAACGTATTTGGGTCCCAATGAATACGAATACCGATGCGGACGAATCCTTCCCTTCTGCACATCCCTAGTACTCACTTCTTGCACCGCTCTCCTGCGTTCCCCAGGTCTGCTCGCAGCGCGGGCCTGCCTACACTACCATGTTCCTCGGGACTCCTCATGGCGGCATGGACACCACTACTTCCTACTTCGATGTCAGGCCTTTCTAGGCGCACGCACGTCACAGGCCCTGCCTTTGATGACTCTTCGGCAGGAACCTCGGGGGCGTCCCTGATTGATGATGTCACTGGACTCCTGCACTTAAGCTCCACCTTCGCCCTCAGCTAGCCGACTTGGCAACAATTTCCGTATGAGTCCAGAATGCCTGCCTGGTGTTCCTGAGACGTCGCTAGGTGCCTGGCATCCGCTCCTTGGGGATCAGTGTGCATTACTACAGGGACTTGCTCCCCTGGCCTACCCTGCTCCTCAGGCTGGCTCTTCACCTCCTGGGTCCTACTCTGCAACAGCTCCTACTACTCAGGTCTCCCTCGGAACACTGAGGCAAACTGTGAGTTCCTTGGCTAGCCTTCCCCGCTTCTCGGGGTTGTGAACGTATTCTAGCAGGACTTTCTGTACTCTCCCACTCCTTGGGCCGTGCTTACTACTTAAGAGACTACCTAGAGCCTCCCCGCTCCACAGGTCTGTGCTCCTGGTTATTCAACAACTGTCAGCTGCCCCGATCCTAGGGTCTGCTTATCTACTAAACAGCTGGCACTCTTCTGCCCTCCGGGTTCCTGCCTATGTCAGCAGCTGAAACTGGGCCTGGTCTTCCCTGCCTCGTGGGTTGGCCTGTGCCTCCAAGACTACGCCCACTATGCTGCAGCTCCACCCCTTGGGGCTGTCCTCCTGGAGAACCTTCTGCATGGCTAATCCTGCGCCTACTGCTTTGAGGTATGCCTGGTGTCTCTCTCTTCAGGGTCTCACTCCAGGTACTACCTACTGTCTATCTCCCTACTTGGGTTACCTTCTGGTCACTGGGGATTTCTCCACCACTGTGCCCAGAGCTCCCCACTGTGCCTGTACCTCACCTCCTGATGATGCAGACCTGTGGGGCTCCTCCCCATGGGCTGTTACAACTCGCACCTCGAGCCAAGGGTCCACATACCCACAAACCATAACATAATCATTGCTCTCATCGATTTTCCTGCCCACTTTATAAAATAATTTTAAGTTAATAATCCAATTACAAGTGATGAGCACACAAAGCCCAATATGGTGAATATGATATATAGAAATTTATCATAAATAAGAATTGTGTAGAAAATCACACCAAATATTCACATCATGTTCAACCCGACATGATATGGATTTTGTTTGCTTTCCTCAGGGCCAAGATACATGCCTTAAAGTGCTTACAGGTTCCAAAATGAAATAAAATATAGGCAAGTTCAAATCCAACAACCACCATGTTTGGAAGGGAGGACTACATCAGTAATCCCCCAATATAAGTTTTCAAAAGCATGATTCTTGGAAATACAATGATCCACAATAGGTGCCTGTACCTTCTTGGTTATGAGGCAACTGCAGTGCTTTCAGATGCAGTAGCAAATCAAGTGCTTGATCCTTTCAACGTATATCAGGGGACATGAGACTGAGGCTAATGATTAAAAATTCATCAAAGCAAAAGAGCATTCAAAGTGACTATTAAGTACAGTTACAATGCTTTCATGTGTCTGCTTTGCTATGTTTTATGAAAGTCTCCTTTCCTTACTTTATAATTTTGGTGGTAAATTCTAAAACTGACATCCACTTCTCTGATCTTCCAGATACTTGCTCTGCTGACTTAATAAAAAGAAATAATCCTGGTGCTGGCTTGGATTCTAATAATATTCCCTCATATAAGTTTTTTTTTTCCTTTTTGCTACTAGTCAGAGTGTATTTTTGATAATTTCTAAATCCCTTTAGATAAACCTAAGAAACCAGGAGAAATTGTGTGTAACACTGTGGGTATTTCCTTCCCTTTTGCCCCATCATTAAGTTGCTTGCAAATCAAGCCTCCATCTCCTAGGATACAGTTTTGGAATTGCACCTGGGCTGATATAAATAGAATTTGTTTTCTTTGGGAAAATCCAGAAAGGACTTCTGAAAATCCAATGGAATGGATATTTGTGACAACAAACTTCATTTTTAACCTCCAAAATCATTTATCCTATTCCTGTAGTGGCCAAAACATACCCAACTTTGTACAACCTCATCTTTTGAAGAAACCAATAACCAGAAAACCTAAGAACCAACTGATGGCATTGATCCCATCTATTTTAAATCTATAATGTTTAAAAATTAAATACCACCTGAATGGAGGTCCCCAGGTCTTCCCCTTGTGTCCCCAACTTAACATCCTTGGTTTTGGGTGTTTTTAGGGGCTTATACCCACAAACACACCAAGTTTCAAACAGGGCAATTTATGGTTTTGTAATTTACTTTTGCAGCATGGCAGGGGGATCCAGACACTACCTACCAGCATCCTACATTTTATTTAAATTTAATTGTGTTGTTATGTCCTTTATTTTTATTAGATTTTATGGTCCCTGTGTCAAACACTTAGGTGCATGCTGATATTATTGATGGCATCAGTGGGATAGTGACCTGTTCTGTTTGCTGACCTGGGGCTTTTATCAGGGCTTCCGAAGCTTCTCTCCATTTTTTTTTAATTACTGTAGTGTTCCCAAAGTCCGGTCTCAGTGATGGCTGGAAGCTCAGCAGGACCAGCAACATCTAATGCTCAGCGGCTCTCTCTGCCCTGATCCCTCTTTGCCTCACACTGCCTACCTTCAGCACTGTGGGAGACTCAGTGTTACTTCCTATAGCTGCTCCACCAATCTGGATAGCTCACCCCTGGTCCCACTGAGGCTACTCAGATATGGGTTCAAGTTCTTCCAGACTCCTCATAGGTCTCAATCCCAGGCCTCACCTGTAACACACCCATATTTCTTTGGCCCCACAATGGGTTCAGCACAGCAGTCCTGACTCTTGTTCCCTCGGCTCTCTTCTCACCACCAACAGTGCTGCTCATGCAGCAGGGACTCTTAATCCACGATTGTGCACCAAATTATTTCCCCAAGGGACCACTATTTCCTGCCTGGTACTCAGAAACAGGTATTTTTAAATTGTATTTTAACACGCAGGCCTTTCCTAACTCCAACATTACTTAACTCCCTTCAATCAACATACTTCGCTAGTAATAGCATTAATAGCCACCCCTTATAATGTTATTATATATATATATAATTATCTGATCTTCATTTTCCCTCTTACTCCAAGTTATTGTTTCCCTGTTACATGTAACTGCTTTTCTGCACTATTGTTCAAATTGTAAAGTTTATTTTAATTGCACCCCTGTTTCTTGTGAACCTGCATGATGGGACTATCGTCTTGAATGTTGGTATTAAGGTAACTGTTAGCACCATCTGCTCAAAGTTTTAAGGAGGTGTTTTCTTAACACTTCTCTCCACATCCTTCCCTGTTCATAATACTTCTGACACCTCTAACTAAGTTTTTGCTAATTGATGCTAATCTACTCACTGACACTACTTGAAGCTCCTTGAGGTGTTAATTTCCATTCTACCTCAACTCTTCACAATGTTTGATCCTTGCTGTCACATTTGAAGACAGAAACTATGTAGTCTCAAAAGTTCATGTGCATCATATTATTTGGGAAATACTTTTTGTTGTTGGCTCAATAAAAGATATCATACAGGCCGATTGAGTAAAGTCCACTGGAGAGCGGGTGAACGGCAGTTCTCCCGGCGCACGCACAGGCCACTCGCCTGTGCGCGTGATACAATATTCAAATGAGGCCCGGCGGTAGAAACGGGCAAAAGGAGGAGCTAGGGACACTAGCGCGTCCCTAGTGCCTCCTTTTTGACAGGAACAGCGGCTGTCAGCGGGTTTGACAGCCGATGCTCAATTTTGCCAGCGTTGGTTCTCGAGCCCGCTGACAGCCATGGGCTCAGAAACCGGATGCCGGCAAAATTGAGCGTCCGGTTTTCGACCCGACAGCCGCCAGACGACTTAATTTTTTTTTTCTTTTTTTTTTAACTTTTTTTACTCTTCGGGACCTCTGACTTAATATCGCCATGATATTAAGTCGGAGGGAGCACAGAAAAGCAGTTTTTACTGCTTTTCTGTGCACTTTCCCGATGCCGGAAGAAATTAGCGCCTACCTTTGGGTAGGCGCTAATTTCTGAAAGTAAAATGTGCGGCTTGGCTGCACATTTTACTTTCTGAATCGCGCACGAATACCTAATAGGGCCATCAACATACTGAGGGCGTTATTAGGTTTGGTGGGTTGAACGAGCATTTTCCGCCCCTTACTGAATAAGCGGTAGAGATGTGTATCGTGTGATCGATTGTCTTAACGATCGATTTCGGCTGGGGGGGAAGGGAATCGAATTGTCGAGGTTTTGTTTCTGTAAATATCGTGTAAATCATAAATCGGGGAGGGCGGGAAAACCGGCACACTAAAACATCCCTAAAACCCACCCCGACCCTTTAAATTAATCCCCCACCCTCCTGACCCCCCCCCCAAATGTCTTAAATTACCTGGGGTCCAGTGGGGGGGTCCCGTTGTGATCTTCCACTCTCGGGCCACGGGTGAGTTGATAGAAAAATGGTGCCGGCGCTACCTTTGCCCTGTCATATGACAGGGCAAAGGTAGCGCCAGCGCCATTATGGTTCCTATCCCCCGACGTGACGAGCATAGGAGATCGCTCCCGAACCCCCGCTGGACCCCCAGGGACTTTTGGCCAGCTTGGGGGGGGGCCTCCTGACCCCCACAAGACTTGCCAAAAGTCCAGCGGGGGTCCGGGAGCGACCTCCTGAACGCGGGCCATATTGCCAGTATTCAAAATGGCGCCAGCGCTAGCCTTTGCCCTCTTATGTCACATAGTGAGGGCAAAGTTAGCGCCAGCATATAGATTGATGTCCCTTCTCTTGCACAATCAATTATGGAATGTTCATTCTCAACAGAAACATCTTATCCAAAATATCATCAATATTAGTGTGACAAAATTAGTGTGCCCTACTGAAGAATAAATAACTGAACACTCTGAAGTCAGTTTTTAATAATTTCAATGGCAGCTTAGTGAATGGATCAATCAGAAAGCCAGTTAAGTGAATACATGCAAATGTATTGCCAGTAGAGCTCTGGGCAGTACCAGAATTTAATACTGAAACCAGTGAGGAAAGGGCAGTACCTTTCTTTCTCCTGCTGGCTTAACTGTATGTTTTTGTAGGTTGGGGAGTGGGGAAGGGAGGATCAAAATAGATGCATATGGAATGGGGAGATGTAACTGGGCTGCTCGCATGCTACATACAATTTTATTAGGGGCATTAGGAGGGAGGAGGAGGGATCAGGGCTGCTTGACATGCTACATTAAAAAGCAATGTACAGCAAGCTAGCTAAGGGTTAAATTACCCAGGTAACACTATCAGGGTAACTTTAGCCTTGTGTATTCAATGAGAGATTTGTTCTGCTGAATATTTGGCTAAAGCTATCTGGATTACTTTACCCATATACCTTTGCTGCTGGCCAGCTTACTGAATAAGTGAATATTGATCTTGAGATGTGCATTTGTATGAAACAAATATGTAAAACTGAGTGAATGAATCCATATTCATTTCATTTGTGGTTCCCAAAACTGAATGGAGGGGGGGGTCCCATAAATGATAGGAGTATACTACCGTCCACCTGGCCAAAATGGTGAGATGGACAGTGAAATGCTAAGAAAAATTAGGAAATCTAACCAAACCGGTAGTGCAGAAATCATGGGAGATTTCAATTACCTTGGTTTTTTAGGCAGTAAGCCACACTTTCAACCTTACAGGGTCATGTTTAATCATCGGTCCATTAAATGTCTTTTGTCTTCTTTATTCAAATGTTCTCTTTCTCCTTCTTTTTTATTCTTTTTATAATTAGTAAAATCCTTTGCAATGAATTTAAAGACGGAATTGCCTTACTTGTGCGGAGCGCCGCTGCGCTTCCGACCTTTATCTCCTGTGCCGCCGCGCTATTATCTCCAGCGCTGTCGTGCTTTGTAGGCGAAGAATACTTCTGGGTTTTATGTTGAAAGGATGAACTTATGTTGAAAGGATGAACTAATCCTCTTGTCGGCACAACGCCGACAAGAGGATTAGGCGGCTGAATGCGGTATTAAATACCATATGAACTGGATAGCAGCATTTAAATATCGAAGCTATCTCGGCGGGAATTAACCTTGCATTTTTTCAAGCCTAGACCCTACAACTTCCCGATCAGTCCCTGAAGCAGCGCAAATTGTGAAACGTACGTCGGACTGCAGGAGCTCTAAAGTGTGTGAGCACATTCAGTCAGAAGTTCATCCTTTCAACATAAAACCCAGAAGTATTCTTCGCCTACAAAGCATGACAGCGCTGGAGATAATAGCGCGGCGGCACAGGAGATAAAGGTCGGAAGCGCAGCGGCGCTCCGCACAAGTAAGGCAATTCCGTCTTTAAATTCATTGCAAAGGATTTTACTAATTATAAAAAGAATAAAAAAGAAGGAGAAAGAGAACATTTGAATAAAGAAGACAAAAGACATTTAATGGACCGATGATTAAACATGACCCTGTAAGGTTGAAAGTGTGGCTTACTGCCTAAAAAACCAAGGGTGTTATGATGGTCCACTGTTCCAGATAAATTCTATGCACATAAAAAAATCTAAAAAATTATAATCTATGCGACGTTTATTTTGTGAGACAAGTGTAGTTCGTTGCACTTAATAATTAACTGTTCTTATATAGTAGATTTCAATTACCCCAATATTGGCTGGTTAAGTGAAACATCAGAGCAGTGGTTCTCAACCTTTCTAATGCCGTGACCCCGCAATACAGTTCCTCATGTTGCGGTGACCCCAAACCAAAAAATAATTTTGGTGGCTACTTCAAAACTGTAATTTTGCTACAGTTATGATACGGAATGTAAATACCTGATATGCATTATGTATTCTCATTGCTACAAATCAAACATAATTTAAACATAGTGATTAATCACAAAAACAATATTTAATTATATGTTGAGAAATATTTATTCCTAATTCCAATAAATAACATTTCACCATGGCATAGCATGGGTTTAAATATAACAACAGTAATATAACAGTAAACAACAGTGCAATATTTTGCAACAGTATGCTGCCAAATTCAGTGAGATGGTTGTGGTTGCTTCTTGCTTACCAATTCAGAAATGATTACACACAAAGCACCTTACACTTACACAGTATTGTGTGTATGGTGTGTGTACTGTTTTTACATTATTAACCTTTTTTACACCAGCAGGCTATCTCGCAGGCTCTCTTGGCTCTCCGCCTCTTGCCTCTCCGCCTCCTAGGCTTCTGTCCTCCGGCGCTTGCGGCGTCCGCCCACTGATGACGTCAGCAAGCGCCGGACACATGTAATGCGCTGCTATGGACTGTGGAGCGTTCCCCCCGCTTCCCCCGCCCCTTAGGCCCCGGACGGATGATGCAATCACGTCTGTGCATGTGCGCAGGCTTTCAGTTTGGAATGCGCATCCATAATGGCGTGCGTTCCAGCTGAATAGCGCTGCTGCAACGGTAGCGCGACTTCTCAGCGGCTAAAGCCATCAGAAATATGTATTTTCCGATGGCTTTAGGCGACCCCTGTGTTTTGGTTGTTTGACCCCCACCGGGGTCGCGACCCACAGGTTGAGAACCGTTGCATCAGAGCATGCTAGAAAGATAAATTTCCAGGATGGAATAAGACTGTTTTATGGAGCAATTGGTACAAGAACCAATGAGAGATGGAAAATTTTAGATCTAATTCTTAGAGCAATGCAGGATTTGGTGAGAGAGGTAATGGTGGTGGGGCCGCTTGGCAATAGAGATCATAATATGATCAAATTTGAATTAATGACTGGAAGGGAGACAGTAAGCAAATCCACGGTAGGTAATGGACTTCTCCTCCAAGAACGTATCCAATCCTTTTTTAAACACAGCTACACTAACTGCACTAACCACATCCTCTGGCAACAAATTCCAGAGTTTAATTGTGCGTTGAGTGAAAAAGAACTTTCTCCGATTAGTTTTAAATGTGCCACATGCTAACTTCATGGAGTGCCCCCTAGTCTTTCTATTATCTGAAAGAGTAAATAACCGATTCACATCTTCCCAATATAGACCTCTCATGATTTTAAACATCTCAATCATATCCCCCCTCAGCCTTCTCTTCTCCAAGCTGAAACTCTTTAGTCTTTCCTCAGAGGGGAGCTTTTCCATTCCCCTTCTCATGTTGGTCACCCTTCTCTGTACCTTCTCCATTGCAATTATATCTTTTTTGAGATGCGGCGACCAGAATTGTACACAGTATTCAAGGTGCGGTCTCACCATGGAGTGATACAGAGGCATTATGACATTTTCTGTTTTATTCCTAATAATTCCCAACATTCTGTTTGCTTTTTTGACTGCCGCAGCACACTGAACCGACAATTTCAACGTGTTATCCACTATGATGCCTAGATCTCTTTCTTGGGTGGTAGCTCCTAATATGGAACCTAACATTGTGTAACTACAGCATGGGTTATTTTTCCCTATATGCATTCACCTTGCACTTATCCACATTAAATTTAATCTGCCGTTTCGATGCCCAATTTTCCAGTCTCTCAAGGTCTTCCTGCAATTTATCACAATCTGCTTGTGATTTAACTACTCTGAACAATTTTCAGAGTTTTTATATCATCTGCAAATTTGACTACCTCACTCGTCGTATTTCTTTCCAGATCATTTATAAATATATTGAAAAGTAAGGGTCTCAATACAGATCCCTGAGGCACTCCACTTCCCACTCCCTTCCACTGAAAAAATTGTCCATTTAATCCTACTCTCTGTTTCCTGTCTTTTAGCCAGTTTGTAATCCATGAAAGGACATCTCCACCTATACCATGACTTTTTACTTTTCCTAGAAGGCTCTCATGAGGAACTTTGTCAAACACCTTCTGAAAATCCAAGTACACTACATCTACCGGTTCTCCTTTATCCAGATTATTATTAACTCCTTCAAAAAAGTGAAGCAGATTTGTGAGGCAAGACTTGCCTTGAGAAACGCCATGCTGACTTTGTTCCATTAAACCATGTCTTTCTAAATGTTCTGTGATTTTGATGCTTAGAACACTTTCCACTATTTTTCCTGGCACTGAGGTCAGGCTAACTGGTCTGTAGTTTCCCGGATCGCCCCTGGAGCCCTTTTTAAATATTGGGGTTACATTAGCTATCCTCCAGTCTTCAGGTACAATGGATGATTTTAATGATAGGTTACAAATTTTTACTAATAGGTCTGAAATTTCATTTTTTTAGTTCCTTCAGAAATCTGTGATGTATACCATCTGGACCAGGTGATTTACTTCTCTTCAGTTTGTGAATCAGGCCTATCACATTTTCTAGGTTCACCGTGATTTGGTTCAGTCCATCTGAACCATTACCCATGAAAACCTTCTCTGGAATGGGTATCTCCCCAACATACTCTTTAGTAAACACCAAAGCAAACAAATCATTTAATCTTTCCACTATGGCCTTATCTTCTCTAAGTGCCCCTTTAACCCTCGATCATATAACAGTCCAACTGACTCCCTCACAGGCTTTCTGCTTCAGGTATATTTTAAAAAGTATTTACTGTGAGTTTTGGTCTCTACGGCCAACTTCTTTTCAAATTCTCTCTTAGCCTGTCTTTCAATGTCTTACATTTAACTTGCCAATGCTTATGCATTATCCTATTTTCTTCTGTTGAATCCTTCTTCCAATTTTTGAATGAAGTTCTTTCGACTAAAATAGCTTCTTTTACCTCCCCTTTTAACCATGCCGGTAATCGTTTTTCCTTCTTTCCACCTTTCTTAATGTATGGAATACATCTGGACTGTGCTTCTAGGATGTTATTTTTTAACAATGACCACTAGGGTTGTGAATCATTTTTGAACGATTAAAATTATTGTCAGATAATTTTAAAATTGTCCAAAATCGTTAGAGTGCACGATACAATACAAATGCCCACGATTTATCGTCAGGGGCATTTGTATTGTATCGTTAAATAGGGCACACCAAAAAAGCCGCTAAACCCACCCTGACCCTTTAAATCGACCCGACCCGACCCATCGCTATTTTTTTTTTACGGAGGCCCGCGCCGCAAAAAAAACAAAACAAAACCCATCTGACCCTTTAAATCGACCCCCCCCCCCTCCCGACCTGACCCATCGCTAATTATTTTTTTACGGAGGCCCGTGCCGCAAAAAAACCCAAAAAAACCCATCCGACCCCTTAAATCGACCCCCCCCCCTCCCGACCCATCGCTATTTTTTTTTTTTACGGAGGCCCGCGCCGCAAGAAAAAAAAAAAACCCATCCGACCTTTAAATCGACCCCCCCTCCCGACCCCCCCAATGACCCCCCCAATGTCCGGCGCCATCTTTACTCATCAGCCCATATTATACTATGGGCTGATGGCCGGCGCCATGTTTAAAGATGGTGCCGGCCATCTTTACTCATCAGCCCATATTATACTATGGGCTGATGAGTAAAGATGGCCGGCACCATCTTTAAAGATGGTGCCGGCCATCCAGTGTTCCTACCATGTGACAGGGGCCGGCCAATGGCACGGATACCCTGTCACATGGTAAGGGCAAAAGGGCATCGGCGCCATTTTTTTTTTTAGAACAGGTGATGCCTGGGAAATCTTTCCCCAAGGCCCCCCTGGATCTCTCCTCTCCCCGAGGCCCCCCTGGATCTCTCCCCGAGGTCTCCCGAGGCCCCCCTGGACCACCAGGTAACTTTAAAAGGTTTTGGGGGGGTTGATTTAAATGGTCGGATGGGTTTTTTTGGTTTTTTTGCGGCGCGGGCCTCCGTAAAAAAATAATTAGCGGGAGGGGGGGTCGATTTAAGGGGTCAGATGGTTTTTTTTGTTTTTTTTGCGGTGCGGTCCTCCGTAAAAAAATAGTTAGCGATGGGTCGGGTCGGGTCGGGGGGGGGGGGTCGATTTAAAGGGTCGGATGTGGTTTTTTTTTTTTTTTTTTTGCGGCGCGGGCCTCCGTAAAAAAATAATTAGCGATGGGTCAGGTCGGGAGGTCGATTTAAAGGGTCGGATGTGTTTTTTGTTTTTTTTTGTGGTACGGGCCTCCTAAAAAAATGTGAATTGGAATCGGAAACGATTCCAATTCACATATCTTAACGATCAGATTTGAACACCCCCCCCCCCCCCCCCGCAGCCGAATCTGATCGTTAAGACGATCTGGCACACGATTCACATCTCTAATGACCACGCCTTTTGCACACTTTTTACCTTTGTAACTGCTCCTTTCAGTTTTTTTCTAACAATTTTTCTCATTTTTTCAAAGTTTCCCTTTTGAATGTTTAGCATGAGAACCGTGGATTTGCTTACTGTCCCCCTTCCAGTCATTAATTTAAATTTGATCATATTATGATCACTATTGCCAAGCAGCCCCACCACCTCTCTCACCACCAAGCGGCCCCACCTCCTCTCTCACCAAATCCTGTGCTCCACTGAGAATTAGATCTAAAATTTCTCTCTCTCTTGTTGTTTCTTGAACCAATTGCTCCATAAAAATGTCATTTATCCCATCCAGGAAATTTATATCTTTAGCATGTACCGATGATACATTTACCCAGTCAATATTCGGGTAATTGAAGTCTCCCATTGTTACCGCACTACCAATTTAGTTAGCTTCCCTAATTTCTCTTAGCATTTCACTATCAGTCTCACCATCTTGACCAGGTGGACAGTAGTATACTCCTATCACTATATTCTTTCCCGACACACAAGGGATTTCTTCCCATAAAGATTCAATTGTGCAATCGGGTCGGCGTTCTGCTAGATTGTCACTGCGTTTGAATCTTGTCCTAGTCTTGTTCCAAGTCTGTTCCATGATCCTTCTTTTCTAGTTCTGTTCCTTCCTTGTTCCTGCATTCTAGTTCTAGCGTCCTTCTGTTCCTGTTCGTCTTTTCGTTTTCCCAGGTAGTACCTCCGGACTGTCTCTCTGGTACTGACCCTGGTTTGCTCTTCGACCTGCCTGCCTGCTGCCTGCCTTCTGACTCTAGTCTGTTCCTCGACCTACCTGCCTGCTGCCTGCCTTCTGACTTCCAACCTTTAGGGTCCTTTCTTTCAGCATGGGGGATGGCTTACTACATCTAAGCAGAAAATTTGCTGTTTTGAACTTTTGATTCCAGTATAATGCATTTTGCTCCTTTTCCTTTATTTTTCAAAAGTGATATCATGGTTAACAACTAATAGATTGATTTTAAATCTAGAAAAGACCAAGTTTATGCAAATTAGTAGACATGATCCTTTAGTATATTTGTTCTTTATGGATATTGAAGGTTGTATCCTACCTATTGTTAATGAAGCAAGAAACGTATGAGTTATTTTGGACTCAAGGTTGGCTTTAAGGGCTCACATTAAGGCTGTGGCAAGTTCTGCCTTTTTTAAGTTGAAAATGGGGCATCAGTTAAAAGGTGATATAATGATGGAGGGTTTGGGAATGTGATCAAAGTCCTTTTGGGGTGTAAATTAAATTATTGTAACCTACTGTATTTAGATTAATCAATTAAATTGCTATGACTTTTATAAATCGCCAAAAATGCAGCTGGGAAAGTAGTTTTGGGGACCAAGTATAATGAGCATATTACTCTGATGTTAGAGGCTTTGCATTGGCTACCAATACAGAAAAGGATATGGTTTAAGGTGCTAGTATCAATTCTAAGGTGGTTTATGATGAGTTTCCTGTTTCAAGGAGATGGTGATGCATCTGACAGTGCCTTGGAGAACTCCTATCACTGCGGTACTGGTCTGCCTTGTTGTGGGTCCTTTTGTTCTTCATGCCACTTTTGGAGCCATGTTGACATAGTCTTGATGCATTGGTATGCAATCACTTAATGATGTCTACTCGTTTCATTAGAAATGATTAGGAAATCCCAAATTTGACATGGACCCTTGATGGCATCTGGAACGGCAACCTGGAACCAAAATTGGCATCATCATCCTTAGGCACTACGAAGGGGGAACAAAGCAGAAAAAGTGGCAACATCCCCACCCCCGAAGGTAGACATTGCTAAAGGGGCCAAGCAGCACAAAGAGTGGTTTAAAGATTCCAGTTTCACTATATCCTTTTCGAGATGTGGCCAGAGAATTACACACAGTATTCTAAGTCCAGTTGCATCATGGAAGGATAGAGAGGTATTATGACATCTCCATATTATTCTCCATTGCTTTCCTAATAATTCCTAACAGTCTGTTTGATTATATTTTTACTACCACTGTACACTGAGCTGAGAATTTCAACATTGTCCACAGTAATGCATAGATCCTTTCCTTGGGTGGTAACTCCTAAAATTGAAGCTAACATCATGTAAGTATAGTTTGGATTATCTTTCTCTATATGCATCATTTTGTACTTGTCCACATTAAATTTGATTTCCCATTTGGTTACCCAGTCTTTGAATCTTGCAAGGTTTTCTTGGAATTTCTTGCAATCTGTTTATAATTAACAACTCAGAATAATTTTATGGCATCTGCAAATTTGATCACCTCACTTATTTTTCCCTTTAAAATCTTATTTATAAATATATTATAAATACCTACAGTACCTGAATGTAATCAACTTTGAAGTGATGAAAACCAAATATGAATTTAAAAAAATAAATAATAAATAGTACATAAATAAATAAACATTAATTTAAAACACTAATTGCAGTACAGATCCTTGCGGCACTCCACTATTTACCTTCCTCTATTGAGAAAACTGATCATTTAGTCCTATTCTTTTTTTTTTTTTTTCAAATAAACTTTTATTTACATTCTTTGCTTGAACTTGACCAAACTGATCGATGGAATTTTGATTTTATTGTGAAATGAGTTTTCTGAAGGAGACTATCACATGCAGGACATCTAAATAATTTTATCTAATGGGTGTGGTGGGGCTTTCTGTAAAGTGGTCACGGTTGCTTTATTTAGAAAACTTTTCCCCATTTTCTTTTCCTAACCTCAGGCTGTTTCATTGCTGGTTTTGCAGGGAAATTTGCATGGAATTTCTATCTCTATCACTATTTGAACTTTTATCACATTCAGAACATCAAATTTGATAATCTTGAGCAGCTTTTCTGTTGTGCCTTTATTTCTTCCTTCTGAATGAGGGCTTTTTTGGACAAACTAGGCCAATATAATCAATCATCAAACAAGGTGGGAGAACCATGTTGAGACTGTGGAGGGTTTAGAGTCCTATTCTCTGTTTAAACAGTTGTCACAGATATATTGTCTTGGCAATCCAGGGCCATCCAACAATCTACATTTCTAATTATCAAATCATCAATTATGATGGCGATTCTAATCCTTCTCTGCGAGGCACAAGCCCTTAGAAATCTTGGTGAGAGAGGATACTACATCACCTGGAAAACAAATACAGTATCATTTCCTGCTTTATGAGGTTGATGCTCTCCTTGCAGGTGACTTTGCCCCTCCAAGGCAGCACAGGAGCTTCCAGCCATGAGTTGGGACTTGACTACTATATCCATGAAGATATTCTCTATATACCTCTTTGTCTGCCTCATCATCTCCAAGTCTGCCACTCTAACCTCCAGAAATCAGAAACAGTCTCTGAGAGCCAGGAGCTCTTTGCACTGAGTGCATATACAGTCTGTCACCAATTAGTTGATAAACATACATATATCACTCAGTGAAAAAGACTGGAAGGCACTGCTCTTGCTTCTTGACTGTTGAATACATTTTAATATTATTGAGTTTTTAGTTAATTAAGATTGTGAAAGGAGTAGGGATGCTTAATCTAATGTAAGTCATGTAAATTAATTTGGTGTATTCAATGTTAGCTTGGTAATGACCTACAGGGGACAACAGTTAATGGTTGCAAAGGGTTGGGGTATTCCCTTGTTTTATCTAATTCCCTAAATGATTGGGACGTGCATTCATTTTAAACAATGGACATCTCAAAACAAATTGGGTCCAATTTGCTTCTTTCAGGGGTCCCTAAAGCAAATGGAAAGAGATCCCTAGAATTAAATGAATTCTAATTGTTTCATTCATTTTGAAATGAATCATTTCTATGAGCTATTAAAATGAATGTCCTCATAGAAATCAATGGAAGAGCAACAGCTTAAGAATTGATACAAAATATAGGGCAGCCAGCCAGCAGATAAGGATAGGACAGACATGTTGTCAAGGAGACAACAGAGATGATGTATTGTAGTGAAGCATTTTCCCAATTCAACCTATTACACTAGATACAGTGATGGAGATCTTCAAGACTGGTGTGTCAGAGATTTTCTGTGCATTCCTTCTGAAGGCATTATGAAAGGCATTGTTTGATCTCTCTCTGAGTTGCCAGTTTACTATTCCCAAACAAATTTTGGCTACTGCTCATTTTAGACTGTCATTGTGCCAGTCAGAAGAGAAAGACAGCCAGGTACTGCTGCTCTAATTTTTTTTCTATCCTTTTGTGGAGGGTGGAGGGAAAGTGTGGAGTGCTGTTTCAGACCTGCCACTGATTTTGTCTCTGCCTGGGCACTGGACAGTGTGGGCATTGGGTACTAGGTGAGCAGTGAGTGCAGTACAGAGACTTCTCTGTTGTGTAGCCTGTCACTAATCCCAACCCTGTCAGAACTAGTGCATCCAGTGTGACAGCGCAGAACTGTCCCTGTGTTCCCTGCACAAACAAATTAGCATAGCACAGTCAGTAGGCATACAGTCAGAAACAGTATCACTGAGATATATAATATCATTTAGATATCCAAACCCCAGTGACAAAACCAATCATGTCAGGGATATGAAAAGGCAGAACAGGAAATGACATGTTTCCACAATTGGCAAGGTTGGCCCATACCAGCAACAACCAAAGAAGTAGTTCTGCACCTAAGTTGAAGTGGAATTTCTTCAAGACTAATAAGACAGAACCCTGCTCTATCCAGAAGAATCTGATATATAAAGACAAGCATGTGCTGCTGCAGAATACAGATGACATTGAGCATGATTCATGCCATTCTGTTTTTGAAAAGAGGGAAAAGTGGCAGACTTTTCACAACCAGAGAGTAGCAGTAAGGCAAAAGGGGTAGGAGAACAGGCATGCCCCAAAACAGCAGCATACTCTTCTTACCTCACTAGGGATAATATTGTAAAGGCAATAATTTCATCCACTGATTCAGATGAAGCATCTTTTCTTGGCTTGTCTGAGTCAAATGATTCTGAAGAGATTCTAGATGAAAATTTTAGAGGCGTATACAGTAGTATCTTAGCATCATCTAGTTCATTGATGAGGAAGATAGTGCAAAATGAGTACAGTAATGAAGAGCAGGCAGCACAGATAGAAAGCAAGACTGATGCTCCTGGCATTGTTCCTCAGAGTCCACTCTCTACCTCAGTTCCAGTGCCAGCATGTTCCACTAATGATGTAAAGAATGAATTGTGGAAGAAATCCATTATATGAAGACACTTCAAAATCAGGGAAGACCCATTTGAGGGAAACAAATAGAGCATCTGACCAAAACTGGTATGTATTATCACCTGTAGAAGTGGCATCCACTAGTACTTGCATCTGGGAAGGGTGGAAGTATTAGTAGTAACCCAGGGACCCCTTCTCCATTCAGGGGAAAGTAATAGAAAAGAGGAAGAGTATTCCCCAAGCTTATCCCATGCCCTCAACCCCTCCCAGCAGGCATTTGGAAGGCCAGCAGCTGCCTACCAAGCATCAGAAGTGACAAATTACCATGGAAGAAATGGGGTGGTTTTCAATAGCACTGTCCAGGGGTAGAGGCAGGCAGCATCAAAAGTTGTAAAGAGCAACATTGCTGAAATGATTGACTTTGATGACCAGTTCCTGCAGCCAGTGGAGAATGTGGGCTTTAAAAATTTTGTGCAACAGGCATTCTCCCATTACAAAGTATTCTCCAAGCCCATCTTTAGGAAGGACATCCCCTCCCTGTACAACCAGTGCCATGGTCATATCCAGGCACTGCTGGCTAAGGCAGAGGGAAGTAGCATGTATTTCATCACTAACATCTGGACCTACATGAATGCTACACACTCTTATCTCTCCCTGATGACACATTGGTGGAATCTGGTAGAAGCAGAAACAGACATCAGCTTTAGTGGTGATGGAGCATTAGGGTGTAAGTGGGTTTTGCTACACCACAGGTCAATGGATGAGTCCCATACCTCAGCCATAAGAATGTGTATGGTTGGCAATTAGATAGGATAGCTAAAATTTCAAATGCTGGTTTCTCTGTCATAGATAATAGCAAAAATATTGATAAGGCAATATACAATATGGTTTTAGAGGGTATATGAAGTTTTGCACAGAAGGATGCTATGGAGTTGAGGTCTAAAGCTTATCAGAATGATTTCTTGGCAGACATTTTAGAGATGTTCATGAAAGTTGGAGAGTACCCACACAAAAGTGTAAAGGAATGGCAGCTTCTCTGAGAGAAGAAGAAGAATTTAGGATACCTATAAAGTGTCTCACTGTTGATATTGGGTCTCACTGGAATTCAACATACATGATACTGCAGATGTTAGTGGAGCAACATACACCCATTCATAATCTATCTCAGGAAATATGGCTAGGTGTGAATTGTTCCTGGGGTATCATGAATGAGCCATCATGAGGCAGCTGGTAGATATCCTGAAGCCCTTCAAGGATCCCGTGGAGGATATGAATTACAGAAGTGCCACCTTGGGTGATGTGATCCAAATAGAAAATTATCTGATAGTAAAGTTGGATAGCTTCCATTGGGATATGACAATGAAAACAGAGGTGTTTCAGTTTGTGGACTGCTTGCAACATCAAGTGCATCATAAGAGATTTTTACCTCTGATAGAAAGCAATGTAATCAAGCTTGCTATATATTGTTTGGTTCTTCAGTGAAATGGAATGTTGCTCTGGAGTCCAAGTGTCTTACACAGATGAAGTAGATGCTGCAATGGTTAGTCTGTCAGGAGGAGCACTAGAGGCATGGACAGAGGGATGTAACACAAGAGGAAACAGTGGCTACTTAAGAGAGTAGTGTAAGCAGGAGCAGTACCCAAAATGTTAGTACTTCCTTTCAACAAAATGCCAAATCCACATTGTCCACCCAGGCAAAGGAAAACTCAGTGCAAGGTTAGTGACATACCATCTAACAGAGCCCAGAGAGGACCTGAACATAGATATGCTTACATATTGGACACATAAGTCCACCATCTGGCCAGAATTAGCTAAAATGGCACAGCACTATCTATCTTGCCCACTTACAAGTATTCCCAGTGAATGTGTCTTTTCATTTAAGCAGATATTGTAAGCCTTCATCACTCAAGGCTGATGAAATGCTAGAATTTAAGAATTCTAGAAATGCTGGAATTTAAGAATGCAATCTCCCTTTGCTTGAGTTTCCAGATTTTCCATGTGAGTGGCATGAAGATTAAAAATACCTTCAAGTCCATGTTGGTACTCTGCCTGCTAATGCCTGCCATGACCAAGATATACTACCCCAGGGCACTTTTATCTCTACCTGCCTGCCTTGCCCCTAGTACCAGCAAATTGGACTTGCTGCCTAATGTCTAGCTTTCATACCCCTAGTGCTAGCATAGAAGACTTACTGGCACATGCCTACCTATCATACCTCTAATTTCACCATGGAAGACTTGCTGGCACATACCTACATGCCGTAACACTAATACAACCATAAATGATTTTCTGCTATGAGTCCACCCCTAAATCACCATGGTTGACTTGCTGACTCATGCTTATTTGCCATGTCTCTAATTCTACCATGGGGTCTTGTTGGCAAATGCTTACCTGACATGACCATGGGGTGCTTGACCATGGGGTGCTATCTGCCATATTCTAATATCACTATATTCAACCTCTGGAATATGCTTATCTGCTATGCCCCTAATATCACCATGGAAGACCTGCTGGTAAATCCTACCTGTCATTCCATTAATATCACCATGGGGGTTTTGTTGGCACATACCTTTCTACCATCCTCCTAGTATCACCATGGGGGACTTACTGGCAAATATCATTATGGATTACTTGCTGCACTATGACCCTAATTCTATCATGGGTGACTTTCTGGTACATGCCTATCTGCCATTTCCCTAATACCACCATAGGGGACTTGCTGGTACATGCCATTTGCTATACATCTAATACCACCACTGCTATTACTCCACCAAACTGCTATGCCATGGACTAATTATGTGCATGGGAGTTTTGATGCTTCCATGTTGTTTTCTGTTGTTTGTTTCTTGGTTGTACTTGGAGCACTTGTTTTTCCCAAGAAAAAAATGTAAAAAACAAATGTTCTTCCATCTCTATCTATATTGTGGTTGTTTCTCCCACCCTGTTTGTTTGTTGGTTCCACTAGTGTGTTTTGTACATAGAATGAAGATATGAAAAAAGACAAATGAAAAAAGTATCTCTTATCATGGTCTAGCTGCCTCATATCTTTCTGTACAGCTGCCTTATAACCATAAGGGATTTGCTTTCACATCCTAACCTGCCATAATGTTGCTGGTGCCCTCTTTTGGTGCCTTGGGGTATTTTTCCCAAATGTGGTTTCTTTTTGGTTTGTTATACTTGGGTTTCATTACCATGCCATGTTACCTGTTCTATAATTCTTCCTTTTCTTGAAGAAGAGATGATTGAAGAGGGATATGACAGAGGTCTATAAAATAGAATGGGTAAATGTGAATTTGTTTACTTTCAAAGAATTAAAAAAACTAGGGGATACTCCATGAAGTTACTAAGTAAGTTGCACTGCAGCCCCATGCCAGGTTTACCACTAGCAGAATAATGCTGCAAGAAGAAAATACTTCCCCTGTAGCCCTGATTCAGCACAACACCAGGCAGTCAGAGACACCTTCAAATAATAAGGTGTTTAATTTAACATTTTTTTTTAAAAACCCCAATTTTTTTCCTTGGTTACACAATTTGTTCTTCAGCCAAAAGAAGGAAATCAGGGCTGTAGCAGTAGCCGCCCTAGTCTGCAAGTGGCCAAACAGAATTCTCCTGTATGCCTTTCCTCCATTGCCCCTGACTGGGGACATTTTCCAACGCATAGAGGACCATCCCAGTTCGGTAATTCTAGTAGCACTGGAGTGGCTGCGGTGGCTGTGGTTTGCGGACCTGGTACAGCTGGCGACGGATGGCCCGCTACACCTATGTCATCTGCCAAATCTCCTGCGACAAGGGCCCATTTTTTTCAAATCTGGAGGATCATTTCTCTCTCACAGCCTGGTGTTTGAGAGGCGGCGGTTATGGATGAAAGGTTATTCAGAACAGGTGATTTCCACCCTGCTTCAGTCCAGGTGGTCCTCGACGTCTATGGCATATGGGTGGAAGGTGTTTGAAGTCTGGTGTGACCAGCAAGGTGTAGTGCCATTGTCGGTGACTATTCCTCAGGTCTTGGGGTTTTTGCAGCAGGAATTATCTAAAGGTTTGGCTTATAGTTACCTGCATGTTCAGTTTTTGGCCCTGGGATGTCTCCTAGGGTGGGTAGGTGGCAGGCCTCTATCCAGCCACTTGGACATTGTCTGTTTCCTGAAAGGAGATAAGCACCTTCATCCTCCTCTTTGTAAGTTATACCCAGAGTGGAATCTCAATCTGGTGTTGAGGGCACTTTATGATACCCCTTTTGAGCCTCTGGAACACACTTCCTTAAAGGACCTCTCCTTGAAGTCAATGTTCTTGGTGGCCATATGTTCCATGAGGCGTATTTCAGAATTGCAGGCTCTTTCCTGTAGGGATCCCTTCCTTCGCATTACGGCTGATAGGGTGTCCCTGCGCATGGTCCCTTCCTTTTTGCCAAAAGTGGTGTCTGCCTTTCATGTTAATCAGTCCGTGGAGTTACCCGGATTCCCTGATTGGACTTGTGACCCCACTATGGGAAGAAATCTTCATCTGTTAGATGTCTGCCAGGTTCTCCTTCTGTATTTGAAGGTCACTAACTCTTTTCGAAAATCAGATCACCTTTTGGTGATCTTTGGAGGTCTGAAGAAGGGTGAAAAGGCATTTGAGGCACCCTTGGCTTGCTGGCTGGAAGAAACAATTTGCTTGGCTTACATCGAGAAGGGTCGCCACATCCCCACTGGTTTGAAAGCTCATTCGATGAGACGCAAGTGGCTTCTTGGGCGGAGTGTCAGTTGTTGTTGCCTGAGGAGATTTGTAGAGCCACAGTCTGGTCTTCCCTGCATACCTTCACAAGGCATTATCATCTGGATGTCAGGGATCCGGACCAAGCTCTTTTTGGGGTGAGAGTCTTGCGAGCGGGTCTTTCAGGTTCCCGCCCAGTGTAATGTGGCTTTGGTACATCCCACTAATCTGGACTGATCTGGGAATGTACAGGAAAGGAAAATTGGTTCTTACCTGCTAATTTTCATTCCTGTAATACCACAGATCAGTCCAGGATCCCGCCCGGGTGCTACTGCTGAAAGACTGATTTACCTAATGGTTAGCTGCTGTACATAGGGAATCTATCAGAATGATTCTATAATATTTTGGTTTCTGTTATGGATCCTGGTTCAAACCTGATTTTCAGGTATTGGGGTCATTTGATTCGGACCCTTGAGGGAGTTTTTCCCTGTTTGCCCTTGTTTTGCGAATTAGATGGGTTTTTTTGTCAATTATACTTTGCTTGGATATCGACAAATACTGATGAGCTGCAAGTGGCACACTTGGGATACCAGTGCCTCGAAGCTTTGTTCTCTGACTCCATCTGCTGGTGTGTGTTAGTATGCAAATTTCACATTTGCAATGCAAGTGAGAGAAGTTTGGGTGGAGTCAGCCAGTAGAAATGCTATTCAAATAGTCAATGCGACCAAAGAAGAAAGCAAGGACTCTGAAGTTGATATTATCATCCATCTGGGAACCAACGACCTTGCTAGAAATAACATCCAAGTGGCAAAGAAAGATTTCCAGTCTCTAAGCAGATTACTTACATGGTGAAGACTATTACCTCTTCAGAAGTGTTACCTGTTCATGGAAAGGAGAAAAATAGGCTAAGCCATATACATAACTTCAATACATGACTCAAAACTTGGTGTAAGGAGCAATGTTTTGATATATTGGAATCTGGGGCCATTTATGGAACAGTAAAAGGCTCTATGTCAAAGATGGCTTATATCTGTCTGTGGCAGGAAAAAGGATCCTAAGACATAAATTCAAATCCTATACCATAAGGCATTTAAATTAGATGATGGGGGTGGCAGAAGGACATTGGAATGCACCCCCCAAAATCAAAGGAAATGGGTGAAGGGGATAACAGCAGTCAGCTGAATAATGCATAAAACAAGTCCCAGATAAGCAGTAACCTGAATGAGAGACACTGGAAAGCTATGAGCATCAAAAACCCAGATCTACAAGCCCTAATAGTGGCAGCAGATTTGGACATCATTGCTTTTATGGATACATGGTTCACAAATTCTCATGATTGGGATATGGCCATACCAGACTATAGGGCCTCATTTTCCAATATTGCAATAAGGGGCATTTCCCATGCAAATGAGGCTTTTTTTGTGCAGCAGGGAAATGAGAGAGAGAGAGAGAGAGAGAGAGAGAGAGAGAGAGAGAGAGAGAGAGAGAGAGAGAGAGAGAGAGAGAGAGAGAGAGAGAGAGAGAGAGAGAGAGAGAGAGAGACTTGCTATCAGGACTACTCCCTAGACAGGTATTTGTATCCCTATGGGAGGCCTACCTAGTAACTCGAGGTGGGGATTAGGTATGAATGTAGGGGGTTGGGGCTACTTTCACATTCAACATGAGACGTACGAACAGAACAGTGGTCTCTTGTGAAGATTTGATGGCCTTCGGAGTAAGGAAACTCACTGCAAGATGAGATATGGGCAATGTTCTCTCCACCTAGCTTGTTGTTGCCCAGATAGAGTGTCCATCAAGCTAGTTTGAGAGAACATTGCCCAAATCTCATCTTGGAGTGAGTTTCCTTACTCCGAAGGCCATCAAATCTTCACAAGAGACCACTGTTCTGTTCGCACGTCTCATGTTGAATGTGAAAGTGGCCCCCAACCCCCTACACTCATACCTAATCCCCACCTCGAGATACTAGGTGGGCCTCCCATAGGGATACAAATACCTGTCTAGGGAGTAGTCTTGATAGCAAGTCTCTCTCTCTCTCTCTCTCTCTCTCTCTCTCTCTCTCTCTCTCTCTCTCTCTCTCTCTCTCTCTCTCTCTCTCTCTCTCTCTCTCTCTGTGTACCGTGAATGAAAGGGTTGTAGCTATTGGCTGCATTAACACTGCAGCTGTTTTGTCACACATGATAACTTTACATATGCTCTGCCCCCTGACTACAAAATTAAAAATTTGCATTCGCAAATCGTGTAACGGCTGTTAACGCGATTTGCGGACTTATCTCCTGTGGTAACTCCTTGGAAAATGACCCCCCATAATTTGTTAAGGAAGGACAGAGAGGACAGAAAAGGGGAAGAGTAGCTCTTTATGTCAAAAACAATATCCAAGCAACTGAACTGTAAGGAATAAGGGGTAGAGAAGAAGCATTATGGGCCGTCCTCAAAAAAGAGGATGGTGCATCAATTTTTACTGAAGTGGTTTACAGACCTCTTACTCAAATGGAAGAACTAGACAGAGATCTGGTTGAAGACATCCAAAAGGTGGGAAAGAAGGGAGAAGTGTTGATTGTTGGAGATTTTAATCTGCCAGACGTAGACTGAAGAATCCCTTCTACAGAATCTAACAGTAAACAAGAAAGCAAAAGGTCAGGTGGAAGAAAGGATTGCCAAAGAGGTAAAGATAGGTCATAAACATTTTTCAGATACATCAGAGAAAGGAGAAAGGCCCAAAGTGGTATAGTGAAATTGAAAGGTGAAAGAGAGAGAGATGAAGAAAAGGCAGAAATATTAAACAAATACTTCAGTACGGTGTTCATTAAAGAAAACCCTGGAGAAGAACAGTCATAGAAAACAAGCCATATGAGGGGGGTGGAGTAGATTGAACTCCATTTACAGAAGAAAATGTATGGGAAGAGCTAAGAAAACTGAGAGTGAACAAAGCCATGGGGCCTGATGAGGTTCATCCCAGGATACTGAGGGAGCTCAGAGATGTGCTGGTGGATCCACTGCATTACCTGTTCAATAGATCCCTCGAAACGGGAGTGGTGCTGAGTGATTGGAGAAGAGTGGTGGTGGCTCCACTTCACAAGAGTGGGAGGAGAGAAGACGCTGGAAACTACAGGCCAGTTAACCTCACCTTAGTGGTGGGAAAATTAATGGAGGCTCTGCTGATGGAAAGGATAGTGAACTATCTACAGTCAGGAGGATTGCTGGACCTAAGGTAGCATGGATTCACCAGGGGAAGGTCCTGTCAGACAAATCTGATTGATTTTTTTGATTGAGTGATTAAAGAATTTGATCGAGGAAGAGCACTCAATGTGATTTACTTGGATTCCAGCAATGCTTTTGATACGGTCCTCAATAGGAGGCTTGTGAATAAATTGAGAAGCTTGGGAATAAGCGCCAAAGTGATGGAGTGGATTACAAACTGGTTGATGGATAGAAAACAGTGCGTTATGGTAAAATGAACCTACTCTGAAGAGAGAACGGTGTTAAGCATAGTGCCGCAAAGATCGGTCTTGGGACCGGTCCTGTTCAACATCTATGTGAGTGACATTGCAGAAGGGAAAGAAGGTAAAGTTTGTCTTTTTGCTGATGATACTAAGATCTGCAACAGAGTGGACACTCCAGAAGGAGTAGAGAAAATAAGATGTGATTTAAGGAAGCTTAAATAGTGGTCGAGGATATAGCAGCTGGGATTCAACAAGAATTCTAAAAATCACCCATGGTTATTGTAATAATACAGGTGAACATTAAAGCATTTGAAATAAGATTATAAAGTAATTTGAAAATGATCTTCATACTAAGCACTACATGCTACCTGAGCCTTCATTGCTTTATCTTTAATCATTGATCCCAAATGCAAATCAATTTTTTTTTGTTTTTTAGGGTTTCTTATGCAAATAAATCACGTATCTTTATATATGTATTTCTTCTTTTTTTTTTTTTTTTGTTGTTTTGCAAAGTATGTGGTACAGCAGCTCCCATCAATCCTGACATGCTCCATGTTTCGAGACGAGTCTCTGCTTCAAGGGATGGTTACACACAGTACCAAATACTGAACTAAAAAAAATATATGTAAATAGAATACTAGCACATAGCTCAGCAAGCAGCAAGGCATAGACACCATACTTATAGGCTTCACCGATTCCGTGGGTTCCACCCCGGAAATACTACACCAAACATAGAACATGGGGCATGTTGGGATTGATGGGATCCTCTATACCAGATACTTTGCCAAAAAAAAACCCATGAAGAAATGCATGTATAAAGATTAGTGATGTGCGAAGCCCAAACCTATCGGTTCGGGCTTCATGTTTGACCCGCCGCAGGAAATTTCGAATTTCTCACGGACAGGGCCTTTAAAATTTGGGGAGACCTGAATTTCATTTTAGTGCCTAATTCATCCTGGATGAATTCACAGCCCTAATAAAGATAAGTGATTTTATTTCCAAAAGAAATCCTAAAAAAATGTTTTTTGAACTTTACATTTGGAACCAATGATTAAAGGTAAAACAATGAAGGCTCAGGTAGCTGGTAGTGCTTAGTATGAAGGTCCTTTTCAATTTACTTTATAATCTTATTTCAAATGCTTTAATGTTCAGCTGGGATTCAATACCAAGAAGTGCAGACTCATGCATCTGGGGTGTGATAATCTGAAAGAACTATACGTGATGGGGGCTGTTGTGCACAGAGCAAGAGAGGGACCTTGCAGTGATAGTGTCTAGCGATCTGAAGATAGTGAAGCAATGTGACAAGGCGTTAGCTAAATCCAGAAGAATGCTGGACTGCATTTAGAGAGGAATGACCAGTAAGAAAAAGAAGGTGATAATCCTCTTGTACAGGTCTCTGTAGAGTCCTCACCTGAAGTATTGTGTATCTGAAAAGGGACAGAGACAGGATGGAGGCAGTTCAGAGAATGGTGACAAAAATGGTGGGTGATCTCCATCAAATGACTTATGAGGAGAGATTGAAGAACCTAAATATGAATACTCTAGAGGAGATGAGGAATAGGGGAGATATGACACAAACTTTCAGATACTGAAAGGTTTTAAAGATGCACAATCAACAACATACCTTTTCTGTTGGAAAGAAATCAGTAGAATTAGAGGTTATGAAATGAAACTCCAGGGAGGACAACTCAGAATCAAAATCAGAAAATATTTCTTCATGGAGAGGGTGGTAGATGCCTGGAATGCCTATCCAGTGGAGGTGGTGAAGACAAAAAACAGTAAAGGATTTCAAACGGGCATGGGATAAATACTGTGGATCCCTAAAGCCTAGAGAATGGGATTGAAGAAAAGAGTGCAGGGAGGTAACTTGCTGGTATGGCGGTTACTGCCCTTAACCATTTATAACTCAAAGTGAGGTTTGGGGGATAGGTTTTGAGGGGCAATTTTACATATACAGTAAGATGTATGAACAGCAAAGTCGACATCAGTGAAGATGTTCTGTCATTTGGAATGATGAAATGTGAGAGAGGAGTTCATTTGTACAATATACTCTCTACCTAGCTTAATTCACTCTCTACATAGCTGCAATCAAGCTATATAAAGATAACATTGTACAAATCAACTTCAATTTTAACTTTCATCACTCCAAATGATAGAAAATATTCACTGATATCAACTTGGCCTCAAACAGCAACCAACAAGGGCCATGACTTTGACGATCTGGGAAACTAATAAGTTTTGGGGTGACTTGAAAGGCACGGCAGATACTACCACAAGCTTGCTGGGCAGACTGGATGGGCCATTTGGCCCTTTTCTTCTAACATCTCTATATTTATGTTAATGAGTAGCTCCTAACAGAGAGAGATACCAATATGTAAGATGACTATTTATACTACTGTAAGATGGGACACTTATAACTCAGGGTGTGGTTTGTGGGGTGGGGTAAGTTTTAGGGGGCAGTTTTACATACGCAGCAAAGTTGACATCAATGAAGATTTTCTGTCATTTAGAGTGATGAAAGGTAAGAGAAGAGTTGATTTATACAATCTACTCTCTACCTAGCTTGATGCACTCTTGACATAGCTGCAAACAAGCTAGGTAGAGAGTACATTGTACAAATCAACTCCCCTTTTACCTTAATTACTTTTGTATGAGATTTCTTCTAAATCCATTTCAACTTTACTCTGAATAGACTTTGAGATCCCGGGGCTGTGACATAAACTATTGAATGCATAGCATAAGAAGTAATGAAAGAGGAAGATATATTAAAGATAACTCAGTGCTTGAACTAATTAAGGAGTTTCTGGTTTAAAGGGATTATTGAATTTATTCAGGATTCCAGGAGCAAGACTAAGCACATTAAGCATAAGCTTCCTTAAAAGAGAGCATATAAAATACTTTGGAACTGAGTATAATAAAATAGAGTTCCAAAGCTTGTGTGTGAAAAAGTATAAATAGTAAGAGTATTCACATCAAGCTGATCAATAATGATAGACATCTTCACAGCTTTGAGCTCTCATAGAGTCCTTGGGAAACTGTGTAAAATATTTGAAAGCTTACAAAATCTTTTTATGAGAATGGACAGACTCCAAACCAAAGAACTTACATGCAATATAGTAGTAATCAATAAGAGCTGTTGTGTGTAACCAAGAAGAGACAAGCTCTGTGTTATTCTATTTACCTTATATCTTCACTTATTAGTCCCTCAGCGTACTTAGTAATAGAAACCCTTAGTCTGACCCAGTATGCCATATCTTATCTTCTTAATTATTCTTTATTTTTGAGAAATTTAGAATAAAAATTCAACAAGCCAGCCAGACCACACTAAAGGGAACATACTAGAAATTTTTGGAAGATTTATGTCATAGGGTAACTTTGTTTCTCTCACGTTTTATTTTTTGAAGAATAACATAGTAGCATATAATTCCAGTTCCTGACCCAGATGGTTGGAGGACCCAGAGGGAGTGGAACGTGAACTACCCAGCACTCAAACTTTGGCCTGGATTTATCAAAATGCACTAAATATCTCATGCGATAGGAAAAGGAGTGTGTTTTATGGTAATAGCCTATTTATCACAAAGTGCAGTATCTTAGAGCTTCGCATAGGTATTACCGCAGGGTGTGATAACATTTTTGCACTTTGCGATGTTTTCGCAAATAGCATTTTCACTACTTTAAGCTGCTGGGGAGAGAGAGATAGAGAGAGAGGGCCTTATAGCTAGTCTCTCTCTCTCTCTCTCTCCAGCAGCTTAAAGTAGTGAAAATGCTATTTGTGAAAACATTATTAAGTGTGATAAAGCCATATTGCACAGCTTAACATAAATGAAAAAGATGTAGTTAATTTCCATGTTACAACTGTATGATATGGCTTTGCAAATTGCGAAGCCAGCCCACCCCAAACTTCTCCCCTTTTCCTAATTTGCATCACACCATGCGTTATGGCGTTTTTGCATGCGTTAAAGGCGTTTTTCGCGTGCGAAAACGCCATATCGCATTTTGATAAATTACCCCCTTTGTTAGCTAGCTACACTCTCAATCAGTGCCCCCTAGCTTTGGTGGGGAGAAGAAACTTTGAACCCAAAACATGCTGCTGCTGAACAGGAGATAAGTACTAACATCACAAAGCAAAGGTCTAGCTCGACAGTGAACACCTACAGATACAGAGATACATCAGTAAAGTAAGAAAGAAATAAAGATGAGAAAAGACAGTACATGCATACGGAAAAGAAAGGAAAATTGAGAAGAAAAATAAAGAAACAACAAAGTAAAAGGAACAGGAATAAAAAAAAAATAAACACAAAAGAGAAAAGAACATTTAAAAACAGGATTACAAACACAAGAAAGGTCTTAGCAACGATATTATTATTTTATCTTGTTCAACACCTTTAGAATGACCTTGTGACACCTGAAAGAAAGAATTACACAGAAAGAATCAAATTCTTCACATTTGTTAGAATTATTGTACAATATTTCTAAGGAAAAGAAGGTTTAGATGTTGAGATCTTATATTTATCTAATAAAGAGTACCAGTACTAGGCAGTAATTAATAGCTACAAAAAGAAAAAGAGCTCTCGTTAATAAAAGCTAACTTGAACATTTGCTGATTTTTTTTTTTTTTTTTTTTATAATTTTTATTCAGCAAGACACACTAAAACTGCCATTCTCAACCAAAACAATGGAATACTATACACTAGAATCCAGAGCAAATAAAACAGGGAACATAATTCATCACTGCACAGACAAAATAGAGACATATTCTGAATTATCAGATTTTAAAACAAATCTTATTAGAAAAGCCCTCTGTAACCATGCAGCTCCCCATACATCTGTGCTGATTTTGTTAAGCTCATTATTAAAGGACCAAAAATCACCTCTATTTCTTCTATCAATTTTACAACTGAAAATCAGAAGGAGTTCTTTTTAATTTGTGCACTGATTATGACCTCATATAGGCATTTTTTCGGAGCCTTCGTTTGAATGAGTGTGCTGCATAGCAAGTAGTATATCTCGAACTACCACTCAAAATATAATCATAGGTCATCCAACGCCATTTTTTTGTGTTTTTTCTGTGCTTATTCACCTTCATAAAAACCATAAACTCTTCCTTAATTCTTGATTCTTGACACGGTCCGTGTTTCGGTTTTCCACCTTCTTCATGGGGCCATCTACAAAACACATCTATAAGTCAATAACTTCAAAAAGTCATAATATCAAAGTTTTACCTTATTCACAGCGGTACTAACGGTATTTGTTGCTCAGTAATGTTTTCCGTGTTCTGGTGATCCGTCTCTTCAACCGGAAGATAGAATGACTGGGCGCCATTTTTAAAAGAAAAATAAACCAATGAGGGATTGCCACGTCAAAAAATCACTGCTACACATAACAGCTGTGAAATTGTAGTTAGATTAAATTATGGAATACCAATCAATCTCGGCATTTAATCCCTCCGGAGCGATACATGCTAACTTATAAATCCACCGTTGTTCATGCAGATTCAGTAATGATTGTGAATCACCCCCCCTACTCGTCATCAAAATCTTATCGATGATCCTCCACTTTAAGTCTGCAAATGTATGGTTGAATTCAACACAATGTGCTACAATGGGGGCCTGTAATTTTTTTGTGGCTACACAACTTCGATGTTCAATCAATCTAGTGCGTATAGCTCTCTTTGTTCTGCCCACGTAGTATTTATTGCAAGGGCAGATAATTAGATAGACTACATGTGTTGATGTACAATCGGTATTTCTTTTGGCATAATAAAGATTCCCCTTCTTATCTGTCCATGTGGGTCCACTAATAGTTTGTGCACATAAAGAGCAGTTATTGCAAGGAGTGTGTTCGCCTGAATGTAAACCAAATTGAACAGTATCGGGACGTAAAAAGGAATGCGTCAACAAATCTCTCAAATTTTTTCCCCAACTGTATGTAATCATAGGTGACTCTTTAAAAACAGAATGAAATTGTAGTATATGCCAGTATTTACGAATAATGGCCACAATCTGGGTAGCCTTTGTTGAATATTTCAATGTACATACGAAAATCGGATCGTGAGTGACGTCATCTCTTTCCAAAAGGAGCCATATGCGCTGGGCATTATAACCTCTTTTGAACGCTGCTCTAATTGTTTTAGATGGATAACCCCTATTGAGCAATCGTGTTGTTAATGCTTGTGCCTGCATATTATATTCCTCTATATTACAACAGATACGTCGTAGTCTCAAAAATTGTCCAATTGGTAAATTATTTTTTAAGTGATATGGATGGAAGCTGGAAAATGAAGTAAAACATTTTTATCTGTAGGTTTTTTGAACAATGTAGTAACAAATTGATTATCCGTATTCTGTATGGAAATGTCCAAAAAGTCAATCTTAGACTTACTGTACTGCATCATAAAATGGAGGTTTGGGTTCAAGGCATTTATCCACGTCAGAAAATTTAACAGACTTGATTCCTCACCATGCCACAAAAAGAATATGTCATCTATGTATCGACACCAGTTGGTAATGTTAGTGAACATGGCCGACTGGTACAATAATGTCTCCTCAAAATTTTCCATATACAAATTCGCCAAACTGGGGGCCATGGTGGCCCCCATGGCAGTGCCATGAATCTGCTGATAATAACGGTCATCAAAAATGAAATAATTTTTTTGCAATGCAATAGTAGCAATTCTTAACAAAAAAGAGGTAGGTACATGATGTGGACGGCTTCTAGAATTTAATGCTTGTTGCAAAATTTCTAATGCCTGATCTTGCGGGATACTTGTATATAATGCCCTAATGTCTAAAGTGACCATAATGGTGTCTGAGGTGGGGCAAATAGACATTAATTTATTCAACATGGCTTTGGTGTCTCTAATAAATGACTTTATTTTCAAAACTTGTGGTTGTAAAAATGTATTGATGAATACAGATAACGGTTCCAATAAAGATCCTGTGGTACTCACAATTGGTCTCCCTGGTGGGTGGACCAAATCTTTATGAATCTTTGGAATCATATATATGGTAGGTGCTCGGTATGTGGAATTAATCAAAAAGATTTTTTCTTTCAATGACAAAAACCCAATAGTGAAAGCTTCTTCAACAATTTCAGTGATTTCATCCAATAAGGTTGGCCCAGGATCCTGAGGTAAGGTTCTATAATTATCTAGCATGGTGATATGTTCCATCACTGTATTAATGTAGGTGTTTCTATCCTGCAGGACTATGGCACCCCCTTTGTCTGCCGGTTTGATGATGACGGAGGTATTTTCTTTCAAAGCCAATAAAGCCTGATGCTGCAGTTTAGTCAAATTATATCGTGGTATCTCATTTTCCAATTCCAACCGTTGTAAATCCTGTAATACCAAGTCCATATATGTTTTTACGTGAGGATCAATAGGAGGTAACCATATTGATTTAGGAAACACAAGTGAAGAATCCAAAGGGGGAGGTAATGTCGAAAAAAATAAAGCAATCTGTATCTTGCGAAAAAATTTGTACATATCACGTCTCGTCTGGAAGGAATCATACTTATAATAGGGGATAAAGGACAAACCTTTTTCCAATATATCTGATTCCGTAGCTGTGAGGTGATAAGAAGATAAATTCACTACTATGGAGGTTGGGCACTCTGAGATCGAGTTTGAGGTCGCTGTTCGTTGTCCGGCCATGCCGAACCTCGATGTCGAAAAAAACGACGTCCCTGCCGCCGGTTTGAAGATCTAAAATTGTTATAACGAGACTGTTCTGATGATTGGTAATTTGTTCTGTTTGAAGTAGTGGACGAGTAATCCTCATCGGAACCAGACGATGTGACTTCTGAAGAAGCAAAACCAACCCGTCTTGGTTTAGCATATTTACGGCGTTGCCATAAATATATTGCACCAGATGTGTAATCTTTTTCATCGCGATTGAATTTTGAAATTTTCTTTGACGTAACTCAGACAGAAATTTTTCAATCGCACAGTTGTGTTCATGTAATTTTTTGTCGTAATCTTCTATTGTCTCAGTGGATTGTAAACTGATTTTAATTTCTTCACAAGTGGTTTTTGCTGTTTTAGCCATTTTCCCTGTAGTCTCCACTATAAGCAGCATAATATCTAAGGAGCACTTGTTAAGAATCGCAATCCACTTATTGACAAACATCTCATCTTCTGGATACAGCGATGGTTCCAAAGTAATTCGTAAACCCTCCTGACCCCCCCCCCCACAAGACCTGCCGATTTAATTTACCGCAACCCTCCTGACCCCTCCCACCCCCAAGACCTGCCGACTTAATTTACCGCAACCCCCCACCCTCCTGACCCCCCCAAGACCTGCCAAACGTCCCTGGTGGTCCAGCGGGGGTCCAGGAGCGGTCCGGGAACGATCTCCTGGGTGTGGGCCGTCGGCTGCCAGTAATCAAAATGGCGCCGACGGCCCTTTGCCCTCATTATGTCACTGAGACCAACCAATAGCAGCGGTCGGTCCCAGTGACATAGTGAGGGCAAAGGGCCGTCGGCGCCATTTTGATTACTGGCAGCCGACGGCCCCACACCCAGGAGATCGTTCCCAGACCCCCGCTGGACCACCAGGGACATTTGGCAGGTCTTGGGGGGGGTCAGGAGGGTGGGGGGTTGCCGTAAATTAAGTCGGCAGGTCTTGGGGGGGGGTCAGGAGGGTTGCGGTAAATTAAGTCGGCAGGTCTTGGGGGGGTCAGGAGGGTGGGCGGTTGCGGTAAATTAAGTAGGCAGGTCTTGGGGGGTCAGGAGGGTGGGGGGTTGTGGTAAACTAAGTCGGCAGGTCTTGGGGGGGTCAGGAGGGTGGGCGGTTGCGGTAAATTAAGTCGGCAGGTCTTGGGGAGTCAGGAGGGTGGGGGTGGGGGGTTGTTAGATTTTTGTGTTTTTTTTTTTATATTCGCTCCATAAGACGCACATACATTTCCCCCCCACTTTTGGGGGAAAAAAAGTGCGTCTTATGGAGCGAAAAATACGGTACCTCTTCAAAATTCTGCCCAGCCCCCACCTCACCCTGCCTCCCCCCCCCCCCCCTGTTGTGCCACCCTCCCAACCCCCGCAAGACTCACAAAAACCCTGGTGGTCCAATGGTTAGCCAAGGAATGATCTGCCACTCCCAGGCCGTCGGCTGCCAGTAACCAAATGGCGCCGGTTGCCTTTAGCCCTTACTATGTGATAGGGGCCGGCAAATGGCACCTGTAGCACCTGTCACATGGTAGGGGCTAATGGCCACCAGTACCATTTTGTTGAGTGGCAGCTGATGGCCTGGGAACGGAAGATCGCTCCTGGGCCATTCAACCCCCCCTCCCCCAATGCCTTGAGCCGCCCCTGCCTGCCAGGTTCTAGTGACATAGATTAGCCACTGGGCTTGATGGACCCTTGGACTGACTGAGTATGGTAGTTCTTATGATTCCAGGATCTAGGAGACAGGAGGAGTAGAAAAGAAGGGAGTTTCTAGAATCTGAGGGATAGAATCCAGATCATGGGAGGGAGAATTTGAATTCAAGGAGGAAGGAGGGAAGTGTCCTTACTGTGCCCCTGCCCTGTTCCTCCTTTCATCCCCTATCTTCCCACCCAATCTGGTATATGTGTATATACATATACATATTCCCGGCACAATTCTCTTTTTTTCACACACACCAACACTGGCCTCCTTTCCCCATACCCCTCATACAAACACATGCACTTCGCTGATTGTCCCTCATCTCCCAGCTCTTGTCCTCCTGCCTTGTAGGTGAATTTTAAAAGCCCTATGGGCACCAAAGCCAGGAAATATGAGCACAAGAGGGGCCGGCGCATGCCACACAGATTTTAAAAGGGGCCTATCTACACGTGTATGTCCCGTTACTCGCAAAAAGTTCAGAAAAAGGGGAAAGACGTCGGCAGAACCTATGCCCGACCAGAAAAAGTAGGTGGAAAAGGGCATTCCAGCACTGACACTTGTCACTTTGCTATAGCACATGAGTCCAGTATATAAAAAGAGAGAGACTCTTTATAGGGCTCAGGCTGATACTCTACATATGGACCATTGTAAGGGAGCACTTTGATTTGGGGTGAGTTTTCAGGAGGTGGGTTGGGGGGGGAGTGATACAGACACATTCTGAGGTATCCATTCTAAAATTCATCTTTTAAATAATTTTTGACCTTATAAGTGATAAAAATTCTAACAAGAGGAGTTGATTTGTACACTAGCTGCATTGTACAAATCAACTCCTTTTCATCACTTATAGGGTCTAAAATTCTTTAATGATGTCAATTTTACAATGGATACCTCTGAATGTATCTGTAACAACACCCCCTCAACCCCAACCCACCTTATAAAAATTCACCCCTAATCAAAGTGCCCTCTTACAATGGTCCATATATAGAGTGTCAGACTACCTTTTACAAAGGGACTCTCTCTCTCCTGCTGTTCAACACACTTCTACCATTAAGGAGTTATAGCAAAGTGACAAACATGCATGGGTTATAAAACAGCCCCCATCCATGGGCAAACATGCAGTCCTTTTAAAATCTACCCTGTAATGCATAAGTACTGTAATAACAGATTCATAAATTCTTCATTGGTACATCCAGAGAGTAATAATCCAAGAAAAATATCAACATAAGCAGCAGGTGTTTTTCATAAAATAACCACCTAAGATATAATTTCTTCCTTATAAAGAACAATCAAGCAAAATTAAGAAATATATAAACACCATAAATAGAAAAGATTGATTTAAATGCTGAATTTGATATACATCTGATTCCTCATTATCTATTTTCATCACTTTTTGCACACTGAACGGTATTAATAATTAATGTGTTTTTTGCTGATGGCGGCATACAAGAGGAATATCATAATTCCTTTAAAAACTATTTGAACTGCTAGTTTTGGCTGACATACTTGAACATTTCTAAAGCATAGCATCAAAGGTGTTACTGTGTATTCTGTACTCAAATATATACGAAATCTTTTCAGGATAGAATACATCAGCTGATCATAAGCTCTTACAATTATCACACTGGCACAGAATGCTCTTTGTTGAAAAAATATTAAAGCATTCTCATTTACGATATAAAAGATAACTGCAACAATGTGGATGTTAGTCTCCTAATTTTGTAAAATTCCACTGTTTTTCTGTTGTGCAAATGGTCAGTTGATAGGGTACTTGCCAGGTTCTTATGGCCTGGATTGGCCACTGTTGGAAACAGGATGCTGGGCTTGATGGACCCTTGGTCTGACCCAGTATGGCATTTTCTTATGTTCTTATGTTCTTAGTGTGGTCTAGTTATTGGAGCACAGAGCAGTCAACCTGTGCCTCTTCCATCACTCTAGCTGCTCCTCACTGTGCAACTTTGTCATTTCATTTCCATATGCTCAGAATTAATTATAAATTCTTTGGCATGGCAGCATTATTATCATGTGACTCACCCGTACAGTATTGCCTATTTGGATGGTGCTTTACAAATTACAGGCAGGAACTGATGTGCATTCAATAGTATGATTCAACGTACTATGGAACAATATTCTGCAGAAATCCTGTGGGAAAATGCCCCTAAAAGCTGAGCAAAGTGAAGTCAGTAACATTCTTTAGCTCCAGCTGGAGAATTGTATGCAAATTCAGCAGCAATAGTAGGGGTGGTTAAAAAAATTGCAAAGCAGGGAATTGTTTGGAATAAGCCCTTTTTGAGTTTTCCTTCTGTTTGGCTTTACCTTTTCTTTTAAAAGCAAAGACGGGGGACTCAGTTTTAGGAGAAATATATTTTAAAACAAGTTGAACCCTTTATGCACTGTAAAATTACATGTGGAAAAAAAAACCAATAATCATTATGCAGCAATAAAATGTTTATCATATATCATTTCTTTAATTCTTCAGTCAACTCCCCTTTAATCTGCTGTCAACCACATTGAGAATAATATCACAAATTACCTTGGGTGTAATGAAATCTGATTCATGTGATGTGTATAAAACCATTGGTGACATAACAGTCCCTAAATATATTTTTTCATTGACTTAACTTCCTTCCCCCACCTTCCCTCCACTCCCAGATCATGCTTACCCCTTCCATGTGGTGGTCTCTGATGAATGGAGCAGGAGTGATCCCTGGAGCCTTCTGCCTTACTGGCTCCTGGTTTGAAAATGTCACTAGCTATCTCTGATGCCAGCACCATTTTGGTGCACAGTCATATGCTGTCACTCCTGCCCCTTTCTGCATCAGAGACCCCAGCATGAGGGGTAATTGTGGTGTGATGGGAGAGCAACGTTTATTTTTTCTCTTTTTCTCTTGCGGGGAGTTCATTTGCAGGTGAGTTTTAAAAGCCCGACGCATGCATCGATTTGAGGATGCACAAATATGTTGAGCTTGTGCACACTAAGCAGATTTTAAAAGCTGCCAGGATACACGTCTCTCCCGCTTCGTGAACAAATGAAAAGATTTCATAAAGGAGCAGGGCATGAGTGTGGTCCGGGTGGGGAATGGGCATTTTGAGACTTTCACCAGAAATTTGTGTGTAAATACTTATGCAATCTGGCACGCACTGAGCCCCCTGCCATGAAACTTTACTTCTGCTATGGATGGCATATAAGTCCAGAAATCAGACTAACAAGCTGTTTCAGAGGGGATTAAAGGGTATGGGGTAACTGTGGGATGTACAGGCTAACAAACCGGGGGGTGGGGGGGGGGGGGTTGAAGGACCTATCTGTTAACTGGGCGAACTGGGAATGAACTGGTAAAACTGGCAAATGTATCGGCTCGCATCCCTTTTAAAATCCCCCTACTTACGCGGTAGAAGCAGGATTTGCACGCAGAGGAGTTTAACCACTTAAAATTCAGCACACATGCATGCGGCCAGACTATTTTATAACATGCGTGCATATACGTGCGTAAGTTATAATATAGCCACATCCCTGCATCCCTGGTTGCGGGACGATGAATGCGCGCACACGTGTGCCCGCGTGCCGGTTTGAAATTTACCTTCCCTGTGTTTATTTCAGTTCAGCAAACCAAACAAGCTGAAATAGACATTAAGCAAATTGAAACGTGAATACAAAGTGAAAAACCCCCCAAAATAAACACAAATTCTTTATCTGTGCACAACCCTAGTAAGTTGTGATTCTCCTAATAAAATGACTTCCTGACTTTACAGTAGAGTCGCTTAAAGAATTGCAGTAATGATGACTTTGTAAATGAGAGTGGATGATTAGTAGTTCTCAGCAGATGAACTTTTGAAAGAGTGAACAGCACATTTTATACTGATCTGCAATTATCCTTTCTGTATCACTGCACTGGTTATCTGTGGATCTGTCTACTATACTTTGCCTCTTTTTCAAAGAGTTTGGTTTGTAATTTATTTGTAGAAAATCCATAGGCCGTCATAGGCTTGTGGATGTGCAACTACCACAGCTGGTACTCTGACCTGAAACACAGGTGCCCTTTAGTGGAGTGCTCTGACCCCACAGTATGCCCAAAGTGAGCAGGCAGGGAGCAAATATAGATCATTGTTAAAACCACAGTGAATTTCTAGATTTCTGTCACATCGACACATTGGATAGTACAGAAAAAAAATACTCGCTGTCCTTAGGGATGGGGAAAGAAACCTCTAGCATTTTCATGCTTCAAAGATCCTTGGATCATGTTACACAGAAGCAGGCATTGTCAGAGAGTACTGATGAAGGAGTGGAAAGGTTGATTGCAGCATTGATTTATTTATTACCTGAAAACTGTGGGGTTTGCATCATCCAGCGAATTCCACATTTCATGTTGAAGACACAGCAATGAGTGCAGTTCAACACTAAACGTTCAGCACAAAAAAAAATATGCAATAAACCCATTCCTCACATACATTTTTTATTTTAGTATTTTTTATTTATTTATTTAAAAGTTCACCAAAAATATCTGTCTGACCAGAGATAACTGAATATCCTGTTTAGCCAGTTATCTTGGGATGGCAGCTATATTTGAATTTAGCATTTCAGCAATACATTAAACTTAATCAATTGTATTTCTATGTTGTTATGCATATTTAGCCAGCTAAATAGGATTTCACATGTTATGTTATGTTATTAAATGTTCATCATAGTCTCATCAGATAGAGCATCCACTATCAAGGGACCAACATTAGATAAAATGGTGCCATGGAGCCAGAAGGCCAATTTTACACTGGAAAAGAAGGAGTCCCAAATCAAGATTGTCCTAGCCCAGGAGGACCTATTGTAGCATCCTGAAAATATGGGAGGCTGGAGAATATAAAGAAGGAAGAGCTGCCTGAACCCACATCTTGCAGATATTTCACTGGTAAGCATCACATTAATTGTTAAGGGTCTACTGTTTTGGGGAAGGCTGGTTGTAGAAGTTGGCAGACAATAGTTCAGGACTTCAACAAATTGCTGGCTCTGACCCCAAATAGGGTAGTGGTGAGGACAATTTTAAAATGATTTTATCCTGTAAGAAATACCTATGATAAGTTAAGATCTTGGCAAGCCTTCACCCAGGTAAACTGGAGACCTTGAAAATAGCCCATCCCCTTTGCGGGTAAGTCTACTTCTGCTATGAAACAGTATAGAAACCTTGACCTGCCTTGAAAAGTGCCCAGGTTGGGGGCTTGGCATGGTGTATGCCATGGAGAATTTCCTTTATAAAATGTGCTAGCCAACCCATAAGGAGAATGTCCTCATGAGGCTGAAAGTCCTGGACAGGGTTCTAAAATTGCCCCAGATCTTCAGCTGTGATTTGCAGTGACTAAGATGGTAGCAGCTGTGACCTTACCTGAAAGACAGTGTAGGGCTGCTGAGCTACTCTCTGCCTACAGTCTTGTAGTTGCTCGGTCCTTATATGGGTGTCCATGGGAACCTGAAGCCCATGTGAAAGGAGAAAACAGGGCTGCAGCATTGTCCCTGAGTGTGTACTAAGTCACATTGGGACCCAGACAAACCAAGCAATGAAGGGAGGGCAGAAGGTGAGATCTGGGTGGAGGAGGGGAAGAGGCAACTCTTGTTCATATGCCATTGAAAATTATTGCTCTTTTCTGATCACCTGACACTGATCTGGGACACTGACCTGGGGGCCTAAAGAAAAATGTTGATATTGACTCTGACTAGGGGGTAGGAGGAGGATTGACTGGCAGAGGAGCTTCAAAGCATTGAGCAACTGGAAGGGGATAAGGTTACTAATGTAACCATAGTTACTAATTAAAATGGTACTCTAGCATCTCTTCTGGAATTGTTGATGTTTTGTTATTGTTTAACTGAGCATGCTCCAAATTTAGTTGAGTTATATTTTGGAGAGCTTTAGAATAGGCAAGATATTTTCCTACCAAATGCAGCTCTAGAGGACCAGCTCCCTGCAGAGCAATTGCAAGTTCCTTGGATAAACCCTTGGTCTGACACAGTATGGCAACCTCTTATGCTCTTATGTTTTTAATTTGCCAATACATTTTATGATTTTCTCTTACTGAGACATGGAGAAAACCATCTTTTTCTGAATACCAGTAGAATAGTCTACTGTTTAGTGAAATCTTCTGGTTACATCAGTAATTTGTACAACTACCTCCTAGCTGGAATTTGCTTGAGTCGTGTTAAATGTGTGCAAGAAAATAAAAGAGATGATTGCATTCAACTAGAGTGATCCTATATTTTATTTGAGAGTCACATGAGAGCCTGGAGTGAAGAGGGACCAGTGAGGAAGGTATACCAAAAGCCTATCCATTGAGAGATCCTGCCAGTTTCTATATGAGATAGGTAGCACAGGTTACACTAGCACAATAATTTTGGAGTGTGGGGTGGGTGGGATTCTGTATTATTTTCACTTATGGTCCACAGTCCATAATAGCTAATATAACATTATTTTTCTTATAGCAAATTCATGATGGGACCTGGAAGACCTAAAGGCAAAGTTCAGCCTCATGTGTCATGTGAAATCAGGCTTGCTGCAATAGGTCCAAACAGAAGTTGCAGCTCCACAGGATTAATGCTAATATGTTACAGTACTCCTGTTTATATTTAGGGGTCATTTTTAAAACCCCACAAGTGCTTTGTAGTAGGGACAAAATTCACAGTTAAAACCACTTATGAGGATTTCAAAATCAACGTGTTATGTATGATTGGTCATCTCCATTCTCCCCTCACTCCCTCTCCATTTTGCTGCAGGTAAATGTGCCCATCCTGTCCAAAAGCATGGGTATGTTTACCAGTAGGGGGAAAAGCTGTTTTTTTCCCAAGGGTTAACAGCTATCTTGAGGGCCATGTTATTCCTATTTCTTCTAAGGTTAGGAGTTTGGGGGTTATTTTGCATTCTAGCTTTTATTTGGAGCCTTATATTAGGCTAGTAGTTCAGTGATCTTAGTTACAGTTAAATATATAGATCCTCAACCAATATTGTTTGTTGATCTAATACTATTGTAACCTACTTTAAATGTATTGCAATCTGCTTTGAGACCATTCATGGTAAAAAGCTGAATATCAAATGTCAATAATTAAATGAAATAACTTTCTGCCAGCTATTCTGTGTGCATACTAAGCCAAATACCTGAGAATTTTCAAAGTGAACTTATGCTTATAAGTTAGATTTTTAAATTTGGGGTAAAATCTATACATACTAAAAGATATGCACAGATATTATCCAACCATGCACATTCATAAAATTATCCTCCCTTAGTTGAAAGCAAACATTCATTTCCAGTTGACAAACTTATATATAAATATTTAAAAATGACTAAAACCAAGTTGAATTGCATCAGTCAATTAACTTTTGTTGGTTTTTTTTTTCTATATAGCTGTATTGAGCACCTTGCAACCAATAAAGAAAATTACTGTAAAGTCTGAAAAACTAAAAGCACCGCAAAAGGGAACTTCATATTCAAAAAGTAGTGTGTAAGATAGAGGAGAAAGTTACTGATTTATACCAAAGGTAAGATAAAGGATATAGAGTGAAGCAAAAGCAGTTTTTTTATGGCACTTGCCTATCTGACGACTTCATTCATTTTTCCATACTGCAGTTCAAAACAAAGCTCTGTTCACCATATTGAGCCTGGAAAAGGAGATTCTTTGTATTGTATGATATTATTTGTTGGATTGAAATAATAACTATCCAAGGATGTTATCCTGTATGTTTTTAAGATCTCTTGCATTCCTTCTTTAGATAGAGTCAAACAATTTGTTGTATTGGAAAAATAGAAATACAATGAAGTCAATATTGAGTAATCTGGTGAGCGGGAAAGTTATCCAGGTAAAGTTACTCAGATAACTTTTCCCAGACATTCACTGGAACATATCCAGAGAAGTATTCTGCTGAATATACCAGAGAATGTTATCTGGAATGCCGTTCCAGCACTTCTTTTCAGGATTAAGAGGTAGGGCAGCAGGGATGTTCTTCTCAAGCCCCTCTCCTCTAGGCAGCCTGCAGGGAAGAGAAGGAGAATGATGAGCCTAGAGCACACAGAGAAGAGAACAGCCACTCTATTCTCTAATCTAGCCCCTCCATATAATGTTCCCCCTCCTTCCACCTCTCCTCCTGCATTACAGGGAACAGAAGGGGAAGGGGTGATACTGAAGCAAACACTACAGAGCATATAACAGACACTATAGAGTTGAAATAGCACAAGTTTGAAGCATGTGAACTTCAAATCTGGCCTTGATAAAAAACACTACTGCTTACAACATTCAAATTTGTGCTAATTCTATCTCTTTTTGTGTCCATTAACCACTTTCTGGTCTACCCCAAATATATTCATCAGTGAGCCTAATGTATTGTGCAGTCTTCCCCGAATATATACGTCCATAGAAATATAGAAGGATGAAATACAGACAACACTGCAGTGCAAATACTTTTCAACACATTCCCTAGGGGTGCAACATGAATTCAGAGGTACATACAGAAAAATAGGTCACTGCTTCTGATTGCTGTTTCTCAGCAACAGGAGCGTGTCATTTATGCATATATAAAGACAAATGGCATCTACCAGTAAGGGTCGAAACTATGTTTACAAAAAAGAAGAAGTACTTCAAATGGTGCAAAAATCAAGCAATTTGGATGATTTGGACTTTGAAATTGATAGTTCTAAAGCAGAAATAATGATGTTGTGAATCTGAGTTTAGATAGTGATGTCGAGCCTGATAGTGATGAGACGGAGGATTATGAGGTTGATGACACATTCACATGGACAGCAAAGCCAGTATCAGAATGTAAGCATCTTGCTTTTACAGGAAGTCCTGGTCTACAAGTGGATATCAATGACACAAGTGATCCATTGCAGTTTTTCAAATTGTTTATGACCCCAGAAATTTTGGACAACATGGTCAGAGAAACCAATTGTTGCACCTGCCAGCTTGCTTCTAAGCCTGACATCAAACAGCATTCCCGTTTACATCAGTGGGTTGATATGACACCAGTTGAACTCTTTGTATTCATGGTAGATACATTGCTTCAAGGCATAATTCAAAAGCCAGAGTCAGATATGAATTGGACGACACCCTATTTTCAGAACATGATTACTGGACAGAGGTTCAAACTTCTGCACATCTGCCTTCATTTTGTGGATAACAATGCATTGTCACCAACTACAAGCGCTGCTCAGTGGTCAATCCAAAAGATAAAACCATTGTTTGATTCCCTTATTCAGCATTTCTCATCAGTTTACATTCCACTGGAGAATATTGCTGTCAATGAGTATCTCATGTTGTGGAAGGGGAGACTTGCTATGAAGCAGTATATACCGATGAAACATAGTCGTTTCAGTTTGAAGTCATACGAGCTGTGCAAAAGTGGTAGTGGCAACATTTGGAAGTCAATTGTGCATATTGGTCCAGCGATGGATTTGGATATGTCTTCAGATGGGTTGAAGTCATCGCAAATTATACTCATTGTTGTGAGAGGCCTCTTGGATAAAGGTTACTGTGTATTTATGGATAATTACTACAGCTCCCCCACTTTGTACAATCAGTTGATTGACAGAAAAACTGATGCTGTTGGAACAGTAAGAATTTCATTGAAACAAATGCCTCAAGAACTAAAGTATAAAATTTCACGTGGACCAGTTACTGTGAAATACTGTGACAAATTGATGGCGCTCAAGTGGCTGGATAAAAAAGACGTAATAATGTTATCAACATATCATACTGTCAACACGGTAACTGTTGTCAGTTCAAGTGGAAAAGAAAAACAGAAACCACAAGTTATTATAGATTACAATAAAAATATGGGAGCAGTCGACGTTGCAGACCAAATGCTAGTTGCATAGCCAGCAGAAAGAAAACAACATAAGGTTTGGTGTAAGAAGCAATTCAGACACTTACCAAACCAAATTACTTTGAACTCATACATGTTGTTTACAAAGTGGAGAATCCTTCAGTGAATCAAAACCATTTACAGTTCCAATTGAAGTTGATAGAGAAGTTGTTAGAAGAATATCATCATCTGGTGCCAGTTGTCAAGTGTGTCAGACGGTCAACTGATACTTCAAATCCACTGTGACTCACAGCAAGGCACTTCCCACAGATTTACCAACCAACTTCTGTGAAGTCCACCCCCACAAGAAGATGTAAAGTTTGATGTTCACACAAGGATGACACTGGAAAAACAGTGCGCAAGGAGACACGCTACTACTGTCCTGACTATGACATTCCTCTCTGCATTGTTCCCTGCTTTGAAACATATGATATGAAACACAACTACTGAATAATTCTGTACTAACAGACTTCTTATGTATCCAGTAACCAAGTTTCTAAGGAAATACAGTAACAAAAACATAGGGGGTCATTTTCCAAGGTGTTATTGCGAGAGATAAATTCGCAAATCGCGCTAACAGCCGTTAACACGATTTGCGAATGCAAATTCGTAATTTAATATTCAGGGGGCGGAGCATATGTAAAATGGGAAACAGGTATCATGTGCCGCGAAACAGCTGCAGTGTTAGCGTGGCACCTATCAGCTACAACTCTTTCATTCGTGTTACGAGCCAGTAAAGGGTTATTGCGGGGAGAGAGAGAGTGAGAGTGAGAGAGAGAGAGAGAGAGAGAGAGAGAGAGAGAGACTTGCTATAGTGCCTATGCCCTAGACAGGTATTTGTAGCCCTATGGGAGGGCCACCTAGTAACTCGAGGTGGGGATTAGGTATGAGCGTAGGTGGTTGGGGGCCACTTTCACATTCAACATGAGACGTACGGAAAGAACAGAAGCAATGTTCTCTCCACCTAGCTTGTTGTTGCCCAGGTAGAGTGTCCATCAAGTTAGGTGGAGAGAACATTGCCCAAATCTCTTCTTGGAGTGAGTTTCCTCACTCCGACGGCCAGCAAATCTTCACTAGAGACCACTGTTCTTTCCATACGTCTCATGTTGAATGTGAAAGTGGCCCCCAACCCCCTACGCTCATACCTAATCCCCACCTCGAGTTACTAGGTGGCCCTCCCATAGGTGCACAATGTTTTTGCGAATCCATTTCCGCAACTGGCGAAAACATCGCGTGATACGATGTTTCCTCGCTGCACGAAAAATGCCTTATTTGCATGGGACACGCCCCCTCATGCATTACCACTGCGATATTGGAAAATGAGGCCCTTAGTTTGTTATGAGATTTTTTTTTGTAAGAAAACTCCGTATAGGTTTTTGGTTGTGTTTAAAAAAACACATCTGCAGTAGATGCAACACCAAAAAATATTCACAACCAGTTCCCTACCATTCTGGCAGAATGGTATTCTGCTACCTTTTTCTTAGGATCCATGAAAGTGGAGCAGTACCAGCAGTGTATATCAATTTTAGCTCCCCTGCAGAAAATGAACAGACCCAGAGGTCGCATGGACTATTTTTGGCTCCCCAGCCCTTGGAAGAAGCAAAGAAGATCAGCAAGGGTTGGAGCTGCTTCCCCTGAGACAAGGGAAGTCACATGGCTTTGATTTTTTGTGCAGTTTCCAAGCACTCTTGTGGAAGCTATGACAGACAACAGCCAAGGTAAAAAAAAAAAGAAGCAGGGTGAATACTTGTCACCCACTACTGGATGTGTTGGCTTAGTGCTTATCATGCCATGATCCCAGGCCCTGCTGCCTCTGTTGCTGGTAACCATACTTGGGAGGGTGAAAAGTGCCAAGAGGGTGAATAAAGGGATGCATGTGGAGATTGGAGGGAAGTGAATGAAGATATCAGAGGGAGGGGAAGGATAGAATGGGTGATAGGATGTGGGAAGGCAAAAGAGTGACTGAAGGAATTAGTGAGGCTGTGGGTTATGTGGGGAAGAGGAAGAAAGAGTCAATCAGGGAAAAAAGGTACTGCAGGTTATGAATGAGGGGATCGGAGGAACTATGAGGTGATTGAGATTATCAAATGGGGGGCAGTCTATGAATGGAGTGATCAGAGGCAGGGGAGAAAGGATTAGGTGTGATGGGTGGAGGGAGAGAGGAAAGGATGTGGTTGTGTTCCCTTTTTTTCATCCCCAAGGTGGCAAAGAGCAGGCCATGCTTTTGAATTGCAAGCCCCACATCCTTGCCCATGGATACTGAGGACAGAGGACAGTGCACACTAGTCTGGTCCCATGCCCCCTCCCCCATAAGGCAGAGGTGAGTCAGCCGATTCTGGCTTGAAGCTGAGGCCTGTAGTTTACTGTTGAGGAAGGGGAAGAGGAGAGTTGCTGAAAAGGATGACTTTTCAGGGAGAGAAAAAACTCCAGGGTCACTGGGAGATTAATATGGGGGAAGGGGGGGGGGGGGCGGTGCTGGGGATGGAGGATCAGGATCACCAGGGCAGAGAGGAGAAGGGAGTTATAGAGAAAGATCCCTATTCTGTCTGTCCACCTTCTTTCTCATCCTCCAGTGATCCTGCATCCCCAACCCCCAACATGGAGCATGTTAAGAGTGTAAAGAATGAGTGTGTGAAAGAGAGAGTTCACACCAGGCCCTGGTGCTACCCATTTGGACCTAGCCCAGCCTATTTTACCCTGCTCCACGGGTCCATATCCTTTTTTGTCTACAAATTAAGCCCTGTTCAGGTCAGGTATATTTCTAACCAACCTTACCCAGCTAAGTTGTTCCTGGGCAGCGCTGAATATCAGCGCTGCCCAGAAAAAGTGAAATTTCCTCCCAGGAATGCCACCAGCACCCCCTCTTTGCATAATATCTGGATAAACTTTGTGCAGGTAACAGTTAAACAGTGTCCTCAATATTTGTAAACAAAGTTTCCTCTTTTCAAGACATATAGAAACCCTGAGGAGGAAGAACTGTGTCCCTTAATTGCTACTTTTTTCCCTTACATTAAATAGGCTTAAAGTAGCCCGAAAGTTGACCCTGCTCTCATTAATCAGTGAGTGTTATGGAAACCCAATTTTTTTTTTATTTCTTTTTTTATCATTTCTGACTTAGTTCTCTTGATCTTATGCACAAATCTATGGTGCTGAGAAATAAGGAAACATAATTTTACACATATTTTAAAAAAAATTTCAAAAAGCTATCTTGGTGTATATGTAATAGCATTAGAAACACTGGCATAGTAAAATAAAATCCTCTGCTGATGCAGCAAATTGAGGAATTTCTTCACTCAATTGTGAGATTAATGCTGATAGTCATAGCATCTAAAAGGTCCCTCTCTCCTGTTCTATCACTGCAACTTATGTAGAAACCCCACTGACACAGAGAAAGAAAACTAACACCAGGTTTTTAATCACTGTCTACTCTCTCTCTCTTCCTGCCTCTAGCCAAATATCAAAGCACCTCTTCAGTCAGAGCAATAATCACTTCAGCAGGTGCTCATTGCTTCTTGATAGCTTCTTGATCTATCCTCAGAGATTATGACCTCCAGTGCTTACTGCACCACAGGAGATTTCGTAAACAAAAGCCACCCATGGTGCCAATTAAATCACTCAAATACGCCTTGTTTGGAGAAGTTTGTCAGGTAAAAATAGTGAAACATTTAGTGTGCCATATAATTTATTAGCTTGGCTAAAAAGATTCACTTGATCGCTTTCAGTATGTGTCTTTTATGGAATGATGTTTTCTCTCACATCGTAATAACAGTGAGATAATGCTCCCAGGATAGCACTAAATGTTCATTTCTCTTTGCAAGCTTTTTATTTGTAACTTTCTGTTTGAATTGGCTTTGCATGATTAAATAGTGTTTAAGTTAGACATAAATAATCATGCAATTTATATTTACTCATTAATAGATACTTTTGAGAAAGGTTAACAAGCTTGTTGATCAGAGTACTTGAGTCAAAAAGGCTTCATTTATCCAAAACCCAGGGTTTAGAGGCCATTTAAAACTTCACCAAGAAGTGGATGGTACATAAATAGATGAAAATCTACAACCCATACAGTAAGAGAGTTGGGAAGCTTGGTGGAGTGGGGAGAAAAACAGAATAGGAATAGGAGTTGGGACTGGGGGTAGGCAAAGTTAGAAATAGCAAGAACAAACTCATAGGCCAATTCAATAGAATATATTCGATTGTGTGCACTATTTTGTGTGCACAACTTTACTCTCAATTTAGCAAGGAGTTTAGCATACAAAAAATGTGCACAGAAATGTGAGTGAAAATGTGCACACAAATTAGAACTTCTCTATCCATGTTCATCAAGGCATAGGCTTTATTTATGTTTTCTTAATGCTAGAAATTTAATTTCTGGACAGAGGTGGAGTAAGGTTTCTGGGACTTAGGGCCTCATTTTCCAATATTGCATGCGATACCAAAAAGGGGTGTTACCTTATGCTAATAAGCATGCATATCACAATAACAGCTTGCAACACACTCAGCACAAGTTGCACTATTAACCCAATTTGGGCTACATTGCAAGTATATATCATGGTGAGAGAGAGAGAGAGAGAGAGAGAGAGAGAGAGAGAGAGAGAGAGAGAGAGAGAGAGAGAGAACCTTGCTATAGTGTTGCTTCCCTAGCCAGGTATTTGTATCCCTATGAGAGGCTCACCTAGTAACTCGAGGTGGGGATTAGGTATGAGTGTAGGGGGTTGGGGGCCACTTTCACATTCAACATGAGACGTACGAACAGAACAGTGGTCTCTTGTGAAGATTTGATGGCCTTCGGAGTGAGGAAACTCACTCCAAGATGAGATTTGGGCAATGTTCTCTCAAACTAGCTTGATGGACACTCTACCTGGGCAACAACAAGCTAGTTTGAGAGAACATTGCCCAAATCTCATCTTGGAGTGAGTTTCCTCACTCCGAAGGCCAGCAAATCTTCACAAGAGACCACTGTTCTGTTCGTATGTCTCACGTTGTATGTGAAAGTGGCCCCCAACCCCCTACACTCATACCTAATCCCCACCTCGAGTTACTAGGTGGGCCTCCCATAGAGATACAAATACCTCTCTCTCTCTCTCTCTCTCTCTCTCTCTCGCGCTCGCTCTCTCCCCATCATATATACTTGCAATGTAGCCCAAATTGGGTTAAGAGTGTGTTGCAAGCTGTTATTGTGATATGCATGCTTATTAGCATAAGGTAACACCCCTTTTTGGTATCGCATGCGATATTGGAAAATGAGGCCGTAGGCTAGATCTGGAAGATATGGCTTAGAGAGAGCATCTGACTAGTTTTTGCCTTATCTGAGTACTCAATGGCTTACATAGATCCAAGATGAGTAACATAGTAATTTATGTTACTATAATTCTCTTCTGGAAGTTATGTAAACAACAGTGTGGTTGACTGGGGGTCCCAGAAAGATCACTTTCACTACTTGTCTTTGAAAATGTTGAGTGGTCTACATAACCTGGCTACTGGCTTTTTCTTGAGGTCTTTTTACTTCATTTAAAACACTTATATTCTGCCTAAATTGAGTGGATTACAATCTGAAACATATAAAACAAAACAGTAAAAATAATAGACAAACAATTAAAATAGCCATTATAAATCTACTAGCTACAATTTTATTTATTTTAAACAGGTTGACAGACAACAGAAAAAAATAAAATCTCCAGATGTTTCAAGTCCTTTTGGAATATTACCTACATTTCCCGATATATGTAGTATATCTCTGCTGTCCAGGAAAGACAAGAGATGCCAAAGATCTTCCATGAAACAATTCACTTCTCTAATGTGAATCAAACAATTGCTACTCTTTCTCCATTCTGTTCCCCCACCCATTATCAACATGTGCACAGTGGGGCAGATTTTCAAAGGGTTACATGCGTAAGATATGGCCATCTTGGTTCCCTCTATTTTGACTTCTTGAATCTTCTCTTGTGTATGGTGGTTTTATTTTAATGTGATGATTTCTTAGAAATTGTTGGATGTGTTGCGATATCGCGCGTAACCCCCGAAAAGCTGTCCCTTCCACCCCTGCGCGTGCTGAGCCTATCTTTCATAGGCTTGGCAGCACGCGCAAGCCCCGGGATGCGCATAAGTCCTGGGGCTTTCCTGGGGGGGCGTTCCGGGGGCAGAGCCGTGGGTATGGTTCTGGCCCAGGGGCATTCTGGGGGCATGGCCATGGCCTCCAGACTAGCCCCTGGACCAGAAAATGGCATGCCGGCAGCCGTCCAGCGCACGCAATTCCTCGGGCAGGTGTAACTTGTAAAATAAAGGTGGGGGGGAGTTAGTTACGGCTGGGGGGTAAGTTAGGGGAAGGGAAGGAAAGTTCCCTCCGAGGCCGCTTTGATTTTGGAGCACCGTCAGAGGGAATGGAGGATAGCTGCATGGCTCGATGCACGCAGGCTGCCGATTTTGCGCAGCCTTGCATGCGTCGACCCTGTTTTTTATAACATGCGTGCGGCATGTTATAAAATTGCGCATGTTATAAAATCGGGAGTAGATTTGTTCGCGCCAGGTAGCGCAAACAAATCTACTCCCGCGTGCATCTTTTAAAATCTATCCCAGTATTCTTCAGTTTATAACATCAATCCATGCTTATTCTAAAAATAGTAGAATACGGGACTACGTTTTAGAGTTATAGAATGTGGAGTATTATAACTGAAGGGAATGATAATCTGATATAATTCATAATTCTGGTTCAGAACTGTGGCTCATTCAGCCATTTCCAGAATCCTCAGAGGGCTGTGAACTATAGTGAATTTCTGACCATCTTAAGACTCAAAGAATGTGAAAGATCTGGAAACTGGCAGGCTCTGCAAAGCCTATAATTAAAGGCCAGGAAGGCATCGATGACAATGTTTGCACCACAAAACAGGGAAGCTTGGTTTGCAGGAAGCCCAGATGTAAGCTTTTATCTTACAAATGCATATCTCAACGGACAGGAGCCAGGTGAATGAAAAGACCCCTGAGGTTACAGCTTTAATTAAGTCCTGGCGCCAGCAAACGGAATCCAGGCCTATCTCCTATATAGGACACAGACTTGCTATCTGTTTACACAACAAAGAAGATCAACAGGATATCAGAAGGAACAAAGTGCAGCAAAGCCATGTTGATAAAGGAACTTTTTATGGTGGGAGGGTGTGTCAGGGAAGACAAGTAAAGAGTATGATTTTTACAAATGAATGAAGGATGTCCTCACAAGCATTTTCTATGCATACTAGGTTATCATGACAACAGCATCATGTGTTTTTGTAAATGAGTTTTTGGGCAGTTACGTGATTCTAGAAACTTCGGCAATACTGTATCTTTGACTATAAAGGAGAGCCACTTCGGTTATTCTGGGAGATGCTAGTTATTTTGAAAAGATAGAGGGCATTTAGCATACGCATCTCCCAGGAACACTTTGTAAAGCCAAATAAATTTTACTTTGTACCATTGTACTGAGTCTGAGTGTTCTTGTTGCCCTGGCCCTGAGTCCAGAAATTATGGACAAATCTTTGATGTGCAGAGAGCTTATACAAATAAATGAGTCAAGGCATGGAAAAATGTGCAATGAGAGTGAGGCATTATTTTGCCATCTCAACTTGTATATCAATATGCTCTAACTTAAATACACAATTCCTTGTAACTTGAACATAAAAATAAATTATTTTAACATAAATAATGGTTTCTTGCTATGTATTAATTATTGTTTATTTTCCATTCATTTCTTTGGAGTTAGGGATGTACTGTATATATGTTGTTGAGTATTTCAATGGGTGTGTTCAGGGAATGGAGTCATGATAGTCTATCTTGCCTCCATTTCTTTATTTCCAGTTAAGAATCTGAGCATGCTTGGTGTTTTTTCTCTACACTGTTCCAGATCTTATGTATGTTATAAAGATAACTCAAATTGTATATGAGGGTAAAAGGACTTATGAATATTGAAATAACTCTGATAATGTACTGTACATTTCAAAGTGGGATCTAGGTGTCATAGTGGATAACACATTGAAATTGTCGGTTCAGTGTGCTACGGCAGTAAAAAAAGCAAACAGTATGCTGGGAATTATTAGAAAGGGAATGGTGAATAAAACAGAAAATGTCATAATGCCTCTGTATCACTCCATGGTGAGACCGCACCTTGAATACTGTGTACAATTCTGGTCGCCGCATCTCAAAAAAGATATAATTGCGATGGAGAATGTACAGAGAAGGGCTGCCAAAATGATAAGTGGAATGGAACAGCTCCCCTATGAGGAAAGACTAAAGAGGTTAGGACTTTTCAGCTTGGAGAAGAGATGGCTGAGGGGGGATATGATAGAGATGTTTAAAATTATGAGAGGTCTAGAACGGGTAGATGTGAATCAGTTATTTACTCTTTCGGATAATAGAAAGACTAGGGGGCACTCCATAAAGTTAGCATGGGGCACATTTAAAACTAATCGGAGAAAGTTCTTTTTTACTCAACGCACAATTAAACTCTGGAATTTGTTGCCAGAGGATGTGATTAGTGCAGTTAGTATAGCTGTGTTTAAAAAAGGATTGGATAAGTTCTTGGCGGAGAAGTCCATTACCTGCTATTAAGTTCACTTTGGGGTAGATTTTCAAAGGGGTACGCGCGTAAGATACGCGCGTACCCCCTGAAAACCTACCTCAAACCCCCCCTGCATGCACCAAGCCTATTTTGCATAGGCTCGGCGGCGCGCGCAAGCCCTGGGACGCGCGTAAGTCCCGGGGCTTGCATGGAGGGGCATGTCGGGGGCATGTCAGGGGGGTGTGCCGGGAGTGATGCGGCATTTCGGGGGCATGTCGGGAGTGACATGGTGTTTCGGAGGTGTGTCCGGGGGCGTGGTTCCGGCCTGGGGGCGTTCCGAGGGCATGACAGCCATCGGAACGCCCCCAGGCCGGAACCTTTTTGAAAATAACCCAGGAAAAATTACCCTCCTCTCTCCCTCACCCAAAACAGGATTTGTAATAAACATTACAGTTTGTAATAAATATTACAAATCTCCTTTCAGGCATAGTGCATAGGTTAACACAAGAAAAAAAAGTATAGTTATTTCCAGCATTATTTATTTATTTATTTAAAAACATTTCTATACCGTCGTTAAGTTAGGTACCATCACAACGGTTTATAATAAGGCACAAATATTAATGTTGGAAAAATATCTTGATTTCTATCCACTATACAGGTGCATTATTTTTTTTTATTTATATTTTATTAATTTTTAAACAAACTTTTTACATTTGCAAAAAATCAGGAAATGATTAATTGAATCTACAAACATCTTATCAATAATTCTCCTAAACTCATTTACATTTACATTCAATTATCATTAGTCCTCATTATTGGGAGGATAAAACTCAATTATTATCAAAGGAAAAAACTGTTATATTTGATACAGCAATAAGGAGAAAATTTCTTTTTACAGCCTCATAACTCAACCCTGTTCTTTATCACCCAGAAAGGCTTCCAAGTGGGGGGGATTTTGAAAAATAAACTTATTCTTTTCATCTTTTGGAAAACAATTAAACATTTTGAAGGAAATCTCAAGAGAAATGTTGCCCCAAGAGCTAACACTCTCGGTTTCAATAATAAAAATTGTTTTTTCCTCATCTGTGTCACTCTAGATATGTCTGGAAATAATTGGATCATTTGTCCACAAAACAAATAATCTTTATTAGGAAAATACTTTTGCAGAATTAGGTTTTTGTCCCTTTCTCTGCAAAAAGAAACTACCATAGTCCCTCTTTGGGGAATATCATCAATTGACGATTCTAAGAATGATGTCAAATTAGGTGAATGTTGGACCAGATCCATCTGTTCTTCCCCCTCTTGAGCCTTTACTCTAGTTCTCAGTATATAATAAATCTTTGATATACAACTTTCATCAACTGTAGAAATAGGGAGGATCTCTACAAGATATTTTTGCAATAATTCAACAGGAGATATTAATCTAGTTATAGGAAAATTTAAGAATCTCAAATTTTTAATACAATTTTCGTTTTCCAAGTTCTCTAACTGCTTATGAATTATCAATCCATCCTTTATAGTAGAATTATTAACATCCTGTGTTACTTTTACTTGAGTTGATAATGTTTTACTATGTTCTTCTAAACAGTTTAATCGATTACCATTTATTTCCAGCATATTTTTTATTTCTACAGTTGTTTTATTAATCTGAATTATTGAACTAGACATAGTTTTTTGCATACTGGTTAGTGCCCGCCATACATCACCTAAAGTAACATTTTGGGGGTCCACGGGTTCTGTAACCTTCTCAATAGGAATAGTTTATAATGGATATAATTGTACAGTTCTATTCTTATGATCCCTGTTAATAGATTTCCCCCTCCCTCAGTTGCCATTTCGATGTCTATATACCAATTACTGTTCGATGTAAAATGCTTTCCAAGCGTATGCTTTTTGTTACACTGTAAACCAATGTGATATCACTGATGAATGTCAGTATATAAAAAACTATAAATAAATAGGTCCAGAACCTAGCACTGACCCTTCCACCACATCAGTCTCACTTATAGTGGGTTGTTTATTACTTAGGTCTAGAGTTTCTACTATCCCTAAAGATAAATTATGGGTAGTAGGTCTAGGCACTTCTATTTGGGGTTCAGTTAGCTGTGGTAGGCATGGGCTGTCCGAGGCTCCAGATGAAAACAATATTTCTGGAATATTCTCATGGGCAGTCTGACTTACCCTTCTTACTACAAGGGAATCCATTGGTCCCCTAACCATGGGTCCATTGGAGAAGAAGTCCAAACTTTTACCTTTCTTTTCCTACCCATAGGGCAGAAAAGGTAAATTAAAGAAAAATCTTAAGAAGGGGCGTGGCCCTTTGGCACGTGGCTGTGCGCCTCTCCTTACCTGAATTTGTACCTGAGGCAGTGTCCCCGAGTGATGACGTCAGCGGGGGCCGGCACTTCGGGTGAGTCGAGGATGTTAATGCTCCTGCGTTGCAATAAATGGGAGACTCTCGAACACAGTCCCTTAGCCTTCACCTCTCTAACGAGAGGCTTCTTCCTCAGTCTCCTCTGAGTTTGAGGCTGCTCCTTCCCCGAATTTGTACCTGAGGCAGTGTCCCCGAGTGATAACGTCAGTGGGGGCTGGCACTTCGGGTGAGTCGAGGATCATAAGAACATAAGAAATTGCCATGCTGGGTCAGACCAAGGGTCCATCAAGTCCAGCATCCTGTTTCCAACAGATGCCAAACCAGGCCACAAGAACCTGGCAATTACCCAAACACTAAGAAGATCCCATGCTACTGATGCAATTAATAGTAGTGCTATTCCCTAAGTAAACTTGATTAATAGCCGTTAATGGACTTCTCCTCCAAGAACTTATCCAAACATTTTTTGAATCCAGCTACACTAACTGCACTAACCACATCCTCTGGCAACAAATTCCAGAGCTTTATTGTGCATTGAGTGGAAAAGGATTTTTTACGATTAGTCTTAAATGTGCTAGTTGCTAACTTCATGGAATGCCCCCTAGTCTTTCTATTATTCGAAAGTGTAAATAACTGATTCACATCTACTCATTCAAGACTTCTCATGATGTCATGTCTTGCTTTGTTTAATTTTTTAATGATGTGTTCTGTTATATTTTATGAAATTGTACCCTGTACATCACACCTATGGTTGGTGCATTTGGTAATTAATAAATATGGAAAATAAATATCCCCTCCCCCTTCTCTTTCTCTAGGGTATACATAGGTCTCATTTCCCAGATCTTTTGATATAGGTTCTCACCATGGTAATCCTCCTCTATTCTACACCTATATCCTTTTGGAGGAATGGCCTATAGACCGGGACGCAATACTATAGATGTCTCCCTAAAGTCCTCTACAGAAGCATTTTTTATCCTACTCTTTATACTTCTCCCCATGTACCCTAGCATTTCTGTGGCTCTGGCCACAACCTTATTGAACTGTTCCAGTACCCTGAGATCTCCCCCCAGCTGGTGTGCATTAAGTATCTCACCCCATCCCCCAAAGCTCCCTTTTGATTTCTACACCCCAAATTAATGATTCCACACTTTTTGTCCTTTATCCTAGCTGCCAAATGCTTGATCACCTAGAAGATATTTTTTAGATTGCTCTTTTCATTAGCTCCCTTAGGGCTATCCACTCTTTTGAGGATGTTAGGGTGAGCTGCAAACAGACAAATATTTCCTGCTAACCACTCTGCAATAGACATTGAACGGAACCAGCCCCAGACTGATCTGAGGCACTCCACTGAGTCCCTCTTTCTTTGTCATTGACTCCATTTGCTGCCATCCTCTGTTACACACCACTCAACCAGTTTGAGCAGCTTGGAGGTGATCCCCAAACCAGTAGAGTTTATTTATGAAAATATGCAAGAGTATCAAACGCTTTGCTGAAACTCAAGTATACCATATTCAGTGCATGCCCCAATCTAGTTCTCTGGTCAGCCAAGCCAAGAAATTGATCAGATCTGTTTTACACAATCTTTCTTGCAAAACGTATGCTGCTTTGGGTCCTGCAACCCGCTGGTTTCAAGATGTCACTATTCTTTGCTTTAGTAGTGTCTCCGTTAATTTAACCAGCAGCAAGGGAAGGCTAACTGACTTGTAGTTAATATCCTCCTCTTGACACTTTTTTGAAGAACAATGACATATGCCCTTCTAGAATCATAACAACCTAAGAGAAAGTGTCAAGTTTGCACAGTGTTTAGTAATAAGAACAAACCTGTGGCAAGAAGCAGTAGCTGATCCTAACTCACAGCTTTAACTACTTTAAAAACTTTAGACTAGACATTTTATACATATATTGCAATGCAAAAAAAAATATGAGAATGAATCATTACTCTGGAGTTTAGGCATCTAATCCCAATACCTTTAAGTAATGCTAATTTCCATTTCTATGATTCTGTTAGTCCATTTGTAATATCCTTAAAAAACTTTCTCCTCCGCCTTACTGTTTAGCCAGTAGGAACTCGCATCCCTTTCATAACTATGGAATGTAAGTTGACATTTGCAATTAGCAGAAATGGCCCATATTTAAAGTGCATGCTTAATATTTTCCTTATTGCCTCTCCTCTCCCTGTGCACTCCCCCACCCTAGCTCTTTATTTCTCTCCTACCATCTCCAGATTGATTTCTCAGGCAACAGAGGCTCCCTCTATTTAGTAAGGGCTAGAAGGGAAGTCTCTACTGAGACTGAAACCCTTTATGCCACTTGCTACTAGTAGGGGTCACCCCTGCACTGGCAGGTCCCAAGTTGTGGAGCCAGCCTAAAAAAAAAAAAATAATAATCAAAAATCTTTAAAGTATGTCTATATCAATTCCGAGAAACACGGACCTGAAAAGATTAGCCGGATTACTTTGCCAGAGAGGTAGAATATCTCACTGTGCACGTCACTTTAATCACCACAGATCAAATGCACAACCCTGCTTTTCAAAGCTATGAGGTAAGAGTGCAGGTCTTCACAATGGCCATCAATCTGCACACTTCCCAGATCACATAAATGGTCAACTAACTAAAGATAATCTGTCCACAGAGTTTTCTCCTATCTGCAAAACATGGCTTTTGGGCAAGCTCTGACATATGGAAATGTCTTATGCATTATTTGCATTCCTTTACATTTTACAATATTCAGGGCAATATATTTACTGAGGATGTTAATGCACCTGTGTTGCAATAAATGGGAGACTCTTGAACACAGTCCCTTAGCCTTCACTTCTCAGTCTCCTCCGAGTTTGAGGCCGCTCCTTCCCCGAATTTGTACCTGAGGCAGTGTCCCCGAGTGATGACGTCAGCGGGGGCCGGCACTTCAGGTGAGTCGAGGATGTTAATGCTCCTGCGTTGCAATAAACGGGAGACTCTCGAACACAGTCCCTTAGCCTTCACCTCTCTAACGAGAGGCTTGTCCCTCAGTCTCCTCCCAACAGGTGCATTATAACATGCATTATGCTATCACATGCAATGTTAAACATCCCTCATTTTCATAAACTTCCCCTTTGACAAAAATTAAAAATAATTTGCATTTGCATCCTCACAGTGCAATAAATAAAGCATGCATTATGGTGTTATTGTGGGCATTAGAGCCATAATGCAGCTTAATTATTTGTTGTTCTGCTGAGTATGTAAACTATCATGCATTTACCTTCATCCCTGGAAAACAATCTGCTTTAATTGGAAGAGTAATTTTCAAAACCATTTCTAGGGGTAAAACAGAGTTTGCCAGAGAAAATTGACTTTTTCAAAATTTCCCATGCTAAGGGCCTCAATTTCTAAAGTATCGCAGTCCTGCGATACTTTAGGTATTGAGGGGCGGGGGGCTGAAACGGGGGGCGGTCCTGCGCTAGTCGGCAGCGATCGCACCGTGGCGGTGTGATCGCTGCCGGTTTCGCACCCAATAGCTCAACCATAGAAGGTGTAGCTATTGGGCACGAAATAGGACGTGAAAAGGCCCTTACCTTTTCGTCGTCCACGGCCTCTTTGTGGAGTCGGACTCGGTGAAGCCCCGACTCCTCCTCTTCCATGGCCGACTCTGCCCCCATCTTGGTATCGCAGGCGATAAGGGACTTTTCGCGTGTGAAACGTCCCTTATCGCGTGCGATCCGTCTGGTAAATGACCTCCTATATATGGTTAAAAGTATACACATAGGGCACATATTGAGAAGAAGTGTTCCCAGGGGCAGGAATCAGAAGAGTCTGCACTTCTGTATATATTTTTTAGTTTTCTAAGCCATGCACATGTGTTTTCTCCAGAAGCATGCTGCACAAATCAATAGATATAAATGTGTGCAGGTGGTTTTTCTAGAGTAGTTTTCATAGTGAAAATATGTACATCCTTTCACTTTGAAAATTAGTGCAAAACCTGTGGGTAAAAATGTCCTAAAAATGTGCATTTATGCTTACAATCTTAGAATTCCCCGCCCCAATTTCTAGTGTGACCACCCATTTTGATTTTTGTACATTAGTTCTGTTTCCAACACTTTGATTCCATTGTTCTGTTTATAGGCCAATATGCAGAAACATAAAAGCAGTCTGTCTTTCTGTGCACAGGAGCATTAACTTAGCAAACGGCTTTAGGATTTGCTGCTCTTTTAGTTCCTCCATATTCTCTCCTGCCCTTTCCTTTCACTTCTCACTTTCTTCACAGTTTGACACTTTGGATTGTGAGGGCATGAGTAAGCTCTCCCCACTGTAGCAATGAAAGGAGTGAGGTCTCAGGTCACTTACTACAGCAATATTATCCCATTCATACTTTACAGCTTGGTAGCAGCTTCCTATTGCTGAATCCATCAACCACTAACTACCCAGTTCTTGCACCTCTAACAGCATACTCAATAGCGGCGCTGGATGCAACACAATCTCTAACAGCCATGCATTCAATGTGTTCCCTGCAATCCAGCTGGGACTGAGAAAGCCTGAACTGAGAGCAACTCTCTAGTTTGTGTGGTAGCAATTACTGCTGCAGCTGCCAGATAGTGTTTCATTTTCCTGTTCTGCGTGCCTCTGACTTTCATTCTTCAGTCACATCTTCTTACCTCTGATTAATTGTTTCTTAGTAGAGATGTGTAAATGTATCTAAAGTGAAAGTGATTCAGGCAAATTCTACCTGTTTTGCTTCTGCGTAAATGTATTTCCCAGTGGTTTGTGTGTAAAATCTGCCAATATTTCTTTTAATGGTGCCATTACGGCATAATATGCCGCTGGTTAGTGGAAATGTACTGCAGATTCTGCCAGATCAGTGGTTCTTTTCACCAATCAATAGCACAGGTTGTTGCAACAGCACCCTTTTAAATAGTAAAAAAAAAAAAATCTGGCCCACAGATGAGTCCATGTCCCTTATATTTAAAGGGAAATCTACATACAGGAGGTTTCCCAATTTTGCCTATCTTTTATAAAAGCTGGAGAAGCATTATAAACCACCTCACCCTCCTTTGCACTTAATGATTTTTTGTACTGGTAAGAGGAGTTTAGAGACTCTTAAGGTATAAGGCATTCTCTGAGCTCTGCTTCTGACTTCTACTCTGTGTGGGTTTGAAAATAGACCCAGATTTTGCAATGGATCCATAATGGACTCAAAACCAGTCAGCTGACAAGGAGAAAAATAATGTTTCTGAATAGATCTTTGGTACAACCACATCTTGAGTATTCTGTGCACTGTGCAGTTCTGGTCACTCCATCTAAAAAAAAACTAGAAAAGGGCCACAATAATAATAATGACTCCCTTAAAAAAGACTAAATAGGTTAGGGCATTTCAGCTTGGAGGAGATATAAATGTATAAAATCATGAGTGGAGTGGAAAAGGTTATTAGGGAGCAGTTATTTCCCCTTTAAAATAAGCCAGCTGTTGAAGAGGTGGACCCTTGCCCGAGGTGGTGTTGGCGCTACCCATGGGGGAAGCTCCCACCGGTCCGCACCATTGGGAGGCGAGGCCAAACGGGAAGCGGAGGCCAACTAGAGCTTCGCCAATACCAGCCCTCATTCCCTGCAGGTTGAACCCTTGGTTACCGGCAGGGGCGGATTGGCCTATCAGGGGATTGTGCATCCCCCGGTTGGCCGGTCGCACTAGTCACATGGTCTGCCGAGTGCGACTATGACAGAGCTGCGCTCGTCAGACCACGTAGTATCTCCGGGGCTGGCCGGGGCGGCGAATCCCCGGGCCGGTAGTCAGCGGGAATCCTCCCCTAGTTACTGGGTGCACCTCCGCATGGGTGATCCCAGAGCAGGTGCCCAAGGCAGGGTGCCAGGAAGCAGTGGAGAGGCAAGATGCAAGGTCAAACTGACTGGAGCAGAGGCAAGTCCAGACCACAAGACAGGAAGAACTGAAGACAAGGCTGGGTTCCAAAGTCCGGACAGACTGAATCAAGAAGCATGGTTAAGAACAGGGTTAAGTCCGAACTGTGAGTAGGCAAAGCCTAAGACGAGACCACGTCCAAGCAAGGATCCAGGCGGCTGGAGACAAGATCAGGCTCAAGCAGAAGTCAGGGCAGGTGGCTGGAGACAAGGTCAGGTTTGAGCAAGGGTCATAGCCAGGGAGATCCGTCCAAAGGGTAGAAGGAGCAGGAAGCTGGAACAGGTACTAGAACGCTGGAACATGTACAGGAACGAACAGCAACGAACCACACAACAGGAAGCGTGGAGACCTGTTACCAAGGCAAAGTCTGAATGCTGGGGACTGCCTTATATACGGGGGCTGGATGGCATCATCATCTAGGGCCACAGGAAGCTTTCCCGCTGCGGTCCCTTTAAAGCCAGGGAAGGCATGTGCGCTCACACCTAAGGCGAACAGGCTGGGAACAAGGAGGTAGCGGTCTCCCTGAGACACATGTGAGGAGGCCTGGCCAGGACCGGAGGAGACCGCAGGGACACCAGAGGGACCTGGGAGCACAGGCAGAGCATGAGTGTGCAGGCGGCTGCCCACTGCTGCCAGGGAAGGCAGGTGAGGGAGGAGGGGGTGAGTGGAGCCAGCTGTGGGCCTGTTGCGGCTGGGAAATGCAACAGCAGTATGGGGATTACCACCTCCTATGTCTGAGAATGAGCAACAGGGAAAGGATCTTCCCATTAAGGGTCTGCTAGGTGCATCCAAGTGATCCAAAGTAGCCACTAGTCGAGATAGGCTGCTGGGTTTGATAGACCATTGGTCTCACCCAGCATGGTTATCTCACATAAGAACTATTTCTGTGCTATTAATAAAGTTAACAGTCTTTATGGAAGGGTCATGCTTGAGGATTCTGGACATTGTGACAAATGTTGCATCTGTGGAATAAGGCAGGATGGGCGCAACCTGCAGAGTGCCTCCTTGTCCTTTGGAGACCATTGGGTCCAGGATCATAAAGGTAATCACCTAGCTGGTCCCCTGCAAAAAGGAAGAGTGTACATACTGTAATTATGCATGCTAGGTGGCTTATTTTTTTTCACACTCTCTGGACCTTTCTTTCTGTCTTATAGAATATCTCCATGGGTCCCACTCTAGCACCTCCAGCTAGTGACCCACCTGAACATCCTTAAAAATCCTGACACCATCCTCACACCTCTATTGTCTCCCCAGTGACCCCATTGCACAAACTTAATTGTCCCTACCCCCATCCCCACCCCCCTTTTGAACCTCCTGTATACCCTTAACAGTCCTATGCCCATCCCCATTCCCTAGTGCCTCCTAGCGTTTCTCTACACATCCTTAACACCCCTTCAACCTCTAGTGCTCTATCAGTGACCCTACTTACATACCTCAAGCAGTGCCTATCCCTACTGCCCACAGTCTACTTACCCCATGTGAGTAGGAGGCTCTATAATTAAACTCCCATTCCAGGCCTTTCCAGGCCTGTTTCATCATGCAGAGAGTCTGCCTTAATCCCCTGACAGGGAAGAGAAGATTCTCATTTGCCATCCCCAGGGATGCCAGGCATGACATGTTCCTGGTGGTGAAATTGGGCTGGCATGCTGGTAGAAGCCTTGCTGAATGCCCCCACCCAGGAGAAATAAAAGATACACATCATGGAAAAATGTGCATATGTACAATTCATATGTAAATGTATGTGCAATGTATGTGAGCAACATAAACATACAATGGTCCATAATCCAAAGCATTTAGTCAAATAAATCAGAAATTATCCAACTAAATGAAGATTTGGGCACTTATCTGTCTAAATTCTAGCTAGCTAATAAGCTGGTAATAACCCTTCTAGTCCTCCATGAAGTTAGCAAGTAGCACATTTAAAACACATTGGAGGAAATTATTTTTTACTCAATGCACAATTAAGCTCTGGAATTCTTTTCTAGAAGATATTTTAAGGCAGTTAGCATTGATGGGTTTAAAAAAGATTTGGACAAGTTCCTGGAGGATAAGTCCATAAACTGCTATTAATCAAGATAACTTAGGGAATAGCCACTGCTTATTACCGGCATTGGTAGCATGGGATCTATTTAATGTTTGGGTACTTTCCAGGTACTACCCTGTTGAAGGGTCCTGCAGGGCTTTGAGAGAACTGAGAAGATAGACTGGCAACTGTGGTGGGCCTTGTCTCTTCAGCCACATGTTCCCTCAGAGAGGGGAGAACATCTTTCTCTGGTCATGCAGTAATGATCCTGCAGGCTGCATGGGCAGTGGTGGTGGAGAGAAGATGATATATTGATGGATGGTGATGGAGGAATAGGTGGAGCAGGCAATGGTGCAGATGGAGCTCCAGTCTGGGGAGAGGCTATCCAGTCTGGCGGTGCTGCAAAGAATGGTGGTGGCTCCATTCAATGGTGCATCACATAGAAAGGAGCTGTTAGGGAATGTAGCTGCTAGAGAGGCATTTTTTTTGCAGCATCTCCCTCCACACTGCAGTCTAGGCATCCATTGGCTGATGAATGCCCTGCAACTCATGCTGCTTGCCCTGCATCTTATCCCTGAGGCCCTGCATTTCCTCTCCCACAGCATCTTAGAGGCTATGCACTTCTATTCTGAGTCGTAAAATCACCTCTACCACTCTGGAATTGATGTTGATGATTTGTCACTCTGCAGGAATGACCTGCACCTCCTTTTCTAGAGGAGAGATGAGCTCCTCCTCTGCTGAGCTGCCCTCCTACTGGCCACCTGTAAGTTGCCCAAGACTTGGTGACTATGAATAAAAAGTGGATGACTGGGTCTCATCCTCCTCTTCCTCCTCCATAGCCTGTCTCTGTTCTCTATTGCTCTCTCCCCTTCCTTCTCAGACCTACAAGGTGCCTTCATTTTCAGTGGCCACTTTGTCCTGGTCCATCTGACTCATTGCCAGGTTGCTCTCCTGAATTGAACATTGAAAATTGTACATACTTAAAATATACATGCAATGTGGGTATTTCTCATTGGCCATTTCTTCCTAACAGCACAGCTCCATGATCACTTATATAATACATCCTGCTACAACACAACCTCTAGAGAAAACATTCCTGTGGTATAGTTATATACCCTAGAAACACTTGTAAATCACTAACATGCAATGCCCGAGAGATGACGCAGTAAGTGGTGTAACTCTTGAAAAGGGTTGCTTACTTGCTCTACATGTTCAGAAATTGAGAAAACGATAACAGCAAACTGGGATTCAGGGTGGAAGTGGTGCCTGTCCCAAAGACTTGCCCGGTGGTCTGGGTCTGGAGATGACAGGAAGTTGGGTTTTAGTAGTTTCTATATGCATATATATATATAGTGCAGCAACATGATACAGAAAAGGTTCCCAGTTACACGTTTATTTCAAAGCTATCAATAAATAATGCTTTTTTCATACCATAGGTATACAGAGTGTTTTATTGGAGAGCTTGACTTAGGAGCTAGAAAATTTTCAGTGCTTTGAAGTGCAATATGGCTAATATAATACTCAGTTTACCACCCTGACAAGAAACTCTGCAGGTCATGAGGTCTAGAGTTCTCATTAACCATCGCTGTGTGCCCAAGTGCCCAGGACATTCCGTACTGTTGACGGAGGAGAATGTGGACCCCGTGCCCAAGGGGAAGATGGCGCTACCTGAGAGGGCAAACCCCTTCAGGTCCCCACCATTGGGAGGTGAGGCTGAACTGATGCAAGGGCCAGTTGGAGCTTCGCCAATACCAACCCCGTTCCCCGCGGGTTGAGCCTTTGGGTGCATGGGGCCAGCTGGTCTTAGGTGGACCCTTGTGAAGAAGATGGAATCGTCGGAAATCAGTCCAAGGTCAGAAGCCGGAGAGTTGGCGATAGCCAGTCTAGAGTCAGAAGCAAGAGAGTTGGTGATAGTCAGTCCAGAGTCAGAAGTCAGAGAATCACCGAAGCCGGTCCGAGATCAAAAGCCAGATGATCCATCCCAAAGGGAGTGGAGGATGGAAGCAGGAGCAGGAACAGGACTCGGAAGGCAGGAACAGGACTCAGAAGGCAGGAACAGGACACATGATACCAAGAAGACACTGAAAACCTCATCAAAGTGAAGCAGACTCATTGCTAATTCAAAGAACTTGAAGAGGAAGGGCCAATATATACTCCCATGTTCCTGACGTCATCTCCAGGGCTGGCTTGCTTCAATTGGTGCTTGGCCCTTTAAGAGTGGCCAGGAGGTGCGGCCGCATGCCTAAGGAGGGCCAGACCCAGAAGGGCTGCCCGCGGCGGCATCCAGCGGCATCGAGCCACGAAGAAGGAGTCTGGGACTGCCGTGGGAAGCAGCTTCCTTAACGGCAGTGGCCGCGGAGGAGCCTAAGGCTGGCGGCGCATGGCAGGGCCGTCTCCCTGCAGAGCTCCCCGATGCCCGCAGAAGAGGTAAGGGGGAGCCAGCTGCGGCCTTCCGCAGCTGGCCTACCTAACACATTTACTAGATGAGGACCACAGATATCAAAATATGGTGCAATACAAGTAAGAAATCTTTCCATACACATACGTTATCTGACTTTTCAATATATAATGATCACTTTTCTGGTGTTCTGGTTGTAAGGTGGTAAATTGGCCAATCCCTTCCACTGTTTTATTCAAAATGGTGCTCAGCAACAACCATTCAGCTATGGTGAAGCTGAGCTGCCTTTCATCCAGGATTACTTCCTCTTGACCAGATGCTGGAGGTCCCACCACTTGAGGCTTATGTCTTTCATACTGTGGTTATTATGGTAGACTACATCAGCCAATGGTGATCATCTCTCATATCAACTTCTTCCTGTAGGCTCCTACACTCCTGGAGTTGGGGCCATACAGGATATATTGGACCTGATGGACCTGATGGACAAGAAGGTCCACCTCCTGGGGTAGGAAGATGGGCTTCCTCAGAAGTACTACACTTCTCTGGGTCATGTTGCAAGTAGAAAAATATCCACTGGGAGTCAATCCTTTATACCCATATACATGTGTTAATTGTACATATCTACATATGCAATTTGCATGTAATTAAAATAGCTATATTTGTGTGGTTGTTATTACTTGTGTATATAGCAGTACCATTCACAAGTATACACTTTAAAGCTATGGCACACATGCATATTTGCATTATTGGACCGACTTTTGAATGCGCTTGAATGTACCCACTTGTGAATACTGAATACCCTGAGCATGATTCACCTGCTCAGGGTATTCAGTATCCTGGCCAGTGTTTCTCCATATAGTTTGCTATGTGGATATATATTAGATATTAGGATATCAAAGGTCTGGATGATTACTAGAATAGGATTCCTCATATTCCCTGTAAACCAGTATTTCTCTCCATCTAGAAATAAACCGTGTATTTTGGGTTGTATTTCATATCCTTTATATGTAATCTGTGTCCTGCAATATATACAGCCCTGATGTTCTATTTAGACCCTCATTTCTTCTATCTCCCCTCTTCCAGTTCCAAGTTAATTTTCCCTGTTTTATTGTAACTTTCTCACACCTTTTAATTGATTCTCTGTATTTAAAGTTCACAGTTGTATTGGAAATATTTATTACGTTACGCTATACTTTACACACATTGTTATTTGTAAACCGGGTTGATGTGATGCCTATCATGAAACTTGGTACAACAAAAATAATAAATAAATAAATAAATAAATAAATAAATACTCTACCAACCTTTTGTACTCTTAATTCAGTATGAATGGGAAATAGCTGATGACAATTATTTCAGACCAAGCTCAGGTGCTAGACAAGCTCAGATGATTCACTTAAATCTATTCAGTGTTCTAGTCCATTCCATTTGCCAGTGATAAAGTGGGTGAGAGGGCCAGCTAATTTAATCACCAAGTAATGATTGATTATTCTCATCTGGGATCCTTGGTCTAAGATTCTTCAAAAAATACATGATTTTGACTATTTTGTAGAACACAAGGCTATCAGTCTTCTAGCAAGCAGATGTCATAAGAACATAAAAACATATGAAATTGCCATGCTGGGTCAGACAAAGGATCCATCAAGCCCAGCATCCTGTTTCCAACAGAGGCCAAACCAGGTCACAAGAACCTGGCAAATACCCAAACACTAAGAAGATCCCATGCTACTGATGCAATTAATAGCAGTGGCTATTCCCTAAGTAAACTTGGTTAGTAGCAGTTAATAGACTTCTCTTGCAAGAACTTATCCAAACCTTTTTTGAACCCAGCTACATTAACTGCACTAACCACATCCTCTGGCAACAAATTCCACAGCTTAATTGTGGGTTGAGTGAAAAAGAATTTTCTCCGATTAGTCTTAAATGTGCTACTTGCAAATTTCATGGAATGCCCCTTGGTCCTTCTATTATCTGAAAGTGTACATAACTGATTCACTTCTACTCATTCAAGACCTCTCATGATCTTAAAGACCTCTATCATATCCCCCCTCAGCCGTCTCTTCTCCAAGCTGAACAGCCCCAGCTTCTTCAGCCTTTCCTCATAGGGGAGCTGTTCCATTCCCTTTATCATTTTGGTTCCCCTTCTCTGTACTTTCTCCATCGCAACCATATATTTTTTGAGATGCGGCGACCAGAATTATACACAGTATTCATGGAGCGATATAGAGACATTATGACATTTTCCGTTTTATTAACCATTCCCTTCCTAATAATTCCTAACATTCTGTTTGCTTTTTTTGACTGCTGCAGCACACTGAGCTGACGATTTCAAGGTATTATCCACTATGATGCCTAGAAATGTTTCCTGGGTGGTAGATCCTAATATGGAACCAAACATCGTGTAACTACAGCAAGGGTTATTTTTCCCTATATGCAACACTGTGCACTTGTCCACATTACATTTCATCTGCCATTTGGATGCCAATTCTTCCAATGTTGCAAAGTCCTCCTGTAATATATCACAATCTTCTTGTGATTTAACTACTTTGAATAATTTGGATCATCCAAAAATTTGATAACCTCACTCGTCGTATTCCTTTCCAGATCATTTATATATATATTGAAAAGCACTGGTCCAAGTACAGATCCCTGAGGCACTCCACTGTTTACCCTTTTCCACTAAGAAAATTGACGATTTAATCCTACTCTCTTCCTGTCTTTTAACCAGTTTGTAATCCAAAAAAGGACATCACCTCCTATCCCATGACTTTTTAGTTTTCTAAGAAGCCCCTCATGAGGGACTTTGTCAAACGCCTTCTGAAAATCCAAATACACTATATCTATTGATTCACCTTTATCCACATTTTTAACCCCTTCAAAAAATGAAATAGATTTGTTAGGCAAGTCTTCCCATGAGTAAATCCATGTTGATTGTGTTCCATTAAACCATGTCTTGCCATATGCTCTATGATTTTGATCTTTAGAATATTTTCCACTATTTTTCCTGGCATTGAAGTCAGGTTCACTGGTCTATAGTTTCCCGGATCGCCCCTGGAGCCCTTTTTAAATATTGGGGTTACATTGGCAACTCTCCAGTCTTCAGGTACAATAGATGATTTTAATGATAGGTTACAAATTTTAAATAATAGTGCAGAAATTTAATTTTTTAGTTCCTTCAGTACCCTAGGATACATACCATCCGGTCAAGGTGTTTTGCTACTCTTTAGTTTGTCAATCTGGCCTACTACATCTTCCAGGTTCATAGTGATTTGGTTCAGTTCATCTGACTCATCACCCTTGAAAACCATCTCCGGAACTGGTATCTCCCAAACATCCTCATTCGTAAACACAGAAGCAAAGAATTAATTTAATCTTTCTGCAATGGCCTTATCTTCCCTAAGAGTCCCTTTAACCCCTCTGTCATCTAACGGTCCAACTGACTCCCTCACAGGTTTCTTGCTTCAGATATATTTTTAAAAGTTTTTATTATGAGTTTTTGTGTCTATGCCAACTTCAGTTCAAATTCTCTCTTTGCCTGTCTTATCAATGTTTTACAGTTAACTTGACAAAGCTTATGCTTTATCCTATTTTCTTCAGATGGATCCTTTTTCCAATTTTTGAAGGATGTTTTTTGGCTAAAATAGCCTCTTTCACCTCACCTTTTAACCATGCTGGTAATCATTTTGCCTTCCTTTCACCTTTCTTAATGCGTAGAATACACCTGGACTGCACGTCTAGGATTGTATTATTAAACAATGTCCATGCCTGTTCAACACTTTTAACCTTTGCAGCTGCACCTTTCAGTTTTTTTCTAAGTATTTTCCTCATTTTATCAAAGTTTCCCTTTTGAAAATGTAGTGTTAGAGCTGTAGATTTACTTATTGTCCCCCTTCCAGTTATTAGTTTAAATTTGATGATGTTATGACCACTATTCCCAAGTGGCCCCACCACCATTACCTCTGTCACTAAATCCTGTGTTCCACTAAGAATTAAATCTAAAATAGCTCCCTCTCTTGTTGGTTACTGAACCAATTGCTCCATGAAGCAGTCATTTATTACATCCAGGAACTTTATGTCTCTAGCAAGTCCTAATGTTACATTTACTCAGTCAATATTGGGGTAATTAAAATCTCCCATTATTATTGCACTGCTAAATTGGTTAGCTTCCCTGATTTCTCTTAGCATTTTGTCCAGGTGGACAGTAGTATACTCCTATCACTATACTCTTACCCAACACACATGGGATTTCTACCCATATAGATTCTACTGAGCATTTAGTCTCTTGTATGATCTTTATCCTGTTGGACTCTATACCCTCCCGGACATAAAGTGCCACACCCCCACAAGTTGATCCTCCCTATCATTGCGATATAATATGTACCCTGATATAGCACTGTCCCATTTGGTTATCCTCCTTCCATCAGGTCTCTGTGATGCCAATTATGTCAATCTCATCATTTACTGCTATACACTCTTACTCTCCCATCATACTTCTTAGACTTCTGGCATTGGCATACAGACATTTCAAAGTGTGTTTTTTGTTTGTATTAACAACCTGCTTTTCAGTTCTTAGAGATACTTTGGAAATCTTTAGCTCAGGTGATTTTTTTATATATAGGCACATGGACTACGTTTGCTTTTATTGGAACCTCTCTGTTGTGATGCCCTAACTCTCCTGTTTAATTAGTATCCTTCAAGGATACATTTCTCTGAAACATGCACTGCTGAGTGACTGTCAGATTTCCCCCTTGTTCTAGTTTAAAAGCTGCTCTATCTCCTTTTTAAAAGTTAGTGCCAGCAGCTTGGTTTCAGTCTGGTTAAGGTAGAGCCCATCCTTTCGGTAAAGACTCCCCTTTCCCCAAAGGTTTCCCCAGTTCCTTACAAAGCTGAATCCCTCTTCCTTGCACCATTGTCTCATCCATGCATTGAAACTCTGGAGCTCTGCCTAGCTCTGGAGACCTGCACTTGGAACAGGAAGCATTTCAGAGAATGCCACCCTGGAGGTTCTGGATTTCAGCTTTCTACCTAAAATCCTAAATTTGTCTTCTAGAACCTCTCTCCCACATTTTCCTATGTCATCGGTGCCCACATGTACTATGATAGCCGGCTACTCCCCAGCACTGTCTATAATCCTATCTAGGTGACGTGTGAGGTCTGCCATCTTCGCACCATGCAGGAAACTTTCCAGGTGGTCCTCACGTCCACCATCCACCCTGCTATCTACATGTCTAATAATTGTATCACCAACTATGATGGCCGGCCTAACCCTTCCCTCCTGGGCAGTAGCCCTGGGAGACTTGTCCTTGGTGCGAGAGGACAATATATCAGCTGGAGAGCAGGTCATTGCTACAGTATCCCTTCCTGCTACACCAGGGTGATGTTCTCCTACTGGGAGACCTTTCTGATCCAAGGCAGCACTGGGGCTGCCAGACTGGATTTGGGACTTGGCTACTATGTCCCTGAAGGTCTCATCAATGTACCTCTCTGTCTGCCTCAGCTCCTCCAAGTCTGCTACTCTAGCCTCCAGAGATAGAACTCATTCCCTGAGAGCCAGGAGCTCTTTGCACTGAATGCACACATACAATATCTCACCGTCAGGTAAAAAATCATACGTGTGACACTCAATGCAAAAGACTGAAAAGCCCCCTTCTTGCTCCTTTTTTAACAACTGCTACTTTCATCTTAATTTTATTGAGTTCCTAGTTAAGTTTAGGATACTAAGGGAGTTGGAATTAGAATACTTTATATTTACAAGTGAATTTATCAATTAATCAGCTAGTGTCCTACAAGGGGATGATTAAACTTTCAATGATTTAGATATGAGCTTGATTGATTTTTAATGAGAAAGCGTCTCTTGCCTAAAAATCAAGGGTTGAGTGGGTGGGAAAGACAGACACTAGAATTAACTATCACTGGCTTGCTTGTTACCTCAGACACACACAGACTCTAAAGAATATATCTCACTATGTCATTTTTCTCAAAACATTTATAAGTACAAATATTTCCCAAAGCTATACTTGCCAATCCTTTTTAACCAGAATTAAATTGATCTTCACTCAAATTATTGAAGGGTCTGAGATAATGGCGCACACTTCTGTTCCTCTTCTACTTGTCCTTTCAATAGTATGCATTTGAGAATTATATGTTTGTTTTAGTCTTTGAAGGGATTTGTAGATGGGATCTGGTGGGAGCCTTCAGCAAAAAAGCATGACTTTTCCTGTAAGGATGTTGCGTCCGTTGGTCTTCAACAGCTTTGCCCCGCCTACCTCTCTCTACTTGCGGCTCCTCCCGCTCACCTTGGACTGATGGCTGCCACGGTGTCTGCTTGCTGTTCTCTCTGGCGTCCCCAGACCGGCTTTGGTGCTGCCTCCCACCATCCTTCAAGGTACCTCTAGGGCGCATGCGCACACACTGCCCTCATTAACTTTACGTTGGCACGAACCTCAGGGGCGTCCCCCTGTTCTGTCGTCACGTCTCCAGGGTATATCTGCCAACAGTATTTGCTAACTCATTGAATTAGCAACAGGATTCATACGGATGGGATTCACTCTTTGTTCCTAAACTACTCTGCCACTCCAGCTCTATCTGGAACTCTTACTACCCTTCGGGGTCGCTAACGGGTACCCACTCCTCGGGGGCCTCTCTGCTTCTTTCAGTTGCTATCAGGAAACCGGAACTCGCTCCTCGAGGGACCATGTTCCCTGTGTCGCTGCCTGCAACCTCTACTCTTCTACTTGGAAGAACTAACTTACAGTCACCATCAGTGAGTACAGAAAACATCTCTCTCTCTACAGTACTGCTTCGCCGGAATCAGGTACTCGCTCCTCGAGGGCCTGCTCTCTGCTCCAGTGCCAGACCTCTCGTCTAGTGGAATCTATGCTACTGCTAGTGAGTACAACACCACTGAGTCTCTCTGCTCTAAGGGATCAGGTACTCGCTCCTCAAGGGCCTGCTCTCCCTCTCTCGGAGCTCTCCTATTCTATTTGGGACTCTGAATGCTAATCTTATTGTGTGCTCATAACTCTCAGTCTCTTTCCACTATAGCACTGCTCTACAGAGGATCCGCTGTTCCAGCGTTCTGTGAGAGACTCGCCCAGCCGGGCTCTATAACCACTACTCACTACTGCCACCTCTGGTGGTTCCATAAACTGTTTAATAAAAGATTCAAATCTGTGTTTGTCTGTCCGGAGTTTAGCCTGACACTGTGGTCCCTCACGGGACTGCCCTCCGTGGGCATGGTCAACTGCCACAGTGTCCAAGGATCCACCCAAACACCATTAACCATAACAAAGGATAGCTATTGTGAACATGGAGAGGGGTAGTCTTGGGACTGGCCATTAATCTGACAGCTGTTTTAAGGTTGGTAGGCATTCCATCTCTGCAGTATTTTAAATATTGCATTTATTTTCTGTTACATCTGAAGTATATGGGTCATTGAGGTTCCTTAATGGGCCTTTCAGTAGTAGCCTGCTTCAGGTAAATGTGGCTGCTGCTACTGGAACATCTATATGATATCTCTTTTCTGTTGTCATGTGTAGTGAATCAGAAAGCTCCACCTCATGTGTTCTCCCTTTCTCACTATACTATGATTGTATTTAAGAAGATAAATGGCATACTAGAAATTTTATACAAAAAAAAATGCTTATGTCTGGGATGCACTCATATCTGTTGCTTTTTTTGGTGGAAAATGGTACCTGCTGATATATGTCTTTTAATTTGTGGTCTCCATTAATGCTACAGTTTTATGAGTGCATGGTTAACACAGCTAAACCAAGTATATTATGCTCATCTAAAGTTAGATAAGAGACGCCGGTGGAAGCAGCCGCTGCAAACGCCGATTTTGGGTGGATTTCGGCCTTGCTGGCTGAAGAAGTCACCCTTAGTCCCGGCGCTCCGATAACCCCCACTCCCCGGTGCCGTCTGAAGCTGTGCTTGGAGGGGTAAGTACATCTGATCTACAATTAATGCCTGGAACTTTTGGAATTGAAAATATTATGAAGAGTAACTTACCCCAAGCCAGTAAAGACGAGGAGGAAAACGCTATCAGGGAGATAGTGAGTGGAGAAACTATAGGGGGGGAGAAATGGCCCAGAGGCCTCTGCTGGGAATGTACACTCCTGCTGAATTGCCGAAGACGATAACATTGGAATTGCTGTGGCATGCAATAAAGGGCCTGGAGAAGGCAGTTATTGATCAGACAAATATTACTCTACAATCTAATAGTAAAATACTGAAACTTGAGAAAAATTTAATGGAACATACTAATACCCTACAAGGAATGGAGCAACGCATGGAGAAAGTGGAAAAAGCTCAATTTGAGATTATGAGAGTAGAGAATATGAGTGTGAAGAAACTAGAGAACCTGGAAAAACAAATTAAATATCTGAACCTTCGGGTTTTGAATTTCCCATACATAAAAGAGATATCTGCATATGATATGTTGAAGGAGTACATGATAAAGATTCTGAAGATTCCATCTGAGGGATTACCAGTGATCTCAAAAGTATACTACTTACCGAATAAGGAAGAAAAAGGGAAAGAACCACCTCAGGAAGAAGAAAATGTATTGATCTTGACTCAGATTCTGGAAATGTCCACCGAAACAGAAGTTAAGAGAAGAATGACCTTATTTCTTCAATGTACTTTTTCTGCAGATAGGGATCTTATATTAAAGAGATATATGAGAAATAGAGAGGAAGTATATTATGGGAGTAAAATTTGGATATACCCGGATATAACCCGAATGACACAAGAGAGACGTAAGAAATTCTTGGCATTCAGGTCTGATGTTGTGGCCAAGGGCTCCAGTTTTAGTCTGAGGTATCCCAGCAAATGTGTAATTAAGCATTTAAATGCGAAATATATTTTCTTAGAACCTGCCCAATTACAGAGGTTTCTTGAGCCTAGTAACCCCCAGAACCTGTAGTTATCGTAGCTAATATAGAAGTTTCTGTTGCATTCTCATGACGGTCAAAATGCTTTTGCAAAATATGTAAAAATGTTCTTGTAAACTGCCATGTTTAATGTCTCCCCCATATTTCTTGGAAAAGTAGATAAAAATGTGATGAATGACTGAGTAAGAGATGAAAACTCTTGTTTGTTGTTTAAAAATGATATGATGGATGTTAATCTACGCAATGTATTATATTTGCTGGAAGTGAATATTGAAAATTAATAAATATTAAATTCATAAAGTTAGATAAGAGGAGTATAACAATTATTGGACAAACCAGCATGGTAAGCAACATGCTATGCGTGGTTGAGATAGTTATGGTTATAGTATATTCTAAAAGGGACTTTACTGTTGTAGAAAATAATCCATAATGTGTAGTACAAATGGAGACATACACCCAAAATAAATGGAAAATTGAAAGCCACTTATATAAACATTGAAAAACCGGCAACATTTTTAAAAACTACAATTTAAAAAAAAATGGACAAGAGTAGGACATTCTTGAGTTCAAATTATATACAGAAAATAAGAGCTCAGGGACCTAAGGAGGCCAAGTACAGCAGGCTTAGGAGTCTGGTATGGTGGGGGCCTCAAACTGATAAGCTTAAGAGTCATCATACTGAGTATTCTCCTTAGGCCATTTTGGATCCCTCTCACCTCTTCTACCATTATCTGCATACCCTCACCAAACATCCACTGAAACAATGGCTCTTCACTTGAAGCGGGTACTCCAGACAATCAGCAAGGCTCAGAAGCCAGTGGCAGGGTAGCAGATGATGGTGGGAGAGGAAGAAGGGAATCCAGGTCTCCCTCAGCCAGCCAGAGCTGGCCAACCAGAGGCCGGGCATCCCTAGATCCCAGGCAGAATGAGGAGGAGGCTCTACTGGGATGGGGAGAGGTATGTCTTGTGGTCATGGCCTGGGGTCCGCTGGTTGGGTATAGAGGAGCTGGACTGCTGCCACTGGTTCCCCTGGTGGTGAAGGGGATGGCAGTGAAGCATCCTGCTCTTCACCAGAAGTTGCATAGGCATGGCCTGCAGGAGGGGGTTGTAGCCTTTTCACCATCTTCATCCACTTTCTCCTCCTCTCACAATGATGATAAGTTGTCTGCAGTGAAAAGAACAGAAAACATGTGTCAGTTGCTTTACAGAATAAATAGCATATACGTAAAATTGATTTGTTTAATATCTTTACAAGTATACAATTAAATGTATTTATTTATTTATTTGTTGAGTTTTATATACCGTCTAAATCATTATTGTCTTTAATAGTATGCAATGAGCTCAATATTCAAAGATATCTCATTATCTAAGTTAACCGGATATTAATTATCTGGTTAACTTAGAATAGATATTCAGTAGCATGGCAATGCAACTGAATATAACCAGATAAGTGCTAGTTAACTGGATATGTTATATCCAGATAACGTTGGATCTGCTATTGAGATGGTCTAACGTATTCAGTTAACTTAACTGGATAAGGCTGAATATTGGCATTTTTCCAGTTATGATAACTGGATAAGTTGTCCTACCTTGATCTGCCCATTGCCCACCCCCAAGCTATCTGGCTATCTACTTAACTTGATAAATGCCAGAATTTCAGTGGCTGCCACTTAGCCAGATAAGTCCTACTTAGCTGGCTTGCATAGGCATAGCCTATCTGGTTAAGTAGCATTTGAATATCCTTCCCAAAATGTTTTCATTCTGCTATAAACCTATCATAATCTTAAAATTGAAGTATGATTATCTAATATTTCAAACTATGCAGCCATTTCTTTTTAAATGAAAACCATTTATAGCAGCGTTACTGGTAAAACATGGAATTATATCAAATTTTCCCAGGATATCTTCCATACTTTCTCCTGGACAAGTTATACCAGAATGTAACATAGTGATGACATGCTACAGTACTTTTCCAATTAAACAGAAAAGGATGACTACATTTGAGGGTTTTTTTTTAAAGATGCAAGTAACCTTTTGCACTTAAAATCTGAAATTTATTAAAGGTCTTTACCTGTTAAAAAGATTGTATGTACATGATAGTGCAATAGAAACATCTCTGAATCTTAAAAAAATGTGCCAAGGAATTTAACACTTGCTGAAGAATCTAGCCATTATCTATTGCAGGAAACTGGAGGCCTTAACTATTAGGGATGTGAATCATTTTTTGACGATTTAAAATATCGTCCGATATATTTTAAATCATCAAAAAATCGTTAGGGCCACGATACAATACCAATTCCCCCGATTTATCGTTAAAAAATCGTAAATCGGGGGAAGGGGGAGGGCAGGAAAACCGGCACACTAAAACCCCCTAAAACCCACCCCCGACCCTTTAAATTAAATCCCCCACCCTCCCGAACCCCCCCCCCCAATGCTTTAAATTACCTGGGGATCCGGCGGTGGTCCAGAACGGCGGCGGTCTGGAACGGCCCCCCTCAATAGAATCGTGTTGTCTTCAGCCGGCGCCATTTTTCAAAATGGCCGCCGCAAAATGGCGGCGGCCATAGACAAAAACGATTCGACGGAGGAGGTCGTTCCGGACCCCCGCTGGACTTTTGGCAAGTCTTGTGGGGGTCAGGAGGCCCCCCCAAGCTGGCCAAAAGTTTCCTGGGAGTCCAGCGGGGTTCCGGGAGCGATTTCTTGCCGCAAATCGTTTTCGTATGGAAAATGGCACCGGCAGGAGATCGAGTGCAGGAGGTCGTTCAGCGGCGGTCCGGAACCCCCGCTGAAAGACCTCCTGCAGTCGATCTCCTGCCGGCGCCATTTTCCATACGAAAACGATTTGCGGCAAGAAATCGCTCCCGGAACCCCGCTGGACAGATCAATTTATTTATTCAAAATAAAACATGAAAACAAATTAAATGTCTTTGGATTTTCAATTTGTTTGCTTTGAGAATAAAATGAAATGAAATAGGAATTTTGTCTCATTTCCTATTTTGTTTCTCATGAATCCGCATTCCCTTATATCTTAATCCTACAGGTCACAAATGCAAAGGCAATCTGAGAAAGGTGTCAGCTTTGCCTGCCCTGGCTGTTCAGGAACAAATTAACTCTTCTGTCTTTGGACTGGCAGCATAGCTGTTTCTCCAGAGCAGCGGTCACTGGGGATCTTGGCAGTGAAAGGACTCTGTCCCTCTTCAACCTCCCCTCACCCCAGAACACCTCTGCTCAGTTCACTTAAAAGTACACGCAAAACAGGGTTACGTTCATACTTTTATCTGAACAGAGGACTTGATGATTTTTATAAAAGCCATTTTTGCAGATAAAACCAGGTTTTTTGTACATATATAGCTTTGAAAATTACCCCCTTAGAGTATAAGTTGGTAAAAATGTAACAAGTATGGTAAAACATCACAATGCAGTATGCAGTGTTTTACCAGTTGAAAATTACATAGTTGCCATACAGGCATAGCCACAGCAGTGCATGGTAACCAAATGATCTATACCATGCATGCTATCTGTCAAAATACCCCTGCTAATCAGGCCTTAAAGAAAGGACCATTTAGGAAGAGGGATGTTCTTCCCCCTCCCGGCACAATGCACAAGTGACTTCTGAGCCCCAATATTTTCCCACCCCTCCTCCCAACACCAAGAATAAAGGACCTTCGAGTCCCAACCACCCTCTCCTCTCCTCAACACCAAGAATAAGAAGCCTATGAATTCTAATTCCCCACACATTCTGGACCCATGAAAACTGGACCTTGATGTCCTCTCTACCCTATCCCATACTAGACCCATGAGGAAGAGGCCTATTAGACCCAATCCCCATCCCATACCCTGGACCCTTGAAGATGAGGCCTTCAAACCATGATTCCCTTAACTTCTAAAGCCATCAAGAAGGAGATGCTGAATCCCCAACATCTCCTATGTGCCCCTTCTCTCCTCTATATCCTAACTCATCTGTTGATATTAGACAGGCGAGAGCTAAGTTCCCTGTCGCTTTTCTGTTAGTACAGTCAGATTTCTTGAGTTCTTTTAGTGTCTGAGGGTGTACCCCATTGGCTTCGATGGCCTTATCCATTCTCATTTATGTATGACAAACACCTCTTCTTTCATAATTTAATTTATAAACATTTCACATTTAGTTATTCAATTCCTTTCCTCAGGTCCATTGCCCATCTCTTCATCCATAAATATTGAGCAAAACAAGTTACTTAACATTTCTACCTTCTACTGGTCCTCCACCTCTCAAATCTTCTTTCTCCCTTTACCTTACCTATTCTCCTTTTAGTTGTTTGTCTTTTTCTTATATTTCTCAAAAAGAATTGTATCTCCTCTTTTTATTAAATGGGCAATTGTCTCCTCTGTTTGAGCCTTTGTTTCTCTAATTTCCCTCTTTGTTCTCTTTGTTTCTTGATACTTCTGCCTGTTTTCCTCTGCTTGTAATATATATATTTTTTTGTTTTTGTGTAATTCTAATCTCAGCTTTTACCATATTTGATGTCTTTTAATAGACTCATATGTCATTTTCTTCTTTTCCCTTTGTTTCCCAGCCTTCCACGAAGATTTGTAGTCTTCTCGATGCTCTGTTTTATTGCTGAGCAAAGTTCCTTTTACCCTTCAGTTCTTGATTTCCTGATATGAGGACCCCTTAACACTATCACTCATCATCTCAAAGTCAGTCCTCCTGGAGTCCAGGACCGTAACGGTTAAGCTCAGGTCAGAGTTTAATATTAAATCACACAGTACAATAATCACAATACACATTTTTTTTTTTCACCATGTGGACAGTGACACTATCTTGTCCTTACAAGAACCATTATAGCCTCCCCTTGAGGCCTTATTTTAATGCTGTCAAAAACACTTATATTCCAGTGATAAATTGAGGGCTTCACACAGTCAGAAACAGCCAGGAAAAAAAGGGCTGTGATGGGAAAAAGATCTTGGATGTAATGCTTCCTTAAAGAAGAGAAAAGGGAAAAAAAACAGGAAGTCACTGGGGACTTTAGACCCAGGAGGGACAGGAAGCATTAAGCTGCTGGGAAGTGCAGTTTCAGAGAGTGCTGGCCTAGAACCAGTCAGGAGGAAGGTAGCAAACACCAGGGAATGTTTATCAATTGGGAAATGTAGGTGAAGTTAATTCAAGAGTTACTGAGAGAAAACAGAGTGGCTCTTAAAGACAGAGGGAACTGCCAGAAAAAAGCAAGGGAAGGCCCAGAAGAAGGGAAAAGGTGCCAGAATACTTCCAAGAACACCACAGTGTGGAAGCAGGGATTGATTAGAGGGAGATCATGGTAGACTTCTTCTGGCCTGATTTTAAAAAAGCATTTACTCAAATAAAAATGGGTTTTACTCAAGTAAATACACTTTACTCGAGTAAGTGAGCTTTTGAAAATTGCTACAATATATGCCATTGAATTCTCCATAGGATTTACTTACGTAAGTGCAATTTACATCCATAATTGCTACAATAGTAGTTATATTTACACATGCAAATCATTTTGAATATTCACCTCTTTGTGCTGTCATTCTAGTTTAGGTGGTTACATTTTGAGAGCCTAATGTTAGGGGCCTGATTGTGCTAATACATAGTTCGGAAAAGGGTTTTGGGGGCCCACACATTGTTTGAACCAACCTGAAGTTTACACAATCTGTTCATTTTTCATAGCCTGCTATTGTTTCTATGAAGTATCAAGCTTGTACAAAGAATAAAGATCATTTTTGAAAGATGGTATACTGCAACCCTAATTTTCTCAGACCTGGGCTACTGTAGCTCTTTATTACTTGGTCTTCCAGCTAGTACCCTAAAACCATTACAATTGCTACAAAACACTTCAGCACAATTTTTGATAGGAGCTAGGAGATTTGATCACAAAACACCCTTGCTGATTTCACTGCACTGGCTGTCAGTAAAATCTCAAATCTATTTTAAAGTATTAACACTAATATTCCAAATCATTCACTCCAGTAACACCTGTATGCTAGGAGTGACTTTACTACCATACACACCTCAGCGAACACTAAGGGCCAGATTTTAAAAGGGTTATGCGCGCTGGGCCTATTTTAAAAAGGCCCAGCGACGTGCGTATAGCCCCGGGATGCATGTAAGTCCCAGGGCTTTACAAAGAGGGTGGGGTGTGGGTGGGGCAGGGCGGGGCCAGAGGCCTTCGACATAGCGTCCATTGCCGCTGTGTCAGAGGATCGTGTGCCGGCAGGGTGCCGGAAGGCGCATAAGGTAAGGCAAGAGTCGGGTGGGGGTTAGAGTAGGGCTGGGGTGGAAGGTTAGGGGAAGGGGTAGGAAGGTTAGGTTAGGGGGAAGGGAATGGAGGAAGGCAGTGCGCTCGGCGCACGCAAAGTACACAATTGTGCACCCCCTTGCGCGCGCTGACCCTGGATTTTATAACATATGCACGCATGTTATAAAATTGGGCGTACATGTGTGCGTTCCGGGTAGCATGCGCACATGTAGGCCGCACTTCTTTTAAAATCTACCCCTAAGATCTCAAAATAAAGGACTATTGACTGTTTCTACAATGTGGAGCACACATCTTTCACAAGTAAGAGATCTTGTGTTTTCAAAACTTTGGAATTCACTACCTGAGATGTTATATTTAAAAACAAATAAAAAGAGATTTAAAAGTGAGCTAAAAGCATGGCTTTTCAAAAACTCATATAACCTAAGTGAAAAAACATCAGAAAGTAAAGAAATATAGTAATAAAATCGACACAAGATAAGAATTGAAGCACAAGGAATAAATGTAATGAACATGTAAGAACCTAAGCTCAACATACTGACTAATATATGAAATTTGTAATATTACTTGATTTTAGATACTTCTCATCTATGTCTTAGATAATTAGTTAATAAGGAATGAACATTGCCATTTGGTGCTTGCTTATGAAGATGACCTTTGTTACCCCTCTTTATTTGCTGACCCAGGGCTATGAATTTTACCTTTGTAAACTGTTTTGATCTTTATATGAAACAAGGATCTATACAATGTTTTAATAAATAAATAAATAATACATTGATCCCTGTGATCAGACAGATACAGTAGCATGAACATGCTTAAGAGCTGCACCATGTAATGCTTTAAACACCAATGAAATGGTCTTAAATTGTATCCTAATTAAGCAGAAAGATTGTTTATAAAACTTCAACTTCACATGTATGGTTCATCTAAATGCAACTTCAATATTAGTTATTAAATGGCATCCAGAAGATGTTCAGTTTTCAGATTTCATAACTTTCTTTATACAAAATGTATTCTATTTTAACATCTAAAATTTAGCAAGTTATATATAACCTCCAGAAGAATTTGCATCTTGCTCTATAACCTGCAGATAAAAGACGGACCACGGTAATCATGAATAAAACGGATTAAGGTCAGGAATTTGATCATAACTTCCAGACTCTTTTTTCTTTAAAGAATTGCTGGGGGATCCTACCAATTAAATTTATCAAGAAATTAAAAACTTGGTGGAGGGTGCCTTTGAACATCATATGACTACTATAAAAAAAAATAGTTCCTTTTGGTAAATCTTCTAGTTACTCCTGCTATTTACATTTTTCAGAAATTTCACGAGGTTTAATAATCCTTGCTGCCTCATTATTTCTGTTAAGAATTCTCTTTCAAAACCACTTGCAGGTTTGATTGATACGTTTTTGAGACCATGTTGTTTGATATGCTTTTGTAATTGTTTAGACCACAATAATAAGTCTGGAACTGGATTTAGCGGAATATAAGCGTAATAAATACATAAATAAATCTTCTCTTCATGAATCGTCGCATATTTTGAAGGGTCTACAAAACAATTAACCAGCTGCTATTTTATTAATTGCTATGGCTAAAACTTCATTGCATGCCAATATTACTCAATAGTCCTCATTGAAGGTGATTCAGGAGACGTTGAATGTAAGAAGTGATAAGCACATGTCCACAAATCTTTTGTGTGAGTTGGCACGTATCACATTAACTAAGAATTATGTTTTTGTTTCAACAATGATATTTTATTCAAATTAAAGGATCAGCAATGGAAGCCTCAGTGGCTCCTGAAATAGCCAGTCTATATGTCATAAGAACATAAGAACATAAGAACATAAGAAAATGCCATACTGGGTCAGACCAAGGGTCCATCAAGCCCAGCATCCTGTTTCCAACAGTGGCCAATCCAGGCCATAAGAACCTGGCAAGTACCCAAAAACTAAGTCTATTCCATGTAACCATTGCTAATGGCAGTGGCTATTCTCTAAGTGAACTTAATAGCAGGTAATGGACTTCTGTCCATTGTAGGGACATTAATTTTATACAACTTACACGCATATATGCACACATGTTATAAAATAGTCTGGCTGTGCACACATCTGTACCAAATTTTAAGTGGGTGCACAAAACCTGCTTCTACCAGGTAAGTCGGGGTATTTTGAAAGGGACGCGTGCCCATGCCATTCTCAATTTACTAGTTCATCCATCAGTTCACCCAGTTAACAAATAGGTCCTCCAAACCCCTGATTTGATAGCCTACACTCCCACCAGTTAACTTAGAACCTTTAAGGCTTTCAGAAATGGCCCAATCCTTTTATTTTTTAACTTACATGTCATCTATAATAGAAGTAAAGTTACTTGACCGAGGACCTTGGCACACATTGGGCTGCGTAAGTATTTAAGCACACATTTCTTAGCCAGGCAAAAAAAATGTTCTTGACCCACCCAAATCATGCCCATGCCCTGCCCCTTTTGGAAACTTTAGAGTTGTGTTCACCACGTCATTTACATAGTTATATTGGTGCTTTTAAAAATACGATCAACGTACATAAGCCCAACTTCTTCAAGCATCCCCTAATTGATACGTGCGCTAGGCTTTTAAAATTCACCTTTATGTTTGTACCTGAGGCAATGGAGGATAAAGTGACTTGCTCAAGGTCACAAAGAGCAGCAGTTAGATGTGAAAAAGGGCTTTCTGGTTTGTAGCCCACTGCTCTAAGTACTTTGTAAATAAAGGAAAAATATTAGAGGATGAGAAGGAGGATTGTGAGTAATAACTTTTTTTTCTTTCTAAATACCCTCATTAGCAGGAAAAGAAAATTATAGCCTGGATTTTAAACATGTAAAATCCTGGCTTTACATGCGTGGCTGGGCCTTGCGCACCGAGCCAATTTTCGAAGAGGTTCGTCCATGCATGTAAAGCCCAGTACATGCACAAGTGCTGGGCTTCTTCGAAGGGGCAGGCCGGGGGGTAGGGAGGGGCAGGGAAGAGCAGGGAGAGGGCCTGGACAGCACCATTGTTCACTGTCCCAGAGACTTTCATGCCGGCAGCCGGCCAGCACATGCAACTTAGTTCAGCTCGGGAGCTGAAGTACATTGCAAAACAAAGAAAAATACAAAAAAAAATTTGGGTTTAGGGGTGGTGAGGAAAGGGGAAGAGGGAGGAAGTATGGGTAGGGAAGTTCCCTCCCAGTCCACTCCTTAATTGGAATGGACTGGGAGGGAACTGGGAAAGGTGTTTTTATTGGCCCAGGAGGGTGTGCTAGGTGTATCTGAAAGAAGGCCTCAGTTCATCGCGCGTGATAATAGCTGCAATAATAGCCACGATCCGCAATAACGGCCATGGTCGAGTAACATAAACATTTTCCCTTCTACAAAAAAAAAGTTATTTCTGACATTAAATTTTATTACAGCCCTGAGTATAAGATATTATTTATATATTTGATAGTATTCAGTCCTGAGTACATGTTATTATTATAGTCCTGAGTAGAGATGTGAATCGTGTGCCTGATCGTCTTAACGATCGGGTTCGGCTGGAGGGAGAAAAAAATCTGATCGCTGTAGATGTGAATCGGAATCGGTTCCGATTCACATCGTTAATTTTTTTTTAGTGAGGCCCGACCCTTTAAAACTAATTCCTTACCTTCCCCCACCCTCCCGAACCCCCCCCAAAACTTTTTACGAGTACCTGGTGGTCCAGTGGGGGCGCAGGGACTGATCTCCCACTCTCGGGCCATCGGCGCCATTTTGGTTGCCACTCAAAAATGGCGCCGATGGCCCGATTAAAAAAAACCCCACCCGACCCTTTAAAGATGACCCCTTGGCTTCTCCCACCCTCCCAATCCCCCCAAAACATTTTTAAATTACCTGGTGGTCTAGTGGTGGTCCCGGGAGCGATCGCCCATTCTCGGGCCATCGGCTGCCACTCATAAAGATGGCGCCGATGGCCCTTTGCCCTTACCATGTGATAGGGTATTCGTGCCATTGGCTGGCCCCTGTCACATGGTAGGAGCACTGGCTGGCGCCAGGGTGGGGGTCGAGGTGGGTTTAGGGGTTGTTTTGGTGTGCCGGTTTTCACGCCCTCCCCCCAAATAACTCCCGCTAGTGGATACTAACGGGAGTAACGATTTTTCATGATAAATCGTGAAAATTTCTATTGTATCGCGCACTGTACCGATTTTTGACGATTTAAAAAATATCGGACAATTTTTTTAAATCGTCAAAAAACGATTCACATCCCTAGTCCTGAGTATATGACCAGTTATTATTTATTTCTGAGTCACCCATGCCTCTGGCTCTTCCTCCTCCCAGTTCGAGTGCCCCTGTTTTATTGTAACTTTTTTTCACTTTTTGCCTAATGTTCATGTTGATGTTAATGTTATTGCACCATTGTTTCTTGTAAACCGATATGATATGATTGGTATCATGAATTTATTTATTTATTTATTTAAATTCTTTTAATATACTGATGCTCAAGACAAGTCTTATCGTACCGGTTCACAGCAGAATGTCGGTATAAAAAAGCTCTAAATAAATAAACAAAATAAATAAATAAATAAATCTCATGTTAGTGTGCATTAATCTATCGCAGAATGTGGTAGGACACCTTAATTTGCATTAACTCCTCCCACTTGCATACTAAAATTAAAATGTGCATGTTAGCATGTGTTGCAATATTTATAGTGCGAGCAACACGTGTTAGACCCCATTTAACATACTTTAGGACCTTAACAAATTTTGATAAATGACCCTGTAAATCAATTGTCCCTGTGTCTCATTTGGCACCCAGCAGATAGTACACACCACTGAGAAAATTCACCAAACACAGGGAATTTAGCGTAGGAGGTCAGCTATCCCACACTGGCTTTGTACCCCTTTGTACCTCTGGCTTTGTACACTCCTTTGTACCCCTGGTCTAAAGGACCTGCACCTTTAGAAGGGAAGAGTGAGAGAAGCTAGCCAGGGTCCGTGATCCAAAGAGCAAAAATATAACTATGTCCCCACCTGTGCTGGATCTGTATATCAGGGTGAAGTTCATATTCTTTAGTACTACCTTTGCCAGACAACATATGAATGTGAGTTGTTAGGTGTGCTGTTGTCTATGAGGTATAAAGGAGGATTATGAGTGATATTTGTATATAGCAGGAACATTTATTTGAGGTCAGTCATGGATTTATGACAACCCCATCCTGATTGTACCTACTTGCAGTGCTAATTTCAAATAATAGAAGCAAGGACTACTAAAACCACTACACACTGGAATGTAAGTTCTCAGAATGAGGACTAGACAAAAGTCTCTTTCCTTAAACTCGTTATTTGGCAGCTCTGGGAATTGCTGCTGTGTTGCTTTAAATCCTGCATTTAGAATCTGCACACAGTATTTTTAAGTTCATTTTTTAATTGTTTACCTTTTAAACTTTAGTTCCATATTCACATCTATTCCTGGGATAATTAAGCTGTGTCTCTGTGTTTTGTAGCCATCTTTCACTGAATGACTAACACTAATGGATTCGACCTGCTTCTTTCCACATAAGAATTCACATACAAAGCAAATTGCCCTAAAATAGAACAATGTGAAGCAAGAAAGTGCAAAAGACCTATTATATTACTTACTTCATTCATTACTGGGCATTTTTACTGGTGCAGAAAACAGGAAATTGCTGATAGCAGCTATAGTAAAGCCAAGATCTGGTTAGCCCATTGCTGGAGGAGCTGAGCATTTATTTGATGAGGAAATGGAAGATGCTACTTGATCTGCTGCTGTTTGACTTAATAAATGATGGATAGGAGCATCTGGTAAAAAATAGACAAATCATTATCACAATCCAGCAATATAGTAACTGGACAAAGCAAAAAAAGTACAATACAAAATTAAGGGACTGATTCACTACCCTTTTTCCTATAGACACCGAATGGGAAAAAAAAAACAAAACTTTAATAAATTAAGGCCTAAGTATACTAAGGAATTGAGTCATACATGCCAGTCCAACTATTGCATTGAATTATTGCATTAGTCAGCCTCTTTTCAAACACAAATGCAATAATTTGATTTGAAAAGAGTTATTTCCTTCAGTATTTTTGGAACTGAGCACTCACATGTGTTGTTTATGTTCTTTTTGTTTTCCATTATAAAGCCAGGCCTACGAAATGCTTGCTTCTTAGGCAATAGCCCCTAAACTCTTGATGGTATTTATTCTGCTTTGTTGATTAATTATTCATGCAAGCCGTGACAAATATTTGGCACTTTATAAAAGCAAGGAAATACCTCTACAGCATTTCTAAGGAGATAAAATACACAGTCAATGTTTCACATGTTTTCATGACTGGAGGAACAAACCCTTGCATTTAACTTTTGTCTTCTGCTAAATCTGAGTCTAGCCTGAGGATTATCACATTAAACTAACCCCCAACAGACTTTGATTAATTCCAACAATTCAGTAATTGATACAGCACTCTTCTTCTCTTTCACAGGAATTGTAATACATTATATGAATCTTAGATAACTGAGTGATGGAGTTTTGCTTAGTCTTGTTAGAAGTATAACTCTAATAAATATGCAGTGTCACTATGCATGCAAAAACAAGTTCTTTCAGACATTTGTACAATACATAGAGAGCTAGAAAGAAAATAAATATATGTCTGATCATGAAAATGTGTTAACCCAGTAAAATCCTTTCGTCTCCAGAGCTCTTCCCTCTTAGAAAGGATGTGCATTCACAGCTCGTGTTTAAAGTAAAAAGGTAAGTAATGCAGATGGTGAAATAGATTGGTCTTGATAGATAGGTAAAATTCTTATACAGCCAAAACCTAAGGCTGTATATTGAGGCTGATGACTTTTAAGTTAGCAAGATAAAACCAAAGGTTTGAACATCTGTCCCCTGTATCCAGATACATTTTATCTGGCAAATGTATTAACCGGATAAAATTTATCTGGATAAATTGAAGGCATTATGAGGGTTTTGCAGGGTGGAGAAAACTTTGTTGAATAACTTATGTGGGTAATTCCAATATTCAGTTAGCCAAATAAGTTGTTTGGCTAAATTTAGATGTGCCTCAGAGTAGGGTTAAAGTTACTCGCAAACATGTACCTAGCTAACTTTGGCCTGGATTCACCATTCTGCAAAAGAATGGAGAATCCTGCGAAAATGGGGGGCAGGGAGCAAAGGGAAGGGTGGGCCTGTGAAAGCCCGCAGCCTTCGCACCATTGCAGTGCACCGGCTGCTGGCTTTCGCACCGAATAGCGACACCATAAAAGGCAAAAACACTGCTGACTCCACCCCCCCGCTCCGATTCCTCCCCTCCCCCTAATTTGCATCATATCACATGTGAAAAGGCCCTAACGCACGCAATAAAGGTTTAGAAAGTAACTCCCTTTAACCTTAACTGGCTATATTCTAAATATACTGTTTCCAACAATGGCAAGTCCAGGTTCAAAGTACCTGGCAAGATCCCAAATAGTAGAGAAAATCCATGTTGTTTACATCCAGGGATAAGTAGTGTATTTCCTCAAGTCTACCTTTTTAATAAAGGTTTATGAACTTTTCCTTCAGGAACCTGTCCAAATCATTTTGAAAATCAGCTATGTTAATTGACTTTACCACATCTTCCAGCAATGAATTCTAAAGATTAATTGTACCTTCAGTGAACAGGCATGTCCTTTGATTTGTTTTAAATGTGCTACTTAGTAACTTCATGGAGTGTTCCCTAGTTTTATTTAGTTTTTGAAAGAATATACAACAGATTCAAATTTACCCATTCCACTTCACTCATGATTTTACTTCTTTAGCCTTTCCTTCTTAAGACAACCATTATATTCCCTTTATTATTTTGGTCATCCTTCTCTGAACATTTTTCAGTTATTCTACATCTTTTTTGAGATGTGGTGACCAAAATTGCATACAGTACTCTAAATGTAATCACACCAAGGAGTCAAACAGAGGTATTATGATATTCTCTGTTTTATTGTCTATTCCTTTTCTAATAATTCCTAAATTTCTGTTCACATTTTTAACTGCTGCTGCACACTGAACCAAGGATTTCAACATCCTCTCCAGTGGTAACTCCTACTTTGGAACCTAAAATCATGTAATTACATTTTGGATAACTTTTCTCTATGTGCATCACTTTCCACTTGTCCACACCAAATTTCATCTGTCATTTGGATGTCTTGTCTTCCAGTCTTATAAGGTCCTCCTGCAATTTCTGACAATCTGCATTGTAATTTTACAACTCAATAATTTTTTGCCATCTACAAATCTGATCCCCTCAATCATAATTCTGTTTTCCAGATTATTTATAACACTATTAAAAAGCACCAGTCCCTGTACAGATCCCTAGAACACTCCAATAATTACCTTCCTCCATTGAAAAAATTACCATTTAGACCTCCTATCCCATGACTTTTTAATTGTCTCAGGAATCTTTCATGAAAGATTTTGTCAAACACTTTCTAAAAATCTAAATACATTATATGAACTGGTTCACCATTATCCTCATGTAATCCTTATTAGGGCCACTAAGAAGGTTTTCTGGAGGGTTTCTGCTTTCCAGGGTTTGGCTAGGATGCTATAGAAGGCTTAGAATCTATTATTGTTCCTCAGCTCACGCCTTTGGTAGAAAACAATGTGGCATTAGAAAAACATTTTAAGTTTTTAGAAGTTTAGAATATGAATTTGGGCCAAAAATTATCTGATATATAAAGTGAGGTATATCATGTGAAACTTGTTCAGGACACTGTTCTTAAGGAAAATTCTTCTGTATCAGTTAAAATGGAGAATCCTGAGAATACGATCAGGAGTAAGAACTTATGTTTTATACATTTTCCTAAATTGTCATTAGTTTCGCCAAAGATGTTTAAGAAATACTTGATGGAAGTTTTGAAGGTATCTGAAAAAGCTGTACCACTAGTGCCTAAAATATATTATTTATCTCCTTTTTAAAAAAAGAACTGGATTTCAAGGACTTTTATTTCAGCAGCTGAGATCAGCTTTGATATTTCTTCTATTCCGGAGACTTCTGATAGTGTTGTAGTAGATCTTCAGCATTGATAGTGTCTCTGCCTTTAGAACCAGATAGAGATTGGCTCTTGATATTTTTTTTCAGACATCAATTGAGCCTGTTCTACAGCTTAAGGTTGAAGTATTTCTGGATGCTGCTGCAAGGAAGACTCAGAGGACATGTGTAGATAGTTTTTACTAATGAGACTGAGGGTTCAACAGTTGGAGCAATGTTCTTTTTCAAATTTCCCTGCAAATGTTATCTTAAATACAAGGATTTTTCTATTTATTTTTTTTATCCCAGTCAATGGACCTGTTTCATTAGTGATAAATTAATGATATACCTGCATTATTTCCATCTGTTTCAACATTGTGGTGATTAAGTGATTAATTCTTATGTATTAGTTTCACCCTGGGTTTTGCTGCAAGAATATTTTTCTTTTTGTAATTTTGATCCTTAGGTTGTGGTATTGAATTCTCCTCTTTTTATTGAGGACTAGGAGTAGAACTGAGTTTGAATTTGTGATATTTTTTTTCTCCTTTTTTGTGTTATTGCTCTCTTCAATTTCTTGTTTTTCTCTTCAAGATTTATATCTTGAATGTAATTAAAATGTTTAAAGAAAGTTACAATGTATGATTTTAATATAAGTTACACATCACTACTAATACATCTGCAATTTTATTTTCTTATTATTTCTGAATTCTGAGGTGTATATCATCTGGCTCAGATTTACAACTCTTTAAAATATGAATTTGCCTATTATATTACAACATAAGAAGCTGCTATACTGTGTCAGACCGAGGGTCCATTAAGCCCAAGATCCTATTTCCAACAGTGGCCAATCCAGGTTGCAAGTATCTGATAAGCACCCAAACATTAAGCTGTACTATTAAGCCCTTGGAGACCATTCCCATGTTACTAATGCCATTAATAATAGGCATCTGGGATACTCTTGACTTTATTGTAACCTCTTTGTTGGGATGCTCTAACTTCCCTCTTTTGTTAGTATCTTTAAAAAAACAAACTCTGAACCATGCACAGCTGAGTGACTTTTTCAGCTTTCCCGCCTGTTCTAGTTTAAAGTTGCTGTGTTTCCTTTCTTAAATGATAGTGCATGCAGCCTGGTTCCACCACAATTTAGATGGAGCCTATCCTTTTGGAATAGTCTCTCTCTAACCCAGAATGTTTCCAAGTTCCTAAGAAATCTAATGTCCTCATTCTGCACCATCATCTCATCCACAAATTAAGACTCTGGAGCTATGTCTGCATCTGTGATTCAGTGCATGGAACGAGGGCATTTCTGAGAATTCTACGCTTGAGGTTCTGGATTTCAGCTTTTTATCTAAAAGCCTAAATTTGGCTTCCAGAACCTCTCTCCCACACCTTCCTATGTTATTGGTATCTACATGTACCATAACAGCCAAATCCTCCTCAGCACTATCTAAAATCATATTTAGGTGACACATGAAGTCTGCCATCTTTTCACTAGGCAGGCAAGTTACAAAGCAATCCTCGTTTCCACCAGCCACTCAGCTATCCATATTCCTAATAATTGAATCACCACTTATGATGGCCATCCTAACCCTTCCCTCTTGAGCACAAGCCCTTGGAGACCTTGGAGACCATTCCTCAGTGCAATAAAGCATCAACTGGAGAATAGGTTTTAGCTACAGGATCACTTCCTGCAATATCAGATGATATTTTCCTTTCAGGTGACATTACTACTCCAAGCAGTATAGTGGATGTTAGACTGGACTTGGGACCTTACTAGTATTTCTCAAAGGTTTCCTCTATATGTCTCTCTGTCTGCCTCAGCTCCTACAAGTTTGCCAATCTATATTTCAGAGATCAGGCTATTTTTCTGAGAGCCAGTGGCTCTTTGTTTCAAGTGTACTCATACAACCTCTCATGTGCTGAGAGATAATCATACATGTGGCACTCAGTGCAAATAACTGGAAGGCCCCCAGCACACTGCTGGATAGCATCTTAAGAACATAAGAACATGTCATACTGGGTCCAACTAAGGGTCCATCAAGCCCAGTATCCTGTTTCCAACAGTGGCTAATCCAGGCCATAAGTACCTGGCAAGTACCCAAAAACTAAGTCTATCCCATGCTACTGATGCTAGTAATAGCAGTGGCTAATATTGTTGAACTGCTAATTAAGAGGGTTTTTGATCAAATTATGGTAGGACCTTATCGCGGGCGTTAGTGCTCCTAACACCCATGATAACATCATAACGCATGCAATAAATAACGCATTGCGAGATGCGTATGCAAATTCTCAAAATTTTGTCAAAAGGGAGGAGTTTATGAAAATGAAAGGTGTTTAACATTGTGTGCGATAGTGTAATGCATACTATCGCATGATTTAATGCCGGAAATAACTACTCCTTTTTTCCTGGCATTATGCCTGAAACAGGATTTGTGATAAACATTGCAAATCGTGTTTCAGGCAGGGAGGGAAGGATGGGGAGAGAGAGAGAGAGAAAGAGAACCCTCTGGGGAGGTGCACAAAATTGTCAACTTTTTATACCACAGAAAGAGGGGCAACTAGTAATTCGGAGTGAGGTTTTGGTGATGACATGGGTTTTGATGGAGGCCTAGGCCTATCAAGTTAGGTTGATAGTACAATGTGCAAATCTAATCTTTGTGTACCTGTCATCACTCAAATCTTCACTGATGTCTACTGTGCTGTTTGTACCTCTGTCTGTGAATATAAAACTGCCCCCCAAAACCTAGACCACCACCAAAACCTTACCCCAAGTTACTAGTTGTTCCTCTTATAGTGATATAAATAGTTTACTTATATAAGAGCCTTATAAAGAGTATCTTACTCTCTCTCTCTCTCTCCCCCCCCCCCCCCCCCTATCTGCTTAAGTCCTTGAAACCTTTTGATGTATTTAATTTTAGTTTGGTAATGATCTACAGGAGTTAAAGATAAGGAACTTGCAACAGTCTAGTGCAAACTCCATTTCACTCACTTTTGTCATATCACAGACCATAACATTTAAAATTCACAGTTAATGAAGTCAGCTGCTTTGTGAATGCCTAGCCAATTACAAATCTTATGCAATTCTTGCCTAGGAGAGTAGTCCTGCAAAGATTTAGTAGAGGTTCCATTAGGTTTTCCATCCAGGTAACTACAAATCATCCAGCCATATATCAGAAACTTTTCATGAGTCCATAATTTAATGGAGAGATTTTTTTTTTAGGTAAAAGCTTTCCATTCTTGAAAGGTGGCTATTTTTTTCTCTTAACTTGGACTGAGTTTCAAAATGTCAAACTTTTTCTTGTGCCCTTCTTTTGGAGTTTATGGGAAATCTAGACACACTTAGCTTTTTTTGTGCTCTTCTCTCAATTACTCTAAGTATGTAAAGAGAACACAGTGTGGTATCATCTGTTCAGAAATCTAATATTTTATCTAGAATTTTGTTAGCTGTATGATGAAACATTCATCCTGGAAAGGGTCCTTATTCAGCAGCTAGAAAGTCAACATGCAGGTTCTTATTTCATGATTGTAGGAAGAATTAGAAACTTCTAACTCTTCTGAATAGTCCAAAGAATAAAGAAAAGCTCCTCACTGAAAATATTTGGTCAAATGGTTAACGTCACTATATTTATTTATTTATTACCTTTTTTTATACCGACGTTCGTGAGAACATCACGCCGGTTTACAAAAAAACTGACAGAATGGAAAATACAAATAACAGGAAGGGGGAAGGGAGCAGGCGAGAAGAGAAGAGAAAAGCAGCAGGAGAGAAAGGAGAGCGGTAGGATGGAAACGAGAAAGGAACAGTACCTCGGGAGCTACAGGTAATGATAAACTTGTTATATAAACAATAACAGACTGTACAAAATGCTATAGATTACAGCTCTTACAAAACAGATTTCAGTGCGCCAGCTCTATGGTTCAGGCAAGTGTTGTACAGGAGATTCAGGTTAATGTTCTTTGTCCATTAGAGCTGGTTGGGCATGGCTGTCTGTGGAGGTTGCGCACTAACATTTGGAAGTGGAGCTCGCTTCCACTAACACGGGTGCTAATGCATAGATAAAAGTTATTAGTCACATCATAACTGTATGTACAAGAGATACGCTATCTTACCCATGACTAAAGGCAACTCAAACCAGCAGTGCAGGACCCACATTGCTAGGGTGATCATTTAAGAGGTACAAACTAAACCAGTCCTGGTTTTACCCCATGGAGATGTAGTCCTGTGCAATGCATGGGTAATTTCTCTCCCTCCTCCAACACAAGGCTAGACTTTTGATTATATAGGAATATTTTTGCTGGGACCAGATTTTGCACATGGTATGTTGACAAGAACAAAATCAGAAGATAATTTGAAAGTGTTTGTTGCTGAAGATGTAAATCACAGAAGCTTACTGAATAATGAAAAAGTATTCACAAGGAATATTGTTAACCATGAAATATTTAATGAGTAATTTATTTGTGATCATAGATTGAAGTGATTATGTCATTTTAATGATTACATTACTGAATATAATGAAAATTGGAATTAAAAAATACAGATTAAAGTTGTGATGAATACATTGTAACCCATCATTTTTGTTGGGCATTTAAAGCAGTTACATGCAAGATATAAATGCAAGACCATTCTGTAAACTTGCAGGAAAAAATATATATGAATAGACATATTCTTGCCATTTGTGGCAATCAATCCATCAGAGTTGAAAGAGGAAAGGTAGCTGTTTTTCCATTCTAGAAAGACTAAACAAGAAACAGTTATCCTTTCAATAAAAGATCTCAGGTTATTAAAGTTATTGGGCTTCCTAGTACTGAAAGCTTGGAGCTTATAGAACTAATGTAATATCTTTTATCATGTAACAAGATAAATCATATTGACTGAGATGAACATGAACTGTTTGACCAAAGAGGCCAAATTTTTCAAAGTGATAGTTAATTTCCCTCTAATATTGTGAGCTAAAATATGAACTACATTGTGAGCGTTTCTCATCCCCTATTCCATCATCAGTAAGTCACACAGACTTGCAATAAATGCACATTCCATTTTTTTAAAAACAGTTTAGGGGCAAAATTCAAAGCAATTTTTAGTCTTCCTTTATATCCTGTTTGCCAACAAAAATATTTCTAGCAGAATATACCCTTGCTCAAGTACATATAATTTGGGAGTACAATTTCTCACCATTTTCATAGAAGCCGAGTTGTGCAAAATTGGTTTTATAAATTAGCAAAGCTAAACAGAAAGCTTACTTGACTAAGAATCATTGAAATCCATATTAAACTTAGAATGCCATTAAGGCTCTTGTGCGCATGGTAAAATTAGTATGCTGTGCAGAAGAACTTACTGTGCCTATTTGAAGTATCTGGAAATACATTAACATAAGCAAGCTAAAATGTGCATGTGTACACAGAAACTTAAGGAATGTCATATACAAATGAGGAGTTCCCAAGTAAACAGTAAACATAATTAAGTGAATTTTAAAAGCCTGGCGCATGCATCACTTAGGGAATATGCAAATATGTTGGGCCTGCTCATGCCAAGATGATTTTAAAAGCCACCTGAGTATGCACATATCTCTCGCTGTGCGCAGAAAAACATTTTCAAAAAAAGGGGCAGGGAATGGGCATTATCTGTGTGGGGCATGGCGAGCCTGGATTTCACATTGAAATCAGCATGTAAATACTTAGGGGTAGATTTTACAAAATTACGCACACTCGTACTTTTGTTCGCGCACCAGGCGCAAACAAGAGTACGCGGGATTTTAATAGATATACGCGTAGCTGCGCGTATCTGTTAAAATTCGGGATTCGGCGCACGCAAGGCTGAATCCAGGACAAAGTTAGCTAGGTACAGATTTCTTTTATGATCTCTTGCCTCTCTCTGCATCCTTGGGGGTGGATGATGCTGCTGGTACTGAAGTGGGGGTGGTCACAGATGGAGCCTGAAGAACTGCAGCAGAGGATTCAGTCATCCTCTGTTCCTGTACTGTCAGTGTGGCCTGCTCTCACTCACCAACATGAGTTCCTGCCTTTCGCTCCTCTGTCAGTGAAGTTGAAGCTAGCATAATACTGACTAAACCTTCTAATACAGGGTCTTCAGCTAATGCCTCTCCCAACTCTGCTTCAGGAAATCCTTTGAAGGGAGATTCATCAAGCTCTGAATCAGAAGAAGATGACAAAACTGATTATGTGGCTTCTGCTGAACTAAGGGTTTGTGCTAGTGGTGGTTTGGACTTCACCACATGTACTTGTACTAGTAAAGGCACTGATGGTAGTGGTTGTTGTACTCTGCTGTGACTGCTGCTTCAAGTCCCTTCTCTTAGAGGAGGGAAAGAGAGATAGGAAGGATTTCATGCCATATAAGTAGATTGCAGAGATTTAAAACAGATTCCTTACTAGCCCCCTTTCTATTTAGTAGCAGTCACTTAATTTTGTGCAGGTAGTGAGCTCTGCTGTGTGCTGCCCTGCTCTTGGCCTCCTCCAATTGCTACCAGCAGCAGGGATGGTGCAAGGGTCTGTAGCGCCCTAGGCAGCCCAATGAAACACTGACCCCTCTAAAAATTCCCCCTGAGTTGAAAGTGCCCCTCTTACAGTGGTATACTTAGTCATATATATATAGTCATATTCTCCTTCTTACAAGGCTCTCTCCCTCTCTCCCTACCTCCCTCCTACATCCTCTGTCAGACCAATCCTTCCTGTTGGTAGTGCTCACACAACAGCCACACATGTGGGTCAATCTGCCTCAATCCTGGCATTGATGTTTTAAAAGATGTTGAAGGATGGACTCTGCAGCTGCGGTACGCTGGTTGGGAAATGCTGAATTAAAAGATGTAGAAATAGCGAGTTGGTGTTGGGTTGCATATGTACATCTACTCAAGTGAACAAAAATCAAATGGACAGACTAAATGGACCATTTTGCTCTTTATCTGCCTTCATTCACTATGTCACTATGTTGCTATTTGTATGTATAGGGGTTTTCATTTGTAAGGGGTGTTTTTGGATGGTATAACTGTGTGTTTGTAGGTAGTGGATGTGATTGTGAGAGAGTGTGAGGCGGAGCTGCTTTTTGGTATGGGCTGTATGTAAGCTGAAGTATTTGAAGGAGCTGAGTGCATGTACATGTGGAAGTGGAAGTGGATGTGTGAAAGTGCTGGGTGTATTTGGGGTGATGGATTTGTGTGATGGGATATGTTTGTATGTGAGTGAGGGGTAATGTGTGGCAGAGGTGTGCCTGTAAGAGGCACCTGTGGGGCGTGGGCTTTCTGGGGTGTATGACTGTGTGGGAGTGTAGGTGAGGGGTGAGGCTGACATGAGTGTGACTGTGTGTGTGAGAGACTGTGTGGATAGGGGTGAATTGAAAAGCTGTATCATTTATTTTTCCTGTCTCTGTGGGGATGTAGGTGGGGGTGTCATGCTGGGGAGGAAGTACTTTTGGTGCCATCCTTTCCCACTTATTTGCTCCAGTTATTTTCCCTGTCTCTGTTTCTCTGTGTGTGTGTTGCTCTGTAGGAGGGGCAAGGGAGGGATTTGGAATGCAGCAGTGCTGAGCAATCTAACAGTGTAAACTGCTTCTAACAATTTTCCATAGAAAGCATTGGAGGCTCAGTTCTCTGTAAATACTGAGCTGAAGTTTCTAGTTTTCTATCTCATCTGAGATATTCATATTTTCTTTCTGTGTATCATATTTGGTGTTTTTTCAGCTGACTGAACTTCCAAGCTATGTGCTGAACTGTGGTATCTTCAGCTCAGGACTGCAAAGCTTTGGTAGCTATGTGCTTCAACAGGGCCACTTTGGGTACTAAAACTCAGCTCTATGGGGCAGATTTATAAAGGGTTACGCACGTAACTTATGCACATAACCCGAGAAAGTGCCCCTGCGCGCGCCGAGCCTATTTTGCATAGGCTCAGTGACTCGCGCAATCCCCGGGACGCGCGTATGTCCCGGGGCTTTGAAAAAGGGGCGGGAAGGGGGCGGGGACATGGGTGCAGGTCCAGGGGTGGTCCGGGAGCTGGACCGAGACCTCTGGCATGGCGGCCTTGCCAGAGGATCGCTCGCCAGTTGCCAGAGGCAGGCGTAACTAAGACAACAAAGGTAGGGGGGGGGGATTTAGGTAGGGATGGGGGGCGGGTTAGATAGAGGAAGGGAGGGGAAGGTGGGGGGGAGTGGAAGTAAAGTTCCCTCTGAGGCCGTTACGATTTTGGAGCGGCCTTGGAGGGAACGGGGAAAGCCATCGGGGCTCCCCTAGGACTAGGCGTGCGCAAGGTGCACAAGTGTGCACCCCCTTGCACGCGCCGACCCCGGATTTTATAACATGCCCGCGGCTGCGCGCGCATGTTATAAAATTGGCCGTAGATTTGTGCGCGCGGGTTGCGTGCACAAATCTACGCCCGTGCGCATGTTTGAAAATCTGGCCCTATATGAGCAATTAAAACCAGTGGCAAGATATTTTGGGGGGACATTAAAATGAATTTCTCCAAGTGCTACTGACCTGTCGAAGTACATTTTTTTCACATGCAGCTTAATTTTAAAGCTATTTATTACCAATTCAATATTTATTATTACATTGAAAGAACATTTTCCAACCAAAAGGTCTATATGCTCACTAGAAAATGTTTTGCTAACAGTGTTACATGTATAAAAAACCACACAAAATAGTCTAAGGCACAAAGAATCCTAAACTGAAATGTTGGGGTTCTGTGTGTTTTTTTGTGCAAAGCCTCAGTTGCAGAAAAATGTATGTTTGCCATTTTGCAAATAGCAAACTTTTATGCTTAGTCTGCTATATGAAAAACATTTATTTAAATTCAAAATTAATGAGCTGAGCTGTTACAATAAGATAGTATGAATAGGAGTCCATTAATTCTGAATTTCACACAAATATCTTCACATGGGGGTAGATTTTCAAATACCGCGAATAGGCGTACTTTTGTTGGCGCTCCAGGCACCAACAAAAGTACGCTGGATTTTAGTAGATACGCGCGTAGCCGCTAAAATCCGGGATCGGCACGCACAAGGCTATCGATTCCGTATATCCGGCGCGCGCAGCCTACCTCCGTTCCCTCCGAGGCCGCTCCGAAATCGGAGCGGCCTCGAAGGGAACTTTCCTTTGCCCTCCCCTCACCTTCCCCTCCCTTCCCCTACCTAACCCACCCGCCCGGCCCTGTCTAAACCCCTCACTTACCTTTGTCGGGGGATTTACGCCTTCCGGAGGGAGAAGTAAATCCCCGCGCGCCAGCGGGCAGCTCGCGCGCCGGGACGCAACCTGGGGGCGGGTCCGGAGGGTGCGGCCACACCTCCGGGCCGCCCCGGGCCGTAGCCACGCCCCCGAGCCCGCCCCCGGAATGCTCCCAAACGCCCCGAAAATGCCGCTGCGCTCGGTCCCGCCCCCGACACGCCCCCTCCGAAAACCCCGGGAATTACGCGAGTCCCGGGGCTCTGCACGCACCGGTAGGCCTATGTAAAATAGGCTCACCGATGCGCAGGGCCCTGCTCGCCTAAATCCGCCCGGATTTGTGCGGATTTAGGCGAGCAGGGCTCTTAAAATCCGCCCCATGGTGTGAAGTAAAAAGTAAAATATACCTCATTGAAGGGCCTCATTTACTAAGCATTATTCTCATAGACACAGAATGGGAGAAAAGCCTTAGTAAATCAGAGCCTGAGGTAGTTATCTTATTTTTTTGCTTGGGACCTGAAGAATTGTTGTGCAATTTTTCCTTGGAGTTCATTTACATTCATAGAAAACTGTGTGTGAAAATTGCAATAACCCTGGGAAATCCTTCAGATTAGCATATTGGCCCCTGTTTATAGAGAAAAACTCACATTCAGCACTTTCAAAAACATATAACTGGCTTAAGGAATGAAATATCTTGACCACTTTTGAATTGGATAATTGTGTATATTTTAACTGTACATGCTTTTACTCACCAATGTCAGGACAAAATAAAAATTTGGAACACTAAAAATAATGCAAAAACCCCCCCAACTTGTAGTATCCTTAATAAATATCTCTAGATTGAAATGAATAAATCAAACAGAATAAAACAAATAATAAAAGAACAATTAAAAGATAAATATAAGAGGAAAAACTGGATAAATTTATATAGACAGGAGAGAGGCTAAGGGGTAGATTTTAAAACCCCTGCGCCGGCGCGCCTATTTTGCATAGGCCGCCAGCGCACGCAAAGCCCCGGGACGCGCGTAAGTCCCGGGGCTTCCTAAAAGGGGCGGGAGGGGGCATGTCCAGGGGCATGTCCGGGGCAGGGGGCGGTCCTGGGCGGGTCCGAGGGCGTGGCGACGGTTCGGGGGCGGGCCAGGAGGGTGGTCCCGAGTCCCCTGGCACTGCGCCCTGTGCCGGGGGATGCCGGGGCGGCGCGCGCAAGTTACGCCTGCTTCAAGCAGGCGTAACTTTCCCAACAAAGGTAGGGGGGGTTTAGGTAGGGCTGGGGGGTGGGGTAGATAGGGGAAGGGAGGGGAAGGGAGGGGAAGGTGGGGGGACGCGAAAGGAAAGTTCCCTCCGAGGCCGCTCCGATTTCGGAACGGCCTCGGAGGGAATGGAGGCAGGCTGCGCGGTTCGGCGTGCGCAGGCTGCCGATTTTGCACAGCCTTGCACGCGCCGACCCCAGATTTTATAAGATACGCGCGCCGGTGGCATGAACAAAAGTACGTGCGCGTATTTTTTGAAGATCTACCTCACAGAGTTAGAAGGAGACTAAGCACCTAGAATGAGAGAAAGACATAGGAGATAATAGGACAGCACTGAAAAGATGACATTAAATCAAAATAAGGCCATTTTAAATAATTGTTGTCAAATTATTATAAAGTAATTTGTTTATCTTGTAATTAAAATTAAGTGTCATTTTATTTTATTGTATAATTTTGTGATTATATTTCATTAAACAATTATGCTTGTTTCAATTACATTTAATTAATTTATATCCTGTAAGTACTTAATTAATTGAACAGCTCGAGGAAATATTTCTTAAACTAAAATAATTAAAATATATTCTTATTTTTAGGGCTATTCTCATTAAGAAATATCTGTTTGACTCTTACACTCGTCAATCGAAACTGACTCTTCAGGTTTTAGACACCTCTTAATCCTGTTTAACAGCCATATTTTCTTTATTAAATATGGTCTTTAATAGATATTTACAGTTTACATAAACAATCTGCTATATTAATATATAAATTCCTGAAGCAAAACTTTCCAGATGCATTCTACAAACACATTCTAAAGACATTCTTGCAATTTTTTTTATATAATTATGAGAATTTCCTTGTAGCTCTGGACATGAGCACGGAGAGCAAAGCCTGAATAAACAAATGAATAGCTACTAATATCAAACAAAGGGTAAAATAATAATTTTATATGGACAATCAGGTAGAAATGGCATGAAAAGTCATAGTGAGCACAAATTTTTAAATCTAGAAAGGTACTTCATGATAATTGTGTGGTTATTATGCCATTAATTAGCTGGCATTTTATTTACAGTATTTCAGCAGACAGGATATCTGCAGCAGACAGAAAGGCCATTACAATAGTTCTGACACCATTTTTTAAATCTGAGAAAAGAACTGGTGATGTAATATAATTATTAGAGCAAGGAGTGTAGCTGACTAGATCAAAGCCTTTGAAAATCCTCCCCTGCTGAGCAGTTAAAATTAGCTCCCAAGTTCCACTAGGTGGCTAACTTTAGTCAGTCAAATTTGGGGCATATCCAACCAAAACCCTGGATCCTCTCCATGCATTTAATTTCCCATCCTGACACATAGCCCCACTGTCATTTATCCTCCTCCCTCCCTCCAAAAAATATTCTAAAGCTGAGCAGGAGGAGAACATAGTCTTATCTCTTGTTGCGTCCGTCGGTCTCAGACGGCTTCGACCTCTGTGCCTCATCTTTCTTCCTTCTCTCCTCAAGCCTTGGGAAGATGGCTGCTGCCGTGTCTTCATGCTGCTCTCTCCGGTGTCCCCGGATCGGCAACATTGAAGGTGTTCACCATGATTTTCCTGAGGGCCTCCTAGGGTGCACTCACGTACGCCACCCACGTCTTTATCCACATCATGGCGGGTACCTCGGGGGCGTCCCCTCCGAGTGATGTCATCACATCCTGGTATTTAGCCTGCCCTTCGTTTGCTAACAAACTGAGTTAGCAAGGATTGGATTGCCTCCAGTCTTAGCTGCTCTGCCGCTTCCCAGCTGTCATAGGAAGCTCTCTCTGCCCTTCGGGGTAATTCTTCACTAACCTAGGTACCCACTCCTCAGGGGCCCTTCTGCTCTATTTCAGGTACCTATCTTGGGATATCGGGTACTCACTCCATGAGGCCCTGCTCTCCCTAATCTGGTGCCTTCCACTGAACAACTTCTGCCTGCCAGGACCTTCAATAACACAGCTTTCTGCTTCAGTGAGTACTAAGCCTTTCAGTCTGTCTCACCTTCAACTTCAGCGCTCTGTGTCTACATCTGGGACCTGTCCCTGTTAAGCCGTGCTGCCTATCACCTATTCGAGTGTGAGACTGTTCTCCTCTGCTGAGGACCCCTGGACTACTTCACTGGGTTGCCTTCACTGCTGCCCGCTCCCCGGGCAGTATCATCAAGCTGTACAATAAATACTACTTCTCTGTGTCTGCGTGTATAGAGTCTAGCCTAGTACTGCGGTTCCTCACGGGGCTCCTCCCCTTGGGCGTGGCCATCACCGCAGTACCCAAGTATCCACTCCAACACCTCATAACCATAACACCTCTTCTGCATCAGCATCCTATATTGCTCTAGGAAACCAGCATGGCATGACGACGCAATCTGTGAGAGCTTCCAAACTATACAGAAAAAAACTCTGCATTCAAACATAAGAAAAACTGGTGAGCTGAAAGAAACCATATAAGCTCTTGCTGAAGTCTCCTAACACCTGCTATGGTAATTAGACAAACTAACCATAACAATAACAGGCATAACCATCACTGAATACCAGCTACCAAAATACAGGGGATCAATGCCAGTACCATGTGTGTCACCTACCAAAGCAAACCTTAACCTTTTACCACATCCACTCTATCCTTGCAGAGTGTCCATCTCATGGATCCTGAGATCAAAGATTAGTTTTAAAAATTAGGCTTTAACAAGCTCATGCAAAAGAATAGGATAAGACTCTTTGATTCTATTTTACACGTGCCCATTACCATTAAAGCCTAATTTTCATTTGGTGTTCCTTCATTTACATGAAAATGCATGCTAATTTTTGCTAATATCCTCTAACATCATCTGAGATGAGTGTTACGTGTGTCGTCCGTGGCAGACCCATGGCATGGCCCCCTCACCTTCTTACACAGACTCCAGCTCCTGGGCTGCCCCCGGTGCTTCTGGGTCCACCATTATCCCCAGTGTTTCAGGTCAAAATGCCATTGTTCGTCGGGCCTCTCTGAGTGGTGCGCGGAGAGACATCACTACCCGCTCCATGCCACTCCCTAGGCGTGCGCATCACTGATCCTTAGGAAGTACCCGTGGCAGAAACCTGGCCGAGGCCCCGGTTGATGACGACAAACTCTTCAGTGTATTTAAGCTCAGGCCTCACTCCATAGCGTTGCCTTTGCAACACGTCTCTTCGCTACTCAAGTACTCGTTGCTGCTAGATAATCCTCTCTACTCTTCGATCCTGACCTTCCTAGTTCTGTCTTCTTCGTTCCTACCCTGTCTATGTTTTGGACTGACTCTATGGATATCGACTAGGGGTGTGCATTCGTTTCCAATGTATTGGTAATCCACAACGTATAGGGCCATATTTGTTGTATTCGTGGGGAAGCAAAACGTATCGCGATTCCCCATGAATAAAACAAATCTTCACAGAATTATTTGGCTGTCTAAAGGAGTGAATTTAAACAAACCCCCCACCATCCTGACTCCCCCAAGACTTACCAAAACTCCCTGGTGGTCCAGCGGGGGGTCCGGGAGCTATCTCCTGTGCCTCAAACCATGTGTGACCAAATTCAAAAAATTAAAAACGTTGTTATTCAAACAAGCCTACCCAGAATAGACGGCCCACAAACCTTCTTCCAAAGTATTACCACACGGTGTTCATTCTTTCCTCATATTGAGGACCCAAGTATTGTTATTCTTTCTCTTCATAGCTGCTTCTTGTTACCCTCCTCCCAGTTCTGCCTTCCCTGTTAACATGTAATTTCCAAGCTTAATTTGTTCATTGTAAACCGGTATGATGACCATAACTAATGCCGGTATATAAAAATGTTTAAAAAAATTTAAATAAATAAATAAATAAATAAATAAATAAATAAATAAAAAAAAAGGGACCAATCGGCAATAAGTGAAGGAGTGAATAAATTAATAGTAACTCCTTCTGGTGCCCATAGTCAGGTTCAGAGAATGTATGCTGAATTTATCAGCGTCCATTTTCCTAACCCCTGCATGTACATGGGTTAGGAAAATGAGACACTGATAAATTCAGTATCCGTTTTCTTAACTGGCGGACAGCCACAGACAGCGGACCTCTCTCCGGCTCCCGCTGTCAAGGAGGTGCTAGGAGAGCACAATCGCCCCTAGCGCCTCCTCGACAGCGTGAGCCCTAATTTAAATATTGCATCGCGCCCCCAGGAGAGGTGCCTGGGGGCGCGTTATGAAAGTGGGCGCTGAACACACAGTGCTCGCTTTCAGCGCAACTTTTTTGCATCAGCCCCAGAGTCAGATATTCAACTTGGAACTTGAACGTCTGCATATAATACACAAAGAAAGCCATCTTGCTAACATTTTGCCAGCACTGGCTTTGTTTTCTGATGAATAGCAAAGCATTAGCAAATAATAACCAATCCAGAAAAAAAAACCACAGCTTTTTGAGTATTTTAGCAAATAAACATCAAACAGCGTCTTTGCTTTCTAAAGAATAATGAATAATAATATCAATAATGATAACTCATATCACATAAAGAATAAACTAAAGTGCATGCTATAGAAGAGTTTTAGTCTTACAACAGCCCTCCAAGCAATTTGTGATTTGCCTTCCAACATATTAAAAAGCCCTGGTTTTCTCTCAAACTTTTAATATTTTTTTTATCACATTGTTATTTTTAAAAAAGTAGCATCCCTTTTTTGGTCATTTCTTCAGTTCCTTCAGTGCCACTAATAAAAGTTGTTCTGATCTAGGCAGCTGATCAATGTCATTAAATGAATCATTTGCTTATAAAATGCCACACAAAGTTTTCTAACTAGAAATAATTTTCTAACATTCTGCAGTTAAAAAACAAACAAACAAACAACTCAAAGAGCTCTATTCTTTTCTCATATGAAACTCACAGTGATGTGGTTTACCAGCCACTCACTGTTAGCAGACTGGAAACCCCATGGTATGACAAAGTAATTAAATTTTCAAACAGATCTCAATATGTGAAAGTGATCTTTAACTAAAAAAAAAAAAAACAACAACCCTCTAAAATCTCATCTGCTTGACTGGCTCTGCTAATTTGATCATAACCATGTTATTCATCTTTTAATATTACTTATGGCAGATATTCCTAAGAAGAAACATGAAGGTTGCCATCTGATAGGAAATAAATAGATTGCACCTGATGTAATTGTTTTACGCGCTTGTTGTATAAAAAGCTTTGCCCCAAATTGAAGGCATCCAGGGAAATATCAGACCATAAAAGCTGCTTATAGATTAAAACATGAAGGCATAATCATGATGTTTTCTTGAAAAAGTGGTTACAGTTAAGCGAGAAATGAAGATGAGCTATATATTTAGAAACAAAAAAATGTACATGAGTTAACATTTCCCTGCCATAAAGTAGCCAGAAGTAAAGAGCTAGTTAGGTTGGCCAGCAACTGAAAATGAGTGCTATTCAAACCCAGAGCAGGGGGTGTCCAGGAGACTGAATAGAGGGGAAGAGGGAAAGAAGGGGAATTTCAAGTTCAAACAGTTCCAAGCTGTAGAATGCATTAGCTGCCTATTCATAAGTCTAATTCTACCTTCATCACTTTTCAGATATGCAGAATTGCTCTGCTGATGTCAATCTTCTCTAGAAAAATATTGGAAACTGCTTTGTGCATGTCAGTACACAATGATGTCAGTAGAATCTAAAGGCAAGAAGCCAAAAATGCATGCTCACACTCCTCTCCCAGCATTGTCTTCCTTGCACACTCAGTAAAACAGTTATTCACCCAGGCTTCCTACAAATCAATGGAGAAAATGTCAGGCCAGATTTCATATAGTGACATCCATAAGCAACAAAGGAAGAGGGACTTTGACTCATAACAGCATCTACTTCAAAACAATTCAGCACAGGACATCCTGAGCTGACAGGGCCACTGGAATCTCACCCATTCTTCCTCCATGGGTTTCCTACTATTATGGAAACCCAGGCAAGGGGAAGGGTGCAGCTGGGCCTATCAGTGTATGGAGGCTCCTCGGCCCCATGCTGAATTTGTTTCATGTTGTTGCTGCTGCTGCAGGTCGGTGTCATGATAAGTGCAGGTGCAAGTAGAGACAAGGCAGCTGTGATATTCCAGCACCTATGAAAAGTTGGCAAAGGAAGCATTTGCTTAGGTTGCCTATGTTTAAATCCAGGCCTGTACTTAATCAGAGATCTGAGGGACCAATGGGCACAGTTGTATATCACTTTTCAGGTGGAAAGGAAGAATGGAGCAGGGAATTGATAGCCAGGCCAACGGGGGTACTCATTATCACCAACAAGTATAGAATTAGTCTTTTATCAGTAAATGCTCGAAGCTATGAAGATATCACAACCACCAAAGACTACAATGATTACAGCATTTACATAGCATAAATTATTCTCCTGTATCCTTAACAGGGATGTAGTCATTGAAGGGTTCTCTGCATTAATATATAGGCATCAAGTCAGGAAGCATCTGCATCCTTATCTACCAACTTCAATCTGAAGTCTGAATGTGAAAGACTCCCTAGTTTTATTGGACCTGCCAGCATCACAAGTTCAGTCTTAAGATTGATGCTGGCAGAGGAGGAGGCAGACATAAGTTTTAAGTGATGCTCTTCTCCTGCTGTCAGAAGAGAGAGGCAGGAGATTATGCTGGGGAGCAGGATAGAGGATCCCACCAGAATAGTAAAGGAGAGGATTACACCAATGTGTGGAGGGAGAGATCCCACACAGGTTGATTTGCTTTGGGCTCTGCACCTCCTAGGTTCAGCTCACATGCAAGTTCTCATCGAACTCAGATGAGAACTTTGGTCAATCTGAATCTACTCAGACACTCTTTCTCAATCAGCTCCTTTAAATCTGTCCAGGGCAAAATATCCTGCTACAGAAAACTCAGTGTCTTTTGCAGTATACATTGTAAAGTAAGCACTCTTATGGCCTGATTTATTAGGCTTTTTCTTCCCATTCTGTTTCTAAGGGGGACAAAAAAGCTTAACAGTTCAGGTCCTTATATGATAAATGGTAGGGATGTGCATTCATCTTGTTTCAGGAGCACCACAAAATGAAAAAAAAAATCACGAAATGGGACTTAGTGTGCCCTAACATGTAGCTCATGTGCACTGTTCCACTGTTCCATTAGTGTACACTACTACACTACCTATAGTTTTCCTATTTATGGACTTAGTACACACTAACGGGCCAGTTAGTGAAGGTATGGGATGACAGTTGGGAGAGAGACTAGTTGGGGTGATGATTGGTGAGATAGGACAGCCTGGTGTGTGTGTGTGTGGGGGGGGGGGGGTGACTAGTGAAAGGGGTTGTGACTGGGGTGACTGAATGGTGTGGCAGGTATGAGAGAGACTGGTTGGTGAGTAGAGGGAGAAATGCATCCTGGTGTGTGGTGGTGACTGGTGATGGGGAAGTGATTGAGGTGACTATTTAGGATGATGGGGGAGGGAGACTGCTTGGGGTGGTGATTGGTAAGAGAGAGGCAGCCTGTTGTGTGTGGAGTGGGACAGGTGAGAGGGGAAGTGACTGGGGTGACTGTATGGGATGACAGGTGGGAGAGAGAGGCAGTGTGTGTGTGTGTGTGTGTGTGTGTGTGTGTGTGTGTGTGTGTGTGTGCAGACTGACTAGGTTAACTGTATGGGGTGACAAGTCACCACCCCCCCCCCCCCAAACACACATATACCAGGTTGAATCTCTCTCTCTAGTCACCACCCCAACTAGTTTCTCTCCCACCTGTCACCCCATATATTCACCCAAGTCACTTCCCCTCTCACCAGTCATCTCCGCACCCAAACACACAGACTCATACCAAGGGAATTCAAAGTATGCATATCCCAAAATGCCATGTCCCCTTTCCTAAAATACAAAGGGATTGGCAAATTGTAAATATGCCTTTGCATTACATGTTTTTGCTGACTAAAACTTGATACTATTATTACATCACTTATTGTTTACATTTGTTACCAGGCACTGGCCATCCCCCCACAAACACCACCTTGTAATCTTGGCAACACAAACAAGTAACTAAGGAGATAGCCAATGGGAATGCAAACCATATATCTAGCTAATTAATGCTCCCCAACTGACACTTTTTAACTTATTGGTAACATTTCTATTTAGTGCGCACTAACTCTGAAAGTAGGGAAACATGATATAAATATCTCCCAAACCATTTTAAAAATTAAATCTAACAGATAACGACCTGAAACGAAAAAGACACACAAAAATAATTAGTACACATCCCTAATAAATGCATATCCATTTTAATTAGACCAACTGGAAAGGAAACCACCACTCTTTTTTTTTTTTTTTTTACCCAGGCTGTTTTAATTATGAGAAATTATCAGGGAATATGCTTCAGCTATGCTAAGTGACCACTCTCCTTCCTCCAGCTAGTCCTCTCAAACCATTAATGGGTTAGGTGCTGTGGATAGCATGTTGTCTCTTTAAAGTGCCAGAAATAGCTAGACATTATTTTTTCTCCAAAGACTTTCATTGGTATTTACTCCAATTGAATTGGTTAGAGTAAAAGCTAAGACCATTTCCCATGTTTGTTCATAGAAGGAAATGAATAGAAAACCTAATTTTTCTTTCCATGGGATATAATGGGAGATAGATAGCCAAACAGGAGGCTGGCAAAATTTACTCCTACCCTGAGATGGAAAAAAGATATCTGGGATAAAGATCTCTAGAAAAGACTTCCCAAACAGCTAGCTGGATTTTCAGGATATCCAGAATACATAAGCATGAGATAAATTTTCATATGCTGAATCTCCTAATGCATTCAGTTTTATTTCATGCATATTCACTATTGATATCCAGAAAACTTGACTTAATCTTTGCTCACATGTTGCTCTAGGTTAACATGCAACTAAACTGATTTGTAAATTTATTTTTACTTTTTGAAACTCTAACTCAAATCTTAAATCTGGCTCTGTGACTCATTGAGAAGCAATAATTTAAAAAAAAAAAAAAACATTTGTAGAACAACTGAGAATTGAGTTCAGAATTATTATTTCAACCTTTTTACTGTTCTTCTTGCTTGTCAGCAATTTACCCTTTCAGTAGTACCAGAAGATGGCTGCACGTATCAGTGCAGGGGACATGAACAGCTTTCAGTGCTCAAAGAGACCATTAAGTTTCAAGAATTAAACAAAAAGCTGTTTATTATTAGCAATGTAGATACACAGTAAAAGTAATCAGGGTGCAATCACTGGCACAGATTAGTGGGTAATTTAACAGAGCATATTTGAAAAGATAAAAACACATTGATCTGGGGTGGGGAGAAGAAGGGGTGTCCTGTTTGTTCATGAAAGCTTTGTGATACACATTTTGTTAATCTTAACTCTCATCACATTGATTTCTCTGTAGTGGTTTGTTTTTTTTTTTAATAATTCTTGACTATCCCAATATAACTCATAAAACATCCACAGAGATCAATGTGCTGACATTTAAAAAAAATTAAGAAGCAGATATAGTAAGCATTTTCTTCTATTTAGGGCCTAATTAATAAAGCCTTTTTTTCACAATCTGGGTCTATGGGAAAAATGCTTAGTACACCTGGCCCTAAACAGTTATGAAATCAAACAAGTATATTAGCAAATAACTAAAAGAACCACACAATCTAGTGACTGAAAGTCCAGCCCCCCCCCCCCCCCCCAAAAAAAAATAAAATAAAAAAAAATAATAAGCATTGCTTTGTTCTCACTGAACTGCCATATAGATCATCATCAGGAACAGGTGGAGTCAGTTTGGAGCTGGTTTTGTCCTGTTGCATGCATGCATTTTTCTTTTTAGTGAAATCATTCAGATTTGATTGACAATGAATTATATGGTTGAAAACATTATGGGATATTCAGAGTCATATGGTAAGGGTCTCTTCAAAACTAGGTAATTTATGAGGCTATTGAAACAATGTAAAATATCACATGATAAATGTATAACTAAAACCAAGCACAATACTCTTCAGGGTGATTTAGAAAGTAACATAGTAATTAGGGATGTGAATTGGCCTTCGGACGATTGAAAATATCGTCAATATTTTCAAAATCGTCAGAAATCGGGTGCTCCCCCAAAAAGATAGGAAAACCCCACGATATTGATCGTGGGGGTTCCTTTATCGTTTTGGGGGAGAGCGGGAAAAACGTCACACAAAAATAACCCCTAAACCCACCCCGACCCTTTAAAACTAACCCCTTAGCTTCCCCCACCCTCCCGACGCCCCCAAAAACCTTTTACAGGTACCTGGTGGTCCAGTGGGGGTCCCGGGAGCGATCTCCCGCTCCGGGCCATCCTCCCACTCCCGGGCCGTCGGCTGCCACTAATCAAAATGGTGCCAATGGCCCTTTGCCCTTACCATGTGACAGGGTATCCGTGCCATTGGCTGGACCCTGTCACATGGTAGGAGCACTGGATGGCCGGCACCATCTTGTGCTCCTACCATGTGACAGGGGCTGACCAATGGCACCGGTAGCCCCTGTGACATAGTAAGGGCAAAGGCTATCGGCACCATTTTGATTACTGGCAGCCAATGGCCCGAGTGCAGAAGATCACTCCCGGACCCCCACTGGACCACCAGGGGCTTTTGGCAAGTCTTGGGGGTCCCTCCTGACCCCACAAGACTTGCCAAAAGTCCAGCGGGGGTCCAGGAGCGACCTCCTGCACTCGGACCGTCAGCTACCAGTATACAAAATTGCGCCGATAGCCTTTGCCCTTACTATGACACAGGGGCTACCGGTGCCATTGGTCAGCCCCTGTCACATGGTAGGAGCACAAGATGACGCCGGCCATCCAGTGCTCCTACCATGTGACAGGGTCTGGCCAATGGCACGGATACCCTGTCACATGGTAAGGGCAAAGGGCCATCTGCGCCATTTTGATTAGTGGCAGCCGATGGCCTGGGAGCGGGAGATCGCTCCCGGGACCCCCACTGGACCACTAGGTACCTGTAAAAAAATTTTGGGGGGGTCGGGAGGGTGGGGGAAGCTAAGGGGTTAGTTTTAAAGGGTCAGGGTGGGTTTTTTGTTTATTGGCTCAGGCGTAGCCGATAAACAAAACCGCAATCGGGCCCGATGCAAAAAAACCCACACATGAATCGGAACCGGAATGCAAACCGATTCCGGTTCCGATTCACATCTCTAATAGTAATGATGCCAGAAAGAGACCAAATGGTCTATCCAGTCTGCCTAGCAGGCTTCTTAAGGTAGTAACTGCTGCTCCGTGCAGGTTAGCCCCAAGCCTTATTTTTAGGGTAGCAATATTTACAATCAAATCAAGCAACTGTCAAATCTATTACAAAATTTCTGCCAGCAACATTTTATGGGGTGAGCAGCTTTCTTGATAATTCAATGATGCTTGAATGCACTTTGCTTTTGGACTTAGCTGTAGAAGCAGTCCTGTGCTTTATTCCTAATGTCTGCATCTCAGAACCATGGATTGTAAATGTAAGGTCCAATGTTGGTTGACTTCTGAAAACAATTCTCCTTTTTCCTCTCTATCAAAGCAGAGAGTGATATTACAGTTGTGTCAAAAGCATCAAGGCTGTTAAGGGTAGTAACTGCTGTTCCATGCAGGTTACCCCCATGCACCCTTTCCTTCATTTCCAATCTCTAGTCTTTAGGGAGTCATTTACTGTTTTGTTCTCACCACTCTTCCAGAAGGGAATTCCAGGCATCCACCTCTCTGTAAATAAATATTTCCTATTGTTGGTTCTGAGTCATCTCTCCTAGAGTTTCATATCATGACCCCTAGTTTGAAGCTTGTGCATTATTAAAACCATTCAGATATCTGAAAATCTGTATCATAATCTCCCCTGCACCTCCTCTCTTCCAGGGTATAAATATTTAGATCCTTCAGCCTCTCCTCATAAGTCTTCCAATACAGACCCCTCACCATTTTGGTTGCCCTTTTCTAGACCACCTCTATCCTGCCTTTATCCTTTTTGAGATACAGGCTCTAAAACTGAACACCATACTCCAGGTGATACCTCACCAAGGACCTGTACAAGGCCATTGTCACCTCCTTTTTCTCACTGGTTATTCCTCTCTCTATGCAGCCAGCATTCTTCTGGCTTTAGCTATTGTCTTGTTGCATCACTTTGCTGCCTTCAGATCACCAGATAACTCAAGGTCCATCTCCCAGTCTGTTCACATTAGTCTTTCACCCCCCCCCCCATTACATACAGATCTATAACTGTACCCCAGATGCATGACTCTGCCCTTGACGCTGAATCCCAGCTGCACAATCTTTGACAACTCTTCAAGCTTTCTTAAATCACTTTTCATTCTCTCTATTCTTTCAGGCATGTCTACTCTGTTGCAGATCATAGTATATTCTGCAAACAGAAAAATTTTACCTTCCATCCCTTTTGTAATGTCACTCATAAAGATATTGAGTAGTATTGGTCCCAAAATCAATCCCTATGGCACGCCACTTAACACAGTTCTCTCTTTAAAATAGGTTGCATTTACCATTAAACTGCCTCCTGTTACTCAATCAGTTTGAAATCCACTCCACCACCTTGGCACCCACTCCCAATCATCTCATTTTTTTTCAAGAGCCTTCTATGTGGGAGCATATCAAAAGCTTTGCTGAAATGCATGTAAACACATCAAGAGTTCTTCCTTGCTCCAATTCTCTAGTCACCCAATCAAAAAAATCAATCATATTTGTCTGTCAGAACTTTTCCCTGGTGAATCCATGTCGCCTCAGGTCCAGGAACCCACCAGTTTGTAAATAGTTCACTATCCTTTCCTTCAGCAGAGTCTCCATTAATTTTCTGACCATTGAGGTGATGCTAACTGGCCTGTAGTTTCCATCCTCCTGTCTTCTACCACTCCTGTGAAGTGGGATCACAACTGGTCTTCTTCAATTTCATGGCACCACACCAGTTTCCAGGAATCTATTGAACAGGTCTTTCAGTGGACCCACCAGCACATCTCTGAGCTCCCTTTGTATCCTGGGATGTAATTTATCCAGCTCCATAGACTTGCCCACTTTCAGTTTTCCTAGATCTTCCCATATATTCTGTTTTGTAAATAGGGTTTTACCTACCTCACTTCCATCCACGGTCTTGTCAAACAGCAAAGGTCCATTTTCAAGGTCTTCTTTAGTGAACACTGTATTGTTTAATATTTCTCTATTTCTTCATCTTCTCCACACATTGTTCTTTGTCACCTTTTAATTTCACAATACCACCTTGGGCCAACCTCCTTTCTTTGATATATCTGAAAAATGTTTTGTAACCTCGTTTTACCTCGTTGGCAATCCTTTCTGCCATTTTACTGACTTCTTGCTTTATCAGCCTCAGTTTCCCCAGGTATTCTTCCCTGTCTTCCTCCTTTTGAATTATTTTCTACTTTTTGAATGCTGTATTTTTGCCTTTATTTTTTCAGCTACCTCCTTTGTGAACCAGATCAATTTCTTTTTCCTCTTATCTTTGTTTACTTTTCCAACATAAAGATGTGTTGCCTTTGTAGATACTTTTAATTTGGCCCACTGTTGCTCTGTCTCACCCATTTTCTCCCAGTGTCCTAGCTTTTCCTCCAGGTATGTCCCCATTTTGGCAATGCCCATATTTTTGAAATTCAAAACTCAGATCTTTATGAGACTTCTCCATATCCTATTTGCTATATTAAACCATACTATCTGATCACTGATGCAACACCATGAAATTTAGAAGGCATTGCTGCGTCAAAATGTTATTTAAAGGACAAAAGTAGGAGTTTACTATATTTCTTTGAAGCTATTTCATTAAATCATTAAATAATGGATGGAAAGGGAGAAAATTTGCCTATATTTGATTAACATAGAAGAGTACAAAAACAATCATGATGGAAACAGAGGTGACATAGAACTTAGGGTAAAATTATTATGTAGAAAATATCTGTGGTAAATCGTCTGACTGAAGAAAAGAAATTAAGGCAACACCTGATTTTCAAGAATACTGGAGGAAAAGGTGATTTTTCCAAGCCACAGAAAGATAGTAGCAGAGGTAATTATTTAATCCCTGTCCCAGGTTCTCTCCAAAATCATAATTTAAAGCATTAACCACTTCGGCATAAACAATTAAAAAACTTGATGCCACTGCACATACAATAATAAACTGTAGGAAGAGATGAAAAGCAAAATTTAAAGGTACGACATGACAACACTTTGTAAACAAGAGAAAAACAACAGTGACCGCTAAACTTTTCCATTTCAAGAAGTCCAGATATTTCCTATCTGAAAAGAATAAAAAAAGTACTTGTATGTATTAGCCACATGGTAACAAACACAAAAAAAGGTGTTGAATTAGTGCAGGTTTGAAATTTGTGGGCAGTAGCATCGGTGTGAAAGATGTGCAAATGAACAGTAGCAAGGGTTGAAGTCTTGCCAGCTGGCACTACTCCTCACAAGTTTCAAATAAGAAAGGGTAGTTCCAGGAACTGATCCCAAGAACAATTGTGAAGCAGACTGATTCCATTTCCTTTTTGAACTGAAATATTTTTGAAGTTACATTCTAATTGTACTATGACTTCCCAGCATTCTAAGCATGCACAGTCCAGTGTCCATCTGCACTTCAGAGCTAGCTGTTATAATCTGGTATGGTTGTGGACCCTGGATCATAGTGAGAGCTGACTCCACCCACAGGGAGGAGCCCTGTGGGGACTCACCATGATAGGCATGGCCTCAGCTGAGACAGACACAGATGTAAGAGACTTTATTATACTGGAAACGTGGGTATAACCACAGCGTGGAGAAAAGTCCAGAGTAGTAAGGCTGCTCGATGGTGATATCCCTGGTAGTGGACCGCAGAGCGGGGTATGCCAGGGAATTCCTCTCGTGGGGACACACCTCTCAGGGTAGATCCGTAGTAGCCCGCAGCATGGGGTATGCCGAGGATCAGCGAGTAGAAGTTCAGAGAGGTGCAGGAGGTCAGCAGTGCATTATACATGATGGTACACACTCCGTAGAGTAGAAGGGTAGCTGGGATGAGCACAGTAGTGGACCGAGGCATGGGGTACACCGGTGGTTCCATCAGCAAGATGGTGGAAGCGAGAGTAGCACACACAGGGCTGAACAAGCAGGATCCCAACAAATAAGAATGGAATCTCCAGGCAGGAAGGCCCTCCGAGGAGCAAATAGCCAGAATGTAAGAAGGACCCTGAGAAGCGGGTACCTAAGGCATTCTAAGTCCAGGAACAAGTTCAGGGTAGTGAAGCGAAGCGTCTCCAAAGGAGTGGAATAAGCAGGAAGGAAGTCCTTGCTAACTCGTAGGAAGCATAGGCTGGATGGTATAAATACACTTGGCGGGTGACGTCATGCGGAGGGGACGCCCCTGAGGCTTCCGCCATGACGTGAATAAGAGAGGGCCTGGTGCACACGTGCACGTGTGCCCTAGGTAATCCCCGATTCAAGATGGCAGACGGGATCTCCCACGCCATCCCGTGGACGCTGAGGAAGTCGGTGTTTGCAGGCTGAGACCGCCATTGCTACTAGAATCGCTGGTGCAGGGAAAAAAGAGGTGAGCAGCAAAGGTCGCAGCCGTCTGCGACCGACGGATGCAACACTAGCCACAGTGAGGATGGGTGGGCTGAGCACTGAGCAGTACTCTGTATGATGGGAGGGAAAATAGGAACTGAGAGAGTAAATGTTGAGGAAGGCATCAGAAAGGAGGTATAGGCTATGAGAAAAGGCAATGAAAAAACTACAAAGACATTGAGACAATATATGCCCAAAGAATTCCTTAATGTGTAATAAGCATTATAGAATGAAATATTTTTGAAATTTAAGATCATTCTAACAACAAGCTAATTTCAAAAACAAGATACAATATTCTCCTGTTGGATTGAAGGGACAGTCACAATCAAATGCTCTTTTCATATGAAATAAGAGTCTCACTTCTCATGAAGCTGCTGTGGCAGAACAGTGTGTTGCTCTTTGCATTGTGATGCCCAGAACAGTTCATTACTGCAATGCATAGAATGCACATAAAATGAAATGCAAATGAGTGTGCTCAGAAACACTAGGACTGTAACACTGGATTTCTATGACCAAAATTATCTAAAGCATGAAAAGCAAATAAGCTTTTAGCACTGTAGTTAATTAAATCTGCTCATGCCAGAGACATTATTTCCAGTACCTTGGCTCTGTAAAATGTTTCCTTTCTCTCTAAAATGCAACTACATTTTAAGTCTTTATTTTCCTCTCTAATTTTGGTTGCATGATCCAAAGCCACTAAAACCATTTTATCAATGATGGCAGCAGAGTGACTTTTTAAAAACATTTTACCCACTTTCAGTCTCATTCATTATTTATTCTTTTTGGGAATAATCAAAAGCACAACATGGGAGAAAAAACATTAGTAACTAGAACTAGTAAATGACTACCTCAGCACGACTTAGTGTGTGCCAAAAACTGCATTTGCCAAATGACATTTGAAGATATTTATATCTAATGCCCATTTTAAATATATTTGATATATTTGTTTCTTAATATTTTAATGCAAGAGAAAAATCTTTAAACATGTTTTTGTACTGTCATGTCAGTAAAGAGATTTTGAATATTTTATTAGTAACCAAATTATGATGAATTATCCAATTGTTTATTATAATCATTATAAACCACCATTGTCAATGATTCATCAAATTAAAACTTGAAATCTGTAAAATCCTATGCAGACAAATATAAGCCATATTTCATTCAAGATTGATAGCAGTATAAAGAATCAAAAGCATTCCCCATTATCATTTTCTGTACTATTTTAGATGACATTCACACCATTTGTATGTACAGGATGACACCCTTTTGTGTCTGTCATTTGAGCCTGGAATGTAGAGGGTTCTGGGCGGGGCAGGCCCAGGGAATTCTGAGGCATCTAGTTGTGGGAATAAGAAATGTTTTAAATAATGTTTGCTTGTAATAATAATGCTTGGCCACTGGATGGCATTTCTTGATAAGTGAGCATTGAGTGAGCTGATGTAATGTTTAGAGAAAAATGTATGTTGTTTCCTTTAAGGTCTGGGGGGGGGGGGGGGGGTGTATTGGATCTCAAGAGCATAAGAACATAAGAAGTTGCCATACTGGGTCAGACAGGGGGTCCATCAAGCCCAGCATTCTGTTTTCAAAAGTGGCCAATCTAGAATACAAGTACCTGGCAAGTACCAAAACAGTAAATAAACCCCATGCTACTAATGCCAATAATAAGCAGTGGCTATTTGCAAAGTCAACTTGATTAACAGCAGTTTATGTATTCTCCACCAGGAACTTGTCCAAATCTTTTTAAAAACCCAGCTATGCTATTTTATTTATTTATTTATTTGCTTATTTATTTAACAAATGTTTATATTCCACTTATATTGATAGAACATGCTAAGAGGATTCAATTAAGGTTAACATACTAAAATACAACTGCCTTAACCACATACTCTGGCATTAAATTCCAGAGGTTAATTGTTCACTAAGTAAAAAAGAATTGTCTCTGATTTGTTTTAAATGTGCTACTTGCTAACTTCATGGAGTGCCCTTTAGTCTTTGCATTATCTGAAAGAATAAATAACCGATTCATGTTTACCCTTTCTAGTCCTTTCATGATTTTATATATGTCTATCAAATCCCCTGTGAGCCATCTTTTCTCAAAGCTGAACAACCCTAATTTCATTAGTTTTTATTCATCGGGGAGGAGAAGTGCAAAGTGATGCACCTAGGGAAAAGTAACCCACATTATAGTTTCACAATTTTAGGTTCCATATTAGGAGTTACCACCCAGGAAAAAGATCTGGGCAATGGGGATCATAGTGGACAATACCTTGAAATCATGAGCTCAGTGTGCTGCAGAAGTCAAAAACAGCAAACAGAAGGTTAGGAATTAGGAAGGGAATGATGAATAAAATGGACAATGTTGTAATGCCTCGGTATCGCTCCATGGTGAGACCATACCTTGAATACTCTCTCCTTTTCTGGTTGCTGCATCCCCAAAAAAGATACAGTTACATTGGACAAGGTAGATAAAAGACGACTAATATCATAAAGGGCGGGGCAGATTCTGGGTAAAGATCGGCCTGTGGATTTTCCGCCCAGGCCGGCCCAGGAGATACTTCGTGGTCTGCCGAGCGTAACTTTGACGCGGCCGCGCTCGGCAGACCACGTTACAAGAGCGACCTGCCCACCGGGGGATGCCCGATCCCCCGATAGTCCAATCTGCCCCTGATAAAGGGGATGGAACTGCTCCCCAGTGAGGAAAGGCTAAAAAATATAAGGGCTGTTCAGCTTGCAGAAGGGATGGTTGAGGGGGGATATAATAGAGGTCTACAAGATCATTCGAGGAATGGATAAATTTGAAGTGGTTGTTTACTCTTTCAGTTATTAGAAGGACTAGGGGGCATTCCATGAAGTTAGCAAGTAGCACATTTAAATTTCCCCAAATTGGAGAAAATTATTTTTCACTCAACCCTTTATCATTTTGATCACCTTTCTCTGAACCATTTCCTGTGCAACTATATCTTTTTTGAGACATGGCAACAAGAATTGTACACAGCACTCAAGCTGTGGTCTCACAATGGAGCGATACAGCAATACTATGACATTCTCTGTTTTTATTCACCATTTCTTTCCTAATAAATCCTAATATTATGTTTGTTTTTTTCACCACTGCAGCACAATGAGCTGATGATTTCAACGTATTGTCCACTTTGGCGTCCAGATCTTTTTCCTGGGTGTTAACTCCTAATATGGAACCTAACATCATGTAACTACAATGTAGGTTACTTTTCCCTATGTGCATCATTTTACATTTGTCCACATTAAATTTTATCTGCTATTTGGATGCCCAGTTTTCCAGTTTACAGAGTCCTCCTGTAATTTATCACAATCCACTTGTAATTTAACAATTCTCAAGAATTTTGTGTCATCTGCAAATTTGATAACCTCATTCAGTGTTCCCTTTTCCAGATTATTTATAATTTTATTAAAAAGCACCTGTCCCAGTACAGATCCCTGAGCACTTTGCTGTTTACCTTTCTCCACTGAGAAAACTGACCTTTTAATCCTATTCTCTGTTTCTGAACTTTTAGTCAGTTAGTAATCCACAAAAGGATATTGCCTCCAATCCCTTGACTTTAAAATTTTCAAGGGGTCTCTCATGAGGGACATTGTCAAATGTCTTTTGAAAATTCAAATACTCTAAATCTACCAGCTCACCTTTATCCACATTATTACTCCCTTCAAAAAAATGTAGCAGATTTAAGAACATAATAAATTGCCATGCTGGCTCAGACCAATGATCCATCAAGTCCAGCATCCTGTTTCCAAAAGAGGCCAAACCAGGCCACAAGAACATGGCAAGTACCCAAACACCAAGAAGATCCCATACTACTGATGCCAGTAATAGCAGAGGCTATTCCTTAAGTCAACTTGATTAATAATAGATAATGGACTTCTCCTCCAAGAACATATCCATACCTTTTTTAAACCCAGCTACACTAACTGCACTAACCACATCCTCTGGCAACAAATTCCAGAGCTTAATTGTGCATTGAGTGGAAAATAAGTTTCTCTGATTAGTCTTAAATGTGCTATTTGATAACTTCATGGAGTGCCCCCTAGTCCTTTTATTATCCAAAAGTGTAAATAACCGATTCACATCGACTCATTCTAGACCTCTCATAATTTTTTTTTTGTGTTCCAAATTATTTATTGGATTTTTAAAGGAGAACATACAAAATATATATAAAACAAACCAAAATATGGGTAACCGGAAATGACATTCAAGAATAAAAACATAAACTATACATTGGTCATATAATAGAGCATTCAAAAACCAATAATATGGATCAGTTAAACCCATAAAGAAGAGAGAGGAAAGGAAGAAACAGGAGAAGAAAAGGAAAAAAAGAGAGAAGAGAGGATGAGAAAGGGGCACAAGCAGTACTTAATATTAAGGGATTCACAGTTTACCAGCAGGTGATATCAAGTTGTTAAAGAAATGTACATGTCTAAAGGCTTCCACACCAGAGACCATTTATCCAATCTGTTACATTTAATTGCCATGGCACGTTCATATTTATAGTACATACAAACCAAATTCCACAACAGATGCTGAGAGAGCATATCACTGTGCTTCCTGTTGGACATAATGTTGTGAAGGGCAATTAATATTAAAAAATCCAGAAGTTTCTTGTATGAAGGGGAAGGCTGCAGAGAAGCGTGTGCTCCCCTGAAAACTATTAAAGCATAATTGAGCGGCTCGGAAAGAGTTAAGATGGAGGAGATAATAGGCCAAATCTGCTGCCAGAAAGAATGAACATAAGAACAGGAAAAAATCATATGTTTCAAAGTTGCTTTTGGAGCAGAGCAGGACCAGCAGGCGTGAGAGGCAAGAAGGCCTGCTCGGTGTAGTTTCCATGGAGTCCAAACCGCACTATGATAATAAAGAAGGAGGTCTGCGTTAAACTGGAAGATAGTGATATGCGAGTGGATACTAGTCATAAATGATTCCAAACAGCATCTGAAAGAGAGTCATCAGTATCAGACACCCATGCAGGATATAGGCGTTTTTTATGTGGGTGGGGAAAGAAACCTTTAACAATTTTGTACATTCTGGATGCGAAATGGCCGTTAGAGCCATTCTCTGTGTAAATCTTGAATAGGGGAGGTAGTTGATCTAAATATAGAGTGGAGAGTGTTTTAGTTTGCAGAATACTCCATAAATGCAGCCAGGCATAAAACTGAGTAGAGGGTAAATCAAATTTTGTAACTAAGAAAGAAAAGGGCAGTAGAGTAGAGCCCTCAATCATGGAGGCGAGCAACCATATACCTTTCTTTTGCCAAATAAGCCAATTGAAAGGCGAGCAGCCATATACCTTTCTTTTGTCAAATAAGCCAATTATAAGGGGATTATGCCATAAGGGAGCAAACTGGGAGTTGCACCATGTAACAGTCATTGTTGAATGCTTGGAGTCAAATTCAGCGAATGCCCTGTGCAAAGAACGCAAAATAGTATTGGAAGCACAATGAGGGCCATCCTCCAGTCTTCAGGTAGAATGGATAATTTTAATTATAGGTTAAAGATTTTAACTAATAGATCAGAAATTTCATTTTTTAGTTCCTTCAGTACCCTAGGATGCATATCATCTGGTCCAGGTGATCTGTAACTCTTTAGTTTGTCAATCTGGCCTACTACATCTTCCAGGTTCACAGTGATTTGGTTCAGTTCATCTGACTCATCACCCTTGAAAACCATCTCCGGAACTGGTATCTCCCAAACATCCACATCAGTAAACATGGAAGCAAAGAATTAATTTAGTCTTTCTGCAATGACCTTATCTTCCCTAAAAGCCCCTTTAACCCCTCAGTCATCTAATTGTCCAACTGACTCCCTCACAGTTTTCTTGCTTCGGATATATTTTTTAAAGTTTTTATTATGAGTTTTGCCTTTACGGCCAACTTCATTTCAATTCTCTCTTTGCCTGTCTTATCAGTGTTTTACACTTAACTTGACAATGCTAATGCTTTTTCCTATTTTCTTCAGATGGATCCTTCTTCCAATTTTTTAAGTATTATTTTGGCTAAAATAGCCTCTTTCACCTCACCTTTTATCCATGCCGGTAATCATTTTGGGTTCCTTCCACCTTTCTTTATGTGTGAAATACATCTGGACTGCACATCTAGGATTGTACTTTTAAACAATGTCCATGCCTGTTGAACACTTTTAACCTTTGCATCTGCACCTTTCCATTTTTTCTATTTTCCTTATTTTATCAAAATTTCCCTTTTGAAAATGTAGTGTTAGAGCTGTAGATTTACTTATTGTCCCCGTTCCAGTTATTAGTTTAAATTTGATCATGGTATGATTACTATTGCCAAGTGCCCCCACCACCGTTACCTCTCTCACCATATCCTGCATTCCACTAAGAATTAAGTCTAAAATAGCTCCCACTATTGTAAAGCAAAACTTCCTTTGGGTATATCCATGCTGGCTCTGTCCTATTAATCTAGGTTATTCTATATATTTTGTGATTTTGTTCTCTAGATTAGTTTTCACAATTTTTCCTGGCACTGAAGTCAAGCTATAGTTTCCCAGATTAACCTTGGAGCCCATTTTAAATATTAGGGATATACTGGCCACCTTCCAGTCTTCAGGTACAAAGAACAATTTTACTGATATGGTTACAAATTACTAGCAATCGATCCAAAATTTCATTTTTTGAGTTCTTTCAGAACCCTGGGGTTTATCATCTGCTCCGGGCAATTTGATATTCTTTAATTTGTCATCTGGTCTACTACATCTTCCAGGTTCACCATGATTTTGTTCAGTTGTGTCTAACAGAGTATCAATTCATTCACCCTAAATTTTTTTTCTTTCTCTGATAAGCCTAAAATATAGTGGCATAAAAATGTGCCAGCTGCTGTTCTAGTGTATAAAAATGTCGGCTGTGCAAGAGTTAAACCTTCAATTTCCCCTTGCTCACAACTTAGAAAATACCGAGCAGAATGTTATTTGTTGAATTTGGCAAACATATAATCACATGTGCATTTGGATGATCTGAATATTAAAAACATAACAAAAGAGTCAATTTTTGATTCATTTTAGCTCAACTGAACCAATTGGGTGCAGTCTTCAAAAACACTGAATCCTTTTCTGATCATTCACAGGGTCATTCATCAAAATGTGTTATGGCATTAAAGCATGCATTAAATGTGTTACTGCATGGCATGAATGCAAATTTTTAGAAGGGGTGGGATTAATAAAAATGAGGACCAATATCATATCATGCAATACATTATCAAATGGTTTTTACACCAGAAATAATATGCTCATAACACAATTTGCAATGGGGGGGAAGGACAGTGAGGGAGGGAGAGACAGCAACTCTGGGGAGGCCGCCATAGCATTCAACTACTTATAATCACTATAGGAGGGCCAGTTAATAGCTTGAGGTGAGGTGTTGGTGATGGTTTAGGGTTTAGGTGCCAGTTTTACATGCAGAGAGAGATGTACGAACAGCACAGTAGATCTCAGTAAAAACTTGACATCATTTGGAGTGAGGAAAATCTCACAAAGTTGAGATTTCTACAATGTTCTCTTTCCCTAGCTTGATGGACTCTCTCTCTCTCTCTCTCTCTCTGTCAATGAGACTGTGTCTAGCTATGGTTTAGGGTGCTACCTAGTAGAAGGAGAAAGTCTGTAATTTCTGTGATTATAGTTACAGTGTTTATTAACAAGGTAAGACTACCACTACAGCTGGCTTTGTCAGTGGCTGCAGGAAAGATACACATAGGTTGTCTATCTGTTTCTTGTATCATGTGGAGCATTTCTCACTACATTGATAAAGATGCAGCCTCTTGCTTTCTCTGTGTAAATGCATCAGAGCAACAGTGTACTCAATCTTGTGTGAGTGACTTGCACTAAGATTGACTTATTTTCTTAGTGTATATAGTCACATATCAAGCATCATCAGTTCATAAGGAATACTTAGTGGTCAGGTACACCTAGTGGTCATTTTATAGATAGATAAGAGATATATTTTTACAATTTCTAGATAAGCAAAAGCCGATAGGATGGAGCAGATTTGAGAATATCCATAAGCTGAGCTGTAAAATATCAGATGGTCAAATAAGTCTCAGACAAACTTCCAGATGTGAATCACCATCATGAGTTATTGGATCTGAATCAGCAGTAAGGAACTTAAACCATCTTAAGGAGATATCTGGACAGATATTAAACCACAAAAGCATAATAGAGGAGCAAATGACTACTGGTGACTAGAGATGTGGTTCGTTTTTCGCCCTATTTAGGAAATTTAACGAAATTTCCTAATTCGTTTCTGTTTCGGAGTATCCGAAACACGACATAAACGCCGTTATTTCGGAGCCCCCGAAACCGGAAACAAAATTTTCCCCGCAATTCGGGGGAAAATTTGTTTTCGGGTTTGCCTGGGGAGAGGGGCAAAAATTATTTTTTTTTTATTAAAAACCACCCCAAATTTAAATTAATTATAATACACCACCCCCCCGATCCCTCCCCAAGACTTACGAAGATCCCTGGTGGTCCAGCGGAGTACCGGCTTCCATTTGCCATGCCCTCTGTGCCCTAGTTCGTGCTTTTAGGCCTTGATTGGCCAGAGTTAGGTTGATTGTCTAATTTTCAGGGGTCACAATCTATTCTTTATCCAAATTAATATAACCTGTTTTGACAGGATCAATGTGGTCACGTAGAGATGTGCTTCGTTTTTTTTCTACCGGGTCGTTTTTCGGTTCGAATACTTCGTGGTATAATTCGGGTCTTCTCGTTTCGTTTTCGGTTCGTTTGCCCGAAAACGAAACGAGAAACCCGAAACCGGACCGAAAAACGAATCGGTAACGAAGCGAAAAAAAAAAAACCACCCCAAGCATTTAAAAACAATTTTAAGCATTTTCGTACATATATAACAACCCCCCCCATCCCGATCCCTCCCCAAGACTTACAAAGATCCCTGGTGGTCCAGCGGAGTCCCGGCTTCCATTTGCCATGCCCTCCGTGCCCTAGTTCGTGCCAGTGCAAGCCGCGCGCCAAAATGGTGCCGAATAGCCCGAACGACCATGTCACAGGGGCTTTCGGCGCTATTGGTCAGCCCCTGTCACATGGCCATCGGCGCCATCTTGTGCTCCTATCATGTGACAGGAGCTGACCAATGGCGCCGAAAGCCTCTGTGACATAGTATGGGCAAAGGCTATCGGCGCCATTTTGGTTACTGGCAGCCGAAAACAAAATCGCTTTCGGACCCTTGCTGGACCCCCAGGGATTATTGGCAAGCCTTGGGGGGTTCAGGAGGGGGCTCCTGACCCCCCCAAGGCTTGCCAATAATCCCTGGGGGTCCAGCAAGGGTCCGAAAGCGATTTCGTTTTCGGCTGCCAGTAACCAAAATGGCGCCGATAGCCTTTGCCCATACTATGTCACAGAGGCTTTCGGCGCCATTGGTCAGCTCCTGTCACATGATAGGAGCACAAGATGGCGCCGATGGCCATGTGACAGGGGCTGACCAATAGCGCCGAAAGCCCCTGTGACATGGTCGTTCGGGCTATTCGGCACCATTTTGGCGCGCGGCTTGCACTGGCACGAACTAGGGCACGGAGGGCATGGCAAATGGAAGCCGGGACTCCGCTGGACCACCAGGGATCTTTGTAAGTCTTGGGGAGGGATCGGGATGGGGGGGGGTTGTTATATATGTACGAAAATGCTTAAAATTGTTTTTAAATGCTTGGGGTGGTTTTTTTTTTTCGCTTCGTTACCGATTCGTTTTTCGGTCCGGTTTCGGGTTTCTCGTTTCGTTTTCGGGCAAACGAACCGAAAACGAAACGAGAAGACCCGAATTATACCACGAAGTATTCGAACCGAAAAACGACCCGGTAGAAAAAAACGAAGCACATCTCTACGTGACCACATTGATCCTGTCAAAACAGGTTATATTAATTTGGATAAAGAATAGATTGTGACCCCTGAAAATTAGACAATCAACCTAACTCTGGCCAATCAAGGCCTAAAAGCAATAGCCAGTCATATAGTCTATTCATTGTGCTCTGTTTGTGTCAGAAATGACTAATTGGTCTTCTGCTTGTGTATGTGTCCACACTGGAATGGGCAAACATTATAACACTGGAAGCCACTATCTACTAGTGATCTGTTTTAATAAATTCTCTCATTAAATGGCATCAAGTGGGAAATGTGGTAATGGGACAGGGAGAGGAAAGGTTCTTTATCATGAGAGCCCTGGGACCAGCAGAAGTAACAGTGGTGATGATGAGAGGCATAGGATGAGAACTAGGAACATTCCTACCAAGCTCAGAGGGGATTATTTTAAGAGGGAGAAACAAGCTAGAGAGACAGGGGTTGGGTGAGAAGGTAAAATAGCAGCAACCTGCTCCCATCATTGCTATTAGTATGGTGCAGGGGCAGAGAAAGGCAGTCTCAGTGTAGGGTTGTAGAAGCAGATGGGCTGCCCTAAAATTTTGAAAGAACTAAAAAATGGCATTGCAGACTTATTACTATTAATCTCTAACTTCTCATTCAAATTAGTTAAGGTATGTAAGGATTAGAGGGTAGCCAACATAATACCCAGTTTTAAAAAAGGCTCGAGAGGTGATCTGAGAAACCACAAACTGGTGAGCCTCATGATGGTACCAGGTAAAATGGTAGAAGCTGTTCTGAAGACAAAGTTGCTGCACATTGGCATAGACACAAACTAATGGGGGAAAATCAGCATGAATTTAGCAAAAGGAAGTCATGCTTAGAAATCTGTGGACAAGGGTGAGTCAGTTGATATAGTATAGTATATCTGGATTTTAAGAAGGTTTTTCACAGTGTCCTACTTGAGAGACTCATCAAGAAATTAAAAAGTCATTGGGTAGGAGGCAAAGTCCTATTGTGAATTTATAACTAGTTAAAGGATAAGAAATAAGAGTATGAATGAATGGTTATTTCTCTCAATAAAGTGGTGTGCCCCAGAGATATGTACAGGCACCTATGTTTTTTTAATATATTTTTTTAATAAGTAATCTGGGAAAGGGAGTGATGAGCAAGGTGATCAGTTTCACAGATGACACAAAATTATTCAAAGTAGTCAGATCTCTAGCCAATTGCAAAACTGAGGATTAGGCAATGGGCATCTAAATGGCAGATAAAATTTAATGTAGACAAGTGCAAAGTTATGCACATAGGAAGAGTAATCCAAACGATAGGTACATGATGCTGGTTCCATATAAGGTCTTACCAGCCAGGAAAAAGATCTTGGAATCATTGAGACAGTGTTTTGAAATCCTCGGCTCAGTGATCAGCAGCAATCAAAAAAGCAAATGGAATGTTAAGTAATATTAGGAAAGGAATGGAAAATAAAATAGAAGATATCATAATCTCTGAATCAGTCTATGGTGTGACCGCACCATGAGTCACCTCATCTCAAAATAGCAGAACTGAAAAAGATACAGAGAAGGGAAGGGCAAACAAAATAATAAATTGGATGGAATGTCTTCCCTTTTAGGTGAGGCTAAACAAGTTAAGGTTCTTCAGTTTGGAGGAAAAAAAGCTGAGAGGTGATATGATACAGGCCTATAAAATCTTCAGTAGTTTGGAAAACAGGGAATAGTTATTTACCCTTTCCAATATTGCAAGGAATTGGGGGTGCTTATGAAACTAATACAACACATTCAAAACTAATTGGAGAAATATTTTTTTTCACTCAGTGCATAATTAAATTGTGGAATTTGTTGCCAGAGGAGGTGGTGAAAGCAGTCAGCATAGTTGAGCTTAAAAAGGGTTTAAACAGTTTTCTGGAGGAGAAATCCATAAACCATTATTAGCCTTGTAGACTTGGGAAAGACATTGTTTTTCCCTGATTATGAGCAAGAAAGTTTGGATCTGTTCTTTGGAATACTGCCAGGTACTTTTGACCTACACTGACCATTGTCAGAGACAGGATTCTGGGCCTGATGGACCTTTGGTCTCACTCCATATGGAATTTCTTATGTTATTAAGTTCTTAATAATGTAGTATCAGCCTAAACTAGCACGTAAGTCCATATCATTCACGGCTGGCTCCAGGGTTGTTGAAAAAGTTGGGTTTTGCATAAGATAAACTCAGCAGAAGGAGGATTCCCTTAATTTTGATTGAAGTTGTAGGAGAACTGCATGCACAGTTACACTGAACCAGTGCCCACACTTTTTGATATTGGCACCTTGCTATCTTGTTGCCAGTTGCCCAGCCTGTTCCTGTATAGCCTTGCCTTTCTCCTGTTTATACTGGGGTATTTTGATCCCAAAAGGAAAAATATTAAAAAAAGAAAGACCATCTCCCCTGCCCCTCCCTGGATGTCTTCAGATCTTTAGGTCTTGCTGCTGCTGTTGCTGCTGCCCACCACCGGCCTACACTTCATACTCTGCCTCTCTTATGGTTCACAAGTAAAAAATGATTCATCTGTAATAGGAACTCAGTGAAAAGAATTGTCTAGCAACCGTCATATATTGCCACAGAAACTTATTGGCTTATATAGTCAAGCCCGTGAAGCACTGGGCTTGTCTAATCATAGGTTGCATGGGACACGATACTCTCCAAACAGGGCTGTATCACTTGTGCAGACACTGTGTAAAACAAAACAGAAAATGTATGCACTTATCTTAGTTTTAGTCCACCAGTAAACAGATAATATGTTTAATCCTGAAGTACATCCTCCTACACGGCAGTGTTTCGGAGTGTCGGACTCCTTCTTCAAGGAGCTCCAGGTGGTGACATGCTGTCAAAAACGTTTAAATAGCTGAATATGGTCAGACCATCTGCTAGTGTCAGCGTCTACTAGAACGTTGCACAATCGGAGAGCCGCCCGGTAGAAACTTGTGCAGCGACTGACATATTCAGCTATTTAAACGTGTATTGATTACCGTGGCTTGAATGCCATCACTCATAAAGTCAGGTATCCTCTGCATTTGATCTCTGAACTGTTCAACTGCCTGCAAGAGGCCTCCATCTTTACTAAATTAGACCTACGCAGAGCCTACAACTTGGTACGCATTCACCCTGAAGAAATCTGGAAAACAGCCTTTAATACCAGGGACTGGCATTACAAATACCTGGTGATGCCCTTCTGCCTCTGTAATGCCCTGGCTGTATTTCAACGAATGATCAACGAGATCTTCAGAGACCTTTTGTACGTCAAGGTAGTGGCATACCTTGACAATATTCTTGTCGTCACAAAGGACCTCGCTAAGCATAGTGCAGATGTGTGCATGGCCTCCAACGTCTCCGTGAGAACCAACTCTTCACATAGTTGGACAAGTGCCTCTTTGAACAATCTAGTTTGCCATTCCTGGGATATATTATCTCACAACATGGGTTTTCCATGGACCCAGAGAAACTCAAGGGAATCCAAGACTGGTCTTGGCCTGTGGGCCTCTGAACTTTGCAACAGTTTCTCGGATTTACAAACTACTACCGCTATTTTATTTCCAACTATTTGACTCTGGTGGCTCCCCTCACTGCAATGACCCGTAAAGGCTGAGACACTCAGAATTGGACTCTGGAAGCCCTTACAGCCTTTCAGTACCTTAAAGAAGCCTGTCTTGCTGGACCATGCCTTCATCACCCAGACCCAAACCGCCCCTTCCTGGTTGACATGGATGCCTCTGCTATTGGGGCCTGGGCAGTTCTGAGCCAACCCTCAACATCTGGGTCCCTGATCCCGTGTTCCTTCTTTTCTCGTATGTTCTCCCCTGCTGAACAGAATTACAGTATTGGAGACCAAGAATTACTCACAATTAAGCTGGCCTTGGAGGAATGATACCCTTGGTTAGAGGGCGCCCAGCACAAATTTACAATTCTCACCAATCACAAAAACCTTGAGCATCTGAGTCATGCCCAGCATCTCAACGCCCGTGATGCCCAATGGGCCTTGTTCTTTTCTAGGTTCAATTTTGAACTCCGGTTTCGCCCTGCAGAGAAGAATCTCTGGGTGGATGCCTTGTCTCATTCCTTCGAACCCGAAGATGTTTCTGAAGAACCAAGCCACATCATCGACCCTGTCTGTATGTTACAACTGTCGCAGCCCGATGTCTCCACGCCGCCCACCTTACCTTTTTTGCGACTCCTTCCGCAGTTGATGGATGTCTGGCTGCCGCAGCATCTACCTGCCATCCTCTCCATCATCCCTGGTCCGACTTGGGTGCTGCATTCTGCCATGTTGTCCAGGTACCATAGGGCATGCTCGCTGTATGGCCCTGCTTCCTATTCTCTCTTTGGTGCGAACCTCAGGGGCGTCCCGCTGTGATGACGTCATGCATCCCGGATACAAAAGCCTAAACTTTTTGCTAGCTAATCGAGTTAGCAAGGGATCTCCTTACGGATGGGATTTGCTCTCCGTACCTAGCTACTCTGCCTCTCCAACCTTTGGACTTTATCCTAACAGGGTACCCGCTCCTCAGGGGCCTCTCTCATTTCTTTCAGGTCGCTATCAGGAACCGGTACTCGCTCCTTGAGGGCCTATGTTCCCTGACTCGCTGCCTGAACTTATCGCTTCTGCTTGGAAGAAACCGCTGCCTACATCATCAGTGAGTTACCAACTTTATTTCCTCAGAGCTGTTCACTGGAACCAGGTACTCGCTTCTCAAGGGCCTGCCTCTATTCCAGCTTCTGTGTCACCTTCTGGGAGAAACTGCTGTGTGAGTAACTTTACCAACGAGGCTCTATACCAGAACTCTGTGTATGCTCCACTGTACTCACTATCTCAGTTTTCTCCACTACAGCACAGCCATAGAGGGAATCGCTGTTCCAGTATCCTGAGGAACCCTAGCCCAGCCGGGCTTCATCTCTACTCACCACTGCCACCTCTGGTGGCTTACCAACTCTGTCTAATAAAAGATATAATCTGTGTTGTGTGTCCCAAAGCTGAGCCTGACCTGTGGCCCCTCACGGGACTTCCCTCCATGGGTGTGGTCAGCTGCCACAGTGTCCAAGGGTCCACCCAAAACCTTACAAACAATAACACAGTATCTGCTTGCCTGCAACTATCCCAGTTCCGGCTGGGAAAACTGTTGTGCACCATCGCATTCCTGAAAGAGTTCTCTGATGGGCACACGATTCCAAGTTTGCTGGCCACCCAGGATAGGTGTGAACTCTTGCGTTACGCCAGCGATTCTTCTGGTGGCCCACTATGGTCTCTGACGCCAGAGCGTAGGTCGATTCCTGCAATATTTGCTCTCAATGAAAGCTCCCAGTCGGTCGACCTTGGGGTCTGCTCCAACCACTTCCTGCTCCAGAAGAACCATGAACACATATTTCCATGGATTTCATTGTGGACTTGTCATCATCTAAAGGTCACATAGTCATATGGGTTACCATCGACAGGTTTTCAAAAATGGCCCGTTTTATTCCTTTGCCGGGCTTACCTTCTGCTCCAGAATTGGTATGCCTGTTCTTCCTTCATATATTCTGCCTGCATGGCTTACCCAAGGACATCATCTTAGACAGAAGCCCTCAGTTTTTCACCCGCTATTGGCACTCTCTATGTTGTAAATTTGGCATCAACATCAGCCTCACCACAGCTTACCATCCACAGGCCAATGGTCAAGCCGAACATATGAATTGTTCTCTTAAGGGCTTTCTCCACACCCATATTAACGACCGGCAGGACAATTTGTCAGAACTTCTTCCTTGGGCGGAGTTCTCCCAAAACTTCCATATTGTTGCTGCCACAGGAACATCACGATTCTCCATTATTTATGGTAAGCAGCCCTGGCCTCCACTACCTATACTGCTGTCAGTACCTTCTCCAGCCATGCAAGCTACTGCAGATGCCTCAAAGCTCTCTGGAATTAGATGAACCTTCACTTACACCAAGCTGCTAAGAAGTCCATGGATACTCATCGATGCTCTGTTCCTGAGTTTCTTCCTGGTAAAAATATCTGGTTAAGTACATGATACATCCGTCTTAAGATTCCTTCCCAAAGGTTCGCACCAAGATATATTTATTTATTTATTTATTTATTTATTTATTTAAGGTCTCTTATATACCGATATCCGTTCGCACATCGTATTGGTTCACAAAGAACAAAAACTTTTGGGCGGCGCCCTTACATAAAACCGAAATAATAGTACAGAATAACAGGGGGATTAGGCGATGCAAATTAATAGATCAATAAATATTGAAAACTGTAAATATAAACATATATAAAACTATATACATATATACATGGCATCAGTAGTCATAAGAGCACAAGGCATACATCGGTGGTCAAGAGGCATTCTTATATATATCATATATATATATCTTATATATCTTATATATATATATATATATATATATATATATATATATATATATCTTATATATATCTTATATATATCAGACCTTTTCCAGTCATCCGTCGTGTTGGACCTGTTACCTACCAGCTTCAGCTGCTGCCAACTTTGGGAATTCACAACACTTTCACATGTCGCTTTTGAAGCCAGTCATTCTTTTCTGGCCTTCTCGTAAGGTTCCCGAACTTTCTCAGCTGATTGCAGAGTCTGACACCACTTACAAGGACCACAAAGTCCTTGATGTCCAGAATAGGGGCCGTTGGTGGGAATACCTCCTTTCCTCTGCCCAGAAGAGAATTTGTGGGAGCCAGTTTGTAACATCCTGGATAAAAATCTCCTCCTACAGTTTTACTGTGCCCATTCGGGCAAACCCATACCTTCAAGAGGGGGGCATAGGGGGGGTACTGTTGCATGTGCCGGCCGCGGCAGGCCCGCAGCCAGGCCCTCTTACCCTCTTCTGTCTGCTCCAGCATCTGGATCCACTTCCCTCGTGGCTGTGGGCTGCCATTTCCGACCTCTGGCCACCCCTGGTGCTCCTGTCTCCACGGCAGACTCCTGTGCTCTTCAGCGGACCCCTCCATGTGGTCTGCTGAGAGACGCCACCGTCCTGTGCCATGCTCCTCCCTAGGCGCATGTGTGCACATCTCTGTTCCTTTTAAAGGGGCCAATGTGGGAATCCAACCCGCGGCCCTGGATGATGACGTCACTGGGATCCGGTATATATAAGGCCGAGCTCAGCTCCTGTTAGTCGCCTTTGCAACAGGTCTCCATGCTAGACATGTACTTTGTTGCCTCCTCGGTGATTTCCTCATGTTCCTGGTTCCTGTTCCCTCCATGTTCCTGATCCTGGTTTCATCTCTCCTGGTTCCTTTGCTTTGTTCCATTCGACTAGAATTACAGATTGATCTTTTCCAGGAACTGACCTCTGCTTTGCCTGAGCACGCCATTGATCTTCTCCTGGACCCGACCTCTGCTTTGCCTGTCCACGCCATAGATCTTCTTCTGGACCCGACCTCTGCTTTTCCTGACCACACCACTGATCTTCTCCTGGACCCGACCTCTGCTTTGCCTGACCAAGCCATTGATCTTCTCCTGGACCCGACCTCTGCTTTGCCTGACTACGCTATTGATCATATTCTAGTCTTGACCTTCGCCTTGCCCAACCACGTTACTGATCATCTCCTGGACCTGATTTCTGCCTTGCCTTGCCACTGCTCCTTGGTTAACGCCTGCCCTGACTTCAGTCTTTTCTAAGATGCCTCTATAGTCTTAATCCTGGACATGGCTTTTCAGGCTTTGTCCTGTTTTACTCGGGCACTCCCTGTCTGACTCTTGTTTCTTTTGGTGCCTAGGTCTCTGAGACTCCGCCTCATCCAGTACAGACATTCCATCTCTACTGTTGCTGATCCCTGGCTGACTTCCTCATCATCTCACAGAAGACCTCGGACGGAGGCCCACCTAACTCCAGCCAGCCCCGGCAACCAAGGGCTCAACCCATGGGGAATGAGGGCTGGTATTGGCAAAGCTCCATCCTGCCTCCGTCAGTCAGACAGCTCCGCCTTCTGATGGTGGGGACCCGTAGGGCCTCCCCTACTGGTACTGTCAACCCCACCTCGGCCCAAGGCTCCACCTCCTGTGCAACACTGTTTATTTAAGATTTCCATGTAAATGTATTATTACCTATTAGACAAATAAGTTTGTTTTTTTGTATCCTTCACATTTGGAAAAAAAATTTTTTTGATAAATCTACTGCACAGTTTTAGATGTTGGGTGCTGGATGAGAGTCAAACTAGACAAACAATTTGGCTGCTCCATAATGTGAACTACATTTAAGTAAAATGTTTTGTTTTGTTTTTTTCTTTCTATTTGTATCAAATGATGTATTGGTATCATTCATGTTTCCTTTTATTATATGTTTCCTGTAAACATGTAGTAAATTTAATAAAGAATTAATTATAAAAATACATCTACTGCACATATGCGTGCTCCTAATTTTAAGCTACTGCTCAAGCAAACTTAGTTTGCATGTCTTACTTAAGACTTTATCAGCTTTAATGTGCACAGGTAAGCAGATTTTAAAAATGCTCACATTAATGACATTCCTAGTTTTACTAATTAGTCTACAAGTATGCCCAATCCATCTTCAGGTTATCCTGTCCCCTCTGGTTCATTCTCCCAGTTCATCCAGACTCCTCACACAGTCTTTTTAGATCTTAATAACGATTTTATGCAGACTTACACCTCAACAAGAGCAGAAGTATATATGTGCTGCTAACATCCGGCTTTGCGCTGTGGCCCTCAGATTTAAAATACGGATTTACGCATGTAATTCTGGGCCCACCCCGGAATGCCCCTGACATGCCCTAACTTTGCCCCTCTTTTTTACTCACATTTGTGCATATATACACATAATTTGTGGCTTTTAAAATACTCTATTGCTCATGTGCAGCCCATATACTCTCATATATGGGCCTTTTAATGCATGAAATGCTTTTAAAATTCATTCCTCAGTGTCTTGAGATGTTGACTCCACGCTTCTTGCTGCCTTCCTCTGTGGACACTGTCTTTGGGTGTTGAGGCCAGTGATCCTGTTATTTTGTGCCTTTCTTGGTGCCTTTCAGTGTTTTTGCCTTTTCTCTTAGAGTGTTCATAGTTCTTTTCAAATTACCTTATAGTATTTACGAACTATTGATCTTGCCTGGTGTATGGGTGAATCCAAATAAATCCATTGGAATCAAGCCTCTGAATGCCTACAGTACACGTTGGCTTGAACAAGCAACATAATAAAGATAATGATAATCTTGCAAATACTATTATGGAGATGATCCGATGCTTTGTGCCCTTGCTGGCCGCACTTGATCTGTTGGTTTCTTCATGCCTTTGTAATTGCTTCATCACTCTGTGCTCTGTGTTTGCTCTTTTGATGCTACTCTTCTTGCTACCTTTTTTGCACCCATGCTTTGGGGATTTAATGCCAATGCTCTTTCTGCTTCATCAGCTATTGCATAACATACTTTATCACCTGACAAATATGAAAGTGATTTTGAAATTAATTCTTCCTTTTCCATTCTACTTTAGTAATTTTGATGCTAATTAAATTAATCAATTTGGTGATAGGAATGCAGACAAATCAAATATTCTTGACTTTTTGCCTTTACTGTGTGTAGCCATCATAGTGGGAACATGCTCATTTCATCTCCTTTTTCTAATACTATTGACTTGTGAGTGACTCAAAATATTAGAAAAGTGGTTATTAGGCTCAGGCAAGTTGTAATTAATCTGATAGTATTCCAAGCAGAATCTGATAAAAATAAGCACATAAGGAAATAGGGATGAGTGCTTCTATGTCTTTTCAAAGGTAAACAAGACCACTGAGTTGGTTTTTATAAACTTGTTTTTCTTGATCCTAAAATTTTCTAATCACATCTCACCTGTTTGAAAAACTCCATAATATTGACCATATCTACTGCACACTTGACAGTTCCTCTTCTTAAATACTCATCTACTCTTTTGTTTCCTCTCTTGAATACTTCGACTCTGTACTTTTTAGACTCCCCAAATCACAACTTTCTATATTTCAAAGTGCAATTGCTTGGTTTCTTAATTGTACTAAAAACATTATCTCTTTTCTCTTATCCTCAGAAACATCACTGGCTGCCTAATTATTTCAGAATATGATTTTCAAAATCCTCAAAGAATACTATTGCAGGGGTCTCTGACATTATCACTGAATATATCCCTACCTACTCCATTTGCTCCAAAAATTCCTAATTCCTCACTATTCCATTCCCAAATGTTCTCTGCCTTTAAAATCTTAAACATTCTCCCTCATTTCCTTCAAGCAACTATTTTTCTTTAGGCCTTTAAAGTTTGGATTCAAAAGTCAATGTTTTCTAATAGCTTTTGGATCTTCACTATTAATCCAATTTAAGTTATTGCACAATAGGAATGTACAGAGGAAACATTTTCATTTGGTTTGTTCATTCATTTTGTAGGATATTACATTTGTTTCATTAGTTTCAATTGAAAAAAGAAATAATTTCATTAGAAACAGAGAAACATGATGGCAAAAAAAGACTGTGTGGCCCATAAGTCTACCCAACCATTCAATTAATTTTGCATTATAATTTTCATGACTTCCTTAGAGATCCCTTGTATTTATCCCATGCTTTCTTGAATTCAGATACTGTTTTGGTCTCCACCACCTCCATTGGGAGGCTGTTACACACATCCACCACTTTCTCTGTAAAGAAATATTTCCTAAGTTTACTTCTGAATGTACACCCTTTCAACCTCATTGCATGACCTCTCTTTCTATAGCTTCCTTTCCATTGAAAAAGGCTCACCCCCTATGCATGGAAACCTCTGAGATATTTGTATGTCTCTATCATATATCCCCTAGGGATGTGCAGAGCAAAATTTTATGTTCATATTTTTTATGTCCGAAAGGGGGTCCCACTTGCGGCCAATATGGACATAAAAAAAATCCAATGAGTTGGGTATATGTACATATGTGCAAAAAAAAATTTAAACACCCTCACCCTCCTTAATCCCCCCCCCCCAGACTTACCACAACTCCCTGGTGATCGAGCGAGGAGTGAGGATGTCATTTCTGCAATCCTTGGCGAGAAGCATGTGACGTCGGTGGCATGTCGAGTGACGCGGCGTCACGTGATTCCCGGCTCGTTCGCGCCGGACGGCTCGTTCGGCCCAAAAAGAACTTTTGGCCAGCTTGGGGGGGCCTCCTGACCCCCCAAGCTTGCCGGGAATCACGTGACGTCGCGTCTGAGTGATGCGGCGCCACGTGATTCCCGGCGAGTTCGCGCCGGACGGCTCGTTCGGCCCAAAAAGAACTTTTGGCCAGCTTGGGGGGGTCAGGAGGCCCCCCAAGCTGGCCAAAAGTTCTTTTTGGGCCGAACGAGCCGTCCGGCGTGAACGAGCCGGGAATCACGTGACGCCGGCGTCACTCGATGTGCCGCCGACGTCACATGCTTCTCGCCAAGGATTGCAGAAATGGCGTCCTCACTCCTCGCTCCATCACCAGGGAGTTGTGGTAAGTCGGGGGGGGGGGATTAAGGAGGGTGAGGGGGTTTATATTTTTATTTTGGCTCAACAATCGCGATTTCCCACATATCGAACATATCTATGTTCGATATGTGGGAAATCCGATCGTTTATGTCGAATCAATTTTTTAAGTAAAAAAAAAATATGAGTTGCGTTTTACTAATGCGGTCAATCCGAATGCACACCCCTAATATCCCCTATCTTACTTTTCCTCCAGGGTGGACATATTTAGAACTTAAAGTCTATCCCCATATGCTATAGAACTAAGACAACTTACCATTTTAGTAGCCACCCTCTGAACAGACTCCATCGTATTTATATCCTTTTAAAGGTGTTGTCTCCAGAATTTTGCACAGCATTCCAAGTGAGATCTCACCAGGGATCTATACAGAGACAATATCACCTTTCTTTTTCTGCAGACCATTCCTCTCCCTATACAGTCAAGCATCTTTTTGGTTTTCAGCAATCACTTTATCTACCTGTTTGGCCACCTTAAGATCATCAGATACAATTACAATCCCACTTTTCCTTTGTGCTTGGAAGAATTTTACCTCCAATACTGTACCTTTCCCTTGTGTTTTTGCTTTCTAAATATATTACTCTGCATTTTTTAGCATTAAATCTTAGACCATTCCTTGAACTTCATTAGATCCCTCCTCATGTTTTTCACATCTTCCTGGCTGTCCACCCTTTTACAGATTTTGGTATCATCAGCAAAAATATAAACCTTTCCCAACAATCCTTCTATTATGTTGCTCATAAAAATGTTGAAAAGAACTGGTCATAGGACAAATCCCTGAGGCAAACTGCCTTCCTGAGAGAACTCCATTTACTACTACCATTTGTCGCCGCTCACTCAGCCAGTTTCTAATCTAGTCATTCACTCTAGGATCCATACCAAACATAAGAACATAAGATATTGCCATGCTGGGTCAGACCAAGGGTCCATCAAGCCCAGCATCCTGTTTCCAACAGAGGCCAATCCAGGCCACAAGAACCTGGCAATTACCCAAACACCAAGAAGATCCCATGCTACTGATGCAATTAATAGCAGTGGCTATTCCCTAAGTAAACTTGATTAATAGCAGAACTTATCCAAACCTTTTCTGAACCCAGCTATACTAACTGCATTAACCACATCCCCTGGCAAAAAATTCCAGAGCTTAATTGTGTATTGAGTGAAAAACAATTTTGTCCGATTAGTCTTAAATGTGCTGCTTGCAAAGGCGCTCAGTTTATTTATGTCTTCTGTGCAGAGCCATGTCAAAGGTCTTGCTGAAATCCAGGTACATAGGGGCAGATTTTAAAAGGCTTATGCTCGTAAATCCAGGTGGATTTATGCATGTAGGGGGGTTACGCATGCCGTGCCTATTTTCAAAAGGCCCGGCGATGCGCGTAAACCCCTGGGATGCGTGTAAGTCCCTGGACTTTCAAAAAGGGGTGGGGCATGGGCAGAACGGGGCATGGCTAGAGGCCTCCACCCAGCCGCTGTGCTGAGGGTTCACGCGCCAGCAGTCAGCCGGCACGCGTAACTTGTGAGATAAAGGTACGGTTTTCTTTTTTCGGGCTGGGGGGCAGGACAGGTAGGGGAAGGGAGGGGAAGGTGGGGAGGGGAAAGGAAAGTTCCCTCCAAGGCCGCTCTGATTTCAGAGCAGCCTCGGAGGGAATGGGGAAAACCAGCTGGTCTCTCCAAGGTCTCAGCGCGCGTAAGGTGCACTAGTGTGCACCTGCTTCCTTGCGCCAACTCCTGATTTTATAACATGCGCGTGGCTGCGCGCACATTTATAAAATCGGGCATACATTTGTGCACACCGGGTAGCACACACAAATATACGCTCCGCGCGCACCTTTTAAAATCTGCCCCATAATGTCTAGTGCTCTTCTTTGACCCATCACTCTGCTTACCCAATCAACATAATTGATCTGAATTTTCTGACAAGATTTACTTCTGGTAAAACTATACTGCCTTGAATCTTGCAATCCATTGGATTCCAGTAATTGCAATATCTTCTGTTTTAACAGTGATTCTATTAGTTTGCTAACCACAGAAGTCAGACTAACTCTTATGTATTTCCTATCTTCCTCCTTTCTTCTACTTTTATGATAGGAACCAAATCTGCCCTTTTCCAGTCCTCTGGGATTACTCCAGATTCTAAAGAAGGAATATAAAGGTTATGGTGCATTTCTTGGGCCATCCACTTCATTAATTTTGACCATGTGGGCATATCTCGTGATCAGATGGTACATGCACAAAACTGATGGTATATGCACATTTAGGAGGGCTCCCACATGCACACATACTATCAGTTTTGTGCACATACATTTCAATCATGAGATACACGCACACAGGATAAAACAAATAGACTAAAAAGATTAATGGGTGCACATCTCTAGGAAATGTCAGTCTGCAGAGCTGCCAGGACATCTCTAAGTTCACTTAATACCCTTGGATGTATTCCATCTGGCCCCATTGCTTTATCTATTTTAAGTTAAAATAGCAATTCATAAATACCCCAAATCAAGCCTGATACTTCACCTAGAATACATATCCAGCGCAGCTCACTGCTTCAACAGCAGGGGGAATGAAGAAAAGAGGATTTGTATTCAAACAACCAACAAGGACTGAGTTGCACAGGCTGGGAAAACAAGCATGGGAGTAGCTTGCTTATTACGGTGGTTACTACCCCAAACCAATTAGCTAGATACTTCACTTAGATGCAGTTCCAGCACTGCTATCTATGATGGCGGGGCTGGAAGGAAAATAGAACCAAAAAAGTTATTTAAAGGGACAAGAGTAACAGAAAAGTATGAAAAAAAAGTAAGTGTGAAAGTTTGCTGGGCACACTGGATGGACCATTTTGTCTTCTTCTGCCGTCATTTCTATGTTTCTATGTTTCTGAAAATCTATTGAGATTTACTTCACTTCCAGTCTTATTTGTGTTCATTTTATGTGATCCTGCTCCAGGTCCTTCCACAGTGAACACTGAACAGAAATACTTGTTAAGCAATTTTCCTTTTTCCACATCAGCCCCCCAATATTTATCTCCTTCAACTTTGAGTCTCACAGTTCTACTTTTTTATTTCATTCTATCTCTAACATATCTGAAAAATGGTCTTGTACCCCATTTTACTGTATTTGATATTTTTTCTTCTATTTAAAATTTTGCTTTCCTGAGTACTTTTCCAGCTTCTCTTAATTTTTCCAGATATTGGCTCCTGTCTTCCTCTTCCTGCGATCTCATGTAATTTATGAATGCTAACCTTTTCTCCCTTACCTTTTCACCTACTTCTTTAGAAAACCATAACAGCCTTTTTTCTCTTCTCTTTATTTACTTTCCTAGCAAAAAGATTAGTTGCCCTTATGATATATCCTTTTAGTTTAATCCTTCTACTTCCCCTGTATTTTTCCAGCTAACGATTCCTTGAGATATTCCCTCACTTTGGGAAAGTTAATTTTCCTGAAGTCTAGGGCCCTCACCTTAGAATGAGCTTCATGTCTTGTATTCTAATATTGAACCATACTATCTGGTGGTCACTGCATTCCAAATGATCATCCACTACAACCTGAGAAATACTGTCTCTGTTGGTAAGCACCAGGTCCAGTATCTCCCCCTCTCATGTGGGTTATGATACCAGTTGACAGAACAATTTTCCTTGCTGAGAATCCAGGAACTCCCTGCTGCTAGAAGATACTGCAGTTTATATGTTCTAATCACCATCTGGCAGAATGAAATCCCCTACAGCAGCACTTCCCATGTCACAGCAATTCTGTGAATAGAATCCATTAAATATCTGTCCATCTCCTCTATCTGTGATGGAGATATTTATATTACATCAATATAAATAGATGTTCCATTCCCTCATTCCATGTTAATCCACCTTGCCTCCTCCTTACCTCAGAAGGCCAGCAATGCTGTTGCTTCAATATTTTTCTTTGTATCAATTGGCATCAAAAGTGGCATGAAGAGCCCAAGGACCCACAATAGGGCAAAATGATAACAGTAATGGCAACAGCTCTCCAAAGCACTATCAGAGGAGAAAAGAAACAGCAAGAGTGGCAAGAACAACCGAAGGCAACCAGAAGATGGCACTAAAAATAGAAGAACATCTAAGAACAAATCTTCCTTTTCCTTATTTTTCTTTGTTTTTCTCTTAGACTGCAGGTTTTGCACCATCTACCATCTGCTGGAGACAGAAAAATACTGAGGGACTGCAGGTGGCAAGCTTGGTTATATAGCAGTGTCAGTAAAACTGTCTCGATCTGCTGGCAGGGGTACAAAACCCAGGAGTCTGGACTGATCTGGATACAGGTGAAATGAAACAGAAAAGGTGGCAGGAGAAACACCAAGGCACCATTAAAGGGATAAAGCAGAACAAAGAGTGGCATCAACATGCCAAGGCACCATTGGAGGTGCAAAGCAAACCCCTCCCATTGTGGCAAGAACACACCATGGTTTAGAATCTAGAGTATGACAGAAAGACAGAGTGACAGCAAGACCATCAAGGTCCAAAGACTTTGTATGGAAGCAATGCTGAGTGGAAGAAAGAGTTCTAAGGTGAAGATAAGGAATATGGCAGTTAGGGAGAATGGCATGGGAGATGTCTATCTTCCTATGGAAGCAATTGCCACTTGTCAGATTTAGTATAAGAGAATGATCTATCATCAGCAGTATTTGTGTGTCATAAGCTTTCATTACATTCTAGTGATGGAGCGACCCATTTTTCCCCTTTTTGTGTATGCAGGACCAGGCTAAATGCCAGGTCCACCTTAAATACCACGAAGGAAGAGAGTCCTGTGGGCGGGACCCTGCATAGCAGGAGAGAGTCTTGAGGGTGGAATCAGCAGGGGAAGACTAAGAGTGAAATTGCAGCTGGGTTCAGGAGGCCAACTGCATTTCCAAGAGAGGCAGCTCCTATAAATCTATTCTGACAAAATCCAAAAGAACTGTAAGGACATTACAGAGAGTTAAGGCCAGCAGATGGAGACAGAGCAAGCTGACCTCACAGTATATGTAGCCCTGCAGTCACCCCAGCCTGCCAGTATTCATCTCCTGCAGATGGTGGACGTGCATCTCCCTATGGGGATTGCTGTAAATTTTGGAATGATAATTTTACTTTGAGGATGAAAGCCCTGCTCTCCTGTCATAATACCTAATGGTCCCTCCCCCAGTTTAGATTCCTGAGGTGATTTCTGTGGTCTCTCAGAGGTGTGCTGGTGTACTGGTGCAAAGAAGCAGTTGTGCAGAGACTGTGTTTGGAAAGGACATGTCCCTACAGTGTGCAGGTGCCAGAAGCCTAAGAAGTACAACCAAAAATCTGGTCAAGATCAAGAGGGTGTACTGCAGTGCAGATGAAAGAAGAAAAAGAAGCCAGAGGGCTTAAAAAGAGTGGATAGACATGTAATTCTGTGTAGTGGGAGGCCCCCACTCTCAAGAGCTGGGTGAGAGGGAGAACCTGAAGATTGAGGTTTGGCAGCTGCAGAGGCCAACCAGACTAATGGAGCTAGAAAACCCATTCCTAAGAGTCCAGGTCAGGCAAAAGAGTGAATACCTAGACTGGCTAGACAAGGAATGCCACCAGTTCCTGGAGGAGCCAGATGAGTTGCTGGAAGAGATGTCCTGCAGGATGACTGAGCTGTGGTAGTATGCTAAGGAGACCACTAGGAATGCAGAGAAGGCACAGCACAGGGCAGTGCAAAAACTGTATTAAACAAAAGCTCATGGAGAAGCTTAAAGGAATGACCTAAAGAGAGAGGGCCTGCAGAGATTCCTGAGAGAGGGGTCACAGAGAGCCAGAAATGCATCAGGAAAATGTCTGAGAGGAGCACTGCAGAGAGACCTGTGGTCAGCACTTCAGAATGTCCAGAGGAAGTCCTTATAGGGTGCCCAAACACTGAAGAGAGCCCTGGAGATGGCAACATGTTCTATCCAGAAAGGAGCAGTACCAAGTGGCCTATGAGAGGCAGCATTGAGTGGCCAGAGGAAAGGAGCATGGAGTAGCCTGAGAAAGTTGCTGCCAAGGGGCCGGTTGAATGGGTTGCAGAGGCCATGGAGTCTCCAGCAACAGGGGCTACAGAGAACCCAGAAGGAGGGGCCATGGATGGTCCTGGGAAAAGGAGCATAGAGACCCCAGCGAGAGGGGACTACAGAGGAGTCAGCGAGAGCAGCAGTGGAGTCACCAGAGGGCACTGATCTTGATGGGGTAGAGGAAGCACAAGTCATTGCAGAGGTGAGTGAAGAGTATTCACTGCCATTTCACCCTAGATCCCAGGAGCCCCACTAAGGTAGAAGTGGAAACTGGAAGTACAGATGGACTCAGATAAAGGACTGTGGGGGGATGCTGGACAAAGGGCACAGTTGGTGGTTCTAATAAGGTTCTCTGGGATATCCTTAATGTGTGGGGTTCAGTCTGATCCTAGATCCCTGAACCCAAACCTAGCTAGTGGGAAGCCAGATGAAGGGGAGTGGGGTGTCCAGGGAGAAGTAGAAATGCTCAGACCAATGGGTCCAATCTTGAAAGGTATGTGAAGGAGTGACCCTGTTTTCTCCCCTTTTGAGTATGAAGGACTAGGTTAGATGCCTGCTCTACATTAAATCCAAGACAGGGAGAGAGCCCTATGGATGGGCAGGGAAGATTCCTGAGGGCAGGTCTATTTGGGGCAGGATAAGAGTATAAGCCCAGCTGAGTTCAGGAGGTCCCTTGCATCTCCTCTCCAGGAGAGGTAGCTCCTGTAAATCTATTCTGACCAAACCCAAGGGAACTGTAAGTACATTGCCCAGAGTTAAGGCAATCTATTAAAGTATTATATACTCCAAACTTAAGGCAGTTTACTGTGGTGTTAAAGTGCTGTGAATGCTAATAAAGCTGAAATTGCATTTGAAAGGCTGGAGACAGTATGGCTTTTCTGCTCTAGCCTAGGTGATTCGCTCAGTCACTCTCACGATTCTCTATTTTAACTTGATCTTTATACTGAGTAAAATTTTGTGTTTCTTGTGAAATTTTCTTTCTGATTGAAACTTTTGTCACTATCAGAACAAGGCAATGATATTGCCTCAGTGTGGCTTTCCTAGTAATTTGTGAAATTTGCTTTATTAAGAAATCTTTTTTTCCTTATTCTGAACACAGGCTCTTCACTTTGTTGTTCTTCTGGTGTTGTCTTAATTCTCTCTTCGTATTAAAATATTTACACATTCAGAACATGTGCAGGGTTTCTTCTATACATCTTTTCTGTTGTGCCTGCATTTCTTCTTACTGACAGAAGATTTTTGGAAGCAAAACACCATAGTATAACAAAAAAAAAAGGATTGGTATACTAGGCCAGGATCCTAGATCATGGTAATTCTGGAGTTTTAATTCAACTTGCTTTTGGATTATAGAGTTCTACTGCAACAGTTGGGGGTAAGAGGATTGGGAGGATTGGTCCTTACGGGATAGGTGACAATAGGAACAGATTGGGCAGAATTATTCCACTTGGAAGGGGTTCCTCAAGGGCCTGCTCTTTCCTCTGTTTTATTTAATCTGTATATGTTGCCTCTTTTTTCAATTTTAAAGATAATTATTTTATTGCTATGCTGATGATGTACAATTTTATTTACCTAGTACGGATGGTAAATTTCCAGGTCTGTTATTTTCCCAGTGTATGATGGCAGTAGAATATTGGTTATCTCATAATCACATATCGTTAAATCTTTCAAAGACTACATTATTGTTGATTAGCAAGGTTGTGTTGCCAAAAGTCAGATCATATTTTATTGTTATAACTTTGCAGCTTATAACAGAAGCACAAAATTTTGATGTTATCCTTGATTCTAGGTTAACTTTTATCCCACAGATAAAACAGGATGTAAAAAGAGCTTTTTACTGGGTTTTTTTTTTTTAAGTGATTTTTATTGATTTTCAGGTAAACAATATAACATGTATAGAACGTCAACAGTAATTCTCAATGGTTTACAATTGTTGTAGTCCCCCCCCCCCCTCCCTACTTCCCTATCCCCTCTTCCCCCCTCCTCTGAATGTTTGCATGATGTAAGATCTCCTGTTAAGGAGATATTTAAGGTTCTGGCTGTGCTTCTTGGGTGGATGCCCCAACATTAGTAGCTTGGTCAGCCGTCCAAGGGTCTTGAGGGATGCCTGTGAAGGGAGTTAGCTGATGAACAAAAGCAGACCAGATTAAACATGTATTTATAGATCTCTTTGGCATGGTGTCATTTGCGATAACATGTTCCATGGAGCAAAGCCGTAACATTTGCTTGAACCATTGTTCATAGCTGGGATTTTCAGGACATAACCAGTTGGCCAATATAACTTTGTTCCCCACCAGGCCAGCTTTTGTGATAAACAATTTTTTATGGGACTTTAGGTGTAAGTGATCGGAAGGGTCCATGCTAAATAGCCATAAATTTGGGTCTAATGGTAGCCTCTTTTTCAGGAATTTTGCACACGCCCCTCGGAACAGACCCCACAGTTGGGATATAGCGTTACAGTCCCAAAAACAGTGGTAAAATGTACTATCCTCACTAGAACATTTGGGGCATTTCTTGGAGTGCGTGATCCACATCTGTTTCGCTTGTGAGGGCGTAATATAATTTTGCCAAAGAAATCTAGAACTAGTTTCCCGTAACAAAACATTTTCAGACACTAGATATAATTCCGTAAAACATTTCTCAAATTCAATAGATGTAAGGGAGAAGAGGGGCCATTCCACCCATCTATTGTAAAGTTGATCGAGAGCACTTGTATCCCCCAAGCGAATGAGCTCTTTATAATAGAACGATGAAGTAGGCTTTTTAGTTTTTCCTGACCATACCAGATTCCTGATCGTCTGTGTTATCGATACCCCCGCTAATTTTGATTGCACCGCTCGAATGAAGTGGTGGACTTGTAAATAAGCATAATGATCCGTAGCCGGCACCGTGAACTGTTGTTGAAGCAATGGGAAGGTTAGCATTGCTCCTGTTTTCCCGTCATAAAGGTCAGCCAGATACGTTAGGCCTTGTGTGCCCCATCTATGAAAGACCTCCTGCGTCTTTCCAGGTAGGAAAAGGTCATGCCCCGCAATAGGAAGGAGCAGTGTTAGTCTGCCCTGGGCCGTCCCAAGCCTACACAACCGCATCCATGCCTTCCGACTCGTACAGAGAAGTTCCTGTTCCCTAAGATAGGACTGGATCATGGAAGTATCAAGTTTTAATAGAGGATTTAGTGAAGTCACCCCATACCATTCCAGGAGGAGGTTATACGGCAAAAACATCGATGTAGAAAAAAGCCAATCTCGCACATGTCGCAGGCCACAGGCCAGATTATAGGTAGCCAGATCTGGCATTCCAATCCCCCTTGTTCTTTAGGCCGTGAAAGCACCCCCAATGGGGTTCTAGCCCGCTTCCCCCTCCACAGAAACTTTCTAAGAGCTTGACTTAATTTGTAATGATCTTGCTTTGTTATCCAAAGGGGTGCCAGTTGCAGGACATACAACCATTTGGGAAGCAGTATCATTTTAAATAGCTGTATACGTCCAATTAAGGATAAGGGTAGTAGCATCCAGCGTTGTAATGTAGTTATTTTGCGTGTTAATAAAGGTTGTATATTCGCTTTATACAGGTTACGGACCTTTGTAGGGATTTGTATACCCAAATAAGTGAGACTTCCTGTAACCCAACGAAGAAGAAAAGAGCCTGGCCATGCTGTCTGCACATAGCCGGTGATATCAATGGCTTCGGACCTCATAATTTATCTTAAGTCCTGCGAATTGGCCAAAGTGTCCCAGCAAGTCCATCACCACCGGTAGTGAATGTACTGGTTGCGTTAGAAAAACTAGAAGATCATCAGTGAAACCCGCTATTTTAAAAATATGTTTAGGGCCCCCAAAACCCTTCACCTCTCGACATGCATCAATTTTCCGTAAAAGGGGGTCTGTATAAAGTATGTTTAAAAGAGGCGACAATGGGCAGCCCTGTCAGACCCCTCTTTGTATCTGAACCTCCTCCGATAGGCAACCATTAGCCAGAATGCATGCTGTTGGATTTTTGTATAATAAAGACAGGTAGTTGATAAAATCACCCCGGATGCCAAAGCGTTGTAAAGTAGAAAAAAGGTACAGCCAGGCCACATGGTCGAAAGCCTTCTCCGAGTCAAACCCAATGGCCAATAGGGATGTGAATCGTGTGCCCGATCGTTTTAACAATCGGGTTCAGCTGGGGGGGGGGGGGGAAATCTGATTGTTAGAGATGTGAATTGGGATAGGTTCCGATTCCAATTCACATCACTAATTTTTTTTAGTGAGGCCCGCACCGATAAAAAAAACCCACCCCAACCCTTTAAAATTACCCCCTTAGCCTCCCCAACTCTCCCAACCCCCCAAAAAACGTTTTACACATACCTGGTGGTCCAGGGGGGCCGCAGGGCGCGATCTCCCATTCCCAGGCCATCAGCTGCGCTAAAAAAAAATGGCGCCGATGGCCCTTTGCCCTTACCATGTGACAGGGTATCCATGCCATTGGCCGGCCCCTGTCACATGGTAGGAGCACTGGATGGCCGGCGCCAAGATGGCGCCAGCCATCCAGTCCAATGGGGCAGATTTTAAAATGTACGTGCGTGGCATATATTTGTGCGTGCTACCCAGTGCGCACAAATGTATGCCTGATTTTATAACATGCATGTTCAGCTGCGCGCATGTTATAAAATCAGGGGTCGGCATGCGCAAGAAGGTGCACACTAGTGCACCTTGCACGTGCCGAGTCCTTGGGAAGACCAGCTGGCTTTCCCCATTCCCTTCCTCCCCCCCACCTTCTCCTCCCTTCCCCTACCTGTCCCGCCCCCAGCCCTAAAGAACCCCCCCCCCCCCGTACCTTTGTTGTAGAAGTTATGCCTACCGACTGCCGGCGTGCAATCCCCTGCCCAGTGGCCCTGCAGAGGCTTCTGGCCACGCTCCCGCCCTGCCCCCAGACCACCAAGCCCCGCCCCTGCCCCACCCATTTTTTCAAGCCCCGGCACTTACACACTTCCCGGGGCTTTACGCGCGCGTATCTTCCCTATGTAAAATCTGCCCCTAAATTTTTTCTTTTTTTCACATTTTTTTTCTAGTGACAAAGTCCCCCCAGCTTAACCAACAACCAAATAAAAAGGATGGGAGAACTAGGCTGATATCCAATCAGTAAACAACACAGAGGCACCAAAACTCACATGCTGGTACATAACAAATAAGTTGTCAGCAAAGTTTATTTGGCATAAATAGAGGTACCTATGGGGCAATAAAGCTAAAAAAAAATCATCTGCATAAAATGTATACTGTATCCTGTGAGCAGTGATAAGTTTATCAAGTGGGGTAAGAAACAGGCAACATTATAGCAGAAAGTGTGGACCCTTGCAGCACTCTGGTTGTGATGGATTTTAAAGTGGAATACTTAATAACTACAAGTACATATAGGAAAGGAAGAATGTAAATAAGAATAATCACAATTTACCCACCTATAAAGAGAGTCATTTCATAAACCATTTACCCATGTAAATTTGCTATTAAAATTGCCCTCTTTCCATCTGGACAAAAGCATGTGTGGCCTTCTATAGTATAATTATACATCATATACCTGTATTTCCTCATTAAATCAACTTGATTCTTTATTACAACCTTCATTAAAAAACATACATTACATTCCCTAAATTACCATTCACTCCACACATTCATCCTCTAAACAATACATGATAAATATACATTAAAACCTCCTATTAACCCCATATATATAACATACATTAAATACTGTTTTTTAACACAACTTAAACATTCCCACCCAATTATAAATTTTCAATTCCACTCAATTATTTGTGTTGGCTTATTTGTCACAGTTTTTTTCACAATACTCAATTTTTTCAATACTCAATTTTCAACTTGCTCTTCACATGAAAATTGAGTATTGAAAAAATTGAGTATTGTGAAAAAAACTGTGACAAATAAGCCAACTGTTATGCCATGGGAGGTGGACCCTTGATCCGGCGATGAACGTGCTTCCAGCTGCCGGAAGGCGAGGCCGATTCCAAGGCTCACAAGAGATGGGAGAAGGGAAATCTGGATGCAGGCGCCTCCTGCAGGTCGTGAGGTCCAGATAGATGGCGCCTCCAGCAGGTCGTGGGATCAGGAGCTGGCGCCTTCAGCAGGTTGGGGAAAACAGAGTGGAGCTGGCGCCTCCAGCAGGTCGTGGGATCAGAAGCTGGCGCCTCCAGCAGGTCGGAGAGGTAGAGCTGAGCTGGCGCTTCCAGCAGGTCATGAAATCGGTATACACAGTCCAGGAATCAGAGCCAAGGGAAACTCCGCAACCGGTCCCAAACGTCCAGTACCAAAGAATATTCCGCGGTTGGTCCAGGGGTCATGAGCCAAGGATTCTCCACAGCCAGTCCAGGGGTCGAGAGCCAGAATACACCACAGCCAGTCCAGGAATCAAGCACGGAGGGACAAATGCAGGAACAGAACTCAGGAACAAACCACAAGAGCCAAGATGAAGTCAAGGCAAGGTCTGAGATGCAGACCCTGCCTTTAAATAGTCCCCAATGGCTGGAACTCCAAGAGAGGAGCCAATCCTAATACAGGAATGACTCCTCTAGCAAATCCTCTTCTGCCGCGTATAGCCCGAGAGGGGGCAGAGACAGAAGCACCAGGAGGACGGCCGACGTCGCGGTCATGTTGAAGCGGCGAACATCCGCGGAACAGACCCGCTGAAGCAGGACGCCGTTAGTGGGGACGAGGCGGTCTGCCACGCCGGTAAGAGCCGGGCCCTAGTCGCGGCTTGCCGCCACCGAGGGCCATAACACCAACACAAATAATTGAGTGGAATTGAAAATTTATAATTGGGTGGGAATGTTTAAGTTGTGTTAAAAACAGTATTTAATGTATGTTATATATATGGGGTTAATAGGAGGTTTTAATGTATATTTATCATGTATTGTTTAGAGGATGAATGTGTGGAGTGAATGGTAATTTAGGGAATGTAATGTATGTTTTTTAATGAAGGTTGTAATAAAGAATCAAGTTGATTTAATGAGGAAATACGGGTATATGATGTATAATTGTATGATATAGAATACCTGTAGTGAACCCATTGTTTTGAGATATATATTTGACCATTGTGGTTGCCTTCTATAGTATGCCTACTTTTAGCTACACAGTGAGGAGATATTCACATAGACATGTTAAGGTCAAGGAGGACAATAATGCTTATAGATTGTATTTTCAAATCTTCCCCCACACAAAAAGCAGATGCAAAGTCTGCTAGTTCTTTGTACCTTTGGACAATTTTCAAAACAAGAATATGCAATTAGGCAGGGAGTTAGAAAAACACTGAAAAGTACAGCTCCTATTCAGCTTCTAAACCAGTTATCCCTTACACTCAATCACAAAAAAACTGAAACCCTCTACATAATGTTTCTGACTGGTGTGATATGGTCCTTACAACATGAGTTTGTAAGAATCCTAGCCGCTGCATTTTGCAGCATCTGTAGAGGTTTAGTAGAAGAAGCAGGGAGACCGAGTAGTAGTGCGTTGCAGTAGTCAATTTTTGAAAATAGTATGGCTTGAAGAACTGAACGGAAATCATGGAAGTGTAAGAGTGGTCTTAGCTGTTTTAGGACCTGTAGCTTAAAGAAACATTCTTTAGTTGTGGTATTAATGAACTTTTTGAAGTTCAATCTGGAGTCCAGGGTGGCCCCAAGGTCTCTCACCTGGCTTGCTAGTGGTATGGTTGCGTTATTGGCGATGGGGTTATTGTTGCTAGGGGAGATGACAAGGAGTTCTGTTTTGGATGTATTAAGGACCAGGTTGAGACTCGAGAGAAGGAGGTTGATGGAGTGCAGGCAATTGTTCCAAAAGTTTAGTGTAGTGGAGATGGGTTGAGTTGTGTTGTGGTTGAGTTGTGTTGTGGTTGAGTCCAATTTCCATTAGGCTTGCGAGTAGGGTGTTTTGGTTGATGGTATCGAATGCAACGAAGATGTCCAGTAGAATGAGGAGGTAGGATTGTCCGGCATCAAGGCCTCTCAGGGTGGTATCTGCGAGGGATAGGAGTAGAGTTTCAGTACTGAGTGATTTCCTGAAGCTGTGCTGGGTAGGGTAGAGGATTTTGTGAGTTTCCAGGTGTTCTGTGAGTTGGTGGTTGACTATTTTTTCTACTATCTTTGATATGAAGGATAGGTTTGAGATGGGTCTGTAGTTGGCAGGGTCGGAGGGATCCAGTTGGGTTTTTTTTTTAAACTGGTTTTATTATGGCACATTTGAGTGCTTTGGGAAAGAGGCCTTGTTCTAGAGATATATTTATTATGTTGGTTATTGGTTTGGTGATGATTTCAGGGACAAACTTGAGGGTTTTTACTGGGATGGGGTCAAGCGGGTGGGTGGCTGGGTTGATTTTTTGTATGATCTTGATAATTTCTGTTGAGGAAATGAGGTCAAAGTTGGTCCAGGGGCGGGATGTAGAGGTGTGGGGAAGTAGCTTGTCCATGCATGCTTGGGGGTGAGTAGGTAATAGCTTTGTGATTTTTTCTGTAAAGAATTGGGTGAGATCTTCACGTCTTCAAGGATCCTTCCTTTGACAGTGGGTTGAGGCAGGGTTGAGGCAGGCTGGAGACAAATTTGAATAGGGCTCTTGGGTTGTATTGGTATTGGTGAATTTTCTTTGTATAGAATTCCTGTTTTGCTTTGTCAGTGTCTGTTCTATATATGTAGAGTAGTGTTCTGTATCTGTCTAGATGCGATGAGGTGGGATGTTTTCTCCATCTTTTTTCTGCTTGCCTGAGAAGTCTTTTGGTGTTTTTCAGGTCTGGGTTGAACCATGGTGTTTTGTGGGGGTTGTCTGTGTTGATTGGGCATGTGGATTTGGGCATTAATGTCAATCCAAGAGTTAATGGAAGTGTTTGCATCATTGAGGTCGAGGTTGTTCAAGGCATTAGGGAGGGTTTCTATAAGTTTGTCACTGGAAGAAGGTTTGTGGAATTCAATGTATTTTTTGGGGAGGATGGCTTCCATGTGGCTGGTATTTATTTAGAGTGTGGTCTGGATTAGCATGTGGTCCGAACAGGGAACGCTGGTTGTGGTGGGTGGGTTGTTGATGGATGTAGCTTTGTCATTGGTGAAAATGAGGTCAAGGTTGTGACCTGATTTCTGGGTTGGTGACTTGATAATTATATTGAAGCCCATTGCAGTCATGGTGTTCAGGAGGAGGTTGCATGGGGGAGGGAGGGGAGTGGCGTCAATATGGAGGTTGAAATCTCCTAGGATGATTGCCAGCAGGTCCATGTTGATTTGGATGGAGATGGTTTCAATGAGGTGAGATAGGTTGAGATCTAGGCATTTCAGTGGGGAGTATATTAGCAGTTTTTGGAGGTTTCTTGACTTAAAAAGACCTATTTCCAGGGGAGGTGCTAGGTTAATGGGGTGGTGTGTGAGTTTGAATTTTTTTAGTGCTAGGAGGAGTAGGCCGCCTCCTTTTTTGGGGGTCTAGGTAGGGAGAATATGTCGTAGGTAGAGTGTGGGAGTTGATTTAGTAGGGGTGTGTCAGATTTTTTAAGCCATGATTCGGTGATGCATAGGAAATCTGGGTTGTTGTCAGTGATGAGTTCATGTATGATGGGGATCTTTTTGGTGATGATTGGGCATTTATGAGGAGGAGGGTTAGGATTGAGATAGTTGTTATGAGAGGGTCTGTGGTAGTATGGATGGTTGTGAGGTGTCTTCGGCGTTGTGGTGGGTTGTGTATTTTGTGTGGGGTGCAGCTGCATTTTGGGAGAGGGTGGTTGAAGTAGGTGTGCATCCTGAGGTTTGGTGGGGGGGTCAGCAAGCGAGGGTTAGGTGGTGGAGGAGCCTCGCAGGGTCAGTATAGGTAGGGTAGGTATGGGGGAGGTTCAGAGTACGTAGTTTGTTTGCGTTGGGTTGTTTGAGGTCCAAGTGGAGGTAAGAAGGCTGGTATGGTGGCTTGATGGTTTGTTGTTAATGGAAGATTTATCAATGGTGCACACGAAGGGCACACTAAGTGACAGGCCCCTTTGGCCATGCTCCTTCATGCGTGCGACACCCGGCGAGCAGTGCTGCAGGTGATGGCCCTAGTATGAAGGGCTCACCGGTCTCACCCTGATGTTATCGCTACTGTGCCTGGCCTCCGATAGGCCTGAGGGAGCTTGGGGGTGCGGTTAGGGCCGGGCCATGTGGTCACCTCCTCGGTTTCTGGTCTCTGGGTCGGCCGGTCGGGTGCGGTGGGTGAGAGGGCTGTTTCCCCAATGGGAAGCACTGATTGCGCGAGCCCAGTGCATCCGGAAGAGGAGAGGAGGTTGCCGCAGGTGATGGCCCTGGTTTAAAGGGCTCGCCAGTCTCGCGCTGATGTCGTCGCCGCTACTCCTGGCTTCCGATAGGCCCAAGGGAGCTTGGGGGCGCGGTTAGGGCTGGGCCACATGGTCACATAAAGCAACTTGGAATCCTCTCAATCATTAGAGTTCCTAGGTGCTGTCTTTGATACAAGGGAAGTACGTGTGACCCTGACATCCAAAGGTGTCAACAAAACAATAGAGTAGGTGAGGCTGTTTTGTACCCTATAGTTACCCAAGGTTCTGGACTACCTCCAACTGATGGGACTAATGACTGCAGTCATATAGGTAGTCCTCTGGACCAGGGGAAATATGCGCCTACTACAACAGTCATTGCTAGTCTGCTGGTTGTCAGCATCTCAGAACTACAATTGACTCATACGGGTCTCCTGGCTAGCAGCAGAGATTCTGGACTGGTGGCTGGATGCCCACAATGTCACAAAGTTGACCTAGAACCTCTTAACTGGGTTGTGCTAACCACAGATGTCAGCATGGTCTATGGGGAGCACATTTCCAGGGCAAGCTGGGTCAAAGGAATTGGTCAAGGGAGGAAATTTTCTGGCCAACAAACAAATTAGAATTATAGGCCATTATATTGGCACTTCAGTCTTTCCTTTGAAGTATATGAGGGAAGGCAGTGAAAGCCTCTCAGTCAATGCTATAGCAGGGCATACATAAACAAATAAAGGGACACATGCAGGTACAGACTTGCTAAGGAAGTGAGCAAGATACTAAGTGCAACAGAAGAAAATCTGCTTCAGTTGACAGCATCCCACATTGCAGGAAGAGAACACACAAGCAGAATCCCTCAGCAGGAACATGCTGGGACTGCGAGAGTGGGAGCTCAGTCAGAATGCATTCCAGAGGATAGTGAACCATTGAGGAATGCCCACTCTCGACTTAATGATGGCAACCCAAGCCAATGCCAAGGCAGAAAGATTCTTCACACGGCAAAAAGAGGCAGGCTTCAGTGGGATAAATTTCTTAATCCAACCGTGGCTGAAGGGCAGAATCCTGTATGTATTCCCACTCTGGCCCCTGATATGCAAGGTAATAAAAAGAATAGAAGCTTACCCATCAGAGGTGATATTGGTGGCTCCAGCCTAGCCAAGGAAGCCGTGGTATGGTGACCTGATAAGGTTCCTGGCAGGGCCCCCCCCCATCTCCAACTTCCCTATACCAATGGAAGACCTATCTCTAATCTACTTACAGCCTGGCCCTTGAAAGGGCACAACTGCAAAGTAGAAGGTACTCTCTGGTGGTAGTGGCAAACATGCTGAAAGCATATAAGAACTGAAGCTCATTAGCCTACATTACAATCTGGAGATTATTTAAAGGTGACTGCAAAGAGAATAGCTTTTACCTATGGAAGTTAGACAGCTTGCAAATATTGGAATTTCTACAGAAGGGAGTAGATAAAGGGCTAGCACTAAGTTCATTAAGGGTGCAGGTGGTGGCCATATCCTACTACAGTAGGGGAAAGGATGACAGCTTTTAAATACTGAATATGCACTGCATGATATTAAGATACCTAAAAAGGACCACCTATTTCAGAAAATTAGATTATTTGTGCTGTTCAAGGGACCACAAAAAAGAGAAGCGGTCTCCAAGGCAACTATAGCAAGACAAATTAAGTAAGCCATCTCTTTGACATATATACTCAATGGCAGACAAGCATCATTGACAAATCATGAACACTCCACAAGAGAATAGTGTCTTCTGGGTAAAAGCATTATTGGCTATTGCATGTTCGGGAAGAAGGAGAAAGATCAGGAGAATCTCAACAGGATCTCCATCCAATCCATAGGGACCAGGACATAGGCTTGGTGAAAGGGGCTGAACATTTGGATTCAGGTACGATTTTTCTGGGACTAAAGGGATCCCACTGGGCTAGCTTATGCACTAAGAGAAAAAGTGATAGGTTCCATCCCGGGAATCTGAGAGACAGGAAACATACTCGGAGGAAATGAGACCATTGTAAGGTATCCCCTTGTCTTTTAATTGGACATTGATTTGAACTTGGTATGTAAGTCCCTAACTTTGCAGTTGGATGAACTAAAGAGAAGAGGAAGTGCAGGGGAGATTTGATACAGACCTCCATATACCTGACAGGTATCAACAATTCACAAACTTAAAACCTTTTCTGCTGAAAAGAGTAGAACTAGGGGTCATGATCTGAAACTCCTGGGGAGGATGACTAAAAACCAATAACAGGAAATATTTCTTCACAGAGAGGGTGGTGGATGCCTGGAATACCCTTCCAGAAGCTGTGGTGAAGACTAGAATAGTTAATGAATTTGAAAGAGCATGGGATCCCTAAAGATTTAAAGAAAGGGTTGGTATAACATTTCTGCATGGTGATAACCTGCACAGAGAGCAGTTACTACCATAAGCAAATTGCTGGGCAGATTAGTTGGACCATTTGGCCTTTTTCTGCTGTCATTGCTATGCTACTATGTTAAAGGGAAAGCAAGGAATGAAAAGGACTGAGGACAACTAGAAGGCTGCAAGTGCCCTGGAAATAAGAATCAATGGAACTACTAAGCTTCCCCAACCCTTATCTCAATTTAGCAATGCTACTCTTTGCTGTCTGCCTTCAAAGGTGTTGTAGCTTGGTCAAAACCCACCACCTCTCTAGATCCAGGCTGCTTTTCCAAGGATCAGCTCCCCTGTTGGTGAAGGAAAGATCATCTGTGGCCTTGGACCTACTCTGCGAAAGCCAAAACTGCTAAAGCTGCTCTTTTTCTGGGCTGGACTCACTTCGAGTGGAGGGAAAAGAGGCTGTTGGCCAATGGGTGTTTGCGCTGCCACTGTTCTTCCTCCAGGTTCCCCGGCCTTGAGACTAAGGAGAGGGAAGCAAGAGCTATAGTCAGGAAGACACACACTCACCCAGGTCAACCCAAAAAAGGTGATGTAGTCCTGATTTTGCCCCACTTGATGCATAGAGTAGTCCTTACCTGTGTAGAATAGTGCACTGCATATATCCTGCACATATGTAGTTATAGCACTATGAAGCACTGATCACTGAATTTGCCAGAGAATCATCCAGCACAGATGACATCATTCCTGGAAGGATGGAACTAAGTTTGTTATTCTAACTGATAAGAAGAGGCCTGTGGCCTATAGTGAGAGCAAGCTAAAGTACACATGTTAAAATATATATCGATTGGCTATTAAAGGTAAAGGGTGTGGATTATGCAGATGACTGATAATAGCAGACCCCAGACCCTTTATAAGCTGATGCACACGTTAAGAACACTGAGCAGATTTTAAACAGACCTTGTACACCTTTGCTTGTACTAAATTCTTTCTGTATTTTTCTGCTCCTAGAGGAATTATCCGCCTTCCTCTATATAATTACCTGTATTAATAAACCCCTTTCTTTATTACCGTCTGAAGCTGGTATTTATTCTGTAATTAGACACAGGGGACGCTCTTCTTTTAACATCTGGAGCCACCGCTGGGATTCATAGGAAAGGATTTGCGCCCCTTTCCTGTGACTTACCGGCTACAGCAGTTTGCGGACCTGCTTAAAGCTTTTGACTAATTAACCAGTTCCACTTAGGGTGACCTGGGGTCATTAGCGTACTTTAGTACTGGCAAGATCGTGAAGTGAGTCCGGTGGCTGCCACGGAGGTCACCATTAAACTCTTCTCACCTTTGGATTCAAGACGTTGATCCATAGGGAGAAGTCCTTCAGTTCATGATTGGGTACGTATGGGATTTAATTTTAATTTTTTTTAAGAAAAAGTGATTGATTTGATTAATGTTTCAGTTATCTGTGTCTTCTCTTTTATTTTTTACTATAGTTTGTTAGTCTGCCAGACCTAGTTTAACTTGTAGTTCGTGCTTCTTTTGAATGACATTCCTTACTGTCTGTGGAATCTGCTTTCGAGTACTTTTTTTTTTTTTTTCCCAGCTATGTGTGTGTATACCAACGAGCTAATTTAGCAGGTTTTGTTCTGTATTATTTCAACCTTTCAGACTTTCACTTCAGTTTGGTGTTCTCGTGCAGATTTTCTACTCCCCCTCTCCCCCTCCCTTTTTTTCTCTCTGCTGTTCCGTTTATTGTAGTTGTAAACCTTCTGCATTCTTTTCTCCTTTGCCTTCACTTTCTTCCCTCTCTCTCTGACTGTTTAATTTGCTCTGTTTAAATGCTGTATGTTTTTCTACTTTCTCCCTTGCATTTCCTTGCTTCTGCTTGCACTTTCTTTGTTTCTTGAGGCGGGAGACGCCTTCCCCCCCCCCCCTTGCATTCCTTTGCATTCCTGTGCCAAGTGGCGACCGGTTTCTTTGTCTGGTGTTCATCCTTCTATCTGCCACCTCGCTCTCCCTCCTCGCCCCTCCCAACTCACCCCTCCCTTGTCTCTTCTCCGTGCATGTTGGGTAATTGAGTTTTGCTTCCCCCCCTTTAGTTTTGTCCTTTTTTGGTGCTGTGCGTTGTCACGCCCCATCCCCCTGCACATTCCTTCCTGCTTACGTCAGCGCCTGCTCGTGTCTGGCTTTTTTTGCTTCTCCTCACTTTGGGCGTTGGCTCTACACCTCCCCCCCCCCTCCCTGCCATGCTTTGTCCTCTGTAAACGCATTGCATTCTGGTTTTGTTAGTTTTTTTTTTTTCTCTCTCTGTGTCTTTCTCTGCCTGTTTGTCTTCTCCTATTTTTTGCTGTGTTGATTTTCTTTCACTTTCGTTTTCTTTGTGTGACTGGCTTCCCTTGTTAGTTTAACTGCAGCTATTCAAGTTTTCTGGCTTCATTGCTCATGGTCTGTTCTTTTCTTGCCTGCTCCTTTCCCCCTCTCTGTTCAGCGCTCCCGGAGCGATAGGAGTGCGTGAAAGAGTTGGTGGTAGCCCCCACCACAGTGTATCCCCTGTGACCGCATTGAATTCTGGTCTTCTTAGTTTTTTCTCTCTCTGTTTTTTTTGTGCCTGTCTATCGCCTTTACTGCTGGCTGATTCCAGGTTTCTGGTTTCCCCGTGAGGCTGAGAGATCGCCTGCTGTGTTAATTGCTGTTCGCTTTGCATTTCCAAGGGGCTTTTATTCAGTCCACTGCTCTGTTCTTCTTTTACTTGTGCTGTCTTTCCATCACTGGACTGCCCCTACTAACTCTGACCTTAAAAGAAAAAACTGGGAGAAGTTACAGCATCAGAGATTATTTTAACTGATCTTAAATATGTTTTCCACGTACATCCAATGCTCAGCTTAGTTCTGACGCTGTTTCTACTGTTCTCTGTGATTCCCCTTCCGTAGTTTACGCTCGGCATTTCTTGCTGCTGAGTTAAGTGCCTGGGTTATTTGGACGTTAGTGCTCGTGCCCCACCCTTTGGAATTTCTTTCTTTGCTCAGAGAACGGAGGTGATCCCCCCTCCCCTTTTTTCTGCCTGCTGTCATGTTACAATTTGTGGCTTGTTAGCACACAGATACAGAACGCAGGGGGAGCTTCAGCCCCCCCCTTCTCCTGCCACTGAATTGCTTACTTTCCTTTATATAACAGTTTTTATGCCTTCCTGCCTGCAAATGTTCTGTTCCTTTTTTTTAGCTCCCGTTAGTTTCTGAACCACTTTTGTGATTTACAGTTACTTTCCTTTAATTATCTGTTTGATTTCCTACCTTTGTGCTTCTCTGGGATTTTTTTTGGTGCATGATGGGAATTGCAGTTTTTGCATGGAAGTTGACTTACCTACTTTTAGCATAGTTACTGAGCCCTGAATTTTGGACATCTACACTGCTGTCCTTCTTTCTAGTTAACTGTTCTGGTTTTTTTTTCATTGTTCTTTGTTTCAGATGAGAGGCGCAGGGCAAAACTCGCCTTTCCCATCCCCCCAGCCCCTCCCTCACACATTCCTGTATCGGGGGAGAGCGGACCCCATCAGTCTGCTTCGCCCCTATTCGCCCCCCCTCTCTTCCTGTAGTGTTAAGTTGTGAATTGAGAGCCTCAGGTACTGGCCTTGCCTCCTGGGATTGGTAGTCATTTTCTTGTGTCTCCTCCCACTCCCTTGTCCCCTTCCATGGTGCTTGGTGGGAAGTGAAGTTTTGTTTCAAGCTCCTTATCTTAGTGCCTCTCCGTGCCTGTCTGTCCTGGCTCATGCTGAGTCCTCTGGCGGCTGACGTCATGACACCCCCTCCCTCTGCCATTCCCTTTATTCCTGTGTTCGCTGCTTATTCTTTTCTGTCTGCATTGCTCTGGCCCGTGCTCTGTCTTTACTTGAACATACAAATACACTAATAAATAACTCTTGAACCTTGTGAGCTCTCTCTCTCTTTTTCTGTTTATTATTGTCCTCTGTCCTGTGCTATCCTTTTCATTGCTCCCAGCTCTGCCTGCACGGCTGACTTTTATGGCATCCTCTGCTAGGACATATTTTCAGGATACTACACGCAGGTTATTTCTTGGTTTTAGGTATTATATAGTTCTTACATTTTATTTGCAACAGCTATATTTTCTAAGTTCCGCCCCCGCAGGGCTTTGGCCAGTGCTGAGGCCATCCCTAGTCTCCCTCTCTGGTGGGACAATTTACAGGGTGCCGCAGTTTGCATCTTTTCCTTTCATCCTCCTTGCTCTATACATCCTGGACTTTTACTGTTTTTAGGTTTCATTAAATTCTTTCCTTTCATTTGCCTATGGCCACACCAACATACACATACACACAATAACAAGAGACTCCCTTTCCATACTTTGATCAGTTTAGTTTACTGGAAAGCGTACCCTCCCCTGCACTTTTAGTTTTTTCCTTTCTCTATTTATTCCTGACCAATGTTTGTATAGTACTCTTTCCTACAGGAGTCCGTGATCAGTTGGCATTGAGGGCATTATCTGCTGCAGTTTGCAGGGATCTGCCTTCATGTTTCAAGCTCACTGCTTGTCTTGCTGTGTGGTGACGGAGATAGGGTTTCTCACAGGAAGGTGATAAAGGCTGTACGTGTGTTTAGTTTAACCATGGATTAGCAAGGAATTGAATGTTACTAAGATAATTCATAGTTCTTGGGACATTGAGTACAACTTGAATTCTTTAGCAGTCAGGATTCTGTCTCTTTCACGGTATACAGTGCTTTGGTCATTGCACTGGCATACTTACAGTACAGCCCTAAGTCTTTTCTTGCGAATTGGGAAATTGCCCTTATGTATCAGTTACATGTTCTAATTAATGATGTTTCCTCATTTCACAGAGGTGAAGGTTTTCCCCAGCAGCGCATGAGTTATCCCGGTAACCATGATTTTGTCACAGGTCTGTCTTTCAGGAAAAAAAAAAAAAAGAGTGGAAGCTGAATATTAATGAGCACAGCGCCTCCTAGTGGCGCAGCTATATTAAAGAACCAACAGTAGCTTTATGCCTGCAGTTTGCTGAATTCATATCAGGATATTTAGTTTCAAATGAGCTGTAATTCCTCTAACCTTTATCTGTTCTCAGATTTTATGTTTCCCCAGGTCAATAGTCGTTGGACCATTTGAAGATTACATTTTCTTCTTTTTCTCCGTTTTTCATTGTTTTTCATTTTTCAACTGATTGTTTTTTGCTTTTTCTTTTGTTTTTATTCTAGATCGATCTAGACATTTTCTCAGTACTTTTTCACACTTTTTTTTGGCCTACCTTTATTTTTGATCAGGGGTTTGAGCTCATCAGAAGTAAACCATGTGTTTCTTGTTTGTCTTCTGTGTTCTGATGAATGAGTGCCGTTGTGTGTCAAAGTTTAATGTTCTTTGTGATGTGATGTCTGTGGTGAACTCTTCTCCCTAATTAATCTGAATTTGTTTTGCTCTTATGGTAGCTTCTGATCAAGTAACTTACCTACTGTCGAACTGCACGGCTCTGTCTCCTGTCCCTGACGCGCACTAAGCTGAATGACCTGTTTTCCCCCATCTGCATCATTGAATTCAAAGATTATCCTGACTTGGACTGTGAACTGTTTTCAAAGACTGCCATCATACATCGTATTCATTGTTTTTGTCTTGCTCAGATGCTGTTTGGACCTATTTGCAAATTGCCATTATTTGGACAGAATTAATGCTGGTTTTTCTAAATTTTGTAGTATCTTCCTTGTCTAACCCCAACCTCTTATATCTTTATATGATTATGTAATATGCTTTTCTTCACCCATTACCCTTGTCTATGAAAGCTGCCTTGATTACATTACCCACATACTATATCCCACTGATTGCTCTCTTAGAACGAGATATGCCCCAGTATGGTCAAATGTTTTCTTGAATCCCTTATCCCTGGACAATGTTTTATCCACTATTGGGCCTACAGATGCTTTGTCACATGACTGCACTTGCCTAATGTTTCAACAGCCCTTTTTCTTTGCCTTCTTTTCTTTGTTACTATCAGTTTGCTTTTGTATTTCCAGTTTGGTATTCACTTTTTGCATTAACATGTTTATCCTTCTTTGTGCATTATACTTTTGGAATGGCATACTCCCTGTATGCACCACTGACCCGAATTGTAATGCTTGCATCACAGTAACTATAGATGGTACGACTAAAACTTCTACTCTGCTATACGAATTCCCTTATGATTGTGAAGGGACAGTTACATACCGTTCTCATAATTCCACACAATACAGTGTATGTGCATACAACCATTACCTGTTTTGATCCTACTGAAGTCCCTGCCCAACAATGGATACAAGTCCATAAATGAGACACTCCTCAAGATCTAGTTATGACATTTGCCCTTTGACTCTCTACCGAAAGGTCGGTTTCCCTCATTTTTAAGTATATTCCCTACCCGCATTCTGGGATGTGACCTATAGATGTGGTAATGATTTGGCTTGGCCATACACGCTCTTATCCTTTAACTATCAGGTTTTTCTCTGGATTTCTCCTTTTCTTATGTGCATATATATTTCTGCTACATCAGAGTACGTTACATTCATGCTGTTCTATTTGCTGTAAGCTATTTCTAGCATTTTCCCACTCGTCTTACTGTTGGTACCTCTGCATCTCTTTGACTTATTCTTTCTTCTACAGCCTGTACCTATAGTAATTACTTTGCTGGCTTTTTATATTCCAATATCCTATTCCCTTTATACTCTGATTTCTCTGTAACCTTTTTGAACATTTCTTCCTGTAACACTTCCTTTCAGATTTTACCTGGAGTTTGTTTATACCCTCTCACAAATATTTCCTGGTAGTTTTATGGCCTTTGTGCTTATTCTGAGATTGATCTCCTTGTAGAAATTTACCCATTCTGAGGCTTCCTCTCACAAGGATATGCAACTGTACCTACTCCTACCTATGACCAGAACATGCCTTATGTTTTTGTTGTTTTTCCTTCTCCTCCTTGTCCATTTTAATGGATTACCTCTTCATGTTTTCTCTGTACCTTTTAAGAAGGATGTCCAACTGCTCTGCTAGGTTATCCCTATTGATTGTTATATTTGTGACCCCCATGTGTAAAAGCACCGATCCTATCTCATGTAAAGCGCAGTGGATATTGGCCCACTCCATCGTTGCAACAAAGTGCATTCATAGACCTTACACAGTATTACACACTATAGTTATAGGCAATTCTTCTTGTTTATCTCAATCTTTTCTCAACTATACCATGTAAGCTCAAATGGTAAATTCTTATTGGCTCAATATTGTAACCTATTAGGATGGCTCTTGGGGTTATGGAACTCCAATTTATATGTTGAATCGTATTATAAGATTGCAAGCTGTTGTTGAAATAATTACTAATGAAACTGTTAAAGCACTGAGAATATTAGCCACTCAGCAAAAGGGTTTTTGGAATGCTATTTATCAGAATCATCTAGCATTAGATTATATACTAGCTGTAGAAAGAGGATTATCTGGTAAATTTAACCTCAGTAACTGTTGTCTTCAAATAGACGACAAGGGTGAAGTGATTGAGGAAATCACTCGGAACATGATGTCTATAGCACATGTACCGGTGCAAACCTGGAAAGGACTTGATGTCAGTGATCCATTTGGATCCCTTGGCTCATGGTTTTCTAGTTTAGGTTCAGGATTCAAAATTCTAATTGGCTCCATGTGTACAATTGCCTTACTTGGGCTAGTTGTTTGTCTCTGCTTACCATGTCTCTGTATCTGCCTACGAAGATGCCGTGATCAAGTTTCTGCAATGCTGGTAACACAGACTAGCACTCGGATCATGCTTAATCAAGCTGAAACCTTGAACCTGATGCTTTTGGATTCTCATGCTGACACTGCATCATTCCCCACCACCTGTAATGACTATCTGTGAAAAATGAGCATATCGGTACGAAGACGGGTAATGCCTCTCGCCAGTAAGGAGTAGCCTTAACTAGGCTGGGCAGCCTAAGACATGGCGATATGTGACTCAGATAGGTATGAAGGGTTCTTAGCCAATCACCCTTCACAGGGGGATATGTAGAATAGTGCACTGCATATATCCTGCACATATGTAGTTATAGCACTATGAAGCACTGATCACTGAATTTGCCAGAGAATCATCCAGCACAGATGACATCATTCCTGGAAGGATGGAACTAAGTTTGTTATTCTAACTGATAAGAAGAGGCCTGTGGCCTATAGTGAGAGCAAGCTAAAGTACACATGTTAAAATATATATCGATTGGCTATTAAAGGTAAAGGGTGTGGATTATGCAGATGACTGATAATAGCAGACCCCAGACCCTTTATAAGCTGATGCACACGTTAAGAACACTGAGCAGATTTTAAACAGACCTTGTACACCTTTGCTTGTACTAAATTCTTTCTGTATTTTTCTGCTCCTAGAGGAATTATCCGCCTTCCTCTATATAATTACCTGTATTAATAAACCCCTTTCTTTATTACCGTCTGAAGCTGGTATTTATTCTGTAATTAGACACAGGGGACGCTCTTCTTTTAACACCTGTCTTAGATTTCACCAGAACTCCAACTCTGAGCATGCAATGGGACAAAAGCATGATTTGAACATTCTGTTTGGGTTGACTTGTGCAAGGTAACAATCTTACAGGGCTGTTTTCAGAAGAGGCAGGAATCATTTCTAGGATTGTTTTATCATTAGGCTTGCCAGCTGCCTGGTTTGGGACTAGACAGTACAGTTCAGCTACTTTTTATACAATATCCAATTACAATAATAACCAAACAATGTAATCATCAGTTGAGCTATGGCCCACGGGGCAGAAAACTTTCATCGCTACCTGCAAAAAGCTGCCAATTATAGTTTGCATAGCCCCAGTGTCAGTTTTTTGCACCTGTTCCATGACACTTCTCCACATGGCCTGCACAGCCCCAGAAGAACAATATGTGAGAAAGGCATGTGCAGCATCTGTGTTTGCATGGAGCTGGAGCTGCCACCACAGCTGCCTCCTGCGCACCTAGAGGAAACAGGCCATGGTGAGGTTAGGGGACTGCTGTGTTGGGGAATAGTTATGTATTTATTTTTTTTCAGTATTATACTGCAGAACCGGGCTTTTTGGGGTTTCTATTTCAATTTTTGTTTGCACATTTTTTTATGGTTCCTTATTCTGTATTAAGTGAGGGTCTGTCTTTGTTATTCACATAAGCATTTGATTGATTTAAAAGTTTGTATTTTATCTGAAACTAGTATGTACTGTGGGTGATTGTATTTATAATTTCTGTGTAAAAAGGCATTGCAACTTACTGAGAAGAGGTAGTTAATACATTTGAAAATAAAGAAATAAGGTGAGATGTTCTCCCAATATATAGTTTCTGGGTAAGGATTTATAGATCTCGGGAGGTGTTCCCGCCCTCTGCTCCACAGACTCATACAGGGCCATTAAATGGGATGTGAGGTAGGACAACTGATAGTAGGTCCTCCTTTCTTATTAAGCCCAGAGGGGACTCCAGTGCAGGATTGGCCAATTCCAATCATTGACAGCCACATACAGGCCAGGTTTTCAAGATATCCGCAATGAAGAAGCATGAGGTAGATTTGCCTGCACTGCCTCCAGTGCAGGCAAATCTATCTCATGAATATTCATTGTGAGATAGATAGTTGAGACTGGGGAGAGGAAAAATACACACTCACCCTAACAGCAGTCTCCTAACCCCTACCACCCCTGCACCAGTGTTTTGCAATGTAATAATTAAAAATTTCCATAGAACTTCCTGACTAGGGGGGGGGGGGGGTGGAGGGCACCTAAATGCCAGGGGAAGGAACAACTTAATAGTAAGCACCTGACTTCAGGCTATAAGGAAAAGCTTAGCTAGTCGTAGCTTTTCAAGGCTTGTTTCAAAATAATCTGTGCAAAACTTTCCCCAGGCAACATGTCAGGGTTCACTGGGCTCTTGAGTTCTGGAAGCAGTAGTAAACATGAAATGCAGAGCTGCCAATTCCTGCAGGGTGTTTGAAGCAGATCAGGAGTTTGAACGTGCCTCTCAATGCATTGTGACATTTTTAGTTCCTGCTTCTACCAGCGTGTTGAAGGTACTAGAAAACATCAGGGTATGGCCTGTCAGAACCAGGACTGACCTAAAATTTCCTTTCAGGAATTGGGTGGCACAGAAAATTCTCTTTCTCTGCATACATCATACAACTGTAAATATTTCTGATAATAATCCTAAACAATCCCTTTTGAATGGCAGGCAGCAAGTAATTGAAAATTTTGTAATTATAGAAACAAAGTAAATGATGGCAAGTAATGGCCAATTGTCCCATCCAGTCTTCCCAGGAGAAGTTGAATCCTACTCCCCCCCCGGACTAGAACATAGGCACACAGTGCTCCAGCTGTCTTTCTTTCCAAATAATATGCATGCAACATGCTGGATTTTGTGATCTCAAAAAAAAAAAGTCTCTTTACTGATGAATTTATAGCAATGAAAACATTTATAGCAAACTGTCCAAACACTAATCTCTACTTCTGTGCAGACTGGAAAGGATGAGGTTACAGATGAAAATCACAGTGCAATTTATTCACATGACTTTAGCTCACTAAACCGTTGGCAGACAAATCTACAGTCTGGCACAACTTTCTCCACAACCCTCCTCCACTGCAGGAAATGTTGGATGCTCGAAACATGTTGCTGCAGCAACCTGATCCTTACTTATCACTACATGTCTCCCTAAAAGTTATTACTTTCTTTCTAGTTTTCTTAGGACTTAGGACTAGAGAGTATTCTGGCTTCATTTCAGTCTGAGGGCATCTCCCTCATTGAAATCCCAAGGTCAACTCCATTCTCTCTGCCTTATGCATGAGAAAAGTCTTCCTTACTCCCTCAGGATAAGCTCAAAACCTGAAGTGCCTCTACTCTTCAGGGGTTTTGTAAATTCTTCAACCCCCCATCCCCCTCTCAAGGGGAAAGCTTAAAACTAAGCTTTCCTAATTAACAGTTCTGCACTACCACCTGCTGGCAGAATACAAGCACTACGCTTTCAACCTCTGTACTGGAACATTCTCTCTACCTGAGAATAGAATTATCATTTAACAAAACAAATTATTTTTTACTAGGGCAAAAGGGTCCCTACACTAATTTTGATGTTTACACATTATATATATATTTTTTCCTATTTTAGTGCCAATAAATAGTGGTTTTTGCTTCTTTTGTTTTATACAAACAGCCCACATATCATTATCCCCCCCCCAAAAAAAAAAAAAAAAAAATTAAACCCAAAAAACATTCCTGCCCGCAGTGTACATAAAAGTACATGTGAAACCGACTTACATATGTATGTTTACACACATTGAGCCAAGGGCAATTTTAAAAGGGACATTTTTTAGCATAAAGCCAGGTTTTATATGCATAAATAGCTTTAAACATACCTCCTATAACCCTATTATTACTCTTACATATTTTTTGTGAATGAATGTTTTTCCTTTATTATGCAAGTTTCCTAAACTCTTTCTAATTAATATGACCATCCTATAACCATAGAAAGCCAAGCCATGGCTTAACTCTTGCTAACATGACTGGAAAATTTGATTCCATCCAACCCTGCATTTCATTTAGGCAGGGTAGCAAAAATGTAACACTGTTATTTCTGATTAAGTGACAATTAAAAGATAAATCAATTTTATACTACAATAATAGAAACATAACCAGTAAATCAGCCTGGAAATTGATTTTAAATCATATTGTTACCATTACTGTAGAAATCAATTTCCAAACTGGTATCATTCAGATACAAATCTAAGTAGTATGCTGAAATAAAAATTGATTTGAGAATAAGTCTAGTAAAGCAACTAAGTCAGCAGAGAATTTTATTTTTACAAAAATACCTAGCAGAGTATATATTGATAGCTTATTTAATCCTTCATACAATCATAGGAGTAGTCTTTGGTTTATTCTGAAGAAGGTAAAAGGATCCAGGTACTAAGGAGACCAAGTTATACATTTTATTCTGGCTTTAATTTATTGTGCTACCATATACTGTATATACATTAAGGGCCTGATTCGCTAAGCTCATGCCTCATAGACACAGAATGGAAAAACAGTGTTAGTGATTCAGGCCCTAATTATTTGACTAAAGATACAGAATTAATAAAATTAAGGCAAGTTATGAACATTTTGCAAGCCTTTATTTTGTTTTCAAAATAAAAGCCTTAATTCACCTGCATAACCTTTGTGTTGAGGAAGTGGACCCTTTGGGCTGAGGTGGAGTTGGTGCAACCCACAGGGAGGAGCCTTGTAGGTCCCCACCATTGGCAGGTGTAGCTTAGCTGGAGCAACGACCCAACAGCAGCTTCACCAGTACTAGCTCTCATTCCCCTTAGATTGTGCTGGGGCTTACTGGACTTAGGCATGGGCCTCTATCAGAATCAGTATGAGCAGTGGTCAAGGCAGGCAGCAAGCAGCAGAGACTGATGTAAGCTGTGATCAGAGGCAGGCGAAGCTCATACAGAGTCGTGATTCAGGCAGAGGTCTGAGCAGACAGAGTTCAAGCAAGTTGATGAGCAAGCAGAGGTCAAAGCCCTTTAATTGTCACTTAATAATCAGAAATAAAAACAGGACAGACAAAATTCTGAAGACAGACAAGGGGAAGCAGACCACAAAAACAAGAACTCAGGAGAAGACCAGACTTGCGAGGGAACCAGGAACAGGACACAGGAACTCAAATAGACACACAGAATAGGCGCCAGGAGGCAAGGATTAGGAACCAAGAATACTGAGGCAAACCACTACTCCAACAGCGTTGACCTATTGCCGCGGCATCTGAGGAGAACCGGAGGGAGCCTTAAATGCAGAGAGGCTCCTGACATTTATTTATTTATTTATTTATTTATTTATTTAGAGTCTCTTCTATACCGATAGCCATTTGCACATCGTATCGGTTTACATAAAACTGACATCAGAGGGTGCCATAAAACTGACATCATCAGAGGGCGCCACAAGGAACATCCTGCTGTGGGACCTTTAAGAGGCAGTAAGTTTGGTGTACATGAAGGAGCCTGGAGCAGCTGGTGACAGTGTTCCTCAGACCGGTGCATCAGGCCTGTATGGATGCGGCGGCCTGCAGCACTTCCATCCAGGACGTCTGCCCCATCATCGGGGATCCCGCCTGTGGCTCAGAGTTGGAGTTAAGAGCGACTGGTCATGGGTCCATCCCGCGACCAGCCAAACGCAACACTTTGGGCCTCTACTAGGCAAATAGCAACTGACTATGCTATTTTATGACAGTAGATATTCAAGAAAATTCAATATTTGGCAAATATATAGTATATGCTTTTTTGAAATATTCAAAAATGTACTTAGGTCAGTTTCAACCACCCAGGAAAACAATTTTTATGTATGTTTAAATTATAAACCACCATGATTGTTGAAGTGTATGGTAAAGAAAAAATTTTAAGTAAATAAATAAATTAAATTAATAATTACCATTAAAATTATGAATAGTATCTTTGATTGATGCAATATGGAGAGGTCTTTAGTCTATAAAGGGTGGGAGAGAATCTTAATATAAACCCTGTACCTCCAGTTCTCTATGCAACCATAGAAATTCCCCCAACAATGGATGCAAAGCAGAGCTAGGCTGAATCCTCTTATAACTCATCATAGAAAAAAGAAATCAAATTTGGACGTCACCTCAGTAACAGCAACACAACGTCACCTCAGTAACAGCAACACGACATCCCTCGAATGCCAGTAACATAAAACACTGAAAAAAGAGACTCAGAACCTAAATAGAAAGTCTGCTATATCATGACAGCATTAACTCCAAGTCATCAAACAGCAACAACCCCATTTATGAAAAGGCAACAATGCAAATGTGACTGCTGAGCTGATAGACCCAGGTAAAGTACCCAGGAACCAGAGCCATGTTATGGCTACAACATGAGCTAAATGCTGTTTAATGTGTGATACATGCTGAATATCGCACAATATATCCATATGACGGCAATATCACACGATATCACGCAATGTTGGGGGCCTGAAACTCGACCCTATTACAATGATCTGCTTTGCATGACATATGCATTCATGAATTTGTCAAATTCATGCAAATCAGCTTATGCATACCAAATCGTATGAAAATCAAATAAAACAGCTGACTTAGAAAAAATTCTGTTCCAGCCTCCCTCCGTTCCAGCCTCCCTCCGTTCCAGCGTCCTTCTGTCTCCTTGTCTCCCCAGGTAGCACCTTTCGGACTGTCATCTCAGTACTGACCTTGGCTTCCCTTTGACTACGTTGATCGCCTCCTACCTCTGACTTTCTGCCTGTTCTATGACCACGTCTGCACGCTGCCTGGAACCGACCTCTGCCTGATTACCGACCACGTCTGCACGCTGCCTGGAACCGACCTCTGCCTGATTACCGACCACGTCTGCATGCTGCCTGGAACTGACCTCTGCCTGATTACCGACCACGTCTGCATGCTGCCTGGAACTGACCTCTGCCTGATTACCGACCACGTCTGCACGCTGCCTGGAACCGACCTCTGCCTGATTACCGACCACGTCTGCATGCTGCCTGGAACCGACCTCTGCCTGAACTTGACCACGTCTGACTGTTTCCTGGAACTTGACCTTTGCTTTGGCTGACTACCCACGGACTGACTACTGGTAACTGACCCCTGCTTTGCCTGACTATCTATGGAATGATTACTGGCTCTGACCCTTGCATTGGCTGACTATGCTTCCTTGAATCTGGCCTTGATCTTTGCCATACATTCAAAGACTCTCTTCTGGCCTTCTCAGGCACCAGGACTTCTGGCCTGAGTATCGACCGCGCACCCTTGATCGTGGTGAGCACACCCCTGAACTTCCTATCAAGGAGACCCTGCAAGGCCCACCTAAGACTAGGCGGCCTGGGTACCCAGGGCTCAACCTGAGGGAACCCCAGGTTGCTATTGGCGAAGCTCCAGATAGCCTCTGTCTCCTTTTGTGCTCCGCCTCCTGGTGGCAGGTGCTCTCTGGGTCCAACCAGGGAGCCTACCAATCCTGCACTAGGCCAAGGATCCACCTCCTGGCGCAACAATTACCATTCCTCAGAAAACATAAAACAATAAAATCAAGAAATAATCATTAATAGTAAAAAGCATTCCAATAAAAAGTGCATATTTCAAAACAGCTGACCAATAGAATAATATCCAATAATTAAAAATTAATTTATATATTTTTAAAAATTTCCCAAACACCAATAAAATATTTCAATACAACAGACACATCAAATACACAATAAGTAAAACTAATAAGGATTTTTAAAAATGTCTTGCTCTCCATATCTGGGAACTAGTGGTTTCCACTCACTCTGACCCTGAGATTGGTGTGAGTATATGGGTGTGTGTGTGGGGGGGGGGGGGGAGTGTGTGGGTGTGTGGTTGGGAGTGTCTGTTGGGGCATGCCAAAATTTTCTCAGCTCTCTCTAACACACATACATGGGCTCATTCTCTCATACACACACATGCAGAACCTCTTTCTCTCACGCACACACATGCACAACCTCTCTCACTCCCCCTCCCCATACTCACATGCTATCTTTCTCTCTCTCTCGTGTATATGTACATAAACAGGCTCTTACACCAGCCTCCCCCCAACCCACCAATGTCCCCTCTCTGTTTCTGCCTCCCCCCAAGCAGTACCAGTACCCCTCTCTCTGTCTCCCCATTCCCTTCCAAGCCAGCCTTCCCCATGCACTTCCCCATCACCCTGTTTATTCCTGCCTCCACTCTTCCTCATGCTACCAAGAGCATTCCATTCTCTCTCCCATGGAAAATAGGCCAACACTAACATCCCTCCCATCGCTGTCCTCCAGACACCTCCAGCCTCGCTGCCCTCTCCTCCTGCTGACACTACAGCCCAGGATCAAGCTACCCTCTTTCCCGAAGCCTTTTCCTACCAGGTGCCCAGCTGCACTGCAGTGCTATGTGAACCAGTCTCCTCTAAAGCCACCACCGTGGTAGAGCCTCCCCTTCCATGTGCTCATTGCTGGATCGGCTGGCCCCGGGGTCCTTCTTCATGATAGCAGCATGCCACAGCCATTCCCTGCTTTGTTTCCTGCCCTGCCTCTGTTCAGTACATGCTTAACACTGTGCCTGTGTGGCTGCAAGTGTCTAAGCACAACGACACAGGAAGAGCAGATAGTGTTGGGAGAAAGCAGGAAGTTAAGTTGTGGCAGATGGCAACTGTGGTGCGAAACTAAGTCCCCAGTGTGGCCAGTGGTGGTGGTGCCGATACAGCAGCGCCCTTTAGGTCTGGCACCTATGTCCATGGCCATACTGGCCATAGGCTAGCTACAGCACTGTCTCTCTTTCTTTAGCTGCCAGCAGGTTGAGCTCTGCCAGCAGCCTTTCTCCTTTTACAGATCCTGGTAGGTTGAGCTCTGCCAGTGGCCCGATGGCCTCTCCTGCTGCCACTGGCCCAGTGCCCCCCCCCCCCCCCCGGTATGTCGCCCCGTGTAAATGCACAGTATGCACACCTGGTTGTGCTGGGCCTGCATCCAGACAGCAATGTCAGACAAGCAGGCCAAGATCTGGGACTGGATTTCTGGTAAAATTTCTGATATAGAAAGGTATATCTGTGAGTCATCAGCAAAACAAATGGTATTGAAAGCCATAAGAGGAATTCAGAGCACCATCAAAATTAGTATATAGTGAGAAGAGAAGAGGGTCCAGGACAGAACCCTGAAGCATACCAATTGATAATGGAATGGCAGTAGAGGAGGAACCACCAGAGGAAATGCTAAAAGCATGATGGAAGAGGTAAGAAAAGAACCAAGATAGAACAGAGTCCTGAAATCCAAGTGAGTACAGAGTTTCAAGGAGTAGATGGTGATCAACAGTGTCAAAAGCAGCAGATAGGTTAAGAAGGATAAGAGCAGAGTAAAGACCTTTGACTTTAGCCATAAACAGGTCATTGGAAACTTTGCCAAGGGTTGTTTCAGTTGAATATAGAGGGTGAAAACTAAACTGGAGTGGATCAAGAATGGATTGAGATGCAAGAGAGTAGAGATAGCAGTGGTGAACAGCACACTCAAGTAGTTTGAAGGCACAAAGGAAATGAGATGATAGTTGACAGGACAAGTAGGATCCAGTGAGGTTCAACGAGTGATATTATTACAGCACATTTGAAAGCAGCAGAAACAGTAGCAGTGAAGAGTAAATCCTTTAATTTGGTTACATAAGCTGAACACAATAGGAATATGTATTCAAGTGAAATAAATGTGATTTAGCCTCTAGATTAGGCCTCTAGTTAGGCTACTCCCCAATTTGGTCTTTGCAGCTCTGTTTAACATTTGATGTAAGCAAGTTCACACAGCATGATTATAGTTTGTTTCTCCCTCAAGATTGCAGTTCCTGAAGATTTGTTTTATATTTATTTATTTAGTTATTTGTTTGTTAGGCTTTTATATACCGTTGTTTAGACTAGCCGTCACAACGGTTTACAAACATTTCAAAACCATACACATATTCCAATAAAATATATAAAAACAATAATACAAATAATAAGACAGTATTATATATATATGTCGATTCTGCTGTCTGCCATGCCAGTTAGGATGTTGATTTTATTCTGTGTATGAAATCATGTTCCCCACCCTGAACTTTGGAGGATGTGGGTTAAAAAATAAAAATAAAAATGTTAGCTTCATTCATTCATTTATGTTTTCCTTTGAAAAATGCTGCATTGAGAAAGCTGCAATGAGATTGGTAACTATAGCAAACAACCATTGCCTTTGTGAAGTAGCAGCCAGCCAGAGCCAAGATGGGAGAAGAAGGCTAGTAGACAGGATGGAGGTCCACTTAGGTGAATCATTTTTGTAACTAGTCTATAGATAGCATCTGGATGAAGTGACACTGATGTTTTCCCTCTGAAAGGTATGAGTATGTATAAAGAAACTCCATTTTCTCTGTTGCATTTTGCAGTAGGGATGTGAATCGTTTTAGGACGATTAAAATTATCGTCCGATAATTGTAATATCGTCTTAAACCGTTATGGAACACAATACAATACAGATTCTAACGATTTATCGTTATAAATCGTTAGAATCGTGAGCCGGTACATTAAAACCCCCTAAAACCCACCCCCGACCCTTTAAATTAAATCCCCCACCCTCCCGAACCCCCCCCCAAATAACTTAAATAACCTGCGGGTCCAGCGGCGGTCCGGAACGGCAGCGGTCCGGAACGGGCTCCTGCTCCTGCATCTTGTCGTCTTCAGCCGGCGCCATTTTCCAAAATGGCGCCGAAAATGGCGGCGGCCATAGACGAAAAAGATTGGACGGCAGGAGGTCCTTCCGGACCCCTGCTGGACTTTTGGCAAGTCTTGTGGGGGTCAGGAGGCCCCCCACAAGCTGGCCAAAAGTTCCTGGAGGTCCAGCGGGGGTCAGGGAGCGATTTCCCGCCGCGAATCGTTTTCGTACGGAAAATGGCGCCGGCAGGAGATCGACTGCAGGAGGTCGTTCAGCGAGGGTTCCGGCGCCTCGCTGAACGACCTCCTGCAGTCGATCTCCTGCCGGCGCCATTTTCCGTACGGAAAATGGCGCCGGCCATACGCGTATGGCCGGCGCCATTTTCCGTACGAAAATGATTCGTGGCGGGAAATCGCTCCCTGACCCCCGCTGGACCTCCAGGAACTTTTGGCCAGCTTGTGGGAGGCCTCCTGACCCCCACGAGACTTGCCAAAAGTCCAGCGGGGGTCCGGAAGGACCTCCTGCCGTCCAATCTTTTTCGTCTATGGCCGCCGCCATTTTCGGCGCCATTTTGGAAAATGGCGCCGGCTGAAGACGACAAGATGCAGGAGCAGGAGCCCGTTCCGGACCGCTGCCGTTCCGGACCGCCGCTGGACCCGCAGGTTATTTAAGTTATTTGGGGGGGGGTTCGGGAGGGTGGGGGATTTAATTTAAAGGGTCGGGGGTGGGTTTTAGGGGGTTTTAGTGTGCCGGTTTTTCGATTTTTCGATTTTTCGATTTTTAACGATTTTTAACGATTTTTCACGATATTTTACCCCCCCAAACGGCAACAATACGATTCCCTCCCCCTCCCAGCCGAAATCGATCGTTAAGACGATCGAGGACACGATTCACATCCCTATTTTGCAGAGAAAACTTTTCTTTTTAGAAGCTCACTTAGAGTCAAAGAAAAGTTGTAAAAAAGGAGACAGAAGAATTTTAGTATTGGCAAAGGGCTTTTTCTGAAAGTTATTGCTGTAGCCACAGTGGTTTCACTGTGACAGAGACACAGAAGCACTGCTTTCTGTTTGTTCACTGGGGCAGGGTAGTAGACTGGAGGAGATGCAGAAACAGTGAACAATGATTTTTTTTTGTCTATCTGTCTTACTCTGCATGATCGACTGCACTGGTTATCTGCAGACAGAGTTCAATGAAGAGAAAAGCAGCCTTGTCAGCCTTCTTTGGTAATTATGTTGCTGACAGTTATATTTGTGTGTGTGTGTGTATGTATATGTAAGAGACATTTTTTTGTATAAAATGTGATGGATAGTCCTAAAAAGACATAGATAAGTTTGTGCCACCAGCAAGCTGCTAGCTCTACTTGGAAATTTGCAGTACTTGCTTAGCACTGAAATGAATTCAGTCTGTCAACTTGATTGTACACTCAGTCAGTAGTAGAGTGGAAGTGGTGAGTGCTGGTACAATATTAATAAAATATATTGTGACATCAAACTTCCAATATCCACTTCCAATTCCATCATGCCACTGCAAAAAAAGGGGGAAGGAGGGTATTACAGGAGCAGAGAATTGGGTATTATTGTACAGCTAGCCTATCTTGTCAGAATTACAAGTAGAAATGAGAAAGATGGGAGTCCTGCCCTTAAATTTAAAAAACACTTTTTTAGTTGTAGAAAGTCAGGCTCCACCTTAAACAGAGTGAAACCAGGCAGCTGGTACTAACCTTTAGAAAGCAGATATAGCAGGGTTTAAACTAGAACAAAGGGGAAAGCTGACATTTGCTCAGCAGCACAATTTTCAGAAGGAGGCATCATCAAAAGATACTAATGAAACAGGAGTGTTAGGGCATCCCAAAAGAGAGGTTCTAATTAAAACAAAAGTAATCTATGTGCCAATAACTAATCACTTGAGTTAAAAGATTCCAAATTACCTATGTCAACTGATAATCACGATGTTAAAAAAAACAAAAATTGTACTTTGAAATATGTCAATGCCACTGTCACATAAAACTTGTTTTGGGAAGTCTTTAAATAATTCTTAAGTGAATAAAATTGTTTTGGTAAGGTATTTCTCAGTTTGATAGCTGTTTCAGGGTACATTAATCAGCATTTGAAAACTGTGCTGTTTTTCCCTCTCTTCTCATGACCACCATCAATGTTTGGGGGAAAATAGGGCTATTAAAGAAGTTAGGTGCCTGTTTCTAATGGGGCCCTCAGGGTCTACTTTGGGTCTTCAAAAGTGCAGTGGCCAGCTCAGGGGGTTACCCTGTCATGTCCCCTATATTTGTTTTACCTCATTTATGGGATTTTAAGGAGTTTTATACACTTTTAGATTCAGTTCGGGCAAAGTTCACTCATGGCTTTGAAATCAAGGGTTTCAGTATAGTCCCCACACCCAAGAACAACTTTTATTTTTAAATTTTGCCGCTGATTTTTGTTTTTATTAACCTTTTAAAATTTCTCGGATCTTTCCAAAACTGGAAGAGCACTGCAAGGTCTCTTCTGGGTCATATCCTAGCTTAACACCAGAGCTAGGGACTTTCCCCAGGGTCCCTGATGTTCAAAATTTCTCCTGGAGGCAGTGGCAGATTCCCCAAAGTTGCTACTATAAGACTGACAGCACTGGGGCATCTTCCTGGTTTTTTTTTTTACCATGATATTCATAGCCTTTAGTCCTACCTCTCTGTCATTCAAATTTAATGTGGATAAGTGCAAGGTGATGCATATAGGGGAAATTACCCATGCTATAGTTACACAATGTTAGGTTCCATATTAGGTGCTACCACCCAAGAAAGAGATCTAGGCAACATAGTGGATAACACATTGGAATTGTCTGTTCAGTGTGCTGCGGCAGTCAAAAAAGCAAACAGAATGTTGGTAATTATTAGAAAGGGAATGGTGAATAAAACGGAACATGTCATAATGCCTCTGTATCACTCCATGGTGAGACCGCACCTTGAATACTGTGTACAATTCTGGTCGCCGCATCTCAAAAAAGATATAATTATGATGGAGTAGGTACAGAGAAGGGTGACCAAAATGATAAGCGGAATGGAATAGCTCCCCTATGAGGAAAGACTAAAGAGGTTAGGACTTTTCGGCTTGGAGAAGAGATGACTGAGGGGGGATATGATAGAGATGTTTAAAATCATGAGAGGTCTAGAACGGGTAGATGTGAACTGGTTATTTACTCTTTCGGATAATAGAAAGACTAGGGGGCACTCCATGAAGTTAGCATGTGGCATATTTAAAACTAATCGGAAAAAGTTCTTTTTCAATCAATGCACAATTAAACTCTGGAATTTGTTGCCAGAGGATGTGGTTAGTGCAGTTAGTGTAGCTGTGTTTAAAAAAGGATTGGATAAGTTCTTGGAGGAGAAGTCCATTACCTACTATTAATTAAATTGACTTAGAAAATAGCCACTGCTATTACCAGCAACAGTAACATGAAATGGACTTAGTTTTTGGGTACTTGCCAGGTTCCAACAGTGGCCTGGATTGGCCACTGTTGGAAACAGGATGTTGGGCTTGATGGACCCTTGGTCTGACCCAGTATGGCATGTTCTTATGTTCTTATTTTTGAAAGTTATCTCCCCTATTTTTTTTAAATTGAATTTTTGCTAAGAGAAATACAGATTACAGTTTATGACTTTATTTTTATTTTTTGGGAATGAGGTTTGTATGATGAAGGACGAATTAGAAGACTCTGGCATTTCTATGGTTACAGGTAAAAGGATATATAATCCACTTTTTTTTCATCCTGTTATGCATAGTCCAGTTATCTTGAATACTAGAATATCTTCTGAGAATCCCTTATAACCCAACTGTATGAGTTCAGAAGGTTACAGAATTTTCAGATAGCTTTGTCAAAGCTTGCTCTGTGAGAAACAAGGATGCCTATTTATGTAGTTTATTATTAGAGTGTAATTTAGCTATCTTATTTATTACTAAGCCTTGGCACTCAGAGATTGACCTGTTTATTCTAAACCAGTTTTATCCATCCTACTGGTTGTGTGTTTAAACTGGATATTGCCTCTGCTTGTTCTCTATAGCAGTATTTATTGGTTATTGGTGATTTTAATATCTATGCTGACGCTCTTTCTGGCCCTAGGGAAGATACTTTAATGCTATGTCCATAATAGGGTTGACTCAATTTATTAATTTTCCAGCACATAAAACTGTCCATACTCATGATCTATTTTTTCTCCCTGATTTATTTGACTGGACTAATTCAGTTTAAACTCTAAGTTTTATAGATTGGACAGACCATGTTACTATTTTATTTTAATTAGTTGTTTTTATTTGAGTTGCTACTACTGTTTCATTGTCTTCTGTTAAACAATATCGTGAGTTGCTGATTGGCAAAACGTTTGGCTCTTATTGGACAAAAGAACAGATTTTTGTAGACACCACTTGTTCTACGTTTGTTGAGACTTTTACTGATAACTTAGCTTTAAACCTTAATAAAATTGCCCCACTGAAGATAACTATATCTCGTCAATGTGCTGATTCTGGGCCTTGGGATTCATTCTCTATTTAGTTACTGAGAAAGGAAACCTGGCAGTTAGAACAGGAATGGATAAAAACCAGAGATCCTCTGGCCAATCTAATTATATCTTGGCTATACTAAAGTATTTAATACAACTAAGAATGATTATTATACTTTGGGCTCGATTTTCAAAGGGTTACGCGCTCCGGGCCTATTTTCAAAAAACCCGGCGAAGCGGGTAAAGCCCCGGGACGCGTGTAAGTCCCGGGGCTTTACTAAAGGGGCAGTCCGGGGGCAGGGTGGGGGGGCGGGGTTAGAGGCCTTTGACACAGCAGCCATTTGGTGCTGTGCTGGGGAGTGGGTGCCGGCAGTTGGCCGGCGCATGCAACTTACTTCAGCCCCTGGGCTGAAGTAAGTTTTAAAACAAAAGAAAGAAGAAAAAGGTAGGGGGGAAAGGGCGGGGGAGGTAGAGGAAGGGAAGGTGGGTGGGGGGGGGGGGTAGGGAAGTTCCCTCCGAGGCCGTACATGTGTGCCGAGTAGCGCGCACACATTTACACACGCCCGTGCACATCTTTTAAAATCTACCCCTTTATGTATTAGAGATTCTTTGAATAAACCCTTTGAGCTATTTCCTGTTGACAAATTGGTAAAAAAAAACAAAAAACAACCCAGATTATAGTGTTTATGAGAAGGTTTTAGATGATGATGTATTTGCTGATTATATTAAGAATAAAATTATCACATTACAAGCTTCTCTTCAACTGAGTTCTGATATTAGTTTAATAGATGTTTCTGTAAGTGCTGTTCCTGTAGTTTCAACTTGTTGGCAGGTGTTGTATGGGGTATTTTGTTCTGAAGTGCTTAAGCTACTTTCTCAGGTAAGCTCACTTTTGTCCACTAGATTCCTGCCCTTCCTGGATTATTAGATCTTCTAACAGTTACTCGCTCCCATATTGACTATCTTTATTAACATTTCATTGGTTGAAGGTGTAGTACCATATTTATAGAAGAATGCAGTTGTTAGACCTATTCTTAAGAAGTGTACCCTTGATGCCACACTGAACCAGCTAGTAATAGTCCATCTCCAATCTGATTACTTGAACAAGTTATTAGAAAAATGCATGCTGAAGCAACTTACTGAGTTTTTGGATGCTAACAACTTGTTGGATAGGTTTTAGAGTGGTTTTCAAAGAGGTTATGGTACTAAAACTTTGTTCATTGCTTTGCAGAATACTATATTGAGGGAACTGAATGTGGATCATTCAGGTTTCCCTATTTTGATTGATATTTCCTCAGCTTTTGATACATTGTTACATATTTTTCTACTTTTAAGTTTATCTTAACTGGAGATTAAAGGATAAAGGGCCTTGTTTTCCAAGGAGTTACCGCATGCAATAATTCTGCAAACTGTGCTAACAGCAGTTAACGTGGTTTGTGAATGCAAATTTTTAATTTTGTATTCAGGGGGCAGAGCAAATGTAAAGCAGGGAGGATTTATTGTGTGCTGTGAAACAGCTGCACTGTTAGTGTAGCTCCTAACTTGGCCAATAACTACACCTCTTTCATTTGTGTTATGTTGTGTGATTGCATCTGCTACAGGCTGGTAAGAGTTTATTGTGGTTCATGATGTCTCCTGACAGCAGGCTTGGGGAAAGAGAGAGAGTGTGTGAGTGTGAGCGTGAGTGTGAGAGAGAGAGCCTTGCCATAGTGTCTCCTCCCTAGACAGGTATTTGTATCCCTATGGGAGGCCCACCTAGTAACTTGAGGTGAGGTTTAAGTATTAGTGTAGGGGGTTAGGGACCACTTTCACATTCAACGTGAGAAGTACAAACAGAACAGTGGTCTCTTGTGAAGATTTGATGACCTACGGAGTGAGGAAACTCACTCCAAGATGAGATTTGTGCAATGTTCTCTCCACCTAGCTTGTTGTTACCCAGGTAGAGAGTCCATCAAGCTAGGTGGAGAGAACATTGCACAAATCTCATCTTGGAGTGAGTTTCCTCACTCCGTAGGTCATCAAATCTTTACAAGAGACCACTGTTCTGTTCGTACGTCTCACGTTGAATGTGAAAGTGGCCCCTAACCCCCTACACTAATACTTAAACCTCACCTCAAGTTACTAGGTGGGCCTCCCATAGGGATACAAATACCTGTCTAGGGAGGAGGCACTATGGCAAGGTGCTCTCTCTCTCTCTTTTTCTCTCTCTCTCAAGCCTGCTGTCAGGAGATCCCAGCAATGTAGCCCAAATTGGGCTAATAGTACAACCTGTGATAACAGCCTTTCACATAGGTGATAGTGCAACTCACAATACACATGCTTATTAGCATAAGGTACACCCCTTTTTGGTATTGCATGCAATATTGGAAAATGAGGCCCAAGTTTGTTGATGGTTACAAGCATTATCAACATTAGATTTCAGCAAGTGAGGATAGATGACTATCTCCTGATGGTATTAGATGCATTCAGGAGTACCACAGGGTTTGTCTCTTTCATCAGTGCTTTTTAATATGATGCAACCAAGAGGTAGGTTGCTTTCTTCACTTGATGTACACTATTATAAATATACACTGAGGACATTTATTTTTTTATTCCAGTTGGGTCAGACTACAAAGTGTCTTTGAGGAAATTTACACTTCTATGGATGCAATTATGAGCTGGTGAATCAGTAAAAAACTTGTCCTAAATCTTTGTAAAATGGAAATATGTTGGATAATCATGGACAGTTTTCTCCAAAATCTACAACCATTGGGAATAATTGACAGGTCTATCCTGTACTTGATTTAGGGGTGCTTATTGATTCGAGATTTTTTATAGTTTCATAAATTAAGTCTGTTTTAAAATCTGAATACTTCAACTTGAGACTATTGCACCTATTAAAACACATTTTGCTGAAGGAGGATTTTTGTTCTCATTCCAAGTTTTGTAGTGTTTTTGCTAGGCTATTGCATTGCAATGAATGCCTAATTATTCCATCCAGGCTTTGCAATTAGTCCAAAATTCAGCAGCTCATCTTCTTACTGGCTGTTTGTTGCTGAGAGAATAGTATTTAAGATTACAATGATTGTATTGTAAGATTTATGAAATGGTGAACCCAGATTCCTGCCAGATGTACTGCAATGGCATACTGTATTTCCTCGAGGAATCTCCATTCAGTGGATAGTCTTTTGCTTGATGTTCCATCATTTCAGTTGTTCTGGTTGCGGGAAAGTTGTAATTGTGTTTTCTCTGTAATCAGACCAACTCTTTGGAATCCTTTACATTTTCAGTTCAGTAAAATACAAGTCTCTGTCTTTTCATAAGCAACTTAAGATTTATTATTTTATATAGGCCTTTGGATTTTACTCTTATTAACCTTCTGATTGGGATAGTGTTTATTGTGGGATGAGAGACTTCATGGGAAACATTTTTGTTTCTTTAATTCATGAACATCTGATTTTATGATTGATGTTTCGATGTATGCTACTTTTATGTGCATAGAATCATTGTGTTAATCACTTTGAACTGATATACTTGAGGAAAGTGGTATAAGAAAAAAAAAAACCTTTTAAATAAATAAAATAAAACAAAACATGCTGGAGAGCAGTCCTAAAGCTGGCTGAATAAGGTTATTTGGCTAACTAGGACTTTATCAGGATATATTCAGCAGAACAACCTGACTGGGAGCACACCACTGAATATCCATGACAATGAATACTGCTATTGTTAGCTGACTAAACTGTCCACTCACTATGCTGCAGAATATTGACATATATAAGTCTTTATTCACAACTATCCATGGGCTTTGCAAAGGGACAATCCTTAGCAAGAGGCCACAAAAAAAGACCCCTTCTAGAACCCAGTAAACATGCATTGTGTCTCGATTCAGACCTCTCATCTCCTGGTCCAGTCTGCCCCCAGGCTATAGGGCCCGCTGGGATAGATATCCGTTACCACTCATCCTGGAGCTTCTGGACCGATTGCAGGGAGATAAGCTCTTTACTAGATTTAAGAGGAGCATATAACTTAGTACAAATTAGACCTGGTGACGAATGGAAAACCGCTTTCAACACATGGGATGGGCATGCAATACGAATACCTTGTAATGCCCTTTGGGTTGTATAATGCCCCAGAGGTTTTTCAAAACCTCATGAATGAAGTACTTAGGGACATGCTTCAGTCTTCAGTATTTGTGTACCTGAATGACGTACTCATATACTCTAAGGACCTTTCCACTCACAGGCGAGATGTGCGTAAGGTACTACAATGCCTCCGAGAAAATCGCCTCTTTGCTAAAGCTGAGAAATATCTTTTTGAGCAAGAATCCCTGCCATTTCTAGGCTACATATTATCCTCAACTGGATTCCACATGAACTTCGAGAAGGTCTCGGCTATCCAAGACTGGCCACAGCCTACAGGAATTAAGGCTTTGCAATGCTTCCTCGGCTTTGCGAACTTTTATCGCCATTATAAACCTCATTACTCCTCTAAGGAAGTGCCACTTGCTGCCTTAACAAGAAAGGGAGCTAATGCCAGGGACTGGTCACCAGAGGCTATCCAAGCCTTTGAAGGCTTGAAGCAAGCCTTTCTTCTCGATGAGTGTCTCCGATATCCTGATCCTTCATGACCCTTCATAGTGGAGGTAGATGCCTCTGACTTGGCGGTGGGTGCAGTCCTTAGTCAAACTTCCAATACGGGCACTCTCCTTCCTTGCTCCTATTTCTCATGGAAGTTCTCTCCCACAGAGAGAAATTATGGCATAGGAGATAAGGAGCTCTTAGCCATCAAGATGGCCTTCGAGGAATGGCGACAGTGGCTGGAGGTGGCTCAACACCCCACAGAGGTATACATCGGCCACAAAAATTTGGAATAACTGTGCAAAGCCCAACGCTGGAATCCTCAACAAGCATGCTGGTCACTGTTCTTCAACCGCTTTGATTTTACACTACAATATCGCCCGGCATCTAAGAATATTAGAGCTGATGCTCTATCCCAGACTACAGAGCTCGAAGATGCACCGACAATCCCACAGTGCATTCTAGATCCAGCTAAGGTCCTGCTGACCGTTACTGACATTGTTCCTGCAGGCAAGACAGTCGTTCCTCTGTGCCATCGCAGGAAAGTGCTAGCATGGGCACATGACTCCTTAATGGCTGGGCACCCTGGAAGATCCAGAACACAAGAACTCCTTACTCACCACTATTGGTGGCCACAAGTCTCTCAGGACGTCCAGGCATATGTCAGTTCCTGCCCCACGTGCGCCCGGCAAAAACTATTACCCAGTCGTCTATTACAGCCCTTACCTATTCCATCGGAGCCATGGACCCATATTTCTACAGACTTTGTAGTAGATCTGCCTCTATCAGAGGGAAAGAGAGTCATCTGGGTCACAGTGGATAGGTTCTCGAAGGTGGCACACTTTGTGCCTCTCTCCAAGCTCCCCTCGGCACCAGAACTTGCCAAACTCTTCACGCAACATATCTTTCACCTGCATGGCCTCCCACAGCATATTGCCTCAGACAGAGGACCACAGTTCACATCAAAGTATTGGAGAGCACTCTGCAAAATGTTTGGGGTCCACCTAGACTTTACTTCAGCCTTCCACCCACAAGACAATGGCCAAGCTGAGCGAACCAACCACTCATTGAAGACGTTCCTTTGTATCTTTGTGGATGAGAGACAAGATGACTGGGTAGCCCTGTTACCGTGGGCTGAATTTTCCTACAATCATCATGTATATTTTGCAACTAAAGTTTCATCTTTTCAAGTGGTGTTTGGGAAGCAACCTAAACCGCCCTTGCCTCTTCCATTGACAGTACCATCGCCAGCAGTCTAGCTTTCTGCCCGACAACTCCATTCCCTCTGGGAGTCCATGCAAAGCAACTTGCTACGAGCGGCGGAGGTTGCTATAAAGGATACTGATAGGTGTCATCGCAAGGCTCCACTCTTTAACCTCGGTGAGCGGGTTTGGCTAAGTACGCGCTACATCTGTCTTTGCAGCCCATCTATGCCCTTAGCTCTTAAGTACATTGGACCTTTTGTGATCACTGATAGACTGGGTCCAGTATCCTACCGCCTGCGTCTGCCTGCTAGTCTGCGAATACACAATGTTTTCCATGTCTTGCTGCTCAAACCAGGGATTCTTTCAAGTTTTCACCCTCTTCTACCAAAGACTCCAGAGGTGGTTGCTGATGAAGAACCCACCTATCAAGTGCACGAGGTCCTTGACGTTCGATTCTATCATCACAGATGGGAATACTTGATCTCGTGGGAAGGGTTAAGACCTGAGGAAAACATCTGGGAGCCTGCCTCCAACATTCTTGATAAGTCTCTACTACTCCAATTTCATCAAGAACATCCCACTAAGCCTAAACCCCCGGGAAGGAGGTGTAGAGGGGGGTACTGTTGGGAAACCTGGCTGCAGGCAGCCGCGACTGGGCCCCCTCCTTACTTACCCACGGAAGCAGGGGCTTCTGGCCGGCTCTTCCCTGCCCTTTCTTTCTGCGGTGAGGCTCCCCGGCAGCGTTCCCTCACCACGAGGGAGACACCGCCAAACAGGGTGGGGCACTCCACCCCTGGGCACGTGCACGCCCAATGACGCTGAATTTAAAGGGGCTATATATAGGCCACTGCAGGCTTTCCTGCTTTGCCTTTGCAATAGGTCTGACTCTCACGAGTTGCTAGTTGCAATTTTTTCCTGCCCCACTCCTGTGTTCCAACTCCTGCTCCGCTCCTGTTCTTCAGTTCCCTTCTCAGCTTGACTCTCTAGTCCTGATCCTTGGCTTATCTCCTGGTGTTCCTGGTCTGCTGCCCGTCCTGATCCTCGTCTCATCTCTGGTATTCGCCAGCCTGCTGCCTGCCTCGACCTCTGGTTTGGCTCCACGTCTTGCTTCTCTGCCACCTGCTATGACCAATGGACTGTCCTTGTAACTTATTCTTCACCTCCTTCCTCGACTCGGACCTCTCATCTCCTGGTCCAGTCTGCCTCCCGGCTATAGGTCTCGCTGCAGGCCTGCCTTCAGTGGATTCTCCTTAAGACCTTAGCCGACCCAAGGGTCCACATCTACAACACATTATGCAATGACGGTCCCCATCCTTATCCCACCTTGAACTGTGCACATTGCCTCTACACTATCCCTAGCCCTGTCTGGCCTGAGGAACAGAAGCTGGCCTCAGAAATAAAACTCAGGCCTTCTGCATGTTAGTATGCAGCATTATAAGTGAATCACTGAGCCAGTAGATCAAATTCATGCTCATTCAGTGTATTTGTTTAATAAATAAAAACTAATATGTATTATAGTTTATCTGCTGTTATTGAGTACATGCATATTATTGACAGTGCTTGAGATAAACAATAATATAGGTTCCCAGAAGAGCTATCTGCATGTTGTTACTCCCTGGAAATAGGTGATGGTTTCAGTGGATGAGTTGTGTTTGAATTAATGAAAGGTATATTTTTTTTCTAGGGAGCTACAGACGTGCAAATGCATATTTATAAAATAATATTTTCTACAAATTGTAATATATTCTTCTATAATCTGATTTTTCACTGATTGGGAATATTGTGACAATTATCATAGAAATTTTGAACATCATGTCAAAATATGTGTATTACTACATAAATTTGTGTGTGTGTATTTTATTAGAGATATCAACATTTAATCATTCTGAAAAACCTTCAGTTCATTTTCATATGACACATATCAAACAAACCTCTGGTATATATTATATATCTGCTATTCCTCAAAAATAAACTAAATAAATTAAGCCTCCAGACATTCCAGCAACCCTTGGATTCCAATGTGAATTACTCAGCAATAAGCTACCCCAAGGGAGAAATGTATTCAAGGAGTGGATAACCTACTCTACTTCCTTTGTCATAGAACTAGCTAACTTGCAGACAACTTATGACTTCACAACTTTCTACTTCTACTTTTATTTATCCTCTTTCTATGTACCATACAATGTTATTTACATCATTCTCTACTTTAAGCTATTTTTATTAGTTTCTAGCATTGTTTGTAACTCTGTCATCTTCCATGTAGTTGTGCAAATATGAGATTATATTTAGCCCCAAATCCTTTATAAAAAGAACATTTTGTTTTCTTGCTTTCCTCTTTCATTTATATATAGCATGCCACTTGCCAGTAATTCAGGAAGCCCCAGAGGAAAGTGTGGGGATGATCTGAGAACCAAAAGGCTTGCTGAGGGCATGAATATTGAAAGCAACATTAATCATCATTGTCATCATCGTCATCAAGTCCCATCTTTGACAGCTGGCAAGTATAGTGCACCATTTCTCTTTAGTATGTGTTCCTTTTTATATCACCCATTCTTCCAGATCGTCATCATTTTTTCATGCAATTGCTCCAGACTGCTTTCCATTGTACTCTCTCTGTTTTGCCCTCTAGCATGTCCTTCATGTTGCGGCGCCTGGCCGCGGCAGTCCTCGGCCAGGCCCCCCTACCTCCGATGGCCCTTCGGCACGGCAGCCCTCCTAACGCGGCAGGCCTTGCATGGTCCACTGTGCAGCTCCCCGGCATCTCTTCAGCCAGCATCGGGGCCTCCTTTGGCGTGGGCGGAGGCCCCGCCTCTTAAAGGGGCTGTGGTGCAAAAACCAGCCCGACCCCAGAAGATGACTTCATCATCCAGGGGTATTTAAACCCTACTGTGGAACCAGGGAATTGCCTTGCAACAGGGTTTCTATGTTGCTTACTGGCTGTTCCTGCCTCGTCTGGTAGTTCCTGTCTTGTCTCCTGGTTTGACCTCGGATCGTCCCTCATTTGCTTGTCTGCTGCCCGTCCTGACCTTGGCTTGGACTTCGTCTCTGCATCTTCGCTGCCTGCCCCGGATCTTCTGCCTGGACTTTGTCTCTGCATCTTCGCTGCCTACCCCGGAACGTCTGCCTGGACTTCCTCTCATCTCCGTACCGCTTCTAGTGGGTGAACGCCTGGAGTACCCGCTCCTCGAGGGCTCGCCGGCATTCATAGGCTATCCACTCCTCGGAGGGCCATACTGTTTGAACCTATTCCAGGTAGTGCCACTCTCCTATACCACCTTCCGGAGACGAGTCCATTGGGGTTGTTCCTCGGTGGTTATCATCTCTTACTCCCGACTAAGGGTCTACAACCGTAACACTTCAGCTCTATATTAGTTACCTTGCCACCAGCATCATTCATATGCTGCTTAAAAGAGGTTCCAGAAATTTTCCTTCTCTCCATGAAAAAGTCCTCCTAATTTTGTGAGCATACAGAGTGTTTGAATGTGAAATTTGATCCAAATTAATTGATTTTCAGTTCAGGTTATCCAAACCAAGTAAGTACAATCCGTCAAAAAATCTGAATCCTTTTTGGCTCATTCAGTTCAGTCCCAATAAAGTATATGGAGGGGATGGAACAAGAAAGAAGCAATGTTTCAGGATGTTTTCAAGCAGCCTATCCCAGCTGGCAATTACATGGTTGGTTTTATTTTTTTTTTAGGTGAAAGTGAACTAAGAGCACTCGGAGCTGCCAGTGACCATTTTGTTCTGAATATATTCTCTATTGGATCTGACAGAAGGGATGCAGAGGTTTTGAAGTTTCTTGCTTCAATACTCTAGAAAAGATAAGAAAAAAAGCTTGAGATTTAGAGAACAAAGCAAGGTATACTTTTATAGTCACTGTCACTACATCCTACCTGTGCTACAAGCAGCAGGAAAAACTCTAATCTCTCTGTCAGAAGGTTTCACTATAATTGTATTTATCCCCTGTGATGGTTGAACACGGATAGTGGTTCCATTCACAGTTTTAAATGAAACACTTCTAGAATATTAAAATATGTTGTTTCAGGGTTCCCTGAGTGAGGGTGGTTGAGGGGAATTATTTTCAAGGCCCTTGGCATTGTTGCTCTGAATTCCCAGTTCACAGTTCTTGTATACTATGGTGACAATAACAGCACTAATAAAACTTAAGTCATTAAACAAGGAAACACAGTGGAGGCTTGGGTGGTTTCCAACAATGCTTTTACTGATGAGTTGTAAAATGGTGAAATAGAATCTTTATAGATGTTTGATTCACTTTTAGATGGCACAAGTACTTTAAATAAATGTGTGGCTTCTCATAGTTTTGTTTAAGTCTAGGATGTTAAAGCCAATTTGTATAGTCTTTAAGTTGATGCTTTCTTCCCTCCCATGGGTATAGAACAAGTATGTTGCTTCCCTCCTAATGTAGGTGAAGTATCAAAGATAGAATTCCTATTATACAGTCAGTTATCTCATACATCCTCCAGCTGTCTCCTCATACTCCTTAATCTCCACAAAGTACGCGAATGGCACCAGTCCTTCTCCTCCTTTCTTTGTAGTATCAGAATGATTTATATTTATATTTGTAACTCCTTTTCTTCAAATCCCCAGTAAATGTACCTGTGCCCTTCCATGGGTCCGTGCAACTCCTTTTCTCTCCTTCCCCACTGTTGGATGGCTACAAGCCATCCTTTTCCTTGGATCCTGATGATCTCAGATTCTCTTACATGATGGCAACCTCTCCCAGTTAGTGGTAGAGTAGAAAATAAAGCTATTTTGATTTAATGCACATTATTTGAGTTAGTGTACACTACTGCAGTTAGTATGCAATATTTGAGATATAATAGTGTGCACTAACTCAAATAGTATGCACTAAATTGACATAGTGTGCACTAAATCAAAGTAGTGCATTTTAAAAGAAACATTTAAACAACAAAAAATGTAGATGACCGAGGGGTTAAAGGGGCTCTTAGGGAAGATAAGGCCATTGCAGAAAGACTAAATGAATTCTTTGCTTCCGTGTTTACTAGTGAGGATGTTGGGGAGATACCAGTTCCGGAGTTGGTTTTCAGGGGTGATGAGTCAGACGAACTGAACGAAATCACTGTCAACCTGGAAGATATAGTAGGCCAGATTGACAAACTAAAGAGTAGCAAGTCACCTGGACCGGATGGTATGCATCCCAGGGTACTAAAGGAACTCAAAAATGAAATTTCTGACCTATTAGTTAAAATTTGTAACCTATCATTAAAATCATCCATTGTACCTGAAGACTGGAGGGTGGCCAATGTAACCCCAATATTTAAAAAAGGCTCCAGGGGTGATCCGGGTAACTATAGACCAGTGAGCCTAACTTCAGTGCCGGGAAAAATAGTGGAAACTATCCTCAAGATCAAAATTGTAGAGCATATAGAAAGACATGATTTAATGGGACACAGTCAACATGGATTTACCCAAGGGAAGTCTTGCCTAACAAACCTGCTTCATTTTTTGAAGGGGTTAATAAACATGTGGATAAAGGTGAACCGGTAGATGTAGTGTATTTGGATTTTCAGAAGGCGTTTGACAAAGTCCCTCATGAGAGGCTTCTACGAAAACTAAAAAGTCATGGGATAGGAGGCGATGTCCTTTCGTGGATTACAAACTGGTTAAAAGACAGGAAACAGAGAGTAGGACTAAATGGTCAATTTTCTCAGTGGAAAAGGGTAAACAGTGGAGTGCCTCAGGGATCTGTACTTGGACCGGTGCTTTTCAATATATATATCAATGATCTGGAAAGGAATACAATGAGTGACGTTATCAAATTTGCAGATGATACAAAATTATTCAGAGTAGTTAAATCACAAGCAGACTGTGATACATTACAGGAGGACCTTGCAAGACTGGAAGATTGGGCATCCAAATGGCAGATGAAATTTAATGTGGACAAGTGCAAGGTGTTGCATATAGGGAAAAATAACCCTAGCTGTAGTTACACGATGTTAGGTTCCATATTAGGAGCTACCACCCAAGAAAGAGATCTAGGCGTCATAGTAGATAATACATTGAAATCGTCAGCTCAGTGTGCTGCAGCAGTCAAAAAAGCAAATAAAATGTTAGGAATTATTAGGAAGGGAATGGTTAATAAAACGGAAAATGTCATAATGCCTCTATATCGCTCCATGGTGAGACCACACCTTGAATACTGTGTACAATTCTGGTCGCCGTATCTCAAAAAAGATATAGTTGCAATGGAGAAGGTACAGAGAAGGGCAACCAAAATGATAAAGGGGATGGAACAGCTCCCCTATGAGGAAAGGCTGAAGAGGTTAGGGCTGTTCAGCTTGGAGAAGAGACGGCTGAGGGGGGATATCATAGAGGTCTTTAAGATCATGAGAGGTCTTGAACGAGTAGATGTGACTCGGTTATTTACACTTTCGAATAATAGAAGGACTAGGGGGCATTCCATGAAGTTAGCAAGTAGCACATTTAAGACTAATCGGAGAAAATTCTTTTTCACTCAACGCACAATAAATCTCTGGAATTTGTTGCCAGAGGATGTGGTTAGTGCAGTTAGTGTAGCTGGGTTCAAAAAAGGTTTGGATAAGTTCTTGGAAGAGAAGTCCATTAACTGCTATTAATCAAGTTTACTTAGGGAATAGTCACTGCTATTAATTGCATCAGTAGCATGGGATCTTCTAGGTGTTTGGGTAATTGCCAGGTTCTTGTGGCCTGGTTTGGCCTCTGTTGGAAACAGGATGCTGGGCTTGATGGACCCTTGGTCTGACCCAGCATGGCAATTTCTTATGTTCTTATGTTCTTATGTCTTGAATTTTTTCATCATTTCAGTTTAGAAACAATATGAAATGAAATAGGCAATGTCATTGATATTGCCTATGTTGTTAAAAAATGAAAACAAATCCCTAACCAGAAGGATAAAACAGCACTTCTTTTCTACAGCTGGCAGGAAACGTTATGCCAGTTCCTGTAAGAAATATATAAGAAAGATTGATTTTCTCTTGCGGCATGTGCAGAGTAACCAGTGTGATCAGTGACTAACTAGCATAGGCAGCTTGCACTTTCTGTGTAGATGGGTCAATGTGGCACTGTGCAAATTCCTCTTTATGTGTCTCTTGCACTAAGTTCTTAATGGTCATAGTCAGCCTGTATGTCTTGGAGTGTTGATGCAACTGTGCTTCCTGCCATACCCCTCACTCTCTGCTTTAGGGTGTTCATTCTAATGTTCTTCCTGCCATACCCCTCACTCTCTGCTTTAGGGTGTTCATTCTAATGTGTTTCCTGCCATACACCTCTCTCTGCTTTAGGGTGTTCATTCTAATGTTCTTCCTGCCATACCCCTCACTCTCTGCTTTAGGGTGTTCATTCTAATGTGTTTCCTGCCATACCCCTCTCTCTGCTTTAGGGTGTTCATTCTAATGTGTTTCCTGCCATACCCCTCTCTCTGCTTTAGGGTGTTCATTCTAATGTGCTTCCTGCCATACCCCTCTCTCTGCTTTAGGGTGTTCATTCTAATGTGTTTCCTGACATACCCTTCACTCTCTGCTTTAGAGTGTTCATTCTAATGTGTTTCCTGACATACCCTTCACTCTCTGCTTTAGGGTGTTCATTCTAATGTGCTTCCTGACATACCCCTCACTCTCTGCTTTAGGGTGTTCATTCTAATGTGTTTCCTGATATACCCCCTCACTCTCTGCTTTAGGGTGTTCATTCTAATGTGTTTCCTGACATACCCCTCACTCTCTGCTTTAGGGTGTTCATTCTAATGTGTTTCCTGACATACCCTTCACTCTCTGCTTTAGGGTGTTCATTCTAATGTGTTTCCTGCCATACCCCTCACTCTCTGCTTTAGGGTGTTCATTCTAATGTGTTTCCTGCCATACCCCTCACTCTCTGCTTTAGGGTGTTCATTCTAATGTGTTTCCTGCCTAAATCCTCACTCTCTGCTTTAGGGTGTTTATTTAATGTGCTTTCTGCCATACCTCTTACTCTATGGCTTGGATTGTTCATGCCACTATTAGAGTTCTTTGCCCCTGTTTTAGTGTCATGGGTTTTTCATGCCATTCTAGTGTCTTAGAATGCTGTTATATCTACTGCTGATGCCTGCCAGCAAATGTTTCATACAACTTAGATGGAAAACCCAATAGTTAGAGGGAAAAAAATAGGATGCATTGCTTTCCATTGTGACTTTAATGGAAATGAAGTTAGACAAATGACCCAAATGAAATGCATGAGCTTCTTATGTAAGCAGAATAAAACTGCAAACCAAACCTTTTTTTTTTCTGTGTATACCCCTAATTTCCATGTGTGATATTCTAATAGCTCAAGTATATGGAGTGTAAATGTTCTATTCTTGTATGTATTTGATTGTAACTCCCTCTTCCTAGGCTTACCCTACTCCTCCATAAATCCCCTCCAAATGCTGCAGAATGCAGTAACCAGAACCATCTTCAACGCCCGTAAATACGAATACATTACCCCTATCCTTAAAGACCTTCACTGGCTCCTGATCCCTTCCCATTTGCTCTATATAACCCTTACCACGATCCATAAAGCTATATACACTCACAACATTTTGAATACTGGCAGCCGACGGTCCGAGTGCAGGAGGTTGCTCCCGGACCCCCGCTGGACTTTTGGCAAGTCTTGTGGGGGTCAGGAGGGTCCCCCAAGACTTGCCAAAAGCCCCTGGTGGTCCAGCAGAGGTCCGGGAGCGATCTCCTGCACTCGGGCCATTGGCTGCCAGTAATCAAAAAGGCGCTGATAGCCTTTGCCCTTACTATGTCACAGGGGCTACCGGTGCCATTGGTCAGACCCTGTCATATGGTAGGAGCATGGTGCGGGCCATCCAGTGCTCCTACCATGTGACAGGTTCCAGCCAATGGCACGGATACCCTGTCACATGGTAAGGGCAAAGGGCCATCAGCCATTTTGATTAGTGGCAGCCGACGGCCTGGGAGCGGGAGATCGCTCCAGGGACCCCCACTGGACCACCAGGTACCTGTAAAAAGTATTTTGGGGGGTCGGGAGGGTGGGGGAAGCTAAGGGATTCATTTTAAGGGGTTGGGTGGGTTTTTTGTTTATCTTCTCACTGCTCAATATTTTCAGCCATATTATTTAATATCTATCTTCTACCTCTTGGCAAGTTGATGTAAATATTTGATGTTCAATAAGGCATATATGCAGATGACATCCAGCTATTTTTGCTGTGTGTTTCTGACCATTCTGTATTTGATTATTTAACTAGTGGTATCGAGAGGTTTAGCAACTGGATGATATGAATTATGTTGTCAATTATTCTTGCAGAGAACAAGGTTATATGGAGTTGCTCAATCAACTTTCCCTCATCCCTAAGACAATGAATAAGTTGATTATGGATGACTTTGAACTCTCTTAGAAGGCTGTGGTGTGCAACCTAGCAAAACAATAATGAAGGATGTCAGCCTTACTCCACGTACGTATTTATAAGTACACACCCTTTTTTAATGCAGTGATCTGAATAAGAGAACAGGAAAGGAGAATTTTGGAGATTTGCCGGATCAAGCAGCAGATCCCAGTTATTGTGCAAAGGAGACTCTTAACAAAGAGAAGAACCCAATCCAGTGTGTACCCCAGGCAGTTTATATTCCACTCACAGAAAGAGAGGACTCTGGGGAAAATAGCAAGGGACCACAGGCAGATCAATTTTGGATCTGACTTATTCCAATGATTATGGACGTGACAAGATGTAAAGGGGTTTGTGCTAATTAATTACCACTGAACAAGCTAAAAACAGTACTTTTTTTATTTTGCGAATACCCTAATCATGTATCCTATTTTATAAAAATATGCAAACATATTTTACATGGGAAATAACTGTAACCTTTGCATTCAATAATCCTCAGTTTATTTGAGAGGCAGTTATTTTATTACATATGAACAAACTTGGCAGAGATATGTGTTATTTTATAAACTGAGTGACTGCTGTCACAGTTTATAAAATATAGCCTTTGTTTAGATGCAGCAACTTAAGCACATATCAGAGGTAATTTTCAAAAAGGTATATATGAGTAAATAGGCTTTTGAAAATTGGTACATCTATGGACATAATTGCTTTAAATAATACTCCATTATGTTCTGACTAATGTACACTGTTGAAAATCACCCTCCTGGTGTGTGTGCCCATTATTTTATGCACAGATTGGTCACAAATTTTCTAAAACATTTTTTTTTTATTTTCTGCTAATAAAGCACTGCTTTACCTCAAAAATCCCTTTGAAAATTACCCTCCCTATATATCACATTTTGGTGAATCAAGACCCTTGTGATTCATAGGTCCTCTTTCCTGCAGTCTCCAGATTTATATTCAATATAAATCATGTTAATATGATCCCACTCAGTTCAAAAATGATCAGTTTCCATTCAGTAAATCCCTTCTGTAGTTATAACACAGAGACATGAACCTAAGATCTTCTCCAGCACCTGGGTTTAAATCATCTCTCCCTGTACGGATGCTTTGTTTTCTTAACATGGAAGGAAAAGGCAGGCTCAGCAAGAATGTCAAGGGGAGACTGGTTTTCACATGCTAGAAAGTTTTCATTTCTGTTATCAGCTCTACTTTGCAGCCTTCCTGGGAATTCACAACATGATATACTGGAGCAGATTCTGTCTTAAGTGTCAGCCTCCTGCTAGCTAAATGTAAACAAACCTGGCAGGAAAAAAGGCAAAATGCATGGGGATCTGATAAAACAAACAAACAAAAAAAATTCCACTTTTAAACAACCTGATCAAAGAAATTATCTTCTACTATTCTTTCTGAGCACTTCCAGGAGAAAATGGCCAAAGTTAGCCAGCAAATATGAACATAAGTTACACTAATTTTAAAAGTAGACTTACACACAAAAGTCCACTTTAAAAATTATCTTGAAAAAACTATGCAAATACAATTGTACCTGCTGGTTGGTGAATACAGTAGTATCCAGTGAATGTATGCACATACTTTTTCAAATAAAACAGTATGGGCCGGATTTGAAAAGGGTTACGTGCATAAATCCAGAGGATGTACGCGCATAACCGGCCCTACGTGTGCCGGGCCTGTTTTAAAAAGGCCCGACAATGCGTGTAAAGCCCCGGGACACGTGTAAGTCCCGGGGCTTTACTAAAGGGGAGGTCCGGGGGTGAGGTGGGGGCAGGGCGGGGTGGAGTGGGGTGGGGCCAGAGGCCTCCGACAGAGCGGCAATTGCAGGCGCAAAAAGTGAGATAATTTTTTGGGGGGTTTAGAGTAGGGCTGGAGGGAAAGGTTAGGAGAAGGGGTGGGAAGGTAGGTTAGGGGGAGGGAACGGGGAAAGGCAGTGCAGCAATTGTGCACCCCCTTGCGCGCGCCGACCCTCGATTTAATAACATGCGTGCGCCTGCGCGTGCATGTTATAAAATTGGGCGTACATGTGCACAAGCCGGGTAACTCACGCACATGTAGGCCGTGGGTGCTTCTTTTAAAATCTACCCCTATAAGTATAAGTCCCCACTCTACCCAGACGCCACTCCCTAGAATGCATAAATTCTCTTGGCAAAAGTATGTGCACAAAAAAACAGGTGTAATTGTGTATATGCTGTTTTTCTGAGATAAATTTCAAACCATGTAAGTCTGCTTTAAAGACTGCTGTAACTTATGTACACACTGCCAGCTATCTTATGTGCAATGTCACAAAATTACCCCCCAAGAGGACAATTTTTAGGTTTGTGCAGATAACTAGGCCATTACCCAGGTAAAATGATGGGTTGATAATTGCCCTTCCTTTTTATGAGCTGAGCTGTTTCCCAGCAGGGGTGCTTTTATCTATGCAGGGGGGTGGGGGGGGGGGAAAGGGTGGGGCTTAATGTAGAGAGGGAAGAGACAGCAAACACAGAGGTGCAGGCTACACCCAGATTTTCAAAGTGCTTACAGGCTCATGGCTACAAAATATCTGAGCTTGCAAACACCCTGCAAGATTTAAAAATTGCTCCATAAATGCAATGATAAGTCGTTCCAAGATGCGTATTTAATTATTGAATATTGATTTTATAAATAAAAAACAAAGCTAAGAAATCTCTTACGGCTTGAAAGAGTTTTAATAAACAAATATGTATGCAAAGAAACCATGGAATCTCCACTAGTTATTATGGCCTACTGTTAGGACCAATCCAACTAGGTTAGAGGAATGTACTATCTTACTACAGTACCCCCACTGGAGGCTGCTACACTGGTAATTTCTTGCATACATATTATCAGGAATCCCTAGGTTCCGTGTGGCATTTTTGTTTAAATTCTAAAGAAGAAAGTTTGATATTTGTAGTTCCCCTGTTCCAAGAAGGACAGGAAATAACTGGACCAATTTGCTTGCCCATATCCAGTAGCTAGTAACAGTGGTCTTATTGATTTTTTTTTTTTGTTTTGAGTATTAGTGGATTTTTGTTGTAAGGAAGTATTTGGTCTATTCCTCCAGCTTTCAAAGAGGAGTGGGGAAGAATGATGTCTGCAGGACTTTTTAGATCCTTCAGCTGGAAAGATTCCTGTGCCATCTAGGAGAACTGTGAAGGAAAGGAATGGATACCAACTGGAATCCAGAGCTGGGAGGAAGGGGGTGAAAATGGGACTGCACACTGGAGTTTCACCAGGGGAACAGGAAAGGAGAGTTTTAGAGATTTTCTGGAGCAAGCAGTGAACCTCAGGTATCATGCAGGGAAGATTCTTAAGAGATAGAAGAACCCAGTTCAGTGCGCCGCAGGCAGGTTATATTCTACTCACATTAAGACTGGCGACCATGAGGAAAATATCAAAGGACCACAGACAGATTATATTTCCGAGCTGATTTATTCCTGTTTATGGATTTGACAAGCAGCAAATGTGTTTGTGCAATTTAATTACCTTAAAACAAGCTGAACAGTAACAGATTGATTTTAAAAGTGTTGCACGTGCAAAAATGTGGGCTGTGCGTGAGCAAGACATATTTTTAAAAAAACTGCAAATTACGTGGGTCTGTACTCATGCATGCCCAAGGAATAAGGGGGCAGAAAAGGATGGGGCATGGACATCCCAGGACCAGGCCAGCATTTACGCGCATAACTACATATTTTAAAACCAAAAACTGCTGTGCACATACAGAAGATATCCGTGTAACGTTATTACTGTTCCTGATGAGGAGCAAGTCTCAAGTTTTAGGGCTTATAGGACAGGGTGAGGGGTCTGGGTCATCTGGACAGCATGCATGATGACGAACCACAGGGGTCTGAAAGACCTTGATATTAACTGGACAAACTGGTGGACTAATTGAAAAACTGGTAAAGAGGCTCGCATGGTCACATTTTTTTAAAAATCTGCTAACATATGCATGTAAAAGCAGACAAAATCCTATGGAAGTCACATATGCTAGCTGTGCTCAAGTAACCTCTTAAAATTAGGAGCATACTTATGTGTGATTCATGTATTTTAAACATACACGTGGAAATATGCACACAATTAAAAATTCCAGCATGTATTCACTCATGCGCCGATGTGCATGTATATCGGCGCGAGCATGCTCATTTGAAAATTACTGTCTAAATGTTTATATTTGGAACCCGCTATTTGTGTGTCTAACCTGTTATTTGCACTAGTATAAAAGTTAAGACCCTGAGCTTACTCCCACAGAGACAGTTACCCTAAGCCTTGGGCCCTGGAGTTCCATCCTTCCACCCTTTCAGAAAATCCACACGGGGGTTTAATGGGATTTTTGCAAGGACTAAGCCCTGAGATGCAGTGTAATCTTTGTCTTCATAGCAACAACTAGAAGAGGGGCTACACATATAAAATCATCCAGATAACCTTAAGTCACTTGCCAGAAACACTTAAAGACATAGGTTAATAGCAAACATGTTATAATATTTTGTGGCAGGATTGATGTATTATAACTCAAGTTGGAATGGAGAGAAGTTGTTATTCCCTATGAGAATGATAACTTCCAGTTAATTTAGCATATATCACAGACTACCATGCAGTACAGTATGTCAATCCTTATAAATGCTTCTTGGCCTGTTATTATTGGTACAGGATGTCAAGGCATCAGTTAGCTATGCCACTGATGTATAAAATCACATTCCCATCATTCATGTACACTGACCCTGAGCACTTCAATTAACACCTCTCTGTTTAACCTTCCTTTTATTTTAGCTGTAGAATCTTTGGAGGGATGGCCTACTGACCTTCATCTGCCTTATGTCTCTACATCAGAAGCTGCTTAGGAGTGCTGTTTTCATCTTTTTAAAAGTTGTACGTAAAATAATTACATGACAGAACAGTACAAACCTTCATGCTTTTCCTATTTTACTGCTAGCTTCACAGGGTAGACATTCAGACCAGTCTTTGATTATGTCATTCCTTCTAGAATTCATGCTGGTTGATTTGATTGTTCACCTTTGCATTGCACAGATGTTAGTTACATAGGTTAGCAATGCAAGCATCACCAATGAGGGCAACCTGATTGAATTTTTCAAAAGCATTCCAGGTGGAGACAAGGCTGAACATCTGCCATATTGAAGCAAAAAAAATCCAAAGCATTATCAGCAATCAGCATGCCCATATTTTTAGTTTCACATGGGCTTTTCATACAGCTTTAAATCAGGAGTTAGCAAACGGCACTAGATTAGTTTGCTGGCCTGCCCCCATGCCAGGAAAGTGATAAGAAGCTTAGATAATCAAAGCCACAATCCTGTCTGTGCTGTTGTACTGTGGATCACATTAACTTTAATTCTACTTGTCTTGTCCAGGAAAAATGTAATTCAATTTCACTTGGCCTCTGTCTTCCAGCCTTTACTAAAGTGATGAGTGAGGCCAAGAATCACTTCATAAATCAGATGCTCACATTACAGCTAACTCCCAAAAAGTTTCTAACAAGTGTTGAAAAGGCTATATATGGAGAAAAAGTTCAGAGCACAGAAAGAGAGGGCCAAGACAGCACACCAAACATAAAATCAGCTAAATGAAAAACAACAAAGCAGTTGGGCAGAGAGGGATAAATTGCAGTATTCTTTTTCTACTTTATTCACTCTAAAGCAGAAAGTCAGAGAGGGGGTATAGTCATTATTTTTTATTCTAATATAATTAATAATCATGTTCATCTAATTCAGCATTAGGGCAATGGATATATATATTAGTGAATATTTTATTTATTTATTTATTTTTAATTTTTATATACCGGAATTCCTGTATGCAATACAAATCAATCCGGTTTACATGTAACAAAAAGGTTGCCCTGGTCTGGGAGGTTAGACCGGGGTTTTTTACATAGAACATTGAACAATAACAATCAACCAATGAACATTAACATTAACATTATTACAAGGAACAATGAGAGTATCAATAATATTTAACAAATAATAAATAACCTTGTTCGTGTTTTGAATGGTATGTGTGTGTTCCCCTTTTTACAATGGACTTTAGTAGCGTATATCGACTGCAGTAAACGGTTATATAATATGTCCTCTGTTAAATGACTGTTAAATAGGTATTGCGACTAAGCAAGTACATGTAAGAAATTAAGTGTAAGAAATTAAGTGTCAAGCAAGTGTCAAGCAAGTACGTGTAAGAAATTAAGGGGCGGATTTTCAGAGCCCTGCTCGCGTAAATCCGCCCAAAACCGGGCGGATTTACGCGAGCAGGGCCCTGCGCGCCGGGAAGCCTATTTTACATAGGCCTCCCGGCGCGCGCAGAGCCCCGGGACTCGCGTAAGTCCCGGGGTTCTCGGAGGGGGGCGTGTCGGGGGCGTGTCGGGGGGCAGGCCCGGTCGTCGCGGCGTTTCGGGGGCGTGTCGGCAGCGTTTTGGGGGCGGGTACAGGGGCGTGGCTACGGCCCGGGGGCGTGGCCGCGCCCTCCGTAACCGCCCCCAGGTCGCGGCCCGGCGCGCAGGAGTCCCGCTCGCGCGCGGGGATTTACGCCTCCCTCCGGGAGGCGTAAATCCCCCGACAAAGGTAGGATGGGGGTTTAGACAGGGCCGGGCGGGTGGGTTAGGTAGGGGAAGGGAGGGGAAGGTGAGGGGAGGGCAAAGGAAAGTTCCCTTCTAGGCCGCTCCGATTTCGGAGCGGCCTAGGAGGGAACGGGGGTAGGCTGCGCGGCTCGGCGCTCGCAGGCTATACGAAATCGATAGCCTTGCGCGCGCCGATCCAGGATTTTAGCCGATACGCGCGACTACGCGCGTATCTACTAAAATCCAGCGTACTTTTGTTTGCGCCTGGAGCGCAAACAAAAGTAGACTGTTCGCGCTCGTCTGAAAATCTACCCCGAAGTGTAAGAAATTAAGTGTCAAGCAATTCGTGACACCCTACAATGGTTGGATCTGAAAGTCAGGAGGAGGTGCTTAGTTACACTCTGGGAATTGGAATGCTTGCCTGAAGAGCCAGGTTTTTAACCTTTTTTTGAATTCTGGTAGATTGGGTTCGAGTCGTAGGTCTGGTGGGAGCGCATTCCATTGGTGTGGTCCTGCAGTGGAGAGAGCTCTTTTTCTTAGTGTTGATTTGGCAGGAGCTGCGACTAATGTGCCTTTGTAGGCGTTTCTGATGGGTCTAGAAGATAAGTGTGGCCGAAGTTGAATTTGTAGAGATATAGGTGCGGCGTTATGGATTGCTTTGTGAATGATGGTTAAGGTTTTATATAGGATTCTCTGTTTAATGGGTAGCCAGTGGAGGTTGCTCAAGATGGGGGTAATATGGTTTCTTCTGTTAGTGTTAGTTAGGATTCTGGCTGCGGCATTTTGTACCATCTGTAGGGGTTTGATGCTGTTAGAGGGGAGGCCAAGTAAGATTGAGTTGCAGTAATCAAGTTTCGAAAAAATAATGGATTGAAGAACGAGGCGAAAGTCATTGAAGTGAAGGAGTGGCTTTAGTTTCTTTAGGACCTGTAGTTTAAAGAAGCAATCCCTGGTGGTTGTGTTAATGAATTTTTTTAGGTTAAGTTGGTTGTCAAGCCATGCTCCTAGATTCCTGACGTCTGCAGAGAGCTCCATGTTTTGTGCCAGGCTGGGTACGTGGGTGTTTGGTTTGTGAGAAATCAGTAGCAACTCTGTTTTGCTGGAGTTTAGAATCAGGTTCAGGCTGGAGAGTAGATGTTTAATTGGTTGAAGACAATTCTCCCAGTAGTCGAAGGTTTTTTGAATTGATTCTGTGATGGGGATGATGATCTGGATGTCATCTGCATAGAGGTAATGAGTAAGCTTGAGTTGTGATAGGAGATGGCAGAGGGGGAGGAGGTAAATGTTGAACAGGGTGGGAGAGAGGGATGAACCTTGTGGTATACCTTGGTCTGATAGGATGGGGTCAGATTCCTTGTTGTTAATTCTGACCTTGTAAAACCTGTTTGATAGGAACGATTTGAACCAACTGAGAGCTGTGCCTTTGATTCCTATGTTTGATAATTGTTCTAGTAGTTGTGAGTGATTTACCGTGTCGAACGCTGATGATAGGTCTAACAGGACCAGTAAGAATGACTGTTTTTTCTCCAGGTTCAAAAGTAAATTATCAGTGAGAGAAAGCAAAAGGGACTCTGTGCTTAGTGATTTACGAAAACCGTATTGTGCAGGGGAAAGAATGTTGTGCTCCTCGAGATATTCGGAAAGTTGTTTATTTACGGCTTTTTCCATGAGTTTGGAGATCAGGGGCAGGTTTGCAATGGGTCTGAAGTTGGCTGGGTCCGTGGGTGATGCAGTTGGTTTTTTCAGTAGGGGTTTGAGGATTGCAAGTTTTAGTTGATTAGGAACTGTGCCCATGGCTAGAGAGGTATTGATGATTTCTGCAATAGGTTTTGCGACGGTGCTAGGGATGGCGGTGAGCAGATTAGTAGGGAGTGGGTCCGAGGGATGTGAAGATGGTTTAATTTTTTTAAGTAGATTTTCGATCTCCATGGCTGATGTGGGCTCGAATGTCTCTAGACTAGAATTCAGCGTGGGTAGGTATGTGCTGTGAGGTATTGGAAGGGTTTGATGGGTTGTAAGGGAGCTAGTAAGGTTTGAGATTTTTGTCTTGAAGTAAGTGGCTAATTCGTTGGCTTTGCTGAGTGCTAGTTGGTCTGGAATGGAAGGTGGCGTTGGTTTGGTGAGGGATGAAACGTAAGAGAATAAAGCTTTAGAGTCGAAGATGAAGTTATGAATTCTTTTTGCATAGAAGTCCTTTTTTGTTTTGTGTATGGCGTTTCTGTAGGTGTTGAGGGTGGCTTTGTAGTCCAGTCTGGATGTGGGTGAGGGGTTGTTTCTCCAGCTTTGTTCTTTGTTTCGTAGTTTTTGTTTTAGGGCTTTGAGTTCCGGGGTGAACCACGGTTTTCTGTTGTCTCTTGCCGGTTGGATTGTTTTTGAGGAGGTTGGGCAGAGTTGGTCCGCTATTTTGTTCGTGAGTTTGATCCATGAAGAGGTGGCTGTGTTGGCGTCTGAGAGGTCTATTTGTTTGAGATCTTTAGAGCATTGTTCAGTGAGTAACTCCAGTGAGCATGGTTTCCTGAAATGAATGATGGTTTTGGAGATGTTTGTAGGTGGTGTGTTTTTCATTTTGAGGGTTGTGTCTATGATCTGGTGGTCTGACCAGGGGATTGGCGTGCAGGTGGGATTGGTATGGATGGACCAGCTCTCGTTGATAAATATGAGGTCTAATGTATGACCTGCTTTGTGAGTGGGCCCGTTGATTATTTGTGAGAATCCAAGGTGACTGAGGGAGGTGAGGAAGGTTTCGCAGTTAGTGGATTGAGGGATGGAGTCCACGTGAATGTTGAAGTCTCCCAATATGATGGTTGGTTTGTCTGAATTTAAGTGTTTGGCTATCATCTCTATTAGAGGGGAGGGGTTAGCCTCTAGAGTTCCTGGTGTGGCGTAGATGAGGAATATTTGTAGAAGTTGAGATTTGAATATGGAGCATTCTAGTTTTGAAGTGGAGTATGATAGTTGTAGGGTTATGCCCAATTGTTTTTTTGCAGCAAGTAGAATTCCTCCTCCTTTCTTTTTCGGTCTAGGTATTGAGAAAAGGTCGAAGGATTGTGTTGGAAGTTGGTTTATTAATGATATGTCAGTGGGTTTTAACCAGGTTTCTGTTATTGCACATATGTCAGGGTTGTTGTCAATAAGGTAATCATTGAGAAGGTGCATTTTTTTGGAAAGTGACTGTGCATTGAATAAGGTTAAAGTGAATAATGAGAGGCCTAGAAGTTGTGTAATGGGAGATGTCATGATGTTGATGAGTCTTTGTTGTCTGGGTGTCTGAATGGGGTCTGGTGGAGAGTTATTTCTGGGTTTTCTTTTGAGTATGGGGATGGAGTAGCTGTGTATCATTGTATGTTGATTTGCTAGGGTTATGAATAGGGGTACGTCTGTAACTGGGTACGTACCTGGTCGCCGGATAAAACTGGGTATGTTCAGAGTCTGCTAGGATGGATGCTGGAACTGCTGGAGTGGATGCTGGAACTGCTGGAGTGGATGCTGGAATTGCTGGAGTGGATGCTGGAACTGCTGGAGTGGATGCTGGAATTGCTGGAGTGGATGCTGGAACTACTGGAGTGGATGCTGGAATTGCTGGAGTAGATGCTGTGAGGGCTGGATTGAATGCTGATTTGTTTTTGATGGACGCTGGGGGTTAGTAAAGGGTGCTGTATTGTGGCTGGAATGGATTAGTTGAGGTGTTTGGCAGGGGTTGGTGCGTGATGGCTTTGTCCGGTCCGGAAACTCCGTTTGTCCAAAGCCGTTGGCTAGTTAGAGTCATCTGTGGACAAGGATCGTGTATTCCTTGGGGCTGAGCCGAAGGGGCGATCTACAGATCTATTGATCTACAGATAAAATTAGCTTTTTGCAGGTGTATTGCAACCTAAGGGACCATAGCAATTCTTTACAGGTTTTAGAAGAATTATTTATTTATTTATTTATTGATCAAGTTTTATATAGCGTCGTTCGGTTTCGCCATCACAACGGTTTACAAAGTTTCGATGTTTAACGTAGTTTCCAAAGATTCATGTGATTGTTAACATAAATATTGTAGGCTTTATAAACGTAGATCATATTTCAAACTATGCGGTTTCAGTTATTTTGTATTTTGTGCTTGTATTGGTTCCACATGGTTTGCATAGGGCCAGTAGGAGTGAAGTAATATCTGGGAGTTATTACAGGAATATCCCAATTCTTATTTTAGGTGATCTTACTATTCATTACAATGAAGAACTTGTTGAAGCAGACTGTTAACCATGTGGCAATTTGTTTTTTCTCAAGTAGTAGACATCTCACTCAAGTGTCAAGCCATATTTTAGATCTGGTTTCATAAAGGACCATGATGATTAGATGATTAGATGCTTAATGATTAAAGATCTGAATATTGCACAAATTACTTGGTCTGTCAACCTTGTTGTTGATCTTACTTTAGACTATTTTTTCAAGTACTATAATATCTGGTAAGAATGCATGTGAAAATGTAGCAAGACCTAGATTGGCCACTATTGGAAACAAGATGCTGGACTTAATGAAACTTTGGTCTGATTCAGTATGGAATTTTTAATGTTACTTATAGAATGTGATCAGACAACCAATAGAAGTAATGAACTCACAAACTCCAACAACTTCTGCAGCCATTGCTTCCCGAAAGCAAACAGGGGCCTAGGAGACCAGAGTTGGGCTATGGCCATGCTAGTATTGTTGGCTATTTATGTTTATTAAAAAACTTTGTTGCTAGATGTACGAAAGGTGGGGTGTGGGAGAGAACTAAAAGGGAGATCTTGAATGCTCACCTACTCAGTATAGTATAACATAACATTTGATACTTACACACCACCTTCCTACATAAATGGGAACATAAAGGGGTAGATTTTCAAAGGGTTACGTGCATAAGATACGCGTGTAACCCTGTAAACCCCCCCCCCATGCATGCCGAGGGTTACGTGCATAAGATACGCGTGTAACCCTGTAAACCCCCCCCCCCATGCATGCCGAGCCTATTTTGCATAGGCTCGGCGGCGCGCACAAGCCCCGGGACGCGCGTATGTCCCGGGGCTTTGAAAAAAGGGCGGGAAGGGGGTGGGGCCGAGGGTGGGGCAGCAGTCCAGGGGTGGTCCAGGGGTGGTCCCGAGTCCTCCGGCACAGTAGGAACAAAGGTAGGGGAGGATTTAGGCAGGGCTGGGGGTGGGTTAGATAGGGGAAGGGAGGGGAAGGTGGGGGGGGGAGCGAAAGGAAAGTTCCCTCTGAGGCCACTTCGATTTTGGAGCGGCCTCGGAGGGAACGGGGAAAGCCATCAGGCATCCCCTAGGGCTCGGCGCGTGCAAGGTACACAAGTGTGCACCCCCCTTGCATGCACCGACCCCGGATTTAATAACATGCGCGTGGCAGCGTGCGCATGTTATAAAATTGGGTGTACATTTGTGCGCGTCGGGTAGCGCCCACAAATGTACCCTGCGCGCACTCCTTTAAAAATCTGCCCAAAACTGAATTACATCAAAGATTTAAAAATATAGATGATACCAAAGACTGTAAAGTACAAAGGATGTAGAGAAAATAGAATATCCTGGAAAAGGTGAGATATCTTGCAGGGCATCACATTTTGTATTTTTGGCAATGTGGACAAAATAACTGGACAGGGCAATGGGTCTTTTTTCTGCCATCATCTACATTGTTGCTATGTTATTCCAACTAATATCTGCCTGCAGCTAGTGTTACAAATCTGCCATTATTTCCATTTAATTGAGTTTTCACAGCATACTGCATCTTAATGAATAGCACCGGCATGCCTAATTTTGTGATTTCCCCTCATCACCATGCTATATTAATATATCGCATCATATTACTACAGTACCTGCATGTAATCTGCTTTGAAGTGTCTGAAAGGCAGAATATAAATTGAAAATTGAAAAATGTAGTGAACCCGAATACCTAACTTTGTGATATACACCTAGTTGCAAAGACATAACACTTGATTTCTAAATAAAAGATATATCAGAGCAGTAGAAGATGGTTTTCCATGTGATATTTCCTTGTGATAATTCTTAAATGAATACAATGAGAATCTACTTGCAGTTTAATGAATAGATGCCTAAGGGGTGAATTTTCAGAGTTATGTGAGTAAAAATTAGCATATATGGACGAAGAAGCCTGTGCTTGAGTAATCAGTATTGTAAGAAAGGTTGAAAGTAGGCACATACGTTATGCTTCACGCACACACACATACACACTTAAGAAAGGGGAAGTCTAGCAGCATCCCCGGGAGTGGGTCCTACATTTAATGTGTTATTTCATGTTTGTTTAATTACCACACCCTACAAAGAAGATTACTCGGAGCAGTTCACAATGTTACATTCATATTAAATCATATTCAAAATAATTTACGCCTCTATTTATCTGGCTAAGTAGCGCCTCACAATGGGCAGGTGAAATATACTAAGCAATGATGTGACAGTGACACAGCTCAGGCTATGGACAAGCAGACAAAAATTCTTGTCTACATTTCTTAACTATACCATGTCAACTGAATATCTTCCAACACACTTCTGTGTACTAGCTCCTTCGTATTTAATGGGAAATTCAAGCATACTCGAGTAGTTACCATAGGCCTGGATTCATCATTCTGCTTTAAATGAAATGTGACTTGTCATCTCCTGCTGCCATGAGACGGCAACCTAAGAGAGGAGGAGGAGGACATGGTGGCTGAAACAAAGGTTTAGGCCCTATGGGCATGTGTGGGTGTATGCCTGTGTGTGTGTGCGTGCAGGTGGGTGACTGCCTGCTTGGGTAGATGGGTGACTAATTGTGTGTGTATGTGAGGGAGCCAGTGAGATTGAGAGCATGTGTGTGTATGAGAGAATCTGGGGGAGTAAAAGCTTGTGTGGGGGGGGGGGGGGGGAGAGAGAGGGTTTAAGAGCCTGAGAGTGTATCACTGTCTGTGAGAGAGGTTGTGGGTGTGTTTAAGAGCATGTATGTGTGTGCATGTGACAGTGTATGTGTGAGAGGTGGGGCAAGGGGGGGGCAGAGGTTAGGCAGAAGCAAGACGGGGGACAGGGGTTGTTGAGGCAAGAGGGGGACAGAGGATGTGGGGTGGGGCAGGGTGGGACGAGGGGAGCGAGGAGGGGGACATCTTCTCATCCCTCACCTGAGGCAGCAGATTGCCTTGAACTGTCCTTGGTCAGAATTATTGTAAAACTTTGGTGGTAGGGCAGAGAAGGGGGCCTGGGTGTTGGTTTTCTGAGAAGCAGAGTTAAAGATGGCAAAGCCTGAAATGGCCTGATAGTACAGGTGGTGGAGGCCATCACAAATGCATAATTTGGTCTTGGTTGGAATGGATGAGGAGGCCAGAGATGGGAAAGGGGTTGCTAGGGTAGGTGAATGACAAGGGGAGGGAGAATTATTGTTGAGTGCATAAGGGATTTTTATTATATGTGCATCTACCTATATTGAATGAGTCTCACCTAGGCAGAATTTTTGTCTATTTTTGTCTATTTCTGCCATCATTTACTATGCAACTATATTACAATACTATATTCATAAAAGAAACTTTAAAAAATGTTTTACATTTAATCAGCACATAGCTTGCACATGTACCTAATGAAACAGATAACTCTACACACATACAATTTAGATGCATCTGGACACACTTTTCAAAGTAAAGTTATTTAACTTTATGTTTGAAATATATATATATATATATATATATATATATATATATATATATATATATATATATGTCTGTGTGTGTGGGTAGGGCAAGCTTCTTATCACCATAGAGCTTGCAGGTGCTAGTGGACCTACAAGCTCCTTGTGGAAAACAGGGCCAGCTGCAGGAACAGGACTGTGTCTTCCCCCATACATTTACTTACCTCTGTTTTTATTTTCTCCTAATTTGTTTTTACTACAGTTTCAGAAGGTGCAGGGGGTCTGAAAACCAGCAACAGATAAATGTCTTCAAATCGATTGTATTGTGTCTTCTGAAAAATAAATACTGTTGGAGGATGGATAAAGGAAAGCCAACACTGTCCTTCTTCCCTCTACTGATAATTGTTATAAAAAAAAAAAAAAAGAAAGTTTTTCATTTATGACCTCTGGAGTAGACTGCGGCACAACATCGGTGGCACCGTTGCTGAGCAACCACTCCACCTGGCAAAATATGGCATTGTTAGATTTAATTCTGTGGCTCTAAGATTTCCACATGAGTCAAGTTCTTTTCCATCTCCATAAAGTATGATACATTACTGTGGTATTTGTGGTGGAGCTAAATCGTGTGACATAGAGAGCAACATTGTCATCATGACTGTGGATTTCAGAATATAAAACTAGAATTTGTGGAGAGGAAGAGAACAAGGGTGACACTGACATCTGTACCGACTAAAGCATGACTTAGGTAATTAACTTAAATGATCATCTGCTCCTGATGAATGTAGAATTTGAGAATAAACCTCTATTAGCCAGAGCCAGTACAGTAAGCATGAGAAAAAAAACAACATGTATGTCTTCTGCATATCCCACATGGTTTTGAATGTTGCCCTATTCTGGCCTGTTAATGCTGCCCTTTGTGAAGGAACATTTTGTTACTAGCTGTGTAATGATAATAATTAATAATAATTTGGTTTTACACAGCACCTTTCATACAGACAGGATCCTAATGTGCTTTCCAATCGCAGCACTTTAGAAATATGCAGGCAGCTACCTACAGAGTGGATGTCATGGCAACTTTTCAGTGCTTAGACACTACATGACTGAGCAGAGAAAGGGGAAAAGAATATTATTCAATATCCAATTACAGTTGGGTAAGTTGAAATATTGCAAGCTAAAGCAGAACATGCATAGTAGAGGGTGAAGCAAGAGATACATCTAGCATTCTGAAACAGGTTTACACACCAGTTTGGTGACTCAGGTTGCACCACACCCTGTGCATAGACAATGACTCTTCAAGGGCTTCCTGTTTTCCTATTAACATTGGTGTGAAACTGAGTGCTGACAGCATGATGTTTCAAACTGTATCATCACATAATACAGTCTTTTATGTTACATTAAGCAGGACAACAATTCACAGAGAGAAATCTAGGATAATATTGTACAACTATCTGAAACGAAACCTCTCAATTGATGAGACAGAAGAGAAATTTTGCAAAGCAGTCTAGCCACCAGGGTTCAAAAAAAATTAGATGATTTTTTTGCAAGTAATGTAGGTTAGTGCTGCCATTCTATATATGGAAATGTATTTGTAGCTCATTAATAATCATTGGCTGAGAAGTAGCCTAGGGAGCAGGTTGTGAATTAGGGAATCCAGGGTTCAAATCCCACTGATGTGCCTTGGCCACATCACCATCCATTGCCTCAGGTACAAACTTAGGACTTGATTTACTAATGCTTTTCTCCCATGTTTTTGTCTATAGGAAAAATGCTTAGTAAATGACTCCTTAGATTGTAAGCTCTCTGGGGACAAAGAAATGGCTGTTATGCCTGAATGTAACTCACCTCATGCTACCAACAAAAAGACATGAGCTAAAATTGAAAAATAAAGATACTGTGGTTGGACTACAGTGTATGTAGTAGCTAGGACCTATATTCCAGGTGATGCCTTATCCTCTCGCACCAAGGATGTTTCTCCAGAGCCATGTGCCCAGAAGGGAAGGGTTAGGATGACCATTATAGTGGAAGGTGGGCATGAGGATCACTTAGTATCTTTTCTGCATGGTACAAAGGTAGTGGACCTCACTTGCCACCTAGATAAGATTTTAGAGCGTGTTGGGGAGGATCTGCCATTGTATATGTGAGTACCAATGACATAGGAAGGGGCAGAAGAGAGATTCTAGAGACTAACCTCCAGGGTTGCATTCTCAGAAATGCTCCTTTTTCCATGCAGGACCTCAGAGATAGGTTGAACTCCAGAGTTTCAATGTGTGGATGAGACAATGGTACAGGAAAGAAGGTTTTAGATTTCTTAGGGACTGGGAAACATCCTGAGGAAGGGGGAATCTGTTCCAATGGAATTGGCTCCGCCTTAACCAGAGTGAGCTCATGCTAATGGCACTAAACTTTAAAAAGGAGATAGAGTAGCTTTTAAACTAGATGATGGAAGAAAGCTGACCATTGCACAAAAGTGTATGGTTTGGAATGATGGATCTTTAAAGGATGCTAACAAAGCAGGGATCTTAGGGCATCCTGATAGAGAGGCGGTATTAAATGCTAAAGTAACCCAGCGGTCTTTAAATAAAGAGCAGAAAGAGCAAAAAGTTCCCAAATTACCACCGTGAATTAATAATCAGATTGATAATACAAACAAAAAACATACTTTGAAATGTCTGAATGCAAATGCTAAAAGTCTGAAAAACAGGATGGGAAAATGAGAACATATAGCAATAAATGATGAGGTAGATAATATAATTGGCATCCCATTGCAGAGACTTGGTAGAAAGAGGATAACACTGTGACACCAGGATACAAATTATATTGCAATGATAGGATGGTTCAAATTGAGGGAGGTGTGGCACTATATGTTAAAGAGGGCATAGAGTCAATGTTGTGATTGCCTTTCAGGAGCAGCTCTCTCACCTTCTTTCCCCTGACACCGGCAGTGATTTCCAGTGCAACCTTGAAGCTCCGCTGACCCCCAACACTACCACTTCCTGCTCTCGATGTGGCCTTGGAGCATTGCTGATATCTGCCGCCTTTCTTCACCTGTGCAGCCTCTCCTTCTGGGATGCCATCAATATCCATAAGGCCCTGGACTGCCGCCAGCTTCCAATCCTACCTGGCACCCCAGCTTCTTCTCTTAGATGCATCTGTGTGCCACTGCCTGTAATTTAAAGGGACTGCGGTAGGAAAAACCCTGCAGCCCTTTCTAATGATGTCTTCAAGCAAGCCCTATAAAAGGGCTCTTCAATTTGTCCCTTGTTGCCTTTGCAAGGAGTTGCTTCATCCCTGGAGTTTCTGTTCCAGATCTTTGCTCCAGGAATCATCAGAGTTCTTGATCTATGCTTCTTCAAGGTCGTCATGTTCTTCATGGGAGCTCCTATATGTTTCTTTATTCCATGTTCCTGGTCTCTTGATGGTCCCTGTGTCTTCTGTTCCTGATATCAAGTCTTCTAAATCTTTGCTCAAGTTTCTGATCTTCCAGTCTTTGTCTTAATGTCCCGCATTCCAGTTCATGTCCCTCATCTTCTTCCAGATATGTCAGTAATGTGGTCCATGACCAGACCACAGTTTGTATAGGGTGCCTCATGGCGAAAGGTCTTTCTCCAAGTCTGTCTTTGCTGGTCAAATCTCCAGAAGTCCCTTGTTTTTAAATTCTGGGGTCCCATCCCTGGTTCTGTGTCCTGAATCCCTGAATCCTGCTCCTGGTCTTTGGAGTCCCTTGTGCCAGCTTCTGTCCATGTCCAAGTCTCATGTCCAAAGTCTGCTCCACCTTTGGCTTGGTCTGCAACCTGCCCATGGGTTATGTAGGGCGTGCAGTGGTGTAGAACCCTTCCAGAGTCTTTGTCATGTTGCCAATGCCAAGTATTCATCAGGTTTCCAGCCCTGAGTCTGCTCCCCCTTTGGCATGTTCCACAATTAGTCCAAGGACTGTGTAGGGCATGTTGAGGTGCAGGGCTTATTCTGTTACTGAACCTGAAACCTTAACCTTAATTTCAAACCTGAATCTGAACCTGAATCTGTAACCTGAACCTGAAACTAAATCTAAAGCTGAACCTGAAACTAAACCCGAATCAGTGTCTTCATCTAGTCTCCAGTACCTTTGTCTAAGTTCCAAGTCTTCAGTGCCTTCATCTAAGTTCCAAGCATTCAGTGCCTTTATCATGTCCTCATTGCCAGAGTCATCTTCTCTCCTTGACCTCTATCTGTCCTGATGCTCAAGCCACTCCCTAGCGGCAAGTCCAAAAGGCCTTTGGAGTGGCCAAAGGGCTATCCCAGAGACTAGCATTGCATTGATGGGTCTCATTCCTGTGCATGCTGGTTCAGCAGAGGCTTGAGAATTCCAAGTCTCCAAGAGTTCCAAGTCTCCAAGAGCTTCTAAGCTTCAGCCTAGCCTGTACCTGGATGCACTCACCTATCCTTGGTACAATCCTTGGAGTCTTGCCCTGAGGTTGAGCCATGGCCCAAGGGCTTATGCTCTCCAATCGATCAGGCTCCAAGTCCAATTGCAACAATTAAACAGGATAAATGCTCTGAAAGAACCAAAAAATAGTATGGAATCCTTATGGACTGAAATTCCATGTGAGAAAGGGACCAAAATATCAGTGGAGGTGTACAACTAGCCACCTGAGCAGAATTAGCAGACGATGAAATGCTAACAGAAATTAGAGAATCTAACAAAAATAGCAACATAGTAATAATGGATGATTTCAATTACCTCAGCATTGACTTAGTAAATGACACATCAGGACATGCCAATGAAATAAAGTTTGTAGATGAAATACATGATTGTTTTATGGAGTAGCTGATAAAAGAACTTATAAGAGGAGGTATTATTTTAGAACAAATCATTATTAGAACACATGATTTGAGCATGATGTAGTAATGCTGGGGCCACTTGACAATAAGTATTATAGCATGAACAAATTTGTCTTGATAACTGGAGGGAGGACATTATGGAAATCTACTGTGATAGCATTTAATTTTGAAAAGGGAAATTATTAGAAAATGAGAAAAATTGTTAAGAAAAACTGAAAGGAGTAACTGCAAAGGTTACAATTGCATGGATGTTGTTCAAGAACACCATCTTGGAAGCCCAGACCAGATGTATTGCTCACATTAAAAAAGGTGAAAAGAAGGCCAAATGATTGCAGACATGGTTTAAAGGTGAGGTAAGAAAGGCTATTATAGATTAAAAAGCATCTTTAAAAAATGGAAAAGGGATCCAAATGAAGAAAACAAGAAATAGCATAAGTACTGGCAAATTATATGCAAAGCATTGAAAAGGAAGGCTAAGACAATATTTGAGGAAGCTTGCTGAAGAAGCAAAGATTCATAATAAAAACTTGTTCAGGTGCATTCAAGGCAAAAAGCCTGTGAGCGAGTCAATTGGACCATTAAATGATCAAGGGGACAAGGTCATAGCAAAGAGATTAAGTTATATTTTTTCTTCAGTTTTCACTAAGGAGGATATGGCAGATACCCATGCCAGAAGTAATATTTAAAGGTACTGATTCAGAGGAAATGAAACAAATCTCACTTAAACCTGGAAGTATGTATTAGGGCAAATTGACAAATTAAAAAATAGTACATCACTTGGACTTGTTGGTATACATCCCAGAGTACTGAAAGAATTGAAAAATGAAATTGCAGATCTATTATTATTAATGTGTAATCTATCATTAAGATCAGCTATGGTACCTGAAGATTGGAGAGTGGCCAATATAATGCCAGTTTTTAAAAAGGGTTCCAGATGTGATCCGGGAAATTGCAGACCAGTAAGCCTGACATCAGAGTTGGGAAAAATTATAAAGATTAAAATAGCTGAGCATATAGATAGTTATAGTTTAATGAAACACATTAACATGGGTTTAGGCAAGGGAAGTCTTGGATCACTAATCTGCTACAATTTTTTTGAAGATCTGAATAAACATGTGGATAAAGAAGAATTAGTTGATATAGTGTATTTGGACTTCCAGAAAGCATTTGACAAAGTACTTTATGAGAACTCTTGAGGAAATGAAAAAGTCATGGGATAGGAGGCAATTTCTATTGTGGACTGAGAATTGGTTAAAAGACATAAAGTAGAGAGTAGGGCTAACTGGTCAATTTTTTCTTTGGAGAAAGGAAACTAGTGGAGTGACCTAGGGATCTGTGCTGGGACCACTGCAGTTTAATATATTTGCAAATGATCTAGAGATGGGAATAATGAGTGAGCTGGTCAAATTTGCTGATGATACAAAATTATTCAACGTTCTTAAATCATAACTTTGCAAGAGCTGTGAGAAATTGCAAAAGAACTTTGTGAGACTGGGAGATGGGCATTCAAATGGTATTTAATGTGGACAAGTGCAAAGTAATGCACATAGGGAAGAAGAACCCAAATTATAGTTGCATGATGCTAGGTTCTAGGAAAAAGATCTAGATGTCATCATGAGGCATTCACGGAGCGGGATGCCAGTGGCCAGTAGTTGGTGTTCCACCTTCACGGAGCGGAAGGATGGAGGGCTGCTATCTCAAAAAATAAAATAAAATAAAATAAAAACAGGGGTGGGTAAGATTATGGGGTAAGGGTGTGGCCTGCTTGTTACAGCGGTTGCTACCCCTAATTGATTAGGGCTGGAGGGTACTGGAAGCCAATAGTAACAGGTGGGAGAGAAAAAAAGGGGAAAAAAATGGATAAAGTGCGTAGCTTGCTGGGCAGACTGGATGGGCCGTTTGGTCTTCTTCTGCCGTCATTTCTATGTTTCTATGTTTCTATGTTAATATGTTGAGATCCCTCTGCCCAGTGTAATGCAGCAGCTAAAAAAAGTAAATAGAATGCTAGGAATTATTAAGTAAGGAATGGAGAAAAATAATGTGAGTGTCATACTGCCTCTGTATCACTCTATGGTTCGACTGCACTTTGAATACTGTGTACAGCTCTAGTCACTGCATCACAAAAAAAGATATAGCGGAATTATAAAAGGTACAGATAAGAGCAAGCAAAATGATAATGAAGATGGAATTATTCCCCTTTGAGGAAAGGATAATAGGTTAGGGCTCTTCAACTTGGAGAAGAGATGACTAAGAGGAAATATGATAGAGTTCTAAAAAAAGAGTGGATTGGAATGGGTAAATGTGAATCAGTTGTTTACGCTTTCAAAGAGTAAAAGGACTAGGGGATAAACAATGAAGTTACTGTCACACGTGCCATCAGTGGCAGACCCGCGGCACGGCCCCCTCACCTTTCCACAGTGACTACATCTCCTGGTTCCTCCTCGCTAGCGGTGTGGGCCATCAGCTCCTTCCTCGGGCCTCACATGGTGCCTCCAGCCCTGCCACAGTCCCTGGCATTCCTGGTCCTGCTTCCACTCCTCATCGAGCCTCTACATGTGGCCTGCAGAGAGACGCTACTAGTTGTGCCGCCCCCTCCCTAGGCGCACGCACGTGCACCATTGATGTTTAAGTAGGGACTGCGGCGGGAACCTAGCCATGGCCTGGGATGATGACGTCAACCCAGCTATAGTATTTAAGCTCAGGCTCCGCTCCATAGTGTTGCCTTTGCAACAGGTCTCCTCGCTGGTCAAGTACGCGTTGCCTCCTAGAGATCCATCTCATCTCTGCGTTCCTGTTCCTCGTTGTTCCTGGTTCCTGTCTCCTTGTTACTACCTTGCTTCATACCTTGGATTGACTACACGGACTTTGACTTTGCTTTGCATGACCAATCCATTGACTCTCTCTAAGCCCGGAACTCTGCTTTACCTGACCACGCCATTGACTCTCTCCAAGCCCGGGCCTCTGCTTAGCCTGACCACGCCATTGACTCTCTCCAAGCCCGGGCCTCTGCTTAGCCTGACTACGCTATTGCCTATCTCCGGACCTAGACCTCTGCTTCGCCTTACTATGCTATTGCCTATCTCCGGACCCAGACCTCTGCTTCGCCTGACTACGCTGTTGCCTATCTCCAGACCCAGACCTCTGTTTCGCCTGACTACGCTGATGCCTATCTCCGGACCCAGAACTCTGCTTCGCCTGACTACCCTATTGCATATCTCCGGACCCAGACCTCTGCTTCGCCTGACTACACTATTGACTATCTCCGTGATCAGACCTCTGCCTTGCTTGCCACTGCCTTCGGATTGCCACCAGCCCTGACTCAAGCCTGCTCTTCGACGCTTCTCCAGCTTACTCCCTGGACGTGGTTTACTCAGGCTTTTGCCTGCTCTTTCTCGTGCCCCCTCTCTGTCTCTGTTTCATTGGCGCTTGAGTTTCCAGGACACTACCCTGTCCAGATTAAGACTGTACCATCTCTTACCTGCTGTCTCTGGGCTGAACTGACTCTCACCTCGACTATACACAGAGGCCCACTTAAGTCCTGTCGGCCCCGGCACCCAAAGGCTGAACCCGCGGGGAAGGAGGACAGGTATAGGTGAAGCTGGAGTGGCCTCTGTTTATCATCCCACTCCACCTGCCAACAGAGGGGACTCTACCTACGGGTTGCATCAACCCCACCTCGGCCTAAGGGTCCACCTCCGACACAACAATTACTAGGTGATACATTGAAGACAAATAAGAGTAAATACTTTCTTACTCAATGCATAATTAAACTCTGGAATTCATTGCTGGAGGATATGGTAAAAGCTGCTAGTGTTGCTATGTTTAAAAAAGGTTTGGACAAGCTCCTGGAAGAAAAGTCCATAAACCATTACTAAGGTAGACTTAGAAAATCCACTGTATGTCCCTGGGATAATCAGCATAGATTCTATTGAATTTAGGAATCCTGCCAGGACCTGGAATGTCCACAGTTGGAAACAAGATGCTGGGCTTGACAGACCTTTGGTCTGAGTCAGCATGGCAAAATTTGTCAAATAAAATCTCAAACTGATCAAGAAGAATATTTTTTGTAAATATTCATCACTGAATGAAACAGTGATTTTAATATTAAAAAGTAAGAGAAACAAAAACAATCTCAGTTTCTGATCAAGTCTGAAAATTTCTTTCATCATCTGAATATTACTAGATGGATAGTGTTTTGTTGATTGTAATCCCAGCTGGCAAAGGAAACACATTTGGTAAAATCAAAGTAATAAAGTCTCAGTTGTGTTGAGGGCTTTATTAGTTTAGAACATAAGAAATTGCCATGCTGGGTCAAAACAAGGGTCCATCAAGCCCATCATCCTGTTTCCAACAGAGGCCAAACCAGGCCACAAGAAGCTGGCAAGTACCCAAACACCAAGAAGATCCCATGCTACTGATGCCAGTAATAGCAGAGGCCATTCCTTAAGTCAACTTGATTAATAGCAGTTAATGGACTTCTCCTCCAAGAAATTATCCAAACCTGTTTTGAACCCAGCTACACTAACTGAACTAACCACATCCTCTGGCAACAAATTCCAGAGCTTAATTGTGTGTTGAGTGAAAAAGAATTTTATCCGATTAGTCTTAAATGTGCTACTTGCTAACTTCATGGAGTGCCCCCTAGTCCTTCTATTATCCAAAAGTGTAAATAACTGATTCACATCTATTCATTCAAGACCTTCCATGATTTTAAAGACCTCTATCATATCCCCCACAGCCATCTCTTCTCCAAGCTGAACAGCTCTAACCTCTTCAGCCTTTCTTCATAGGACAGTTGTTCCATCCCCTTTATCATTTTGGTTGCCCTTCTCTATACCTTCTCCATCGCAACTATATCTTTTTTGAGATGTGGTGACCAGAATTGTACACAGTATTCAAGGTGTTGTCTCACCATGGAGCAATACAGAGGCATTATGACATTTTCTGTTTTATTAACCATTCCCTTCCTAATAATTCCTAACATTCTGTTTGCTTTTTTGACCACCGGAAGACCTGCGCCCTGCCTGCCTGAAGACCGACAGGCTTTCTGTGTTTTCGCCTCCCTCCCGCTCCCCCCCACTGTCCGACCATAACCCTCTCTCTTCCTCCCCCACCTGACCCTAAACCGCACTAACCTATTTAGTCTTTTTCTGTCCCTCTCTCTCTCTCTCCTACTGCTCTTTCTCTTGCAGTGCAGCGCCGAAGTCCGGAGCCGGAGGAGGAAACCGGAAGACCTGCTGACTCCTCCCCCTTGGCTGACGCGGCTGACGTCACGGACGCCGGAAGCACAGCCAAGAGGGAGGAATAAAAGGGAGAGAAGGCCCCGAGGCGCCGCGCCCCGGCACCGCGCACCGAAGGAGCGCACCAAAGGGGCAGGCCCCTTTGGGCGCCCATTCGAACCCCATTCAAACCGGAAAGAAGCCAAGATCAACTATCCAAACTACTCTACGATGACAGCTAAGCTGAAACATGGAAATGAAAGGAGAACATTCATATGAACATCAAATATCGATCTGCATGAACAAAGGTAAATACAACATGAATGTCAAGAGTAGAAATAAACACAGTAAAAAAGATGCACATAACTTAATAAAAAACAACAACTTGATACAAATAACAAGAACCACCAAAGAAAACAAAGCAACCCTAAATAACCTACTAATGCTTACATTTATACTAGTGAATGCACAATCAATCTCAAAAAAATTCCCAGTCATATCGGACTTACTGTATGACAACAAACCCAACTTTATTGCAATAATGGAATCATGGTTAAAAAAATCTGACGTAGTATTAAAAAATCAAATAGCTCACAAAAACTATGAGGTCTTCTCAGTCCCCAGAATAAACAAACGCGGAGGGGGTCTACTTCTGATCATCGAAAAAGCCCTGAAATGTAAACCAATCCTAATAACACCACCACCAAATCATGAAATTTCCATCTTTAATACAATCAATATACAAATTTGCCTAATATACTGTCCCCCTAGTTTACTAGACCTAAATATATCACCTATGATTGAGTTCCTTACAACACAACTGAATACTTCAAAACCAACTATAGTGCTAGGCGATTTTAATCTACATATGGATACCCATCCTCTATCTAACACCTGCCAAACCTTACTGGATGCCATGTCAGCACTTGAGTTCACACTAATTACAGATAAACCAACACACAGAGCCGGACACTCCCTCGACCTTACTTTCATAAATAACAAATACCTAGAACACCTAACAATGAGCAATACACAAATCCCTTGGTCTGACCATTTCCTGATCCAATCAAACATTAAAATTCAACACCCTCGGACCATAATAAAACAATCCCCCATTGAACTTACATATCGTCCACCATATAACTGCGAAGAACTGAAGGTCAAATTAGAAGAGGAACTAACCAACATACCACCTACAGACTACTGCCTAGCTACAGAGCAGTGGCTAGAATCAACAGAAAAAATAGCCAATGCAGTAAATCCCATTAAAACATTACATATCAAAGAAAGAAAACAAAATAACCAATGGCATAATACAAAAATAAAGGATGCAAAAAGAAAACTCAGAAAATTTGAGAAAACATGGCGAAAAAACAAAACAATTGAAAACCTAACCAAATTCAGGAAACACCTAGCTTACTACAAACAACTAATCTTGAAAACTAAAAGAGATTACTACAGTAACAAAATAGAAAAATTTGCCAATAACCCAAGGACCCTCTTCGCTATAGTAACAAATCTTACAACCGACAAGCAAGAGTCACCTCAAAGCATACCTGAATCAAAATGTAATGAAATAGCCCAATTCTTTAGTGATAAAATATCAAATCTAAGAAATAAACTCCCAAAGAACACCAAACAAGTAATCACAATGCAAAAGAGAGATGCTAACCCATGGTCAGCTTTTGAAGAAATATCACAACCAGAAGTAGAATCAATGATAAAAAACACAAACCCCGCTCCCCATAGGATTGATACCATACCCACAACAGAGATAAAAAAGATCACCGAGGTAGTAACCCCAACTTTAACAAATATCATAAACCTATCCCTAACGGAAGGAATAATGCCAGACATACTAAAAGGGGCAATCATTAAACCAATAATCAAAAAGAAAAACAGTGACCCATTAATTCTCAATAACTACCGTCCAGTCTGAAACCTCCCACTAATAGCCAAATTAATAGAGAAAGCAGTACAAAAACAACTAGCTGAACACCTAGATGAGAACAACATACTGTACCCCTCGCAACACAGCTTCCGTAAACACTACAGCACTGAGACATTACTTCTCTCATTAACTGACAACATCTTAAGAGGTTTTGATAACAGTAAACACTACATCCTTGTAATGCTAGACTTATCCGCAGCTTTTGATACGGTTAACCACCAAACATTACTTAAAAGACTAGAAGAAATTGGATTATGTGACAAAATGATTAACTGGTTCAAATCTTACCTCAGCAATAGGTTCTTCCAAGTCATGATAAAAAACACTCTTTCAAAAAAACTTAAACTCGAAACCGGAGTACCTCAGGGTTCAGCTCTATCTGCCACACTCTTCAACATATATATGCTGCCCCTCTGTCATCTATTGGCAGGACTGGGGATAATTCATTACATTTACACTGACGACATTCAGCTAATTCTACCAATAGAAGACTCCATTGATAAAACACTAGGGTTAGCAAACATGTACCTTGGCATCATAAAACAACTTCTAACCCAAATGGAACTGGTTATTAACATTGATAAAACAGAATTCCTACACCTTGAACGAAAACAAACTGAAATCGTCAAAACACCAATAACTCTAGGAAATAACCAGAAAATTGAACTGGCCGAAAAAGTAAGAAATCTGGGAGTAATAATGGATCCAGAAATCAATTTAAAACAACACATATCCTTAAAAGTAAGGGAAGGTTACACAAAACTCATGATCCTTAAAAGACTGAAACCATTACTTACACCTACCCACTTCAGAACAATCCTACAAACACTTGTTATCGCCAGTACCGATTACTGCAATGCACTCCTACTTGGACTCCCCAGTTCATCAATCAGTACACTACTGCCGACACAGTTCCCATTGGATCTGGTGAAGACCAGCTACATTGTATCCTTGTTGGATGGGAGGGCTCTGGCTTGGGCCTCTCCATTATGGGAACACAACAATCCAATCCTTGGAAACCTGCAGCAGCTTGTGTCCACGTTTAAACATGTTTGATGAGCCAGCTCATAAATCTACGGCGACTGCCGAATTGCTGCGGCTATGCCAGGGCTCCCGTTCTCTGGCCAAATATGCAGTTGAATTCCGCACGTTGGCAACCGAGCTGGACTGGAGGGAGGGCAGTCTTCACAGTATCTTCCTAGAAGGATTGTCCTCGCGCATTAAAGATGAGCTAGCGGCCAGGGATCTTCTGGATGACCTGGACGGCATGATAGACCTGGCAGGAAGGGTCGACCGCCGGCTCCAACAATGATTTTGAGAAGGGAAGTCGGTTTGAAGACCGGTTAACCTGGCACCTGCATTCTCTCGACCCATGTCTTTTCCCTCGGCTTCTCCAGGCAGCCAAGGTGTGGAGCCCATGCATTTGGGAAGAAGCTCTCTTTCTCAGGAGGAAAGGAGACATTGACACTCACTAGGCCTTTGCCTATACTGTGGGAATAAAAAGCATTTCTTAGCCCAATGTGGTGAACGGCTGGAAAACGCCAGGACCTAGGCGTCATCGGGGAGCTTACCCTAGGTTGCATCAATCCTGTTCCTCAATGTACCCTACCAGTTACCCTCAAATATCCTGGTGGTTCCTTCACCACTTTGGCTTTTGTTGGCTCTGGAGCCGGAGGAAATTTCATTCTCGCTGACCTCGTTCGGCATCTACAGCTTACGGTACAACCTTGTTTCCCTCATCTCTGAATTTCTTCGATTCATGGAACTCCCCTCCCGGGAAGCATCTCTACCAGCACTAAGCCTCTAACTCTCCGTACAGGACTCCTGCACACTGAAGAGATTTCATTCCTTGTACTAGAGAAAGCCATTCATCCTATCATCTTGCCTTGGCTCCAGAAGCACTCCCCAGTTGGCCACTGGGATACCCTCCAAATCATGTTCTGGAGTCCAGCCTGTTTTACCTCATGCCTGGTTACAGTCCTGCAGCCCTGTGTTCTGCTCTTGACTACACCTCTGACCATACCCAAACACTATCTGGACTACATGGACGTCTTTTCTAAGGAAAAAGCCGAACTCCTCCCTGAACATCGGCCTTTCGATTGTGCCATAAACTTGTTGCCGGGTACCACACCCCCCAGGGGATGTGTATATCCCTTGTCACTTCCAGAGACCCGAGCTATGTCTAGCTACATCCAAGAAAATTTAGATCATGGCTTCATCTGATCCTCCACTTCTCCCGCAGGAGCCATATTCATTTTTGTAGCAAAGAAGGATGGGTCACTTAGACCCTGTATTGACTACTGTGACCTCAACGCCATCATGTGACGTGACAGATATCCATTGCTGCTGATTCCAGAACCTTTAGACCAGCTGCAGGGAGCCATGATTTTCACCAAGCTTGACTTCCGGGGCACGTAAAACCTCATAAGAATACGACCAGGTGATGAATGTAAAACTGCATTGAATACTTGAGATGGGCACTATGAGTATCTGGTTATGCCATTCAGCTTATGTAATGCCCCTGTGGTTTTCCAAAACCTAATGAATGAAGTGTTAAGAGATATGCTACATACTTCCGTCATTGTATATTTAGATGATGTATTGATTTATTCCAAGGACCTCGTTACTCATCACCTACACATTCGGAGAGTGTTACAAAAACTTTGAGACAATTGTCTCTTTGCCAAATTGGAGAAGTGCCAGTTTGAACAGGAATCCCTCTCCTTTTTTGGATACATTGTGTGGCAAGGTGGCAGCCATCCAGGATTGGCCTCAACCAATGGGGGTTAAAGCTCTTCAACGCTTCCTTGGGTTCACTAACTTTTACCACCTGTTTATACCACATTACTCACAGAGGGTGGCTCCACTCACTGCCCTTACCAAGAAAGGAGCGGATGCCAAGAATTGGTCCCTGCAGCACAATTTGCCTTCCAGGATCTGAAGAAAGCTTTCCTTCTGGATACGTGTCTACATCATCCAGATCCACAGCGTCAGTTCATTGTGGAGGTTGACGCATCTGACCTTGTGGTAGGGGCTGTCCTTAGCCAGGTATCCAATAAAGGCAAAGTAATAAAGGCACAAATCACTACCATGTTCCTATTTCTCTCGGAAGTTCTCACCAGCTGCGAATAATTATGGCATAGGGGACAAAGAAATATTGGCCATTAAGTTGGCATTCGAAGAATTGCATCAATGCCTGGAAGGGGACCAACACACTATTATTGTCTATACGGATCACAAGAATCTAGAGTTTTTGTGTCGAGCTCATTGCCTCAATCTGCGACAAGCTCGATGGTCCCTATTTTTCAGTCGGTTTAACTTTTCCCTCTGCTACAGCCAGCTTCTAAGAACGTTCGGGCAGATGCCCTGTCTCGTACTACTGAGAGAGAGGATGCTCCTAACCCTCCTCAATGCATCTTGGACCCAGCTAAAGTCCTCATTGCGGCTTCTGATGTAGTTCCCATGGGTAAAACTGTGGAGCCTATTCGCCTACGGAGAAAAGTTTTGTCATGGGCTCATGACTCCTTGACTTCAGGACATCCTGGAGCAGCTCAAACATTGGAATTACTAACAATATACTACTGGTGGCCTCAGGTCAAGAAGGATGTACAACTGTATGTCAGTTCTTGTCCTACTTGTGCTAGACAAAAACCTTTGCCTTGTTGCCCCTGGGGGCTTCTCCAACCGTTACCCATTCCAACGGAGCCATTAACTCATCTGTCTACTGACTTTATAGTGGACCTACCATCTTAGCAAGGAAAGACCGTGATATGGGTTACGGTTAATAGATTTTCCAAGATGGCCCACTTTGTGCCTCTATCCAAGCTGCCGATGGCCCTTGAACTGGCGCAACACTTTACTCTACATATATTCTATATCCATGGACTGACACTCCATATTGCCTCTGACCAAGGTTCACAGTTCACGGCCAAGTACTGGAGAGCACTTTGTAAAATGCTCGGGGTCCAATTGGACTTTACTATAGCCTTTCACCCACAAGGCAACGGCCAAGCGGAACATATTAATCGGACCTTGAAAGCATTTATCCGAGCTTTTGCAGGAGAAAAGCAAAACGACTGGGTGGCCTTACTGCCCTGGGCAGAATTCTCTTATAACCATCATCGTCATTCTGTCACCAGTCTATCTCCCTTCCAATTGGTTTATGGGAAACAACTCAAGCCTCCTCTGCCCCTGCCTCTGATGGTGCCGACTCCTGCGGTGCAACTGACAGCTTAACAGTTACGAGATCTTTGGGGATCTACTCAGAAGAAGTTAGAACAGACTGCTGCTGCCGCAAAGAAACACGCAGACAGACTGCAACGTCCTGCTCCTGTATTTCTGTTGCTGCTCTTCACCCTTGCTCCACCCTCTCTACCTCTGTGGCAACTCCCTTCGGGTTTGATGGATGGCTTGCTGCCACTGCGTTTCCATGCCGCTTCTCCCCGGCGTCCCCAGACCAGCTCAATGCTACGGATTGCCATGTTCCTGATGATGTAGGGCACGAGCTCCAAAGTATGTACCAGCAAGGGCACAAACCTCAGGGGCGCCCACCTGTATTGGTGTCATCAGCTTCTACGGGAACCAGTCCCTAACTGATTGCTAACGCTGCACGGTGACTTACAACAGATTGCTACTCCCATCTGCTTATCCTCCCATCAGCATAGCAGATTATATCAGATTGCTAATCCTTCCCTCTGGAGGAGCAGTTCTCTAACAGATTGCTAACTCCTCCCCTCTAGAGGAGCAGATTCTAACAATTTCTCCCAGGAGATAAGGTTTGGTTAAGCACCAAGAACATTTGGTTATGAACCCCCTCCATGTGGCTAGCTCCCAAGTTTATTGGTCCCTTTGTCATCACAGAGCGAGTAAGCATGGTTTCCTAAATCCTACGACTTCCGTCCACATTAAGGATTCACAACGTGTTTCACGTATCTCTGCTCAAACCTTTGGTGTTATCAGTCTTCCATAACAAACCCCTGAACCTGTCAAGACTGTCTCAAAAGAAGAAACCATCTATCAAGTACGGGACGTCCTAGACATACGGTTCTTCTACAGGTGATGGGAATATCTTCTCTCTTGGGAGGGTTGTGGCCCTGAGGAGAACACGTGGGAGCCCACCTCCAATATTCTGGACAAAAATCTTCTCCGCCAGTTCCATCTGGATCATCCGGCCAAGCCTGGACCCCCGGGGAGGGGGCGTAAGATGGGGGTACTGTTAAGATTCAGGCCTGCAGGGCTCCTCGGCTGGTCCCCCTACCAGCCGTGTTGCTTTCCAGCACTCCCCATGCGCATCTGGCCTGGTCGGGGCCTTCTCAAGGCGCTCCTATATGAGGGAGACAACACCGACTCCAAGCTCTTGGGCCTACCCCTTTAAGCGTGTGCCCGAGCACAGGGGCAGGCAATTTAAAGGGACCTGCGCGGGAAAGATGACTCCACCCCAGAGATGATGTCAGACGCCCTCTGGTATTTAAACCTGGCTGCCAGCTTTCTTCTTTGCCTTGCAATGGGTCATCTTGATTGAGTTACTAGTTGCTTGTCCCTGCCTTGTGCTTCGTTCCTGCTCCAGCCTTGTTCTAGTTTGTTCCTGTCTTCCTCTTGTTCCAGCCTTGCTTCAGTTCCAACCTGTCCTTGATTCTTGCTCGGTTCCAGCTTGGTCCTGTCTCCAGTTCCATCTCTCCTGCTCCTGTTCCTGGACTTGGTACGTCCTCAGATATTCTGCTTTGCTGCCCGCCTCGATCCTTGGCTTGATTCTGATTTCTGCTGTCTCCTGCCTGCCCCGACCACCAGTCTGTCTCCACGTTGTACTCCTCGCTGCCTGCCTCGACTTGGACGTCTCCTCAGACTCGCTTCTCCAGGAGGCCTCATATAAGTCCAAGCGGCTCGGGTCCCCAAGAGCTCCTCCTGGGGGGATCTTGGGCTTCCAGTGGTGAAGATCCTGTTGGTCTCTTGGCTCTGACTCGTCTCCCGGCTCAGGACTTCTGGGACACTTCGTACTCCTGTCTCCAGGAGGCCTCACCTAAGTCCAAGCGGCTCGGGTCTCCAAGGGCTCCTCCCGGGGAGATCTCAGGCTTCTAGTGGTGAAGTTCCCGTTAGGTCTCCTGGCCTTGATCCGCCTCCCGGCTACAATCCTCGCAGCGCATTCTCAACATCTTCTAGCCGGCTCAAGGGTCCACAAACACAGCATGTTAGCTGCAAAAATGGTATCTCATGTCCTTGCAGGCAAATGTCTCTGCAGGCCTAGCAGTATGTCCTCCCTAGAACGCCATTTCTGAGGGCCAACACAGGGAATATTCCTCACCACCAACATGCACAGGACACTGCTTCTGGTTGAGCTGTGTGAGGCTCAAGACAAACTGAGGGCGACAATCTGGATGACTCCTCAGTAACTGCCTACATGTGATCATGCAGTCCCAGCAGTGTGTACACTTCAAGCTTGTCATTAAACAGTGAGATTTAAATAGCTCCCAATGGGAGGATAGGAATAGGGCCTTTTTGACAATGAACATGTTGAAAGTGTATAGTGCTTCCTCACACCCCAAACTTTAGAGCCGGTGTATTGTTTGCTGTCACAGGATTTGCAGGTGTCCACAAAATGGGGTGAAAAAGCCTTGCCCTGGGACAATGGGTTGCAGACATAACTGTACAAACCACTTGTCATGGCAGCGAAGCTTTCCTCCTCCCTCCCCCCCCCCCCCAGCAATCCCCCTTTTGCATGCTATTTGCCACAAACACATAGCCAAAAATGGAATATAGAAAGAAGTGTTTCTCTTACCTACAAGCCAACCATCACCAAACAGGCCATCCTCAAAATTTTGCCTAAGTATAAAGGAATTGTGCGCAGCTCCCGGGAACCTGGCTACCATGTTTAGAATGTGCATTCAAGCATCACGGACCACTTGCACATTGACGGAGTGGAAGAGCTTTCTGTTGAGGTACATCTCCTCCCTGTCACAGGGTGGGATGATGGCCATGTGAGTGCAGTCGATAGCTTGACATTGGGAAAATTTGCGAAGGCATAAAAGCCTCTCTTCAAGTCCATCAAGTCCTGCCTGTCCCGAGGAAATGTTATGTAGTGATTAATGCGATCAGAGACTGCTATGATGACCTGGTCCAGACAGCGTAAAAAAGTGGTTTGGGACATTCCCCCCACGACCCCCTACTGTTTTTTGGAAGGAACCGCTTGCTGTGAAATGCAGAGTGGACAATGGTTTGGTGAGCCCAGGCACAGCATGGGACCTTTCAGTGACCGGATCCAAATCCCCTTGGATTTCTTCATATAATTCCAAGATAGACCTAGAGCTGACGTGATACCTGCATACCACATAGTCCTCCCGCATGCCCAGCAATGATGTTTGTGGAGGACAGATACTCTCCCTGTATGTCCTGTGCTGTGGCTGCCTGTGTGACACTTGGTGCTCTGGGCCATGACCCTGTGGGGCCCGGGCTCTGTCTGCGATGCAGAGACTTTCCTAGGATGGCTTGGAGATGGCCTTGCCTGTTCTAGAGGTTGCTGTTGTTGTTCCGCTTGTTGGCATCTGCAGCGAGACTGCCGACGCATCCAGTATCCTGCAACTATTAAACGCGCCGCAAACATTATGGGTTTAGGAAGGTAGACCAGTTAAGAACAGATGTTTTTATTGGGCCTGGAAGACCTGGTAGGTGTGTCTGTTATCCATCCTCTTTTTATAGTGCGCAATAATCGCTGAAATAATAACGCAATCCGCAATATCGACCACGATAAACACTTTTTTCATTGTACCGCAAATAAAAAAGATGTAGTTATTTCCGGCATTAAATCCCATGATAGTGTGCATTCCTCTATCGCATCCTGCACTACCAGACCCTCATTTCCATTTACTCCACTCAGACACCTCCCACTTGAATGCATTTGCATATGCATTTTGTGATGCAGTATTTATCGTGCCCTAACGCATGCAATAAGTTCCTAACATGAAATGATAAACGACGCTCATATCTCGATAACTTTAGGACAGCTGAAGAGGAGTCCTAAAGTTAGCTGGAGACGTATTAGGCTATCTTTAAGATATCTAGATAAATTCAGTGATGCCCGCTCCACTGAATATCCCAGCAAATTTATCTTTCTAAGTGTATCCTAGTCAGCCAGCGACTGAATATGGAGCTCTTCAAGTTCCTCTATTGTTATTATTAGATCTAGAAAAAAATGATGCAAACCTATGAAACATTCCAACCCTGGATAAACCTTACAATTCTTAAAACTGGAATTGTTAACAGCATTCTTCCAAAGATATAGAACACCGAAGTACTGTACATGTACTGCTTCTAAACTGCATTCACAGCACAACAAAATTACAGTAGAATCTCCTATAGAAAATAATCGTGCTAAATGTAATTCACAAAACTACCATTTAGCTGCAGAAAAATCAATTTCTCATCCTCCAGACCATTTTTTGGGTGGCTTCTATGTCATGTAAAAGATCAGATTTTTTTTATTTAAAAAAAACCTATATAAAAAACCCTATGCAATATGAAAAAAAAAGCCAAAGCTAATACAGACAGGGGCACACTTGAAACTGCAAGATATGCAGAATCTTGTAATGGTTTGCTAAATACCCTCTCTTTCTCTTATCCCACCATATGACTAATGCTCTCTTCTAGCAAGGATCCTTTTCCCCTCTGGCTGGGAGAAAATCTTCTGAGTCAGTCTAAACTGTAAAGCTACCTTGTAAAATGATTGCTCTGGAAAGGGAGGAATTATTGGTACTGCCTATGGGGCTGCTAATTAACTTTATGCGTGATCTCACCGGAAGTGGGTGTGAATGACTCTTAATCATCCTCTTTAATCCAGCTCCTCTCCCTGCAGTGTGTTCTAAAGAAGGAGCAGCTTTCTAACAGGATGTACTATGAGCCACACACTTTTCATTTTCCTGTGGCTTACTTGTATTTTCCTGTGAATGATTGCCATGCATGCCATGCTTCCTTTTCTCTTTGTTCCATTGTCCCTACCTCTCCTCCTATCTCACATATACCCATAGACATACAGGTACACACACACACACACACATTCTCACACATACACACACCACAACATACAATCAACACTTCAGGTTTTAAAACATGACGATCTTAACTGACACATAATCTTGAAAATGCTTGTGCAGCTAGAGAGGTTTTGAATGCACGCACGCTATAGTCCCCAGTAAGAGACACAATCAAAGATAACATCTGGCTGCCACATTAAAATACATTAAATGCCACATCTGTTTAGTACCAAGAGTTGAGATTTCAGAGTACTAACACCCCTTTGCAACTCCACTGAAAATCGAAGAAAGAGCAGGTTATATTATAAAATGCTGCATGCAGGCAGAGGAGCCAATTTTTCAAAAGAATTTGTGGTGCTGAATTTCCCACCTCTCATGAGAAAAAATAAATAAAAAGCAAAGCACAGCAGGTCATGGACATGAGTGGCCAGACCATATTTAACAGTCCAAAGCAGATGGGGTTGACAGGGAGAAAGACTCGGACGGACAAAAAAGAAGTCAGAGAAGCACTAAAAGTCTCACTAGAATCTCTTCCTCCCCCCCCCCCTCCCCAACTCCACCTCGTTCCTATTAGTCTTTCCCCCCTCCCTCAGCTGTATTCTTGTCCATCCACATCACACCACAGTCCTTCCTCACCACTACCTAAGTCTTCATCATTCTCATTCCCCTCTCCATCCCATCCACATCATGCTATCTCTTCTTCCCCTTCTCTCATTTTCTTCTAATATTTCTCCCTTTATCTTTTTCCCTCCTCTCCTTAATCTTGCTCTCCACTTTTTAATTACCTCTCTCCTACATAGGTAGAGTTTGTTTTTTTTTACATTTGGGGGCAGAGGTTTCACATTCCTTTGTCTGCTCCACTCCCATATCCTAGCCTGCTCTGCTCCCTCTCTCCCCACTCCCCACTCCCTACTCCCTTTGACCTGACCTGGTCGTCTCCCCTCCTAGTTATCTTTCCCATCCTCCATGTCCTCACCCCTCACCTCTTCCTAGCCAGCTTCCTTTCCCTGTAGGTTTGGCTCACCCATCTCTTCACTGCTGATCATCTCTGTACAGCAGTTTCAGCTCACTTTTCTCTTGGTGATTCTGTTTCTCACATAGATGTAGATCATCTCCCTGCCCTGCCCTGCCCTTCCAGACTTCAGGCATATATCTCTGTGCCCTAGGACTGATCCTGCCCCCATCTCCTGTAGAACTTCTCTGGTATTCATGGATTGTAGGCCAACGACAGTCCTGTGGCAACATACTCCATGCAAGCTGCTCCACCACCTGCATACCCGAAGCCACAGCATCTACCCAGCTCCTGGACTATAGTTACATACAGTGCTTCCCATCCTCTGCCTGGAAACCCCAGAAAGCACATGATGTATGGGAGAGTTGTACATGTTGCCAGCTTTCTCACACAGAGAAATCATATACATATGTGCTGACAGATTGGTCTTCCTGCCTGCCTGATAGAGCTCCATAAACTAAGGAGTACGTGGTCAACCCTAGGGCATCTAAGACAGGAGTCAGGCGCTAGGAAGGAAATGAAGTACTGTACCAGGAGTGAGGAGGAGAAGAGCCAGGGTTTGGTAGCTGAGCTAGAAAGAAAACAGAGGAGCCAAACCAGGAAACAAATACAGTTAGAGAGGCAATGCATGCCTTCTCCACTGTCCCCAAACTCCACCCATGATCTCTTGTTGCCTATTCCAGCTGCTGCCTGGCTATTAGTTTGGACCCAGGCAACCCAATGCTCCTCTCAAGAGTGCTACTGCTTCCTCCTGCAGGATAAAGTGCAGGGAGAGGAAAACTTTTATTTTTCAGAAGAATATTGCCCTTCCATTTCCCTCCAGTTCAAGGTTAGATAGCAGCCCCTCTCAACATCAGAGCTGGCCAAGAGGGAACAATTTTAAAAAGGGTGATTTTCAGCTCATGGAATTTCACACTGCCACAGCCTCTCTCCTCCCTCCATCCTAGTAAAAAAAACCTTATTAGCTCCAGTGACTGCATGGCTGGAAAAGGGCAGAAAACCAGCTGCTGGCCCCCAACTAGTAGAAAAATCTTCGCTAAACTTAAATTAAACAAGTTTCTAAAATGTCTGTTTGTAGTTTTATTTCCATTTTCTGTCTCTGATTGTTCTTTTCTTAGTTTTCTCTTCCTCATCATGCCTTCTTTTAGAACTTTTCTTAACCTCTTTTCCTCTCATTTCTTTAGTATTTCTGCTGTTTTTCCTCTATATGTACTACTTTATAAAAAATAAATCACACAATAGAAGTAAAAAATCAATACAAATGAAATATCAAGTGAAAAACTGATGTCAGTATAGTATATTTCAAAATATTTGATAGATCAAACATATAATTTAATTTTTACTAAGGACCGTGATACTACCCAGTGGATACCGAAGTGAATTTTTCAGGCTATCAGTGTTTTCACCGCTCTTGGGCACACTTTAATCACTGGTCTGAGCAGATATTTGAACTATTTTTCTAACTTTTAGATTTTTAAATTTTTATGTAAAAAAGAGATACTTCCCACGTTTGGCACAACCCAACATGATATCACATTTCGCTCATGCTGCCTCAGGGGCTTGCCGATCAAACTTCAATAAAATGTATCTCTCAAGATAATTGCTCTAAAATAGAAAAACATTACTTAGAAAAATATATAAAATAAATGGCACATCATCAGGATAAAAATCAACATTCCTTGAATGCATAGTATGTACTCACGAAAAAGAGCATGGTATTTATTCTTGAGCATGCCATGCCGACAATATACTTATCAGTCAACCATTTAAACTTGGCACTGAGCATGTGCAGTAATATAAAGGTAAGCACGTTATATGTCAATCTGACGTCACACCATCAAAGAATAATTGGCAACTCGATCACAAAAAAAGCTGTCCATTCAATTTCACGATTTAACCCATGAAGGGGTAACTGTTTGGAACTGGAAAATCTACTGTTGTTCACGTTGTCTTAATGTTTTGACACGATTACCTCCATGCCAGTGAGGCGGAACAAACTCCAGGATAGTCCATTGTATCTCATCAAAATCGTGAGCTGCCTCCAAAAAATGGGAAACTATTGGGGCTTCAAGTTTGCCAGTTCTTAAATAACTTCAATGTTCAATAAAGCGAGTTCGCATTGTGGGCCGGATTTTCAAAAGGTTACGCACATAAAACCAATACACCTCCTATTGACAACAGAACACTATAGACCCCTACACAGAAACTATTTAGTGGAACTTCTCATCTCAGTCACACATACAGAAAACATACAGACTCTTAGCAAAGACAGAATAAGGGACCAATAAACAAATAAATCAATAAATATAAAACATCAATCATAACAGTAAAACTATACTACTAAAAATATTAAAGATTTCAAAAAAACTGTTGAATAGAACATCAAATATTTAAAATCTCATAACATTTTTTTTTCCAAAAAAACCAATATATTTCAAAACAGCAGACATATCATATAGCATCCAATAATGAAGCTAATAAGGATTAAAAAATCACTTGCTTCCCATACCTGGGATATCTTTTTATTTGTAGCCACCTTGAGATTGTTGTAGAATGGGGAGGAGGGGTTGCCCAAACTTTCTCCACTCTCTTGAACACATCCACACAGCCTCTCACACAATCCCGCCCCCAAAGACACACATACATGCTCATGCTTTCTCCTCACAGACACACATTCACACACATGCTCACGCTCCTTTCCTCAAGGCACACATGCTCACACTCTCTCCCTCTCAGACACACACACGATCCTACTATATTTCTCACAGACCAGAGGTGTACCAAGGGTCTCCACTGCCAAGGGTCCAATGCTCCTCTCTTGCCCCCTATTCCCCACTGGAATCCCCCAGCAGCCACGGGCCTCCTGTACTTGGGCTGCCGGGTAAGATGGGATCCCACAGCAGCCACAGGCCTCCTTCACATAAAGACCCCCTTGTGCCCCCTTCATCCAGGCACTCAAGGCCTTTGCCCCATCCCTTGGTATACCACTGTTACAGATACACACACTTGCTCATGCTCTCTCCTCACAGACACACACACATGCTCATGCGCTCTCTCTCTCATTGACATAAATATATATGTTCATGCTCTCTCCCTCACAGATTACACACTCTTACTCCTTCAGACACAAATACGCTCACACGCTCTTCGTCAAGGATACACACATTCATGCTCTCTCCCTCACAGACAAACATGCGCTCATGCTCTCTCCCTAATAGACACATGCACACTCTCACACTCTCCTTCACACACTCACACACATACACTAGTGTTCTCTCTCTCTTACAGACATATACACACTTGCTCATGCTCTCTTCCTTACACATACACACATACCATCATGTTCTCACAGACATTCACATATATGGGCACTACTGTCTCTCTCTCTCACACAAACACATGCTTACATGCTGTCTCTGACAGACACATGCTCACTCCTTCACAGACTCACACATACTTATACCTTCTCAGACAAACATATGCTCACAGTATCCCTCTCATTGACACACATGCTCATGCTCTCTCTCACAGACAGACAGAAAGGCAAACACACACTCATACTCTCTCCCTCACATATTCACACACACACACACACACACACACACACACACACAGGCTTTTTCACTCACAGATACAAACACTAACTGGCTCTCTCCCTCACAGACAGACAGACAGACAGACAGAAACATACATACACAGGGCCTCCCCTTCTCTTCTGGCTGCCTGCTTTGCCTTCTTCTCTGTTTCTGGCTGCTGCTCACAGCACCTTCTTCTCTGTTTCTGGCCACTGCCCCACAGCACCCCATTCTGTTTTTCGCCATTGCAGGATGGCTCTGTGGCAGCCTGCAGCACCTCAGGCTTTGTTTCTGGCCACCGCAGGACAGGCTCCACAGCAGCTTTCCACACCTTCCTCCGTTCTTCTTGCATTTGAGGGGGGAGCAATGTTCCCCATTCCCCAAAATCTGCCCATGGTTAGTAACTAGAGATAAAGATAAAATGCAACAACAACAACAAAAAAAGAAATTGATCAGGGCTGGGGATTGAGTGAATCCCTTGAAGGCCCTGCCCGCACACCACTGCAGGAGAAGCATTTCATTGAGAAGCTGGATATTTGTGAGAAATATCCCCTTGCATTGTTAGATAGATAGGGTTGGAGAATGGATTCCAAGAGACTGTGTTAAATGGCTGTGAGTCTTTGCTCTCTCTATACCTGGCTTTATTTGAAATTCCAAGAAGGATTTGAGACCTGCTAAACTAAGCAACTGAGTTGAAGGGAGATTACTGTGACTCGATGGAGCTGAGCAATACTTAAAAAAGTCTTTATTAGCCACACACTGCAACTGCATTTGGGCATGAAGATGTGTTTATCTCTTATACCAAGACTGCGCAATGCAATTTTTTCCATCATTTCTTTTGTTGGTATTTTTCAAAGTCTGAACTAGTGGCCACCCATGATTCACCCATCTCAGTGATTCACGTGTGTAATTCATTTCCTTGGTTGCAAAATCAACTATGACATCATAGGCACTAAGTAATGCTCTGTAAAGCATGTGGAGATTAATAAACACAATCTCTGGTATGAATTTTTCCTCCCCCAACCAGTCTCCACCCTTTTCTTTAAGTAAGAATACGTATGCCTGCTGTGAACAGAGAATCTATATTAACCTATATCAAAGGAGGGCAATAATAAAAAAATGATTTAATAAGGGTAAACATGTTTATCCTCATAAAATGCTTTGATTACTGCCCACACAGTAAAATTCATGTTTGACCTACCTCCTCCCAGTATTCTGGATTAGAAATTTGGTTTGGCATTAGTTTATCATGGTGAGTAGAAATGTTACTCATCTATGTGACACTGATTCTGTTTTAGCTTAATGCTGGCATTTTTACAACTGGATTGTTTTGAGTATGAAGCCAAAAAGTTGTTTTTAAAAAATGTAAATCCATACTGATATGTTCCAATGAATAAGACAATTAGTACAATTAATTACCTAATTTAAAATTATTCTAAGCATTATAATAAAAGACGGGGAAATGTGTTACAGTACATTTTAAACCAGTTTGAACTTGAGTTTGGTAAACCATTCACTTCCAGGCATTAGTTTTTACAATAAGACAAACAGATGAATAAGCTAAAATAAAATAGGATTAAAAAGTGAGACCCCATACACCGACATATACAAGATATCAAAGGGCATATATATTAAGAGCAGTAATATTAATAATGCCAAATTTTACCCTATTTCAAACTTATTGCACCCTAAAATAAATCTGATGGGTCTTAATTTTCTTTTGGTACAGATTTAGGGATCTGAGTTTGACCATACATAGAATATTGCTAAATGATATAGGCAAATGTAATTATATCCACCAATAGGATCATGCCAGAAATTAACATATGAACATAATAATATAAGATATGCCATGCTGAGTCTGTATAAAGGTTCCAAAAGCTCAGCATCCTCTCTCTAATAGTTGACAATCCAAGTCATTAGGATGTTCCCAGGAGTTACCAAAGTAACTAACCGGAGAATTTAAAACTAATCGGAGAAAGTTCTTTTTCACTCAATGCACAATTAAACTCTGGAATTTGTTGCCAGAAGATGTGGTTAGTGCAGTTAGTATAGCTGTGTTTAAAAAAGGATTGGATAAGTTCTTGGAGGAGAAGTCCATTACCTGCTATTAAGTTGACTTAGATAATAACCACCGCTATTACTAGCAACGGTAACATGGAATAGACTTATTTGGGGTACATGCCAGGTTCTTATGGCCTGGGTTGGCTATTGTTGGAAACAGGATCCTGGGCTTGATGGACCCTTGGTCTGACCCAGTATGGCATGTTCTTATGTTCTTATGTTCTTACATTAAATTCTTTATTGCCCATTCTAAAGGATAAGTGGTGGCTTTCCCCAAGTCTACCTGGCTAATAATTGTTTATGAACTTTTCCTTCACAAACTTGTCCAAACTCCTTTTAAATCCTGCTATACCGGTCACCTTGACCACATTTTATGGCAACAAATTCCATAGCTTGATTGTGCATTGAGTGAACAAATGCCATCTCTAATTTGTTTTAAATCTGCAGTTAGTTTCACGGTGTGTCCCCCTAGTCTCAGTACTATTTGAAAGGGTAAATAACTAGGGATGAGCATCCAAGAAAAATTAAATAGGAAATGAGACAAAATTACCTATTTCATTTTGGGTGATTTTCAAAATAGAATGAGTAAATTCAGACTAAATAACGTCAGATTCTTGTTTTGTTTTTCACAATTGATTTAAAAAAAGTCTGCGGTCGGGCCTAGGCCTAGGTCCAAAGCTGGGGCCTCACCTAGGGGAATGTACTAAGACCCAAAGAAGGGGTCCCAGCCTAAGCCAGAGAGCGACCCTGGTGCCTTGGTCTAAGCCTAGAACCAGTGGCTGGGTCTCACCTAGGCACAGGCTACAGCCTGATAAAGGAGTCATACAGCCTACACTCAAGAGAGACACTGGGGACTTGGCCTAGGCCATGACTTGATGCCAGGGCCTTGGTCAAAACCCAAGCAAAGGACCAGGCCTTGGAAATTTCCTGACCTTCCCACTTACAGAATCCAATGCTAAGTCCTGGCCTGATCCCAATTCCGCTCATTTTCCTGGACACAGGTCCGACACCGGAGCTCAACCCACAGCCAGGTCCCAGTGCCAGGACCCTGGCCCAAAGACTGGGCCCAGTCCAGAGACCAGGTTGTGACACATAGACTTCTGCTGGATCTAGACCTGATGCCAGGGCTAAACTTCAAAACCTGATCCTGATGCCTGGGCTTCAGTCCAAGGTCAGGCCCAGAACAAGTGCCCAGGCCTTGGAGGTTTTCTTCCAATGTCTTCTTTCTTCATTCTTCGCTCTTGAAATGAAGCCATCCACTCAGGAGACACCAGAGTTAATTAACTCCAATTCATCTTCCCCAGTTAATTAAACTGCCATACATCAAAATGGCACCCTCCACTAGAGAGGATGCACCTAAGTTAACTCTGGCCAGTAATTGTTTTTGGACTCGGGTACTCCTAGGCACTGTTGTTTTGTCACACCCCCCCCCCCCCCCCCACCAAGGTGGAACAACAGAGATCAGAAAGTCTAAAGCACATTTTCCTAGTTTTCTGTGGCAAAAATGTAAAAATTCTGAAGCAGATTGGCAAACATTGACATCTTTTATGTTACATTATGAAATTAAAGTAGTTTTATACTAAATTTATTAGCATAATTTATATTATTTTTTAGGGATGTGAATCGGGCTTCGGACGATTGAAAATATCGTCGATATTTTCAAAATCGTCAGAAATCGGGGGCTCCCCCAAAACGATAGGAAAACCCCACGATATTGATCGTGGGGGTTCCCTTATCATTTTGGGGGAGGGTGGGAAAAACAGCACACAAATATAACCCCTAAGCCCACCCCGACCCTTTAAAACTAACCCCTTAGCTTCCACCACCCTCCCAACGTCCCCAAAAACATTTTACAGGTACCTGGTGGTCCAGTGGGGGTCCCGAGAGCGATCTCCCGCTCCCGGAAGTGATCTCACACTCCGGGCCGTCCTCCCACTCCCGGGCCGTCGGCTGCCACTAATCAAAATGGCGCCGATGGCCCTTTGCCCTTACCATGTGACAGGGTATCCATGCCATTGGCCGGACCCTGTCACATGGTAGGAGCACTGGATGGCCATCTTGTGCTCCTACCATGTGACAGGGGCTGACCAATGGCACCGGTAGCTCCTGTGACATAGTAAGGGCAAAGGCTGTCGGCGCCATTTTGATTACTGGCAGCCGATGGCACGAGTGCAGGAGATCGCTCCAGGACCCCACTGGAGCACCAGGGGCTTTTGGCAAGTCTTGGGGGACCCTCCTGACCCCCACAAAACTTGCCAAAATTCCAGCAGGGGTCCGGGAGCGACCTCCTGCAATCGGACCGTCGGCTGCCAGTATTCAAAATGGCGCTGATAGCCTTTGCCCTTACTATGTCACAGGGGCTACCGGTGCCATTGGTCAGCCCCTGTCACATGGTAGGAGCACAAGATGGCGCCGGACATCCAGTGCTCCTACCATGTGACAGGGTCTGGCCAATGGCACAGATACCCTGTCACATGGTAAGGGCAAAGGGCCATTGGCGCCATTTTGATTAGTGTCAGCCGACGGCCCGGGAGCGGGAGGACGGCCCGGAGTGTGAGATCACTTCCGGGAGCGGGAGATCGCTCCCGGGACCCCTACTGGACCACCAGGTACCTGTAAAAAGTTTTTTGGGGGGGTCATGAGGGTGGGGGAAGCTAAGGGGTTCGTTTTAAAGTGTTGGGGTGGGTTTTTTGTTTATCGGCTCAGGCGCAGCCTATAAACAAAACCGCGATCAGGCCCGATGCAAAAAAACCCACATGTGAATCAGAACCGGAATCCGAACCGATTCCGGTTCTGATTCACATCTCTATTATTTTTATTGGAAGGCTGCAAATCTTCAGCTAGCCTGCTGATCCCCAGATTTCTGCTGCTCTAAGTACAGGCCTAGTGTGCTTATTGACAAATCTAGGCTTGACTCTGGTCCCTTCCGAGCAGACACCATAATTTCAAGAGTGAAGAAAGAAGAAAGACGACGTCAGAAGATTTACGAGTCCTGGGTGCCAGGCCTAGGCCTAACCCTGGGTCAAGGCCTCAGCATTGAGATTCAGCTTCTGGGCCCCAGCATTGGATAAGACTCAGGTGTTAAGACCTGGTCTCTGGGTTGGTCCCTGGCCTTGAGCCTGCATCCATGCTGAGGCCCAGGCATCTGGTCTCTGGACTGAGCCTAGGTGTCAGGAACTTTACTCCATATTGGGTCCCCTATATTGATCCTGGGTCCAGGAACCAGCTTGGACCTAGGGCCTTGGTATCTGATTCCCCCTGACTGGGTAAATTTATTTATTTATTTTATTTATTTATTTAGCATTCGTTTATATACCGAGGTATAGCAGACATTGCCTTCACTCCGGTTTACATTATAACAAACCAGTTACATTTAAATTTAAATTCATAACAGTATAACAGAAATTGAATCAGAACAATAACTTAATAAAAGTCAATAAATACATTATACATTAGATATATGATTGTATGCAAATCTTGAAGAGGGACGGTTGATACCGAAACAAAAAATGAGAAAAGGTTTCTGCGATTCGGGGTGGACGTCATAGGAGGGGGATTGCTGGCAGAAAATGGAACGTGTAGTGGATGTGATACAAGATTATGCTCTGCTGACATGTATGACATGCTGACATGACATGACATAAATGGGGGCCAGGGAGGATCTTGTCTCCAGCATTTTTGTTTTGGGTGGGTGGTGATGATGGGAGGCCTCGAGAGGCCCTGCTTCTTTTTTTTCTGTTTTTGTTTTCTATGTTTATTTCATTTTTTTAATGAAATAAAATAAACATAGAAAACAAAATTTCTGTGGAAACTCCTCCAAAAATGAAAATTTTTACTTCTTCCCATCCCTATAAATAACCATTCTCTATTTACATGTTCCTTTCCACGCATGATTTTTTTAAGCCTTTATCATATTTCTTCTCCAAGCTAAAGAACCTTCAAATTGCTTAGCTTTTCTTCACACAGGAGCCATTCTATCCCCTTTATCCTTTTTTTTCCTCCTCTGTACCTTTTCTAGTTATATTATATTGTTCTAGAGATGGGGCAACCAGAACTGCACACAGCACTCAAGATGCAGTCACACTATAGTTCTAAACAGAGTCTTTAAGATAAGCACTGTTTTATTCTGTATTATTTTCTGAATCAATTCTAACATTCTATTCGCTTTTTTGACCAGTACCGCTCACTAAGATGGGGATTTCAACATACTGTCCATAATGATGTCAGTATTATTTTCCTGGGTGATTAATCCTAATACGGAACCCAGTATTGTGTGCCTATAGTTTAGATTGTTTTTCCTTATGGGCATCCCTTTGCACTTGTCCACATTAAATTTAATCTGCCATTTAGATGCACAGTTCCCTTTCTGCAGTTGCTCACAGTCTGCTTGTGTTTTAACTACTTTGAATATTTTATGTCATCTACAAACTTGATCACTTTGCTCATTGTTCCCTTTTCTAGATTGTTAATGAATAAGTGAAACAACAACCAGGTCATTGACAGAGCCAGATAAGGGCCCAGCCAAAGGGCCTGTGGGCCTCATCGAAGGGTCTGCCAAAGTTCCTGCCTCATCAAGCAGCCCAAAAGCAGATGTATATGTGACTGGGGAACACAGGTAATATAATATTGCAGAAGTGGATCTATGATGTTCAAAGTGATTAGGATTTTAATAGCTTTAATCTGGAAAACACTGGTGTGATATTTTTACCCGGTGGGGCTTTATGGCTAATTATATTTATATAGTAACAGGGAAGGGAAATTAAGGTATCGGAGGTTACTATCGCAAACAGAAGGTCGTCCACTCTCAGATGTTAGTAGTCTCCACATATGGGCATAGAGTGGGGCCAAAATTCATGCAGGGGTTTTCCATTCATAAATATAAATGTAGATTACTGAATTTGCATTCAGCAAAGAACACAGGTAATTTTGGATATGATTACAGAAAATGAATTTGATATTTTCTGTGTTATAGAAACATGGCTTGGGGAGACTGATAACATGATTTTAAATAAGGTATATATTAGATACAATTATGTCCACTAGCCAAGAGTTGAGAGAAAGTGTATTGGGCTTTTAGTTGTTTTTAAAAATAATATGATTTTTTAAAATAATATGTTTTTAAAAATAATATGATTTTTTCTTAAATGTCCATGCTGGTAATGGATATGAAGTTGTGGTCATGTCTTTTGATGCATTAACATTATGTATTGACCACCAGGACTCAAGCTGCTCATCTTGTTAAGTTACCAGAAGCATTGGTTTTGTTGTGTACCAATGCAAAAAAATGTAATAATTCTTGTAGATTTTAATTTTTATTATGAGGGAAGGTATGAACTGTGAAGTTAGAGGATTTTTAAACCATTTTAGTAGTCTTAGATTTATGTCATTCGGTATCTTTTCCAAATCATAAGGATCAACACATCCTGGATATGGTATTGTTCCAAGAGGTTGAGTTGAACTTCCTTTAGTATCTGAAATTTGATCAAAACTGCTCCACTCTTCAGATCATAAGTCTATATCATGGTCCATCTGACTCCTGTCTATGTTTAAGGGTAAGGAACTGATTAGGAAGGAGGAGACAAGGGGTAATTAATCAAGAAGCATCTACAGATGTTTGGGACAGCTTTGAGTTTCACAAGAATGTAGAGTTAGAGCTAGATATAACAAAGAAAGTACATAAATATAATTAACAAGTAATAGCCATAGTGAATAAAACATATCATTTAAGAGCTGCAAAAAGAACAGAAAAAGACTCGCTATGTTCCATCATACTCTAAAGACTGTTTAGCACTCAAGCATACGGTTAGATGTTATGAGAGACTTTGATGGAAACAATGGAATGAAAATAATATACTTTAGTAGATATTAGTAGGAAATATACAGTAAATATTGCTGTATAAGAGCAAAGAAACATTTTATTAAATCCCTGACTGTTCCTCTGAATCGGCCGCTTGGACTGTTTTCAATTGTTAAAAGTCTACTGGGTACTGATTAAAGACTAACAGAATCAGGGGAGTTAAATGAAGAAACGGTTGCACACTACTTCATGGAAAAGATTAGGATCTTAAGTAGGTCATCTAAAGTAAGTCATGATCATAAGGGAATAGTGCAGATGGAAAAACCTGAGTGGGGAGTGGGAGAATGTTCAGAGTGGTCAACATTTAGACCAGTGACAGAAAAACAGGTTTTTACAATCCTGATTTTGTTGAGATCAGTTGGAAATGCTCTTTATCCCTGTCCTTTTTTGTTGATATGTGTGCTAAAAGAATCATTTGTCAAGACCTTGGTTGATATCATAAATGAATCCCTTAACTATGGAGAACTACCTGAAATTTTAAACATTGCAAGGATGGATAGCTGTTCTGAAGAGATTTGCTTCCGATAATTATAGACCAATCTCAAATATGTCTAGTTTGAGAAAGATTATTGAAAAGTTTGTCCTACGCCCAGCTCACAGATCACATAAATGAAAATTATTTACTGGACATTGAACAATGTGGATTTCAAGCCCATCATAAGACTAAAACCTTGACCTCAGTGGCAGATACTTTATTAAAGAACACGATAAGGATGGTTCAGTAATAGACATTTTGGACATTTCATCAGTTTTTGACACAATTTCATATGAGATTATGTTTTCTGGACTATCAACCATTGGAATATGTGTGGCAGTTTATAACATAGAAACATAGAAATGACGGCAGAAGAAGACCAAACGGCCCATCCAGTCTGCCCAGCAAGCTTCACACATTTTTTCTCATACTTATCTGTTTCTCTTAGCTCTTTGGTTCTATTTCCCTTCCACCCCCACCATTAATGTAGAGAGCAGTGATGGAGCTGCATCCAAGTGAAATATCTAGCTTGATTAGTTAGGGGTAGTAGGGGTAGTAACCGCCACAATAAGCAAGCTACACCCATGCTTATTTGTTTTACCCAGAATATGTTATTCAGCCCTTATTGGTTGTTTTTCTTCTCCCCTGCCGTTGAAGCAGGGAGCTATGCTGGATATGCGTGTAGTATCAGTTTTTCTTCTCCCCTGCCGTTGAAGCAGAGAACTATGCTGGATATGCGTGAAGTATCAATTTTTGTTCTCCCCTGCCGTTGAAGCAGAGAGCTATGCTGGATATGCGTGAAGTATCAGTTTTTCTTCTCCCCTGCCGTTAAAGCAGAGAGCTATGCTGGAAATGCATTGAAAGTGAAGTATCAGGCTTATTTGGTTTGGGGTAGTAACCGCCGTAACAAGCCAGCTACTCCCCGCTTTGTGAGTGTGAATCCTTTTTTCTTCTCCCCTGCTGTTGAAGCAGAGAGCTATGCTGGATATGCATGAAGTATCAGTTTTTCTTCTCCCCTGCCGTTGAAGCAGGGAGCTATGCTGGATATGCGTGAAGTATCAGTTTTTCTTCTCCCTGCCGTTGAAGCAGAGAGCTATGCTGGATATGCGTGAAGTATCAGTTTTTCTTCTCCCCTGCCGTTGAAGCAGAGAGCTATGCTGGATATGCATTGAAAGTGAAGTATCAGGCTTATTTGGTTTGGGGTAGTAACCGCCGTAACAAGCCAGCTACTCCCCGCTTTGTGAGTGTGAATCCTTTTTTCCACATTTCCTCTTGCTGTTGTAGCTTAGAGTGATGTTGGAGTCACCGTAAGCCTGTGTATGTTTATTTAATAAGGGTATTGACTCCAGGCAGTAGCCATCATTCTGGCGTAGTCATTACTGCTGTTAGAATCCATTAGTATTGGCAGCAATGTCTTACAGTGGTTTCAGTCATTTTTTTTCAAAATCAAAACAGCAAGTACAAGTAGATGATACTCTTGCTGCTCCTATTCAGATTACATTGTGAGTCCCTCAGCTATTTTGTTTAATTTATTTCACTATAGAAACATAAAAACACAGAAATATAGAAATGATAGCAGAAAAGGAACAAACACACCCTCTGCCCAGCAAGTTTATGGTAGTATCTGCCACACTGTACAGGTCATCCCCATATTAATCAGTTTCCCAGACCGTAAAAGTCAGTGCCTGGTTGGCTGCTGTCTGAGTCAAATTCCCCATTACCTCTTGTCATTGAAGCAGAGAGGAATGTTGGAGTTGCATAAAAAGTATCAGGATTAATGTTTAAGGGTAGTAACAGCCGCATTAGCAAGTTACCCCCATGCTTATTTGTTTTCCCAGACCGTAAAAGTCAGGGTCCTTGTTGGTTGCTGTCTGAATCTAATTTCCCTTTTCCTTTTTTCCTCCTGCTGTTGAAGCAGAGAGCAATGATGGAGTTGCATCAAAGAATGAAGGATTATTGGTTAAGGGTAGTAACTGCCACACCAACAAGTTATACCCATGCACTATTCTCTTCATTTCCATCCTCTAGCCTTTAGGGATCCACAGTGTTTATCCCATGACACTTTTAATTCTTTCACCTTCTTTGTCTTCACCACCTACTCTAGAAGGGCATTCCAGGTATCCACCAACCTCTCTGTGAAGAAATATTTCCAGATGCTGGTTAAGAGTCATCCTTCCTGGAATTTCTTTTTGTGACCCCTAGTTCTACTGATTTCTTTCCAATGGAAAAGGTTTGTTGAGTGTGCATCATTAAAACCTTTCAGGTATCTGAAATTCTGTATCATATCTTCCCTGTACCTCCTCTCCTCCAGGATATACATAATTACATCCTTCAGCCTCTCCTCATACGTCATTTTATGGAGATCCCACACCATTTTGGACACCCTTCTTTGGATGGCCTCCATCCTGTCTCTGTACCTTTTGAGATACGGTCTCTAGAACTGAACACAGTACTCCAGGTGAGGCCTCACCAAGGACCTGTACAAGGGGATTATCACCTCCTTTTTCTTACTGGTTATTCTTCTCTCTATGCAGCCCAGCATTCTTCTGGCTTTAGCTATTGCCTTATCACATTGCTTTGCCATCTTCATATCACTAGACACTATCACCCCAAGGTCCTTCCTTTGTTCCATGTACAACAGCCTTTCACCTGACATCACATACAGCTCTTTTGGATTATCGCACCCCAGATGCATGACTCTGCAGTTCTTGGCATTGAATCCCAGCTGCCATATTTTTGACCACTGTTCAAGCTTTCTTAAATTATGTCTCATTCTCTCTACTCCTTCTTACATGTCCACTCTGTTGCAGATCTTTGTATCATCCACAAATAGACAAAATTTACCTTTTATCCCTTCCACAATGTCGCTGACAATGATATTGAAGAGAACCGGTCCCAACATCGATCCTCCACTTAACACTGTTCTCTCTTCAGAATAGGTTCCATTTACCATTACACACTGTCTTCTATCCGTCAACCAGTATGTAACCCATGCCATCACCTTTGTGCTCACTCCCATGCTTCTCATTTTATTCACAAGCCTCCTATGTGGGACCGAATCAAAAGCTTTGCTGAAATACAAGAAGATCACATCGAGTGCTCTTCCTTGATCCAATTCTTTAGTCACTGAATTAAAAAAATATCAATCAGATTTGTCTGATAGGACCTTCCCCTGGTGAATCCATGCTGCCTCGGGTCCAGCAATCCTCCTGACTATAAATAGCTCACTATCATTTCCTTCAACAGATTCTCCATTAATATTCCAACCATTGAGGTAAGGCTATCTGGCTTGTAGTTTCCAGCCTCCTTTCTGTTACTGCTCTTATGAAACAGGGCCACCACCACTCTTCTCCAATCACTCGGAACCACTCCCATTTCCAGATATCTATTGAACACGTCATGCAGCAGATCCACCAACACATCTCTGAGCTCTCTCAGTATCCTAGGATGAACCTCATATGGCCCCATGGCCTTGTCCACTTTCAGTTTTCCTGGCTTTTCCCATATATTCCCTTCTGTAAATGGAGTTTCATCTACCCCAGCTCTATCTATGGTCTTGTCAACCAGCAACAGTCCTTCTCCAGAGTCTTTAATGAACACCAAACTGAAGTATTTGTTTAATATTTCTGCCATTTCTTCATCTCTCTCCACCCAGTGTTCCTTGTCACCTTTCAATTTTACTATACCACTTTGGGCCTCCCTTCTTTCTCTGATATATCTGAAAAATGTTTTGTCTCCTCTTTTTACCTCTTTGGCAATTCTTTCTTCTGCTTGACTTTTTGCTTTTCTGATTTCTTTCATAATCTCCCTCAGTTTTAACAGATATTCTTCCTTGTGTTCCTTTTCTTGGGATTCTTTATACTTCTTTTTGCCTTAATATTGTCAGCCACCTCCTTAGAGAACCAGATCACTTTCTTTTCCTCTTTCTCTTCTTTATTTTTCTAACACATCAGAGACATTATCCCCATTAGTGAGCACTAGATCGAGGACTGCACCCTCCCTCAACGGTTCCATTATCATTTGTTTGAGCAGGGCGCCTTGAAGGACATCCACTATCTCTCTCTACTTTTTGTAGATTCCGCAGAAGGGATGTTCCAATCCATATCCGGCAGATTAAAATCTCCATCGAGCAACACTTCTCCCTTCTTTCCCAACTTTGGATGCTGCTGACCAGGTCTCTGTCCAATTCATCCATTTGGGTTGAGGCCTGTAGATCACACCAGCAAAAATGGAAACACCATCTTCTCTTTTTAGGATGGTCCATAAAGCTTCTTCTTTACCACATGACACTTACAATTCAGTTGCTTGGATATTGTTTTTGACATAAAGAACCACTCCCCCCCGCCCCCTTTTCTATCCTCTCTGCCCTTCCTTAACGCAGGATGGCCACATCCCAATCATGAGACTCAGTGAACCATGTCTCTGTAACAGCAACAATGTCCAATTCTGCCTCTACCATTATGGCCTGCAAGTCTTGGAATTTATTGCTCAAACTAATAGCATTTGTGGTCATAGCTTTCCAGCTGCTCTTCCTAGTTGCCTTTTCTGTTTCTTTGAACTGATTGATTTTGTTACTTTGCCTTTCCATTTCCTGTATTGTTTAGGGATGATGGCCAATTTCACTGGCCATCTCCTGCTACCCCCACTCCCTAGTTTAAATGCCTGATGATGTATGATCTGAATTAGCATCCTCTTTAATGCCACAGACAAATGTAGGCTATTCTTACCATATGATCTTGTATTGCTCCATTCATGGCCCCAGCCTTCAATATATTCAAAACCATTTTCCTTACACCAGGATTTGAGCCAGACATTGAAATTATCTATATGGCATAACTTTTCCTTTCCCTTTCCATGAACAGGTAGTACTTCTGAAAAGGCAATAGTCTTTTACATGTGTCTAATCTTCTCCCCTAGATTTTGGAAATCTTCCTGTATCTCGTGGACACTGTTTATAGTGAGGTCATTATTCCCAGATGGATGATAACATTGATATCAGCATTCTTACTTTCTTCTGTAATTGCCTAGACCAGTGGTTCTCAACAGGTGGGTCACGACACATCAGTGTGTCGCCAAGCACAAGCTGGTGTGTCGCCACACTTCCTTGTCCCTCGCTGATCCAGCTGCTCTCCCTACCTGAGCAAAATAGGTCTTCCACCCAGGAGGAACATGGCAGAACAGCTGGAGTCAGCGGCACCGGAATGCTGTCTTCTTCCCATCCCCCCCTCCTCCCGCAGCCCGGAAGAGTAAGTGGTGAGCAGCAGGTACGTATGCGGGAAGAAGAGACCATGCTAGTGCAGGCAGCATCAGCCCAAAGAAGAGAAGAGAGACGTGGCCTGAAGGATGAGCAGCACAACTTGGAGTAAAATGAGGAACAACATTAACCCACGCAGCCGATGGGACTCCTTTATCTGCGAGGGTTGAAAGTGAAGGAGGTTGCTGCTGCCTTTAGGGTTGGAAGTGGAAGAGGCTGCTGCTGTTGCTACTTCGGGGGGAGGGAGGGAGAGAATGAGTGAATGAGCAAGCATATGTGTTTGAGGTGCTGTGTGTGTGTGTGAGTGAGACAGCATGTATGTGAATGACTGAGGCCTGTATATGTGAAAGAGAGCATGCGTGTGATTGAGAGCCTGTGTGTGAGAGATAGCATGAATGGACATTTATGACTGAGATCCTGTATGTGTAAGTTTGTGATTGAAAACCTGTTTGTGTGAAAGAATATGCATGTGTGATTGAGATCCTTTGTGTGTGAGAGAGATCATGTGTATCTATGATTAAGAGCCTGTCTGTATAAGTAAAAGAGAGACCATGTGTGTCTGTGTGTGACTGAGAGCTGGTTGAGGTGAGGGAGCATGTAAGTATGTGATTGAGAGCCTGTGTGTAAATGAGAGAGAGAACGCGTATGTAAGCATGTGAATGAGAGTCTGTGAGAGAAAAAGACAGCATATATGTGTGTAAGAGAGATCATGTGTATGCACGATTAAGATCCTGCGTGTATAAGTAAAAGAGAGAGCATGTGTATCTGTGTGTGATTGAGAGCTGGCTTAGGTGAGGGGGCATGTGAGTATATGATTGAGAGCCTGTGTGTAAATGAGAGAAAGAGAGAGAGCATGTTTGTAAGCATGTGAATGAGAGTCTGTGTGTGAGAGAAAAAGAGAGCATGTATGTGTGTGATTGAAAGCCTGTGTGTGTAAGCATGAAAAGATAGACAGCATGTGTGTAAATGTGTAATTAAGAGCCTATATAAGTGAGAGAGAAAAAGCATGGGGCCAGATCTTAAAAGATACGCATGGGAGTAGATTTGTTCGCGCAACCCAGCGTGAACAAATCTATGCCCGATTTTTTAACATACGCGCGCTGCCGCATGCATGTTATAAAATCCAGGGTCGGCACGAGCTAGGTGCACACTTGTTCACCTTGCATGCGCCGCGCCCTAAGGGAGCCCCGATGGCTTTCCCAGAGCTTTCCCGGAGCAGCCTCGGAGGGAACTTTCCTTCCACCACCCCCCACCTTCCCCTCCCTTCCCTACCTAACCCACCCCCCAGCCCTACCTAAACCCCTATCCTGTCCTTTGTTGCCTCTGGACCACCAGGAGCTTTTCGAAAGTCTTGGGGGAACCTCCTGACCCCCACAAGACTTGCCAAAAATCCAGCAGAGGTCCGGGAGCGACCTCCTGCACTCGGGCTGTCAGCTGCCAGTTTTCAAAATGGCGCCAATAGCCTTTGCACTCACCATGACACAGGGGCCGGCCATCCATTGCTCCTACCATGTGACAGGGGCTGACCAATGGCACCAGTAGCCCCTGTGACATAGTAGGTCAAAGGCTATCGGTGCCATTTTGAAACCGGCAGCTGAAAGCGTGACTCCAGGAGATAGCTCCCGGACCCCCCGCTGGACCACCAGGGAGTTTTGGTAAGTCTTGGGGGGGTCAGGAGGGTGGGGGGCTTGTTTAAATTGGCTCCTTTAGATGGCCAAATAATTCGGCGAAGATTCGTTGTATTCGTGGGGAATCGCAATACGTTTCGCTTCCCCACGAATACAACGAATATGTCCCTATATGTTGCGGATTGCCAATTCATAGGGAATGAATGCACACCCCTAGTGCCTTGTTGTATATTTTCTCTGCTGGTGTCCTTGAGAGGGATATAGGAGTGAGCAGTTATGATCACATCCATACCTTACATTATCTTGTCAACGAAAAAAACAGAAAAGTCATACAGAACTTAGACCGGGATTCTCCAATGGTGAATCCCGGTGTTAACGGGGCATGGGGGGGGGGGGGCGAAGAGGGGGCAGGCCTGCGAAAGCCAGCAGTGATTGCACCACCGCGATAACGTGTCTTACCTTATCCCTGCCAGCAAAGATAGTGCCGCATCCACCTCCTTGCCGCCCCGACTCCTCCCGACTCCGCCCCAACTCCACCCTGACTCTGCCCCCGGCAAGCTATCTCACGCAAAAAGTGAGGCAGCAGGATAGCTTTTGGGGGTTTTAGGCCAGAGCTAGCAATGCTGCAGATATGTCCACATATCTGCAGCATGGTATGTTGTATTATGTAAGTGTATGTGATATTTTGCTTACAGTTGACTGGTTAGACCCTAGCAAGTCATGCAAGTTTTGCAATATTTTCTTTCTTACCCCCCATCACCCCCCAGCTATATCTTTGTCATTTGGCTGAGCAATAGCAAGTGTTGGAAAAGATTTAATTAAAATGGAATCTATTCACTCAGGAGTAGATTTAAAAAAACATGCGTGTGAGCGTCCATGTGCACGCGCTACCCGGCGCACGCACATGGACGTGCTCAAGGCAGGAGAGAATATTGCAAAATTGCGCGGCAACGAGATCGGGGCCTTCCCCAGTTCCCTCCCAGTCTTTTCAATTAAGGAGCGGACTGGGAGGGAACTTTCCTACCCCCTACTCTAAGCTTCCTTCCCCTTCCCCTCTTCTCCCCACCCTCTAAAACCCTTTTTTTATTTTTGTTACCTTTTGTTTTGCAAGTTACTTCAGGGCCCGACCTGAAGTAACTTGCATGTGCCAGCAGCTGGCCAGCATGCGAGGCTCATGCACAGCGAGGAATGGCACTGACCCGGACCGCCACGCTCTGCCCCCCGGACCGACCCTTTTTGAGGCCAGGGCACTTTCACATGTCCCGGGATTTATGCATGTGGCCGGGCCGGTTTGAAAATTGGCCTGGCGCGCGTAAGGCCCGGCCACACACATAAACCCCCTGGATTTGCACTCGCTAGGGTTTTAAAATATGGCCTTCAGTATCCATTCTTGGCCTTATATGCCCTCCTCAAATTGCTGCATGAGGGTGGAATGATACAGAATAGGAACTTTAGTTACCACATTCAGAGCTATTATGTGCATTTCTCAAACCATTTGCATACCCAAGTACCTGAATATAAACCGATGTGATATGTTAGATTGAATGTCGGTATATAAAAAAATTAAAAAAATAAAAATAAATAAAAATAAAATATTTAGACCACTTTCCTTTTATGAGTTGGCATCAGTGTGACATGTGAGCAACCAATTGTATCCACCAACATTAAAATAGAATTCTATTTGGAGGTTTTTCCAATCTCTCCTCTAATTTGAAAAAGTGTTATCTTTCAAAGTTCATATTACCAGGGCTTGTAGTACTTGACTTACACTTGGAGAAGTTGGACTGCTTCATCCTGCCAACTACAGCCACAGTGCATTGAAAAGACCCAGAGACAAGGAAATGTAATGAGCTTAGGAACTTGATAAGGCCAGATATGGCATGAGCTTGCCTTGCAGAAGACCAATGTCTTCATAACTTTTCTTATATAATGCCATACTGGAATTTCAACTCAAACTGTACCTGGGAGAATTTCTACCTCAGGAAGGCCCAACAGAGCTGACCAGGGCATAAATATCATGGCTTTGCACTGCCTGCTTGTTCTCTTCATCAATGGTGCTTGCTGAGGTCTCTCTGCTTATCTCTTTTACTATAGTATTCATAGACTTCTACCCCTCTTTTTAATTCTCCTTCACTTCTTTCTCTCTCTTTCCTCTATTGGCATAAGCTGATGCAGCCAAAACATAATACGAGGTGTCATGATAGTGAAAAATTGTCATGTCATCTTTAATACTTAGTACAAATCTACACTTAATGCTGGTGGCACTTAATGCTAGGTGGCAAAATATTTTCTGATTTATCACTTAAGAAATACTGCCTCATTTATTGCATTTTAGTACATACTGGTCATACTGGTCAAGTGCATAATCAACTTATTCTTCGTTATTCTTCGTTAGCATGCCCATTACTCTATTTACATAGGCAGCCAGGATACATTATTGTGGCCACAATAACCCATATATTGCCTCTTCAGAAAGGTAATAAATGTTTTATCCTTCAAGGATGAGGCATTAATCGTGTAACAAATGACTTTACTGTGCAATTAACATTTTATCACACTTTTGAAGATCTTTCCATAAGTGACTTTAGACGAGGATATTTTTTCTACTTGCTTTACATAACTTACCCCTAGATTCATTATTCTGCTATATTTATGGCAGAATGATGAGTCGCAAAAAAAAAGGGGCGGGGGAGGGGGGGACGATAGTTGTCAGCTGGCGCACTGCACACTTTCGCCTCCATAGTGCTACGGGAAAAGATTTTGTTATTTCCTGCGGTGCTGCCAGCGATAATGTGGAAAACATTATCTCCGGCAGCGCTGTCGGGCCATAACCCCTTCCAAATCCCACCCACACTCCTCCCTTTCCCCTAATTAGCATGGCAATGCGGTCGTTATCGAGTGTGCTGGGCACATGGTAATGGTCCATCGCAGAATAAAGAATGACCCTGTTAGTCTGCTTTCTAATGACTCATAAAATTGGCAATTCTAATTTCTGAGGGTTTGTAAAGAAAAGTAATACAGAATACAGTTCATATTGTGTTGCATAAATCAACAGCACTACATTAAGACCTGCCATTTCTACCTGTCAGACATGAAAGGCACCTTAGGAAACTGGTACTTAACAGGAAAAAGAGATAAATAAACCAAGGGCTAATTGAAGGACCTATAAGAAAACTCAGCAGCAGTTTCTTGTGTTTAGCTTTTCTTCCATTGTAATCAACTAAGAAAGTGCTTTTAGAATTTATGAACCCAGAATTTGCAGTCATAATGTCCACAGAAGGAGCTAGCCCAAATGGATTTGTTTTTTAAAACTACTTTTACTACTTGGTTATATTTCCTCCAACTCATGCACACTTATTTTAACTTTTCCAGAATTAATGACCTTCCTTGTGACTAGTGAGAACTATCTGGTATAAACCATTTTCAAACCATTTTTAAAGGCATTTTATGATGTTTGCAGCATGCTCATTTTGTACTTTCAAATGGTTTCAATTTGGTTTACTAACTTATTATGAAGGCAGATAAATGGCTGCTGTACTGTATTTTGAGCTGGCAGTGTGGTGTAAGTGAAGCGAGCCCAGCTGAAGGGCACAACAGTTACAGAAGTTTGAGGTGTGAGAAAAAATGAAAGTAGTAAATTACCCTCACCAAGTGTTGCTAAGTTCCTTTTTGCACTGACCTCATATAACATTTGGAGAAAACTTTAGCAAGGTGAACACTACTATTAAAATATGATGGAAAAGAAAAATAGAAATTCATACTGGTCACACAACACCCAGGATAAAATGGTTTCCACTTGTTCGAGAGTGGACCCTTGAGCCGAACCACCCTGGGTAGAGTAGCTCGGGAGGCGGAGCCACAGGCACAGATGTTCACCCGGGAACCAGGAACCCCCCAGGAAGAGCCCGTAGGGTCCTGGAGCCTTGGGACTTAGGAGACACACGTATGGGTCTTCACCCGGGAACTGGGAACCCCCCAGGAGGAGCCGGTAGGGTCCCAGAACCTTGGGACTTGAGAGTACAGATAAGCTCTTCACCCGGGAACCGGAACCCCCCAGGAGGAGCCCGTAGGGTCCCAGTCCCTTGGGACTTATGCACAGTGTCAGTCTCTATAGAAAGGCCCGGGCAAGGAGTAGGCACAGAGTCCAGCAGCAAGAGCCAATAGGCCAGGGAGCACAGAGCAAGCGGGAGCAGGGTCAGAGTCAGTAATGTCTTGTATGGTAACTTGCAGGGTGCAAAATGGAAGCCAGCAGCGAGTAGGCCTGAGCCTGGCAGGAAGTAGAAGGTAACAAGACCCAAGACAGTCTGGCAGTAGAGAAAACAGTTCCAGCCCAGACCTGCGTAGGACACTGTCCGAAGGACAGGAGCGCAGCAGCTGCGGCCGAGAAGCCAAGGACTGAGGCAGGCGGCAGGCAGAAGCAGAGTCAGGAACGAGCAGAGGTCGGTGGCTGGCGGCAGGCAGAAGCAGAGTCAGGAACGAGCAGAGGTCGGTGGCTGGCGGCAGGCAGAAGCAGAGTTAGGAACGAGCAGAGGTCGGAGGCTGAAGCAGTACAATGGAAGTGCAACTAAGAACTACACACTGTAGCGACCCTCGTTGCAAGGCAATGAGAGGACTGAAGAACGCCGGTTATATCGGGCTTGGGGCGTGGCGTGGCCAGCTCAGGCGGGGTCAGGCTTCCGGTGAGCGTACGTCCATAACGTACGTCCCCGCGTGCGCGCGGGGCGGCAGCGAGACGGCCCAACAATGGTGGATGCCCCGAATACTCAGCAGAGCCGCGGAGGCGGCGGCGTTCCCGGCCTCGGAGGTGAGCCCTGATTACAACCAGTAAAGGGAGAGCGGTGGAGACCGCAACAGTACCCCCCCCTTTACGGCCCCTCTTGAGAGGACCGGGTTTTTCAGGATGAGCTTGGTGAAAGTGACACAGGAGATCCTTATCCAAGATATTCCGGCTGGGCTCCCAGGTGTTATCCTCGTCACCACATCCTTCCCATGCCAGCAAGTACCCCCATCGGCGATTATGAAATCGAATGTCCAGGACATCCCGTACCTGGTACGTGGGGTCCTCATCAATGGTGGTGGTAGCAGGATCCAGAGGTGCGGGATGATACCGGGAAAGAACCACTGGTTTGAGTAAAGAGGCATGGAAGACGTTGTGTACCTTAAATGAAGAGGGTAACCGAAGTCGGTAAGATACCAGTCCTATTCGCTCAGCCACACGAAATGGACCGCAGAACTTCGGTGCGAATCGCCGTGAAGGTAGGCGAAGGTGCAAGTTTCTGGTGCTGAGCCAGACTTTGTCCCCTGGCTGGAATGTAGGTGCAGGTCGACAATGGCGATCGGCCGACCGTTTGGCCGTGGCTGTGGCTTGTAGGATCTGTTTTCGTGTGGCATGCCACAGGGTCTGGAATTGCTGGGCTGTAACTTGAGCAGCAGGTGAGGCACTGGGAGCCTCTAGTGGAAGTGGTGGTCGTAGAGGTTTTCCATATACGAGATGGAATGGAGATTTGCCCGTGGCAGCATGAACCTGGTTATTATAGGCGAATTTAGCCCAGGGTAGAAGCTCGGCCCAGTTATCCTGTCTCTCATTAATGAAGGCCCTTAGGTAGGCTTTAAGGGTCCGGTTCATCCTTTCAGTCTGTCCATTGCTTTGTGGATGGAATGCCGTAGAAAAGCTAAGCTTCACTTGAAAACACTTGCAGAGAGCTCTCCAGTAGCGAGCCACAAATTGCGAACCTCTGTCAGAAACAATGTCCTGGGGAAGGCCGTGGAGCCTGAACACATGTTGGGTGAACAGGAGGGCCAACTCTGGTGCAGTGGGAAGCTTGGGTAGAGGAACCATGTGGACCATCTTGGAAAAACGGTCAACTGTGACCCATAGAACCGTGTGTCCTTGAGAGGGCGGCAGGTCCACGATAAAGTCCATGGCTATATGGGTCCACGGTTCAGTAGGAACCGGAAGCGGGTCTAACAGGCCAAAAGGAGAACCAGGGTTGGGTTTCTGGCGAGCGCAGTTGGGGGCAAGAGGCCACATATGAGGCGACATCTCGCCGAATGGTAGGCCACCAGTAGTACCGGTTAATCAGTTCAAACATCCTGTCACGTCCGGCATGTCCTCCAACCAAGGAATCATGGGCCCAACGTAGTGCCGTCAACCGGTCCCGGCGAGAGAGCACCGTGCGGTCCTGCGAGACAGTAGTCAGAGCAGAGAGTCGAATCTTGGAGGGATCCAGTATGAACTGCGGAGGGTCAACCTCCTCTTCGGCACAGGTGGCACGAGACAGGGCGTCAGCCTGGATATTCTTAGCAGCCGGACAATATTGCACGACAAAATCAAATCGACTGAAGAACAGGGCCCATCGTGCCTGACGGGGGTTTAGTCATTGAGCCCGAGTCAGAAACTCCAGGTTTTTATGATCCGTGTAAACGGTGGTTGTAAGTAAGGAGCCCTCGAGCCACTGCCTCCATTCTTCGAAGACGAGCTTGATTGCCAGCAGCTTCTTATCCCCAATGGAATAATTGATCTCTGCGGGTGAGAACTTCCGGGAGTAATATGAACACGGAATGAGTTGCCCAGAGTCGGAGTGCTGGCTGAGAACAGCTCCTACAGCGATGTTGGAAGCATCAACCTCCACGATGAATGGCCGCGCAGGGTCTGGGTGGCGGAGACAGACCTCTGAGAGGAAGGCTTTCTTGAGATCAGAGAAGGCAGCGATGGCCGTCTCAGGCCAATGTTTGACATCAGCTCCTTTCCGGGTCAAGGCGGTGAGAGGAGCCACACGGTGAGAGTATCGGGGAATAAAATGTCTGTAAAAGTTCGCAAACCCCAGGAAGCGCTGGAGGGCTTTAAGACCTGAGGGTTGAGGCCATTTAGTAATGGCGGCTACCTTCTCCGGTTCCATGCGAAAACCAGCAGCAGATATAATATATCCCAAGAAGGGTAGAGAATCTGCCTCAAACACACATTTCTCCAGCTTGGCATATAGGTGATTCTCCCGTAGAGCGTGAAGGACTTGACAAACATGTTGACAGTGGGAGTTCAAGTCCTTAGAGTAAATAAGGACGTCGTCTAAATAGACAATTACATGGGAGTGCAGCATCTCTCGAAGAACCTCGTTCATGAGGTGCTGGAAGACGGCGGGGGCATTACAAAGCCCGAAGGGCATTACGAGATATTCGTAATGCCCATCACGTGTGTTGAACGCCATCTTCCATTCGTCTCCCGGACGAATGCGTACGAGGTTATAAGCCCCTCTCAGGTCCAACTTGGTAAAGATGCGGACACCTTGAAGACGGTCCAGTAGTTCAGGGATGAATAGCAACGGGTAGCGGTTCTGCTTAGTAATAGCGTTGAGACCGCGGTAGTCAATGCATGGTCGTAGTGACCCATCCTTCTTGCCCACAAAAAAGAATCCCGCACCTGCCGGGGAGCGGGATGGATGAATGAATCCTTTGACTAAGTTCTCAGAGATGTATTGAGACATCGCTTTGGTCTCTGGGAGAGAGAGGGGATACACCCGGCCGCGAGGCGGCGTAGAGCCAGGAACCAGATCAATGGGACAGTTGAAGGGCCTATGTTCCGGAAGAATCTCGGCCATCTCTTTAGAAAAGACGTCCTGATATCCTTGATAAGCTTTGGGCAAAAGGTGTGTGGAGCAGAGATGCAGAGCGCTGGGAGGATGAGGAAGCTTCAAGCACCGGTCAAAACATGCAGGCCCCCAACTAACCAACTGGAAGTCATCCCATCTGATGACGGGTGAATGTTGGCGAAGCCAGGGCAGTCCCAATATTAAGGGATGCACGGCTCTCTCCAGGACGAGTAGAGAAATCTCCTCAGTGTGAAATAGGCCCATCTGCAGGGTTACGGGCCTCGTAGAGCAGGAGATATGTCCAGGCAACAAAGTCCCTCGTATCAAGGAGATGCGTAAGGGGGGATTCTTATGCTCGGTGGGCAAACCCAGTTGGTTCACCAGTTCTGCCACAATGAAGTTCCCCTCGGCCCCCGAATCAATAAAGGCCCGAATCTGGACCTCCCCACCAGGAGGCAGAGTGCAGAGAGGAGCGGATCCGGTAGCACCTAGGTGTAGCTCCTCGGTATAACCCAGGCACGACAGTTTCCCGGACGCTCGGTGCAAGACGACAGGTAGTGTCCCTTACCACCGCAGTAAAGGCAGAGGCCTAACGAGCGCCAACGGCTCCTCTCGTCTGGAGTAAGTGGTGACCTGCCCAGCTGCATGGGTTCGAGGGTTGATTTAACCGCAGGAGAAATCCTCTGCTGAGAAGGGCTGCAGGAGACACGTGACTGACTCCTGCTACTAGACCGAGTCTCTCTATCACGCTGTTGGAGCCGGCGGTCGACCTTGCCAGCAATATCCATTAGGTCATTTAACTCCTCAGGAATTTCTCGCCCCGCCAGCTCATCTTTAATACGGCCAGCCAGGCCCTCAAGAAAAATTCCCTTTAAACAGTCATTTTGCCACGCCAGCTCCGTAGCTGGCATGGCAAAATGCCACCGGCCATATGCCGTATGGCCGGCGCCATTTTGTACGGCAAAACGATTCGAGTGCAGGAGGTCGTTCCCGGACCCCCGCTGGACTTTTGGCAAGTCTTGTGGGGGTCAGGAGGCCCCCCCAAGCTGGCCAAAAGTCCCTGGGGGTCCAGCGGGGGTCCGGGAGCGATCTCCTACACTCCTGACGTCGGGGGACAAAAAACAAAATGGTGCCGGCGCTACCTTTGCCCTGTCATATGCAGGGCAAAGGTAGTGCCGGCGCCATTTCTACAACGCACCGGAGGCCCGAGAGTAAAAGATCACACCGGGACCCCCCCCCCACACTGGACCCCAGGTAATTTAAGGCATTTTGGGGGGGGTTCGGGAGGGTGGGGGATTTATTTTAAAGGGTCGGGGTAGGTTTTAGGGTTGTTTTAGTGTGCCGGTTTTCCCGCCCTCCCCCTTCCCCTCCCCCTTCCCCCGATTTATGATTTTTGACGATAAATCGGGGGAATTCCTATTAAATATCGCCTCTAACGATTTTTGACAATTTAAAATATATCGGACGATATTTTAAATCGTCAAAAAACGATTCACATCCCTATTGGCAATATACAACATATGTCCATATTTGTTGTATTCGTGGGGTCGTGAAACGTATCGCGATCCCCCACGAATACAACATATCATCCACTCCATATGTTTGGCACGCTCGCAGTGATTTCTTAGCGGCCTTTTGAAATAGGAGATCGCCATTTCGGTATATCCATAGCCAAAAACCAGCCTTTTCCTGTGAGTCATCAGTGACCTCACAGCCCTGTCAGAGTGGGTCAGACAGGTTGGCAAGGATACCAGAATACAACATATCAGCGGTAAGAATTTTTGCAATGCAGCCAATCGCGCTCTCACTCAGTGGTCGGTAACGCTTTTGCTGATGACCCAGCACTATATATACTTAAGCACTCAACGAGCCATGCACTTTCTTTGCAGGGGTAGTGTGGGGAGGTGGTCTGCGGAAGGTGGCTGCACTCAGAGCTAGTCTGAGTTCTCAAATCTGTATTGATATTCAATTGCTAGCTAGCTACTTCGATAGAAAAAGATATTTGTTCTGCATTTGGCTGCAGTGCCAGCTAGCCCTGTTTTTTTTAAGCACTTTTTTTTAGTTGATCTGAGACGATCTCTCTGTGCCACGGAGAGAAGATGCTAGCACTAGCAGTGGCATTTTGCTGCTTAATTCACCCCCTGGGGTAGATTGCAAGCACCATTTTGGTGTTTTGGATGGGAGAGATATATTCAATTTCTAGCTAGTTTGCCAAATTTTCCATTGAAAAATATATTTCATTGATTTTCCTGCTGTGTCAATTCCAGCTTTTTTGTTAACTGCATTTTTTTAATTGAACTCACTCAGTCTCTATGTGCACTGGGCATCAGTGCCAGTGGGTACTGGGTAGTTTTGCAGACTCAAGTATATTGTGGCAGTGGGTGTCTGTGAAGCCAATTCCTCAGTGGGCCTCTTTTCTAGTTACAAGCTCAGTGTGTGCACACACATTACATTAGTGCACATAAAGGTACTGTGCCCGTGGGCAGCCAGTTTTGCAGACTCAAGTATATTGGGACAGTGGGTGTCTGTGAGGCCAAATCCCCAGTGGGCCTCTTTTGTAGTTACAAGCTCAGTGTGTGCGCACACATTACATTAGTGCACATCAAGGTACTGTGCCCGTGGGCAGCCAGTTTTGCAGACTCAAGTATATTGGGACAGTTTTGCAGACTCAAGTATATTGGGACAGTTACAAGCTCGGTGTGTGTACACACATTACTTACTGCACATCAAGGCACTGTGCCCGTGGGCAGCCAGTTTTGTGGAGTCAAGTATATTGGGTCAGTGGGTGTCTGTGAAGCCAAATCCCCAGTGGACAAGTGCAAGGTGTTGCATATAGGGAAAAATAACCCTTGCTGTAGTTACACGATGTTAGGTTCCATATTAGGAGATGCCACCCAGGAAAAAGATCTAGGCATCATAGTGGATAATACTTTAATATCATCGGCTCAGTGTGCTGTAGTAGTCAAAAAAGCAAACAGAATGTTAGGAATTATTAGGAAGGGAATGGTTAATAAAACGGAAAATGTCATAATGCCTCTGTATGGCTCCATGGTGAGACCGCACCTTGAATACTGTGTACAATTCTGGTCACCGCATCTCAAAAAAGATTTAGTTGTGATGGAGAAGGTACAGAGAAGGGCAACCAAAATGATAAAGGGGATGGAGCAGCTCCCCTATGAGGAAAGGCTGAAGGGGTTACGGCTGTTCAGCTTGAAGAAGAGACGGCTGAGGGGGGATATGAAATAGGTCTTTAAGATCATGAGAGGTCTTGAATGAGTAGATGTGAATCGGTTATTTACCCTTTCAAATAATAGAAGGACTAGGGGGCATTCCATGAAGTTAGCAAGTAGCACATTTAAGTCTAATCGGAGATAATTCTTTTTCACTCAACACACAATAAAGCTCTGTAATTTGTTGCCAGAGGATGTGGTTAATGTAGCTGGCTTCAAAAAAGGTTTGGATAAGTTTTTGGAGGAGAAGTCCATTAATGGCTATTAATCAAGTTTACTTAGGGAATAGCCACTGCTATTAATTGCATCAGCAGCATGGGATCTTCTTAGTGTTTGGGTAATTCCCAGATTCTTGTGGCCTGGTTTGGCCTCTGTTGGAAACAGGATGCTGGGCTTGATGGACCCTTGCTCTGACCCAGCATGGCAATTTCTTAAGTTCTTATGTTCTTATGCAGTTACAAGCTCAGTGTGTGCACACACATTACATTATTGCACATCAAGGCACTGTGCCCATGGGCAGCCAGTTTTGCAGACTCAAGTATATTGGGACAGTGGGTGTCTGTGAAGCCAAATCCCCAGTGGGCCTCTTTTGTAGTTACAAGCTCAGTGTGTGCACACACATTACATTAGTGCACATCAAGGCACTGTGCCCTTGGGCAGCCAGTTTTGCAGACTCAAGTATATTGGGACAGTGGGTGTCTGTGAAGCCAAATCCCCAGTGGGCCTCTTTTGTAGTTACAAACTCAATGTGTGCACACACATTACATTAGTGCACATCAAGGCACTGTGCTCGTGGGCAGCCAGATTTGCAGACTCAAGTATATTGGGACAATGGGTATCTGTAAAGCCAAATCCCCAGTGGGCCTCTTTTGGAAATAATTCTTTTAACTGAAATCCCTAGTAGGCAGTGACATTAAATCCATAATCTCAGGGAAAGCTAGACGTGGTTGGGTTATTGGGACTGGGAGAGGAGACACCTCAAAAGGGAGTGCTAGTCCCCCATTACAGTTAAAAAGGGACCTGTTGCAATCTAAACTCTTTGGAAGGGCAGGCAGTTCCATTAAAAAAAAAAAAATGAAATCTAAACATGATGCATCACCACCACCTGTTTCTGACCCTGTAGTTTTGGAGGTGAGGGAAGGGGAGGCTGAGTCTTGCAAGACAAAATGTCAACATCCAAAAGCAGCAGTGGGACAGCAGTCTCGACTTAGCATTGACAATGTAGCGCAGGCACTGTTTGCTTCTGATTCTGATGAAGAATCATCTTGTGTGAGATTCTCATCAGAAACGGAAGAAGTAATAGCTAATGAAGTTTTAGGACGATTCGTTAGTCCTGTCTTAGCCTCCACTTCAGTGCAGCAGGGAAGAGATGAAACTGATGATGATGAGGAGGAGGAAGAGCAGTCTGCACAGGCACAGAGTATGACTGATGCCCCTGGCATTGCTTCTCAGGGTGCACCCACTAGGGATGTGCAGACCAAAAGTTTAAGTTCATAAGTCCATAAGTCGAAAGGGGGTCCCATTTGCGGTCAATATGGACATATGGAGAATTCCATAAGTTGAGTCTATGTCCATATGTGCAAATAAAATTTTAAACCCCTCACCCGCCTTAATCCCCCCCCCCCCCCAAGACTTACCAAAACTCCCTGGTGGTCCAGCGGGGGTCAGGACGCCATTCCTGAACTCCTTTGCAAGGAGCACGTGACGTCGGCGTCACGTCGGAGTGACGCGGCGTCACGTGATTCCCCTCGGGTTCGCTCCCGGACCCCTCGTTGGGCTCAAAAGGAACTTTTGGCCAGCTTGGGGGGGCCTCCTGACCCCCCCAAGCTGGCCAAAAGTGCCTTTTGGGCCCAACGAGGGTTCCGGGAGCGAACCCGAGGGGAATCACGTGACGCCGCGTCACTCCGACGTGACGCGGACGTCACGTGATTCCCCACGCGTCCGCTCCCGGACCCTCACGGAACTTTTGGCCAGCTTTGGTAAGTCGGGGGGGGAGGGGATTAAGGAGGGTGAGGGGTTTAAATTTTTATTTAGATCAACAATCGCGATTTCCAACGTATTCAACATAGCTATGTTGAATAAGTTGGAAATCCGATCGTTTAAGCCTCATCTTTTTTTTAAGTTAAAAAAAAAAATAAGTTGCATTTTCCATTTAAGTTCAAAACGAATGCACACCCCTAGCACCCACTACTTCAGCTCCAGTGCCAGGATCCACCCCCAAGGCTATACAGAAGGGAGGATCACAAAAGACATCTGCAATCTGGAGCCACTTTAAAGTGACAGAGGACCCACGTTTTCCTTGGTGTAATTACTGTGGCAGGGCTATTAGCAGAGGCAAGCAAATGGGACATCTATCTAATTTTGGCATGAAGCATCATATGAAGAGGCAACACCCAACAATAATACTGCCATCTGGGGATGGTGGCAGTACCAGTCAGGGGACCCCTTCCAAGCAGTGTAAAGTGGTTGAAAAGGAGCAGAGTCACCCCACACCCTCAGCCCCTTCTAGCAGTCAGGTGGCAGGCCAGCAACACCAAAAGCGACAACCAACCATGGAGGAAATGGGGTGGAGTGCGGTAATACTATCCCGGGGTAGGAGGCAGGCAGCCTCAAAAGTTGTAACCAGGAGCATTGGGGAAATGATTACCCTTGATGACCAGCCCTTGCAGATAGTGGAGAATGTGAGTTTCAAGCATTTTCTGAAAGTCGTACTTCCAAATTACAAAGTCCCCTCCAGAACCACATTTAGCAGAAAGGTCCTCCCCAGCCTGTACAAGCAGTGTCACAGTCACATCCAAGCGCTGCTAGCTAAGGCAGAGGGGAGTGTACAATGTACCTGTGATATCTGGACTGCCCTGAATACTGCACACTCTTACCTCTCCCTGACAGCACACTGGTGGGACCTGGCTGAGGCAGGGGCAGGCAGCAGCTCTATTAGTGAACAAGTATCAGGGTGGAGGTGGGCTTTACTGCATACCCACCTGACGGACCAGGCCCATACCACAGCCAAAATTCTAGCATGCATCAGACAGATGCTGGAGGGATGGCAACTACACCAGCGAGACAGGAATCCTCAGCCAGGGTTTTTTTGTCACAGACAATGGTACAAACATGGTAAAGGCAATAACCAATGGGAGCTTTCAGAACATCCGATGTTTTGCACACACTCTGCACCTGGTAGTGAAGTCAGCTCTGGGGTTGGAGTCCAAGCACCAAGAGAATGGATATGTGCAGGACTTAATACACAAGTGCAGGGACATAGCAGGGCACTTCCACAGAAGTGTGAAGGTGGGGCAGATTCTCTGACAAAAGCAGACTGATTTGGACATGCCTCACAAGTGTCTCATTCAAGATATTGCCACCCAGTGGAATTCGACCTATATGATGCTGCAGAGGTTAGTGGAGCTGCAGATACCCCTTCATGAACTTTCTGGTTCAATGGACATAGTTGTGCAGAATCCCCTAGGGCATCATGATTGGTTAGTCATGAGTCAGCTGGTAAAAATCCTGCAGCCCTTCAAGGATGCCACAGAGGAGCTGAATTCCAGAAGTTCCACCTTGGCTGACATCATCCCTATTGTTAATTTCCTGGATGAAAATTTGGAGGCCTTTAAACAGGAAGAGGGAATGACAGCTGAGGTGCTGCATTGTCTGGACGTTTTTCAGCAGCAGGTGCAAGAGAGATTAAGGCCTTTAACAGAAGAGCACACATATATGCTCGCCACAGTCTGTGATCCCTGTGTGAAAGGGAAACTCACCCTACAGTACGATTGTCTCTTATTGGTGAAAGACCTGCTGTTAGCAAAGGTCCGTGAACAGGAGCACCATAGGCAGAGACAGATTAGGCGTGAAGCAGAGGAGGAAACAGCGGGCAATTCATAGAGTTGGGCTAGCCAAAGCAGGAGCAGCACTCTGTCAGCAACAGCTAGTACCTCCTCCTCCTCCACTTCAGTATGCCAATGGCATGTTGCCCATAAAGATTCATCTTTTGTGCTACGGGCTAGAGAAAGCAGCTGGTATGAGTGACTCTCAGCCCACCCAAGCAAAGGAGACACCAGCACAACTGTCAGTGACACGGTATCTCTCAGAGCCCACAGAGGACATGCAGACAGATCCGCTGGCATATTGGGCACACAAGTCCACTGCCTGGACACACCTAACCAAAGTTGCTCAGCGATATATGTCATGTCCACCAACCAGTGTGCCCAGTGAACGTGTATTTTCAATGATAGGGTATATCATGAGCCCTCACTGCTCAAGGCTGGCACCAGAGTTGATAGAAATGCTAGTGTTTTTGAAAATAAACCTGCCTTTGCTTGGGTTTCCAAATTTTCCCTGAGAATGGCAAGATGAATAAAACGCTGTGCCTGTCCATCCACTGTCCAGGCCTTATGTCCCTACAAGGGCCTGACCTGAAACGCTGTGCCTGTCCATCCACTGTCCAGGTCATACTTCCCTACCTCAAACACTGTGCCTGTCTGAGTTTTGTTCTGATATTTCTAATTTCAGTGATGAAGTGCATAAGTACAGTTAATAGCTTCAGGGTATTCACAAATAATCTCCAGCTCAGTTCTTACTTCACAAGTGGCAGTCCCTATTGCTCTAAAAGCATCCTCTGTTGAATTATCTTTCAGAAATGAAAAAAATGCCATTTTCTTCTGGCAATGAACCAGTTCAAGAAGAAGTAACAGATCAAACCACAACATACCTGCACAAAGGAAATCCTCTAATGCTGTGCCTGTCCTCCCAGGTTTTACACCCCTACAAGGGCTTGACCTCTATGCTGTGCCTGTCCATCCAGGCTTTATGCCCCTACAAGGGCTTGACCTTTAATGCTGTGCCTGTCCATCCAGGATTTACATCTCTATGAGGGTTTGACCTTGAATGCTGAACCTGTCGGTCCAGGATTTATGTCTCTATGAGGGTTTGACCTCAAATGCTGTGCCTGTCCATCCAGGATTTACATCTATATGAGGGTTTGACCTCAAATGCTGTGCCTGTCCATCCAGGATCTACATCTCTATGAGGGTTTGACCTCGAATGCTGTGCCTGTCTGTCCTGGCCTTATGTCCCTAAAAGTGTTTAACCTCGAATGCTGTGCATGCCTGTCCATCCAGGCCCTACGAGGGCTTGACCTCTAATGCTGTGCCTGTCTGTCCAGGATTTATGTCTCTACAAGGGTTTGATCTCAAATGCTGTGTCTGTCCATTCAGGCCTTATGTCCCTAAAAGTGTTTGTCCTTGAATGATGTGCCTGTCAGTCCAGGATTTTCGTCTCTACAAGGGTTTGACCTCGAATGCTGTGTCTGTCCATCCAGGTATTATGTCCCTATGAGGGCTTGACCTCTATCCTCAAATGCTGTGCCTGTCCATCCAGGCTGTATGTCTCAACAAGGGTTTGACCTCGAATGCTGTGCCCGCCCATCCAGGCTTTACGCCCCTACAAGGGCTTGACCTCTATGCTGTGCCTGTCCATCCAGGCTTTACACCCCTACGAGGGCTTGACCTTTAATGCTGAACCTGTCCATCCAGAACTTACGTCTCTATGAGGGTTTGACCTCGAATGCTGTGCCTGTCTGTCCAGGGCTTATGTTCCTAAAAGTGTTTGACCTTGAATGCTGTGCCTGCCTGTCCGTCTAGGCCCTACGAGGGCTTGACCTCTAATGCTGTGCCTGTCCATCCAGGATTTACATCTCTATGAGGGTTTGACCTCGAATGCTGTGTCTGTCCATCCAGGCCTTATGTCCCTAAAAGTGTTTGACCTTGAATGCTGTTCCTGTCCATCCAGGCTTTTCATCTCTACAAGGGTTTGACCTCGAATGCTGTGTCTGTCTGTCCAGGTATTATGTCCCTATGAGGGCTTGACCTCTATCCTTGAATGCTCTGCCTGTCCATCCAGGCTGTAAGTATCGACAAGGTTTGACCTCGAATGCTGTGCCTGCCCGCCCAGGCCTTATGTCCCTAAAAGGGCTTGACCTCTAATGCTGTGCCTGTCCATCCAGGCTGTATGTCTCTACAAGGGTTTGACCTCGAATGCTGTGCCTGCCTGTCCATGCAGTCCTTACGTCCCTACGAGGGCTTGACCTCTAATGCTGTGCCTGTCTGTCCAGGATTTTTGTCTCTGCAAGGGTTTGACCTCGAATGCTGTGTTTGTCCATCCAGGTATTATGTCCCTATGAGGGTTTGACCTCTATCCTCGAATGCTGTTCCTGTCCATCCAGGCTGTACGTCTCTACAAAGGTTTGACCTCGAATGGTATGCCTGTCCATCCAGGATTTACGTCTCTACGAGGGTTTGACCTCGAATGCTGTGCTTGTCTGTCCAGGCCTTATGTCCCTAAAAGTGTTTGACCTCTAATGCTGTGCCTGTCCGTCCAGACTTTATGTCTCTATGAGGGTTTGACCTCTAATGCTGAGACTGTTCATCCAGGCTTTATACCCCTACGAGGGTTTGACCTCTAATGCTGTGTCTGACTGTCCAGGAGCCCTTTCCTGATCAAAGGAATGGGAACTCTCCCCGGGGTAGCTGGCCAGCCTATCTCTTAGTACCTGTTGACCCATGTTAAACCACTGTTCACAGTGAGACCTCCTCCATATCACCACACTTTGAAAGCTCGTGCTCCACTCTAGGGGCCAACCCATTGTGGGGAGCCCTTTCCTGCTCAAAGGAAATGGAACTCTCCTCGGGTGTAGCCAGCCTATCTCTTAACAACCTTTGACCCATGTTGAACCACTGTTCACATGGAAACCTCCTCCGTCTCTGCTGTGAATATTCTTGGTTGTATGTCCACCAGATTTTAAAAGACAAGCAAGAGCTCACTAGACGCCAATGGAAACACCCCACTCTAGGGGCGAACCCATTCTAGGGAGCCCTTTCCTGCTCAAAGGAAAGGGAACTCTCCCTGGGGCCAACCTGTCTTGCCCCTATCAAAACCACAGGGACATGACTACCTCCACTCTGCTAGCCTGTCTTGCCCCTATCAACTTTCTGCACCTCTGCCTTGCTGCCATACACCAGATGACTCAATCTACTCCTTATGGTGTTCTTTCCACTATCATGGCTCCTCAGTGTGTTGGTGCTAGTCTTTCTGCTTGCTATGTTCCCCCTTCATTGTGCTGTAGGATGTCACTTGTCTTGCCACTTTGCCTGTCGTGCTTACTTTGAGGGTTCATGCATCTGTTATCGGTGCTCTCTTTTGAAGCTGTGGTGTGTTTTTCACACTCTCACTACTGCTTTCTTTGTGCCTCTGTTAAAGCACTCTAGCCACTTCTGGTACCCATTTGCCCCTTTACAGTGCCTTAGGCTATTCATGCCACTTTGGTGCCATTTTGCCACAGTCTAAGTACCTTGGAGCTCTTTTCTTGTTCTAATGATTGCTCCCCAGAAGTTTCATCAGAATTGATAAGAAAACCCCAATTCTGCAGCCAAAAATATGCTGCAAATTCTTACCCCATTGACTTTAATGGGAATCGGAAAACAAATAAAACTTATCAAGGGATCGGGTCCCCCATTGAACGAATGCAACATATTTGCGACCCAACAAATATGAATACCAAATTGGATGAATCCGTCCCTTCTACACATCCCTATTGCTTTCTCTCCACCATTGTGTCTTGCTTCATTCAACTCAAATCTTCCTCTGGTCATTCCTTCCCCTCTGTGCTGTCCAGTTTCATTTTCATCCTTCTCCAAATCTGTTATGCCCCTAAAGAAGAGATACACTTTGCTTCGTTTCACACTCTGCTGTGATCAGTTGAATGAAGTTGTGGGGGTTGGTGTTGATCACTGATAATTAGGGATGTGTCTTCACTGTCTATATTGTTATTTATTTTGTCATTTAAAGTCATTTTTTAAAATTGTATGATAAAACAACACAAAAGTTTGTATTTTGTTTTATGTCATTTTTTTATGCATACTATTTGCAAACACTATGCACTCTTTATAAATAGTGTGCATAGTTTCCCCCTACAAATTTCTTAACCCAGGAGTCTCTGGATACGTCCTGTCTCATCCACCCAATACCCCTGGAGATGGCCAAAGTTCACCAAGATACATAATATATAAATAATATTTGCAGAAAACTCCCTGTTCAAATGTTCTTCCACCAACCACTTCCTTTTGTTTAAGAAATAAAGTTGCATAATTTCCCATTGCTCACCCTAGCCTACCCTCTTAAACCCTCCCCCCCCCCACCCCAATACTTATCGAAATTGCTCTGGTGGTCTAATGGGGGCCCTGGAGCAACCCCTCTGCTCTCGGACTTAGTGGCTGACATTTTGCAAAAATGACAGCAGTCCTTTCACTCTATTAAGTGACAGGGACTACCCAACGGCAACAGTAGCTCTTGTCACATGACAGGGGCAAGGTCGTAGTACAATTTTTAAAATGGCTGCTCCTGGGTCTGGAAGTGGAGGCTTTTTCCCAGGCTTTCATTAGACCACAGAGCAATTTTGGTAAATATGTTGTGAGGATGGGCTAGGGTGGCAATGGGGAGTCTTGCAGCCAAAACAAGGTCCCAGCATTAGGAGACCTCTCTGCTGTAGCATTCAGTTGATTTATTTAAGTTGAAAAACCTGGCAAAAGCAGACTTAGCTAACACTAAGAAGGTAAAGCAGTTAAAAGTAGAACCCTGTTTTCTGTCACCATTTTGAAACAAGTTAGCATTATTCGTCACATGCATGAAGTAATCCACTCCTTTGCCTTCCAATGAAAGTCATGAAATTAGTAATTGCTTAGCCAACTGTTGAGATGTGACTTAAGCAGTCAGATTTATGTTCACTTTTTTTAGTGATAATTCAGTTCTACCCATAAGATGATAGACAGATTGCTAAATGCTTCTAGTAAGAATGCAGATGTCTTTGCTTTTGCTTTCTTTGCATCAGATACGACTATCAGTGACTACTGGGATTTACACTCACCTAAAAATGACTATACATTTTAAAATAGGTGAACTTCTTTTTCCTAAACAAGTTGTGGGGATGATTCATCAAGCCATGGTAGTGCTCTAACATGTTATTGTTGTGATAGAGCACTATTGCAGTGTAATCACGCGATACACGTGATATTTTGCATCTCCCCACCCAGAAACCCTGCCCTACTACAATGACCCTCTTTGCATGTGATTTGTAGGCATGAATAGGGCAAGTGCATGCAAAGAAGGTCATTACTAGTCAATTTGATGTAAATATTTTATCGCAGCTGACCGAGAAGATAGTCAGCTGCAATAAAATAACAACCCTATTTGAAATGCAATAAATGTGCAGTAGGAGGCCTAGAACCATAACACAGGTCCCAAGGCTCCTGCCACAAATTTAAAGTAGCAGAGGAAAAAACCACAGAAAAAAGGGAGGTTGAGCAGGGATTATTGGTGAATCCCATCTCAACCTGTGACTGCCAGTCGAAATAGCCCTAACTCCCTCAAAATGTTAATAAAAAAACCATGCGGCTATGGCCCTGGCCCCCCCTTTCCCCTTCCCCAAAACTAATACAGAAAATGTGGCCCCAGCTCCCTGCTGCCATATTCCCAACCCCACCCCCAAGTGACAGAGATCTCCTTGCTGCCCTACCCCCATACCCCATCCTCAATGTGCCAGTGATGGCCCCCCTCCCCCCACTCCAAAAGTGACAGCAATGGCCCTCTCCCTCCATCCCCAAGTGACAGTGATAGCACCTTCCCCCTCCCCCCAAGTGACAGTGATGGCCCCCACTCCCCACCCTCCAAGAGATAGTGACACCTCTTCTGGGAGGGCATTCAAGGCATTCACCATCCTCTCCATGAAGAAATATTTCCAGATATTGGCTCTGAGTCGTCCCCTAGTTCTACTCTTTCCTTTCCAGGGAAAATGTTTGAAGTTTGTGCATCATTAATATCTTTCAGATATCTGAAGATCTGTATCATATCTCCCTTGCAGCTCTTCTTCTCTAAGGTATACATATTTAGATCCTTCAGTCTCTCCTCGTAGGTCTTCTGAAAGAGACCCCACCCATTTTGATTGATTTCCTCTGGATCATTTTGAGATATAGTCTCTAGTCTAGAACTGAACACAGGATTCACTGATGATCTGTACAAGGGCTTTATTACTTCCCTTTTCCTGCTAGCTATACCTCTCTTTATGCAGTCCAGTATCTTTCTGGCTTTAGCTACTGCCTTGTCATATTGTTTCACTGCCTTCCAATCACCAGACACAATCACCCTAAGGTCCCTCTCCTGGTCCATGCATGATAGTAGTTTGCTCCCCCATCACTTACAGCTCTTTTTGGGTTTCCGTACCCCAGGTACTTGACTCTGCACTTTTTAGCTTTGAATCACAACTGCCAAATCTTTGACCACCATAAAAGGGCAAAAGGGTACCAGCAGTGGCAGGAATAATCCTAGGCATCATCAGAGGAGTAAGGAGCTACAAGAGGATCAAGAACAAACCAGGGCTTCAAAAGAGAGCACCTATAACAGTGACATGAAAGGCAGCACAAAAGGGGTAAAGTGGCAAAAAGAGTGGCATGAACATTCTAAGGAACCTTGAAGGGGGAACAAAGCAACAATACTGCAGGGGAAAAAACAAACTAGGCAGTGATAGATAAGTCAGCGCAAAGAGTGCCATGAGGACTCCAAAGCACCATGAGAGATGCAAAGCAGCCACCTACAGTGGCAAGAACACCCCATGATGTGGAGTCTGAGGTAGAGTGGCAGATAGACCCCCAGTGTGTAAAGTCTGTGGTATGGCAGCAAGGCTGAATGCTAGAAAGACCCCTAAGGTGTAGCTTAAGTGGTATAGCAGCAGGAAAAATGACATCAAGACCCCCAAGATATAGAGTTTGGAGTACGGCAGCAATGCATAGTGCAGAAAGGCTTCCATGGCATAGATTAAGGGTATAGCAGCAAGGAACTGTGGCAGCAGGATTCCCATGGTATAGCATCAAGGGCATGGATGGCAGCCAGAAAGAATGGCAGCAAGACCCCCAAGTTTAGCATAAGAGGTATAGTAGCAAGGCAGAGTGGCAATAAGGCCCTTAATGTATAGAGTCTGGGGTATGGCCATAATACTGAGTGGTAGCAAGACCCCCAAGGTGTATCACCAGGAGCAGGGAAGCTTCACCTTGATTGGTGCTCCAGCCTCTCTACTTGTCCTTGTCTCCAGCTCTGTCCTAGCTACTACCTCACTCAGGAATGCTTTGGTTGCTATACTTACTAGTATCACTGCAGCACTTTTCAATGGACCATAGATTTGAATGGGAAACATGAACAAATGAAACTAAAATTTGTGTTTAATTAATGGGCATCCTTCATTCATTTTGGGGGTCCATGAATTAAATAAAAGTGGTCTAATTTGTGAATTTTTCCCATTTGTTTCAAACTAATTCACATCCCTAGTAGTAAGTATGCTCTACCAAGAGACAAGACCCAATCTAATGGCTGGCTTATATATGCAAACACTATATTAAATACCTCTGAGGAAAAAGCAAGTTGGAAACAGTTTGATTACAAAGAGCACTTTTCTGGTCAAGTCTATCACCCAAGAAAATGACAGGCAAATTCCAACTCATACAAAACCTGTCTTACCCACCAGTCAATTCAGTTAATGAGCATTAGCTTTTTATTATGTTTATTATGCCTCTTCTGATATGACTGTGGATTGGTAAGTGATTGTGGCTACCTTGCCCTTACAGCTATGACCAATATTGAATTGTGCTTTTCAACTCCTGCCTGGACATTGTCCATTGTTAAGATTCATATTTTGGAGGTTCTGCTACTTTGACAGGTGTAGGCCAATGGATTGTTCTATGTTATGTTTGTACATTGAGATTTTCATCTTGTAAGTGCACCAGCAATGTATCTCACCCTTTCCACTGTCTGGATAACTTTCTTTTCAGGGGACCCCAAGCTTCCATAATCAGCAAGCTGTTACTGCAAACCATCCAGTCCATGACTGCTGATATTCATATTCTGCTTGTTCATGGCAAGAGATCAAACTAGATTTGGAGGCAATAATATCTAGGTGGCCAGAAGGCAAATTAGAAACATCTTAGAGATCTCAGATGTAAACATACCTTCCAAGAAGATCTCACTGAAACATACAGGCCTAAACAGCACAGCAACTTAAATTTTGCCTGCAAGATAATCCCTATGGAGAGCATATTTCTCAGCAAATCATCTTCTACCATAGTGATTTTTATTTAGGACTATTTCTACGTTTAAATAAGGCAGAAAGAAAGTCCATGTAATTTTAAAGATACATGGAAACAAAAGTGCTTACAGACTTTGCCGCTTGGCAACTTGCTAGAATTTGCGCTCTTAACTTCTTCTACTCAAACTTATATAGTTAGCTTATTGGCAAAGGGATGTTGCAACAGTGTCTTGCAGAGTGCATTTTATAAAGACAGTGCTTTCTAAAATATTATCAATTTATAATGCTCTGATAAGCAACATACAATGATGGTAACTTTTAAACCTGTGGGCAGGCGCATGTGTGTGCATTCGTTGGCCCGCACCCAGGGACACAGTCATTTTATAACATACACGTATATATGTGCGCATGTTAGTATGGAAGCGCAAACATGTGTGCTCAATTTTAAATGGCTGTGTCCATGTGTGCACAAATTGTTGCTATCCCGGTCGCCAGACTAGCGACCGGGCTCTTACCGTCCTCCCGAGGCTCCCGGGTCCGCCGCGCTCCGCCGGAGGTTTGGGCCTTCTCGGCCGCATGGCAGCGGCGTCTCCCTCGTGGAGACGCCGTCGATGCCGATTCTGACTCCTCCCCCCGGCCGGGTACGCGCGCGCGCGAAGGGACGGCTCTTGTAGGTCCAGCACCCGGAAGTGCTGCACCGCCCCTTTGCTGACGACAGAGCCTGGCTGAGTATATAAGGCAGCTTCAGTCTCTCCTGCCTTGCCTTGCAACGAGGTCGCTCCTGTGAGTACTTAGTTGCTTCCCTGGATCCAGCTTGCTCCGATCCTGCCTGTTCCGGTCCTTGTTCCTGTGTTTCCAGCTGGGCTCCGTTCCTGCTTGTTCCTGTCTGTGGTTCCTGCCTTGCTCCGTTCCTGCTTGTTCCTGCCTGTGGTTCCTGCCTTGCTCCGTTCCTGCTGGTCCCAGTTCCCGCTCCAGTGAATCCACTCCTGCTTTTCAACTTCTCGTCTTCCGCCAGCCTTGACCGTTGGACTTCTGCTTGACTCTTCTCGTCTTCCACCAGCCTTGACCATTGGACTTCCGCTTGACTCTTCTCGTCTTCCGCCAGCCTCGACCATTGGACTTCCGCTTGACTCTTCTCGTCTTCTGCCAGCCCTGATCACCAGACCTCCTAAGTCCCAGCGACCCGGACCCCTACGGGCTCCTCCTGGGGGGGTCTCGGGTTTCCAGGGCGAACGCTCCTACTTCCACGCCAGATCCGTGCCGCCTCCCGGCTCCTTTTCCACCGTCTGGACTCCGCTGTTCAGACAGCCGGGCCAAGGGTCCACTAAACAGACTTTCTCACAACAGTTTGCAAGGCCATGGACCCGGCGGATACTCCCGGCCTGCAGGCCATTCCGGGAATGGCCCAAAGGATACAGCAACAGCAGCAATGCATAGAAGTTTTGGCTGCTACTGTGGATCGCCTGGCCAGTCGCCTGGAAGCTCAGCCTCTGGACCACCTCCGCCTCCTGCACCTATACCACATCCGTCCGTACAGACCCAACTTCCGGCTCCCACACGTTACTCTGGGGACGCCAAGACTTGTAGGGCCTTTTTGAATCAGTGCTTTATTCGTTTTACCCTGCTGCCGGGACAATTTCCTTCCGATGCTATCAGAGTAGCCTACATTTTGTCCCTCCTGGACGGGAAGGCTATGGTATGGGCTTCGCCTTTATGGGAACACCAAGATGCCTTACTCCAAGATCTGCAAAGATTCGTGGATCATTTCAAACAAACGTTTGATGAACCAGCACGCCAGACTACCGCTACTACGGAAATTCTGCAATTGAGGCAAGGCTCACGCTCCCTAGCGGACTATGCTATTGAATTTCGCACCCTGGCCATGGAGCTGGGGTGGCAAGACGACTGCTTGCGTGGCATATTCTTGGAGGGTCTCGCAAGTCGTATAAAGGACGAACTGATGACACGGGATATTCCCACTACCTTGAAAGAGGTTATAGATTTGGCAGGGAGAATCGATCGGCGGTTACAGCAGCGAGCGAGGGAGGCCCGACCGCCTCGACGACCGGTCTCCCTGGCACCCACCTTTTCAAGATCCCTCTCCTTGCCTCACAAGCCACAGCTTTCTCCCTCTTCCAATGCCTCTGAGGAACCCATGCAAATTGGGCGTACACCGTTAACCGAAGAAGAGAGGAGGCGACGGCGCACCCTAGGATTGTGCCTGTACTGTGGTACTAAGGGTCACTTGCTGGCTCAGTGCCCCGTACAGCCGGAAAACGCTTGAACCTAGGGAAGAGGGAGGAGATCTCTCTAGGTTGCCTTAGTCCTGCTCCTCAATGTACGGTACCTGTCACCCTGGAGTACCCAGGGGGTTCCTTCCAGACTCTAGCCTTTATAGATTCCGGAGCTGGGGGGAATTTTATTCTGAAAGACTTGGTATGTCAACTGGGGCTTCCTACTTTACCCCGGAAGCCTCCGCTCTGAGTCACCTCGATCCAAGGAACTCCATTATCAGGAGACATCTCAGAGATTAAAGAGCCTATCACACTTCAGACCGGAATTCTCCATACTGAGAGGCTCTCTTTTATGCTACTGGAGAAGTCGGTGCACCCTATAGTATTGGGTCTCCCTTGGTTGGTTACAACAACATGCTCCAATTGTTCACTGGGACTCTCTGCAAATCGCTCAGTGGAGCTCCTATTGCTTTCACAACTGTTTGAAATTACCTTTGAAACCAACTCTTCCACTTTGTCAGACTCTCTTGGAACTGCCACCTCAGTACCAAAGTTTTGCGGATGTATTCTCCAAACAGAAAGCGGAACTTCTTCCAGTTCATCGTCCGTTCGACTGCGCTATTGACCTGCTGCCAGACTCCATTCCCCCGAGAGGTAGAGTCTACCCTTTGTCTATCCCTGAGACGCAGGCGATGTCGGAATACGTATCTGAAAATCTGGCCAAGGGCTTTATCTGCCCATCTCATTCGCCGGCGGGGGCAGGGTTTTTCTTCGTGGCCAAAAAAGATGGCACCCTCAGACCGTGTATTGATTACCGAGGATTAAATACCATCACCAAGAAGGATCGGTATCCGCTTCCTCTTATACCTGAACTTTTGGACAGACTTCAAGGTGCCAAGGTTTTCACTAAACTTGATCTACGTGGAGCCTACAATCTCGTTCGTATTCGTCCCGGGGACGAGTGGAAGACAGCTTTTAACACCCGGGACGGTCATTATGAATACCTTGTAATGCCGTTCGGACTATGTAATGCGCCTGCTGTCTTCCAAAATCTAATGAATGAAGTACTACGAGAAATGCTCTATTCTTTTGTCATCGTTTATCTCGACGACGTCTTGATCTACTCTCCAGATCTTGTCTCTCATCGCCGTCATGTCAAACGCGTCTTGCACGCATTACGAGACAATCACTTGTATGCCAAATTGGAGAAGTGCCAGTTTGAGTGCGAGACACTTCCGTTCCTGGGTTACATTATTTCCTCTTCTGGTTTTCAAATGGACCCGGAGAAGGTTGCAGCTATCACTAATTGGCCTCAACCAGTAGGGTTAAAGGCTCTCCAACGGTTTCTTGGTTTTGCCAACTTTTACAGACACTTTATACCACACTATTCCCAAAGAGTGGCTCCCCTCACCGCACTCACTCGCAAGGGTGCCAACACTCATGCTTGGTCTACTTTAGCTTGTCTCGCCTTCAAAGACTTAAAGAAGACTTTTTTACGGGATTCTTGCTTGCGCCATCCAGATCCACAGCGCCCTTTCGTTGTGGAAGTTGATGCTTCTACGTTGGCAGTTGGGGCCGTTCTTAGTCAGCACGATGCTTCAGGCAAGCTGATGCCTTGTTCCTACTTTTCAAAGAAATTCACTCCTGCCGAGTGCAACTATAGCATTGGAGACAAGGAGCTTCTTGCTATTAAACTCGCATTTGAAGAATGGAGACAATGGCTCGAGGGGGCCAATCACCCGGTGACCGTCTATACGGATCATAAGAATTTACAGTATTTGGCTCAGGCCCAACGGTTGAACCCTCGTCAAGCTAGGTGGTCATTGTTCTTCAGTCGCTTCAACTTCATACTTAAGTATCGCCCCGCTGAAAAGAATGTTCGAGCCGACGCTCTCTCTCGTACTTCTCAACCTGAGGAGGAGGAGTCCCTGCAGCACATTCTGGATCCTGCAAGTATTCAATTAAATCTCACTCCGCTAGACACTTCTTCTAAGACTCCAGTGCCTATAAGACTTCGTAAAAGGGTTCTATGTTGGGGTCATGATTCTTTAACCGGAGGCCACGCAGGAGTACAAAGGACACTAGACCTCATAGCCCGCTTCTATTGGTGGCCTGGACTACGTAGGGATGTCTCTCTGTATGTAAGTTCCTGTCCTACCTGCACACTACAGAAACCATTAATTGGTCCCCAAAGGGGGTTGTTACAACCATTACCCGTTCCTACAGAACCGTGGACGCATATTGCTACAGACTTTGTGGAAGAACTTCCACCTTCTCAAGGCAAGACTGTGGTCTGGGTTACTGTGGACCGCTTTTCTAAAATGGCCCATTTTGTGCCTTTACCCAAACTTCCCTCCGCTACAGAACTGGCGTTGCTGTTTGTTCAGCATATATTCCGCATACATGGTTTACCTCTGGATATAGTCTCCGACCGGGGACCCCAGTTCACCGCCAGATATTGGAGAGCGTTATGTAAAAAATTCAAAGTACAATTAAGCTTCTCGACTGCATTCCACCCACAAAGTAATGGCCAAACAGAACGCATGAACCGTTCATTGAAGTCCTTTCTGAGAGCATTTATCAACCATAAGCAAGACAATTGGGTGGATCTCCTACCTTGGGCGGAGTTCGCCTACAACTATCAGGTACACGCTGCAACCGGAAGATCTCCATTCCAGGTCGTGTACGGCAAACAGCTGAAACCACCCTTGCCGCTACCAGAACCCATCTCCTCACCTGCTGCCCAGTCAACCGCTGACCAACTGGGTAGGCTTTGGACTTCTACACAGCACCGCCTCCAAAGGGTGGCACTCTCTTCTAAACGATTTGCCAACCGGCATCGAAGAACTACGCCACAGTTTCTCCCAGGAGACAAGGTCTGGCTCAGCACTAGACACATTCATCTCCGACAACCGTCGAAGAAGTTGGCACCCAAGTTCTGCGGACCCTTCCGAGTTGCGGAGAGAGTGGGCTTGGTGTCTTATCGGCTACGCCTTCCCAATTCCCTGCGCATTCACAATGTTTTTCATGTTTCCCTACTGAAGCCAGTCATACTTTCTAAATTTCATCCTAGGCTACCTGATTCCTCTCCGGCGCCCTCAGCAGAAGATCCCACCTTTCAAGTACGAGAGGTACTGGACACTCACTTTGTTAACAGGCGTTGGGAGTACTTGCTAGCATGGGAGGGGTGTGGCGACGAAGACAACACTTGGGAACCAGCTCGTAACATCTTAGATAAAGCCCTTCTGCATCAGTTCCACTTGGACCACCCTGACAAGCCTGGCCCTTTAAAGAGGGGGCGTAAGAGGGGAGGTACTGTTGCTATCCCGGTCGCCAGACTAGCGACCGGGCTCTTACCATCCTCCCGAGGCTCCCGGGTCCGCCGCGCTCCGCCGGAGGTTTGGGCCTTCTCGGCCGCATGGCAGCGGCGTCTCCCTCGTGGAGACGCCGTCGATGCTGATTCTGACTCCTCCCCCCGGCCGGGTACGCGCGCGCGCGAAGGGACAGCTCTTGTAGGTCCAGCACCCGGAAGTGCTGAACCGCCCCTTTGCTGACGACAGAGCCTGGCTGAGTATATAAGGCAGCTTCAGTCTCTCCTGCCTTGCCTTGCAACGAGGTCGCTCCTGTGAGTACTTAGTTGCTTCCCTGGATCCAGCTTGCTCCGATCCTGCCTGTTCCGGTCCTTGTTCCTGTGTTTCCAGCTGGGCTCCGTTCCTGCTTGTTCCTGTCTGTGGTTCCTGCCTTGCTCCGTTCCTGCTTGTTCCTGCCTGTGGTTCCTGCCTTGCTCCGTTCCTGCTGGTCCCAGTTCCCGCTCCAGTGAATCCACTCCTGCTTTTCAACTTCTCGTCTTCCCCCAGCCTTGACCGTTGGACTTCTGCTTGACTCTTCTCGTCTTCCGCCAGCCTTGACCATTGGACTTCTGCTTGACTCTTCTCATCTTCCGCCAGCCTCGACCATTGGACTTCCGCTTGACTCTTCTCGTCTTCTGCCAGCCCTGATCACCAGACCTCCTAAGTCCCAGCGACCTGGACCTCTACGGGCTCCTCCTGGGGGGGTCTCGGGTTTCCAGGGCGAACGCTCCTACTTCCACGCCAGATCCGTGCCACCTCCCGGCTCCTTTTCCACCGTCTGGACTCCGCTGTTCAGACAGCCGGGCCAAGGGTCCACTAAACAGACTTTCTCACAACACAAATGCCGCTTCCACCGCATAAGTAGAGGGGATTTTAAGACATACGTGCTGATGCCATTGGCCATTTTCACAGTTCATTCACAGTTCACCCAGTTAAGGGATAGGACTTACAACCCCGCCCACCCCCCCCCCCCCCCCCCCGTTAGCACCAAGCTTTAAGACCCTGCTCATCTGCATATATTTTTTTGTTTTTCTACTTTCTGTTACATTTGCTGCTCGGGTGATGGCCCCGCGAGCAGCAATACTCACCCCAATGGATGCTCTTGTAACACTGCAGCCAGGACACTGCCGTAACCACCACGCCCTCTTCCTTATGTGTGCTAACATATGACGACCCCTGGCTATATTGGGTCCTTGGTGGGAAAGAGCCGCAGTGCCAGTCAATGACATCAGGATTTTTTACCCTATAAGAGGGCCTCACGGTCCTCACTATGTCGCCTCAGCATCAGGTCTCTTCGTCTACAGCTGTGCCTTGTTGGCCTGCCTTCAGCCTCGCCTTGCTCCAGCCTGTCTTCAGCCTCGCTTCAGTTCAGCCTAGTCTTCAGCCTTGTCTCTCTCCAGCCTTGCCTTCAGTCTCAGGGTTGGGTCACGCATTGGGCCTTGATCTGGGCAGAGGCCCAGATCATTGGGACCTGGCCTTTGGGTTGGGTCGTGGAGTTGGGCCAGGGGCTGGGCTCGGGCTCCAGCCTAGATTGTGGCCCTGGTGCCAAAGCAAAAGGGGCTCATGCACATGTCATCCACAACAATTACATGTCCTCCATAGGAGAAGTAATGTTATGCGGCAAATGACCCTGGCGCATACCAGTGTGCGTAATTATTTATGTGCAAATTTCAAGTTCAAATCCTGGAATGCCCATGCCTCACCCAGACCATGTCCACACTCCACCCTCTTTTGTTAACTTTTTATTTGTGCGCGCAGTAGGAGATAAGCAATTACTCAGGCAGCTTTTAAAATCTGCTCAGCGCATGCCAACATTTACTCATATCTCCTAGTTTTGGAATACACAGGGCTTTTAAAATTCACATTTATGTATCTACCCCTATGACTGACTGGGATTGCAGCTCTAAAACTGAAATGGGATGAGCAAAGCATTGCTTATCTTGCATGTGTAATACAACCAAAGAGCAGTAACAGAATCACTAATCTGTTCTACTGGGCCAAGGACTCACAAATATTTTGCTTCATGAACTCTACCACATCACCACACTATCATTGAAATGCAGCCTTCAATTTGGGCAACATGATCTATAGCCATAGGAGTCAACTTCTGAAAATGATTGGGGGTTTGGAACTCAACACAAATTAATGCAGCCTTAGCAAAATAAAAGAAAACAAATAGTTATAACCCTAGTGCGGGGCTTTTAGTAAATGGTTTGGTTTGTACTAGTTTTACTTTGAAAGGTGGAGTATGACAAGGCTATTCCATGTCCCTAGTATTATTTATCTTGGCTGTGGAACCCTTGGCTATAAAGATGATAAAATAAGGAAATTCAAGGGATTGTGAGGGTCTCTGAACTATGACAAACTGACAAGAAGCAAAGAACTAGGAAGTCTTGATAATGCTGCCTGTTAACTCTGATTTCCTGGGAATGGTATTCCAGAAATTCTGTGTACTATAGGGTGGGATTGGTGGATGGCTTGGTCAATCCTTGGTCCCCTCTTTCTCTATGGCATATATGAAGTGGCAAATTGAATCATATATTGAATGACAATGGTTTACGTCAGACTCTTGATATGGCATGGAAATGGTTTTGCAGATGAAAGGAACTGAAGAGTTGTGTGTCTTTCCTATTGCCATTGGAAGGTAATGTAGAATTTTCACTAGGTATAGATTATAAAGTTTTTCGAATGTGAAACATCTTAGGTTTAAAATATATAAATCAGTTTTATGGTGAAAATCCTTATTTGCAGTCCTTTTCAAACCTTCAGGAAAAATTCAATTTGCTAGACACACTCTTTTTTGTCTTTTTGTAAGCTAAGTACTATCTAGATTCTTTGAAATGCACAGAGGATGATCTTACCCTGGAACAGATGTTTCTAACTGATATGCATAGTGTAGGTGACAGGAAAAATTCTGTCTCACAATGGCATTTGCTATGTAAGTAAAAATGTTTACTCTCAGTATTGGAAGATTTGTGCAACTATTGGAGTGGGGTACTTGATGCTGATATTTGAACTGCAGACATGCAATGTTATTTCAACACCTTATATAAGATAAACACGGATTCAGCTATGAGTGACATGAAATTTAAATTGTTACACCATTCCTATATAGACAGACAATGTCAAAAGATTTCATATGAGATTAGCTGACATGCTTTTTTGTAACAGATATATGAATGATAATGGTACACTATGACATACATTTTTGCTATGCAATGAAATAGCATCAACTGGTCGAAGTATATCTTAAATCCTGTACATTCTTCTGCATGTCAGCTGATAAATGATCAAAGAAGATTGCCATGCAGCCACATAATCTGCATTAGTTGTGCGTTAGCCATTTTCATGTCTAAACTTTCCAAATACATGAGTTCAGACATTTTGAACTGTAATATTGCACCATGCAATACTGTTGCTAGCTTGTGAGAGTTTTATCCTCAACAACAGGGTTTATTTTCCCAATATGGCTACTCAAACGACGATCCATAGAGGTTGTATGTTTCAATGGACTGGAGAGATAAATGTTGAGGGTTGTATGGCTGTTTATATCCTTTTAAAATGAAAAGCAGCAGTCTCATGGTGTGTATCAACAGTTTTTGTGTAGGGCAGGGCTTCCCAAACCTGTCCTGGAGACCCCATAGCCATTCAGGTTTTCAGGAAATCCACAATGAATATGCATGAGATAAATTTGCTTACAATGGAGAATCAGTAAACACAAATTTAGCTCATGTACGTTCACTGTGGATATCCTAAATTCCCAACTGATTGTGGGTGCCCAGGACAGGTTTGGAAAGCCCTGATATAGGGGCAGTTTTCCTCGTTGTCTGTATTACTATAACTTTTATTGCCTTTTCTGAATATTATAGTTATATATATTTGGTTTTACCTGTACTATAGAATAAAAATTATTAAAAAAAAAATAGCACAGTTTGTTGTTAGTGTGACTGACCGGCCTGTATTTAAATGACCAGAGAGGAACAGATAATGCGGACATGGGGTGGACTCATATGGCCAAAACAAATGTAGGCAAAATCCCATCAGTCATTATTCTTCCCAACCACAGCTCATCCCTACCAGCCTTCTCCTTCCTACTCCATTCCCCTCCAACAACACATCCACAGAACAATCTCTTCCCACACCCTCACCTGTCACCATCATTCTTTCTCAAACTCAGTTTCTTTCATTCTCCTAATCTCCTCTTCCTTCTCTCCACATCTTTCCTCTTATCTTTTCCCCTCCTTACCCTGTCTGTACTCTTAATTCTCCTCGTCTTGCATGGACATACTTTGAATGTTATATTAGGGAAGAGCAGTTTAATCCCCCTCTTCCAGCTCCATTTCCTACATCAACCTTAACCTGCTCTGCTTCCCATTTCCCTCTGAATTGTCCTTTTTTCCCTTCCCACTTCCTCTTCCCATCTCTCCACTGCCAAGCAGGTTCCTTCTCACTCCCCCTTAGCCAGTTGCCCTCCTCTGCAACCTTGGTTCTGCCATTCCTTAACTGGCTCCCTCCCTTCATCAGCAAGTTAGGCTTCCCTTCATTGGTATGCTCAACTCACCTTTCAATTTGTGATTCCCCAGCCTCCACAGGCTTGGATCACTGCCCTGCTCTGCTCTCCTTGAGCCTAGGTACTTTTTTCTGGATCTTCTCATGCCTCTCCACCCACTGAAGCATTTCTCCTGGCACTCACAGATTCCAGACAGAGCCAGCCCATGCCTACAGAATCCACACAAGGTTTGCCACCCCTTGCATGTCCTGAGCCTTAGCAGATCAGCAGTCAGCATCTCTCCAACATGAAGTGCTTCCGGCCATCAGTTTGGAAACCCCAGTGATAACTGTAGTCTTATGGGATGTAATTGGGGAATATTTTATTTATTTTTGTGAAGAAGGGGAACAATGTTCATCTAAATTCCCTCTCACTTCATGCCCTAACTGCAGCCCCTCAAAATACTGGAGATGTCAATTTTTAAGAGAGATTCTGTTTACCACCACAATCTTCTCCCTTCTTGCCTATACCTTCAGTAAAATACCTTATTTACACTGGTGACTACAAGGCTTGAAGAAAAGGACAGATATCACCTGCCCTGTTCCCTTCCTTGACCCTGCCCAGCTAGCACAGAAACCTTCAACAAACTTTGAATAAACAACTTTCCAACTTTTGTGTCTGCAGTTTGAATCTATCCTCTGTTTCTGCTTGTACTTGTCCTTTTCTTAGTTTCCTTTCTGCCTCCTCTTTCCTTTTTTCTTTTAACGTTTAGTTTCTGATTATTAGGGATGTGAATCGTTTTTTAACGATTAAAATTATTGTCCGATAATTTTAATATCGTCTTAAATCGTTATAGAACACGATACAATAGAAATTCTAACGATTTATCGTTAAAAATTGTTAAATCGTGTTAGTGCGCACTAACTGAAAATGATACAAATTGACACTTTCCAGGTCAGTAAAGGTCAGTTAGGAATGAATATGTGTTCCTATTGGCTGGCTGCCCTCTTATCTATTGATGTTAACCAGGTTCCCACTGAGGTGATGGTTGGGGGGATGGGAAATGGAAATGGAAACTCAGGAACACTAACAGAAAATGATACAAATTATTGACACTATCCAGGTCAGTAAAGGTCAGTTAGGAATGAATATGTATTCCTATTGGCTGGCTGCCCTCTTATCTATTGATGTTACCAAGGTTACAACTGAGGTGATGGTTGGGGGGATGGGAAATGAAAACTGTTGGAAGTTGACAAAAAAAGTAATGTGATCAGTCAATATGACTAGAACCTGTGCCCTATTCCTGATACCAGGGGTGTTGTGATCTTCCTGCACTCAGTGCCCTATCCCTGATACCAGTCTGAGACAGCTCCCTCCCTGCATTACTAGTGAGAGGCTGGCTTCACAGACAGGGGGGAGCTGCCTGACCCTCACTCCTGACTTCCCCCATGTCCCAGCTAGTGAATGGTGTGTGGGTGAGGGGGGGGGGGGATGGTGAAGTCTGAGACAGCTCCCTCCCTGCATTACTAGTGAGAGGCTGGCTTCACAGACAGGGGGGAGCTGCCTGACCTTCACTCCTGACTTCCCCCATGTCCCAGCTTGTGAATGGTGTGTGGGTGAGGGGGGGGGGAGGATGGTGAAGTCTGAGACAGCTCCCTCCCTGCATTACTAGTGAGAGGCTGGCTTCACAGACAGGGGGGAGCTTCCTGACCCTCACTCCTGACTTCCCCCATGTCCCAGCTAGTGAATGGTGTGTGGGTGAGGGGGGGGGGAGGATGGTGAAGTCTGAGACAGCTCCCTCCCTGCATTACTAGTGAGAGGCTGGCTTCACAGACAGGGGGGAGCTGCCTGACCCTCACTCCGCCGGGGTATTGTGATCTTCCTGCACACAGTGCCCTATCCCTGATACCAGGGGTGTTGTGATCTTCCTGCATGCAGTGCCCTATCCCTATTAATACCAGGAGTGTTGTGATCTTCCTGCACGCAGTGCCCTATCCCTAATACCAGGGGTGTTGTGATCTTCCTGCACACAGTGCCCTATTCCTGATACCAGGAGTGTTGTGATCTTCCTGCATGCAGTGCCCTATCCCTGATACCGGGATGTGTGCAAGAAGATCCCAACACCCCCGGTATCAGGAATAGGGCACTGTGTGCAGGAAGATCACAACACCCCTGGTATTAGGGATAGGGCACTGTGTGCAGGAAGATCACAACACTCCTGGTATTAATAGGGATAGGGCACTGTGTACATGAAGATCACAACACCCCTGGTGCCAGGGATAGGGCACTGTATGCAGGAAGATCACAACACCCCTGGTGTCAGGGTTAGGGCACTGTGTGCAGGAAGATCACAACACTCCTGGTATTAATAGGGATAGGGCACTGTGTGCAGGAAGATCACAACACCCCTGGTGCCAGGGTTAGGGCACTGTGTGCAGGAAGATCACAACACTCCTGGTATTAATAGGGATAGGGCACTGTGTGCAGGAAGATCACAACACCCCTGGTGCCAGGGTTAGGGCACTGTGTGCAGGAAGATCACAACACTCCTGGTATTAATAGGGATAGGGCACTGTGTGCAGGAAGATCACAACACCCCTGGTGCCAGGGTTAGGGCACTGTGTGCAGGAAGATCACAACACTCCTGGTATTAATAGGGATAGGGCACTGTATGCAGGAAGATCACAACACCCCTGGTGCCAGGGTTAGGGCACTGTGTGCAGGAAGATCACAACACTCCTGGTATTAATAGGGATAGGGCACTGTGTGCAGGAAGATCACAACACCCCTGGTGCCAGGGTTAGGTCACTGTGTGCAGGAAGATCACAACACTCCTGGTATTAATAGGGATAGGGCACTGTGTGCAGGAAGATCACAACACCCCTGGTGCCAGGGTTAGGGCACTGTGTGCAGGAAGATCACAACACTCCTGGTATTAATAGGGATAGGGCACTGTGTGCAGGAAGATCACAATACCCCTGGTATCAGGGTTAGGGCACAAGTTCTAGTCACATTGACTGATCACATTACTTGTTTTGTCAAGCTACCAACTGTTTCCATTTCCCATCCCCCATATACTGTCAGTGGGAAGCTTGGTAACATGAATAAATAAGAGGGCAGCCAATAGGAATACATATTCATTCCTAAACTGACCTTAACTGATCTGAAAAGTGTCAAATTGTATCATTTTCAGTTAGTGCGCACTAACTCCCAGTTAGTGCGCACTAACTCGAGTTAGTGCGCACTAATCGGAAAAAACGATTTTTAACGATTTTTTAACTAAAAAATCGTGCCTAACACGATTTTCTTGCCCTGCCACACGATTTCTATCGTTAAGACGATATGGAAAACGATTCACATCTCTACTGGTTATCCTTTCATTTACTTAGCATAAACTTTTCCTGCATGTATATATCTCTTTCTTCTGCACTGCTCATTATCTTCTTTCATCTCCTCCTATCTCACCCTCCTGCCACTTCTATCTCTCTGCTCACCTCTTCTTACCTCTGCCCTCTACCATGATACCCTCTTTTCTTACAACCCTTCTCTTGATTTACCTCTCCTATCAGCCCCCTCCACTCTGTTCACCCACTCCTTTTCCAATAACTTTCACACCATCTCTCCCTCTTAAGTTCTCTTCACCTAACACTCACTTTTGCTCCTGTTCTTATCACAGCCCATGTCCTCTCTCCCAGATTGTATCCTCTTTTACCTTCTCTCAACTATTGTCCCGATCTCACAATTTATGTCTCATTTCTCCACCATCTCTGGCTTCACAACCTGTGTCCAGGGGTGGACTGCCCTTCGGGGGATCAGGCTTCCCTGGTGGGCAGGTCGCTCCCATCATGTGATATTTTTTTTAAACTTCCTGGCACACTTGTGAGTGTGGCAGCTGCAGCAGGAGAGGATTCGAGGGGGTGACCCCCCCCCCCCCCCCACCGACACAAGGCCACCATGGGGATGGGATCTCGTGGTTGTGAAGACACCCCCCCCCCCCGCCAAAACAAGGCCACCATGGGAGCCCACCCATGGCGACGAAGACACCTGCCTAAGTAAGGTCACCACGGGGTCTGTTACCATGGTGGTGAAGACTCACTGAATGAAGGCCATCATGGGATCCTGACCCTGTGGCAGTGAAGACCCGCTGAAGCAAGGCCGCCATGGATGCCCGTTCCCGTGATGGCAAAGACTCCCTGCTGAAGCAAGACTGCCACAGAAGCCTGTCTTGTAGCAGCGAAGACACCCCACCGAAAGAAGGCCACTATGGGAACCTGTCCCTGTGGCAGCGAAGACACCCACTGAAGTAAGGCCGCCATGGGTGCCTGTCTCTGTGGAAGCAAAGAAGAGGTTTGCAGTGAGCCTGGTGCTTGCGTGTGAGAATGGGAGCCTGGGTGTGAGAATGGAAGCCTGAGTGTTTGCATGGGGGAATGGTGCTTGGGTATGTGCACTGAAGAATGGGCACCTGGGTGGGACAATGGGATAATGGATGAATGGGTGCTTGGGTGTGTGGGAGAATGGGTGCCTGGGTGTGTGTATGAGAATGGTAGCCTGGCTGTGTGAGTGAGCGCTTGTGTGTGTGGTAGAACATGTGAGAGTGAGAGTTTGTGCGTGTAAGAGAATCTTTGAGAGAAAGCATGAGCCTTTGTGCGTGTGTGTGTGTGTGTGTGTGTGTGTGTGTGTGTCAACTGATTAGAAAAATAAAAAGAACAGACAAATGTAAAAAAATAGATGTTGAGATTTTAGAATTTGGAATATGCAATCCTTGGGTATATGCATTTATTATAATTTTGTATTTTGATCTTTAGCCTCTCACTGTTCAGAGTCTGGTTTCTCAGGCTTTCTATTTCGGTTTTGTTTGCATGTTTCTATTTCTAATTTGTAGTCCCTTATTTCTGTATTAGGTAAGGGTCAGTGAGTGTTCTGCCAGTGTGTGACTGAGGTGCAGTATTGCTGTTAGCATGTAGTTTATCTGTAGAAGCTTGTAGCATTCTGGCTTGTTCTGTTATCCCAGTTGGTGGTGTATTAATGTTCTAAGGCTTGGTGTAGTATTTGCATTGCTTCTTTTTCAGAAGGTTGCTGATATTATTAAGCAGTGGAGGGGGTCTTTTTTTTTTTTTTTTTTGGTGATGTGACCCCAGAATTTGAATATAGCTTTTTTTTCATGTTGGGTTGTTGGGTTTACTATATTGTAATGATAATTCTGTTATTCCTGGCTTTCTAAGGGCCAAACCCACACCCAGCACACATTACAAAAAATATAATAATTCCTTAGGAGTTCCAAGTGTCTTTTTTTTTTGCAGGACTTTCTGGTTTGCATCACAGCAGTGCATGTAAATATAATATTTATTTATTTATTTATTTTATTTATTTAACATGCTTTGTATACCATATATTTGGTTTTGCCATCATAAAAGTTTACAGGAAAACAATATTAGGAGAATAACATTAGAGTTTTAACATATAATTTCATATATAAATTTGGGTAACATTGGGGAAAGTAATAGTAGGGTTAGTTTTTATATAGGAAAAAATGTTCTTGGATGACTATTGTAGATTTCATGGTTGTGTTGAGCTTTCATGGGTTGACAGGGTGGTATCTCTGTTTTCTTGGTGTTGTCTGGTTGGGAGCCTGCTGGTGTTGGTGATTAAGTGCATCTGAGAAGGCTCTGGTAAAAAGCCAGGTTTTTAAATCTTTTTTGAATGTTTTGGTGTCAAATTGAATTCTTCGATTGTGGAATAAAGAGTTCCATAGAGATGGGCTGGCGATGGATATGGCTCTCTCTCTGGTTGATACTAGATGCGTGATTTTTGCGTGAGGAATTTTGAGGAGGCCTTTATTCATTGAGCGAAGGTTCCTTTTTGGAGCATGTAATTCAATGGGTTCAGTTAGCCAGTAGTTTTGTTGTCCTGTGATTATTTTGTGAAGGATTGATAAAACTTTGTATTCTATTCTGTATTTAATTGGGAGCCAGTGCAAGGATATGAGAGTAGGTGTAATGTGTTCTTGTTTCTTAGTTCCTGTAAGAATCCTGGCGGCTGCGTTCTGCACTGCAGTATTTGGAGTGGACGGATTGTGGTAAAAGGGAGGCCAAGGAGTAGAGCATTGCAGTAGTCTAGGTTTGAAAATAGTAGTAGTTGCAGGACTGTTCTAAAATCATTTTATGTGAGAAAGGGTTTGAGATGTCTAAGTGTCAGCAATTTGTGATAACCTTCTTTGATTTTATTTGTTATATGGATTTAATAACGTGGGGCGTGGGATAAACACTGTGCATCCATCAAGTCTAGAGGGCGTGAATAAAGAGGAGGCAGCAAAACACTGCACGGAGCGGCAGTAGCCACAGAGGCATTCACGGAGCGGGATGCCAGTGGTTGGAGTTCCACCTTCACGGAGCGGAAGGATGGAGGGCTGCCATCTCCAAAAAAAAAACAACAACAACAAAAACAAACAAACAAACAAAAAAAACAGGGGTGGGTAAGAGTATGGGGCAGGGGTGTGGCCTGCTTGTTACAGCGGTTGCTACCCCTAATTGAGCTGGATGTTCACTTGGATGCAGATACAGCGCTGCTCTCTACATTGGTGATGGGGTGGAGCGGAATTGTGGTGGGGTGGAGGGGAATTAGGGCTGGAGGGTACTGGAAGCCAATATGTCACAGGGAGCGACGGTCGCTCCCTATGACATAGTGAGGGCAAAGGCGATCGGCGCCATTTTGAAACCAGTCCAGCACCGGCACCGAGAGTATGATTGAAGGGATGGCTCCCGGACCCCCTGCTAGACCACCAGGTACATGTGAAAGGTTTTTTGGGGGGTCGGGAGGGCGGGAGAAGCAAAGGGGTAATTTGTAAAGGGTCGGGGTGGGGTTTTTTTTATCATGCCATCGGCGCCATTTTTATTAGTGGTAGCCAAAATGGCGCCAATGTCCGAGAGCAGGAGATCGCGCCGGGAACCCCCCCCCCCCCACTGGACCACCAGGTAATTTAACATTTTGGGGGGGGTTCAGGAGGTGGGGGAGGGTAAAGGATTGGTTTTAAAGGGTCGGGATGGGTTTAGGGGTTGTTTTGGTGTGCCAGTTTTCCCGCCCTCCCCCCCAAATAATTCCCGTACTCGATTTAACGATTTTTCACGATAAATCGAGGGAATTCCTATTGTATCGAGTCCCTTACCGATTAATGATGATTTTAAAATTATCGGACGATAATTTAAATCGTTAAAAAATGATTCACATCCATATTAATTATGAGTTTTAGGTTGGAAAGACATTGCTTGATTTTTGCGAGATAGAGGGTTATTTTCTTGTATGTTTCTTCAAGCGTATTTTGAATTGGGAATAATATTTAGGGATGTGAATCGTTTTTCTAATGAATTGAAATATCATACGATATTTCTAAATTCATTATTATATCGGGTAAAAAAAGAAATGCTCACTTTTCCCCCCGAATTTTCGTAAAAATCATTTTTTCGGTTAGTGCGCGCTAACGGAGTTAGTGCGTGCTAACTCCCGTTAGTGTACGCTAACTCATGTTAGCGCGCACTAACAAAAAAATGTTTATTTTTATTATTTTTTGTTACTTTTTGCTATTTTTGTTAGCGCACACTAACTCCCGTTAGCACGCACTAACCCGAAAAATGATTTTTCACTTAAAACAAAAATAGGGATCCGCAGGAAAATGAGATTTTCCCGCAGCCAGATGAATCCGAAAGCAGGAACGATCGGGCGCCTGATTCATATCCCTACTAATATTTGAATGTCATCAGTGTAAAGGAAATGGGTCAAACCCAGGTGATCCAGTGTGTGACAGATAGTTAGGAGATAGATGTTAAAAAGTGTTGCTGACAGTGCGGATCCTTGTGGGACTCCTGTATTTAGGTTCACTTTATTTGATAGGTTGTTGTTGAATATTACTTGGAAACTTCTTTGTGATAAATAGGAGGTGAACCATTTTAGTGTATAGCCTGATATTCCTATTTCAAAAAGTCTGTCAAGTAGAATGGAATGGTTGACTGTGTCAAAGGCGGCTGACAAATCTAGGAGTAATAAAATGTAACTTAGTCCTTTGTCGAATCCTCGAAGAACTGTGTCATTACGTGAAAGGAGTAATGCTTCCATGATTAAGTTTTTTCTGAAACCAAATTGTGCAGGGTGAAGTATGCTGTTCGTTTCTAAGTATTCTGATAGTTGGGAGTGGACAATTTTTTCTATGTTTTTTGCAATGAAAGGTAGATTAGATATGGGTCAGTAGTTTTGGATGTTTTCCAGATCTAGGTTGTTCTTTTCTATTAATGGTTTGATGATTGCAGATATTAAGCATTCAGGATACATCCCTTCAGTGAGGAAGAGGTTGACTATGTCCGTTAATGATTTTATTATTGAGTTGTCAAGCAGTTTAATTGTTTGTATGGGGATGCTGTCAATGGGGTGATTTGCTGGATTCCTTGTAAGTGATATTTTGCATATTGTAAGTGATATTTTGCCTCAGGAGACTGTACTTTTGAATGTTCTTTTTTCATGTAAAATCTGTTATCAATGCATAGTTGAATTGTGTGTGTGCATCTGTAGAGGGTGTGTGTGTGTGCAAGTGCAAGGCTGTAAGGTTTGGTTAGGTTTCCTAATACTCTTCCCTTGACCTTGGGTTCTGTTTGGGGGGTTTCAGTTTTCAAAAATACAGATTGCTGGAGGGAGCTGAGACTGAGACTGAATGATGCTGGGGGGGGGGGGGGGGAAGCACAGTAATTTTTCAGACAGGGCAGCAAGAGAGCTAGCACTGGCCCTGGAGGCCTGCAAGGCCATGGCAGAGCTCATCCTGCCATGCTGGAAGATACATAAGAACATAAGAAATTGCCATGCTGGGTCAGACCAAGGGTACATCAAGCCCAGCATCCTGTTTCCAACAGAGGCCAAACCAGGCCACAAGAACCTGGCAATTACCCAAACACTAAGAAGATCCCATGCTACTGATGCAATTAATCTCAGTGGCTATTAGCTAAGTAAACTTGATTAATAGCAGTTAATGGACTAGGATTGTATTTTTAAACACTGTCCATGCCTGTTCAACACTTTTAACCTTTGTAGCTGCATTTTTCAGTTTTTTTCTATTTTCTTCATTTTATCAAAGTTTCCCTTTTGAAAATTTAGTGTTAGAGCTGTAGATTTACTTATTGTCCCCCTTCCAGTTATTAGTTTAAATTTGATCATGTTATGATCACTATTGCCGAGTGGCCCCACCACATTACCTCTGTCACCAAATCCTGCATTCCACTAAGAATTAAATCTAAAATAGTTTCCTCTCTTGTTGGTTCCTGAACCAATTGCTCCATGAAGCAGTCATTTATTACATCCAGGAACTTTATATCTCTAGCAAGTCCTGATGTTACATTTACCCAGTCAATATTGGGGTAATTAAAATCTCCCATTATCATTGCACTGCCAAATTGGTTAGCTTCCCTGATTTCTCTTAGCATTTCATCATCTGTCTGACCATTTTGTCCAGGTGGACGGTAGTATACTCCTATCACTATACTCTTACCCAACACACATGGGATTTTTACCCATATAGATTCTACTGAGCATTTAGTCTCATGTATGATCTTTATCCTGTTGGACTCTATACCCTCCCGGACATAAAGTGGCACACCCCCACCAAGTTGACCATCCCTATCATTGCGATATAATTTGTACCCTGATATAGCACTGTCCCATTGGTTATCCTCCTTCCACCAGGTTTCTGTGATGCCAATTATGTCAGTCTCATCATTTACTAGAGATGAGCTTTGTTTTTTACTACCGGGTCGTTTTTTGAGTCGGACGCTTTGGGGTAAAGTTCGTTTTTCCTCAGTTAGTTTTTTGGAAAAAAGACCAAAAACTAAACGGGGAAAATTGAACTGGCCCAAAAAACGACGCTGGAAAACAAAGCTAAAACAACCCCACCCCAAGCATTAAAATTCACTTTAAAACATTAAATACAACACCCCCCCCCCACCATCCTGATCCCTCCCCAAGACTTACTAACATCCCTGGTGGTCCAGCGGGGTCCCACAAGGGATTTCTCTCTCTGTGCTGTCTGACTTTTGGGCCTGCCTCGATCAAAATGGCGCTGATAGCCTTTGCCCATACTATGTCACAGGGGCTACCAGTGCCATTGGTCAGCCCCTGTCACATGGCCATCGGCGCCATCTTGTGCTCCTACCATGTGACAGGGGCTGACCAATGGCACCGGTAGCCCCTGTGACATAGTATGGGCAAAGGCTATCGGTGCCATTTTGAGTGAGACAGGCCAGACGGAATGGAGGGACAAATGGCTCGCGGTACCCCGCTGGACCACCAGGGATGTTAGTAAGTCTTGGGGAGGGATCGGGACGGTGGGGGGGGGAGGTTGTATTATTCTAAATTTTAATGCTTGGGGTGGTTTTTTATTTAAAAAAATAAAATGTGCCCCTCCCCCTGTACAAACCCAAAAAACAAATTTTTCTCGTACTTCGGGGAAAATCTGTTTCGGAGGGCGGGGCCCCCGATCCAGGACGAATTAGGCAATTTTGTTGAAATTGCCTAATTCATCATAAACGAATGCACATCTCTACCATTTACTGCTATACACTCTAAGTCTCCCATTTTACTTCTTAGACTTCTGGATTTGGCATACAGACATTGCAAAGTATGGTTTTTTTGGGGGTTTTTTTTGTATTAACAACCTGCTTTTCAGTTCTTAGAGATAACTTGCAAATCTTTAGCTCAGGTGATTTTTTACATTTAGGCAAATGGACTACATTTGCTTTTATTGGAACCTCTCTGTTGGGATGCCCTACTCTCCTGTTTCATTAGTATCCTTCAAGGATACTTTTCTCCGAACCATGTACTGCTGAGTGACTGTCAGTTTTCCCCCTTGTTCTAGTTTAAAAGCTGCTCTGTCTCCTTTTTAAAAGTTAGTGCAATGTTCTGCAGGGAAAGTGCATGAGGGCATCAGATACCCCATGGGCCAGTTTTGAAAAAATCCCCGGGCTGATATTTTCCTGCTATCTGCCCCTGTCTATGTCTACTCCTTTCCCTCTCCCACAACTCCTCTCCCAGTCCTTCTACTCCTCATAGTTTTTTGCCTCCTCTTCTTCAGATGTCTGTTTCTTCTCGTTCCAGGTCCGGCTCCTCATCATCCACCTCCCAGATCCTCACATCTGTATTCTCTTTCCCAGCCAGTATCCTCTTTTTTTTTTTTTTTTTTATTATTTATTTATTGAATTTTCATTTTTCAAAAGGATATACACTATATGTAATAAAAACACAAAATCTCATAACATGATCATAACAATCCTGAAATCATTTTACATACAGTGAAAGCCTAGTAAATTATTAGAAGTAATTACAGAGTCTGGTTTAATAACACAGAGCAGTTATTTTTTAGAAAAAGAAAATAACTTATAGAAATTAGAGCCATAAACCTTTTTATAATTCCCCCAGTAACTAATGGAATCTAAAGGGTCAGGAAGCAAGGAATACACGCAATTGCTCAGGTTGGTTAAAGACATATCGCATGTTCTGATGCATTATAATGCATTGGCAAGAGAAACGCAACATGAATTTGTCCCCACGCGCAGTAACCTTTTCCCTTAAAGTTAGAAATTCTTTCCTCTTCAGTTGTGTATTATAAGTTACATCTGGGAACATCCTAATCGGTTGACCGTGGAAGCTAATATTCTGATTCCTAAAATATAATCTAAGTATGGAATCCCTCTGGGATATATCCGTAAATGACACAATTAATGTAAATCTAGTGTTTATCTGCATGTCAGAAGATTTTTCTAGCAAATCTGATAAATCTACTTCTTCATCATTCTGTTCTCCCTGCTCTTGTACTTGTGAGGATTCAATTTTACCTTTAGGTCTAATATAGTATATCCTAGATATAGTTGGTATCATAGGATCAGTAAATTTTAGCACATTCTTGTAGGGATGTGAATCGTTTTTTGACGATTTAAAATATCGTCCGATATATTTTAAATCGTCAAAAATCGTTAGGGCCACGATACAATACCAATTCCCCCGATTTATCGTCAAAAAATCGTAAATCGGGGGAAGGGGTAGGGCAGGAAAACCGGCACACTAAAACCCCCTAAAACCCACCCCCGACCCTTTAAATTAAATCCCCCACCCAAATGCATTAAATTACCTGGGAGTCCTCCGTAGCGGCGGTCCGTGGCTAAATCGGGGGAAGGGGGAGAGCACGAAAACCGGCACACTAGATTGTGAGGTCTTCAGCCGGCGCCATTTTTCAAAATGGCTGCCGCAAAATGGCGGCGGCCATAGACGAAAACGATTCGACGCAAGAGGTCGTTCCGGACCCCCGCTGGACTTTTGGCAAGTCTTGTGGGGGTCAGGAGGCCCCCCCAAGCTGGCCAAAAGTTCCTGGGGGTCCAGCGGGGGTCAAGGAGCGATTTCCTGCCGCGAATCATTTTCCGTACGGAAAATGGCGCCGGCAGGAGATCGACTGCAGGAGGTCGTTCAGCGAGGTCCGGAAATCTCGCGAGGGTTCCGGACCTCGCTGAACGACCTCCTGCAGTCGATATCCTGCCGGCGCCATTTTCCGTACGGAAAACGATTCACGGCAGGAAATCGCTCCTTGACCCCCACTGGACCCCCAGGAACTTTTGGCCAGCTTGGGGGGGCCTCCTGACCCCCACAAGTCTTGCCAAAAGTCCAGCGGGGGTCCGGAATGACCTCTTGCGTCAAATCATTTTCGTCTATGGCCGCCGCCATTTTGCGGCGGCCATTTTGAAAAATGGCGCCGGCTGAAGACCTCCGATCTAGTGTGCCGGTTTTCGTGCTCTCCCCCTTCCCCCGATTTAGCCACAAACCGTCGCTACGGAGGACTCCCAGGTAATTTAATGCATTTGGGGGGGGGTTCGGGAGGGTGGGGGATTTAATTTAAAGGGTCGGGGTGGGTTTTAGGGGGTTTTAGTGTGCCGCTGGACCACCAGGTAATTTAAGGCATTTGGGGGGGGGGGTTCGGGGAGGGGGGGGGATTTAATTTAAAGGGCCGGGGGTGGGTTTTAGGGGGTTTTAGTGTGCCGGCTCACGATTTTAACGATTATGACGATACTTTACACACACAAACGGCAACAATACGATTCCCTCCCCCTTCCAGCCGAAATCGATCGTTAAGACGATCGAGGACACGATTCACATCTCTACATTCTTGAGGTAACTTTTAAAAAGTTCTTTAGGTGAAAGTAGATGGGTTTTTGGAAAGTTTAAAACTCTCAAATTCCCTCTTTGGATTTGATTCTCTAGTTGTTCTATTTTATCAGAATGAATTTTTTCAGATTTAATTAAATTCATCTGTACTTTATCTAATTCACTAGTTTTTTTTCCCAATTTTCCAACTTCTTCATCTATTTTTTCAATTTTAACCTGCAAGACTTTATTATTACTTAAGGTTTCTTGTACCATAGAGGTCAAATCATTGATAGATTTTTGCATGGTAGATATCATGTTACCTATTCCTTCCAATGTAAACTTTTCAGAGGACGTTTCTAATACATTTAACGCCAATCCCTCCTTGTTCCTTTCCCCCTCCTTTCCCTTAGTTGACATTACAGTATTAATAGATTCCTCAAGAACAAGTTCCCGGAACGGTGGTTCAGGAGTGTCTGGGGCACCAGGGCTTAAAGATGTTTCGTGTACCTGGGAATTCAGTCCCTGCTCCTGGTCTGAAATTCCAACGGCATCTGCTCCTGGCGTTAATTCAGAGGCTCTCCCAAAAAGATCTGAGATACGCGGTTGATTACCATTAGATGCAGGTGTTGAAGTCACTATTCTCCCTTTTCTCTTGGTGTGTGGCATCCCCAGAGAAAAGGAAGACCAATGTGTAAGTTAGTAATTTAACCAGGTACCTTGATGTTGTATTCTTTTGGTTACTTCCATATAATCCAGACTCCATTGGCTGTCAATGTCGAGTTAGATCCCCAAATCTCATCTCTCGTCGAATCCCGGCGAAGCCCGGCAAAGCCGCGCGCCTAAGAGGCGCGCGTCTTTGGCGGAGCGCCGACGGCGGATGCGCCGTTAGGACGCCGATGTTATAGGCGTCTTGAGGCTCCGCCCCCCAACGTCAGAGTCCGGAAGTAGTGCAGCAATTCAGGCAGTATCCTCTTTTAAACCATCTTCTAGCAGTTTTCTCAGCTCTTCTCTCACCCTCCTTATAGCTCCTCTCTCCCTGTTTACTTTTTCCAGATACTCTATCAGCATCCATTCCCATTTTCTCTGCACCTCCAAAAGACTATCTGTCCTACACTGCTGCTAATCTCTGGCCCCCCTGCAGCTCATTGGTCAGACATATACAGACAGACAATAGGCTGCAGGAGGAAGAAGGAGCAGTAACTAAGAAACAGAAGAGCAGTGCCTGCCCTCCTCTGCAGTTCATTGGTCAGCCAACAGTTGCAGGGGGCGACTGGAAAAGTATCAGAGGAGACACAGGAACCTCATGCCTGCCCTCCACTGCACCAGCCAGTGGGCTGCAAGGGGCGACAGAGGTACTTCCTTACTACCCTTCCTAACAGCCCTGCAATATGGAGCTCTCAGCTCCCAATTTACAGGAGCCAATATTGGGGGTGCACAAGCACCCACAATATCTACAGAGCTGATGCTTATGTCTATAATCATTCTGCACAGACTTGAACAAGGAAACATGGCTCTCAAAGGAAAGCTACATAGTAGGGATGTGAATCGTTTTTTGACGATTTAAAACAATCGTCAGATATATTTTAAATCGTCAAAAATCGTTAGAGCCGCGATACAATAGCAATTCCCCCAATTTATCATAAAAAAAATTGTAAATCGGGGGAGGGGGGAGGGGCGGGAAAACCGGCACAACCAAAACAATCCTAAAACACACCCCAACCCTTTAAAACAAATTCCCCACCCTCCCGAACCCCCCCAAAATGTATTAAATTACCTGGGGTCCAGTGGGGGGGGGGTGTCTCGGCGTGATCTCCCGCTCTCTGGCCACGGCTGCATTAATAGAAATGGTGCCGGTGGCCCTTTGCCCTTATCATGTGACAGGGCAAAGGTAGCGCCAGTGCCATTTTGGTTCCTGGCTCCCGACGTCACGAGTGCAGGAGATCACTCCCGGACCCCCGCTGGACCCCCAGAGACTTTTGGCCAGCTTGGGGGGGCCTCCTGACCCCCACAAGACTTGCCAAAAGTCCAGCGGGGGTCCGGGAGTGACCTCCTGCACGCAGGCCGTATTGCCAATATTCAAAATGGCGCCGGCGCTACCTTTGCCCTCACTATGTCATACGGGCCAACATCGCCCGAGATCGCGTCGGGACCCCCCCACTGGAGCCCAGGTAATTTAAAACATTTTGGGGGGGTTTGGGAGGGTGGAGGATTTATTTTAAAGGGTCGGGGTGGGTTTTAGGGTTGTTTTGGTGTGCCGGTTTTCCTGCCCTCCCCCCCTCCCCCGATAAAACGATTTTTTAACCAAAAAAACTAAGACAATCAGATTTCCCCCCCTCCTCAGCCAAAATCGATCGTTAAGACGATCGATCACACGATTCACATCCCTACTACATAGTAACATAGTAAATGACAGCAGTTAAATGGCCCATCCAGTCAACCCAGCAAAGTGTTTAGGATTGTAACTTCTGATCCTTGTTTGTTCACCTTAATTCTATGTACCCACATGGCCTAACAGAGCAGCCATACTACTTTATTCAAAAGACTGCACTGAAATGAGAAAATAAGCAATAAAGCAAATCCACAATACTACTGAAGAAGCTGTAAAATCTGTAATTAAGATGTAGCAAATCCCTGCTGGGAAATAATAGAAAAAAGACAGAGGTGAGGTATCCTAGCAATGATTCATATCTCATAGCTTACAAAGGCAAAACAATTAACACCAACACCACATCAGTAGCAAGAAAATGTTAATGGAAAATTTGTGGGACAATAGTAAACATAACAAGGAGCACAGTCGGTTTTCTAATTTGCTTTGCAAATCTGGGATCATATATTCTTAAGATACAAAGTGAAACAAATTTGCACACATTTCAGAAGTAACTGAACCAGACCATGAGGGAAATTTTCAAAGCTATTAACCAGTTAAATAGAAACTTACTCTGGTACACTGACTGGCAGAAAATTACCCTCCCTCAATCTGGCAGTCCTCAATAGCTCACAGGCTTTTAGCCAGGCCAAGATAGAAAATTCTTAGGTTAAGTGAGGAAAATAAGATGCATGGGCTATAGTTTTAAATCTGCATGCATTATTTTCTGTTGAAATTAAACCCACCCAAAATGCAGGTGCAAAGTCTGTGGATCCTTTGAACTGGAAGACAGTTTTCAAAGAGAAAGTACCTGCATACTTCCTCTTTGAAAATTAGGGGCTAAGGGTGCAAAGGTCCAAGGGTGCAAAGCCCCTGTAGATTTGCATCCAGGTGTGCCATTTATAAATTCCACCACCACCACCAATATTTTCTGATCCATCATTGTATATGCTTGCCTCTCTTAACTTGACAGTGATCCTAGAAAGCAGGGCAGAACTTTATTAGCAGCTATGTGGGAAAAGGCTTTCCATGTACTTTCTACTGTGCCTGATCCCTATCATTAATTGTCTTAGATCACAACACTCCCTGATACCGGGAGTGTTGTGATCTTCCTGCATGCAGTGCCCTAAATACCAGGAGTGTTGTGATCTTCCTGCACACAGTGCCCTATCCCTGATACAGGGATGTGTGCAAGAAGATCACAACACCCCTGGTATCAGGGATAGGGCACTGCGTGCAGGAAGATCACAACACCCCTGGTATCAGGGTTAGGGCACTGTGTGCAGGAAGATCGCAACACTCCCATTATCAGGGATATGGCACTGTGTGCAGGAAGATCACAACACCCCTGGTATCAGGGATAGGGCACTGCATGCAGGAAGATCACACTCCAGGTATCAGGGTTAGGGCACTGTGTGCAGGAAGATCACAACACTGCCATTATCAGGGATATGGCACTGTGTGCAGGAAGATCACAACACCCCTGGTATCAGGGATAGGGCACTGCATGCAGGAAGATCACACTCCAGGTATCAGGGTTAGGGCACTGAGTGCAGGAAGGTCACAACACTCCTGGTATTAGGGATAGGGCACTGTGTGCAGGAAGATCACAACACTCCCGGTATCAGGGATAGGGCACAAGTTCTAGTCACATTGACTGATCACATTACTTTTTTTGTCAAGCTACCAACTGTTTCCATTTCCCATCCCCCATATTTTGTCAGTTGCAACCTTGGTAACATGAATAAATAAGAGGGCAGCCAATAGGAATACAGATTCATTCCTAAACTGACCTTAACTGACCTGAAAAGTGTCAAAATGTATCACTTTCTGTTAGTGCGCACTAACAATGGTTAGTGCGCACTAACTCCCGGTTAGTGCGCACTAATCGGAAAAAACAATTTTTTAACTAAAAAATCATGCCAAACACGATTTTCTTCTCCTGCTATAAGATTTCAATCGTTAAGACGATTGGGAACACGATTCACACCTCTAGCTTCTATTACTTCAGATAGATTTAATGATGAATCATCTATCTTATTTTGATCTAATGTACTACCTTTAATAGCCACATAATATATTTTAGAGATGGTAGGCATAGATTGTTGAGGCCTTTTCAAAACAGAAATTAGATATTCTTTAAGCATATCTAATGGTGACACCAATTTAAGTTTAGGAAAGTTCAATATTCTTAAATTTAAATACTTTTGTGAATTTTCAATCATCTCCAATCTTTTATCATGAAGTATTTCAGTCTTTGTAAATCTTTGGTGGCAAGTTTCTAGTGTACTCATTCTTTTTTCCATCAATTCCCTTTCTTTATCTATCTTTGCAATAGAAGATTACAAATTTTTTGATTGAAGATTTGAGTCAGAAGTTTGTTTCATCAATTTAATTATTGCTGTTTCAAGCGATGTAATAGCCGACCAAAGAGAGTCCAAAGTTATCTCATTTGGTTTACCAGGTAATAATTTCATTTCTAATCCTGATTCCCATCGACCCACTATAGCCAGGACCTCTCCACTCCTCACATTTATAGAGGTAGATATTTGTAAAGAATCAGATACAGGTATTTGTGGTGGAGGAGGGGTACACGGGACTCCGGGACTCAAAGATGTTTTGGCCGGAAGATCAGGCAACCGCTCAATGCCTTTATCTTCAATGGCCCCTTTCTCCGGATTATTATTAGGAGCAGGTGAGAAAAAGGTCAATATCTGCAAATGGACAGGGTCAGACAGCGGAGAGGATGTTATTACCTCCCTTATCTTCACCTTCCTTTTTGTATGAGGCATAGTGATAGGAAAATTAAATATGTGATACCAAATCTCTTCCTCAATAATCTTCAAATGTAAGTCAAACTTCCAACCTGGGCGGGTTTGGAGCGAGCAAAGTCAATGTCTATTGTTTGATTACTCACTTTTTGTTGAATAATAATGGACGTCTTATATACTTTCCAGGATGAAATTCAGTCAAAACCACACAAAATTCAAGCAAAGCCGCGCGCCCCTTTGGCGCACGCGGCTTCGGCGACAAGCCGGCGGCGGCAAGTGTCGAAGGGGGCTGGCTTTTGTAATGAAGCCAGTCACCCTTTGATGACATCAGCGTGGGTGGAACTGCAGCGGTACATTGGCGGCTGGGGAAATCACTTCACCCCTTCCGACGTCCAGGCAAATTTTAAGGCAAAGTCTCTGCTCAGCAGCTCAGGTAAGGAAAATATCTCTGTTACCCGCTCCTCCACCCTGATCTTTTTCTTACAGTTGTGAGTTTGGCTGTTGTGACTGATGGGATGTTCAGCTGTGCTTTGTTTGTTGATCTAGTGTTGTGTTGAGTAATGTGTTGTTGTATAATGGTGTTTAGGCATGTGCTTTCACTGTTGTGTATTGCATTGTTGAAGATGGTTAGTATTTTGTATTTGATTCTTTTTTCTACAGGTAGCCAGTGTAGTCCTTTTAGAACAGGGGTGATTTGGTCCATCTTTTTGTGGCCGGTGAGGATTCTGGTGGTGGCATTCTGTAGTATTTGGAGTGGTTGGATGGTTGATTTGGGTAGGCCTATCAGGAATGAGTTGCAATAATTGAAGCTTGTAAAAATTAGTGATTGGAGAATGGTTCTGAATTCCGGTTGGTTCAGTAGTGGTTTTAGGTGTTTGAGAATTAGTAGTTTGTGGAAACCTTCTTTGATTTTCATTGCAATGTGCTTTTTGAAATTCATCTCTGGGTCAATCCATATTCCTAGATCTTTCATGTTTTCATTTAGTTTTTTTTTTTTTTTTTTTTTTTAAATTCTTTATTTATGAAATTTTAGTTAACAATATAACTCCATTCATAATTAGTATTCAATTATTACATTGAATCTTAAGAAATCAGGAACATTTATAACTTCAATAACAAATGCTAGATCACTAATATTCAAATTGTCCTGATTTCATGTTACCAAACAGTTGTGGGAGCCTCTCGATCAAATTCTAATAACTAAAAAAAGAATAAATCTTCATACATATAAACAGAAGTAAAACAGATTTAGTTTGATGAGAGTGTTGTCAATTTGGATGGCATGATTCTGGTGATCTCCGGAGTTTTTTCTTTCAAGCAGTATATATTCAGTTTTGTCCATATTAAGGCAGAGTTTCATTTGATTTAGCATGTTTTTTATTGTATTGAGGTATGTGGCTGAGAGTTTCATTGCATTCTTGTGGGTCTTTGTTACAGGTATGATTAGTTGGATATCGTCGGCATACATGAAGTATGTGACTCCGAGACTCGAGAGTAACTGGCATAATGGCAGTGCATATCCTTGTGGGACTCCAGTTTCTAGAGGGATGGCATCTGAGGAGTGGTTGTTGATGTTTACCTTGAAAGATTTGTTTTGGAGGAAAGAGGTAAACCATTCTAGTGTTTTACCTGATAGCCTGATTTCAGCTAGTCTGGAGATTAGACTTTTATGTTTGACCGTATCGAAAGCGGCTCAGAGGTCTAGTAGGATGAGGATGTATCTTTGTCCACTGTCTAAACCTCTTATGATTGTGTTTGATAGATTGAGTAGTAAGGTTTCTGTGCTATGATTTTTTTCTAAATCCGTGTGGGGTGGGATAAAGGATATTGTTTGTTTCAAGATGATCATTGAGTTGTTTAAGGGCTGCCTTTTCAGTCAGTTTGGCGAGGAGAGGTAAGTTTGAGATTGGATGGTAGTTGTTGAGTTCATCAGGATTGAGGTTCTTTTTCTTTATTATGGGTTTAATTGTGGCTATTTTTAATTTGTCTGGTAGTTCATTCTTCTAGAGATTTATTTATAATTGCCGTGATGGTTGGAGTGATGGTTTGAGATATTTCCTTTAAGGCTCGTATCGGAATTATGTTTTCGTGGCAGGCAGGGTTTAGGGTTTTTAATAATTTCTCCATTTTAGTAGTCAATATAGGGTCGAATGTGGTCCATGGTGTTTTATCATTAAGATATATGATCGAGTTTTTCTACTCTGAAGTCATTTCACAAGATCGTTCATTATTAGGGTTGTGCAGCAGGGACAGATTCATCCCATTCGGTATTCGTATTCTTCGGGACCCAAATCCATTGCATCCGTTCTCAGGGGACCCTGATCCGTTCATTAGTTACATATGTATTTGTTTCCCAAAAAAACCCCCATCATAACCCTTTAAATTTAATTAACTACAACCCCCCACCCTCCTGACCCCCCCAAGACTTGCCAAAAGTCCCTGGTGGTCCAGAGGGGGTCCTGGAGCGATCTCCTGCACTCAGGCTGTCAGCTGCTGGTATTCAAAATGGCGCCGATAGCGTTTGCCCTTATTAGGTCACAGGGGCTACCAGTGCCATTGGTCGGCCCCTGTCATATGGTAGGAGCAATGGACGGCCGGCACCATCTTGTGCTCCTACCATGTGACAGGGGCCGACCAATGGCACCAGTAGCCCCTGTGACATAGTAAGGGCAAAGGCTATTGGCACCATTTTGAATACCGGCAGCCGACGGCCTGAGTGCAGGAGATCGCTCCAGGACCCCCGCTGGACCACCAGGGACTTTTGGCAAGTCTTGGGGGGACTCCTGATCCAAGTAATGCAGGCAACTCACCAACAGGTCCCTGATGACTTGATGATTCTGTACTGTGGACTCAGCATGACTGACAGTGAGGTGTTTTTCCAGCAGTGTGTGGTTTATGGACAAACATGGCACAGATCTTGGCAAACTTTTCTTAAATGCCACTTTTAATGTCAATGTGTGATGTGTCTGGTTGCATGATTATGAAGCTGCAGACATCAGATGCAGTTTTTATTGCCAAATGTGCTTTTTTGCTGCTAATGATTTTCTTGTGCAAAAGATGCACTATAGTTTTCAGAATCAATTGCAGAATTGTGTTATTTTCCTGTTGAGTGGTTGTGTCCCTGCCTCTGAAATGCTTGGTCCTACCTTTCATTCTGATTCTTTTAGCAGCTTCTCTTCTCTTTGCTCTTTCTATTCCTTCTGCCCCTCCTGCTGCTATTTTTCCTATTCCTGCTGCTCCTATGACATATGAGGCTTGGGCAATCGGTATGGGTTGTTCTCTCAAATCTCCTTTTACCTCCTCTCCTGAGATTCAGTTGCTCTTCCACTTCTTTCCTCAGCACTGACTGCCATCCCATGTTCCAGGCTTACTTTTATACATTTTTTAAATAAGGTGGTGGAGCCATGAGTAAAAGAAAATTGAATAGTTTAGAGCATATGTGCTATATTGAGTAGCATTCACACACTAATTAGTGCTCAGGTGCTATTAACACATAAATGCAATGACCCCAATATTAAAAAGATTTAGCTGTCTAAGTTTACGAGTTAGGCCTCAAAATATCCCTAAATAAAACTTTTCACGGGCACAGCTCCTAAATTTTGGCTCCTTAAAAGTGGCCTGAGTCAAGACTGGTGGAACAAAGTAGGATGTCCAGTGTTGATTTCTACAGCTGGGAGCCTAATTTAGGTAATGCAATAGATGGCATAAATTTAGGGACCTCACTTTAAGATGCTTAATGTTAAGCACCTATATTCAGCCCAAAATTAAAGTGTTTTTAGATGGACTGATAACAGGTGACAAAATGAAGGTGCACAGCATGATTTGAATATCTTCTTCTAAACCTTTTGTGTTACTGTGCATGTTAATAGCATATGTTCTCTATACCGGGCACATTTTAGCTCATGCACTAAAACATTTAGTGCATTACCCATTAAGAGCCATTTTAGCCTGCAGGCTATTATTTTTACTTCAATACACTGAAACAATTTAGTGTGGGTTTTAGTGCATAGGCCTCTATATAGGTATTAGTTGTAAGGAGCAGAAGATAAAGAGTTATCTGGTTTGTTTAGCCACAGTGCTAGCTGATCAGTGTTGACCTCACTTACTTCAATTTTTTTTTTAAACTGCTGTCTTAAATCATTGCACCCACTAAACATTCACCCATCTCATTTTGACACTGAAAACTCAAAAGCACATTTATGATCTTTACCAGAATATCTTGCATTTGTTTATTTTGTTTGTTTAAATGTACCCAGCAGCATTACTTTAATGACCAGCTTCAATCAGAACTCACATTTTTAGCATGATACACCTGGACTAAACTTATGTTTGCTTATTCACGTTTTACTTTTTTTTCAGTTCTGTTCTTGTTTACAAATGGTACCCAAGAAAGTGATTAAAGAACGATAAGCTATAATATTCTATTGCAGGTGGCTGTAAGAGACGAGAAAATAAAAGGGATATAAAGCTAACAATTCATATTCCGCTCTATCCCCTGATTTCATTTCTCCCTGTTGCTTTGCACTAAAATGTAAATCTTATTTGGAAGCTGAATTTAATGTGAGGCCCAATGCAAAAGTAATTTCATGTCTTTTCTGAGCCTCCAGTGGGAATAGGTAGATGATGCAGAATTGTTCATAACTGTGCAATCTGTGCAGCTTGTACTAATAGAGGACATAACAAAGAAACTGCAGAACTGCCTGAACAGGGTAACATGTTAGTTAAACAATAAGGCAGGAGTGGCCTACTCTGATCCTTAAGAGCCACAAACAGGCCTGATTTTCAGGATATCCACAATGAATATGCATATGAAAGATTTGAATGCACTGCCTCAATTGTATGCAAATCTCGCTCATATATAATGTTATGGATATCCTGAAAACCAGGCCTGTTTGTGTCTCTTGAAAACTGGAGGTGGCCACCCCTGTAATAAAGCATGATGCTATCTGGCTCCTTGTCATAAGTGTCAGACTAATCTAGTCCTGGCTTTATCCCAATATATGTATGGATTTGTAGATTTGTCTTCTTACTCCCTGGTGGCTCATTCTTGTTTATTTCTCTCTCAGGAAGTCAATGAATCTGGTGTGAATTCCAGGGCAGTGGTGAAACCAGCAGCCGTGTTTTTGGCAGTTGCAGGCTGCGACCTGGCCCACACTTTAGCAAGAAGGGTGGCTTTGGTTTTAGCATCCAGGCATCAGCTATGGCTCAGGAATTGGTTGGCTGATACAATTTCAATGTCTGATCTTATGAAATTGCCTTTTAAAGGATCACTCTTGTTTAGGAGTGAGCTGAAAAAAATGGCCAATAAGTGGCATGAGGTCTAGGTTCCTTGGTTCAAGAAAGCAAACCGGTAGCCGATCCAATGTAGCGGAAAGCAGAAGAACGAAAGGATGGATCGGTTAAAATGGACTTTATTGAAACTTGCCCGACTCTGGCCGAGTTTCGCTCTGCCGAGCTGCCTCAGGGGCTTATTGAACCAGAAACTTGGTTCTATATATTTTAGCTGATTTTCAAAGATGAAGGAACATGAGTGAACACATCGGATCCCGACTTGTCACTTATGATTCGTAAGTCACTTGTGTGAGCGGTGTTGATGCAATTCTTCGGTGAACTAGCACTCGGTCACATACCGCTCTAACAAACGCTGCCAAAATATATAGAACCAAGTTTCTGGTTCAATAAGCCCCTGAGGCAGCTCGGCAGAGCGAAACTCGGCCAGAGTCGGGCAAGTTTCAATAAAGTCCATTTTAACCGATCCATCCTTTCGTTCTTCTAGGTTCCTTGGTTACCAGAGGATAAGAAGCAGATACCACGCTTCTTCGGTATGAGAGGTTGTGTTAGGGGTTTCAGATGTTTTCAACCCTACAAAGGTGCAGCTTCCCAGAGGACTCAGCCTTTGGATAAGTCTCAGTCCTCTCATCCCAGGCAGCCAAGAAGGGGCCCAGGCTTGGGCAGTGGTACCCGCTGAGCCTCTCAATGAAGGTGTACCAACCCAACCTGAGAACAGGAGAGAGGGGGTTACCTCTATCATTTTTATTGGAAATGGGTCAAGATCACATCAGACCTGTGGGTTCTAGAAATGATAAGAGATGGTTACGCTCTAGAGTTTTTCAGTGTTCCTCAGGATGTCTTCATAGTATCTCCCTGAAACTTTCCAGAGAAGAGACAAGCAGTAGAGTATATATTGCCAAGGCTCCTTAGCCTGCAGGTTGTAATTCCAGTGGCAAGTCTCAAGAAAATATGAGCCAATATTACATTTATTTCATTATGCCCAAGAAGGAGGGCTCCTTTTGTTCCATCCTAGATCTCAAGAGAGTCAACCATTATTTACAGGTGACTCGTTTTTACATGGGGGAGTTTCTGATATCCCTGGATTTGTTCAGACGCATACCTTCATATTCCTAACTGCCTGGTGCATCATTGGTTTCTGCATTTCACTGTTTTGGGGCAAAATCATCAGTTTTGAGCACTGCATTTTTGGTCAGCAACCATGCCTAGAACCTTTTCCAAAGTTATGATGATGGTGGTTGTGACAGTGTTGAGAAAGGATGGCATTATGGTTCACCTGTACTTAGACAATTGGCTGATTTGGACCAAGAGTCTGGAAGAGAACTTTCAGTTCTCATGCAAGGTGATTTCCTTGCTATAGGAACTATAGCCATCCAAGACATTGGAGTATCTCGGTATTCAGTTCGACACAAAGCAAGGCAGGGTGTTCCTGCTGGAGGGCTGCATTCAGAAGCTGATGGTGCAGGTGTGACTATTGACAGAAAAAATATGCTCGACAGTATGGTCTTACCCACAGGTGCTCAGTTTGATGCTGCCACCCTAGAAGTTATTCTTTGGGAAGAACACATATGCATCTTCTTCAACACACCCTGCTGGCTTGTTGGAGACCACAGGCTCAAGATTATTCAAAACAGCTTCATCTGCCAGTGGAGATCAGCATACAGCTGCAGTGGTGGTTGCAAGTGGACCATCTAAGGAAGGGGGTTTCCTTATAATCACCGGACTGGCTAGTACTCACCACAGAGCCTCCAGAGTTGGGGGGCCCATTGTCAGGCATTGATGGTGCAAGGGCACTGGAATACAGAAGAATCTCTCTGAAACATCAATCAACTGGGAGCCTGGGCCATCCAGTTGGCATGCTTACTATTTGTCGATTGATTGCAGGGTCGAGCAGACCAGATAATTGATTGCAGGATCGAGCAGACCAGATAATGTCAGACAATGCAACAACAGTGGCTTACACCAATTGCCAGGGAGGAAGCAAGAGCCAACAAGTGTCATGGGAAATAGCCCAAATCACGGAATGGGTGGAAGTGCATCTTCAGGAGATCTCAGCCTCCCACATAGTAGGAAAAGACAATGTAAGAACTGACTTTCTCAGCAGAGTCTGGAACCAGGAGAATGGGAATTGTCAAACAAAGCATTCCAGCTCATAGTAGACCACTGGGGTCCTCTGTTTCTAGAACTGCTGGTGACATCTCACAATGCGAAGGTTTCTTGCTTCTTCAGTCACAGGAGAGATCAAGAGTCCTTCGGCATCTATGATCTCGGGCAGGAGTACTAAGTTTGGCGAGTGTTTGAGGCTTGGTGTGATGATCGAGGGGTTCTCGCTCATTCAGTTAAGATCCTTCTCATTTTGGAATTTTTGCAGGATGGATTGAGAAAAGGGTTGGCCCTTAATTCATTGAAGGTGTACAGGTGGTTGCTCTTACCTGTTTCCAAGATCAGGTGAATGGTGGACCCTTGTTGGCTCATCCAGATGTGGCTCATTTCTTAAAAGGGGTGAAGCATCTTTGTCCTCCCCTGCAGTTGTCAGTAAGCTTGTGGAATCTTAATCTGGTTTTGGATTTCCTGGTGGGTCACACCTTTTGACTGCTGCACAGTCTTTTCTTGCTCCCTGTTTAATGTAACTTTTACCTTCTATATAGTTGTTAATTGGTTTCACCCAGTTCCATTGTAAACCGGTACAATAAGACTTGGTCTTGAGCATTGGTATAGTAAAAGAATTTAAATAGAAAAATAAATAAGATTGATTTCATTGGAAACGGTTTTTCTTGTGGCAATTTGTTCTGCGAGTAAAGTCTCCGAAATGTAGGCATTGTCTTGCCCGGAACCATTTCAGTGAGTGACTCTGGGGGATGATACAGTTGCTTACTGTTCCATCCATTTTGCCAAATATGGTCTCAGATTTTCACTTGAATCAGACAATTTCCCTGCTGACTCTGGATAGAAAGAGATATGTGGATGAATATCACTTGTTGTGGTCCTTGGATGTCAAGAGGCATATCTGGATGTATTTAGAGGTTTCTGAACCTCTCAGGAAGAATAACTTGCTGTTTATTTTCCATGGTAGGAGTAAATAGGGTAAGCCGGCGTTGTGGGCTACAATAGCCCGCTGGTTTAAGGAGGTAATGGTCATGTATATGGATGCTGAGTAGCCATTGCCTAGTCAGGCTAGGGTTTATTCCACTAGGGCTCAGGCAGTGTCATGGGTAGAAATGGGATTGCTGTCTCCCGTCAAGATTTGCCAAGCTCCGGCATGGCCCTCCTTACATGCCTTTTCCAAGCATTACCGCTTGGATATGCAGGCCTGGGAGGACACACCCTTCATACGTGTGGTATTGATCAGACCATAGGCAGCCTCCCACCCTGTTCGGGAGTAGCTTTGTTACATCCCACTTGTCATGGATCCACCTATCTGAACGCTAAGAAAGGAGAAATTACTATTTACCTGATAAATTCCTTTTCTTTAAGGAGCATAGTTGAATCCACCTTCCTGCCCTAGGTTGCCGGATGTTTGTGCTATTGTCCTCCTACATGGCTGCATGTTCCAGAAGTTACTGGTGTTAATCCAGTCTCTAGACTCGTTGTCCTGTTAGCTGAGTGCTAGAAAGGCTGTCTGTTAATAATCAAGTTTTTGTTAGTTTTTCCACAGTTTGCTTTTGCAGAGAATACTTGTGGGCTGATGTCAGTGCAGAGGTATTACTATTACCTTGGTGAAAATGTGGACCCTTGACCTGTGGTGGGATTGACGCTACCTGGGAGAAAGACCTACCACAGTTTCCCAATGACAGGAGGCGAGGCTGACGGAAGGCAGGGGCCGGCTGGAGTTTTACCAATACCAATCCTGTTCCCTGTGGGTTGAGCCTTTGGGTGCCGGGACCAGCTGGGCTTAGGAGGGCCCCTGTGCAGATGCTGGAAGCAGACGATGCAAGATCCAGTCCAGTGGTCGGTGGCAGGTGGCAATCAGGCAACGTGAGGTCCAATCCAAAGGTCAAGCCAGGAAGATCCGTCTGAAGGGAGAAGAGGAAGCAGGGATCCAGGTCAGGCGAAGGGAGGCAGAGGCAGGAACAAAGAAACAAACCAGAAACCGATCCAATATTGCAAGTTGCGACCAAAAGTAGAAGACTGGTAAAATACCAAGGATTCTTTATTATCACAAATCATCATAAACAGCCCGACTCAGGCCGAGTTTTGCTCATTCATGAGCTACTTCAGGGGCTATTATAAATAAACAGATAAAAAAGATACATATAGACATTTAAAATACACAGAAGCTATTAAATGAAATGATAAAAATTAATAGACATAACAAATAGAAACATGAATGTAAACCAAAAAATGATACACGCATAAATTGTTACATATAAAAGACAGAATGAATAACAATGGAGCAGGGTTTACAATTTCAACATTGTAGTAATTTCAGGCATGCTTGGCAGGAGGCTCCTTTAGTTGCCCATTGGCTTCAGTTTCATCATTGAGTTACTGAGTTAGTTGTTTTATCCTAGAAAGTTGATCTCCATGGACTCATGGTGGCACCTTTGCTTCACAGCAGATCCAATTGTGAATGATGTTATGCATTTGTGTTCTGTCCTTTTGATATACTGAATTATCTAATTGTTTATTTTTGTTTTCTTTAAGGTGAATTTTTAAAGTCCTATGGACACCAAAGTCAAAAGATTCATGCAGAAGCCATACCCATACACGCAGCACAGATTATAAAAGACGCATGAGTATGTGCATATGTTCCGGTATCCGCACAACAATTTTTTCTTAAAGAAGGGGCAGGGTATGGGTGTGGTCAGGGCAGGGCATAGGCATTCTAGAATTTTTGAATGAAACTAGCACGTAAATGCTAATATGACGTGTGCTGTGATTCCCTACCGTGTAACTATACTTCTGCTATGGATGGCATGAAAGTTATAAAATAAACAAATCTAGACTAGTCAGTGGGCTTTTAAAGGTTGGGCCTAACAGGGTAAAAGGGAAGATATTTAGGTAGAAGGGGTTAGGAAGTCCTATCATTTACCTGGGCAAACTGGGAATGAACAGGCAAAATTATGTTATCTTTTCTGCTAGGAGTTTGCAATCTGTTATAGTTACTCCCCCAGAGGGGAGGGGCTAGCAATTTACTCAGCTCTTGAGGTGTGAGAGCTGAACATTCTAATGTGAAATGGTAAATCCTTGGGCCGATGGCAGATGAAAGCGCCCTCAAGAGGATATCATGAAAGGGACCACCGACTAGGCTGGAGCATGGAGACAGACACAGATAGTTCTTTATTAGAAGGTAGTAGATCCACCAGAGGTGGCAGTAGTGAGCTGATGTGCCCAGCGGGGCTGAAGTCCTTCAGATTCCAGAACTGCTATCTCCGGGTTTGCTGAGCTGTAGAGAGAGACTCATAGATAGTGAGTAGACAGGGTATGCTGGATACATAACCAGAAGTAGATGATACGCTTACATAGATTATTAAGAGGGCTTAGTAGCTGGAGAGAGTTAGGCCCTCGAGGAGCGAGCACCTGGTTCCAGGGACAGCTCTGAGAAAGCGATGGTAACTCACAGTTATTTATCTTTGTAATGGTTACTAGGCAATAGAGAATAGTTAGTATATTCAGGAACAGGAATCTCTAGGCGAGTACTGGTTCCTATATGCAAACTCATGATCTCCATACCTGCGATAGCGTCTTAGACAGAAGAGAATCTTCAGAGTCCTAGGAACATGGGCCCTCGAGGAGTGAGTACCAGTTCCTATCGGTCATCTGAAATAGAAACTCTCAATGTTTATGTCTACGATCGCTTCCAAGCAATAGGGAGTCTCCTGAGCGTCCAGGTACGTAGGCCCTCGAGGAGCGAGTATCGGATCCCGTCTTAGCAATCTGAAATCAAGAAGAGAAAGCGAGGCCCCCGAGGAGCGGGTACCCCTAAGTCCGAGGAGGCAGAGTAGCTTAGACGAATCCTTGCTAACTCAATTTGTAAGCGTAAGCAAAGTCCTTTTATGTAGGAAGCGGATGATGTCACTGCAGGGGGATGCCCCCGAGGTTTGCGCCCTTGCTGGTACAAACTTCGGAGCGCACACCCTACGTCATCAGGATCATGGCGGATCCGCAGCGTCAGGCCGGTCCGGGGACGCCAGAGAGAAGCGGTATGGAGACGCTGCGGCAGCAGGCCATCCATCAGACCCAGAGGGAGTCACCAAAGAGGTAGAGAGGGTGGAGCGAGAGCAAAGAGCAGGCACGAACACAACAAATTGGTAATTGTGTCAGCGCGCATCTACTAAAATCCCCCCACTTATGTGACAGAGGCGACATTTGCACGTACAAGTTCATATCTATATAAAATTTTACACACATGTACATGCATATAGCATATTTTATACCATGTGTGCATCTACCTTATAAATGGGCTCTGACCGACGGCCCGCAAATGTGCAGTAGAGAGCAGCTCTACCGCGCATGTGCGGGCATGTTGGCCAAAGTTTGCCTGTTGACAAAAATGGCGCTGGGAGGATTCATAGCGGCGGCGGCGAGGACCCATAGCAGCGGCAGCGAGGACCCATAGCAGCAGCGGCGGCGGCAAGGACCAGTAGCGGCAGCGAGGACCAGTAGCGGTGGCGGCGGCGGCGCACTCGCACCATCCGAAGGGGTTGTGAATGAGCTGGGAGAGGAGGGGATTGAGAGAGGGGAGTGACTGAGGGGAGGGGGAGGGAGGAGAGAGTGAGCTGAGAAGGAGTGGGAGGGAGAACGGGGGAGGGGGAAGTGGAAAGGAGAGGTGGAAGGGAGAATGAAGGGGGAAGGGGGAGGTGGGAGAATGAGGGGGGGGGGGGGAGGGGGGAGGTGGAAGGGAGAATGAGAGGGAGGAGGAGGTGGAAGGGAGAATGAAGGGGAGGGAGAATGAGGGGGAGGGGAAAGGGAGAATGAGGGGGAGGGGGAGGTGGAAGGGAGAGGAGGGAGAGGGAGAATGAGGGGGAGAGGAGAATGAGGGGGTGGGGGAGGTGGGAGGGAGAATGAGGGGGAGGGGGAGGGGGAGGTGGGAGAGGGAGGGGGAGGAAGAATGAGGGGGAAGGAAATGGACCGAAAATTTTTTTTTTAATGTAGCCCGTTGTTATGGGCTTAACGGCTAGTATACACATATAGTGGCAGATTTAAAAAGGCTTATGCGCGTAACTCTAGGTGTATTTATGAGCGTAGTGGGGTTATGCATGCTGGGCCTATTTTCAAAAGGCCCAACGGTGCGCATAAAGCCCCAGGACGCGTGTAAGTCCCGAGGCTTGAAAAAAGGGGTGGGGGCGGGGCCAGAGCCTCCAGGCACAGCGGCCATTTGCTGCTGTGCCTGGGATCGTGAGCCGACCACCAGCCGGCGCGTGCAACTTGCGCCTGCACAAGGGAGTCGAAACTGGGTAAGATGCATTTTTTGGGGGGGTTTAGCTTAGGGCTGGGGGGGCGGGAGAGTTAGGGGAAGGGAAGGTGGGGTGGGGGTAGGGAAGTTCCCACCGAGGCCACTTCGATTTCAGAGCGGCTTGGGAGTGAACGGAGGAACACAGCACGGCTCGGCGCGTGCAAGGTGCACTATTGTGCACCCCCTTGCTTGCCAACCCCTGATTTTATAACACGTGCACAGCTGCGTGCGCATGCTATAAAATCAGGCGTACATTTGTGCTCACAGGGTTGCATGCACAAATGTACGCCTCACGTGTATGTTTTAAAATCTGCTCCATATGTTATAAAATGGCTGTGTCAATCAGCCCAAGCCAGCAAGCCAGCATACGCATGTACATGTGCACCTGCAAGAGGTTTAAAAGTTACCGGCCCCATTTATATATTGTTTCCTCTCTGTAAAACAGCTTGTATGCTGTAACTTACTTTATACAGTATATATTTTTGAAATTTGATTTTTTCATTCAGTCTAACCTATAAAGTCTTTAGTTAATGGATTCTTAATAAAGACAGCAATAATTATTTGTACCTTTCCTTTTCTTCATATTCACTAATGACTCCTGAGCTGACCTGAGGGCTTTGGATGGGACTTAATAGGAAAGACAATCAATTAAATATTTTGGTTTTGACTTATTCAGAGCCCTGAAATGAATATTAACATTAACACTTTCAATATATATATTTATATTATATTTATAAATGATCTGGAAAAAGGTACGACAAGTGAGGTGATTAAATTTGCAGATGGCACAACATTTTTCAGAGTAGTTAAATCACAAGCAGATTGTGATAAATTGCAGGAGGACCTTGTGAGACTGGAAGACTGGGTGTCCAAATGGCAGATGAAATTTAATGTGGACAAGGGCAACGTAATGTATATATGGAAAAATAACCCATGCTGTAGTTACACGATGTTAGATTCAATATTAGGAGTTACCACACAGGAAGAAGATCTAGGCATCATTGTACATTAACATTTTCAGCTCAGTGTGCCACAGTAGTCAATAAAGCAAACAGAATGTTAGGAATTATTAGGAAGGAAATGGTGAATAAAACAGAGAATGTCATAATGCCTCCATAATGCTCCATGATGAGACCGCACTTTAAGTACTGTGTGCAATTCTGGTCACTGCATCTCAAAAAATATATAGTTGCAGTAGAGAAGGTAGAGAGGACAACCAAAATGATAAAGGGCAGGAATGGCTTCCCTATGAAGAAAGACTAAAGAGGTTAGGGCTGTTCAACTTGGAGAAGAGATGACTGAGGGAGGATATGATAGAGGTCTATAAAATCATGAAAGACTTGAATGGGTAAATGTGAATCAGTTATTTATTCTCTCAGGTAATACAAGGAGTAAGGGACACTCCATGAAATTAGCAAGTAGCTCATTTAAAACAAATCAGAGAAAATTATTTTTCATTCAACACAGTATTAAGATCTAGAATTCATTGCCAGAGGATGTGGTTAAAAAAGTCAGCATAGTTAGGTTTAAAAAAGGTTTGAATAAGTTCCTGGGGGAGAAATCCATAAACTGCTATTAATTGTGTTGACTTAGGGAATAGCCACTGCTTATTACCGTATCAGTAGCATGAGATCTATTTAATGTTTGGGTACTTGACGAGTACTTGTGACCTGTATTGGCCACTGTTGGAAACAGGATGATAGGCTTGTTGGACCCTTTGTCTGACCCAGTAAGGCAACATCCTATGTTCCTAAAACAATTTTTATCTTATCTGACAATGCAATTCTTTTACTATGTGTAACTATTTGTACTGTTGTATTCTGGATGAATTGTAATTTACTAATTGTCTTATGTTGCAGCCTTAAGTAAACCACCTTCACTGATGCATCAGAGGTGGACCCTTGGGCCAAGGTGGGGTTGATGCAACCTGTAGGTAAGGACCTACGAGTCCCCACTGTCGGCAGGCGGAGTGGGCTGATAGACAGAGGCCTCTGGAGCTTCACCTATACCAGCCCTCATTCCCCGCGGATTGAGTCTTTGGGTACCAGGGCTGGCAGGACTTAGGCGGGCCTCTGTGTGTAGGCAAAGTAATAGTTGGTTTGGCCCAGAGACAGCAGGTGAGAGATGGTGCAGTCTTACTTTGGACTGGGTAATGTCCTGGAAACTCGGGTGCCAATGGAACGGAGGCAGACAGAGGGCACTCGAGCAAAAGCAGGCTGAAGCCAGAAGAAACCACATCCAGGGAGTAAGCTGAAGAGGTGTCCAAGGGCAGGCTTGCATCAGGGCTGGCGACAATCCAAGGACTACCTAATACGACATTAAGACCACTGCAAATACTTCAGAAAACAGCAGCTAGAATACTAACCGGAAAAAGAAGGAGAGACCATATAACTGAAACCCTAGCAGAGTTACATTGGCTACCAATTGAACACAGAATTAAATACAAAACCCTATTCATCATTCACAAATTAATTTATGATGAGAAATCAGATTGGCTGAACACAGCATTACGGGTACACAGCCACACAGGAACCTCCGATCAGCAAATAAAGCACTCCTAACCATTCCATCAGTTAAAACAGCAAGACTGACCCAAGTGAGAGAAAGAGCCCTATCACTAGCAGGACCCATAAACTCAATGCCTCCAGAGATCAGACAACAAAGTGATCTCAAGTCATCCCTGCAAATTGCAGAATGCTTGGCCAAGCATTCTGCAATTTGCAGGGATGACGTTATTCTGACTGTTTATGTAGCACTTTGAGCTGTAATCTCGCCTCGAGCACAAATCACGATCTTGGCATTTCAGACACTCGAATCATGGTATAAATATATTGAATATTGAATTTACAAAAATCAACATACAGCCCCTGAGACAGCCCCGGTGGGGCAAAACTCTGCCTGAGTCGGGCAAAAGTATGAATATTGTGTCTCCATTCAAATAAAGCATTTTTGGATATCCTGAGAGGGACCACCAGCTAGGCTGGAGTATGGAGACAAATACAGATAGTTCTTTATTAGACAGGAAGTAAAACCACCAGAGTGGCAGTATTGAGCTGATGTGCCCGGCAGAGCTGAAGTCCCTCAGATACTGGAATTGCAGTCTCTGGGTTGCTGAGCTGTAGAGAGAGACTATAGGTATTGAGTAGACAGTGTATGCGGGATACATAACCAGTAGCAGATGATACACTCACAATTGTAGATATCAGTAATGGCTTCTATGCAACAGGGAGTCTTTAGTATATTCAGGAACAGGAGCCGTAGGCGAGTACTGGTTCCTATATGCAGTCTGGAATAAGAACTCACAATATCTCTGTATGAGATGGCTTCTGGAATAGAAGAGAGTCTTTGGAGGGTTTGAGGAACATAGGCCCTCGTGGAGCGAGTACCGGTTCCTAACTGCAATCTGTAATAGTAATTCACAAGGTATAGGTATGTGATAGCTTCTGAAATAGAAGAGAGTCTGTGAAGGGTTTAGGAAAATGGGCCCTCATGGAGCGAATACCAGTTCTTATCTGCAATATGAAATAGTACTGAACCAGATATAGGTATGTGATAGCTTCTGAGATAGAAGAGAGTTTTTGAAGGGTTTTAGGAACATGGGCCCTTGTGGAGTGAGTACTGGTTCCTATCTGCAATCTGCAATAATAACTCACGATCTCCGTACATGTGATAACATCTTAGACAGAAGGGAGTCTTCGGAGATTAGGAACATAGGCCCTCGTGGAGCGAGTACCAGTTCCTATCTGTAATAGAACTCACAGTGTTCACGTCTCCGATCGCTTCCAGGCAGTAAGGAGTCTTCTGAGCATTCAGGGACATAGGCCCTCGAGGAGTGAATACCAGATCCTGTCTTAGCAATCTGAAATCAAGAAGAGAGAGCGGGGCCCCCGAGGAGCGGGTACCCCTTGGTTAGTTTGTGGAGGCAGAGCAGCAGAGAAAGAATTCCCCCTTGCTAACTCGATTCAAAGAAGCAAACAAAGACCTTTTAAGTTGAAAGCGGATGATATCACTACGGGGGAACGCCCCCCGAGGTTCGCGCCCTTGCCGGTACAAACACTGGAGCGTGCGTGCATGCCCTTACGTCATCAGGAACATTGCGGATCCACAGCGCCAGGCCATCCCGGGGATTCCGGGGAGAAGTGGTGAGGAGAAGCCACGGCAGCATCTGTCTGTCAGACCCAAAGGAAGTCACCACAAAGATAGAGAGGGTGGCGCGATGGCAAGAACAGGCACGAACACAACAGTACCCCCCTTCAAAGGGCGGTCTCCTCTTTGGGTACCAAGATAAGTACCAAAGATGTGCGAGGTGGAACTTATGAAGCATCTCTTTATCCAATAGGTCTGAGACTCCCAAAGATGTTTTCAGGGCCGAAGCCCTTTCAGGCAAACAGCCTCTGTACAAACATCCAGGATCTCTAAATTCTTAAGTTCAAATTCGTATATTAACGATGACAGATGGATGTTGAGATTTGAAGAATCTAACAGAGTGTATAATGAAGTCAGCCGCAATGAGAGGGCTACCATGGATGTCACTGAGGTTTCAGTGGAAGTGGTGTTGTAGAAACTTGACCAAAATCCACTTCTGAGTAGCTCTTCCACAGGATGCTGGAAGAGAGATGATGGCACTACCAGCAAGACGATCAGGCTGATGGATGGAGATATCTTCATCCCCGGAATCAACAGTGCTGTAAACCTCCAACACGACTTTCGAGTTAACCAAACGTAAAGTTGATAGTCGGAGATATCTTCTTCTTCGGAATCAACAGTGTATAGGCTTCCGGGCATGACTTCCGAGTAATCCAAACATAAAGGTGATAGATAGAGATATCTTCTTCCTCGGAATCAACAGTGCCATATGTATTTGGGCATGACTTCTGAGTGAACCAATTGCAAAAGCTGGTAGCTAGAGATGTCTTCTTCTTTGGAACTGATGGTAGCACCAGCAGACAACCACGCTGGTAGTTAGAGATATCTTCTTCTTCAGAATCAACAGTGCTGTAGTCCTTCAGCATGACTTCCGAGTGAGTAGATCGTAACAGATACCTCAAACTTGTAGTCCAGGAAGACATTAAAAACGTAGAGTGCCACATAGCTATGGCACACATATCAACCGCTATGAACACAGCAGGTAATAGAAAACAGCTGGTGATGAAGATAAGATCCTCAAGAGAAGTGGTGGTGAAAAGAATCGTCCAAGGCCCACTTCAAATTGTGATACAATAGTGGATCTTCAAATTTGCTGAATGAACTCCTCAGGACTTCCACAAAATGTCTGAGATTAAAGTTGCCTCCTGCCCCTGAGTCCTTCAGGGCAGAGGTTTGAACCATCACTGGTTCAGGGATCACAGAGACTGGACGAGAGAGTGGAGGAGATATTGCTGTATAGTCCAAGAACAGTCCTCCCGCGGGACTCAGGCTTGTCCATTTCCCGGACGAATAGGGCAGACAGAAACATCATGGCCTGGCTGACCACAGTACATGCACAGGCGGTTCTTCCTCCTAAATCTTCTCTTTAGAGGTCAAGTGACCATGACCAGGTTCCTTTGGTTCCTTCTTCTCCATAGCAGGAGGTGCTGTACCCCCTCGCAGTGCAGGAGCACTGGTTAACTTCAACTCAGGTAACACCTTAGGCCAGAAATCCTTCACCTTGTCTCGGAGTCGCCAGTCGATCCGAGTAGCTAAGGCTATTAATTCTTCCAGTGAGTCAGTTATCTGATGAGCAGCCAGCTCGTCTTTTATGCGGGTATCCAGGCCTCTGCAAAAGAGTGTCTTCAGACATCTGGGGTCCCAGCGAAGTTCCACTGCAAGAGTTTTAAATTCAATGGCAAATTCCACCAGAGATCTGTTGCCTTGCTTCAGGTCCATCAAGGCAAAACCAGCAACAAACATATGAGCAGGGTCATCAAAAATGGATTTAAACAAGTCCATAAATCCTTCTATGTCCTGCAAGATTGGGTCCTTGCATTCCCACAAGGTAGATGCCCATGATGGCTCTCCCATCGAAATAAGACAGAATGCAGCTGGTCTTGGAGAGGCCTGTGGGAAACAATGAAGGTTGTAAGGTGAAATGTAAGCTGCACTGGTTCAAGAAGCCCCAAGTCTTTTGAAGTTCTCCGGAGAATCGAATAGGCGCTGCCAGAGGAACAGCTCACTTTAAAGTTACCTCTGGTAACAGACCTTCTTGTATAGAAGCTGTGCCTTGTGCCTTCTGTGTGTGAAGCTGGTGAAAAGCTGCAGTAAGTTTCTCCAAGGTTTCTTGCTGTTCTGAGAGGCTTTGAGCTAATCCTGGAATAGCCTGCAAGGCAGAAAGGTGAGCCGGGTCCATGGGCTACTGACATCAAATACCTTTAGCTGAATCCCCAGGAGTACTGCTTCTCCAAATACTTTTCTTGAAAGCTGAATTCACTGTAGTTACTGTTTCTCCAATCATCTCCAATACTTTTAGCCGGATTCACTGGAGTTAGCAATCTGTTCAATGCTGCTCCCCCAAGGGGAGGAGCTAGCAATTTGTAATACTCCATAGGCGGAGTTAATGATCTGTTGTGGGTTGGCTCCCACAGAGTGGCAGTCTGTATGATACTGCTCAGCAGTGTAAGGAATAAACACTTAATGTAAATTGGTGAATCCTTGGGCCGATGGCAGATGACAGCACCCCCAGGAGGATTTCCTGACAGGGACCACTGGCTAGGCTGGAGTATGGAGACAAACACAGATAGTTCTTTATTAGACAGGAAGTAAAACCACCAGAGGTGGTAGTAGTGAGCTGATGTGCCCGGCAGGGCTGAAGTCCCTCAGATACTGGAATTGCGGTCGCTGGGTTGCTGAGCTGTAGAGAGAGACTATAGGTAGTGAGTAGACAGGGTATGCTAGATACATAACCAGTAGCAGATGATACACTCACAATTGTAGATATCTGTAATGGCTTCTGTGCAACAAAGAGTCTTCAGTATATTCAGGAACAGGAGCCATAGGTGAGTACTGGTTCCTATATGCAGTCTGGAATAAGAACTCACAATATCTCTGTATGAGATGGCTTCTGGAATAGAAGAGAGTCTTTGGAGGGTTTTAGGAACATAGGCCCTCGTGGAGCGAGTACCGGTTCCTATCTGCAATCTGTAATAGTAATTCACAAGGTATAGGTATGTGATAGCTTCTGAAATAGAAGAGAGTCTGTGAAGGGTTTTAGGAACATGGGCCCTCGTGGAGCGAGTACCGGTTCCTATCTGCAATCTGCAATAGTAACTCACGATCTCCGTACCTGCGATAACGTCTTAGACAGAAGGGAGTCTTCAGAGATTAGGAACAAAGGCCCTCGTGGAGCGAGTAGCGGTTCCTATCTGTAATAGAACTCACAGTGCTCAAGTCTGCGATCGTTTCCAGGTAGTAAGGAGTCTTCTGAGCATTCAGGGAAGTAGGCCCTCGAGGAGCGAGTACCGGATCCCATCTGGCCCAATTTTTCTATGATGAGCTGTAAGGGAAGCATCCAAGCTCCATTGTTGGAGGAATTTTTGTGGATACACAGTGTGTTCTTTCCCTTCTTGAATACATTCCAGACTTCACTCTCATAGCCAATGGAGAATTAGTTGAATGAAGCTATCAAATAATTTTAATAATAGTTTTACTAGAAGTATGAAACTAGCCAGGTTTGTAAAAATTATGCAGAAGACACTTTGGCAGTTCAGCTCTTTACTACAGATTTCGCTCACAGCTCTCATTCTCAGGCTGATACAATAAGGTGTACAGTTTTATCCAAAATTGAACACACATTTTCAGGCTGATACAATATCGAGCACTCAGGCTAGCACACAGGTTAATCCGTGATTTGATGTGCATTTTGGATGAGCATCTCTAACCCCTGATGCAATAAGATCAGCGCATCCAAACTGTGCGTCCAAAAAAGGGCGTAGCTAATAGCACTCACACATGTAAATGCCATGTTGATGAAGCTGTTAGCTAGTATCTCCAATGTAAAAGTAATTGTATGCCTGACGCAGATATTTTAACCCTCAAAAATTAATGCCAACCCTGGAACTGGCATTAAGTCTTTAAAGTTGAACAGAAAAGCAGAAGATATTACTTATCTGTGGTTCCTCTCACTTAATATTGTGGCGATATTAAGTCAGAGGAACCACAGAAAGCAGCAACATGAAAAAAAAAATGTCTAATAGCAGTGAGGTTAGGAAAATGGAGACTCAATTTACAAGCGTCCATTTTCCTAACCCATGGCTGTGCATGGGTTTGGAAAACAGACAAACTGAGCGTCCGTTTATCTAACCCACGCACAGCCACTTCTCCTGGGCGCTTGATGCCAAAGAGGCACTAGGGACGCACAATTTCCCCAGCGCCTCCTTTTCAACACAGCAGCTCATTAGCCTCTGAATCATGCACCCGGGAGAGGTGGATGGGCGAGTATTAGGAAAGCGGGCGCATGTGGATATTGCATCGGCCTGTTTGTGGGCATAAATCTTGCAGCCAATGCAGGAAGGAGTTTTACACTCCCAAAATTTGCAATCAAAAATGTGCAGTCATCTTAGCACCCTCGCATGCAAATTCTACGCTAATGAGGGTATTAACCAATTACTCTCAGATACAGAGAGGGGCAGAGGCCTAACCCAAGTTTTTCTTAATGCTGGAAACTTTACTCCTTGGCAGAGGTGGAGTAAAGTCTCCAGGATTAGCAGCAGAAGTGGCGGTGCCAGTTCCAGGAGCTAGTGTGTTTCTGTGAGGCCAGTAAAAGCAAATTTTTATGCCTCTTTTCTAAAGGAACTTGGCATCATTAAGACTGGGAGTATAAAAGAATTAAAAGTCAAGGAGTCCAAAGCCTGCTCAGGCTGAAGAAAAACAACAAAGAACTTTTGAATCTGAGAAGAAGCATGGAGTTTGCCCCAATTTGTGATATCCACGCATTGCAAATCCATTTTTTTTTTATGTGGATGGATTGAATAGTTCCCTTATCGCGGGTCTTTGCTCAGAAATGAACACAAGACTCTCTGGTGCTGAGTCTATTCCTCATACTCCCCCCAACCCACCCCTATTTTAAAATGTGCTTTCGGCATATGCCGAACACACATTTTCTAGTCTACATGCTTTTATTTTAACTCTCGATGCATTAGAATAGCATTAGCTTGCTGCATTGGGAGTTAAAAAGTATCCTAATCTGTGTGTTAAAACTGTGCTGAAATCCAGCGCACTGTTTCTTAGTGCACAGAATCCTGCATTGGCTTGTCTGTCTGTATTCTTCTACCTCTTTCTCTTGGATCACTTCTAGCTGAGCACTCCGAGGAATCTCATGTTCTCTTCCCAGCTTCTCCTCTTCTCTTCTTGCCCCTCTAGTGGGCCGCCTCTTATCTTCACAGCGTGTGCTTCTTGTCTTCTCCGACCGCAAGTGCTGGGTTCCACGTGCTTTCTGATTTTTGTCTTTGTTCTTCCTTATTTGGACCATCGGGTCCTCCTCTCACTCTTCCTCTGGGTACGTGGTTGAACCTTGTTGCTTTGTAAATTCCTCCTGTGGATGGGTAGCACAGCAATGTTTAGGTTAGGGAACTCTTCTTTTTTTTTCTGTTTATATAAGGACAATTAGCAGGGAGAGAAAACTGCTTTCTTTCCATCTTTCAAAACTCTTGATAATTTCTACAGAAAACATTAAGAAAACCGCTTTCGTATCTACAACAGTTGTTCCAAAGTGTGAATAAACACAATTATTTCTGTAAAGTGCAAAGCCATTTCCATGTTGCTTTAGTCCTTAATGTGAAGGTTCTCAGATGTGTGGAAAAAAAAGTTATTTTTTTTGTGTTAATGGCCAAGAGTGCTGCCATTACAAGCACTTTTGTTACAAGCACTTTCAAAGCAAGCCAAGAAATGCTATGTCATAAAACTCCTTTTGATGAAACCAAATGGCACACTGGTACAGCAAAGTCATATTTTCCTTCAGATAATATATGTCACTGAATAAATAATACACAATATTAAATACCTGGTCTTGTAATGAGCAAAGTAGAAAATGGCAAAGCTTGAAGGGGCCCACTGGCTGAGGGGTCTAACACTGTAACAGACTGTCGGCAGGTTTAGGCTAGAAATGTAAGACAGTGGTAGGAAAAGGTTGAGAGTACAGGTAAAAGACAAGGGATTTGGTGCTTGGAAGTGTGTGTGTGTGTGTGTGTGGGGGGGGGGGAGTCATTTATATGTGTGCTGTATATGGAAATACTCCAATTCTTTTCAGAAGTTGGGTGACATATGGGAATATATATGTGCCTTCCAAGAGGATGAATCTCAGCTTAGCAGACTGGATAGGGTTATTTTGGTCTTTATTTGCTTTCATTTACAATGCTATTATGTTAGAAATAAATCAATGAAATAAAATCTGATTACCAACCTCCACAAAATCAACTGCATAAACACGATGAATATGCACCAAAAGAATCATAGAAACATATACATAGAAACATAGAAATGACGGCAGAAGAAGACCAAACGGCCCATCCAGTCTGCCCAGCAAGCTTTGCACTTTATCCATTTTTTTTCCCTTTTTCTCTCTCCCACCTGTTACTATTGGCTTCCAGTACACTCCAGCCCTTATTCCCCTCCACCCCACCACCAATTTAGAGAGCAGCTCCGTATCTGCATCCAAGTGACTTCCAGCTCAATTAGGGGTAGCAACTGCTGTAACAAGCAGGCCACCCTCTTGCCCCATACTCTTACCCACCCCTGTTTTTATATTTTTGTTTGTTTTTTTATTTTTTTTTTTGGAGATAGCAGCCCTCCATCCTTCCACTCCATGAAGGTGGAACACTAACTACTGGCCACTGGCATCCCGCTCCGTGAATGCCTCTGTGGCTACTGCAGCTCCGTGCAGTGTTTGAATGCTGCTGTGGCTACTGCCGCTCCGTGCAGTGTTTTGCTGCCTCCACTTTATTCATGCCCTCTAGACTTGATGAAAATGAAAAAGTGGTAAAAATATTTGTAAAGGGTAATTTATTCCCTTACAATTCATTTTTCCCTATTCCATTTCTAAGAAGAGGTATTTAGCACTGTTTGGACCAATCCTAAGATTGTTTCCCACTTGGGTGTTGGAATTGGTCAAGCTACTCCATATAACTGGTTGCAGTTTGGGATTTGGAGCAGAAGGAGTGTTCCTTTTCTGGTGGACCCAGGTAGGCTCCACATCCTGTCAAATTGGGAGAAACAAGGATGGTAGCCTTGCTAGAGTCCTTGCAGACCTAGAAGTGAGTAGAGAAGCGAAGAATTTTGACTTTTGAGAATTGGATTCTCTTTGTGACCTGCTCCTTTCTCAGGAAGGCAAACACCCCCTGCCTGAAGGGTGTGGGACAGGGTAGTAGTGGGCCCTGTGTCCAGTGAAAGTAGAGACTGCAGTTTCCCAGAAGAACTGTTTATGCAAAGTTTTCCTTTATTATTGGATGAAAGAAAGCCTTTTTGCCACCACCTTCCTAACCACTTTTTGAAGAAGAGATTTTCAAACTTTTCTGTCATTAGGAATGGACATTAACTCAGAGCAGGATAAAGAGAGAGACTAAGGCACTTGGAGATTCATTTCATATGTAAGCCAAGAAGCATTCACTTCAGGTCTAGGCCCCACCCACACCTACCCATAAATCTGCCTATGCCCCTCCCACTCCCATAGAAATGAATGTAAATAGCTCTGTCCATGCCTTGTCCCCAAACCACACCCCTATCCCATCCCCAAACCACATCCCTGTCTACCCCAAATCATGCCTTTAACTCCACTCATACCCCTCCCACTCCAATAGAAGTGAATGGAGTAGCTTTGCTCATGCCCTCTCCCACTAAAAACCACATCTACAGCTCACCCCAACCCCTCGCCCACTATGATGTCACCAGATATGGTCTCTGACTGACTTTTGATGACAACACTGGAAGTCCAACCCAGAAATACCTGTACAGCATTATCAGAAGTGGCCCTGCCACTTATGATGAAACAGAATTAATAGACCCTATATGCTTTTTTATGACATCTAAGGATGAGCAAATGGAAAACAATTGTTTTGGTTCATTCATTTGGTTCGTTGGGACCCATATTTGTTTCATTAGTTTCAATACAAAAAAGAATTGTTTCATTAGTTTCATTTGTTTTCTGTTTCTATGGGGGAAGCATTACTGACTATTCTGGGCTCCAGAACAGCGATTTTTTTTATCAGTTCTAATAAAACTTGTCAGAATAAATCATCAGAAGAGGGGAAAAACTGCAAGATATTTGAGTGTGGCAAAAAGGCATCAAATGTGGTATAAATAGAAGTCTAAGGCTCCGCAAAGGGGCAAAAGGGTACCAGGTTTATAGGATTAGCTGGAGTTCTCTAAAGCAATGTGAGTGGAGCAAAGACACAGCAAGAGGAGGAAGAACACCCCAAGGTGCAAAAAAAGGATGCCAGCCCTGCAATAGTGTCACACTATGGACATGGAATCATGAAAGGTAAAGTGGCACCAAAAGTGGCATCAATACCTTAAGGCACCATGAACAGAGAAAGTACATGAAAATATGGCAGAAAAAGTCCCAAAGTCAGAGAAAAGGACCAAGAATCAGAAAGAGTGGTATCAAGATTTCATAAGCATAGGAGAAGTGCACAGCAGCAACCCAGATTGGCAAGACCTCAAAGTATAAGATCTGGAGTAGGCCAGGAAGGTGGCAAAAGGAAGTTGAGAACCTCAAGGTGTAAAATCTGTGCATGGCAGCAAGCCTGAAAGGCACAAGGATCTGAAGGTGTTGGATGAGGGACCTAGGTAGAATGGCATGGGAGATGCAATTCATTCCATTGGAACGATACACAACTATCTTTACGAGGGATATAATTACCATGAACGAATAAACAAGATATCACCTCTGATAAATCATGTTATTGTTTTCTAAACATCTTCAAAAGGACAACTGTCTCTAAACAATTAATTGATTCTGAATCTCTCGAAAAATTGGAGAGCTGAATTTTCACCACAAAAAATTGTTAGGAAAGAAGAAGAAGGTTTCATACAATTTCATTATATCACTGCATCCAGCAGTGTATAGCAATTTCCTACCAATTTTTTGTGGTGAAAATTCAGCTCTCAAATTTTTCGAGAGATTTAGAATCAATTAATTGTTTAGAGACCAATCATATTCTCACTACATGATGATGTCACCCAAACATTCTCGGCTTCTACACCAATAAAGTATTCTTTTTATAATCCCAAAAAGGCTTCCCAGTAATTTTTCATTAATAGAAAAGGGACCAGTCAATCTCCTTATTCAACCCTTGGGGCATTATTGTGTCCAAGTTGTAGATAAATAGTAGATAAAATTGATGGCTATATGAATGCTAAATGCTTTTTCTCAGTAAGTCTTCCTAAAAATTATAAGTATTGCTCTGACTCTAAACTTTCTCTAGCCCCTAAAGCAGACGGTTACTGTCAAAACGCTGTGAGTGTCTGGAATGACATACAACACATCGCTCTCAGGCTGAATTGCAGAAGCATAAGAAAATTTTAGAAAAGCATTCCTTTCAACAAAAGATAAGTGAAAACTTAAATTTAGATGATTTCCAGTGATGCATTAGTAAACTTTGAGAAAGTTATCTATACAGCAATGAATAATGAACAGACACTTGATTAATTTTTGAAATAAAAATTTTTAATTGTATATTAAAAAATGAAAAACTAAAGAAAACATATAAGAAAACAGTTAAGAGCAAAGATATTAAAATTACATCAAAACGGTAATCTACATACATAAACGGTACTCTACAGCCAGAGGAGTGGTTAAACCAAAAATCAAGGTACTGGACATCAGAGCTAACTGACAGGTTTAAATGCTTCACTTTTGTTTATTTGCTAAAGTGAAAGGTTACATAGAACAGTGGCCACAGCTCTTGTGGCCAAGCACAACCATGTTTCTCCTCAAAATCAATCTATGTATCTTTCAAATAATCTTCAGATTATTTTTCTAGCCATAAAGGTTGACTATCAGTTTTGAAAGTACATTCAGGATTTTTTACTTTTTAGAGAGGGGCTAGTTTCACAGAACATGATCACAAGGATGGAATTGGAGTCACATCCAGGGGTTTTCACAGAATTGGAAAAAAATGCCAGATATGTCCTTAAAGGGATTTGCTATGACTTCTAATATGATCGACCTGACTGAGGTATATTTTCCCAATGTTGTTTATCAGATCTTGAATTGTGGACTTTCCTATATTCCCTCTAAAAAGTGTGATTCATTTAATATGAGAGTTGCTTGATATCATTTTTTCGGGTTCTGTAACTAAAGACATTTTTTCAAGCATCACCAATGCTGATTCTGATTTATCTATTGTGAGACCTCACTGACTGTGTTGTGATCCCGGTCACTAGCCTAGTGACCGGGCTCTTACCTGGCTCCGCGGCGCCGCAAACCGCCGGGTTCCTGGCCTCCAGGGCCGCGTGGCAGCGGCGTCTCCTCGTGGAGACGCTGCCAGAGACTCCTCCCCTCGGCAGGGGAACGCGCACGCGCGAAGGGGCGCGTTTTGAGGCGTCTGCACCCGGATGTGCAGACACGCCTCCTCCGACGTCAGACGCTGAGCGGGGTATTTAAACCGGGGATCTGGAAACTCCAACTTGCCTTGCAACGAGGTCTCTCTTCGGAGTGCTAGTTGCTGTCGGATCGCCTGCCTGGTTCCTGATCTCTGCCTGCCTGACTCTGGTTTCGCCTGCCTGCCTGCCTGGTTCCTGATCTCTGCCTGCCTGACTCCGGTTCTGCCTGCCTGCCTGGTTCCTGAACTTTGCCTGCTTGCCGCCTGCCTTGACTTCAGCCCGTGACTTCTACTCTCCTGCTTGCCGCCTGCCTTGACTTCAGCCGTGACTTCTACTCTCCTGCTTGCCGCCTGCCTTGACTTCAGCCGTGACTTCTACTCCCCTGCTTGCCGCCTGCCAGACTCCGGTTCGTATTCCTTCCTGGATCCTCCTAGCCTTCACCTAAGTCCCAGCGGTCCGGGTCCCTACGGGCTCCTCCCGGGGGGATCTCGGGCTTCCAGGGCGAAGACCCCTAAGTCCTAGCAACCCGGGCCTCCACAGCTCCTCTGGAGGGGTCACGGGTTTCCAGGTGAAGATCCTACGGTTCCATCGAGTTCTGCCTCCCGTTCGTCACTCCGTGACGGTCGGCCCAAGGATCCACTTTCGGATTGGACAATCACAACAGACTGGGTAATTCATCAAATTGCGTTAGGGCTCAAATGCCCATTAAATGTGCATTACGTGTGCGATAAATAGCATAATGCAAGCTAGCATGCAAATTTTTATTTTAGTATGCAAGTGGAAGGAGTTAATGCAAATTAAGGTGACGTACTCCATTCCACAATAAATTAACACACACTAATGTGGGATTTAACATCAGAAATAACTACACCTTTTTTTTTTTTTGCAGAACAAGGAAAAAGGATTTTATCGTGCATTCACAAACTTTATCGCGGAGTGTATCTATAATCGCAGTTTATTATCGCATGAGATAAAATGATGTCTTGTATCAGTCAAACCTACCATGCTCTCCTAGGCCAATAAAAATCACCATTTCTTACCTGGCCTGTCTTCCTAAACCGATTATGCTATTGGCAAGTTTACATCTTGGGGAACACTGGATGCTTCAGGATGCTCTCTGGAGATAACAACAAGAACTACAGCCACAAGAACAGGCAAGAGAGGTTCCAAGCCTTCTTAAGGAAATCCCTGCAGCAGAGCCCAAGCCACTGGCCCTGCAAGGAGAGGGTTGTGGCCCAAGGCAGCACTTGCAATGCAGGCAGCAAAGGCAGAGGAGATACAGGGAACTCATCTATTCTCCATGAGCCTCATTGCTGGGCATGTCAGAGGATTATGTGGTTAGCAGGTATTGCCTCAGCTCCCAGGCTATCCTGGAATTATATGAAGAAATCCAAGGGGATCTGGATCCAGTCACAGAAAATTTCCACGCTGTATCTGGGTTCACCAAACTGTTGGCCATCTTGCATTTCCTGGCATCTGGCTCCTTCCAGATGACAGTAGGGGTCATTGGGGGAATATTCCAAATCACTTTATCCCACTGTCTGAGCCAGGTCCTAACAGCTGTATCTGCCTGCATTAATCGCTACATAGGATTTCCTCAGGGCAGGCAGGACTTGATGGAATTGAAGCGAGGCTTCTATGCTATAGCTCACTTTCCCAATATTCTAGGAGCTATTGACTGCACTCATATAGCTATTATCCCACCCTATGACAGGGAGGAGATCTTCCTCAACAGAAACCTCAATGTGCAAGTGGTTTGTGGCACTCAAATGCACATCCTCAACACGGTAGCCAGGTACCCGGGAGCCGCACATAGTTCCTTTATACTTAGGCAATTGGGGCTCTTTGAAAACCTCTATGGTGATAATTGCCTCATAGGTAGGAGAGATGCTTCTTTCTCTATTCCATTTCTGGCTATGTGTTTGCAGCAAATGGCATGAAAATTGGGAGGGGGGGGAAGCTGTTGGGGATGTAACAGTATCACTGACATGGCAAGTGGCTTGTACAGTTAAGTCTCCATGCTATTGCCTGTCTTTCTATCCCTATGCTTGAGAGGTCTGCTCTTCTTGTGAGGTCAAACAATGCACTTGCCATTAAGCTTGGTGTGTGAGCAGCCACTGCACACTTTATATGGGTTCACTTTAAACATTGGTCTTTTCCAATCTTTAGTATTGAACAGTTGAACTCCCACTGGTTAATCATAACCTTTAAGTGTCCATATTTCTGGTACTCACAGATCAGATATGCCCTATTAGTGATGAGTCAGCCAGGATGTCATGCACAGTTGGTCTCCCCATCACCCAGGTAAACCAGAAGCAGTGGTCTGTGCATTTTTGGGCCTAGCATATTCCCTGTGTCACTGCTAACAAATTTGTATCTCTGGAAGACATTCTGCAGCGCAGCAAGGGATTTGCACATTCAGACCATGAGGTAGAGGTTTTTGTGCTAGGAAAGGTGTGCCAGCTCTGATGTACTGCTTCAGATGACTGCTATAAATGATTAGCTTTAGCTTCATTGTGAGGGGCTACCACACATTTGGAGGAATACCCAGATGTTGTTTACTAGTCTGGAAGATCTGACACAGATTCAGCTAGTACTATTGTGGTCATATAGTGTCACAGAAAAAGGTGGTAAGCACTTAGGGTAGGGAAATAGGCTTTTAAGTCTCATACTAAGCTATAGGGATGTGAATCGTTTATTTGACGATTGAAAATATCGGACAATATTTTCAATCTCATCAGATATCGGGCCGGCGCCATCTTTAAAAATGGTGCGGGCCATCCAGTGCTCCTACCATGTGACAGGGGCCGGCCAATGGCACGGATACCCTGTCACATGCTAAGGGCAAAGGGCCATCGGCACCATTTTGTTTACTGGCAGCCGATGGCCCGAGAGCAGGAGAACACTCCCAGGACCCCCACTGGACCACCAGGTACTTAAAAATTGTGGGGGGGGGGGGGGTTTGGAGGGGTCCAGAGGATGGGGGGATAGTAAAGAACTAATTTTAAAGGGTCAGACTGTGTTTTTGGGTTATCGGCTCAGCACAGCCGATAAAAAAAAAATAACGATTAGACCGTAGGAAAAATAATTTCCTGATGGTCCACGAATCTGAAACTGGAACCAATTCCTGTTCCGAATCACATCTCTACTAAGCTAGAGGTTAGCTTCTACTGTCTTTTAGCATGCTGTGGTTTGGCAGCCATATCTCAAAGTAACTGTGGTATGCATGATACCCCCATTCTGTCTTTCCTGCAGAAGATTCAGGATATTGTTGTAGGCCCTGGCTTCTCACCCACATTGCTATTCCCAATACAGCAGCAGAGACGAGATATAATTAGGCTTTATGTTCTTCCTGCTGACTCATAGAACGCACCTTTGGAGTTTTTAAAAGTAAATTTTGCTACTTAGACAAAATAGGTGGAGCTTTAATGTATGCTCCACCCAAAGTATGAGATATAGTGCTGCTCTGTTGTGTATTCCATAATATTGCTTTACACCAAGAGATAACAATAGAGATACTTCTGGATCTTTACCCATATCCCTCATATGCACCTGCACAAGCTGAGGACAGCTTCGGAAAAGCCTCATAGAATGCTACTTTGCCTGTTAGGCCTCAATTACCCCTTCCCTTCAATGGAGGGAGGCCAGTTGAGTGTTTGCAGCTACTCTCCTCTCTATCATCTTTCTTTGACTAACTGCTCCTCTGTCTAGGTCATTGTGTAACAGAAACCATGTATGCCTATTTAGGCTTCATCTTGATAATGGAGCAGTAGATTGTATTTGAAAAATTGTAGTCAAAGTAAAGATAACACCAAATACATGTGGCTGGCCTAATGTTTTCTAACTGATAGCAAGTCTAAAAGAGTCATGTGTTGTAATAGAGTTTGTGTATGACTGCCAACACAGTGTACATAGCTTGGCCTTGCTTGTAGCATTTTGGTTGGCGGCCCTACACCTAGGACCCTGTTCTACCCCTCACATGTGGATAAGATAGTTCATAGGTGTGATGGAACTCCAGCTGGGCCTTGAACATGGAGTGCAACAGCTTGAGAATCCTATAAATCTTAAGCTTAAACGCACAGCCTAAAGCTACAGGTAGACAGTTTAAAGTATCAATCACAGAGTTGCCATTTTGCAGCCTTCACATCCCAACTATGTGCATGTAAAGTTATACACCTGTACTTGGTATGCTCTGTGTCACATGGACCTGAAAAGACACTGCTGACAGCACTGCCTCAACTATATTTGAGCCACTGCTGACTTATTTATTTTATTTATTATTTTTATATAATGACATTCAGTCTCAATCGGGATATCACATTGGTTTACATTCAGGTACTGTAGTTATTTCTCTATCCCCAGAGGGCTTACAATCTAAATTTTTGTACTCAGAGTGTTCACCTAGAAGGCCTTCAGTTACAGCCATTAGTAAAGCACCTGTCCAACATTGTAGCATTCCCACAAAGCTCAGAGTTCATTCCAAGCTAGCATACGGCTTTGTGGTTGCATGCACCCATACACAGATACACCCTGCTATTCATACCTAAGCAAGATGTCAACTTTCATGTACAGATGGTGAGGACATTGGCCATTGGGATGTCATGTTGGTTAGCTTAGCTTCTTGGGAAGGCTAGAAAAGATGCTGGTCAGACTGTGTGAAGGCTGGATTGGGAATAAGATTATGCCAAGCCTTTACTTGTATTTGCAATTCACCTCAGAAATGTCAAGGTTACAGTATATTTTCTAATGACTCTAAAAGCACCCAGATGTCTCCTAAGAAAAGGTTCATGTCATTGAACCCAATGCAAAGGTGTGTTAGAAGCTATTTGCCTTGCCTTACGCATCACAGGTAGCCTTTGTCAAATATGGAAATATCACGGTGCTGTATGGACTTTGGCCAGTCTAGCTCAGGATTAGTCATGTGGTGCTGCTGTATGTATGTACCAAGAAAATATGCAAAGTAGTTTGCTTGTAGCGATAGCTAATATCAGTTACAGTCCTTATGCTATCTGTGGCCACCCTTAAAGCACATAGGCTAAGGACTCCTGGGCTAAACAGCATGCAGAATGGTCCATTTCCAAAGTCATTCACCACCTTTCAGGAGTTTTATGGTTGGAGGCCTTTGCTGCTGTACATGGCTTGCATGACTTGTGGCCAAGCTTGATCAGTTGCTGTCCTAAAGGCTATGTCTCATGTGGTGTTTGTGTCTTTTATATTTATTGGTATGTAGGGCAGGTATGCTGATAGACTGTCAATCATCAGCTCTGTGTATAGCATAAAGGGTAGAAAAGCTGTTGTTAGCTGATGACCTCAGGAGCCTACAACCTTCTTCATTTGGATACCTGTTCCTGTGCTGAATGTATGGGACAGCTGCTCCCAGAGATGTCATATGATTAGTTTTACGGCTTATATATTTTCTGTGTTGGTCTGTTCCAAGACAAGCATTTACTGCCATGTCAGTAACCTCTGACAAAGTACTCATCATAAATACTTCTCACAAATGTCTGCTATGCTGGCAGGTGTACATAATCTTCTGTGTATAGTTCAGACTTTGACTCCTTCATTATCATTTAGGGACCAAGCAGCCACAGACATCAATGATGGAGAATTATGGATATGCCAAGAATTTACCCATTGTGCATGTGTAGGTGCACAAACTGCTGGAGGTAGTCTGTCCTCAAAAAAGGGCCAACACATATGTGTGACTGTGTGCATCTGAGTGAGTGATACGCTATCATAGCCTTTGTCTACATCTATGTCTGGGGGTGATTTTGGCCTTGTTGTTCCCTCCCTTACTACACGTATGCATAGTCCAGAGCAGGCAGTGTGTGATCATCCATTTTGCACAGACTGGCTTTTGACACAAGTGATCCTGTGCTTCCACTTTTTACTACAGGTGCCTCAGAGATACAATTGTATTATATGGGGATAAAATGGCCTCACACTTAGTCAAAAAACATTCCATCTACAGCTCATACTGTTTATTCCTTGTGTTGAGAGGGGGAGATGTGAAACTTGATCGTGTCAGATTTCAGATATGGTGTGTTACATTTCTGGATGAGTAGATATCTGCCTGTAGTGCATACCTTCCTGTCTCCCCTTCCCGGAACATAAGGTTCTTCCACCTAGTAATTGGAATGGGCCTAATTGTCCTGTTATTTGAGGGTGTACATGGTTCCAAGAGCTTCAGCTTCCAGGGAAACTTTGCTGTTTTTTGGGGGGGTTGGTTGAGGCCTGGTAGCACTCCTATTAGAGGTTCCCTTTTTCAAAACTGTGGCCTACTTACCCTCCTCTCTGTAGAACAGATCCTGTACACTCTACATAGAGGCTGCCACATCAGGCTACATCTTTTGAGCCTTACTCTACCATATGTATGCTGGCAGGTTAGGCCTACAAAGATGGAGCCATATGTAGCTCAATATGTTTTGTGTGCATAAATAGATGTGGTGTCACATTTCTGCAATTGATTCTAGGGGATAAGTTTTGCTTGAAAATCTCACTGCATCACTTGTCCACAATACAACCTTTGCATTAGGCATCACTGTCTACTTGCAGGCTTCTCTAACACCTTGCCAGAAACTATGTGTCAACTGAGGAGGAGTGAGGGAGTTGTATAGGTTAGAGAATGCCCACATCCCAAGAGCAGATAACTAGGAGGCCTGCTATTGCTTGGGACCAGGCAGACCTCCACAGACTGGCTGCCCCCCTGTATTGTGTGGCATGTGGATCAATGTATACCTGTTCGCTAAGGATTAGATAGTTAGCAAACAGGTATTATACCAATCCACATGCCATGCTAAGAGACATTTATATGTGTTGTATGTTTTATATTTTTTATACTAGTATTGTATCTTATTTATTTTAAATTTTATGTATGTGAAAAATTTGTAAACCGCCTAGATTTATGCTATAGAAAAAAAGAGAAAATTAAACAAATTAGATAAATAAATAAACAACAACAGGCCTCCTAGCTGTCTGCTCTTTATATGTGCACTATGTATTCTCTGGCCCAGACCCTGCAACTGCACATTTATGCTTCCTAGAGATAAACCACACCTAGGGCTTTATGTCATTTTCAAGCAGCCCTTTGACTGATGTCATGGTAGCATTTGGTGCTAGAACTACAGAGAAGGGCTAGTAGTCAAACATGATATATCTTCACAATCTTAGAGGTCAATGGTTTGTAATAGGTGCACTATGTCCTTCTCATAGCTAGATAACCAATTGGTCCCCAACAGAGTGAAGACATAGCCACTGCACTTATAGCCACACATTTCTACACCTATTCCACCAGACTGTGTATGGAGGTGAACACCAGATAGCTGGTGTCCATCTCACATACATGCCCATGTACCCAACAGTTTGCTAAGGTATGCTCTCTGGAGAAGGCAACTGGAGCCATTACTGACGCTCCACAGTAAGGAGCTTCCTGTTTAGTTCTTGCTTTCTTCTTTGGAAGCATACAATGAGCTTTTGGTTATATGCCATAGTCTGGTCTTGCCTACCAGCAAAGTGCCTAGTTGGAATGGCCTATGGCACTCTAGTATGCAACGTTATGTGGATTTGACCTAGTGAACCCTTAAGAGAAAAAGCACACTTGCCAGTCCGAAGTCACACACCAGAGAATCACTGCTTGCCAATCCGAAGTCAAACACCAGAGAATCACCGCTAGAGATCTTGTGTGGGGGCTGCCGTCTGGTCACGCAGAGCATGGGTATGCCCATTCACAGCCCTCCTCAGGCACAGTAGCTCTGCCTATATGTGGTGGAGGTGAACACCATGAATTCTTTCGAGCCAGTCCAGCTGCTTGTGCATTGAGGGCTGTGTTAGTGCCGATACTGGTGGCAGTGCTGGTGTCGGTGCTGACGCTTGCTCATCATGGCTAGAGCTGAACTGTGTCTGTCTGTACATCCATAAGCAAGGAGGCTTGGAAAAGTGCTGCTGCATGGCTTGTCCCTGGCTCTTCACTGCTCATCCCTGGGGCCTCACTGCTGTTCCCTGGGGCTTGACAGCTGGAACCAAAGAATCCTGGGTGAGAGCTATGGAAACAAAGAGGAAGACATAAGTACCAAAGCCAAGAATTACACACATGCACAATTTGGCATGAGATGTGCACTTTGCATATAATCAGTATGAGCATCTTATGCCAAATGATGTGCGCAACTGTAACAGGCTTGCCCTTTACAGGTGAGGTAACCTTACCAGCTCCAGCTCGCATGGTGTCTAGCCTCTCAGCCATGCCCTCGAAAACATCTGGTCCAAGCTGTTGGGCGAGGCGCTCCTTCATGAGTGTGAGCACAGTCAGACAAGGGCTCCTCCGCCAGTCTACCATATGTATTTGTTGCGGTTAATGACCTTTGTCTTCAATTGTGCCTTTATGTCCCGGTACCTATGGGTCACCTGCTCCCCACTGCATTTCACACCAATGCACCAAGAGATAGCCTGTGCAATAGTGCACCAGATCTGGCCCTTGGATGCCCTCGAGGACTTGGCCACATGGTTGCTGAACAGCATGACATAATGTTCCAGGACCCCTGCAATGATCACCTCATTGTCCTCTTCCACTTCCGGAGAGGTGTCCTCTCTTTCCTCACTCTCATTCCCACTCCCCTCTCCCCTCCCTTCCTCCTCCTCCTGCACCTTCCTACCAATGCCCCTCCCTCTGCCCTCTGTTTATCCCTAGCCTGTTGTCTTCCTCCCACTGACTCATCTGCCTATCCCCTTCCCCTTCCCCCTCCTGCCTCTTCCTACCCGTTCCTCCTCACTATCTCTAATCCTAACTCTGTCTCTACTCCTACTTCTGCTTCTCCTTCTTCCCCTTGCACTCCAGCCCTCATCCTCCCTCTTCCCCTCTTCCCTCCTCCCCTCCTCATCTCATGCCTCTCCTTCTCCTCTCTCCCCCTGCCTCCCATGCTACTTCTTCTCCACTCCTCCTCACCATTACCACTCCTCTACACTGCCACCACTCCTCCTCAATCCTCTACACCACCACAAATACTCCTCCACACTACTGTGACTTCTCCTTACCACCACAACAACTCCTCTTAACTCCTCTACACCAGCACACCAGCACTCCTCCTCTCCTCTTCACTCCCCAACAACACCATCACCACCACCACCACCACTCCTCCTATCTCCTCCACACAAAAACAAAGACAAACGTAAGAAACAAAAAAAAAACCTTTCACACACAGATAAAGACAAGAGTCAAAGGTAAAGGGAAACAGATGAGAACAGAAAAGAACAGGACAACACACTCAGATATCACTAATATCCTATGCCAATGATGTAAATCTACTGTTAGTTAGACTGCGGAATTAGCAATCTGTTAGGAAACTGCTATCTGGTGGGAGGAGCAATCAGATAGGAGTTAGCAATCTGTTAGGAAAGCTCTGTGATAGAGCTGTGAGTTAGCAATCTGTTGTAATGGCTCCTAAAGAAGGAGGAATTAGCAATCTTGTAGTGTCTCAGATATCATCTTGCTAAGGAGTAGCAATCTGTAATGAATCTGATATAGATGTGGGTGGATCCCTGGGCCAGTGGCAGATGACCACGCCCCCGGGACGATATCCCAAGAGGGACCACCGGCTAGGCTTGAGTATGGTGACAGACACACATTAGTTCTTTAATTAAACAGGTTTTTGAAACCACCAGAGGTGGCAGTAGTGAGCAGATATGCCCAGCAGGGCTGTAGTCCTTCAGGTACTGGAACAGCGATCCAGGATGGCTGAGCTGTTGAGAAACTGTAGAAAATGAGTAGGCAGAGTTCATGAACAGAACTAGATAACAAAACTCACATAAGATCTCAAGGAGGCTCAGGAGCTGGAAAGGTTTAGGCCCTCGAGGACCGAGTACCTGGTTCCAGGGAAAGCTCTGAGAGAGCGATAGTAACTCACAATTGTTTGTAGCAATGATAGCCTCCAAGCAGTAGAGAATCTTCAGATTGTCCAGGAACATGGGCCCTCGAGGAGCGAGTACCGGTACCTATCTGTAATCTGAAAGAAAGAAAAAGAGCGAGGCCCCCGAAGAGCAGGTACCTCTGGTAAGTCTGAGGAGGCAGAGTAGCTTGGGAGGTGCAGCCGAAGCAATCCTCTTGCTAACTCAGTTAGATAGTGAAATAGAGACCTTTAAATATTGGAAGTGGATGACGTCATCTCAGAGGGACGCCCCTGAGGTTCGCGCTCTTGCTGGTACTTCAATCAGAGCATTCGCGCACGTGCCCTAGGTCTTCAGGCAACATGGCGGATCTGCAACGTCGAGCCGGTCCGGGGACGCCGGAGGGAGATGGCATGGAGACGCCGCGGCAGCCAGCTGTCCATCAGACCCTGAGGTAGTCACCACAGAGGTAAAGAGGGCGGAGTGAGGATGTCGAGCAGCGATGGTCGCAACAGCCAACCAATACCTAAACTACTTACCCACCTCCTCTCTTCTAACCAACACCTAGGCACACCCTCAAAGAGGCAGCTGCAGGAAGCCGGTATATATGAACCAGAAAAATAATGCATCATGCATGCATAAATCAATGCGAGCCATGTAAAATGATGTGAAGCACTTTCATTACACATGACATGCTGACACAATGCACGATGTGAAAACATAATGCACTTTGCGAAAATTGCTTATGCAATGCAGTAGTCAGGAAATTAGCCTAACCATGCCCATTTTTTTTTATTGTGGATGCTATTTCTGCTATATTTATAGCAATTTGATGAATCTAACTATCAATGTAGATTACATCTAGACTAAAATACCAATACATTTATACTTTTCATCAATTAGTACTACATAATTTACAAAACCTGGAAGCTAGAAAACAGAAGGAGTGGTATAAAATGTCTAGTGATAATGTACCAGTGATTCACAATTTATTACACAATCCTTGTCTTATTTGAAGTGTGCTGACAAAAGGGGTGAGATTATGCTGATGTCTATATCTCAATATATGAATGAGGTTCTCAGTTATCTGATGACCTTCTATGAAAGATAATCTAAATATCCCATTCATATTGTTCAGTCCAAGGCTGAGAAATTATTGCACAAAGTTTTGATTTCTAACGGTGAAGCATACTTGTATTCCTCCTGTATAATATATATTTCCAAAGTCCATAAGTCCATGGGAAATCATCCTGGGTTTCCAATTTTGTCATCAAATTATTTTGTTCAAGAATTTCTATATTTCCATTGTATGTTTGAGACTGAATTCATATGATTCAGATTTTAAAAGAATCTACTGATCTCAGGGATAGGAATTTTATTCTAATAATCATGGACATTGAAGCATTGTATGTCAACAGTCCCCAAAGGAAGGCTTTGTATATTATTTGTGGCACCTTGGGCATGTCAAAACATGATTGTTTTCCTCTGAGTTTGCTTAGAGACCTGACCAGCATAACACTTTTTCATTTTATTTTTAGCTTTAATGGCAGTGACAGATTTAGGGTTTTTGCCACCCCTAGGCATTGTTGGTGCCATACCTCTCTCTCCCTCCCCACCTCACCAGACAAGGGACAACAAGCAAAAGGTCTAAAGCAAAGCCTTCTTTGCTCTGCTTTGTCTGCTCCAGGCTCACTTATTTCCCTAAAGATCCTGAATGGCAGGGGTTAGAAGTACAGTAGCTTTACTTTGTTTTCTTCCTTCCAGCCTCACCTCTTTCCTCCTGTTCACTGCATTGGGAGGGAAGGTAATGGAGCAGGAAACAGAAGGCTGTTGACTGCTGAATAAGATTCAGCACAATAGGAGCAGCAAATCTCCAGCTGACTTGCTGCCCCCTAGAATTTTGCTGCCTTAGGCACAGGCCTAGTTTGACTGTTGGCAAATCCAGGCCAGTTTAATGGAACATTTAATCTTCAATTGATAGGTATCACCATGGGTGCCACAAAGGCAACTGATATGGCAAATTTAGACATGGCTAAGTTTGAACATCAACTTTTAGAGTCATAATCCTTTGAATTTTACATATATATTTGGAAAAAATACATCTATGATGTTTTCATAATATGGAGTAGATCAACTGAATTATTATGCTCTTTGGCATGAGAATCAATAAATGATAAGGGGCATGGAACGGCTTCCCTATGAGGAAAGACTGAGGAAGTTAGAGCTGTTCAATTTGAAGAAGAGACGACTGAGGGGGGATATGATAGAGGACTACAAAATCATGAAAGGACTTGAACAGGTTAATGTAAATCGGTTATTTACTCTCTCAGATAATAGAAGGACTAGGGGGCACTCCATGAAGTTAGCAAGTAGCTCATTTATACCAAATCGAAGAAAATTCTTCTTCACTCAGAGCATAGTTAAGCTCTGGAATTTATTGCCAGAGGATGTGGTTACAGAAGTTAGTGTAACTGGGTTTAAAAAAGGTTTGGATAAGTTCCTAGATGAAAATCCATAAACTGCTGTTAATTAATAAGCAATAGCAGCTTGAGATTTATTTAATGTTTGGGTACTTGCCAGGTACTTCTGACTTGGATTGGCCACTGTTTGAAATAGGATACTGGGCTTGTTGGACCCTTGGTCTGACCCAGTATAGCATATCAAATGCCCTTATATTATGTTCTAATTGTTATGTGCCCTGCCCGCGGCCGTCCCACGCGCAGGCCTGCTCACCTTCATGGTTCCATAGTGGGTCCTGGGATGACCTCCCTCGCGGTAGTTGCCAGCCCTGCCAGGCCCTGGCGTCCCATGGCGGCGGTCGCTGGGCCTTCCACTGTGCGCCAGGCCTCATGCCAAGGCTCGGCGTTCTCTGCCATGTTAGCCACACCCGGACTCATGTAGGGCCAAGGGCGGGTCTTAGCTCCACGGCGCACCCTGATTGATCCCTCAATATAAGGAAGTTCCTGTCTGTGCTTCCTTGCCTTGGCAATCAGGTCGGTTTGTTCTAAGATTGTCTCTGCGTTTGTTCCTGTTCTTGCCTGTTCCTAGTCTCTTTCCAGGATCCTTCTGTTCCAGTTCTGTTTCAGACTTGTTCCTGCATCCTAGTTCCTGCATCCTGCTTGTTCCTGTATTTGTCTGTCTGTCTACCCAGGTAGTACCCTCGGACTGTCTTACTGGTACTGACCTCAGCTTGCTCCTGACCTGCCTGCCTGCCTGCCGCCTGCCTCAAAGATCTCAGCTTGTTCCTGACCTGCCTACCTGCCTGCCGGACTGGGAGGGAACTGGGAGTCCCTGATCTCATCGCCGTGCAAATTCGCTAAATTTTATCCCCCCTTGCGTATGCCTCCCGCACATATGCGTGCAGATTATAAAATCCAGCACCTATGTGTGAGCGGCCCACGTATTTTATAACATGCACATGCTGGTGCGTGCATGTTATAAAATTGGTGCATCCATGTGCTCGCGCCGGGTAGCACACGTACATGGACGCACACATGAACATTTTAAAATGTACCCTTTAGTACATAATAAATGGTGACAGATAAAGACCAAAATGGCCCATCTAGGCTGATCATTTGATTTTCATGCACTTGGATAGATGCAAATATGAGCTCCCATGTACAACCCAACATTAACTCCCTCTCCCCACATCTTTTTCCTTTGTAATTAAAGTTTTTATTAACTTACCAGATAATGTATACAATACTGCATAAATTATACAAATGGTAACTACTGTCTTAAAATCAAATCACGAACAAAGTTTCATAAAAAATTATGCTTTTGTTTTTCCATTATCTCCCCTTGTATACTTACCATAACTCCCTCCCTACCCTTCTTGTCTCGACTTCTAACCATTGAGTATCTGAAAGAATGAATAAATGAATAATGAATAAATGAAGGAGGGAAGGGATGGATGAATGAATAAAGAAAGGAATGAGTGGCTAAGTGAAAAGTTGGACAGTTGAATGAATGAATAAATATTGAATAAATGTCCCAGACATTCACAGTGGTGACTATGTCCCACTGTCGCTGCTATGACAACATATATAAAACTGGCATTAGCTATCTAGACCGTTCTTCTGAGCCCATATCAGTTCAAACTGTCAAATGGAGCCCTGTTTAATCACTGTTAACTTGTTCATATGATATAATGCTAACTAAATGATTACATAACTGATCCTCTGATGGTGTTTCCACTTTTCTCCAGTATCCTGCCAGAGCACGTCGAACTGCTACTACTACTCGTCTTACTAGAAATGAAAGAGGAAAGTTCCGTTTGTTGGGAAGAATGTTCAGCAGTAATAATTTTGGATATTTTATAATAGTGGTGCCTGTTATAGTCTTCAATAAATCCAGAGTAATTTCCAAAAACAGCACCACCTGAGGACAGAACCACCATATATGAAAAAAGGTCCCTTGCTGACCACATTTCCTCCAGCATTTCTCATCCATCATTGGATAATACGGATGCAACCACTCAGGACTTAAATACCAACAATACCATATTTTAGTTTTATTTTCAGTTATAATGGAAGAAATAGAGCTTCTCCTTACATGCAGAAAACATAAAATACATATTTCCTCTTCTAGCTGACAGCCCAGACATCTTTCCCAAGAAACTACATGGTTAGGCTTTACTTGAGACTCAGCATTCAGAAGAACATACAATTTAGAAACTATACAAGTCATATGGTCAACTTTCTCACAAAATCCCTCAAATAATGTTTTACCTTTCTCCATGCCCTTCCTAAGTACCTTCTGCTGTATAAAATGGGAAAAGTAAATATGAGAACTAATCCTCCTCTAGGAGCTGATACCTCTGCTGAATTGTAGAAAAATCACTGACCCCACTACCCTCCCATAGTTGTTCCAGTTTAGTAAGGCCCATAACCTTCCATCTCAAAAAGACCCCTGATGTTGCAACTGGTGAAAAGTCCCTATTATAGTGAAATAAAGATAATTAACAATACTGCCTATCCCCTAAGAAAGAGGATTTCCATTTATCCCATACGGTTAAGGTAAAGGAAGGAATGGGTGGAACCAGGTTACGAAGTGAACAGTTGTTTTTTGGAAACCACAGCAATATATCTGTAGAGTATCCACCAGGAATGCTCTCTCCAGCTGGACCCATCGTTTGATCATCTTCCAATTTATGACAGTCAAATATAGTTCATAATTGTGTGGCCACAAAGTACCATATAGATTTGGTACTCCCAGACCCCCCTCTACATATCGGCTGATACATAGTCCCCCTCGCTGCTCTAGGTGGCCTTTTTTTCCAAATGAAACTGAAAATACTTTCCTGACAAGAACTCATGGTCACATCCAATAAGGGGATTGATAGTATATAGAAAAAGTAGCAAAATTACGGTAGTACATTAATTTTTATCATCACCTTCCATCCTAGGATAGGTCATTTCTGTCCCACCTACTAAAATCTTGGAGAATATCCTTCTCCAATTTCAAATAGTTCAAATCAAATATCTGTTCCCAACAGGCCCCAGTGTTAATGGCTAACTTGTTGACTTCTTTCTTTGCAACTTTAAATGGAAATTGCTCACAATTACCTCCCACTTTTCTGCTGGTACTGAGACATTCCAGAGTTCTGAATTTTCCCCATTCATTTTGAACCTGGATATCTTGTTAATGGGCTAATTCAGTCAGCATATTAAAGTATTTTCTGGGTCCGCTATGGTAAACAAAATATCATCTGCAAATAAGGATAACTTATACTCTGCTTTCCCTGCTTATATATCCTGTATCACAGATAAGCTTCTAATCTTAGTGGCATAAGGTTCCATATATAAGGCAAAGAGAAGCGGGGAAAAAAGGCAACCATGCCTGCTGCCCTTTTCTATCAAACAAGGCACAGTAATCCCCTATTGATCTTTATATAGGCAGATGGACCCGTATACAGTTTCTTGATCCAGGTCAAAAAATTGCTTCCCAGACCCATACTCTCAAGAACCATAAAGAGGTCCTCCCAGTGAACACTATCAAATGCATTTTTCAGTGTCTAAAAACCTAATAATACTTCTGGCACTCCTTTATTCTTAGCCCACCATAACAAGTTCAAAACCCTTCACACATTATCAGAGGCTAACCTTATTTATTTATTTTTTTATTTATTTACATTCTTTTAATATACCGATGCTCAAGACCATGTCTTATCGAACCGGTTTACAATGGAACAGGGGGAGAACCAATAAACAGACAACTACATAGAAGATAACTTCTCAGAACAAATCCCAAATGATCCATATGTATCAACCTGGGTGCTATCTTTCTCAGCCGAATAACTAGCACTTTTGTCAGAATTGGTCTTAGGATCTACATAGTATGGCATCTCTTCCTTCCTTTACCAATACTGTTATGCCAGCTAAATTAGACCCTGGGCCCAACTAAACCTCTGATAACAAAGAATTGAAGATAGCTAGTAAAAGCATAATAATCATGGGACCAAATATTTTATAAAACTTAGCTGAAAACCTATCAAACCCTGCGGCTTTATCCTGCTTTACTTCAATCAACTTGTCCACCTCCAAATAGGAGATCTCCTTATTCAGTACTTCTTGACCTTCCTCTACCCAAACCTGGATCTCGACCTCCATCAGATATACATCTATTACCTCCTGTGGTATGGTATCGTCTGAGGAATATAATTCTCCATAAAACTGAAAGAATCTTTCACTTATTCCCTGGATGTCATAAATTAGTTTGCCCTGCCTATCTTTCATTTTGAGGATTTGATTGTGGGTTATTATCTGCTTTAACCTTCTGGCCAACGACCTACTAGCTTTATTTCTGAATTCTAAATATTATTGTTTCACTTGTTCATTTGATGAGTGGTCACCTCTGGTCCATTGAACTTAATTCTTTTCTCAAAGATTCCAATTGCATCAGTATCTGTGCAGTCAGAGATCTCTTATGACTTAATTCCTTTTGAGCTATCCTCTGTAACCATTGAAGCCTATGTTTTTCTTTTTCCCTCTAACTTGCACTGCTTTAGCAATTAGCTTACCTCTGACCACTGCTTTCAGACAATCCCATAATGGCACCAGCAAACCTCTTTAATATCATTGAGAGTTAGATAATTGTGAATATTCTTTCTCAGCTGATCACAAAACTCATGATCATTAAGGAGACTCTCGTTCAGCTTTCAAAATCTCTTCCCAGAGAACCTCTCCCCCATTCAGAGATAATGTTATTGTAATGGGCAAATAATCAGACCAGGTGATTGATCCAATATCTGCTTCAGCGACATGGGAAACTAAAAGTTTATCTAATAATTAATCCTGGTATAAATGTTCTGAGTTTAATAAAAAAACATATAATTGCGAGTAGTAGGGTTGTGTAGTCTTCAGGTCTCTACCAGTACCCAATCAGCCATAAAGGCTTTCAAACATCACCTACGTTGAAGAGAAATACCTCTGACCTTGTTGCGACCATCGCTGCCCGACGTCTCCACTCCGCCCACCTTACCTCTTTTGCGACTCCCTCTTTGATTGATGGAAGTTTGGCTGCCACGGTGTCATCTTGCCAACTTCCTCCGGCGTCCCTGGACCAGCTAGATGCTGCCTTCTGCCATGTTCTCCTGAAGCCTAAGGGCGCACGCGCGGCGTGGCCTCGACTAAAGTACCAGCTGTGGCGCGAACCTCGGGGGCATCCCCCTGAGATGACATCATCCTCACTGGATACTTAAGGTCTTTCATTTTTGCTAGCTATTCGAGTTAGCAAGGGCTTCCTCCAGGTATCACTGAGGATGGGATTCTCTCTCTGCATACCTTGCTACTCTGCCTCCTCAGACTATTCCAGGGGTATCCGCTCCTCGGGGGCCTCGCTCTCTCTCTTGCTTTTCAGGTCGCAGTCTGGAACCGGTACTCGCTCCTCGAGGGCCCACGTTCCCGGACCTGCTACCAAATACAACTTCTGCCAGGAAGTCACCGCTGCCTACAACACCAGTGAGTTACCATCTCTCTCTCAGAGCTTTCCCTAGAACCAGGTACTCGCTCCTCGAGGGCCTACTTCATTCCAGCCTCTGGGCTGCTTCAAGAGACTATTGTATGAGTGTTACCATCAAGGTTCTATTCCTGAACTCTGCATACTCTGCCTACTCACTATATTCAGTTTCTCTACAGCTCAGCCATCCTGGGATCGCTGTTCCAGTGCCTGAGGGACTACAGCCCAGCCAGGCTCTTCCAGCTCACTACTGCCACCTCTGGTGGTTCACTATACAGTTTAATAAAAGATCTAGTGTGTGTCTGTTTCCCAACTCTGAGCCTGACCGGTGGCCCCTCTCTGGATCTTCCTCCGGGGGTGTGGTCATCTGCCACCGGCCCAAGGATCCACCCACAATTATCACAAATAATATCAGACCTCCCCTAAAATATTATATAAATAAGGATAATTTGTTAAATTAAAATCCCCACCTACAATAATATGCCCATCTGCACAATTAGTAAGAACAAGAGAGAATGCTTTCAAAAAGGGTCATTGCCCAACATTCGGAGTATACAGATTCACAAAGGTAAAAATGTCTTTATTCTGTTGAATTTTGGTCATAATGTAATGCCCCTCTTGGTTAGGGATCACTGATTTAATATCCAGGGTCTGCTGTTTCGTAAAAAGAATACCTACCCCACAAGATTTATGAGAAGCTGTTGATGAAAACAAAAATTGTGGAGGGAAAAGCTTGGACACTAATAGCCTCTCATGTCTTTTGTGTGGATGGGTTTCCTGGCAAAGAGCACATCTGCCTTCAACAATGACACGTCTGTCAGCAATAATTTACATTTATTGGAAGCATTTATCACCTTTACATTTATAGATACAATTTTTAGCTGATTTATCCTGTCTAGCTTTGTGTAATATTATCTCATATGTGCCCAAATACTGCCACCTTCCTCCATAATGGCTTCCTTGTTCTTTTTGGTTTTATTAAATTATTAGCCAGTACACTAAGGAATAAAATTTCAGTACCTTCTTTGATAACAGGCAGGTAATCCCTATCTCTTCCAATCCTTTCCACCCCAATTTCTCCCCAAGCTCCCCTTCCCCCGCCTTCTTGAATTACAGAATCCTCCATGAGGAATGGTGCTACTATAGCAATGCCCCACCAAGCTCCAGGCCTCATCCCCTCATATTAACTGTAATGAAACAATCATATAAGAATCTTCAAATAAAGAACGTTAGTGTCAGATCATAAATAAGCCCAGATGAGAAACACTTATCAGCAGATCTACTTCTATAGTAAAAGAACTCCTCTCCCCAGAATCAGCACTGGATCCTCAAAAACTGCTTCCTCCATCAGTGCTCTCATCAAGTATTAACCTCTTTGGATGAAGATGAGCTGCTAGAATTCCTGTACAGTTTCTTCCCTCCATTTGAGACCCTCTGCCAGATGGGAGGTTCATTCTTCTGTAGGGTAGCCAATGCCAATTGAGATGAGCCCACAGTGGTGGAGCAATTAATCCAGCCTCCTGTAAGATTTTAGATGCTTCCTCCACAGTTTTAACTCAAGTCAGAGAAACTGAGCTCAAAAGGGAAGAGCCATCAATATTTATTATTTGTTCACAAAGCCAGTAACATCTCTCTGAACTCTCTCCTCTTCAATATGGTAATCAGAGAGATATTACTACTGGTTTTGCTGTTACTTGGAATATTGCAATCTTGCATCTTCTCCAGGTAATCTGATCCAATTTTTGTGCTTGCTCAAGAATCTTTTCTTTAACTGAAAATTTAAGAAATATGCCACTATGACTCTTGGGATATTTTCCCTGGGTGGCTCTAGAGACCTATGGGCCCTCTCCAGCTCAATCATGGGTAGTTCCACCATATCTTCATCCAGGCACCAAAACCACTGTGCATATTCTTGAGACCACCTGTGTGCAGTGCACATATTCAGCGCTCTCTGGAGCTCCTTTAAATCATAGGTTTCCCCGAGTGAGACCTATTTTCTAGGTCTTCAATTCTCTCACTAAGCTCTAAGTGTGCAGCAGCCAAATATTTTACTGTTGCATAAGGGCCTCCTTGTGCTCATTGAGCCATGTGCATCTTCCACCCGAGAACCCAGAGTGGTATAATCATGATGGAGTTCAGCCACTGTTTTCAATATTTCATTTTTAATTGCTCCTATTTCCTGTTTCATCTCTGAAAACCACTGCTGAAAATCAGCCCATGTTAATCCATCAAGTGACTAGAAAGGAAATGAATTATTTTTAGCATCATGGCCTTCTCTTCGGCATGCTTATATAGGTCCTCCTCCTCCAGCATCATGCTGGAGTATGGGAGAGATAATGGGTGGCAGTTAAAGAAGTCCGTGTAGTAAGAATTCGATATATAGGGCATCTAATTTCCTACTGATTATTGTTCTTTTAGATTCTCCCTTAGTATTGTAGTTACATCATCCCCCTCACCAAGTGTTTGAGGTCTAATGGGTGTAGGTATTTCAAATTGTGATATGTAGTGAATATTATTTCCGCTGATTAACTGTTTTTGATGTACTACACCATTTTTCTTTAACAAAGCTATGCTTTGTATATTATTATGAAAAACAAGAGAAAATTTAAAAAAAGCTGGGAGATACACGAGTATCTTGAGACAGCACACGCGACATGGATTTTAAGAAGTGCCCGAGTACACGTGTATCTCCTGGTATACGTACAAATGGGAAGGGCAAAAAAATGGGTGGGAGTGGGCATGATCTGGGCAGGGCATGGGAGGGATATGGGAGGTTTGGGAATGTAACATGAAATGTTACATGGTTTGGGAATGTAACATGAAATGTGCACATAAGTATTTCCGTGCACAAGTACATGCCAGAGTCTCCTACTGCATAACTTTACTTCTGCTATGGATGACATGTAAGTAATGAGGCAATAGTGAGGCAACGTTTTAAGAGTTGGGGCTGAAAGGAAAAAAGGAGGCATATAATTTAGGGGGGTTAGGAAGTCCTATCCTTTACCTAGGCAAACCAGGAATTGACTAGGGAAACTGGTAATTGCATTGGCGCACATATGTACCATTTCATGACCCCTAGTTCTATTGATTTCTTTCCAATGGAAAATGTTTCATGATTGTGCATCATTAAAACCTTTCAGGTATTTGAAGGTCTGTACCATATCTCCCTTGTACCTCCTCTCTTCCAGGGTTTACATATTCAGATCCTTCAGTCTCTTCTCATAAGTTTTCCAATGCTGACCCCCTCACCATTTTGTCTCTTTTTTTTGGATTGTCTCTATCCCATCTTTATCCTTTTTGAGATACGGGCACCAGTACTGAACACAGTACTCCAGGTGACGCCTCATAAATTACCTGTACAAGAGCATTACCACCTCTTTTTTCTTACTGGATATTCCTCTCTCTATGCCGCCCAGCATTCTTCTGGCTCTAGCTATCACCTTGACACAATGCTTCGTTGTCTTCAGATCATCAGATGCTACCAGTGTGTGCACATTACCGCCCATCACATAAAGCTCTTTTGGATTGCCACACCCCAGATGGATGACTCTGCAATTCTTGGCAATGAATCCCAGCTGCCAAATCTTTGACCACTCTTTAAGCTTTCTTAAATCACTTTTCAATCTCTCTACTCCTTCAGGTGTGTCCACTTTGTTGCAGATCTTAGTATCATCCGCAAATAGACAAATTTTATCTTCTATCCCTTCCACCAGGTCGCTCACAAAAATATTGAACAGAACCAGTCCCAAAACCATTCCCTATGGTACTCCACTGAACACCATTCTTTCTTCAGAGTAGACTTCCTAGGTCATGTGGTTTCAAAATACAGAGTGTCAGTAGGCCCTGGCAAATCTCTGCTGTGAAAGACTGGAAAGTATCCTCATCAGTGACAGAGACAAGGCAGTTCCTGGGCTTTGTCAGCTATTGTTGCTGCTTCATGCCTGGATTTGCAAGAATAGCTGCCCTTCTTCATGTTGGCACAGGAAGGCCCAAGAAACATAAAGGGCTAGAGCCATTCAACTGGAATACAGAGTGTCAAGATGCATTTAATACCTTGGAAACCAAGCTTAGTACTGCTCTAGTATTGGCATTCCCCATTTTTGAAGTGCCCTTCATATTAACAATTGATGCAAGCTTTCATAGGTTGGAGCAGTTCTCAGCCAGGTGCAGGATGGTCAGGAGAGAATCATAGCTCATGCCAGCAGGGCTCTATGAAAGTCTGAGAGAAATGATAAAACGCTTTTAGCACTGAAATGGGCAGTAACTAAAAAGTACAGTGAATACTTGATCTACAAGATATTTACTGTAAGGACTAATCATAACCCCTTGTTAAGATTGTTCCTCATGTTTGGGAGTGTTTTTTTGTTGATTAGAACCTGAAGGGCCAGAGGGAGAGATGGAACTTGAAAGGGAAACCCCAAGGGAAGAAAGTCCTTCTGGCAGCTCTGAGCCAATTTCAGAGCCAAACATCAGAAAGTCAGAGAGGTCCAACAAAGGGAAAATGTCCAATTACCTGAAGGAACACTATTGGGTTTATTAGTGATGTTCTCTGAAAGTGAACATTATCTGTTGATGAGTGATATCAAGTTGTTTTTCTGTGAAGTTATTCTGATGAAAGTGCAATCAAGGTGACTACGTCTGCTCTTTCATACCAAAGAGTTTTGGATTTGTTAACGATGTTATTGTGTTTTGGGTTAATGTTAGAACATAAGAACATAAGAAAATGCCATACTGGGTCAGACCAAGGGTCTATCAAGCCCAGTATCCTGTTTCCAACAGTGACCAATCCAGGCCATAAGAACCTGGTAAGTACCCAAAAACTAAGTCTATTCCATGTTACCATTGCTAATGGCAGTGGCTATTCTCTAAGGGGTAGATTTTATAAATTTACGCAAGCGCGTACTTTTGTTCGCGCACCAGGCGCGAACAAAAGTACGCTGGATTTTATAAGATATGCGCGTAGCCACGCGTATCTTATAAAATCCAGAGTCGGTGCGCGCAAGGGGGTGCACATTTGTGCAACTTGCTCGAGCCGAGCCCGGCGCGCGCTGCTTGTTCCCTCCGAGGCCACTCTGAAATCAAAGCGGCCATGAAGGGGACTTTCTTTCCACCCCCCGCACCTTCCCCTCCCTTCCCCTACCTAACCCACCCCCCGGCCCTATCTAAACCCCCCCTACCTTTGTTGTCAGATTTACGCCTGCTTTCAGCAGGCGTAAATCTGCGTGTGCCAGCTGGCTGCTGGCGCGCCATCACCCAACCCGGGGGCTGGTCCGGAGGCCTCGACCAAGCCCACGGGCCGGCGCCACGCCCCCGGTCCCGCCCCGAACCACCCCTAACCCCAGACACACCCCGGGCACGCCCCCTCCCCGCCCCTTTTACGAATCCCCGGGACTTACGCGCGTCCCGGGGCTGTGCGTGCGCCAGCGGCCTATGCAAAATAGGTGCGCCGGCGTGCGAGTGCCCTGCATGCGTAAATCCGAACCTTTGCTGGAAACGATTGGCCTTCCAGGTGGATGTTGAGTGTTTTTATGTATTTTTGGTAAGTGATAAAAAACCGAAACGATGGGAAATTTATTAACCAAAAAAGCAATCTCATGTGTTGTCAGAAACCCTTGGTCTGTGCCTCTTTGTACAATCTGTTCAATCGTTTGAAAAATCGAGGCTGTCGGATCTGCTTGTAATGGTGTATAAAATTATTATTTTTATTTATTTATTTATTTATTTATTTGTCATTTTCATATTATAGACATTTAGATTATACATGCAATATAACCATTGAATTGCAACTTTAAATTTCAACAGACCTATCAAAAAATAAATTAAAACAACTAATCTCAAATTCAAAAACGAAAAATAAACAATTCTTTTGAACATGGAAAAATTTCACATTTCCTATAATAAACCTCACAGGAATATTAAATATAAATCTGAGACTGCTGAGGTTAGATTTAAATGGAGAATAATAAAGTAACTTTATAAGGAATTAGCACATTTACAGCTGACTTAACATAACGCCTGCACAGCAAGGTTTAACAGGGGAAGAGGTTACTGGTTCTCATGATTCAACAAATTGTCGTAATTGTTCCACCTGAGTAAAATTTTTTTACTTTTGTAGCTGCTCCTTTCAGTTCTTTTTTTAATAATTTTTCTCATTTTATCAAAGTTTCCCTTTTGAAAGTTTAGCACGAGAGCCTTGGATTTGCACACTCTTCCTCTTCCAGTCATTAAATCAAATTTGATCATATTATGATCACTATTGCCAAGCGGCCCCACCACCGTTACCTCTCTCACCAAATCCTGTGCTCCACTGAGAATTAGATCTAAAATTGCTCCCTCTCTCGTCGGTTCCTGAACCAATTGCTCCATAAAGCTATCATTTATTCTATCCAGGAACGTTATCTCTCTAGCGTGTCCCGATGATACATTTACCCAGTCAATATTGGGGTAATTGAAGTCTCCCATTATTACTGCACTACCAATTTGGTTAGCTTCCCTAATTTCTCTTAGCATTTCATCACCATCTTGCCCAGGTGGATGGTAGTATACCCCTATTAGTATAGTCTTCCCCGACACACAAGGGATTTCTACCCATAAAGATTCAATTTTGTATTTAGTCTCATGCAGGATGTTTATCCTGTTGGACTCTATGCCATCCCGGATATAAAGCGCCACACCTCATCCCGGGTGCTCCTTTCTGTCATTGTGATATAATTTGTACCCCGGTATAGCACTGTCCCATTGGTTATCCTCTTTCCACCATGTCTCTGAGATGCCAATTAAGTCTATGTCATCATTCACTGCTATACATTCTAATTCTCCCATCTTACTTCTTAGACTTCTGGCATTAGCATACAAACATTTCAAAGTTTGTTTTTTGTTTGTATTTTCATTCTGCTTTTTAATTGATAGGGATAAGTTAGAATTTTTTAGCTCAGGTGGGTTTTTATTTACAGGCACTTGGACTATTTTTCTAATTATTGGAATCTCACTGTCGGAATGCCCTAATTCTAATGCATCATTAGTATCCTTTGAAGATACCTCTCTCTGAACCATGCGCTGCTGAGCGACTGTCGGCTTTCCCCTTTGTTCTAGTTTAAAAGCTGCTCTATCTCTATCTGTTGAATGCAACATTAATTATTAGTGGGGAGGAATGTAAGCCAGAAGCTTAAGATATTGTTCTTGCTCTGACTAGCAAAGGCAAATTAAATTGCTAAAGGGAGAACCCCTTTTCACTCCCTGAAGTAAAGGCAAATAGTGACATGTGAATTATGTGGCAGTACCTTTGTTGGTCAAGACAGAGAGGGACCTACAGAGGTCTTTCTCACTTATGCAAATGTTAAATTACCCTCTGTCTTCACTACAAGGTGGGTGTGTGCCATGGCTGGAAGCCAGTGGTATTATCCCCTGAACTGCAGTGACACCAAGTGGTCCTGGCTATAATTGCTAGGATTAAATGGATATTTCCACAGAAGGACATTTTTGAATTGAATGGCCCTATGGCAGATCTTGGAATATGAACTTGGTGTGTAATCCCGGACCAGAGCCAATAAGGAGCAAGGGATCGATTGCTAATGAACTTTTTAAATTAAGTATAAAAGAAAGGTTGTTTTTTGTGTACAGTCAGACAGGAAGAGTGAGGAAAAGACAGAAGGACATAGCAAAAAGGTGAGGTTCCTGCCCCAACCACATGGCTGCTACCACAAAGGAAAGAGTAGTTGCAGATAGATGGGAGCATTCCACATAGCCATAATCTGTAGAATAGTAATTATGTAACAATGCCAAGAAAGCAGTGGTTTGTTATTTTGTAATGAGGGGAAAGAGTGTGAGTTTTAAGTATTTCCTGACCTTTTGTTTCATTTATAGCTAGAAAGACAGTATTCAGAATAGTATCTGATTACATTAAGTATCAGGCTGACTTAGTTACAGGTAAATATGGAAGATTTGTCATGATTTTAAATAGAGTAGAGTGAGAATTTATATTTTTTTTGTGAGAACCAGGACTTCCAGTTTCCTGAAGCAAGTGGACCTTGCAGCCATAGGATCACAAGCATCTGTATCAGCTTCATCAAGCATGCAGTGGAGCAGCTTGTCTAAAGGAAAGGAAAACAGAACTCATGAAAGACTTAACTGGGAACGTATGTTATTATTCTGGCCAGAATTTAGGTGGGGGTTTGAAGTATTTTGCAAGTGAACTGAACTGAGATACAGAGTAGGGCTAGTGATTTTGCTTTTATATCTTGCGACCTGATTTTTCTCACTTGTCCATGTTAATAAAATCTTCATTCTTTTTTTTTCTATAATGCCATTTATCTGTGTTTGCTATAGAGTATAAAAATCCAAATATGCTGTGTAACTGTGCATGCATTGATTTTATGTGCAATACTTGCTGTAGTTATGTAAGTTGGGTTTTCTGTTATCACTTTTTGTTCTATTCTCTGCTCCAGCCTCTCCTCTTCATCCCTGGGAGCCCTTTAGTTGTAAAGGCACACTACATGTATCTGTCCCTAAACGCACAGCTGAGAGGTAGATTTATTTTTGGTGCGCCTTCCACAATAGGGAAAAGGTTTACATTTCACAAAGTCCCCAGTGAGAGACTCTTCACAAATTGATAAGTTATGGGAGAGGAGGTAGTGTCCTGTTTTAGACTGGTAACTGGTTAAAAGGAAATAGTGAATAGGATTAGTCAGTTTTCCAAATGGAGAAATGTCATTAATTGAGTACTACATAGATCAGTATTGGGACCTGTCCTGTTTAACATATTCATAAGTGATCTGGAAATGGGAAAGACAAGTGAGGTGATCACATTTGCAGATGATATGAAATTATTCAAACTTGTTAAAATAGCAGCGGATTTCAAGGAAATACAGAAGGACTCAGTGAGACTAAAACTGGGCATATAAATTGCAGATGAAATTTAATATGGAAAAGTGTAAAGTGAACCACATAGGGAAAAGTAATTGCTCTATAGGTACACAATGATGGATTCTATATTTGGTGTCAACATCCAGGAAAAGACCTTGGAATTCTTATGGACAATACATTGAAATTATCAGATCAGTGTGCAGCTGTGATCAAAAAATCTATTGGAATATTAGGAATGATATGAAAAGGAGTCAGGCTTGGATTTAGGCATAGGCAACTACCTTGGATGCCGAATTTTGAAAGTGTCAATTATCCAAGCCAAAGAAGATCAGTCTAGTTCTTGCTTTGGGGCTATGTGCCAAGACAGTTTCAAAAAGGCTTTGCCTGATACTCTGCTTAAACACCAAAATTTTAAATCCAGCCCTGAAAGGAATGGAGAATAAATCAAAAAAATACATATTACCTTGGTATAGAGTCATGGTGCAACCACAGTTCTTGTCACCCCATATCAAAAATATAGTTAAATTAATTATAAACGGTACAAAGAAGGGCAACAAAAATGATATAGAGGATGGAATGGCTCACCTATGATAAGATGCTACCTAGTTTAGGGTTCTTCAGGTTGGAGAAAAGATGACTGAGCAGGGACATGATAGAAGTTTATGAACTCATGAATGGGATGGAATTGGGAAACAAAGAATGGTTATTTACACTTTCAAATAATACTAAACAAGGAGGCACTCCATGAAACTAACGATCAACAGATTTAAAAGAAATTGTAGAAAGGACATTTTCATTCAGTGCACAATCAAGCTTTGGAAGCTGCTGCCAGAGGATGTAGTCAATACAACAAATTTAGTGGGGTTTTAAAGAGGTTTGTACAAAATCCTGGAAGAAAAGTCTTATATCCAAGTATCCCTTGGAATAAATGACAAGAATTTGATCTACTTTTGGAAACTGCTGGGTATTTGTGATCCGGACTGGCCAATATTGGAGACAGGATGCTGAGCTCAATGGAACTTGATCCGATCCAGCATGGCATTTCTAATGTTCTTATGTCTGCCTTCTAGGGTATACATATTTAAGCCCTTAAGTCTCATCTCATATGCTTTTGGTGCAGACTAGGGATGTGCTGAGAAATAAAATGTGTTTCATTTTTTAGGGGGGTTCCCAAAAATTTAGTTTTATTTAATATTTATTTCATTTTCTAAAATTTACAAAAATGAAATAAACATTTTTTGAAAAAGCAAAATAAAAAAATGAATTAAAAAAAGAAACTGGACCTCCCAAGTCACCCCTGCAAACCTTCCCTCCCACCCTCCAAAAACTGTTAGACCAGGATCCTCCCATGTCCCTCCTTACCAGTCCAGAGAGGGGGAAGATCCTAAGAAGAGGCCTAGGCCCAGACAGAAGCATAGGCTTAGGCTGGGCCAGACACCGAGGCCCGGCTTAGAGGCTAGGTCCTGATGCTAAGGCATGATGCCTAGGACTAGACCAAGGTTTAATACCGGGTCCCAGCTCAGAGGCCGGGTCTTGGCATCAAGGCCTGGCCCATAGGCAAAATGTAGATGCCAGGGCTTTGGCCTAAACCTGAGTTCAGTACCAATGATGGGGCTGGGCACAGCTTGGAGGCCAGGTTTTGATGCCAGGACATTGGCCTAGTCTAATGTCCTTGCCCTGGCCTGAAACTGGAGTCTGGCCTGGAGGCCACATCCCAAAGCCTAGGCCTTGACCTAGGCCAAAATTCAGACCCAATGCTTGGGCCTGACCCAGGGCCAATTCTGGGGAGAAACACAGAGGCTTTGGCTTCAGCCCAGACCCAGAGGCCAGAGACCAGGTTACCAAGCTCCTGTCTTCTTATAATAATATCCTTGAGGATGCCCTAGAGTAACTTTACTCTGGCACCTGCCTCCTTATCAAAGGGTGCCATTTTGATGTACAGCCTTTCTGAGATATGGTTGCAGAGCTCAATGGTCAATGGTCAATGGTCAATGATCTATAAAGAAATATTATTACCTCCTTTTTTTCCTGTGGGTTATACCTCTTCCTATTTACACTAGCATTCCTCTAACTGGCACAGTTTTGCTGCCTTGAGATTATCAGAAACTATTGCTCCAAGCTCTCTTTCCTGGTCCATTCACATCAGCCTCTCACTGTGTACCAGTGCCTTGGATTTCTGCTTCACAAATACATGACTCTGCGATTTTTTGCCTTGAATATTAACTACTTATGGGTAAATAAGCTTTGCAAGGGAAAAAGCTGCTTGAAACATTTAAGTTGCCTAGTTTTAGAAAACAGTATACCATTTCTTTAGTATTCTAATAGTTTCAGCCATTTCCAATTAATTTGTTGGCTTTCTTTTAGCTAATTTTAAATTTTGGTAGGATAATATAACTTATACTTCTACTTTTACCACTACAGTTGAAGTCCCCATTTTCTTCCTGAAGATTAAAATTTAGGGTAGACTCATCTGTGTAGGTTAAAATTTCTTCGGCCCAGTTTTTCATGATTCTGTAGCAACTGTTTACATTTACAGAAAGGTACATACAGAATGTTTAGTAAGGAAAAAGGCTTAGCTTTAATAGAAATCTTTAAAGTTCTAAACTGTTTACTTTAAAAAAAAAAAAAGCCTGTAAAAGATTGAATATAATATGCATTTTTTTATTTTAAAAATACTATCGAAAAGATGTTGTGAATTATACACTGGCAATCAGCAGTTTACACCAAAGGACTTTCCAACACAATCAAGCAAATTCTTTAAAGTCCTGCTCTGACTGAGCCAGACTATGGCATTGCATGAATTACTGACATCAAATGTATAAAGCCTTAAAATTGGCAGCACACAGCAGCAAATTCACGATGAACAACACTTCTGGCTGTGCTTCTGCTATATTAATGCCAGCACCTTGCTGGCATTGCTCAGTAACTCTCTTGACCAACTTTGCATGTAGCAATGGGGATGAAGCAGAATTTCTGCATTCAACATTTTTATTTCATGGTAGGCACGGCAGTTGATCCTTTTATTGTCTCCAGAGCCATATATTTGTCTGACTGATATCAAATTATCTACTGGCAGTGTGATTACCTTGTGCCTTGGCACATTTTAAAATGTTCATGTTATTCAGTTGCATTCAGAAAGAATCAAGCTGACTTTCTTGAAAAGAAGAATAGGTTTGGTAAGTTACTTACCATGTATTTCTAGCAGCAGACTATTGGGTGACTCTGATTACTCGATATGGAATTTAACCTGTAACGCCTGAAATTCAGGCTGATGTTTATCACAAAAAAAAATAAAAGTGGAATGTTAAAAGGCTCTAAAGTAAAAAGAGTTCCAACAAGAACTCAATCAGCTGCTATCAAGATCAAATCAAAAGATATATTTACTAAGCTAAGTTCGTAATGTGCAAAAACAGCATTTAATCATGCAAAAAAACAGTTTATTGTGTGATATAAGCTTAATGCAGTAATATCACATGATATTTAATTTAAAAGAACTGGTCCTTATTAAAATGAACTGCTCTGCATTCATAAAAGCCTCAAATGTATGCAAAGCAGCTCATGCCTCCCTAATTCTAAGCAATTGAAATATCACGGCTTGCCAAAAATAACACAAACTGCATTATTTTCTGAAAAGTTCACTACAGCACCATGCTGTAAATTAAAGGGCAAGCAATGGCCCAAAATACCCCGCCCACTCACCTTGACAAATTCACTCTCAGGGATCTGGGTAAACTCTCACAACCTTTTGAGGTGGTCCAGAGAGGGGAAAACAAACAAACCAAAAATATCATCACATGGTGATGCCCAATTCTGCCCACCCTACCCAAACACATCCCCTTTAAACCAATGTCAACTCTCCCAAGCAAACACCCTCCATCCATTCCCCCCATTTGCAGCCTCCCACCCGGACTCTCCCTGACAAACACCATTCTCCCTGGTGGTCTAATGCCCCCCCCCCCCCCCTGGGTCTCTGGACCTTCCCTTACCTTTATTAATCACTTTGGTGGTGCAATGGTAGCCCAGCATGCTGCCTAAACCTGGTGGTGGTCATTTTTCTTGCCCCAGGGCAAAGAATGAAAGGCACCATTTGAAAAAATGACTGTTGCCCAGGTATGGAGCCTAGGTTAGTTCTCCAGGCCCCCACTGGATCACCATGGTGATTTTTAAAGGTAAGGGTAGCCTGGGGGCAGGATGATTCAACTAGACAACCAGAGACTTTGGTGTAAGTAAAGAGTGTTCAGGGGGTTGGGGGCCGTTAAAGGAATGGTGGGTGGAGTTGTATGAGGGGCGTTGCTTTGGGGGGTGATTTTGGTTTACAGGGGAGGGCCTTGGACAGAGGGATGAGGTAGCCACTACCCGATGATTATTTTCAGAGATCTGGGCCAGAAACACAAAGCAAATATTCACTGGATTTATTTAATCTATTTTGCTTTAAAGAAGTAACTGCTATTAAATTATGATAGGAATGTTCAATGTAAACCAGGGTTGAATGTGAACCCTGGTTGATACATTTTTAAAACAACATTAAATCTGTTAGGTGCTAACCCATGAATGGTCTTAAGAAACAACAATAAAATCTTAAAATTAATCCTATATGAGACTGGTAACTAAAACCAAACTGGAGTAATATGGTCACATATATGTGCCCCTGTTACAAGTCTTGCAGCTGTGTTTTGTGTTAATTGTAGTGCAGGTATCATAGACGGAGGGAAATCCAAATATAAGGAATTGCAATAATCCAGAGAACATAGGAACTTGCCTTACTGGGTCAGACTGAGGATCCATCAAGCCCAGTATCCTGTTTCCAATAGCGGTGAATCCAGATCACAAGTTCCTGGTAAGATCCCATACAGTAAATACATCCCATGCTGCTATTGCATAGTGAAAAGTATGCAATACTTGTTTATTTATTGATTTCCAACACTTGAACACAGAAAAATCACAATCATTACAAGAATCAAGTTAATACAAAAAGTAAATACAACTAAGATTAGACCCCAATATCAGCAGAAAGTCTGGAAGCACTTGCAGCAAACATAAAATCTGACATCCCAATCCTTCCATTCTTCATTAAGAGAGCTATGGATCAGAAACAGTGGAAATCTATTCTGAAGAAACAATTCTAACTGGGCAGGGTCATAAAAGCTATGGGGTAGATTTTAAAAGGAGCGCGCGCGGAATACATGTGTGCGCGCTACCCAGTAGGCAGACATGTATGTCAGAGTTTATAACTTGTGCACGCACCCACCCTGCCCACAGACCACCCCTTTAGTAAACCCCTGGGACTTACATGCGTCCAGGGGCTTTACACGTGTCGCCAGGCCTTTTTAAAATAGGCCCATTGCGCGTAACCCCCCCCCCCACACACACACACACACACACACACATACGTAGGGTTTTTAAAATCCGGCCCTATATGTATTGTCTTCCAGCTTCACTAAACACTTACAGGGAAACCTCAATGCTGACTTTGGTGAGGGGATAGGAAGGTTCCATTGCTGGAAGATCTTGTGGCTCTTTGAGGCGTGTGAAAGTGAAGTGCTGCAGTGAGCCATATAGAGTTTTATGGATTAATGATAGCATTTTATATTGAGACCGACTTGCTGAGATTTTCACTCATAGTCTTTAAAACATTATCAATTTTCCAGAGATGAAACATCTATACCTCTGATGGTGTTCCATAGAGTTTCAAATTTAACACTAGGTAGTTTTGAGGTAGAGTTAATGATGACAATGGGGCACAAGTCGATCTTAACTCAATAGGTGAACTCATTCCAACAGGATTCCCTTCATCAGTTAAAGTAGAATCAATGTTACTTTGGACCTGGTGATTCACTTCAAGAGGATTACCAGGAAAGGGAAGGGGATCTAATACTTAAGGAGACAGAAGCCTGTCTCCTTAAGTGAAAAGTAGTGGCCTGTTGGTGCAAGAAACCCTCTATAGAAGGCTGGGAAGAAGAGCTTGCTAGCCCTGAACCTGATGGATTGGACCTGACTCATCCTTTCCTCTTCTTACCCATGTGCCAAAAAAAAGAGAAAACTTTAACAATGTACCAAAAGTATTCCCTATGTGCGCCGCAGGTTGCCTCCTTTTATGTATGCCTGTCTGTCTCACCAGAAGTAATGTCAGATACTATGGTGTTGGAACATCCATGCAAATAAACCAGCTGGAACAGGCCCTTAGGGTAATTGGGCAGGTGTTGCTTGAGTCATACAGTGTTCCACATAGCTATTTCTTAAGTGTACTTGGTTAATTACAGTTTAATTACTTCTCCAGGAATTTGTTGAAACCTTTTTTAAACCCAACTACCTTAAATGCCTTAACCACATCCTTCGATAATGAATTCCAGAGCTTAATTATGCATTCAGTGAAAAATAATTTTCTCCAATTTGATTTGAATGTGCTACTTACTAACTTCATGGAGTGCCCCTAGTCTTTGCATTTTTTGAAAGACTAATTAGCTGATTTACATCTACCTATACTTTTCAATACTTTATAGACCCCTATCTTAACTCCCCTCAGATATCTCTTCCCCAGGATGAACAGACCCAAACTCTTTAGCCTTTACTTGTAGGGGAAACATTCCACCACCTTTATCATTTTGGTCACCCTTCTATGTACCTTTTCCAATGTGACTATATGTTTTTTGAGTTGCGATGATCAGAACTGCACACAGTACTCTCAGAGCCTGATTTTCAAAAGCATTTACATGCTTAAAATTGGGTTTTACACATGTAAATCCACTTCACCCATGAAGTGAGCTTTTGAAAATCAGGCCTGCGATACTTTAGATAATTAGGGGTGGAGGGCCGAAATGGGGGGCGGTCCTGCGCTAGCCGGCAGCGATCGCACCGCCGCGGTGCGATCGCTGCCGTTTTCGTACCTAATAGCGCCACCATGGAAGGTGTAGCTATTGGGCGCGAAATAGGACGCAAAAAGGCCCCTTTCCTTTTCGTCGTCTGCGGCGTCTTCGCGGAGTTGGCCCCGGTGATGCCCCGACTCCTCCTCTTCCGGGGCCGACTCCGCCCCCATCTTTTCGCGTGTGAAACATATCTTATCGCGTGTGATCCATCTGGTAAATGACCCCCATTGTGTAGCTACAGCATGGGTTACTTTACCCCATGTGCATCACTTTGCAGTTGTCCACATTAAATTTCATCTGCCATTTAAATGGCCAGTCTTCCAGTCTCACAAGATCCTTCTGCAATTTTTCACAATAATTTTTTATCATCTGCAAATTTGATCACTTTACTCATTTCCTTTTTCAAATCATTTATAAATATATTAAAATCACCAGTCTTGGTAGAGATCCCTGAGATATTCCACTGTTTACACTTCACCACTGAGAAAACTGACCATTTAGTCTTATTCTCTCTTTCCTATCTTTTAACAGTTTGCAATCCACAATAGGACATTGCCTCTTATCTCATGAATTTTTAATTTTCTCAGGAGCCCATCATGGGGCATTTTGCCAAATGCCTTCTGAAAATCCAAATACACTACATCCATCATCTCACCATTATTCACATGTTTATTAACCCCTTCAGAAAATGTTGCAGATTGGTGAGGTAATATTTTCCTTATTTAATTATTTATTTATTTTAAAATATTTACTACCCACCCTTCCTATGTTCAGGATGGGACACAATAGAACATACATAGTCAAAAATAAAGGATGCATTGAGAATATCATAAAAACATTAACAAATAAACAAAACTAAAAGCTATTGGATGACATGATACTAGAGGTAGAGAGGGTGTCCTGACTGTTTAGTTCAAATATGCTGACTGAAATAAATTAATTTTTAGATCTTTTGTGAAGAATTTTGGTTTTTGAATGGTTCTTAATTCCTTCTGGATTGAGTTCCAGAAAAGAGGTCAGGCAGAGGAAAAAGCATGATCTCTGGTCTCTTCAAGATTTGCAGTTTTTGATGAGGGGATATCTAATAAGCACTGACTAAAGGATCGTAACGGAAACAATGGTGAATGGATTTTCAATGTTGCTGCAGTCCATGGGGAGTGAATGTTATTGATGAGTAAATGGATAATGATTATCTATTTGTACTGAATACGGTAGGAGATTGGAAGCCATTGAAGGGATTGCAAAGTTGAGGTAATATGGTTACAAAGGGGATTCCTGTTAACAGTCGTAAATCCATGCTGGCTGTGTGACATTAAACCATGCCTTTCTATCTCTACCTTTCTTTGTCTCCTTCCACCTCCTAGTTTTATTGTAACTGTGCTTTCTGCTTCTGTGTTAAGTAACCCGAGTTCTATGTCAACCGATGTGATATGTTATATGAACGTCGGTATAGAAAAGCTCTAAATAAATAAATATGTTCTGTGATTTTCTTCTTTAGAATAGTTTCCATGATTTTTCCTTGAACTGAAGTCAAACTCATTGGTCTATAGTTCCCTGGATCATCCTTGGACCCCTTTTTAAAAATTGGGATTACATTGGCAAACCTCCAGTCTTCAGAGACGGCAAACGATCCCAACAATAAGTTACAAATTACTAGTAACACTTTTAGCTCGCCTTATCAATGTTTTACAGCTAACTTGCCAATGCTTATGCTTTTTCTTATTTTCCTCAGAAGGATCCTTTTACCAATTTTTTAAAGAATATCTTTTGGCTAAAACAACCTTTTTCACCTCATCTTTTAACCATGCCAGTAGTCATTTTGCCTTCCTATCACTTTTTTAATGCAAGGAATCAGGCACATTCTATAATGAAGCACGGTGAGGTAGCTACTTCAGGTGGCAAAATTCCCCTACAGCAGTGACCTTAATGGGCCTTAAAAATTCTAATGCCAAAGAAGTTCCTATACCCCATCAGAAGGAAGACCAGTAACGATGCAGATGAATGATTTTCTGGTAGGGTTCCCACTCCCCACAAGTAGAAAGACCCCACAGCTTTGACTAGCATGAAAGGATGTCTTGCTGGCAGGGTTACTACTCCCCGCCAGTAGGAAGACCCCACGGCTGTAAGTGGCACGAAGGAATGATGTGCTAGTGGACTTCCCATTCCTCATCAGCAAGAAGACCTGGTAGCTGTAAGTGGCTCAGAGTTCCTACTCTTTGCCAGCAAAAAGGGAGAACCACTATATCATAGTTCCATTTATTCATGTCTTTCTGAGGGCAAAGCCCACATCTAATATGCTTTACAATAGTCTAATACCATATGGATCTGTTTTGCAGGGATTTCTGATTGGCACCACAGCAGTGCATGTAAATAAAATATACATATTGCTGTAAGTGATATTTTTTCTCAGAACTCTATATTTTGAATGTCCTTTTTCATGTAAAATCTCCTTTTCTCTGTCAGGGAAGTAGTTAATATAAAATTTTAAAATACATGTATAATATTTAATTGTGTGTGGGGAAGGCCAGGAGGGGAACTTGGCTCAAGGCTGTAAGGTTTGCCTTGGGCACCTAATGCCTTTACACTGGCCTGAGAGAGTACACCACACACTGACCCCCACCGATCACCCATCTTCCACATCTCTAGGGACAGATGCTGGGAAGGGTGGGAGGTGGGTTGGAGGGTTTGTAGGAGTCTGGGAGGGTTGTCAGCTTCCTATGAATGTTATTACTGTCACTCTAATCTGCCCCTTCTATGGGAACCCTGATCTCTTCATCCCTCCTTCCCAGAATTTCAAATCATGACAGGGACAGATTCCAAGTGGGAACCCGTCACCTTGGTCTCCTCAGTGATTTGACCTGTGCTGTGCCTTAGGGGCAGGGGGAGCTAGTTGAGATCTTGGTGCACATTTGCTTTCACAGTAGCCTGTTGCGATAGCTTTCTGCATCGATAAGACCATTGCGAAGCGTTTCAGCCCGCAGTAACAGCTTGCCGCCCGCAGTAATGCCGAATTCATTGTCATTGAACAGCCCGCTGACCTGACAACCTATAAGTATGTATGCCTTTCCATCCTCGGTATCCGACATTTAAGTGTATGTACAATAAATTAAGGAGATTCTCATTCTCTGTGCAGATCAACAGTGTTTTGCAGTCCACTACCGCCACTGTCAAGCCCTTGAAGAAGGAACCCATCTGCTCCGAAACATCGAGATGTCAGCTTCACTGAATTGGCTGCATTAAATTCAGCAGTAATAAGGTAAGTGTGACTGTGTGAACTACTCACAGGCTTAAAATTCTTTTTGAAGTAGACTCCAACAATATATACACGGACAAGTGCAAACAGATACACAGATCAAGTTTACCTAATGATTTAGAAGCCTAACAGCTTTTATGCTCACAGACACGATAGCCATTAAATTCATGGCATCATATGAAGGTAAACTTGAGTCAACAATGAGTTTCCTCGTATAGCAGGTTTTGTATTATATGCACTAATTTCCTATGGCATAATAAAGCACCTCGCATTGTTTTATCCAAATTAAAAGCAGCCAGAAATGAAGGTGGTGTCAATTTTCCAGATTTCTATTCGTATCATCAAGCCTTCATCTTACAGCAGGCTACTATTATTTTATGGTGGACCAGACTTCAGTAGAATACCCTCATTAGGTTGCAGTAGAACAAGCTTGGATAGCTCCTTACCCACAATATTGTTTCCCTGGTATGACCCTCCCCCCACGAATATCCGCTCATTCCATTTTACGGTCCCTACACAAAGCTTTTGCGGAATTGGATTTACACAAATCAACTCACTCACCCTCATGGGATACGTCCATGTTAGCACCTATTTGGTGTAACCCTCTAATTAAGATTGAAGGTCAATTGCTTCACTGGCTTTTATGGCAAAAAGGAAACATTTGGCTGCTATCTTTAGTTTTAATCTCTGGTAATCTTATGACATTTTGCCAAATGCAGGCTCATTTTAATATACCAGCCACCCAATTCTATGCCTGGTTACAATTGCGGAATGCTTTGCATGATACAGATCTAACTCATTTCTCGCTCGACAAACCCCCGTATCTTTTAACCATTTATCAAGAGTACAGTCATAAAGGTCATCTTGCTTCCCGCCTATATAAACTTCTTAAAAATCTCTCCATACGATCCCCCACACACACCTTACAGCAGGAATGGTCCTCTGACATAGCGTTAGAACCCTCTAATTTTATGTGGAAATATATGCGGTCAATCTCTGTCCGCATTTCGCGTTCTTCCAGTATGCTACAGACTTTCCTTTTTATTATGCATAGAGTAGTATGGACTCCTTGGAAGCTGCACAGAGCCGGTCTATTATCTTCCCACCCCTGTTGGTCGTGTTTGGCTCCCAAGGCTACATTGAAATATATGTTCTTTGATTGTCCTTATGTGAATCTGTTCTGCAACAGCTCTGGGAGAAGGTCTCCTTAATATTGAAACTGGATCTCCCCATTACTTATTCTATAATTATATTAAAAGGAGCGGATCCATCCATACGACTTACATTACCTCACCGTAAATTGTTAGATTTTTTTCTATCTGTTGGCCAACATAATGTTATGTCTAACTGGAAGAGAAGTGAGTTGCTATTGGAACATTTATGGTGGAACACTGTGTGTCTATACACCAAATATGAGAAGGCAATGGCAACCAAAGTGGGTAGACTTGCTAAATGGTCACAGGTGAGGAAAACATTAGATGACTACATAAATTCACTGTAATTTTTACTATTACTATGATTTGTGCCTTTCCTCCATTGTGATATTGCTCATCTGTAAGTATTTCTCTCTCCTTCTCTTCTCTTTTCCTTGTATAACTCTCTTTTTCTCCTCTCTTTCCTTCTTCCTTTCTTGTTCTGCTATCTCTTTTCTTTATCCTCTTTTTCTCTTTCTCTTTACTTCTTCTTTATTTCTTTTTGCAATAATTGTTTAGTCCACTGTACAGGTGAGATAACGTCAATGTAATGTATGGATGTTGCCACGTTGGCTTGTCCTGTTTCGTTTTTCTTTGTATGAAGATATTGTTCAATAAAAACTATCAAACTAAAAAAAAAAAATGTTCTGAGTTGTTAAATCACAAGCAGATTGTGAAAAATTGCAGAAGGAGCTTGCAAGTCTAAAACTGCAGGCATTCAAATGGCAAATGAAATTTAATGTGGACAAGTGTAAATTGATGCATATGGGGTGAATCTTCCGATGTTAATTAACTCCAGCGCAACCCTAGTGGACAGCATCAGAAGAGAAGACGAGAATACATGGGAGAGCTGTGAGGCCTGGGATCTGGGCCTGGGCCTGATCCTGGACCTGATCCTACTTCAAGGCACAGGCATTGGGTCCTGGTATCCAGGCCAGGCCCCAGTGTCGGGCCTGGGTGTGGGATGAGGCCCCATTGTTGGGACCCAGCTTCTGAGCTGGGTTGCAGCATCAGGTCTGGGTCCAGGCTGAGGCCCCAGCATTGGGACCCAGCCTCTGAGCCAAGTTGTGGCATTAGGCCTGGGTCTGGGTGGTGGCTTAGGCTGAGGCTCAGGCATCAGAACCCAGACTCTGGATCGAGTCATGGCATCAGACCTGGGTCCGATCTTAAGCCCCATTGTCAGAAGCCAGTCTCTGGGCTGGGTCACTGCTTCATGCTTGGGTCTGGTCTCCAGCCTAGGCCTAGGCCCAAGCATCAGCATCCAGTGTCCAAGTTGGGTCACGGCATCAAGACCAAGTCTGGGCCCTGGTCTGATCTTGCCATCGGATACCTCTTTAGCCTTTTCTCATAGAGGAGGCATGCCATCCCCTTTGTCATTTTGGATTGGGATGTGGATTCATTTTAAACAAACTTCAAAAAAGTGAAAAATCAGGGGCCCCTCCAAATGAAACAAACCTTATTTGTTGAATTAGTTTGAAAAGAATGCATCAGGCCTAAGCCTTGGCCTAGGCTGGGGCCTCATCTAGGGCAAAGGCTGAGGCCCAAAATAGGGGCCATGACCTAGGCCTGAGCACTACATCGGGGTTTTGGTCTAGGTCCAGCCCAATGCCAGGTCCTCGGCAGAAACCCGTGAAATATCTTACCATTATTTATCACTGCACGATAGCAGCATAAGATCTATGAACTGTTTGGGATCTTGCTAGGTTTTTGTAACCTATATTGGCCACTGTTACAAATAGGCTACTGAGCTTGATGGATCCTCGATCTGACCCACTATGGAAATTATGATGTTCTTATTCTGCTACTGACCATGTCCCTGCCTTCTAATGCCAGCCTTGGATAGCTCTCCCAGCTTTTGTCGTGCTCCACTACTACAGGGAGAGAAAAAGGTGGCAGTGGCACATGCTGTCAAAATTTCATTTTCTTCTGGTTTGAGCCTGCTTCCACTGTTGGCATTCTATAGCTAAAAGGTCTCTTTTCACTTTAGGTACAGTACTGCAATTTTTCTCACTGATGCTACTAAGCTGAGGTGGCTCTGCAGCAAATTCTCTACCCCTGCCATTTCTTCTTCTGCTTTTTCCTCTCAGTGGCATGATGGAATTTGAATTGCCTACTGAGGGTATAGATATCACATAAGAATTTATTCATACTGTTCCACCACTCACAATACCACTCGAATGTTTCCAAACATGACTGTCTCATATACAGTGTATGTGTGTAAGCTGCTGATTGACTCCTTTTTCACAAACAAAAAAAAAACTTCTAGAAAAATAATCAAGAAGACTGGCAGCCCGGCAAAGCTTTTCTCACTTCAATCTGTCTGCTAACCTCACCTCAATGCATTGTATTAAGTCAGATGAAGATAAAAAAAAATCCCTGGCATTGCTTCAGTCTCCACTTCAAACCTAACCTGCCCCTAATAAATGCATAAAGCAGTATCTAGGGCCAGCGGGAGATATTAGGTAAACTAGGCGTCCACCTAGGGCGCCGGAAGTGGGCAAAGTGCCATAGTTCACTCTAAGAGAGGCAATTTGTTTTTAAAATGAAGGAATCGAGCAGTATTTTTGCAAGTGAAGGAGTCGCATGCTAGGATGAGGATGTCAACAAGGTCTTGGATTAGAGCTATGTGGATGCCAGTAGTGGGAAGAGAGAGGAGATCACATGATGGCATGATGATGTCACCACCTAGGGAAGCTAGACACCTTTGTACCGGCACTTGCACAGCAAGTGTGTGAGAGAGAGAGAGATAAGACTACTCACTGTGGCAGAGAAGATCAGAAAAAAAGCCCTTTAGAAGTGCCAAAGCCTACTTTTCTTTTTTAATTCTAAGAGAGCTTCTAGAAAAGAGATGGTTGTCTAAAAACTGCCAGAGTGCAAATAGAGAGGTTCATGACAGGTTCAGTGGGAGGACGTCAGTGTCACTTGATCCAGTTGGCAGATGTAGGCTAGTGAAAAAGATGCTTCACTTTGATTTGTCCTCCATCTGGTCTCCTTGCCAGCTTATCCTTCCTCAGCTCCCAGGAGGTTTTGATGTTGCATAGGCAAGAGCTGTGTTCTATGTTTGTTTGCAACCATTGACTTGAACGTGAAATAAACAAATGAGATGAACATTTTTGTTTAAATTTGTGGGTACCTTTCATTCATTTTGAGGGTTCAGAAATGAAACAAAAATGGACTCATTTATAGCATTTTACCCATTTGTTTCAAATGAATGCATATCCCTACTGTAGAAAGAGTACAAGGGATAGAAGATTTACTATTAGAAGCATGTTTTAGGATTGGGTACAGTATTGCATGCTTTCTTTTCCACTGTAGGTTGCCTATAGACAATCTTTAGGTTTTTGGTTTTTTTTTAATCCTACCATTATGGCTGTCTTTCTTGCTGTTGTTTTCTTCTTGGATGTTCATGTGTGAAACAGAAATTGTTTTTATGACAAATATGCTTTGGGAATGGAATGGTCAAAAGAGAATAGCAGGTTGCTAAAATACTTCTCATAAGGGAAGTGAAATCAGCTGTGCATACTTGTAAACCAGGTGAGTTTGAAAGATTTGTTGTATTATGCACAGGCATAACCTAGGAGGCCAGTTTTCATTTCCTTTTGCTCATTTGGGCCCTGGAGCTTTTCTAAAATATGTTTTATTTTTGCTTCTCTTATGTGTTTTCATTTTGCTATTTGTGTGTACAGCGCTATCATTTTCCTTTTATACACTGGGGATAATTTTGTAACAGTCTGCATACAATTTCCCTTTGAAACTTATCCCACTAAAACTACTTCAAATAATTTAACCTGTGCATAGATTTTTCCTGACTAAATTTGTCAACATTTAAAAATGTTAAAATATACACATAAGTGCAACACCCTCCTCTTCACCCCCCCCCCGGCCAGGAATGTTTCTGCTCATTGCAGGTTATCTTACATACATACAGGACATACACGCAGAAGTTTAACAGCATATCATGTGGTCAATTCTTTAAAAGGCCATGTCCATGGGAAAATCATTGTTTAACCAGCAGAAATGACTGAAAATTACTCTGTTTGCATGTATCTGCGAGTACTATGAGGTCTTTGCTTGCTACACAATACCAGCTGTTCTATGTACAGATTGTCAAGGGTTGTTACCATTAGTACAATAGGTATCTCCCTATGGATGGCTAAACCATAAATCAATTATTACTCTAGATAAAGGTCATTTACACTGTGGGCACAGTGAAAATGTTTACTGGATATATATTTAATATATTGCATGTCACTACTAGTTTCTAAAGCATTCAAGCTTGTGGTGGTTATATAACAAGATCAAACAGATGGCTAAGGTGATGGCAAAAGCCAAAAAGATGGTTGGCTATATAGAGAGAGGAATGGTCAGCAAAAAAAAGGAGATGGTATTGCCCCTGAAATGTTTTCATGCACAGGAGGCGAGCCTATTTTAATTTAAAGGAGGTTCTAGAATGAGAAGGTCATGGGACAAGGGTGAAATGGATTAGGTCCGGGAGTAATCTAAGGATAGCAGATGCATGGAACAGCCTCCCCATGTAGGTGGTGGAGACAAGGACAGTATCTGAAATCAAGAAAGCGTGGGACCATTTCTCTAGCCAAAAAACAGGGTCATTTATCAAATAACGTTATGGTGTTTTTGCATGCGTTATGGTGCGATGCAAATTTTTAAAAGGGAAGGGATTGGAGCAGAGTTGGGGCGGTATTTCCTCAAAAGTGGTCTGGCTTCGCAAAGTGCAAAGCCATAACGCACAGTTTTAATTCCGAAAATAATTACACATTTTTCAAAGCGTTAAGCAGTACGATATCATGTGTTATGCCCATAACGCAATATGTGATTGTTTTGCAAATTCTGTTTTGGTATTTTTAGACTGGGGAAGAGAGAGAGAGAGAGAGAGAGACTCTGAGGGTGGCACCATAGTAAGCATCTATTAATGCTACTATAGGAGGCCCACCTAGTAACTCGAGGTGAGGTTTAGGTAGTAGTGTAGGGGTTAGGAGCCACTTTTACATGCAGAGTGAGACGTACGAATAGTACACTCATGTGAAGATTTGATGTCCTTTGTAGTGAGGAAACTCACACAAAGATGAGATTTGTACAATGTTCTCTCATCCCAGGTAGAGAGTCCATCAAGCTAGGTTGAGAGAACATTGTACAATTGTTATCACAATTAAGTTTTTTTGAGGCTTTTGTTTTTGTTATACCATTTTACTATTTTAGTAGCCACAGAGGATCTCTGAGATAGTGGTGAGGATGATCAGACTAGATAAGCCATATTTTTGTTATGCTGCATTGGTTTTATGTTTCTCTAAACTAGGCTGTGTAGTGTATCTCACTCTGATCTTTGCATCCATCACCCTTTCTGTGAAGAAATATCTTCTAAAGTTATTTTAGATTCTACCCCTTTCCAACTTCATATCATAATCTCTTCTTCTAATATTTGCTTTCCATTAAAAAAATATTTGCTTCTTGTGAATTATTTATATGTTTGGAGTGTTATATCCCCTCTTTCTCTCTTCTCCTCTAGCGTATACATATTTAGGTCATTAAGTCTCATCTCATAGAGCTTTTGATATAGACTCTACACCATTTCAGTAGCCCTTTCCTAGACTGGCTGTATTCTGTCTATAATGCTTTCAGAGGTACTGCCTTCAGAATTGGCCATAATACTCTAAGGGGTAGATTTTCAGACGAGCGCGAACAGCCTACTTTTGTTTGCGCTCCAGGCGCAAACAAAAGTACACTGGATTTTAGTAGATACGCGCGTAGTCGCGCGTATCGGCTAAAATCCTGGATCGGCGCGCGCAAGGCTATCGATTTCGTATAACCTGCGCGCGCCGAGCCGCGCAGCCTACCCCCGTTCCCTCCTAGGCCGCTCCGAAATCGGAGCGGCCTAGAAGGGAACTTTCCTTTGCCCTCCCCTCACCTTTCCCTCCCTTCCCCTACCTAACCCACCCGCCCGGCCCTGTCTAAACCCCCATCCTACCTTTGTCGGGGGATTTACGCCTCCCAGAGGGAGGCGTAAATCCCCGCGCGCCAGCGGGCCTCCTGCGCGCCGGGCCGCGACCTGGGGGCGGGTACGGAGGGCGTGGCCACGCCCCGTACCCGCCCCCAAAACGCTGCCGACACGCCCCCGCAACGCCGCACGCTCCGGCCCCGCCCCCGACACGCCTCCCGACACGCCCACTCCGAAAACCCCGGGACTTACGCGAGTCCCGGGGTTCTGCGCGCGCCGGTGAGCCTATGTAAAATAGGCTCACCGGCGCGCAGGGCCCTGCTCGCGTAAATCCGCCCGGTTTTGGGCGGATTTACGCGAGCAGGGCTCTGAAAATCCGCCCCTAAATGCATTCTCACTAATGATTTGTACAAAGGCATTATCGCCTCCATTTTTCTAATAGTTATTCCTCTTCCTGTGCACACCAGCTCTGGCTTGTTCTGTTTTCCTTTCTTGAGATCCTCAGTTATGATCATCCCTTGGTCTCTTTCCAGCTTAGTGCTCCTCAGTTTCTCAACAGTCAACATGCACTAAATGAAAGCAAATAATTTTGTGGGGAGGATTTTGTCATGGATGAAGTGTATGATGTTGTTGGAGTAGTAATTGTATCTCTAGTGACAGTTGGTCCTATAACAGTGCTCACAGAGTACTTGATCCAATCTCCCCTTCCCAAATGGGCTCCCAACAAGGGAAAGGGGTAAGCAACCCACCCAGTGATGTCTCCAACAGAATGAGGGGCGGCAAGGATTGGGTAAAGAAAATACTCTCCTTTTAAGTTATAACTACAACAATTTTATACAACATCAAAGAAAACAGTTCCCAATAATATACTTTTCTCTCTCTTTTTAGCTTATTATTAAAGAAGAACCAGTTCTAAGAAATATAGAACAACATTCAGGTAGGTCAATCTTAAATTTCTAAATTTATTTATTTTATTGAGTTATATTCTGATTTTTCAGGTTCTTCAAAACAGATAACATTCAGGTAATGTAATATTGAACATATCTCTTTTCTGAAGAAAGTGATTCTTTGGATTATACTTTTGTTTTACAGAGAATCTTTGATACAAGAAGACTGAATGCTACAGCTGATCCTCTACTTTGGTAAGTCTGGTTGTAAAATCTAATTTTGTCTTCCTCTTTTTGTCTTTGTCAATTTATGTCTTGGGTTTCTTTCAGTTGTTCTTTCTCTCCCTTGTGTTTCCTTTTGTTGTCTATCTTTATTGTGTGTGATAGTTTTCATTAGAGATGTGCATTCATTTAAAATGAAAGTGAAAAACATGAATAAAGCCAAAACAAATTGGGGGTACCTCCAAATGTTTTATTACCTTGGTTTTCTTTTTATCTCATTGTTAATTTTTTCTTTCTCCTTCTCTACATTCCAAGTTGCATTATGTCCCTGTTTTATTGTAACTGCAATTTTCTTCTTCTATCACATGTTAATGTTTTTAAGTATTTATCTTTTTGTCACACCCTGTTAACTGTAAACCGGCATGATGCGACTCCCATCGCGAATGCCGGTATATAAGAAATTAACATAAATAAATAAATAAATTAGGTGAACCTTATTTGTTGCATTCATTTTAAATGAAGGCATCAGGCCTATGTCTAAGCCCAATGTCCAGGCCTTACCTAGGGCACATGCCGAGGCCCAAGCAGGGGCAATGCTGGCACCTTGGCCTAGGCCTAGGCCCAAAGCTGGGGCCTCATCTAGGGCATAGGTCGAGGCCTAAAGCAAAGGCTGTAGCCTAAGCCCAAGTGCAATGCTGAGTCCTTGGCCTAGGGCCAACCCGACTCTGGGGCCTCGGTTGAAATCTCAGAAAAATGAAAACAAACTTACTTGATCCATTGGTTATATGACAAAGACTGGGTCCCGAGGCCAGGGCCTAGGCCAGGTCTGATGCCACAGCCCAATGCAGAGGCCAGGTACTGATGCCAGAGCTCAACCAGAACCCAGGCCTGCTGCTGGACCCAAGCCTGATGCCGCACATCAAAATAGCACTGTCCACTAGAGTTAATTAACTCAGCACGACCCCAGTGGATGGTGCAATTGGCATAGAAGAGCCTAAGAAAGAAGAAGCAAAAGAGAATATACAAGGCTTGGGCTAGTCGCTGAAGTCTCAAGGGATCTTCCTGAAAGGCCTGATGGAATTATTTTATTTTGTTGGTGACAAAAAAGGAAAAATCATTGCAGATCAGTTTTGACTATGTGTCTAATTCCATTGAGTTGTAGGTGTGTGTGTCTGTGTGTATGTGTATGTGTGTATTGATGAGGGTGGTTGGTTTTAAATAGCCACTTGGTTGACCTTGTGGAATATTTGATATCTTGAGAGAGATGCTCTTTGGATACTGTTAATACTTGGTGATATGTTCCCACTTGTGACCTTCATTTTAGTTCATTTTGCTGCAAGCATGATGTATGCCATTTCCTTTCCAGTTTGTATTATAGGAGTTTAAGGGCCCATAGTTCTGGAGGGTGCCATGGTGAGCGTTTTTGCATGTGGCATTGGAACTTGTTTTTAATGGCATAGTTTTCTCCAAGATCTCTTCTAAATTTGTATTCTATATCTATCTGCTCTATTGTTGAAATTACTGTCTCATTCACAGGAGGATATTCTACTAAATTATCAGCATTCTTTTCTTGTCTCTGATCTTTTTGTAGATTCTCTTCAGACCCACTTTTTAAAAATCATTTGCTAGGGGAAACTTAATTTTAGTGGGTTTTATCCATGCTAGTGGTATATCAATATTGCTAGTCTGATTTTAGGTACATCCACCCTGAGTGGTATCTAGATCTAGTATTTGGCCTTTCTTGTAAATAGGTGATTGACTTGCTTGCTCATCCTAGCATTGTCATGGCAGTGAAAGTCCATAGTGTTAGGAGCTCGACTCTTTTTTTTTTTATTAATTTATTTCTCATTTTCAATTGTTACAAACATATCAATATTTGCATAGAAATACATGTACTGGGTTTCATTATTTTAAATCAGAAAATATTCCTCAAGAAATACAATAAGCATAAATCTTTAATAAGAAAAAAAATAAAAAACCCAATTCATTAGTATTAAAAATACCTGAGGGCTAATTGCACAATAAGAAAACGAATAGGGAGTGTATATCACTTAAATTACTTTAAACAGGGCCCTTCTCATAATCCCTGCTATATTTCCATTTATACTAACTCGGGATAGGGGAAGAAGAAGATGGTAATTTCCTTGATTCTATAAACCCTTTTAATTGTTCTGGTGTAAAGAAGATAAATATATCATTTTGTCTTTTCATTACACATTTGTATGGAAATCTTAAAGTAAAGGTATAACCTAAGGCAATTGCCTCTTGGCGTAGTGCCAAAAAGGCTTTCCTTCTTAATTGTGTTGGATATGCCAAGTCTGGGAATATCTTTATTTGTTTATCCATAAAATTGACAGGATATTTTTGAAAGTAATTCTTCATAATTAAATTAATATCTTTAAGTGAGAAAAAACTTACCAAAAGGGTTCCCCATTCAATAATCTGAGCGCTAGACTCCAGAAAATTGGTGAGGTCTCCCTGAAATGGTAAGTCAGACCTATTATTTGCATTCCTATTTTTTGGCAAAAAGTAGCAATTTACTATGTTTATAGTTTCCCCAGAAACAGCACCAAGTATTTCAAATAGAAACTTTTTTAAAGTGACTAGGGGTAACTCCCCAATCACTTGAGGAAAATTTAAAAATCTTAGATTATATTTCTTGGCGCTGTTTTCTAGAGATTCTACTCTTCTAGTTATTGACTCTCTGTCTTTTACAACTGCTACTTGGAAATCAGTATTTTTCTTTTGAATATTTTCTAAATTTTTTGTCCTGTCAGCTATATCCTTAATTTGTCTTTGTATTTGCAACATTTCTTGTTGATTCCCAGTCATTAGCAGATCAACCTTCTTTTCCACCCCCTTTATATTTAAGGACATTCCCTCCATCTTTTCCCACAATGTCTCGAGAGTTACCACTGCTGGCCGGGTGGGCAAGCCTGGAATTATATCATGGGTGGATGGTTCAGCATCCCCTTCTAACGGGATTGCTGTTTCCAAGTCTCTTTCTCCACCACTTGGAATTTCCCCCATGATCATAGGGGCTCGTTCAAGGATACCTTCTACTGAAGCCCCCTCAGGACTTGTCCCTACCAGTCTTTCTGCAGGTGGTATGCCGGTGTTCGGGCTTAGGGAAGCCTCCTCTGGAGGCACATTCAGCCCTCCCTGGCTGAAAGGCACATCAGAGTCCTTGTTCAACCCTTCTTTTAAAGCAGGAGAGAGCATGAATCTACTGATTTCCTGTTGGATAGGAGACGGTAAGGGAAGTGAGGGAAACACTCTCACTTTCCCCTTGCGTTTCGGAGGCATGATCAAATAAGCCAATCCAAGTCCATCAGCAGTCCACTCAATTATGCAGCCAACCAACTTAGCGTGCAATATAGATGTTAATCAGAGAATTCGGAAATATCAATCAGGTATAATATTTTAGTAACAGTACCTTATGGAGTAACCGACACAGATGGATTATTTCGACGTCCCGACGTATCCGGGCGAAGCTGGGCAAAGCCGGATCGGCGCGCGCCCCTTGAGCGCACGCGGCTTAGCAGCGCGCCGGCTCTGCTGCGCGCCGCCTGTCGCCCCGCTTTAAAGGGGCACTTCCGGGTTCCGCCCCGGGGCCGCCCTTCGACGTCACCGGCGTCGATTTGCGTGGCTGTAGCGTCGCCGTCAGGGAGAGCTCTCTTACCCCGGTCTCTATCAGCTGTAGCAGGAAGGTTAGTCCGGTCTTTTACTCTGCGCCCTCAGATTGGAATCCAAGCCACCCCGCTTTAAAGGGGCACTTACGGGTTCCGCCCCGGGGCCGCCCTTCGACGTCACCGGCGTCGATTTGCGTGGCTGTAGCGTCGCCGTCAGGGAGAGCTCTCTTACCCCGGTCTCTATCAGCTGTAGCAGGAAGGTTAGTCCGGTCTTTTACTCTGCGCCCTCCAGGAGCTCGACTCTTTATACTGTATGTAAGTTGAAATCACTCATAATAACTTGCATAGGGAAACTAAAGGAGAGCTTTATGATGAACTCAAGAGGTTTGTGCATAGAAAGTGAGTTGTTGTGTGTGATTATTTAGAACAGGAAAAGTCCTATTGGGGTCTCATGTACTAACAGCCATTCTAATTAGATTTTTTGGAAATGGGGAAGGCTGCATTGTTTAACTGAGTTCTGGAATAAGGTCACTACTCCTCCATTATACCCCCCTGGCCTGGGTTAATATTTGATGGAGGAACTGTTGAGCAGAGTTCATATAATGGAACCCCCCCCCCCAGTTTATCTAGCCAGGTCTTGATTATTCCTAGGATATCTAGGAATTGTTTATTATCATGAATCATAGAAATTTCTTATTCACCGATCTGACATTTACTAGGCCTATATTCCCATATGGCAGTCTGGTCATGGTCATTTTATAGTTTGTGTGGAATAGCTGTGCAGGGAGATATTTGGCCTCTTTGTTTTCAGTCCTTTCTGTGAACTGCAGAAACCATGATTTCCTCTCTTCAGGCCACAGCGATCCCAGTGTATCTTTTGTCTGCTGTTTGTATGGTATATTCATTATAACAGAGAGGATATAGCTGCATAGGATACTTCAGGCGATTTACTCTCTTAAAAAAGGAACAGATCAGTAATAGTTTGTTCCTGACATTGGAGGAATAGAAGATTTTATTCATCTTGATGGTGTCATTGGGTTTGCACCATCCATTTCAACCTACACCAAGATGTGCCTGAAGGGGCATAAAGAGAGGACCACCCTTTGGTGCAGCCTTTTGCAATTGGGGTCACTCCTGGCCCAGCCCTTTAAAGATGTGAGATTAGTGATGTTATCAGGGAGACAATGAGTCACAGTCCACGATTCTGCCTTGGGTGAGTGAGGATTGGTGCAGACTTGGGGGAAAGCTCTCCAGCAAGTTGGGATGCTGGCTCCACTCTCCCCACTACTCCAGCCTCACTAGGAGATATGGCATCCATGAGGTACCCAGATGGCCCTTTAAGGAGGTGGGTCAGTTGCACTGGTGATGTCACTGGGGAGGCATTCTGCTATTTTCCCAAATCTTTCTAAATGTTACCTTTGAATAAGAAAAAATATACATGCTTATATTGAATATTTGGTAGCTGGAACACAAAAGCATTGAATTAGTACATTTGAAAATTGTAAACAATAGTGCCATTTTTCCTATACTTTTTTGTTTTAGTATCACTCCCCAAATCAGCTTCTTGACTACTTAAAACATTGTACTATTCCTAGAACCCTTATTCATACCAATCCAGTTGGTGCTGTCAACTGGCTCTATTTTTATTTACAAGACCGGTGGATCCAGTTCTGGTTTTGCTCCATTGCATACAGCAGGATATAACCAAAACTGAATTATCCTGTCCTGAAAAAATTAAGTCAGTTGCCAACCCCACCTCCCACAATAACACTCTCCTGCATATTTCCTTTCAATACTGACATTTATAGGGGTAATTTTTAGACTGACGGCATAACTGCAAAGTCTGCAAGTAATTTTATCCATAGATTTTGCACTAGGATTTCTAAGGAAATGTATTCCCTTTCAAAATTAGGCCAGGAAAATTACCCACACACATACCTGCTAATTTGTGTGGATAGCTTTTCCAAGAAAAAATAGTTGTTAATGTTTGTAAATTTAGAAGTATGCACGTAATTGCGTAATTAAGAAATCCAGTCCTATGGGATTATTTTGAAGAGAATGACCATCCTCTTTCCCATGTCTCTTCCCCCTACCCCAAAGAAAGACACACACACACACTTATACACATGCACACATTGTTGTTCCTATGAGAAAGAGCCAAATAAGGTAACACCAGGCTCCATTTCACTGATTCTCACACCGGCATGCCTGGGCCACTGTAGTTCTCAGAAAATCTACAATGAATATGCATGAGGTATACTTGCATGCATCAGAGATACAATGTATGCTTTGTGGTTATCCAGAAAATCAAACTGGTTCAGGTGCGCCTGGAGGATCGGTTTAGAATCTGCTTACCTCAAATGATTTTGAATGCATAAAATAAATGTTTTTGAAGTTCAAAAGGAATGCATTGTAGTTTAGCTTCAAATGCATTTAATTAATTACAGATCCATTTGAGCACAATTTAAATGATGGCTAAGCTGATATCTTAAAAATTCAGGAATGGAAAATCAAACCATTGATTAAAGCAGCTAACAATCAGAATGATCAAATTCTGTCATAGAATGTTCAGTATTTAATCAGTAGACATACTATAAAGCCTTTTTTCAGTTTAGGGATTTTCTTTTTCTTTTCACTTTTTTGCTATATATGAGGTATCTGAGGGACAATTGGATCCCCTCAAATTTAAAGTTCTGTTTGAGGCTACAGAATTTTTGCGCCTGAAACTAATAACTTCCCAGTGCTATATGATATGTTTTGGATGTTTAACAGATTGAAAGAAATTAGCAGTTAAAGGAAGTGATAAATAGATCAGTTTACTGAACATTATTCTCTTTTCTTGTCTTTTGTATTTTAGGGAGCACAAATTCCATGATCTACCTGTCTTCTATGTAAAGAACTTATACATTTCATTTACATAATGATGCAGTTAACAACTCCTTTAGCAATAATTATATTGAAATACATGAATGTATTAAAGGTGGGTGGTAAGGTGAGTTAACAAACCCGAGCTAAAGTGGGTGAAATTTAAATGAGGACTGAAAACAGACAGATGACATCCATTTTCAGAAAAAAGATGCTAGAGAGGTTAGTAAATATATACTAGTTACTCTGATTTTGGTAGTAGGTAAATTATTGGAAACACTAGGGGTGTGCATTCATTTTCAATGTATTGGCAATCCGCAACGTATATGTCCCTATTTGTTGTATTCGTGGGGTCACGAAACGTATGGCGAACCCCTACGAATACAATGTATCTAACAAATAAACCCCCCACCCTCCTGGCCCCCCCAAAACTTACCAAAAGTCCCTGGTGGTCCAGCGGGGGTCCTGGCACGATCTCCTGCACTCAGGCTGCCGGCATTCAAAATGGCATCAATAGCCTTTGCCCTTACTATGTCACAGGGGCTACCGGTGCCATTGGTCGGCCCCTGTCATATGATGGGAGCACAAGATGGTGCCGGCCGTCCATTGCTCCTACCATGTGACAGGAGCCGACCAATGGCACTGGTAGCCCCTGTGACATAATGAGGGCAAAGGCTATCAGCTCCATTTTGAATACTGGCAGCTGACTGCCTGTGTGCAGGAGATCGCGCCGGGATCCCGGCTGGACCACCAGGGACTTTTGGTAAGTCTTGGAGGGGTCAGGAGGGTAGGGGGGGTTGTAATTAATTAAATTTAAAGGGTTGGGATGGGGTTTTTTTTTGGGAAACAAATACATACGTAACTAATGAACGGATCGGGGTCCCCCAAGAATGGATGCAACGGATTTGGCTCCCCACAAATACGAATACCGAATGCAACAAATCCGTCCCTGCTGCACATCCCTAGGAAATACAACTAAAAGAAATAATAGTGTAGTATCCTGAGTCCTATAGGCTGCAGGATCCAAGACAGCACAATTTTAACAAAGGGAGATGGGGTAGATTTTAAAAGGAGCACGCAGGCACATATACGCCCAATTTTATAACATGCGTGCGCCGATTGCCGGCACACGATCTCTGACACAGCAGCAAATGGCTGCTGTGCCAGGAGCCACTGACCCCATCCTGGACTGCCCATGCCTGCCCCTTTTTTCAAGTCCCGGGACTTACACGTGTCCCGGGGCTTTTACGCATGCCACCAGGCCTTTTGAAAATAGGCCCGGCACGCATAGATCTATGAAAATCTGACCGAGCGCGTACTTTTGTTCGCGCAGCAGGCGCGAACAAAAGTACGCTGGATTTTATAAGATACGCGGGTAGCCGCACGTATCTTATAAAATCCGGGGTCGGCGCGCGCAAGGGGGTGCACATTTGTGCAACCTGCGCGCGCCAAGCCCAGCGTGCGCTGCTTGTTCCCTCCGAGGCCGCTCCAATTTCGGAGCGGCCTCGGAGGGAACTTTCCTTCGCCCTCCCCCCACCTTCCCCTCCCTAACCCACCCCCCCCCGGCCCTATCTAAACCCTTCCCCCCTTACCTTTGTCGGCAAAGTTACGCCTGCTGAAAGCAGGCGTAATTTTGCGCACGTCGGCCGGCTGCCCCGCTCCGTTGTTTGGTCCCGAGGGCTGTACCGGAGGCCGCGGTCACGCCCCCGGGCCGAAACCACGCCCATGTTGCCGCCCCCGAAACGCCGCGCCCCGCCCCCTAAACGCCGCGTCATCCCGACACGCCCCCAACATGCCCCCGACAGGAAGCCCCAATACTTACGCGCGTCCCGGGCTCTGCGCGTGCCGGCGGCCTATGCAAAATAGGCGCGCCGGCGCAGGGGTTTTAAAATCCGCCCCATAATGCGCAACAAATCTGATCAATATTTTTGAATGAGCGATTAGAGAATTAGATCATGGATATACAGTGGGTTAGGTATGCATGGATTTCAGTAAAGCATCTGGAACTGTTCCACACAGGAAACTTAAAATTAAACTGAGCATCCTTAGAGTATGTTTCAAGATGGTGGACTAGACCAGAAACTGTTTGAGTGAGAAACAACTTAGAGTAGTATTTTTAAAGTAATTCACGACAAAGAAAGAAAGTTGATCAGTTAAGGGGATCTATCCTGGGTTGGTTTCCAGCAGTTTCCTCCTCTTCCAGTTCAGTCAGAGCCAGAGCTGAAATCTGGCATAAGCATTTATTGACAACTACCTGGGGATCTTTCCCTATTATTTATCCAATTCTAAATGTCTTTAGTCATTGAAGCTACAGTCCTTGGCCATACCCATGCACAAGGGCTCTTTCTGGAACCCTGCAATCATGAGCCTTAAATCAGGCCACTAGGAGCTGTGACTGCATTATAACAATCAATCCCTTCCCTCAGGTAATGTGAACACTGACTCTACAGCATTCCAAGCCCACCTCATGAGCAGAAAACCTAGCTCAGCCATTGGGACAGCTTCCTAGGGCTGGTTCCACACAACATTTTTATAAGTGATATTGCTAAAGGTTGATTGGAATCTGTTTCCTCTTTGCAGATGACACTAAGATGTGCAACAGAATAGATCAAATGGAGAGTGATCTAAAAAAGCTAGATGAATAGTCAAATGCTTGGCTGCTCAATGCAAAAATGTGAAGAAATTCAAGTGAGTATATAAATAGAATACCCAGGGTAAAATATTTACAAAATAAAATGGATTACCTGGGTCCAGAGGTGGTCGAGTTATCAGGGAAGAACATGGAGGAAGCAGGTTAGTTTCCAAAGCAGTAGTGAGGCCTGAGAAGCATGTGTCTGCGATATGGGCAGGATATGGGCCCACTGTGGTGTGCTGGTTTGTGGTAGGGCTTAGACCTGAAATAGGCCTGGTCTGGAGAGATCTCAAGCTGAATGCCTGCAGGAGACAGTGAAAGTCATGGCATGGAGGTAAGACCCGGGATGATGCAGAGCCTATTGGAGCCCATGATCAGAAATCATGGTGGCATAATGAGGAGGACTGTGGACTGTGGAAGCAAGGGGGGGTCTCCCTGTGGTGCAATATAGTCAGAGAGAGCAGTCCAGGCAAGTGGAGAAGTCATGAATAGAGGGAGACAGAAACTCCTTCAAAGCTGGATGGGTTGTGCTGGCAGCTTTCAGCCACAAAGAAGAAATGCAGGAGTAGAGAGCTGTGATGGAGCAGGAAACAGCTGACAAAAGGTGCACTGAGTAAACAGCTGAGCATAAAGCTACTATCACTCCCAGCTGACTGTCCCACTGATATCCCAGGCCTGGAATTTAGAGGAGAAAGTTTGGCACTGTGCCTGTGGTGTGGAAAAAGAGAGACAGGAACAGTGCTGCAACAGACTGCTGCCGCTGCTGGCTTCCCTTGCCCTGCCAATATCAAGGGCCACAGCAGTGAGTTAGGAGAGGCTCTGTGTCACTGCAGGAATTTGCGATGGGTATAATTGAGCTTCATGGGCCTTGGGAAAGTCCCCTGTGTGAATTAAATCAGGCTATGATCCTGCTGATATCAGTGAATTGTGTGACTGAGCTGAGGACAGACATAAATTTAAAAATAAGCCAAAATAAGTAAATAAGTAAATAAATAATGGATACTGAGCAGGTGTGCAGACCCAGGAGATGTCAGGGATACTGACTCCTGGCTCTAAAAGTGTACTTTTAAAAGTTAAAATTGTTCAGATGAAGCCTTACTGATAGTAGGGCCAAAAACCTCTTAAAACACAGGGAATTTAAGGGTAGGTCATCAGAGGGGATCTTGACAACCCTGGTCCAGATGCTTAAATATTTGGGGCAACAGTTTTTAAAGAATGGATGACAATGACAGTGAATAGACTGTGGATTTTTTTTTAAAGTTTACGGTGACGTCTAAAAATGGGCAGGCTCTAGAGGTATTTTTATTTCCCATAGATAGCAGGGCTGAATTAGCCATGCTGTTATGGGATCTGTCAATCAGGCCCGGGAGGCGGAGCTTGTCAAAGCAGAGAACAGAGCTTTGCTCTCTGCGGCTGCGCGTGTGTTCCCGCGCAGGAAAGTAACTGAATCTCTTCAGTCTGTTTTTTCCGCGAGCGGGACCGCACGCGGAGCTGATTTTTCTCCTCAGTTTAAAAACAGAATTAAAATGTCAAAACTGGGGTTCAAACCCTGTCACTGTGGAAAAAGAATGTCGATCACGGACGGACACGACCGATGTTATCAATGTCTCGGACCACATCACAATAGAGAGAATTGTGAGTTTTGCTCTAAGATGTCACCTAGAGCATTAAAACAAAGGGCCTATAGGCTTCAGGAACTTTTTGCCTCACGAGATCCGTCGGAGGCTCATTCATCGCCTGGCCCACTAACTTCATCGGCTCCATCGAAAAAGAAAACTTTGCCGTCTGATCCTAAGTCCTCCACTCTAGGAGGTAAGGGAAAAGCAAAAAATCAAAGGCCAGTGGGTTCTCAGAAATCCCCAGTGCCTATAGAGCCGCAACATACCTCATCGGAGGAGGAACCCTCCGCGCCAAAGACTTCTGCGCCTATGGCGCCGTCTGCGCACACTAACATATCAGCGCCGAGGACGGAGTCTGCGTGCAACCTACAGCTTCCGGCGTGCATGGCGCAGAAGAAACCACCGCGCGGATCAGTTACGCACACGGCGCCGGAGAAACCTGCGCGTATGGCGCCGACTACTAAGAAACTTATGCGCACGGTGCCGAACACATCGGCGCCGATAACCCATGTGCGCGCCGCATCAAAAATATATGCGCATAAATTTACTTCCGCACACAGATATACAAGTGCGCATAAGTCGACCGTCGCGCATACGCACATACCCGCGCAAAACTCTACATCTGCGCGTAATCATATATCCGCGCATAAATCTAACTCAGCGCATAGATCAAAATCTGCGCGTGAAAACCATGATTATTCAATCAGAAAATTAACAACGAGCTTGAAGCGGAAACAATACCCTTCACACAGCTCTGCTCCAGACACTGAAACTACGGATACTGATACATCATCTGATGACTATCACAAGTATTCAAGGCACTCCCACCGTACTAAATTACCAAAGAGGAGTGCTACATGGGAGATAAGTCCTTCGACTTTAAAGAATGGATGACAATGACAGTGAATAGACTGTGGATTTTTTTTTAAAGTTTACGGTGATGTCTAAAAATGGGCAGGCTCTAGAGGTATTTTTATTGTCTGGGAAACACCTTTTGGAAATTGACATTTCTGAGCCACCGTAGCTTCCTTTTCACCCTGTTGTAATGGTTTAGTCCAGCCCCTCCCTGAAGAAAACTAGGACCGCCATAGCAACATGGGAAAATTCCAAGGCCATAGCCAAGGTTAAAGAGTAACTGTTTCCCTAGAAGCCAGGAATAAGGCTAGGGTAATAATAAAATTTAGGGTCAAAGCACTGAAATTTAGAGAAACAGAGTCAGTCTCAAGAACTTTTAAAGTTACCAACATTTCTCTAACATTGATGACAGTAACACCAAACAATGAAAGCACACATAGAAGATCATTTAATAGGAATAACATCTAAATGACATCAGCAAGAGCAGTAATTGTAGACTCTAAGAAGAGAGATGACAGTGTAGAATCCAACTGGGTCATTTATCAAGCTGTTTTATGGCTCTAACATGCACTATATTGCTTACATTGGGTGGTCCCGGTAAGTGAGGTGGGGGTTTTTGCCTTAGGGGGTGGGGGTGGAGAGTGGGACTATTGAGCCTTTGGGGGCTGAGGGGCAGGGGTGGGGAGTTCTTGCCTTTGGGAAGATGGCAGGGGTGGAGTTAGGGTTATTGACACTTCAGGGGGGAGGGTGGGGAGCTTAGAATTGGGGGACTACTGCCGCCGTGTGCATTATGGGAACTTATTTTCCGTTTTTGGGGGAGTTGGGCCCCCTCAATCAGCTACCCTGGGTTGAAACAGGGATCATCACTGACCCCTGCTCAACCTCCCGTTTGGCCATGGTTTGTTTGGCGGAGCAGCATTGCAATAAAGGACCCCTCTCCATGTTCTTTTGTGCCACGGTTTTTGGGCGCAACACAAAAGAAAATGCCATAGAGCCATGATGCTTTTTTGGGGGAGGGGCCCCACTATTGTGGCACCCCCCCCCCCCCCCCCCCGCAGTAGTGGGAAACCTCCTGCGAGAAAACATCACAGCTTGATGAACCAAGGTGCAAGTTAGTTTCCTGAGAATTGTAGTTAGAGAAGGGGCTCCTTGCTGACACTCCTTTCTGAGACTAAAATAAAGTGCAGAAAAACACTTAAGAATGACAAGGACAGTGGTTAGGCCTAGAGTGAGTGTTTGTGAGGGGGATGATTGAATGGTTTTGATGTAGGTAGCCTGTCAAGGTAAGGTAAAGGTAAAGGAGAGCTAGAATTAATTTTCAGTTTGGCTGAGTGGCGCAAACTTTGTGACTGTATTTGATAGGCTACACTGTAACTGTTAGAGATTGTGAAAGTAAGAGTGCTATCCTTTGTTTAGGGAAAAGAAAGCAACAATATGAAAACACCTTTCTGACAAAGGGATGGTAAATTTCAAATGGGCATATATACGTGTGCGTCGTAGAGCACCCAAAGACATCAATTTTATAACATGCTCACACTTATGTGCACTTGTTATAAAATAGTCTAGACGCACATATATGTGTGGATCTAATTTTAAACTTCTGAATACCCAACAGCATGAGTCAGGTTTGACCCATGAAAATGAAGGAATTTTATAACAGATATGCATCCATGCCATGATCAGTTTCACCAGTTCATCCACCAGTTCACCCAGTCTAGAGCTAGGTCCTCCAGATCTTCCTGGTTCTTTGGCATGCACTCTATCCAGTTACCCCAGATGCCTGGAAATACTTGTATTAAGATTTAAACCTCCAACATAGCAAAAGTAAAGTTAAGCATACATCTCTTGGCCCCACTCAGGAATACCCATATTCTACCCCTTTTTTGTCCAATTAGAGATATTCGTGCATCAAGACTTGCATGCATGTGGGTAGCTTTTAAAATTTGGTCTGTGCGTGCATGTCCTATATTCATGCACATCTCCAAATTTAGATGCACACCCTGCTTTTAAAATTTACCTTTAAGTGTTAAGGAATGAACTACTCATAAAAGAAACTTACTTTTTAAAGGGTCTTTGTTCATAAAAAAGGGCAAAATTGTGTTGCCAATGTCATCAAAGGAAGAAACTTCTGGCAGGAGAAAGAGGAAACTTCCAACACTGTATGAGAAAAGATGCAAGACTCTATCTAAGTAGTAAGAGGAAAAATAAGCTAAAGGAAGTGAATCACAGTGACAAAGGCACAATAACACTTACCACTACAGGAAGTTGCCATTTTATACACAAACATGTACATTTTAAAAAGAGCACACATAAACACAGTTGATTTTATATTGTGTATGCAAATACATGCATATTCTACTGTGTGTAGGAGCCTTTGAGAGAAAGAGAGAGAGCACTCTTGTAAAAGGCCAGTCTGTCACTCATTATATATCCCACTGTAAGAGGAGCACTTTCAACTTAGGGTGGGGTGGGGGGGTTTCAGGGTGGGGGGGCAGTGTTACAAAGGTCTACAGACCCTTGTACCCTGGGCAGGCCAATGTAACACCACCCCTCCAAAAAAATTCACCCTGAGTTACAGTGGTATATAGTGTCAGATTGGATCTTTTAAAGATCTCTCTCTCTCTCTCTCTCTCAGTGTGTTCAAGATCCCTCTAGTCCAAAATCGCATCAGGACCAGTAACATGGCACACATTGCTATGGACAGCTTTGCAAAATTCGGGGGTTACAAGTATATGTCTTGGCCCGACCCCTTTTCTGTCTCATTATTCTTGACGCACGTACTTCCCGCTTCTTAAAATTTGATTTGCTCACGTGTGGCCCACATAATTGTGTATGGAGCTATTTTTGCATGAGCAACACTTTTAAAATCTACCTGAAACTCTTCTAATAAGGAAGAAGTTGTAACTTTTGCCTCTAATGTCACTCTGAGCAAAGCAGTATGAGAAAACAGGAGTAGTACAGTTCCATCTGTCCTCATCCTAAGTGAGGGAAATATAATTATCTTTTGTTTTTGTATTAGCTAGTTTCATAGATTTACTCAGCCTTTGGGGGATACCTACATTTGATAACTCTTACACTAGCTGGTGGAAGATTATCAGAGTGAGGGAGATAGTTTCTCTTTTTGGTTTTTATAGAATAGGCTAGCAGGGAGAAGAATGCTTTTTGAGTCAAGGGTTCCTGCCAACACTAGCTAGCTACTGCCCCCAGAAATGCCAGCAAACCCAAGATATTCAAGAGATAAGTATGTGCACATACCATCATTCATGTGAAAAAATGAATCAAACTAACAAACAAAAAAATCAAAGAAAAAAAATGAAAATGGGGCTTCCTGACCCAAGCACCCATCCCTCCCATACTCTAGGAAAAAATGCCAGGGCCAACATTCCTCTTGGCTCCCACTTATCCAGTAGGCTGAGGCCGAGGTCATGGTGACCTACCGCAGCTTTAACCTATGCAAACTTGAGGTTAATTGAACTTACGTACATCAAAATTGTGCCCTCCACTGGGGAGGGTGTGCCAGCATTCATTAACTCTGGTGAATCACCAGCAGATGACGTGATTACAATGAAGGAAGAAAAAATATAATGGTGAAGATGAACTCCAAGGCCTGGGATCCTGGCCTGGGCCTTACCAAAGGCCAAGGACCCTGGGTCTGGACCCATTCTCCTGGTGGGCCCCAGCATTGGGCCAGGGCCTGAGCCAAGGCCCTGTTGTTGGGACCCAACCTCTGGGCTAGGCAGCGACATTGGACATGAGCCTGGGCCAAGCCCCAATGTCGGGTCTGGGTCCAGGCTGAGGTCCAGACATTAGGACCTGGACTCCGGATCAGGTTCTGGCTTCATGCCTTGCCTTAGGTAAATGCCCAAGCATTGGAAACCAGCCTCTAGGCCAGGTCCCATTGTCAGGCCTGGGTTTTGGTCAAGGCAAAGGTGTCAGGACCTATTCTTCAAACTGGCCCTGGCCTAGGCTGAGGCCAAGGCATCAGGATCTAACCTCCGGGTCATGTCCATGCATCAAACCTGCATCCAAGCTGAGGCTCAGGTATCAGGACCCAGTCTCTGGACTGGGCCATGGTGTTGGGCCTGGGTCCTGGCTGAAGCTCAGTTGTCATCACCAGGCCAGGCTGTGGCATCAGATTCAGTAAATGGAGGTATGAGTGGGGATCAGAAAATTTCCTGGACCCTGACTTTTACTTAGGTCTCAGTCGAGGCCCCCTCATTGAGCCAGGATCTAGAGCAAGACTCTAGTGTTACATCTGGATATAGGCTGTAGCCCCTTTTGTGGACCACAGCCTATGCCTAGGCAAGGCCCAGGCCAAGGCCAAGGTGCCAGAGTCGCACTCAGGTATGGACCAGGGCCCTTGCTTTGGGTCGTGGCCTATTCCCTATGCGAGGCCCTGAGTTTAGGCCTAGGCTTAGGCCCTTCAGCAACTTTTTTTTTCTAGGTTTTCAAAACTAAATGAGATTCTGATGAAAATTCATCATGATTTAACTCTTTTCATTTTTGAAGAGAACCCTAAAAGAAATAGGACATTTTGTCTCATTTCCTATTTTGTTTCTCCCAAATGCCCATCCCTATCCCTTACTATAAAAGATCAATCTTGATCAGAACAAGCTGGAAAACTACTGACCAGTATCAAACACCCTACACCCATCCCTGTCAATCCAGGTTCAGATCTGCCCATGGAACAGAGATGGCGCTTGTTTCTTTGCTAGTTGACCTCCACAGAAAACATGAGAGGAGTTACACATTGTATGATTTCTCACCAGCATTTGACACTGTTGATCACACTATGATGTTCTCACAGTTGGCAGAGGTAAGCACTAGTGGTATCATATTAGCCTGGTTCAGGTCCTCTCTTTCAGACAGTCAGTCTGTACAGTTCACTGGCTGCTTATTCCTAGGGATGTGCAAAGCCCGAACCTTTCGATTCGGGCTTCGTTTTCGGCCCATCATGGGAAATATTGTATTTCCCGCAGTTCGAGCCTTTGTAATTCAGGGGGACCCGAATTTCGGGTTAGTGCTCACTAACGGGAGTAAGCACGCACTAACCCAAAACTGAATTTTTCCCGAAATTTCGGGAAAAATTTGTTCAGATTTCAGGGTCCCCGAACCAGCATTTCATTGAAATTGCCTAATTCATCCGGAACGATAGCACATCCCTACCTATTCCCACCTTATGCCCTGAAGTTTCTATTCTCTCATCCATTCTATTCAAAATCTACTTCAAGCCACTAGTTCAGTTGATCAGGTCCAAGATCTAAAATTCTGCATCTACATGATGATGTACAGCTTCTCATTTCCATAGAGCCAGACCTAGCAACAGCTATGAAAAACTGTCTGCATATCTCATAACTATAGAAGAATAAGGAAAAAGTAAAAATCTCTGCCTGGGCCCAAGTGAAAAAAAGAGTTTCTATAGGTTCAGAATGCTAGTAGCCAAGTTCCCAACATCCAAATCCCTTTCAGGAATGATGAACTTCCCCTTAAACCACAAGTCTGGAGTCTACTGGACTCAGCACTAACATGTTACCCTAAATTTAGTCAACCTTTAAAATCTGCTCCTCCCATTTGCAAGCACTATGTAATTTGTATTCATACTGTACATTTGTTAGGAGAGTCTGATTACAGAAGCACAATGACCTGACAACAAATGCTTTTCACCTGCTTCACTAAGAATGCTACAGTTCTATTGTTGAAGGGTTAGAAGTAGCATGACCACATCACTCTGTTTTGAAAAAAACTCCACTGGCTATCAGCACATTACAGGGCCAAATTTAAAAACCTCTCTATCCTTAAAAGCCAGGAGAGAAAATAGACCAGATTATCTGAAGAAGAGGCTACTTCTTTGTACACCTTTAAATTCATCTAGTTACACCTTCACCAATGAAAATAAAGCAATCTGATTCCTGCCAGTGGGCTTTCTTCAGGACTGCCAACCTATCACTCACCAAAGAGTTATGCCTAATCCAGGACTACCTTCATTTCAGCAAGCAGGTGAAAACCTGGCTTTTCTGCTAAGTCCTTAATGGATGATGCAACTGATTGCAAGTTCCACACATCCTGCTTGAGACCTGTCACATACAACCTGCCCTACCTGGCAGTCTACATGTGGATATATTTTATCCTACTATTTCTTACAATCTCTATTGGCTATTTGTACGATTTATAATGTCTATATTAGGAATGTGCTTTTTTTTTAATGACATAGGTGCCAATGATATTGCCTATTTCTTTTTATATAACTACTAAACCAAAATGATAAAAAAAATTCACAAATGTTTTTTTTTATTTATCATTTAGGGTGCATTGTTTTGATTTAATGCACACTATTACAACTCACATAGAAGGACAAGGGGGCATTCCATGAAGTTAGCAAGTAGCACATTTAAGACTAATCGGAGAAAATTATTTTTCACTCAACGCACAATAAAGCTCTGGAATTTGTTGACAAAGGATGTGGTTAGTGCAGTTAGTGTAGATGGGTTCAAAAAAGGTTTGGATAAGTTCTTGGAGGAGAAATCCATTAACGGCTATTAATCAAATTTACTTAGGGAATAGCCCCTGCTATTAATTGCATCAGTGGCATGGGATCTTCTTAGTGCTTTGGTAATTGCCAGGTTCATGTGGCCTGGTTTGGCCTCTGTTAGAAACAGGATGCTGGGCTTGATGGACCCTTGGTCTGACCCAGCATGGCAATTTCTTATGTTCTTATATTCACTAACTCAAATAATGTGCACTAACTCAAAATAGTGAGCACTAAATGAATTTTTTTTTTACAAACTAATATAACCAAATAAAAATCAAATAAGGGGAGAAAAATGAAACAAAACAAAATGAACTAAAATGTTATCGATGCATACCCCTAGTCTATATATGTGTGTTACTTATTATCTTGTCTGCACTGATTGAATGTCTTTATGTGTACTCGTTATTTTTGTATTATTTACTAGGGATGTGCAGAGGGCACGGATTTGTCCGATTCAGTATTCGTATTCATCGGCGGCCAAATATGTTCATTTGTTCAATGGCACCCCCAATATGTTGATACGTGTATTCGTTTTCTGGTTCCCATTAAAGTCAATGGGGGAAGTATTTGCAGCCTATTTTTGGCTGCAGAATTGGGGTTTTATTATCAATTTTGATGAAACTTCTGGGGAGCAATCATCAGAAAAACAAAACAGCTCTAAGGTACTTAGACTGTGGCAAAGTTGCACCAAAGTGGCTTGAATAGCCTAAGCTATTTTAAAGGGGCAAAGGGGTACCAGGAGTGGCAAGAAGAGTGCTTTAATAGAGGTGCAAACAGCAGCGAGAGTGCCAAAAACACACCACAGCTTCAAAAGAGAGCACCGATACCAGATGCATGAACCCTCGAAGGCAGCACGACAGGCAAAGCGGCACGACAAGTGGCATCAACATCCTACAGCACAATGAAGGGGGAACATAGCAAGCAGAAAGACTAGCACCAACACACTGAGGAACCATGATATTGGCAAGAACACCACAAGGAGTTGAGTGAGTCATCTGGTGTATGGCAACAAGACAGGCAGAGGGGTAGATACAGGCTGGCCTCACCCGGGGAGAGTTCCCTTTCCTTTGCTCAGGAAAGGGCTCCCTAGAATGGGTTGGCCCCTAGAGTGGAGCACAAGCCTTCAAAGCGTGGCGACCTGGAGCAGGGTGCCATGTGAAGAGCAGTTCAACATGGGTCAACAGGTACTAAGAGATAGGCTGCAACACCAGAGAGAGTTCCCTTTCTTTGAGCAGGAAAGGGCTTCCTTGGAATGGGTTGGCCCCTAGAGTGGAGCACGAGCCTTCAAAGCATGGCGACCTGGAGCAGGGTCTCACTGTGAGCATGGTCTCACTGTGTTTGCCACAGTCTAAGTACCTTGGAGATCTTTTCTCGTTCTGAACATGGGTCAACAGGTGCTAAGAAATAGGCTGCAACACCGGGGAGAGTTCCCTTTCCTTTGAGCAGGAAAGGACTGCCTGGAATGGGTTGGCCCCTAGAGTGTATAATGGTACAAATTGTTAGGATTTAAGCATTTGCAAATAGATTATGACTTCATAAGCAAGATGGAGGAAGTTTTCTTCTTTGCCCTGAAACTATAGAAAACTGTTTTATTTAAGGATCCATGCTGTGAAGGATTACTAGTTTTAATTGCCAGAGACTGAGGTTTCCCTTTGCAACAAGGGTTCAGCCATTAGGATTAGACATAAGTCCTGGACGAACAGGCACAGCATTCGAGGACAGAGGTCAAACACGTAGGGAAATAAGGCCTGGATGAACAGGCACAGAAGACGAGGACAGAGGTCAATCCCACCGAGGGACATGAGGCCTGGACGAACAGGCAAAGCAATCGAGGTCAAACCCTTGTAGGGACATAAGGCCTGGACGTACAGGCACAGCAATCGAGGTCAAACCCTTGTAGGGACATAAGGCCTGGACAAACAGGCACAGCAGTCGAGGACAGAGGTCAAGCCCAAGTAGGAACATAAGGCCTGGAAGAACAGGTACAGCAGTCAAGGACAGAGGTCAAGCCCACATAGGGACATAAGGCCTGGATGAACAGGCAAAGCAATTGAGGTCAAACCCTTGTATGGACATAAGGCCTGGATGGACAGGCACTGCATTCGAGGACACAGGTCAAACACTCTTAGGGACATAAGACCTGGATGGACAGGCACAGCAATCGAGGTCAAACCCTTGTAGGGACATAAGGACTGGACGGACAGGCACAGCAGTCGAGGACAGAGGTCAATCCCACAGGGATATAAGGCCTGGACGAACAGGCACAGTAGTCGAGGACAGAGGTCAAGCCCATATAGGGACATAAGACCTGGTCGAACAGGCACAGCAATCGAGGTCAAACCCTTGTGTGGACATAAGGCCTGGACGGACAGGCACAGCAATCAAGGTCAAACCCTTGTAGGGACATAAGACCTGGAAGAACAGGCACAGCAATCAAGGACAGAGGTCAAGCCTGCATAGGGAAATAAGGCCTGGATGAACAGGCACAGCAATTAAGGTCAAACCCTTGAAGGGACATAAGGCTTGGATGAAGAGGCACAGCAATCGAGGATAGAGGTCAAGCCCAATTAGGGATATAAGACCTGGACGATCAGGCACAGCAGTCGAGGACAGAGGTCCAGCCCATAGAGGGATATAAGGCCTGGATGAACAGGCACAGCAGTCGAGGACAGAGGTCAAGCCCATGTAGGGACATAAGGCCTGGATGAACAGGCACAGCAGTCGATGACAGTGTAATGAATTTGTTAGGATTTGCTACGGAGTTAGCAATCCTGTTGTGATTGACTCCAAAGAAGGAAGAGTTAGCAATCTTGTTGTGAATCTCCGTGCGGAGTTTGCAATTTTGTTGAGAATCTGTGTCACAGGTTCCTGAAAGGGGAGGAGTTAGCAATCTATAATGAATCTGTTATGATTGACTCGAAAGAAGGAGGAGTTAGTAGTCATTGATATAGTTGTGGGTGGATCCCTGGGCCGGTGGTAGATGACCACGCCCTCGGGAGGATATCCCAAGAGGGACCATCGGCTAGGCTTTAGTATGGAGACAGACACACATTAGTTCTTTTATGAAACAGGTGAAGAAGCCACCAGAGGTGGCGTTAGTGAGCTGATATGCCCGGCAGGGCTGCAGTCCCTCAGGTACTGGAACAGCGATCCAGGATGGCTGAGCTGTTGAGAAACTGTAGAACGTGAGTAGGCAGAGTAGACAGGGTTCATGAACAGAACTAGATGACAAAACTCACATAAAGTCTCAAGGAAGCTCAGGATCTGGAACGGTATAGGCCCACGCGGAGCGAGTACCTGGTTCCAGGGTAAGTTCTAAAAGAGTGATGGCAACTCACAGTTGTTTGTAGTAGCAATATCTTCCAGGCAGTAGAGAATCTTCAGAGTCTCCAGGAACATGGGCCCTCGAGGAGCGAGTACCGGTTCCTATCTGTAATCTGAAAGGTAAAGAGAGAGCGAGGCCCTGAGGAGCGGGTATCTCTGGTAAGTCGGAGGAGGCAGAGTAGCTTGGAGGAATTGTATCCGTATTCATCCTTCTGACCTTGCTAACGAATCTGATAGTAAAAATAGAGACCTTTAAATATTGGAAGCGGATGACATCATCTCAGGTCATCTCAGGTCATCAGGCAAACATGGCAGATCTGCAGTGTCGAGCCGGTCAGGGGACACCGGAGGGAGACGGCATGGAGACGCCGCGACAGCCAGCTGTCCATCAGACCCGGAGGGAGTCGCCACAGAGCTAAAGAGGGTGGAGTGAGGGCGTTGAGCAGCGACGGATGCAACAGACATAGGTCAAGCCCACATAGGGACATAAGGCCTCGATGAACAGGCAAAGCAATCGAGGTCAAACCCTTGTAGGGACTTAAGGCCTGGACAGACAGGCACAGCAATCGAGGTCAAACCCTTGAAGGGACATAAAGTCTGGACGGAGAGGCATAGCAGTTGAGGACAGAGGTCAATCCCACATAGGGACATAAGGCCTGGACGAACAGGCAAAGCAATCAAGGTCAAACCTTTGTAGAGACATAAGGCCTGGCCATCAGGCACAGCATTCGAGGACACAGGTCAAACACTCGTAGGGACATAAGGCCTGGATGAACAAGCACAGCAGTCGAGGTCAAGCCCACGTAGGGACATAAGGCCTGGATGAACAAGCACAGCAGTCGAGGACAGAGGTCAAGCCCATGTAGGGACATAAGGCCTGGATGGATAGGCACAGCATTTGAGGACACAGGTCAAACACTCTTAGGGACATAAGGCCTGGACAGTCAGGCACAGCAATTGAGGTCAAACCCTTGTAGGGACGTAAGGCCTGGACGGACAGGCATAGCCTATGAGGACAGAGGTCAATCCCACCTAGGGACATAAGGCCTGGACGAACAGGCACAGCAGCCGAGGACAGAGGTCAAGCCCACCTAGGGACCTAAGACCTGGACGAACAGGCACAGAAATTGAGGGCAAACCCTTGTAGGGACATAAGGCCTGGATAGTGGATGGACAGGCACAGCGTTAGAGGTCAGGCCATTGTAGGGACGTACGGCCTGGACAGTGGATGGACAGGCACAGCGTTTCAGATCAGGTACATGTGCTGCAGTGCTTATATTATCTGGAGCATAGGAGGCATTTGGAGCTGCTGCAAGGCTTTCAATTGCTTCATCTTGCCATTCACAGGGAAAATTTGGAAACCCAAGCAAGGGCAGGTTTACTTTCAAAAACACTAGCATTTCCATCAACTCTGGTGCCAGCCTTGAGCGGTGAGGGTTCATGATATCCCCTGTCATTGAAAAGACATGTTCACTGGGCACACTGGTTGGTGGACATGACAGATATCACTGAGCCACTTTGACTAGGTATGGCCAGACATTGGACTTTTGTGCCCAATATGCCAGCATATTGCCTGCATGCTCTCTGTCGGCTCTGAGAGATACTGTGTCACTGACAGCTGTGCTGGTATCTCCTTTGCTTGGGTGGGCTAAGAGTCACTCATGCCAGCTGCTTTCTCTCTAGCCCGTAGCACAACAGATGAATCTTTATGGGCAACATGCCTTTAGCATTCTGAAGTGGAGGAGGAGAAGGTACCAGCTGTCACTGACAGAATGCTACTCCAGCTTGGGCCATCACAACTCTCTGAAGTGCCCGCTGTTTTCACCTCTGCTTCACGCCTAATCTGCCTCTGCGTATGGCGCTCCTATTCACGGACTTTTGATAATAGCAGGTCCTTCACCAATAAGAGACAATCGTACTGTAGGGCGTGTTTCCCTTTCACACAGGGATCACAGACTGTGGTGATCATGTATGTTTTCAGTTCTGTAAAGGCCTTAATCTCTCTTCCACCTGTTGCTGCAAAATGTCCAGACAATGCAGTACTCAACTGTCATTCCCTCTTCCTGTTTAAAGGCCTCCAAATTTTCATCCAGGAAATTAACTATAGGGATGATGTCAGCCAAGGTGGCACTTCTGGAACTCAGCTCCTCCGTGACATCCTTGAAGGGCTGCAGGATTTTTACCAGCTGATTCATGACTAACCAATCATGATGCCCTAGGGGATTCTACACACCTATGTCCATTGTACCAAAAGTTCATGAAGGGGTGTCTGCAGCTCCACTAACATCTCGAGCATCATAGAGGTGGAATTCCACCGGGTGGCAATGTCTTGAATGAGATACTTGTGAGGCATCTCCAAATTAGACTGCTTTTGTCGGAGAACCTGCCACGCCTTAACACTTCTGTGGAAGTGTGCTGCTATGTTCCTGCACTTCTGTATTAACCTATTCAGGTATTCATTCTCTTGGTCATTGGAATCCAACCCCAGAGCTGACTTCACTATCAGGTGCAGAGTATGTGCAAAACATCAGATCTTCTTAAAGTGCCCGTCGTTTATTGCCTTAACCATGTTTGCACCATTGTCTATGACAAAGAACCCTGCATGAGGATTCCTGACTCGCTGGTGTAGTTGCCAGCCCTCCAGCATCTGTCTGATGCATGTTAGAATATTGGCTGCGGTATGGAACTGGTCCGTCAGGTGGGTGTGCAGTAAAGCCCAACTCCACCCTGATTCTTGTTCAGTAATAGAGCTGCTGCCTGCCCCTGCCTCAGCCAGGTCCTACCAGTGTGCTGTCAGGGAGAGGTAAGAGTGTGCAACATTCATGGTGGTCCAGATATCGCAGGTGAAATGCACACTCACCTGTGCCTTTGCTAGCAGTGCTTGGATGTGATTGTGACACTGCTTGATTAGGCTGGGGAGGACATTTCTGCTAAATGTGGTTCTGGAGTGGACTTTGTAATTTGGAACTATGACCTTCAGAAAACACTTGAAACCCACATTCTCCACTAACTGCAAGGGCTGGTCATCAAGGGCAATCATTTCTCCCATGCTCCTGGTTACAACTTTTGAGGCTGCCTGCCTCCTACCCTGGGATAGCATTACCACACTCCACCCCATTTCCTTCATGGTGGGTTGTTGCTTCTGCCACATGTCAGGGGGTTGCTGGCCTGCCACCTGACTGCTGGAAGGGGATGAGGGCGTGGGCTGACTCTGCTGCTTTACAACCTCTTTACGCTGCTTGGAAGGGGTCCCCTGACTGGTACTGCCACCATCCCCAGATGGCAGTACTCTTGTTGGGAGTTGCCTCTTCATATGATGCATCATGCCAAAATTAGATAGATGTCCCATTTGCTTGCCTCTGCTAATAGCCCTGCCACACTAATTACACTGAGCAAAATGTGGGTCATCCGTCACTTTAAAGTGGCTCCAGATCGCAGATGTCTTTCATGATCCTCCCTTCTCTATAGCCTTGGGGGTGGATTCTGGCACTGGAGCTGAAGTACTGGGTGCCCCCTGAGAAGCAATGCCAGGGGCCTCAGTCACCCTCTGTGCCTGTGCTGACTGCTCTTCCTACTCATCAGTTTCATCTCTCCCCTGCTGCACTGAAGTGGAGGCTAAGACAGGACTAACTGATCCTCCTAAAACTTCATCAGCTATTACTTCTTCCGTTTCTGATGAGAATTCCACACAAGATGATTCTTCATCTGAATCAAAGCAAACAGTGCCTGCGCTACATTGTCAACACTTAGTCAAGACTTCTGTCCCATTGCTGCTTTTGGGTGTCAACATTTTGTCTGGCATGACTCAGCCTCCCCTTCCCTCACTTCCAAAACTACAGGGTCACAAAAAGGTGGTGGCGATGCATCATGTTTAAATTTCATTTTTTTCCAGTTGGAACTGCCTGCCCCTCCAAAGAGTTTAGATTGCAACAGGTCCCTTTTTAACTTTAATGGGGGACTGGCACTAGTGCCTTTTGAAGTGCTTCCTCTGCCAGTCCCAATCACTCGATCACATCTAGCTTTCCCTGACATTATGGATTTAATGTCACTGCCTAGTGCCTACTGGCTGCCCACTGTCACAGTGCCTTGCTATGCACTAATGTAATGTGTGTGGTGTGCGCACACACAGCTTGCTTGTAAGCACAAAAGAGGCAGACTGGGGATTTCACTGCACAGACTGTCCCAATAATAAAGTTTAGTCTACTAAACTAATCAGTGCCCACTGTCACTGTGCCTTGCTATACACTAATGTAATGTGTGTGGTGTGCACACACACAGCTTGCTTGTAAGCACAAAAGAGGCAGACTGGGGATTTCACTGCACAGACTGTCCCAATAATAAAGTTCAGTCTGCTAAACTACCCCAGTGCCCACTGTCACAGTGCTTTGCCTATCCCAGAGGGTGAATTAAACAAAATGGCACTGCTGGCAGCTTCTCTCCCTGGCACAGAGATACCGTCTCAGATCACCTAAATAAACTGCTTAAAAAACAAACAGGGATATCTGGCACTGCAGCAAAATAAATAAATATCTTTTTCTCTTAAGTAACTAGCCTAGCTAGCAATTCAATATAGATTTCTGAACTCAGACTAGCTCTGAGTGCAGCCACATTCCACAGAGGCCACCTCCCCAGACCACCCCTGCAAAGAAAGTGCGTGGCACGCCTCATGCTTAACTATATATAGTGCTGGGTCATCAGGAAAATTGTCACCGAGCACTGAATGACTGCGCGATTGGCTGCATTCAGTGCATTTCACAAAATGTTATCGCTGATACGTTCCATTCTGGTATCCGTGCCAACCTGTCTGACCCACTCTGACAGGGCTGTGAGGTCACTGATGACTCACAGGAAAGGGCTGTTTTTTGGCTCTGGATACACCCAAATGGCGTCCTCTGATTCCAAATGGCTGCAAAGAAAAGCGCACGCTGCCAAACATATGAAACAGATGATACGTTATATTCATGGGGAGTCACGATACGTTTCGTTTCCCCACGAATACAACAAATAGGGACATATACGTTGCGGAATGCCAATACGTCGAAAATGAATGCACACCCATATTATGTACCATTGTGATATTTCTATATTTGTATGGCAGGAACTTCTTTGCTTCTCGCATATTAGTTATTGCACATCCTAATATTCACACTATTTACCAGTGTGAAATTCTGTATCACATCCAGAATTGCAGTATTGCACTCAGACCCTACTGCTATGATCTTTCCTGTTAACTTGTGATACACCAACTTGGATGAATTGTATTTCAAATAGGTAGTAAACAAATCAAAATAAATAATAAAGATGAACATCATTTTTTACATAGATAAATCAAAGTACATTAGAGACATTTCATATAGCAACATCCACTGTAATTGGCTACATTATCACATTAATACAGATGATTTGGTGAAAAATCTGGAGCTTGTTATCATTAATCATAATGCAGATTCTGTGATATCAGTCACATGGAAAAATGGTTTCCTGTACTTGGCTATGCTGGATGGTTTGGTCAATAGGAAAAACTATTAAGGGATTATTCAAAATAGACTTTTCCCATTTTTTGCCTGTGGAAAAACATCTTCAGTGAATAAAGTTGTTAATCTTAAGATGGAAGCTCACATGCCCTCTTTGTTACATAAAGACCTAAATCTTTGTGTATTATGATCCCAGTTTATCACAATTTGGGATATATGGTTTTCCAGTACAAACCACCTCAATCAATTTTCAGAAGACCGTGTTTGTGCAGAGCTAGCAAAACTAAAAGTGGATAAAGAAATTGGTCAAAATGAGATATATCTGAGGGTATTAGGAAAGTTCTGGCAGCTCTGTTATCTGAACTTTTTATAACACTTCTTTAGTAACATGCCTACCTGGTGCGAAAGTGGCAGACCTCACGCTTCACCTAGATAGGATTTTAGACAGTGCTGGGGAGGAGCCGGCTATCGTGGTACATGTGGGCACCAACGACATAGGAAAATGTGGGAGGGAGGTTCTGGAAGCCAAATTTAGGCTCTTAGGTAGAAAGCTTAAATCCAGAACCTCCAGGGTAGCATTCTCTGAAATGTTCCCTGTTCTATGTGCAGGTCACCAGAGGCAGGCAGAGCTCAGGAGTGTCAATGCATGGATGAGATGATGGTGCAAGGAAGATGGAATCAGTTTTTTTAGGAACTGGGGAACCTTTTGGGGAAGGGGGGGTCCCTTCCGAAGGGATGGGCTCCACCTTAACCAGGGTGGAACCAGATTGCTGGCACTAACCTTTAAAAAGGAGATAGAGCAGCTTTTAAACTAGAACAAAGAGGAAAGCCGACAGTCGCTCAGCAGCGCATGGTTTGGAGAGAGGTATCTTCAAAGGATACTAATGATGCATTAGAATTAGGGCATCCCGACAGTGAGTTTCCAATAATTAGAAAAATAGTCCAAGTGCCTATAACTAAAAAATCACCTGAGCTAAAAAATTCTAACTTATCCCTATCAATTAAAAAGCAGAATGAAAATACAAACAAAAAACAAACTTTGAAATGTTTGTATGCTAATGCCAGAAGTCTAAGAAGTAAGATGGGAGAATTAGAATGTATAGCAGTAAATGATGACATAGACTTAATTGGCATCTCAGAGACATGGTGGAAAGAGGATAACCAATGGGACAGTGCTATACCGGGGTACAAATTATATCGCAATGACAGAGAGGAGCATCTGGGAGGAGGTGTGGCATTTTATGTCCGGGATGGCATAGAGTCCAACAGGATAAACATCCTGCATGAGACTAAATACAAAATTGAATCTTTATGGGTAGAAATCCCTTGTGTGTCGGGGAAGACTATAGTGATATGGGTATACTACCGTCCACCTGGTCAAGATGGTGAGACGGACAGTGAAATGCTAAGAGAAATTAGGGAAGCTAACCAAATTGGTAGTGCGGTAATAATGGGAGACTTCAATTACCCCAATATTGACTGGGTAAATGTATCATCGGGATACGCTAGAGAGATAATGTTCCTGGATGGAATAAATGATAGCTTTATGTAGCAATTGGTTCAGGAACCGACGAGAGAGGGAGCAATTTTAGATCTAATTCTCAGTGGAGCACAGGGCTTGGTGAGAGAGGTAACGGTGGTGGGGCCACTTGGCAATAGTGATCATAATATTGATCAAATGTTCAATGTATTAGACTTAGGAAATCTATTTTCCTGCATACTCTGTTTTAATGTAAACCGGTATGATTTGTATTTGATACAAGAACGTCGGTATATAAAAATTAAAAATAATAAATAAATAAATAAATAAATTTGATTTAATGACTGGAAGAGGAACAGTGTGCAAATCCAAGGCTCTTGTGCTAAACTTTCAAAAGGGAAACTTTGATAAAATGAGAAATATTGTTAAAAACTAAACTGAAAGGAGCAGCTACAAAAGTAAAAAATGTCCAAGAGGCGTGGTCATTGTTAAAAAATACCATTCTAGAAGTACAGTCTAGATGTATTCCACACATTAAGAAAGGTGGAAAGAAGGCAAAACGATTACCGGCGTGGTTAAAAGGGGAGGTGAAAGAAGCTATTTTAGCCAAAAGATCTTCATTTAAAAATTGGAAGTAGGATCCAACAGAAGAAAATAGGATAAAGCATAAACGTTGGCAAGTTAAATGTAAGACATTGATAAGACAGGCTAAGAGAGAATTTGAAAAGAAGTTGGCTGTAGAGGCAAAAACTCACAGTAAAAACTTTTTTAAATATTTCAGAAGCAGAAAGCCTGACAGGGAGTCAGTTGGACCGTTAGATGATCGAGGGGTTAAAGGGGCACTTAGAGAAGATAAGGCCATCGCGGAAAGATTAAATGATTTCTTTGCTTTGGTGTTTACTGAAGAGGATTTTGGGGAGGTACCAGTAATGGAGAAGGTTTTCATAGGGAATGATTCAGATGGACTGAATCAAATCACGGTGAACCTAGAAGATGTGGTAGGCCTGATTGACAAACTGAAGAGTAGTAAATCACCTGGACCGGATGGTATACACCCCAGAGTTCTGAAAGAACTAAAAAATGAAATTTCAGACCTATCAGTAAAAGTTTGTAACCTATCATTAAAATCATCCATTGTACCTGAAGAATGGAGGATAGCAAATGTAACCCTATTATTTAAAAAGGGCTCCAGGGGCGATCTGGGAAACTACAGACCGGTTAGCCTGACTTCAGTGCCAGGAAAAATAGTGGAAAGTATTCTAAACATCAAAATCATAGAACATATAGAAAGACATGGTTTAATGGAACAAAGTCAGCATGGCTTTACCCAGGGCAAGTCTTGCCTCACAAATCTGCTTCACTTTTTTGAAGGAGTTAATAAACATGTGGATAAAGGTGAACCGGTAGATGTAGTAGGCTTCTAGGAAAAGTAAAAAGTCATGGGATAGGTGGCGATGTCCTTTCGTGGATTGCAAACTGGCTAAAAGACAGGAAACAGAGAGTAGGATTAAATGGACAATTTTCTCAGTGGAAGGGAGTGGACAGTGGAGTGCCTCACGGATCTGTATTGGGACCCGTACTTTTCAATAAATTTATAAATGATCTGGAAAGAAATACGACGAGTGAGATAATCAAATTTGCAGATGACACAAAATTGTTCAGAGTAGTTAAATCACAAGCAGATTGTGATAAATTGCAGGAAGACCTTGTGAGACTGGAAAATTGGGCATCCAAATGGCAGATGAAATTTAATGTGGATAAGTGCAACGTGATGCATATAGGGAAAAATAACCCATGCTATAATTACACAATGTTGGGTTCCATATTAGGTGCTACAACCCAAGAAAGAGATCTAGGTGTCATAGTGGATAACACATTGAAATCGTCGGTTCAGTGTTCTGCGGCAGTCAAAAAAGCAAACAGAATGTTGGGAATTATTAGAAAGGGAATGGTAAATAAAACGGAAAATGTCATAATGCCTCTGTATCGCTCCATGGTGAGACCGCACCTTGAATACTGTGTACAATTGCGATGGAGAAGGTACAGAGAAGGGCTACCAAAATGATAAGGGGAATGGAACAGCTCCCCTATGAGGAAAGACTAAAGAGGTTAGGACTTTTCAGCTTGGAGAAGAGACGGCTGAGGGGGGATATGATAGAGATGTTTAAAATTATGAGAGGTCTAGAACGGGTAGATGTGAATCGGTTATTTACTCTTTCGGATAGTAGAAAGACTAGGGGGCACTCCATGAAGTTAGCATGGGGCACATTTAAAACTAATCGGAGAAAGTTCTTTTTTACTCAACGCACAAATAAACTCTTGAATTTGTTGCCAAAGGATGTGGTTAGTGCAGTTAGTATAGCTGTGTTTAAAAAAGGATTGAATAAGTTCTTGGCGGAGAAGTCCATTACCTGCTCTTAAGTTCACTTTGAGAATAGCCACTGCCATTAGCAATTGTAACATGGAATAGACTTAGTTTTTGGGTACTTGCCAGGTTCTTATGGCCTGGATTGGCCACTGTTGTAATCAGGATGTTGGGCTTGATGGACCCTTGGTCTGACCCAGTATGGCATTTTCTTATGTTCTTATGTTCTTAGTGTGGGAAGTGGGTCCAAATGATGAGGTAGGCAAATGTTGTTCATTCTCACAGATGTGTAAGCAAGGAGGATTCTCAGGATGACAAATTGGTTAGTCTAACTTTGGAGGTGAGTAAATTAAGGAATTACTGCTAAAACCGAGGATAATGTAGTTTCTAGAGATGTGCATTAGTTTATCATGAATTAGGCAATTTCAACGAAATTGCCTAATTCGTCATGATTTGGGGGTCTCGAACCCCAACACGGATTTTTCCCAAACTTCGGGGAAAATTCGTTTTTGGGGTTAGTACGGGGGAGAGGGGCACATTTATTAAAAAAAACAAAAAACACCCCACTCTTCAATTTTACTTTAATACAACCCCCCCCCCTCCCACACACACACACACACACACCATCCCGATCCCTCCTCAAGATATACTAAAAGCCCTGGTGATCCAATGGGTTCCAGCGAGCGATCTCTCCCTCCGGGCCGTCGGGCTGTCGGGCCAGCTCCGAATCAAAATGGCGCTGATGGCCCTTTGCCCTTACGATGTCACAGGTGCTACTGGTGCCATTGGTCGGCCCCTTTCACATGGTAGGAGCACAAGATGGTGCAGGCCTTCCATTGCTCCTACCATGTGACAGGGGCCGACCAATGGCACTGGTAGCCCCTGTGACATCATAAGGGCAAAGGCTATCGGCACCATTTTGAATACTGGCAGCCGACTGCCAGAGTGCAGGAGATCACTCCAGAATGCCATACTGGTCTGACCCAGTATGGCATTTTGTTATGTTCTTCTTTGTCTGTTTTCTTATGTCCTGCACTGGACCACCAGGGACTTTTGTTTTTTTTATTTGTTTTTCCGGGTTCGGGTTTCAGTTTTGTTTTTGCTGAAAACCGATTCGTGGGAAAACGAGTTTTCCCACGAAGCACCCAAACTGAAACCCAACCTGACCCAGAAAAACCAAACTCATCTCTAGTAGTTTCTGGAATCCAATGGATTACAGGATTTGATGCAGCATGGTTTCACTAGAGGTATGGGAATATGGCTCGGGTGTCTGCAGAGCTGCATTCTGGGTGACAAGGCATGAGGGTCTGACCCTGGCTTGGAGGAATAGGGAGGGAGACAAAATGTTGGTAGTAGGCAAACTTGTAATGAAACTCCAGGGAGGATGACTCAGAACCAAAGTCAGGAAATATTTCTTCACAGAGAGGGTTGTAAATGCATAGAATGCCCTTTCAAGGTGGTGGTGAAGACAAAAACAGTGAAGGAATTCAAAGGGGCATGGGATAAACACTGTGGATCCCTAAAGGCTAGAGGTTAAAAATAAAAAAAAGACTGCATGGGGTAACTGGGGGAAACTTGCTGGTGGAGCAGATGCTACCCTTAACAAAAAAGCCTTGATACTGTTAATGCAACTCCATCACTGCTCTCTGCTTCAACAGCAGTGGGAAAAGGGGAATTGGAGTCACACAGCAACTAAGAGGGCATCAACTTTTATGATTTGGGGAACAAATTAACATGGGGGGGGGGGGGATAACTTGCTGATGCAGCTTTTACTATCCTTAATCACTAAGCCTGACACTTTTGATGGAACTCTAACATTGCTCTCTGCTTCCAAGGCAAGGGTTAAGGGAAATTGGATTCAAGCAGCATCCAAGGGCACTGACTTTTACAGTCTGGGAAGCTGATATGCATGGGGGTAACCTGCACAGGGTGGCAGATTCTGGCATAAACATAAGCTTGATGGGCAGACTGGGTGGATCCTTTGGTCCTTTTCTGCCATCATTTCTATGTTTCTAGGTAGGTATGTCAACAGAAGAATTTATTATTTTTTTTTTTTAATGGGTAACAGCTAGATTAGAATATTTGGATTCCAGCAAGATCTTTGACACAGTTCCATATAGGTGACTTATAAACAAAGTTAACACAGTAACGGCCAATTTTTTAAATGGCCACGTGCATAAAAAACGGGGGTTACGTGAGTGGCCGGGCCTTCCACGCACCGCGCACATTTTCAAAGGGGCCTGGCCACATGCATAACTCTTGTTACGAGCAGAAGTGCCAGTCCAAAGGAAAGGGGTGGTCTGGGGGATGGGGAGGGACAGGGCTGGAGGTGGCCAGTAAGCAGCCATTTGCTTCTGTACCGGGAAAGGGACTGCCAGCATGCGCATGTTGCTACTGCTCCAATGGAGCAGTAAGCAACAAAATTTAAAAATGTAAAAAAAGGTCGGTGAAAGGGTTTAGAGGGTGGGGAGAAGAGGGGAAGGGGGAAGGGGGAAGGGAGGTTAGATAGTGGGTAGGGAAGTCCAGTCCACTCCTGAATTGGGGCGGACTGGGAGGAAACTGAGGAAGGTCAGGATATGTCGCCACACAAAATTTGACTCTTAGCTTCCCTACTCCTCAGGGCAGCCCCTATGTCACCATACCAGAGACTCTGTTACTACGTTGTCCCACTCCTTGGGACAGTCTCTGCATCTCGCCTACAGTAGACCCTGTCCTTGTGCTCCCCGCTTTTCAGGGTCTACCTCACGGCACAGATCTGGGCTACTCTGCGATCATGTGGTAGTGACGCAGAACGTTACCTCTCCAGTGAACTACAGTCCGGTTCCCTGCTGCAGCTGACCTCATCTCCCGATGGTGTAGACCTGAGGGGCTCCACCCCTCAGGCTATAACAACCTTCACCTCGGGCCAAGGGTCCACAAAACCCACAAATCCTAACAGGTGGATGGTATAGTAAACTCCTATCACTAAACTCTACCCTTTAAAGATTCTACTTTGCACTTAATCTCTTGTAGGATCTTTATCCTGCTGGACTATATGCCATCCTCCTGGATATAAAGCACTCCCCCCCCCCCCACACACACACACACTCCAAGTTGATCCTCTCTATTATTACAATATAATTTGTACCCTGGTGTCCTCTTTCCACCAGGTCTCTGAGATGCCAATTATGTCTATCTCATCATTTACTATTATATACTCTTAACTCTCCCATTTTACTTCTTAGATTTCTGGCAGTGCCATAGAGATATTTGAAAGTGTGTTTTTTGTTTGTATTAACAACCTGCTTTTCAGTTGATAGGGAGAATTTGGAATCTTTTAGCTCAGGTGACTCTTTACTTACAGGCACATGGACTACTTTTGCTTTTATTGAAAGACCGAGTGGACCTTGTGTCCGCAAGGTCAGCGTAATGTGGGCCCAGGGGCACGTAGCACCGTATGTTAGATGGGTGAGGGGAACGATTAGAGAAGGAGGGGGGAGGGGAATGGACGTGAGGAGAGGAATAGGGATAGGGTTCGTGGCGGACAGCGATTGGTTAGGGAGCAGGGGGGGGAAGGGAATAGAACGGAGGGAGCAGTGATTGGCTGCGGGATTTCAAATTCAGGGTAGAAGCTGGGGGAGCAGCGGGAGAAGAGATAGTGTGGGTTGTGCGGCGGCTAGGATAGTCCGGCGTGATAGCTGCTAGTTAGCGTTATTACGCTGGACTTACCTGGCTGCATTTTGTCCTGGGTGTGTTCGGCGCGTTTTTGTTGGAGGAGTGATGGCGGAGGAGAGAGCCGACAAATTGTCCTGGTTGGTGGACTCTGAGGAGGCGGCTTGGTTGCCGGTTGACGCTGAGGAGATCGCGGGGGCAGAAGGAGACATCCTGGAGCGGGTGAGCGGCGTTGAAGTGAGAAGGGGGATTAACTTCCCGTCAGATCGACGAGAGGACGTTGGGGGTGGGGTGCCGCATGGTGGGGTGGAGACGTCAGCTGGTTGGGTCCCCGAGGCCACAGAGGGATGGTCAGATTTACACGGGGGCAGGGCGCCGAGGGTGCCGAGATTGCGGGCTCGAGGGAGGGGGGGGTCAGAGTCGGGCAGCAGTGCCGTGCGAGCCGGGGGGCGGTCGGCACGCTGATCGGCATGCGCCGGTGCGGCAGCAAGGGGGAGGGGCAGGTCAGCGGGGGGGATTCGGATTTGACACGGCGCTGGAAAGCCGAGATGAGGGGGTTATCAGCGTGTCAGGGGATGCAAGTGGGGCTCGGTGCGGAGGGCGGCGCAGTAGAAAGGAGCACTCCGGTGGCAGGAGAGGGGCTGGGATGGTGGGGGCCCGGGGTCTGGTAGCAGGGCCGCGGCGTGCTCGGGGTTTCATTGCTACGGTAGTCAGGGGGCGAGGTTCTTTGGAATTAGTGGCAGATACGGAGGGTAGGGATGTGGTAGCGATGTCGGGGGGTTCCTGCAATGTTAGAAGAGGAGTAAGGAGCTCCAGGGGCGTGTGGAGATTAGGGGGGAAGAGGGTCGTGTCACGGGGCCGAGGGCAAATTGTTTCCAGCTCCTGGTTAGAGGACGATGCTTGGTGGCAGAGTAGCACCAGGGGTGGGAGAGGCAGAGTGATGGGGGATGTGCTAGAAGGAGGGGAATGGGAGATGGAAGGACCTGGAGGGGGGGAGATTGGGATGTTGTGCCTGTTCTGGGGCCTGCCCTTTCCCCGGTTGTGGTGTCTTCCCAGAGGGATCGAGCAGAGGAGGAGGCGGCGATGCCGGGCCCTTCACGTGCAGAGGCATGGCGGACGGCGGAGCCAGCGGTGGACCAGCGGGGGATCCGGGAGAGAGCTGTGGTGGCAGAGGCGGTGGCTGTTGAGGCGGACCCCGCAGGTGAGTTTGTAATATTCCCGGGATCCGCCAACGGGAATAATTCGCAGAAGACTGACGAGGGAGTGCGAGAGGGCGGTCGGGTCCGGCGGGGAGCGTCGGAGGGGGGAAGTGCGTTGCAGAGAAAAAGTGGGTTGGTGGAGCAAGGGGACGTCCGTAGTGGGACTGCTAAGAAGGGTAAGTCTCGGAAAAGGAAGAGGAGGGAGAGATCTAGTTCCTCGGATTCTTCTTCCTCCTCTTCTTCGTCGTCATCGTCGTCTTCGAGTTCGACGGCTGGTGGAGTGCCAGACGCTAGTGGTGCTTCGAGTGCGGCAACGGCTCATGGTGCTCCAGCGCTGGTAGCGCTCACTGAATTGTGGGAGGAGGTTCCAAAATCGTTGCGAAAGCGGATTAGGCACCGGCGCTTCATTGACATATTTCAACTTATGGAGGGTCGGCGTGGGAAGCGTAAGGGGAAGAAGAAGCGAGGAAAGAGTGAGCGATTTCCGGGTGCGCAGCAGAAGGTGGCGCGCAATATTCACAACTGGATGAGGGCCTTCCTTCGTCTGGCAAGTGTGGTGGGACGGAAGGACCCTGCGCAGTATGGGCCGCTGCTGGCTTATGCAGACGCCATCCTGGCAGCTAGCAAAACCTACGACGGCTGGTCGTGGTTAAATTATGACGAACGTTTTCGTGACAGGATGGAAGAAAACAAATTTATGTCCTGGGGCACTCAGGACGTGGGTTTATGGTTGACGCAAATGGCGTCAAAGGGGGTCATAGGGGGATCAGGGCAGGGAGTTGTTGCAAGCGGCGGGTTAGGGCGGTCCTTTCGGAGAGATGTCCCCGGGGGAGGTTCAGGAAAAGGAGTGTCAGGGCGCTCTGATGTGTGTTGGAGATTCAATCGCTCCAATTGCATCTTCCCGGACTGCAAATTTCGGCACGCCTGCTCCACTTGCGGCGCGGCCCATCCAGCGGCTCGTTGTCCTAAGAGGCAAGGGGAAGGTACTAGTGCAGCCCCAGTGTCCAAGGGTCCAGGAAAGCTTGGTGTTTAATCGTGCTTTTACTCCTGTTAGAGTCGCTGCTTTGCGTCCGTGGTTACGGGTATATCCTAGGAGACGCTTGGCGGACTTACTGTTGCACGGTTTTACGTTTGGTTTTGCTATTCCGTTTGAAGGGGGGGATAAGGTGGGGGGAGGGGGCAATTGCCCGTCGGTTAGGCGTTTGCATGAGGTGGTGCGCAATAAGTTGCAGGAGGAGATTAATTTAGGCAGGATTGCAGGGCCGTTCAGAGAGTGTCCTTTGGAAGGTTTGATCTTGTCACCGTTGGCGGTGATCCCCAAGAAAGAAGTAGGAAAGTATCGTTTGATATATAATTTGTCCTACCCCGAAGGGAGGTCGGTGAACGACGGGATCCCGAGAGCTCAGTGTACGGTTCGCTATGCGTCATTTGATTCGGCAGTCAGGTTGGTGAGCAGTTGTGGACCGGGAGCGATGATGGCCAAAGCTGACATTGAGGCGGCCTTTCGTTTACTTCCTGTGCACCCGGATTGTTTTCGCTTGTTGGGATTCCGTTTTGAGTGTGCCTATTATTTTGACAAGTGTATGCCTATGGGTTGCTCTATAGCATGTGCTTATTTTGAAGCTTTTAGTTCTTTTGTGCACTGGGTGGTACGGCAGAGGGCGAAGTCGGATAAGTTAGTGCATTATTTGGATGATTTCTTATTCGTGGGAACAGCAGACACGGGGGAGTGTGAGCACTTGGTGGCGAGCTTTCAGGCGGTAGCGGCGGTGTTCGGCATACCTCTTTCGGCGAGTAAGTCTGAAGGTCCATGTACTAAATTGACTTTTCTGGGTATCGAGTTGGATTCTGTGGACAGGGTGTCTCGTTTACCAGGGGATAAAGTAGAGCGACTTTGAGCGTTGGTTCGGGATGCGATGGGACGTGCCAAATTAACCCTGCGCGAATTGCAATCTATTGTGGGGAGCCTGAATTTTGCCTGTAGGGTAATTCCTATGGGTAGGGTGTTTATGCGTAGACTGACTTTTGCTACTACCGGGGTTAAGCAGTCGTTTCATCATATACGGGTATCCAAGGCTATGCGTGAAGATTTACGCATTTGGTATGATTTTTTGGAAAAATTCAATGGAGTAGCCTTTTGGCAAGACAATCTGGTGTCTAATCACGAGCTGGAACTGTTTACGGATGCGGCGGGGTCGCTGGGCTTTGGAGCCTACTTCCAGGGGTCGTGGTGTGCTGATAGGTGGCCGACGGATTGGGTGGCTTCGGGGATCACAAGAAATATCACCTTTTTGGAATTATTTCCAATAGTGGTGGCGGTGCATATTTGGGGTTCGCAGTTACGGGGTAAGAGAGTTGTGTTCTGGTGCGATAACATGGGAGTGGTCGAGGTCATTAATAAAAGGGCAGCGCGTTGTATTAGAGTTTCCGAGTTATTGCGGGAATTGTTTTTATGTTGCATGTCCTTGAATGTGACGTTGTGGGCCAGACACGTACCGGGTGTATCTAACGGAGTGGCCGATTCTCTTTCTCGTTTCAAGTGGGAAGTATTTCGAGAACTGGCTCCGAAGGTGAAAGTTTGCGGAGATCCGGTCCCGTCTTCCCTCTGGAGGTTTGGTACCCAGAATCTTGGAGCATGCTGCGAGCTTCATTAGCTCCGTCCACATGGAAAGGTTATATTGGTGGGGCGCGTAGGGTGACAGTGTTCCTATGGGCCCGAGGATGGAGGGGCGGTCCTATACCGGATGCTGCGTTGATTCGGTTTCTTGAGCATGCCAGAAGTATTGGGTCTTCTAGGGCTGCGGTGGGTAGACAGCTGGCAGGATTCTCCTTCTTGATGAGAGCGCACGGGTGGGGTTTTCCTTCGGGGCGTTTCCTGGTGCGGCGTGTATTGGCGGGTTGGTCCAGGGGGATGGCGCGAAAGCAGGATCAACGGTTGCCGATTACGCATGATGTACTGCTTCAGTTATGGAGAGTTTTGGAGGAGATTTGTTCCTCAAGCTACGAAACGGCCTTGTTTCGTCTTGCTTTCGTGTGGGCCTTTTTTGGAGCTCTGCGAGTTAGTGAATTGGTGGTGCGTGCGGAGGGTCGGTGGGATTATCCTGGATTGCTGGCAAGGAATGTGGTGGTGACCACTCGGTCAGTGACATTGTGCATTCCGCGATCCAAGACCGATCAGGGGGGACGGGGCTCGTCGATAGTATTAGCGGGGGTCCCAGGGTTGGCAACGTGTCCAGTAGTCAATGCCGCGCACTTTTGTAGGCTGCGTCCAAGGGGGACTGCGCAGTTTTTAATACATGAGACTGGTAGGCCATTAACAAAATATCAATTTGAGGTAGTGCTGCGACGAGCTTTGTCTGCCACAGGATTGGATGAGCGACGTTTTGGTACTCATTCGTTCCGAATTGGGGCGGCAACATCTGCAGCTAGTGCGGGTTTATCGGGTGGGATCATTCAGCGGATTGGCCGTTGGCGATCGGGCTCGTATCTTGGTTACATTCGCCCTGGGGCGGGGAGTGTCTGAGTGGTGGCTAACCTCTGTTTCTTTTCAGGTGCTGGGTTGGAGGACATGGAGGTGTGGATCATCGGGCACTCCTATATTCATTGGGCCCATAGGCATGCCTGTGGTCGGCCCTATGGTTCTCATTTGGACTTGAAAAGCAGGGGGGTGCGTGTGCTTTGGCTGGGGCGTCGGGGCATGTTATGGGATGACTTGATATCATGTGTGCAGAGGGCACGTAATTGTTTTGGATCCCCTAGGGTATTAGTGGTTCACTTGGGTGGGAACGATTGGGGTAGGATAGCTGGTAGACAGTTTATCGGCATGGTAAGGAAAGATATGATGTCCGTGTCGATAATATTACCTACCACTATTCTGTGTTGGTCCGACATTATAGCGAGGCCAGCGATGCGGGATATGGTTATGTGGCGAAGAAGCCGGTCCAAGGCAAACCAACAGATTGGCTCCTGGTTGGTGCGCTTGGGGGGTAGACATATTAGACATGAATGGTCATGGGGTAATTTGGGTGGGTTGTTTAGGGAGGATGGGGTGCACTTATCATTTTTGGGAACGGATTTGTTTCTGAACTCCATTCAGGAGGTTCTAGAGGCATTGTTTCCTAGGTAAAGCAGACCGCATCTTTGGGGGGGCACAGGACATCGGATGTCTGTGCCAGTGGCGCTTGGCCCGAGCCTTAAAGTTTATAGTTATGGTCATGTTAGAGCGGATTTCGGACATACAATGGAAGGTTGACAACTGGGCGGTTGTCAGGGAGTGGCCCCTTGCTGGAAGAGAGGCGGGGGCCGCTTGGCCAGACTCCCTACAGGACGGTGTAGGGGGTCCACACAGGCTGACTCCTGGCAAGTCGGTAGCGGGAGTCGGAGTCTGTTGTGTGGGGGCCTGAAAACAGCGAGCCGAGTGGCTGGTAATGGCTATCCTGCCGGAAAGAGGCGGATAGGTGGGTGGGAAGTGGAGGTCCGAAATCCGGATATGCTCACAAATATGGATATGTTTATTCTGTTGGGGGCTCGTGTCATTTGATATTAAAGCTGCGGCCTTGTTTTACCCAAATATTGTCTTTTGGTATTTTTGGTCTGGATAGGAGGTGATGTGCGAGTGAGTCCTGGATGTCCATATTATGAAAGACCGAGTGGACCTTGTGTCCGCAAGGTCAGCGTAATGTGGGCCCAGGGGCACGTAGCACCGTATGTTAGATGGGTGAGGGGAACGATTAGAGAAGGAGGGGGGGGGGAATGGACGTGAGGAGAGGAATAGGGATAGGGTTCGTGGCGGACAGCGATTGGTTAGGGAGCAGGGGGGGGAAGGGAATAGAACGGAGGGAGCAGTGATTGGCTGCGGGATTTCAAATTCAGGGTAGAAGCTGGGGGAGCAGCGGGAGAAGAGATAGTGTGGGTTGTGCGGCGGCTAGGATAATCTCTTGTAGGATCTTTATCCTGCTGGACTATATGCCATCCTCCTGGATATAAAGCACTCCCCGCCCCCCCCCCCCCCCCCCCCCCCCCCCCACACACACACACTCCAAGTTGATCCTCTCTATTATTACAATATAATTTGTACCCTGGTGTCCTCTTTCCACTAGGTCTCTGAGATGCCAATTATGTCTATCTCATCATTTACTATTATATACTCTTAACTCTCCCATTTTACTTCTTAGATTTCTGGCAGTGCCATAGAGATATTTGAAAGTGTGTTTTTTGTTTGTATTAACAACCTGCTTTTCAGTTGATAGGGAGAATTTGGAATCTTTTAGCTCAGGTGACTCTTTACTTACAGGCACATGGACTACTTTTGCTTTTATTGGAACCTTTCTATTGGGATGCCCTAACTCTCATGTTTCAGTAATATCCTTTGGAGATAAATCCTTCTGAACTTCCTGCTGCTAAACGACTGTCGGCTTTCCCCCTTGTTCTAGTTTAAAAGCCGTTCTATCTCATTTTTATAGGTTAATGCCAGCAAGTCCTTGTCTGCCATCATGTTCTATGTTTCTATGTCACTAATGCCAGATGAATTATCATACTTCTCAGATAAGTGATATTGTAATCAAATTATCTCTCAAAGTTATATTTGTCTTTTTTTAACCATCACTGATTGATTACTGAAAGAAAGTACATCATGTATTGCAGTGTTTCTCAAGTCAGTCCTCAACTATCCTTAGTTAGTCTGGTTTTCAGGATATCCACAATGAATACACATGAGATAGCTTTGCATACAATGGAGGCAGTGCATGCAAACCTATCTCATGCATATTCATTGTGGATATCCTGAAAACCTAACTGGCCAGGGGGTACTTGAGGGTCAGCTTGAAAACCACTGGTATATCATACTGGCTGAACATCTTTGAAAATGTACAAATATAAATTAATAGGACAGGTAATATGCCTTTAGAATTTAATAAAAATAAACACTGCTTTGAACTTTTTTTTTCTCTTTTACCTAGTTAGGAGAGAACAGTTATTACAGGAAAGATACAGAGTTTCTACATTTTATACATCACAGTCATAAATATGATCTATATGTATATAAATACACATTTCCATTTCACAGGTTGGGTTATATTTTAACCGGTAGGAATCCATCTCTTGCAATGAACGTGATCAGAAATGAAAGTTGTTCCTCTTGGTCCACCACAGCTCATTATTTCCTATCTATTAGGGAAGCTTTAAGCCAGCCCTGACTTTTCAATGTCTCGCCATAGGCATTGCAGGATTTAGAGACCTGCATCTTTTTTAACTGATGAAAACCTGGGGGGGGGGGGGGGGCACGGCATCTGAAGAGGAAGATGAAATCCAAAAATGCTAATGGATGAAAGTTTTTTTAAAAAATAAAAGACTGGCTTAAAGTGACCCTTATGGATCAGAGTAGGTTAAGGCATATACATCATCATCTAGGACGCCTTTAAAAAATAACATTCATGAAAGATATATTGTGAACAAAAATTGACTTATTGGAACAGCTTCCTCCCTCGGAACTTACATTTCAGATTTAAAAGCTTTATTGAGGTTCCATGCAAACTCTTCCATTCCCCTCAAATCAAAAGGGGATTGCAAGTCAATAGAGAAATTACAACGGAAAGTAGGCAACCATTTTAAACATGTTATATTTTAATCTGCAGAGACAAAAAAAAATGACAAGCAATTTATTTACAGAAAACTGTACATAAAGCAAAATTAAATTATGTAAAATTGTTCATAAATAGAGGTGGACTAGCGTTTAATACATTTTGCCATGTTTAGCATAGCTGCGTGCATAGTGACTCATAATAAACAATGATAAATTGTTCTCTGGTTTCACTATCAACATCCAAGTTGCAGAACAATAGTTAATGATTAATATTACAAACAGATCATACCACACTGAATGCAAGTGCTGCAATTTTTTTGGGGAAAAAAAAATGGTCTGAAAGAGTACCCCAGGCATCTGATAAATAACCCCTTTACTCCGGAGCTTCTATTAGCAGCATTACAGGTCAGATACTGGTCTTTCTCTGACCTCTCATGCAGTCCTTTCCCTCCCTTGCTAGAGGTTTTATTATTTATCACTTCACCATGTAAGATGTTTCAAGATTCTTTCAGCAGTGCCCGTATAATTTATGGCAGCTTTGTGTCATTTAACACCCTCCCCTCCCCCCACCACCTCTTCCCCCCCCCCATCCCCCCCCCCCCCCAGGACAAAATAATTCTAGGGTAGCCTTTCAGCAAATCATTTTCGACTCCACATTAGTCCTTCCCCCAAATAAAAATAAATCCCATCGTGTTTTCTGAAACTCAGGCAGCAGGCCAGTCAGAAACCATAATGAATATATACAGTATATGTGGCAGTTTAGAATGAGCTTTAGATTGTAAGACTGAAATTACAGACTTTTCTAATGAATATATATTTATTTATACATATATATATATATATAAAGCAGTTATGCATCAATCTATAAATGTGTCCTAATGTAAAATGCATGCACTGTTTGGATTTCCTTTATAAGGAAAAGAAAATATATGACATATACAACAAAATGGAACAGTAACTAACAGCAACTAAAGAAAGTATATAATCAAATACCTGTCAAAATGGACTTATGACACCTTACTAAATAACTATATAAGAGTGTTATAATATATATTTTGCCTTCCAGACAGTAGAACTAGAAAAAAAAAACAGCCTGTATCTAATTCACAATATTATTTTAATAATGTAAGATATTTAAGACTGGTCCATTATCTGAGTTTAGCAGAAGGCATTTTTTCTTTTGTACATTATTTATAATTTGTCGCAAAATAAACACAGATAAATATACAGGTTCAAAAAAGTTGGGAGTAACCCAGTACCCTTCAGTGTCCAAACCCAACCAGCATTTTACCATAATATCAGGTATAAAAGGCACAGTTGCATATTTTGCATTCACTCTTTTTGATTTCATATTCTTTTATTTTTTTTTTACTTTTTATTTTTTTTTAAAACACTCTGTATACATAGAGTGGCACCAGACTGAACCTACTTCAATAGAAAAAAAATTACAAACACAAAATATATTTCTGTGTCATGCCAAGTCAATATAATAATTAACATGTGATGGCTATTGTTGTCCTACTAATATCACTCTGACTACTTACACTGAATTTGTATTCGCTCATATCCATTTTAGTTTAAAGGAGATGCACAGAGAAATGATTTGATAGTTTGACTGACTTTTAGGTGGTGCATAAGTTGGTGAATGAATGCTGATCCACTTAATCTGATGGTGCTGTGTGACCCGTATCACTTTTGTAGACAATAGGATTGTAAACCTATCTTAAAATAAGCTACCAGATTGTTTTCCATTGTATCATTTAAAGAAATATTACCATTAAAAAAAAGAACCTTTTCTTTCCATTGTTACGCGATTGTGTATTCTGTTGAAACGTGCAAGAAAAATAGGTGTATACATTACACACAGACAGCATCTTTAGAAACATTTTTCTTAACAAGTACTTACAGATTATACAATGCAGTATTGCTGTCCGCGGTCTCCTAAAGTACTAGAGTTCAGTCTATCAGTTAAAGAATAATTAAATATAGGTTCAATTATTATGGATTTTATTTCTCATATGTGCCCACTCACCAAAATTACCATAGTCAAACACCAAAATGAAATCTTAAGAGGATAATGTAATGTTAAAAGGGGCACCCTACTGAAAAGGTAAAAAATGTAGAAGAACCGTATTATCAGCCTATATTCTAGGCTGCAGTGCTTAATAGTCTATCCTATGTAATTCTCCAATGCAAGAAACTATCCAAAGCTACATTTTTGCCTAAAATTTACTAGAGTCAGCTAGCCATGCTTTAATGCCAGGTTAAACATCCAGAGATTTGAATGTTTGCTCTCTTCTTAAGCTGTCCCTACTGTGTTGACCGATTGTCAGTTCCATCCTAATGTGCAAGTCCAGTTTTCAGTCATAATACACTCTCATCAGCACAGTAGCTAGCTCAAGTTCTGTACACATATATTGTATCTTTTTACTGACTGCACAAAAAATGTACATTTCCTATTCTCTTTAAGATGTTCATAGTGCACTTGGAGAAATGTCACAGCCCAAAGCTCTTTGCTAGGATAATCTGTTTGGGTATCTCTTAACTTGACTGGAACTACTGTGTAAGCATCATAATCACTTGCTTTAAGTATATCAGACCATCTGTCCTCATCTTAAATATTTGTCTTGTTATTATCTTGTATTGCACAGACTCAGTATTAATGCACTTGTGTTTTAAGAAAACCTACATCATACAATACCTTTGATGGGAACAACTGCTAATCTACATCACTCATGCCAAATGGCTAGCACACATTACTTACATACAGTAGGCTGGCATTTTGAAAAGACGTCATTGCATTGTATTTGTACTGAATTCTCATTATTATATCACAACAATTTTTTTTTATCAGAACCCCAATAAAACAAACATTTTTGGGGTCCCATCAACATTAATTTTTTAAATTAGAATCTTTTCAAAAAATATTCTCTGGAACTACAGAATTTCTTATACAAAATCTATCTCATCATCCAATGTTCCCTTGGGCATTTAATAAAGTCCATTGGAAAACAGGAGTACAAGCATGTCATTTGGGCTACGGATTATGCTGCAATGAAAATAATTTAGCATATGCCGAGAAAGAATGTGTGAGTAGAGGAATACATGCATTTATAGGTGGACTGCGGTTCTTGTCGCAGGCCAAATAAGGAATGTTTGCTTTGTCTACTGTTTGATCTTTGACCTTTAGTAACTATAATCATCACAAGCAGACGCTAATGTCAGTTTTACTGAAGTGTTAGCTGTTGGCCATTATTATGATGGTAAAACATTCTTCTCTTGTTTTTTTTTATGTCAATATATGCCCCTTTAGTGATAAGGTGATAGAAAAAAAAACATTACAGCTCAGGATTTTGCTTGGAGATATGTCACATTATGGATTTTGGCCTGACAGGCTATTTTTTGGCTGCTATCAACCTCAGATTAGAATAATAAAACAGTGAGCTTCAAAAAATGCTTATTAGATTTGATCATTTTTATTTCTTAGGTTTTCTATGCATTTTTCTTGTTATTTTAATCTGAAAGGATCATCCCTCATGGGAATCAGCAATACCTTGATGATAAGCCAGATGACAAGTGGATAAAACCAAAGTGGCTTATATCATGCTTCTGCATAGGGATAACAGTGTGCTGTGTTCTTTTAATCAGGCTTGCTACCATGAAAGAAACTTGCAAACATCATTTTTTTTTTGGGGGGGGGGGGGGGGGGAATCAGCAAAAGGAGTTAGACATGCAATTAATGACAATGGTTTCTACATTGAATGATACAGCCAGGCAGACAGAATAATTAAATGCCTGACATGGAGGCAGAAGTGGCAGGCAAAGCTTTTGTCTCTTTGGTGGCCCCCTCATTTACTTTTCTGAGTTACAGTGTTTTTGATTTTAAAGTTTTGCCTCTTTTCCTGCTTTAAAAAGAACCCTTCTGTTACTTCAGAGAGCCTACAGATAAACTTCTCTTCTAGTTAAAGTATTGACGGGAGATGGCTTGTATTCCCCTGTCTGGGTAAGGGGAATATCCTCTGTGTTGGCTTCCTCATTTTTGCTATAAGTAGCTGCACTGAAGGTCTCATAGGATGAGGTCAACTTTTTATTAAGGAGGTTTCTATTGCGGTCACCCATGAGGGAGGCTTCTCCGTTGGCCAGTTTCTCTTGGCTTCCTCGTTCATCTACAGGCATGAAAGTGGAGAGTTTTGGCTGGCTCTTCTGCTTCCTTTCAGGTGATGTACGAACTGGCATCCAGCAGGAATCTGAGTGGCCATACTCATCACATTCTCTGGTACATTTCCCTGTAAGAGCTACATCTGGCAGAGGCCTTGAATCTGAAATCACAAAAGAAAGCACAGTTGTAAGATATAAAATGAAGAACTCTTTCTTTGATGACTTAAGAAAAGCCAAATATTCAGAGAAGAGAAAAGGTTTTCCAAGAGTAGAACTTTAATTTAAAAGTCTTTTGTTATTAAATCATTAGGAAAAATGTTAACAATAATGCCAAATCAAATATTCATAAAATGTAAACCCTTTTCTTTTGATTCTCTTAACCCAGGAAAAGAAACTATATTAATGTATGAAATGCTTAATATGAATATTATATGCAGTAATGAGTAAGCATGTAGAAAAACACCTACAGTCTATAAATGATCTACATTGTAGGAAGATGTTCTGTGTGTAATACAATATTTGCTGGATGAAAGGTATTTGTGGATGTAATGTGCTGTATGATATATAGTCATGTTCCTGACCTTTTGATGCTAAACGTTGCATGTGTAATTAATAACATAACTTTGATTTTTGCATTACAATGAACCATGCATATGTATTACATTCATTTGATTAATAGTTTAGTTTTAGTCAATGCATTAATTATTATTTGAATATATGTTTATATTTTTAAGGAATTTATTTATTTAACAAACATATAACTTGCCTAATAAAAACAATTTTGAGACAACTTACAACTAAAAAAACATATTAACTGCCTTTATTTTCTTCTCCAAGATCCTAAATTTATTATTCTCTGTTACAATATTTTTTCCTTAGATTTCCTTGCACACTGTGCAATAATGTATTTTGAGACTGAAAGATCAGTGAGCCAGGACAGTACTGCTATCAATGTGCAGATGAACCTGACAGGCATTTTTACTGTCTTAAAAAAAGCTAACTTTTTAGTTTTTTATCAAATAGACTGATTTATGAAGTTGTATTAAATCCATACATATTTATTCATCAGGTTAGATGATTCCTCCTACAATTTTAAATTATGTATCATGCCCTAGAAATTAGAACTGTTTAATCACAGTTACATAGCTGAACTTAACTCAGTTTCCTACTTATCTCTAGCTTAACTTATCTCAGTTTCCTACTTATCTTGGTTGCTATTGTTTTGTTTTGTGTTTAATTTACAGATACTGAAATTGAGGCTCCTGCAGTGCTCTACCCCAGCGATGGATAACAGAAGTAATGACATGTGTCATTCTATCAGTTTTCAAAACCACCATGCCCTGATGGTTCCACACAGTATGCAGAGAATACAACTAGAAAATTCCATGATTTATCACAGGAAACCTAGAATTATTCTTGTTCTTTTCTCCAAAGGTAGGAAACTGAGATAATTATTTATTATTCTGTATAATGTGCTGCTGTTTGATTTTTAAGTTGACAAATCTACTTGAATTTGTTAAAAGTAGGCAAAACATATTCCCACACACTTCCCTCCCCTCCCCTGACATCTACTAAAATCTGTGCTTGTTTCCTCAGATCACAGATATTCAATCATAACTTCAAGAATTACAATGTGAACAAGGATTCTTTGCCTACATATAACTAAAAGCCACCGTCTGGTATATAAGCTCTTTTCTGTTTGCAAAACAATGAAGGTTTGTACTGCTACAAGATTTCTACTTTTAGTTCAGATATACTATGTACAACATTTTGGGGATAAGTCACAAAAGCATGCAGTCACTTAGTAGGTACACTAAAATCACTAAGAGGTCCATATTCAGAACCATTTAGCAAGATAACTCATAAGTTATCTAGCTAAATTAATATTTGGGCAATAATCTAGCTAAATTATGACAGGATAACTTATCTTGTTAAAATTTAGCCAGATAATTTACGGGTGTAATTGGGAGCAGCTGAGTTAGCTGGATAAATTATGCAGGTAGGATGATAATGAAGTCATGAACTATTCCCTAACTCCTGCTTAATTTATGGAGGTACTTGAACTGGTAAATTTTGCATCACCCCAGAGGTGTTAGATGTTAGCATGCCAGAAGAGTTGTCAGGCCAACATTTAACATAGGGCTCCAGTCTCTGATTTCCTGTCCCATCCAACTCCTACAGCAAAACTTTAACAAAAAAAAACCAAACCTCTCTTATTCTGGTCACTTAGACCCTCCTCCTACCTCTCCATCTATGGTAAAGGCTCACTGGTAACTGCCAAGCACATACCCTCCCAATCTAATAAAAGGTCCTATCCAATGAACAGCCATCACTCTACCGCCTCCATAATCTGATAAAGAGGTCTTTTCTAGGTCATACCCAAACTCCCCTCCTCCTGACCACCCTCCTATATTTCTAGACTATGTGCTGATACAATTTTACAAGAATAATGGTGACAGAGTGGGTAAGAGGCTTTCCATTCTTTCCTGCAGGTGAAGAGTGGGGACTCATCCAGAATGATAATTCTACATTCTGGAGTAGGAACAGTTATTCCTCACCCTCCATGGGGGCCATTTTATTAGATTGGATAGAGAAGAAGGTGTAGGGGACTCCTCAACCCAAACAGGAGCCTTCACTATGGTTGGGAGGAAAGAAGAGGGATCAAGACCCAGAGGGGACTTCTGCCATGGTTGGGAGGAGAGGAATTAGGGCCAATGAGAGTCTTTCTTCCATGGACTGGGTCAGGAGGCAGGGCATTCAGGCCCAGGGGAAGATGAACTTTATTTCTTCTCAAAATGTATAGTAAGGGAGAACTGGAGTCTGGTCGATTCTTTATTTATGGGAGGGAACAAGCAACTAAGATGGATCCTCTGACATCAGTAAAAATGGGAATTGGCCTATTGGGGCTGTGCACAGCTAAATGCAGAGGAAAATGGTTTTTGGCATTTGGCTATGTTCAGCCAGATGCAGACATGAGAACACATTTTCATATCTGTACGTGACAAGCAGAAAGATTTATGAGCCTTACTAGCCAAGCTGACACCAAAAATGTGTCCTAAAGAAACATCATCACAGATGGGAGTTGGAGTCTCTTTTTATGGTCCGAGTGTCTATCCAGGATCAGAGTTTATCAGAACTCTATCAGACCTCTGAAACTGTTATTTGTCAGAATTTACCGCTTGTTGAACTCTAGAGAGAACAAAGGACTTCCAAAATAGAGCAGGAATCTGCTAATTAAATGCCTTAATTATACATTCACCTGACAATTCATGAGGCTATTGAATATGTATAGGTGAGCTCGTGAAAAGGGGAAAGTTAACAGCCCTCTAGGTCTGCCTTCTTCTATGTCTGCCACCATCATCCATCCTGAGCCATTGTTACCCCTTTGAAGAGAAGGAGGCGACTCGTCTGAGTGCTGTGGCTTTCCACCCCATGCGTTGTTGTGCACACTGGGCCGAGGTGACTTGCGGAGATAAGGTCTAAGAGACTTGAAAGTGAACAGTCGTTGAAATTGCCTAATTCATCCTAAATGAGTGCACATCCCTAAAAACAAGTACTCCCATCCTCTGTTTCTGTTCACCATGCAAATATGTACTAGGCAAATATAACCTCACCTAGCACACACCATAGTTTATTAAAATCCCTAGAGTCCATTTGTGTTCTATAGGTAACTTTTTCTGTATCCATTAATCTGATTGCACTGTTGGACCATTTTTGCACTGTGCAGTTGTTCTTGTCTCCAATGCACTAATATTGCTGTGCAAGCAGAGAACAACAAATAATGCTGTGATGCTTACTGAATTTTAATTTTCTTTTCCTCCTAAAGAAAATCTTGGAAGCTGGCATGCACTACACTACATCTTTTCATTCTTTCCTATTCCATTGGAAAAGAACAGAAAAAAAATATCAGGAAAGAACTGGAAAATGTCCTGCTTCAGAATTTCTTGTCACTTTTAAAGAGACAGTATTGTGATCGTCAGAGCACCTATGAAAGTATTAGCCTGAGAGTATCAGCTGGAAGAACAGGGAGGTCACTTAGCACAATGGAAACAAATTTTGTGCTCATTTCTCACAATTGACTTTAGCTCTTATAGAAGGGGTTGAAAGGGGTTGGTGCTTTCCTTTCCACTTGATAACAGGGATATTCATTTGTATCACACCTCATTGAATCTAAGAATGCATCTTCTCTTTTACATGCTTTGCAAGAGATTTCTTCTGTAGCAAAATATTTTGCTCCAGGCTAACTGACCAAGGGTGCCAGGCTAACCACAGCTCTCATTTCCTAGATCAGTGAGAAGCTGTGTGGATGTACAGCAGAGGCCAATCTCACAGCGAGTCGGTTGAAATGAAAGTGATGACTGTTCTGCATTATTTGGCTACTGGCTCATTGCAGAGGGTATCAGGAAACATCAGTCAGTCCCCTGTCTCAAAATGTGCCATTTATTTTCTGGAGGCCATGCATGTTTTCATGTCTAACTATACCAAATATCCCTGTACTGAACAGGTGAGGTGAGCTATAAAGGGGCTTCTTTGATACTATTTATTTCCCAGATGTCACTAGGGCTATTGATTGTTATCATGTGGGTTTGCTTTCTCAAAAGCCATAAAGACATCTATCAAAACTGTAAACATTACCGCAATCTAAACATTTAGGTCCACTGTGACTATCACATTCTGATGACAGATGGGAACGTCAAGGTTCACGGTTCCTCCCATGTTTTCTATGTACTTAAGGCTACATGGTGACTACTAGAGGTGTGCATCCGTTTTCCACGTATTTGTAATCCGCAACTTATTTTTTGCTATCTGTTAAATACGTGGGGAGGCGAAACGCATCGTGACTCCCCACGTATTAAACAGATTTTTGTTTTATTCGGCCTAAATAAAAATGCTAGTTTCATCATGGCGCCAATAGCCTTTGTCACAGGGGCTACCGGTGCTATTGGTCAGCCCCTGTCACATGGCCATCAGCGCCATCTTGTGCTCCTACCATGTGACAGGGGCTGACCAATGGCACCGGTAGCCCCTGTGACATAGTATGGGCAAAGGCTAGCGGCGCCATTTTGAGTCCTGGCGTTGGACGGCAGGTCGCTCCGGGACCCCCGTTGGACCCACAGGGACTTTTGGCCAGCTTGGGGGGGGCCTCCTGACCCCCACAAGACTTGCCAAAAGTCCAGCGGGGATCCGGGAGCGACCTCCTTTCACGCCAGCCGTCCGATCCCAATACTCAAAATGGCGCCGATCGCCATCATAGTGAGGGCAAAGGCGATCGGCGACATTTTGAGTATTGGGATCGGACGGCTGGCGTGAAAGGAGGTCGCTCACAGAACCCCGCTGGACTTTTGGCAAGTCTTGTGGGGGTCAGGAGGCCCCCCCAAGCTGGCCAAAAGTCCCTGTGGGTCCAACGGGGGTCCCGGAGCGACCTGCCGTCCAACGCCAGGACTCAAAATGGCGCCGATAGCCTTTGCCCATACTATGTAACAGGGGCTACCGGTGCCATTGGTCAGCCCCTGTCACATGGTAGGAACACAAGATGGCGCTGATGGCCATGTGACAGGGGCTGACCAATGGCACCGGTAGCCCCTGTGACAAAGGCTATTGGCGCCATGATGAAACTAGCACCGAGGGTGTGAGTGAGTTCCCGGACCCCACCGCTGGACCACCAGGGAGTTTTGGTAAGTCTTGGGGGGGTCAGGAGGGTGGGGGGGTTTAAATTTTTATTTAGGCCGAATAAAACAAAAATCTGTTTAATACGTGGGGTATTTTGAGTCTCAAAATGGCGCCGATCGCCTTTGCCCTCACTATGCCGGCGATCGGCGCCATTTTGAGACTCAAAATCGCCGTCCCGCCAATACTCAAAATGGCGCCGATCGCCTTTGCCCTCACTATGACGGCAATCGGCGCCATTTTGAATATTGGCGGGACGGCGATTTTGAGTCTCAAAATGGCGCCGATCGCCTTTGCCCTCACTATGATGGCGATCGGCGCCATTTTGAGTATTGGGATCGGACGGCCGGCGTGAAAGGAGGTTGCTCCCGGACCCCCGCTGGACTTTTGGCAAGTCTTGTGGGGGTCAGGAGGCCCCCCCAAGCTGGCCAAAAGTCCTTGTGGGTCCCGGAGCGACCTGCCGTCCGGTGCCAGGACTCAAAATGGTGCCGATAGCCTTTGCCCATACTTTGCCCATACTATGTCACAGGGTCAGCCCCTGTCACATGGTAGGAGCACAAGATGGCGCCGATGGCCATGTGACAGAGGCTGACCAATGGCACCGGTAGCCCCTGTGACAAAGGCTATTGGCGCCATGATGAAACTAGCACCGAGGGTGAGAGTGAGTTCCCAGACCCCACCGCTGGACCACCAGGGAGTTTTGGTAAGTCTTGGGGGGGTCAGGAGGGTGGGGGGTTGTAGTTAATTTAGTAGTAACGTATTTACAGATCGACAATTTATTGAATTCTCCATACTTCCACATGAAACGGAATTGACCCCCCACGAATACCTATCGCATACGCAACGAAAACTTTTTGCCTGCACATCCCTAGTGACTACATTGTGCTTACGATCAAGGAGATGATGTTCTACTGATTAAGTGCTTCATCTTTAGTGTTCCTAGTAATGTTTTCACAGCTTCTAGTATTTCGCTTTTTCTTTTTTTGTGCATGAAAGCAATAATGGATAATTCCACTTGCCTGACTGCTGATCCCTTCTTCTATTTCTCTTCAGCTTCAGAAGAGTGGTATAACCATGCCTATTGCTCTAGCAGGAAGGTCCCTGCTGAAAAGGCATTTTGGGTCACTAAACCATACCTGAGGCTTCATTGCTCTTGTGTTAGTGAAACTCAGCAAGATGTTCATGTGTGCTGCATGTTACACAATACTGATTTGCAGACATAAGAAAAATGCATAGAACTGCTTGTACGGCCTAGTCCTAAAGGAAATGAAGAAAGCGTGAAAGGGGGTTACTTGCTGGTGCAGTGGTTACTACCCTTAGTAGAAGGCAAGGAGACAACTACCCTTAACCAATAAGCTTTGATGCTTTTAATGCAACTGAAGCATTGCTCCCCACTTCAATGGCAGGTGGAAAAGGGGAATTAGAATCAGACAACAACCAAGAGGCCCCAACTTCTACGCTCTAGGGTACTGATACTCAGGCATAATGGAAAAAGTACAGGACTGCTTCTATGGCAAAGTCCATAAGCAATGCATGTTAAGCAGCACTGTCTGAATTTTCAAGGAAGTTCATCACCCAGTAAAAAAAATTTGCTAGCTGAAAATTTTATGGATTATCATGAAGCTTGGATTAACTGCATGGAGTGGCAGTTACTACCTTGGGAAGCTCGCTGGGCAGACTGGATGGACCATTTGGTTTTTTCTGCTGTCATATTACTATGTTACTGTGTTACTATGTATTTGTATTTATCAGTATCTTCCCCTGCTGGAGAAGGTAGCCGTGAAGATAGTTTAAGTTGGAGAAAGGGCTGCTACAAATGTTGTATCCCAGAGAGCTTGCATAGCGCTCCAACATTTCAGTGATGGGGGGTTCAAAAATGTGTTTATTTAGATCATTCCTTTTCATCAGTAGTACAAGGTGAGCTACATTCAGGTACAGTAGATATTTCACCGCCCCAGAAAGCTTACAATTTATGTTTGTACCTGAGGCAATGGAAGGTAACGTGACTTACCCAAGGCTACAAGGAGCAGAGATTCCCTGATTCTCAGTCTGTTGCTCTAACCAATAGGCTGCCACTCCACTCCATGTGTGGCATGTGCTGTCATTACATAGTTAATGAGAATTTTAAGTGTAATGAATATTTGTGTTGTTAGCCCATTATGACAGTACTTTCTGGTTTTCTCTTTCAGGAGTGTTGCTATTCAAGGAGTCCCAAGTTCTCTTTGTTCACCCTGTCCCTAATTTTACATTGCTAGTTTGCCCTGGTTTAAGTATATATGAATTGTCAGATCACCCTAGCTTTGGAAAAACAAAGTGATGCTTCCTTAAGGTCATAAAAAGATGTGTTGAGCCATTTGAGTAGGGTGTTATCTTTGAGGCTATGAAAACTTTTCATTAAAATGATGAAAACAATGGGCATGATGGGGTTTTTTTATCTTCCAAAGTTACTGATGGCAATAAGAATTTTTCCCTTTATGTGGATAAAGCGCTGGAACTTTTCCAAACTATATTTTTAGGGTGAATAAGTGCATGAGATAGTGTAGAGTAGGGATGTGTATTAGTCCTGGATTGGGGAGGCCGAAACCCGAAGGAATTTTTCTCGATTTTTGGGAAAAATTCGTTTTCGGGGTTAGTGTGCACTAACCCCGTTAGTGCGTACTAAGACGAAATTCGGGTCTCCTTGAATTTTAAAGGCCTGAACCGCGGGAAATATGAAATTTCCCCTGATGGGCCAAAAGCACATCCCTAGTGTAGAGATTGTAGTGTGGGCAGATATTTTTGGCTTTTTGCCCTTACTTCATGCTGATGTCACAAACTGAATATGCCCAATGTGGTTTCTCTACATTTTCTGTACCGGATCAACCTCCCTGAACTACCATTCATTCCCAAAAAGAGATAATCAACCTCATGCATATTGCAATGAGATAGTTAATGCATTCTACAGCATGAAGCCAAGCAGGTCTTCATTACATGCTCATTATCTCAGGATTTCCTGCTCGTCAGCTTCCCAAGCAGCCACTGCACCAGCTTTGAATAGCAATCCCTTTTTAGTCTCCATGCTCCCCTCTTCTTTCTGGTTATATTTATTTTTCTCTCTATGCTAGAATTCTGGAATCAGACAATTTCTGGTTTTTTTTACCTGAAATTAGAGAGCAAAGGTGTTATGCTTCACTATTCCTAGAGTCAAATGTTCATTCCAGGAAGTCCTCTGGATATGAACACATCAGGTGAGATTGATTAATGAAGGAGGCCATAGCTAATTGAAAGAGCACCAGGATTCAAATAAAATGGTAATTATAAAAAGCTTTTGCACCACATAAGGACTATTTGAAATGTAACAAAGAATATAAACAACTATTTCTTCTTAGGCAAGCTAAGAGGTAAAGCAAAATCCAAAGGGATTCTCTTTTTATGTGAGCAATACAAGAAATGTAATATGTATGGTAGAATACTTTGAAGGAAATCTAAGCAATGTACTATAAGATATATGAGGAGAGAGTTAATGACCTAAATATGCACACCTCAGAAAAGAGGAGGAAGGGAAAAGATATTATAGAGATATGAAAGAAACCCTCAAATATATAAAAAATGCACAGTAGGCAAGTGTTTTTTAGTGGCAAGAAAGTCCTAGAACATGGTACAAGTTTGAAAGGGGGTGAAAAGTTTAAAAAAATGAAATATTTCTTCAATGAAAGCATGCTGAATGCATAGATCAAGCTCCTAATGGAGGTGGCCAAGGCAAAACCACAATCAAATTCAAGACATCATGGGATAAGCCCAGACGATGAGTAGGAAAGCACCTGAAAAGCCAGGGATGGAGGAGGAAGCAGTATTGCAATGGGAGGGGAAACTTTCAGATTGTCATTATCAGCCACCATATTCTACCATTAATAAACCACAATAATTCAATTCTAAAATCATTTAAATGTATCTTTACCTATGTTATAAAAAATTATTGGCTTTGAGATAGATATTTGTTTCAATACAAGATTTCCATGATGTAAAATGTTGCTTATGACAGGTGTGCATTAGGCTGCAGTTTTGTAATTGTATGTTGCTCATTTTAGAATGCAAGTCATGTTTTCAGTTTGAACAGAACTATCGGTCTTTTTTTTTTTTTTTTTTAGAATGTCATGAAAATGTTTTTTATCACTGGTTTTATTAATGAAATGTGTTCATAATTCACAGCCTACAAAGCCACCTAAAAATGTGTTCAGCTAGTAAGTAATTAAATCCATTTCAATTGATTCAGGGGGCAGATCGAAGCATGGGTGTGCAGCAGTGACCTTTTCACACTTAGTCATTCCATAAAATACTGCTGCTAACTTCTTCCTCTGATTGATTTCTCTGCTTTCTACTTAAGTAAAATCTACTGTTTTTTTCCATACCATAATCTATGTACAATCACATTTGCATCTACCAGACAAAACTGAATAGTAACAACTCTCATTCTTTCTAATATTTAACAACTAACTAAAGGCTAAACAAGAATATGGCTACCATAATAAATTAGGAAATGTTAGCATTTATCATCTGAGAGTACTGAAAAAAAGCCCAATTGTTTACCTCTAAAGGGGGATTCTCCATAGATAGCAGAATAAATCACACAAATCTATGATGTCATCCAATGGGGTTGCAATCATTACCAGTAGTGCTGAGTCAAAAAGTTTTACTACTCTACGATGAAGCCTAGTACGAAGGTCAATTAAATATTAGGCATCTAATTGATGCTGTATTTTATAAACAAAGTAGGTCCTACTGGTAACGATTGCAGCACATTGGGTTTATACCATAGTCCTTATGCTTTAATTGATGGGTTTATGTGATTTCATAAGTTGATCCAATGGGGTTAACATGGATTAACTCTCTCAGAATTCAGAACAAATGTCTAGGTTTGTCTGAGCATGTGCAGGAATTCCCACACAATCACCACCTCACAAGTCCCCTCAGTCTAATACAGAATTTAGGAGTCAACTCCCTGGGACAGAGGGCAGAGATGTGGATCTGATTTATCCTGCTGTCTATGGAGAACCTCCATTATTGATAAGCAACTCTGATTTCTCCATCAAGAAGCAGAATGAAATGAGCCACACAAATGGGGACTGCCGGCGAGGGTGGAGTCAAGATGGTGGCATGATTTCATGCAGTGTTTTACCCTGATCTGCAATACATTTCCTTAAGGTTTGTTTCCCTAGTTCAGTTTAAGATGCCCTCTAAAAGAAAAGGCAAGATTAGAATTTTATTTATTATGACTTTAATATCACTGACCCAGCATACAGGATCAGTCATCCACCCGCGATAACACCATAACGCATGTGATAAATAACACATTGCGAGATGCGTATGCAAATTAAAAAAAATTAGTCAAAAGGGAGGAGTTTGGGTGGAGTTTATGAAAACAAGGGGGGGTTTAATGTTGTGTGTGATAGCATAATGTACAATTTATTGCAAGAAATAACTACACAGTTTTTCCTGCCATTATGTGTGCATTATGCCCGAAACGGGATTTGCGATAAAAATAGAAGTACTGTACCTCTCCCTTGTTTTTTAATACTAAATGCATAACTGCATTTTTTAGCATTAAATCTTAGCTGCCAGACCCTAGATCATTCCTTGAGCTTTGCTAGATCCCTCCTCATATTTCCGTACCTTCCTAGCTGTCTATACTGATTTTGGTATCATCAGCAAAAAGAAAAATATTTCCCAACAATCTTTCTGCAATGTCACTCACGAAAATGTTGAAATGAACAAGTCCAATGATGAACCCTGAAGCACACCACAAATTAATGTCCACCTCCTTGAAGTGAACTGCATTTTTTGTTATCCTTTCTCGCCTTCCATTCAACCAGTTTCTAATTCAGACAATCATTCTAGGGCCCATGCCAAGGGAAATCAATTTTTTATGTCATCTATGCGGAACTGTGTCAAAGGCCTTACTGAAATCCAAATACACTACATCTAATAATCTCCCCTGATCCCACTCTCTGGTCACCCAGTCAAAGAAATTGATCAGATCCATCTGACAAGATCTACCTTTGGTAAAACCATGCTGCTTTGGATTGTGTGATCCATTGAATTCCAGAAAGATTTATCAAACACCAATAAAATATTTCAAAACAGCAGAGACATTAATTAACACCCAATAATTAAAACTAAAAAAGATTTTAATAAAATTTGTAGTCTTCATTCCTGGAAACTTTTGATTTCCAGTCACCCTGAGATTGTTGTATATTAGTGGGATGGGATGATGTACAAACATTCTCTGCTGTCTCTTACCTACACATACTCACTTGCATATTCACATACACACACACGTTCACTTTCTCTTTCTCCCCCACATGGTCTAACCACACACATGCTCTTTCATACACACGCATACTTTCCAATGTTCACTCACTCACATATTCTCTGTCTCTCAGCAGCATTAGCCCCCTCTTTGGGCCTGTGCAATGTCAGGATGTCTCTTTTCTCACCTATTTGCAGGGAAAATGCTGCTGCTTCTCTCTTCAGCTGCATGGACCCAGCTAACACGGCTCCTGATCCTTCAGACCCCACATGTCTGCTGGCACTGCCCTCCTCTCTTCAACAGCATGGGTCTAACCAACACTGACCACTTCCTGAAGCCTGCACCTTTCATATGAGTCCTATGCCATTGCCTCCTGCTCATTCTAGCTATGGTAATTAGGCATCATTCTTCTACCTGGTGCGAGCCCATGGGACACCACTTCCTCTTCTGTCCTTCATGGACAGGAAGAAGGAGGCACAATCGCCATGATCCTGGGTTTTGGTCTGCTGTCTGAAGACCACATCTGAGCAAGGCTTATGAAAGTAGTAGGCAGCTGCCCCCAAACCTGTGGTAGTATTTTCTATACCAAAGCTCCCTTTCTTCTTCACCAGATAAGTATCCTTTTCTAGAGTTTGAATGACTGTGGTAGTCTTCACTAGCTTCACTAGCTAGTGAATCCTGGAAACCATAGACTCCTGAAGTCCACATCTTACCTTTCTTTTTGTGCCCTGCTGTCAATACAGTGTCAGATGGGGGAGAAAGGAGTACAACTTTAAGGCTTTATACTCCCTTGCTATTTTGTATGTGTGTGTGTGTGTGTGAACCAAAAAACACTCCCTATAGAGTGGAGTAAAAGCACAGGCTATCAATTTCAAATCACTTTTACATTTTTTATTTATACAACATTGTATCAAAAATCCAATATTTCCAATGCATTATCCATTCAAAATGTTGTTTATTCACAACTTTTTTAAAAAAACATATTCACTCATTCTCATGCATACCCAATCATACAGATTAGATTTACTATATATTGCTAAATCTTGGGGTGCTATATATATATATATATATATATATATATATATATATATATATATATATATATATATATATACACACACACACACACACAGTACCTATTAAGAAAACAAATAAATCAGGCAATATTTTAGTCTAGCCAGTGCTTAATTATTACCACATCAAAATACTCTAAACAGAGTGGGACACAAGCACTGTTTGTGTTATGTAAAAAAATCCTTATAATCACTAAGACAAAAACATAGGGCAGCACTTTGGGGAAGATGAAGCCTATTCTGAAAGAATAGACTCCACCTTAACCAGAGTGGAACCAGTCTGATGATACTAACATTAAAAGGAGATAGTGCAGGTTTTAAACTAGATCATGGGGGAAAGTCGACAGTCACTCATGAGCACATGGTTTGGAGTGAAGAATCTTCAAAGTCTACTAGCATAATGGTGAATTTAAAATATCTCAATAAAGAGGTTATGATAAAGACAGAAGTAATTCAGGTGTAGCTAAAGAGCAGAGATAAATGATTCCAAATGACTCATTTCAACTGCTAGACAGGCTATGGAAAGTATTAAGAATGGCATAGAGTCAAACAGGATACAGTATGTCCAATAAACAAAATTCAATGTGGAATCACTATGAGTAGAAAATGAAATCCCATGCATGGTAGGGAAGAGTATAGCAGCAGGGGTATAAAACTTCTTCCTGGCCTGGATGAAGAGACAGGCAGTGAAATGCTAATATAAATTAGGAAAGCTAACGTATTAAGAAACAGAAAAATAATGGGAGATTTCAATTACCCCATACTGTTTTGGTATATTTCACATCAGAACGTGCTAGGAGATAAAGATTCTCAATATTATAAATGACTGCTTCATGGAACAGCTGGTCTTGGAACTGACAAGAAGGGGGACTACTCTAAATCTAATCCTCACTGTGAAGCAGGATCTGCTGCAAAAGTAATGCTGGTGAGATTGCTTAGCATAGCGATCATAACATTCTCAAATTTAATTATAATTATTGAAGGGAGAACAATAAGGAAAACTACTGCAGTAACATTTAAATTCAAGAAAGTATGCCTAGATTCATCATTTTGCTATAAAGTTTGCATGAATAGTGCACGCAATAAAAAAAAAGCGGCATGGGTAGGATAATATTTTAGATTCCGCAACATGCACTATTTTACTGCATTGTGTGTTACAAGCTGAGAAGTGCCCAGACAGGTATTTCATAAAAGTAAACTATTTATACCACTGTAGGAAGGTCAACTAGTAAGCTGAGGTGAGGTTTTAGTGGTGGCATAGGGTTTGGGGGTGCAGTTTTACATGCACATTCAGAGGTATGAGCAACGTTACACATTAATGAGGATTTGATGTGATTTGGAGTGAGGAAAGGTACACCAGGATGAGATTTGTATATTATACTCTCAACCTAGTTTGATGCACTCTCTACCTAGCTGCTATCAGTTATTTCCTGCGTTAAAACATGAAATAACATGTTACCCTAATCGCACGCAACATTAAACACCCCTCATTTTCATAAACTCTGCCCAGACTCCTCTGTTTTGACTAAATTATGGCATTGTTGTGGGAGTTAGGGCCCTAATGCCCGTGATAAGGCCCTAACGTGATTTGATGAATGAATCTGTTAGAAAAAAAGGAGTGGCTACATAGGTTGAAGTTTTGCAAGAATCATGGACGCTATTTAAAAACAACATCTTGGAAGCCCACACTAGAAATATTCCATGCATTAGAAAAGATGGAAAGAAGACCATAGGAATGCCAGCTTGGTTAAATGGTGAGGTGAAAGAGGCTATTCAAGCCAAAATGATATATTTCAAAAATTGGAAAGTTCATTCAAATGAAGAAAATAGGAGCATACGCACTGGCAAGTTAGATGTAAAGCATAAATAAAGCAGACCAAAAGAGAATTTGTAAATAAAAACTATTTCATGCATATCCAAAGCAAGAAGCTGTTGAGGAAGTTGGTTGAATCACTAAGGGGGTCATTTTCTATTGCTTATCATGTGCGATAAGCGACTATCACACGCAAAAAGTCCCTTTTCATGTGTGATAGCTTGCTAGGATCATAGTCAGGGTGGAGAGGGGAGGAGTCAGGGCGGTGAGGGGCAGACTCCTCTATATTTTTACTGGCGGCGATAATGTAAGACGCGTTATTTTATGATTTTGCTATTCGGTGCAAAAGCCGGCAGCCAGCGCACTGCAGTGGTGCGATGGCTGCTGGCTTTCACAGCCCCCCCCCCCCGCCCCCTGTTTTCACTGGATTCACCATTCTGCAGTAGAATGGTGAATCCAGGCCTAAATGACCAAAGGATGAAAGGGTCACTCAGGGAAGACAAAGCCCTTAACAGAAAAACTAAATTAATTCTATGCTTCATTATTTTACTGAGGATGGTACTGGGAAATAACTATGGGGGTCATTTATCAAAGTGCTATATGGCGTTTTTGCATGCAAAAAATGCCTTTAACGCATGCAAAAATGCCATTAGCGCACGCAAAAGCACATAACGTTTGGTGCGATGCAAATAAGAGGAAATTTTGGCCAAGTGGGCTGGGCTACAGTTTTGCAAAGCTGTTCACACATGCTGTTTTGAGTTATCAGGGGAGAGAGAGAGAGCACCTAGCTGTAATGCCCTCACACTAGATTGGTATTTAATCTCTCTATAGGAGGTCCACCTAGTCACTCAAGGTGAGGTTTAGGTATTAGTGTAGAGATTAGGGGCCACTTTAATATTCAAAGTGAGATGTACGAATAGAACAGTGCTCTCTTGTGAAGATTTGATGACCTTAAGCTTGATGTTATCCAGGTAGAGAGTCCATCAAGCTAGGCTGAGAGAACATTGCACAAAGCTCATCTTTGGGTGAGTTTCCTCACTCCGAAGGTCATCAAATCTTCACAAGAGAGCACTGTTCTGTTCGTGTGCCATAAGCCTTTAGAAAATAGCCCCATAAGATGGGAGAGACAGAGTGTAAAGCACTGGATAAAGAGGTTGATATAACTGGCATATCAGAGACCTGATGGAAGAAGAATAACGAATGGAACACTTTGTACAAATTATATTGAAATGATAGGATGAATCAAATTCGTGGAGGGGTGACACAATATGTTAAAGAAAGCATTGAGTCAAACAGGATAAAAGTTCTGCAGGAATCAAACTAGCAATAGTGATCACAACATGTTCAAATTTGACTTAATAACTGGAGGGAGGACACTAAAGAAATCTACTGTGACATCATTTAACTTTCAAAGGGGTAGCTATGATAAAATGAGGAAAATGGTTAGGAAAAACTGAAAGAAACAGCTGCAAAGGTTAAGAGTTTACATCAGGCATGAACCTTGTTTAAAAATACCATCAGTGAATTCCAAACCAGATGTATTCCATGCATTAGAAAAGGCAGAAAGAAGGCTAAATGACTACTGGCATGGTTAAAAGGTGAGGTGAGGGAAGCTATAATAGCTAAAAGAACATCTTTTGAAAAACGGAAAAGCGATCCGAATGAAGAATACAGAAAACAGCATAAGCACTGGCAAGTTAGATGCAAAGCACTGATAAGGAAGGCAAAGAGAGAATTAGAAAAGAAGACTGGCATGGAAGCAAAAATTCATAATAAAATCTTTTTCAGGTGCATTCGAAGTAAAAAGCCTGTGAGGGAGTCAGTTGGACAACTAGATAATCCAGGGGTAAAAGGGGCACTTAGAAATGACAAGGCATTAGCAGAGAAACTAAATTAATTCCTTATTTTGGTCTTCACTGTGGAAGATGTAAAAGAGATATCCATGCCAGAAATGATATTCAAAGGTGACAATTCAGAGGAACTGAAACAAATCTCAGTATACCTGGAAGGTGTGATAGGGCAAACTGAAAAACTAAACAGTAGCAAATCACTTGGATCAGATGCTGTGCATCCCAGAGTGCTGAAAGAACTGTAAAATGAAATTGCAGATCTGCTTTTGGTAATTTTTTTAATTATCATTAAAATAATTGATGATACTTGAAGACTGATGGGTTGCCAGTATAATGCCAGGTTTACAAAGGGATCCCGGTGTGTTCCAGGAAACTACAGACCAGTGAATCTGATGTCTGTGCCAGGCAATATGATAGAAACTATCATAGAGAACAAAATTACTGGACATATAGATAGGCATAGTTTAATGGAACAAAGCCAACATGGATTTAGACAAGGGAAATCTTTTCTGACCAATCTGCTAATTTGTTTTGAGAGCATAAATAAAAGTGGATAAAAGTGAGTCAATTGATACAGTGTATCTGGATTTACAGAAAACATTTGACAAAGTCTCTAATGAGAGATTTCTTATCAAATTAAAAAGTCATAATATAGAGGCCAGTATCCTATTATGGACTGAGAACTGGTTAAAAGAAAACAAAGTAGGGCTAAATGGTAAATTTTCAGAGTGGAGAAAAGTGAATAGTGTAGTGCCTCAGGGATCTGTTGTGGGACCACTGCTTTTTAACATATTTATAAATGAGCTGGTAATGGGAACAACATGTGAGGTGATCAAATTTGCTGATGATTCAAAATTATTCAAAATTATTAAAACACAAGAGGATTGTGAGAAATTGTAAGAGGACCTTGCAAAACTGGGAGATTGGGGATTCAAATGGCAAATGAAATATAATATGGACAAGTTTATCCTTTTATCCTTATTCCTCTTTTCTGTAACCTAAAAGCTCTGTTTTTAGAGATGTTTGAAATTTTTGAGATGTAACTTCCTATTTCCCATTTTCATGTATCTGTATGACTTGTTTCATTGTAAACCGATGTGATGTGCAAACAAATGTCGGTATAGAAAAGCGATAAATAAATAAATGTAACGTGTCCACATAGGGAAAAGTAACCCAAATTATAGCTACTCAATGCAAGGGTCCATATTAGGAGTCACCATTAAGAACATAAGAAATTGCCATACTGGATCAGACCAAGGTTTCATGAAGCCCAGCATCTTGTTTCCAACAGTGGACAATCCAGGCTACAAGTACCTGGCAAGTACCCAAACATTAAGGGGCAGATTTTCAAAGGAAAATCTTCCCCTGTACTCGCCGAGCCTATTTTGCATAGGCTCGGTGGCACACGCAAGCCCCGAGACTTGCATATGTCCTGGGGCTTTCAAAAATGGGCAGCCGGGGGTGGGGCCGAGGGCATGGTGGCATTCGGGGGTGGTCCAGGGGCAGTCCGGGGCAGGCGTAACTTCAGAAACAAAAGGTAGGAGGGGATTTAGTTAGGGCTGGGGGGGAATCGCAAAAAAAAGTACCCTCCTAGGCCGCTCCAATTTCGAAGCGGCCTTGGAGGGAATGGGGAAAGCCATCGGGGCTCCCCTTGGGCTCGGTGCATTCAAGGTGCACAAGTGTGCACCCCCTTGCATGCGCCGACTCCGGATTTTATAATATCCGGGCGGCTGCGCGCGCATAATTATAAAATCAGGCGTAGATTTGTTCGTGCCAGTTGCGCGAACAAATCTATGGTCGCCTGTATTTTTTAAGATCTGGCCCTAAGTAGATCCCATGCTACTGATGCCAGTAATTGCAGTGGCTATTCTCTAACAAGTGAATTTTCAAAGGCCTATGTGCGTAAAAACCGGGGTTTCCGCACGCGGCTGGGCCTTGCGCATGCAGCGCACAAGTCACGGCCACGCACGTAAATCCCGGTATGCACACAAGTACCGGCCAATGGAAAAGGGGCGGCCCGGTATCAGGCCGGAACATTATCATTAGCCACTGTCCCGGGGAAGCACACATGGCAGCCGGCTGGCGCGTGCAGATTACTTCTGCTCCAGAGGAGCAGTAAATAAATAAAACAAAAAAAAAAGTAAGTAGTTAGGAAGGGGTTAGAGGTCGGGAGGAGAGGGGAAAGGGTACGCGTACAAGTGTACCTTAACTGGAGCGGACTGGAAGGAAAAGGGGAAGCACACGTGTTATAAAATAGCCGCATCCATGTGCATACAGGCGGATATTAAAAACGACCCCCAAGTCAACTTGATTAGTAGCAGTTAATGGACTTCTCTAAGAACTTATCCAAACCTTTTTTAAATCCAGCTACACTAACTGCACTAACCACATCCTCTGGCAACAAATTCCAGAGCTTAACTGTGCGTTGAGTGAAAGAGTTTTCTCCAATTTGCTTTAAATGTGCTACTTGCTAACATCATGGAGTGCCCCCTGGTCCTTCTATTATCCGAAAAAGTAAATAACTGATTCATATTTACACATTCTAGACCTCTCATGATTATAAAGACCTCTATTATATCCCCCTTCAGCTGTCTTTTCTTCAAGCTGTAAAGCCCTAACCTCTTTAGCCTTTCCTCATTCAGAAAAGGATCTAGGCATCATTGTTGATAATCTTCTGCTGTGTGTGTGGCAGCAGCCAAGAAAGCAAATAGAGTGCTAGGAATTATTAGGAAAGAAATGGAGAATAAAACAGATAATTTCATAATGCATGTGTATTACTCCATGGTGCAACCTCATCTTGAGAAATATGTGCAGTTCTGGTCACAACATCTCAAAAAGGTTATAGCAGAATTATTAAAGGTACAGAGAAGGGTGTTCAAAATAATAAAGGGAATGAAATAATTCCCTTATGGGGAAAGGCTATAAAGGTTAGGACTTTTTACTTTAGAGAAGAGACATCTGAGGGGAGATATGATGGAGGACTATAAAATAATGAACAGAGTGGAAACACAAATCAGTTACTTATTCTTTCAAAAAGCAGAAAGACCAGGGGACACACACTGAAATTATTAAGTTGAACATTTAAACTAATAAGAGAAAATATGTTTTTACTCAATGCATAATTAAACTCTGGAATTTGTTGCCAGAGGATGTGGTATAGCTGCATTTAAAAAAGTTTGGGACAAGGTCCTGAAGGAAAAGTCCATAAACCATTATTAAGCTGGATTTACAGACATCTACTCCTTATCCCTGGCATAAGTAGCATGGAATCTATCTACCCTTTGGGATCCTGCCAGTTATTTGTGACCTGGATTGACCACTGTTGGAAACAGGATACTGGGCTTTATGGCCCTTTGATCTGACCCAGTATGGCATTTCTTATGTTCTTATCTACCTGTTACAACCTTGGTTTTTGCTCCCTTTTGAAAACAGAGCCCTCTGTGTTTCACGTTCATGTGTTTTATTATTGTTCTCTCTCTACTCATGTGGGAATTGTACTGGCACAATGATATTCAATCCCAGAAATACAGTATTTTCAGTGATGGGTGATATTAGCTGCACAATTTGCATCTGATTTTCTGCATCTTGACTTTTAATACAATTTCTTTGAAGAACACCAAAACCTTTTCTTGAGCTTAAAAATGTTTATGAAAACCTTTTATACATTACATTTTATTACACTGCAGCATAACCACAGACTTGCTCTCATAAAATATGATTTTTTTTGCTTTCATTTTGTTATTAGAATTTAAGACTACTGGGTTTTTAGTTCAGCTGCACATTAATAGGGATGTCAGCATCAACATTCAGAATATCTCCCATATTGACAAAACATGTGACAATATCCCATGTTTACTCTCTTAGGTATGCATATATTAATGCATTACTGACAAAGTCTAGCAAAAAAGTAAAGCCATGAATACTGTGGAATTTCTAATTTCCAGTCACAAGAATTTGCTGTGCTACACCTCCTGTCGGCAATACAGTAGCACATTCTGACATGCCAAAGTACTATTAAAATAGCTAAATATATATGAAAGCATCAGCAACTTCTTTCTCTGCACCTTAGGCTAAACAGAGCTATACAGCAATTGAACATATCTCAAGAAGCATTTACTGCCCCAAGGCATGGACCACTGTCAGTACGAATGTGGCATCATCATGTCCTTTAAAGTACATCTCAAGTCAAAAACAGTCTTACTGAATTTAATAGGACATAAATCTTCTGCCTGGGACAAGCACATTTTTCTAGAAATTTAATGCACATTAATAATATATAGATGAAAGCCAGATCATGCATGGTGTGCACTGGGGATAATCTTTTTTTTTTTAAAGGCTCACCACTGATTTGCTATGCAAACCACTCTTAGCAAGAATTTGTTTTAATTTATTTCCTACTTCATCATATTGGCATTGTTTTATCAATGAAGGGGGCATTTTACAGCTAATCATAACTAAAATCTAAAAAAAAAAAAGAAATTGCTAAGATGCTGAGTAGTATGTTTATGCTTTAATTACAAAGTCCTCAAAATTTATAGCTCAAATAAAGAAAACCACAAAGCATTATCAAGCATAATGTCGCAGCTGTGAAGACATAAGAATCCCCTACCAAATTCTGTAATGAGATACTATCTTAAGTGCTACAGAACCACCTCAAAAAGTTAGTGATATCTGTGGTTTATTCAGAATATTTGGGAAACCGGTAATTAAAGCTATGCAATCAGTACAAATGTGCATACTTCCTTGAAAGACGCACACCTTGGGAAAATTTTGAAAGTTCGCCAAATTAGCTCACCAAACGTTTTTGTTTTTTTTTAAGAAAATCTACTTCAGATCTATGATTTCGATTGAGGAAATTCAGAGTGGATTTTGGCAGATCCATTTGATACTTATCTCCAGATCTATAGAAAAGGCAAGCACATTTCCTCATTGGACTTGGGGAAAATTCAAAATTCACACTGAAACCAGGCTGAAAACTGCACAGTTCAGATTTAAGTTTGGGTTCACATTGTCCATCCGCACATCCTCAATAACCATTTCCTAAGGCTTTGGAAATATTTTGAGACATACACAAATATAGTCTGATCTCTCTCTTCCCTTCCTGTCATATTTGAACACTCCAGAAAATGTCCACATTCAGCACATGGCTCCCATCTGCAACATTATTAACATCTGGAATTTGGGAACAAATCACATGCAGTTGTGACTAGGGTCAAATTTGCATGTAGAAAGAGAAAAGAAGCTAACAAAGATTCAGAATGATTTAGGTTCAGCAAACAAAGCTTCCTGCATTGCCCAATTTAAGCATCAGACAGCTGCAAAGACAGCAAATGTGTTTATTCTGTTCAACAATTAATTCTGGATTCTTTCACAATCTATGCCAAAAGTTATAGCCTCAGAATTAGTTAACTAATCTCCCTCACTCTTATTTAACAGTTGAAAGGGGCATGGCTTATCCAACGGGCAAGGTTTATAAGCAATGGGATGAGAATGTAAAAGTATTCCCCAACTTTGATTGAAACTCCAGCTTGTACCATAGGTGCCTTGTAAACCTTGTGTAAACTAAAAGGCTAGAAATGGATTACTGATTGTTTAAGGGCCCATATATCTGTCACTACATGGGCTGTTAAATCAAACTGTTTATTTCTGCTGGCAGTTAAAAAAAACCACACACATAACAAAACCCAAAAACTTCTATTCTTTTGTTTGGATTTTTTTTTTATTTAAACCTTGAGAAGATATTAAAGTTTAAAAGTTCTGAAAGCCTCTTCCAGTTCAGACTCCCCCAGCATTATGAATTAAGTGGACTGCCGCAGTCATCAGAACCCCTCGCAGGCATCACAAAAATAAATGCAAATTATGGAAAAAGAAAAAATTATAAAACACCAGGCCCTGCTATAATAAAAAATGTACACCCATTTAAATTTGAAGAAAGGTGTAATATAAGGAAGAAAATATAGTTCAAGAAAAAAAAGAGAAGCAATCCATAGATAAGACTAAAAGAAGAAGCAATTAAGCCAAGACACAAGCAAGCTGATGTTTCGAGGACGAGCTATAAATAACACAAGTTTGAATGAATAACACCATTATTAACGTGTTAGTTAAACAACACTGGAGTTAGGGTTTTCAAACGATATCAGGCATTTGTGCCAGTTCTCAGCAGCTGAGGGAATATCAGCCACTAAACATATGTCAGTGTAAGTTTGAAGAAACTATGATGCACATTACTAGCTTTTGCTATTCAAGCAGAAAGCATCAGGGGAGTATTGGATCTGTGATGTTATAGGATTCTGATATACCTACAGCATTGGTGGAAAACATTTGAAAACTTGGGTCCCATCCAAAGTTTATCAGGAATTAGTGGGAAATATGAAATTTTCTCCTTAGAAATTAATTCTGTTCTTTGTTACTCTTTGTTTGGTCTAGTTTACTTTTGATTTTGCTCACTCTTTTTTTTTTTAATCTTTTTGGGGGTGCTTTACTTTTTTGCTATTTTTTTTTTCTGTTCTTTGCTTCTATCCCTTCAGCCTTTTCTTTCTGAATTTTTTTTCCAGGTGCTTTCTCCCTGTCTCCTCTAGTTTGTTGTCTGCACACTGCACTGTCCCACCCACTCACCCCTGGGCTACGGTACTCACTGACAGTGGCACCCCTACCTCTCTGCAGCCTACAGGCAGTTGCTGAACTAACCTGTGATGGTAGTGCTACTTGTCTGTGGCCTGCAGGCAGACACTAAGCCAGATTGCAGTGCCACCTCCACTTCTCAGTTACCCAACAGCAGGGACTATACCAGGCTGCAGTGCTATCTTCACCTCTCTACGGCTTGGTGGCTGAGAGTCTGCCAGCCAGCCAGCCAGCACTGGGAATTAAATTGTAATCACCCAGTATTTTTTCCACCCCAGCTCTAACAAGACTGAATTAATGTAAGCACAAATCAATAGTACAAACAAAAAACATAAAATGATGGACTTGACACTATTTTGAAGGCCTGGCAGTGCAGTGTGGAGACTGGTAATAAGACATGATGGTTAGAGCATAGAGCTAATAGTATGAAGAGCCAAGCTTGATTCACTAATAAGTGATCTTAAGTGTGTTATATAACATCACTGTGCTGAAAGTATAATTGATTAAAGGATATTATAAGCCTTTGAATGTAGAACGCTCTGTAAATTAAGGTGACAATATGAATATCATCTGCTACAAGTGTGTTTCTCTGTTCAGTCTTTTTTATTTCTTCCTTTCCTCATTTTCCGAGCTGTTAAATCAAACTGTAAGTCATGGCTCAAGCTGTACATGATGAGAGCAATTTTCAAAGGAATTAACCCTGGTAAAGTAGCTTGGTTGAAAATTGTCTTCATCTGCTTGGCTAAAAGTATGGGTGATCTTCCACTGCAGAAATATGTTTAGCTCTGGGAAAAACAAGCTCCCCATGGAGACTGAAACAGTCCACATCTGCATACATTTTGAGATGTACAGGTATTATTTTACCCAGATCGGACACCTGCACAATAAACAGGCACTTTTACGCTAGGCACTCTGCACCAGCTAATTTTAAAGGGAAACCACAGGAATAAACAATCAATATAGTCACAGCCTCCAGTTTCCTGTGGCAACTCAAAACCAGATTCCATGGCAAGAGTTTCTCAAAGTCTGTGGCAATTATATGGGATATTTGTATAAATCTGCATAGATTTGCAAATTAAATGGTTACTTTGCATTTAATGTTATGTAAACAAAATGTATTCCTAACTTTTCTTGTGTGTCTAGTTCATTTATTTCTGTCTTTTGAACGAAAACGATCTTAGTAGGGAAAAGAGAAGGATGTGAAGTGCCGCCTCCAGCTTGTAGGTGAACTTGGGGGTTGTGCTGGATTATCTATGCAGTCCTCCGACATCTGTGCTTCTCATTTCCTCTCAGCAGCCTTTTTGCTCCTGACTGGCCCAGCGGTAAACCAGCCCCTATTGTGATTTGGTTCATCTGCCTCATTTTGTGTGGCCTCATTGCTAATTCATTGCTTTCCTTGCTGGTCGTAAGTGTCGTGTGTCTGTCGAGGATCTTTTTTTCTAGTCTTGCTTTGCTTAGTCTTCCTCCTACCTAGCCATGAATGTCTTGTAATTTGGATCTTATTTTTTTTTTTTTAACTTTGCCTTATTTTGACTTCGCTGTTAAGGCTTAAAGATGTCAAACTACCATGTCAATCCTTGCTTTTACAGGAAAATCCAGGATTCCCCTAAGCTAGTTATGCAATTTCAGGGTCTCCTGGAGACATCTTGTTAAACCCCTGACAAAGGGGATGGAGAATGGGATAAGGTAGGATGAGGAATGGGAAAGATGATTTTAGAAGAGAGAGATTGAGAAGGAATCTCAGGAAGGAGGGGAAGAAGGATAAGAGATGGAGAGGGGGAACTGAGGCACAGAGGAAGGGGGGATCAGAGAGAATAGTAAGGAAGGATCAGGAGAAGAGAGGGAAAGAAAATGAGGGGAGAAGAAAAACAAGGGATCCAGGAAACGGGAAATGGAGGGAGGATGTATTCATAACCTCTTCTCGATTCCAATCCCTTCACTCAATTATACCCTGCACCCACAAAGCCCCTCTGATCTCTTCACTCATCCTTCTCACTTCCTTCGATCCACTCCACCACTCTCCACACTTCCTTATCCTCTCACTCACCCCATATCCACTCCAATCTCCTCACTCAAATTCTTCCCGCCACCCTTCATCCTTTCCCTCACTCTATTCCATACTCCCTCCAATACCCTCACTTTCCACCAACACCTCCTCCAATACCCTCACTTCCCCCTCATGATTCCCTGACTCACTCCCGCCCATGCATTCCCCAGTCACTCTGATCCCCTTCCATCCCGGCTTGGGACTAGGACGATGACAGTGGCAGTGTGACGCTTTGGGCTATGTCCTCTTCCTCTACCGCCTGGGGCAGATGTTGCACTTTGAACCACACAGGACATGCAGAGCAGATCAAAGTACAATAGTAGAGGAGGAGGAGGAGGCGGCTGTGGCCAAATATACCACACTGCTGTTGTCGGGGATGGGAGAGTGAGGGGTTTTGGAGGAATGAGTGAAGGAGAAAGGGGGGTGGGGGAGGGAGAGATGTGCCTTTGCCACTTCTGCAGTTGTTGCTTTTGCATAGCCTTGGCTTCTGGCCTCGCACGCTGGGGTAGATTTTATAAATGTACGCACGGGCGTACTTTTGTTCGTGCACCAGGCGCGAACAAAAGTACGCTGGATTTTATAAAATCCAGGGTCGGTGCGCGCAAGGGGGTGCACATTTGTGCAACCTGCGCGCGCCAAGCCCAGCGCGCGCTGCCTGTTCCCTCCGAGGCCGCTCCGAAATCGGAGCGGCCTCGGAGGGAACTTTCCTTCTGCCTCCCCTCACCTTCCCCTCCCTTCCCCTACCTAACCTACCCACCCGGCCCTATCTATACCCCCCCTACCTTTGTTGGCAGATTTACGCCTGCAGAAAGCAGGCCATCACCCGACCCGGGGGCTGGTCCGGAGGTCTCGACTTCGCCCTCGGGCCGGCGCCATGCCCCAGGGCCCGCCCCCGAAATGCCGTGTCACTCGCAGCCCGCCCCTGAAACGCTGCGTCACTCATGGCACGCCCCCGGCACGCCCCCGACATGCCCCTCCATGCAAGCCCCGGGACTTACACGCGTCCCAGGGCTTGCGCGTGCCGCTGAGCCTATGCAAAATAATCTACCACAGTGATTCTATAGGAACCAGTCAATTGTTAAGTAAAGATTGGATTTTGCGGTCTTCCATGATATCATGGAAGACTGGAGACCCGAGATATAGTGAGCATTCTCCATCAGTACCTTAATAATATAAATTACTAGCTAAATATGGCATTTGGTGCATATTAGGTGTAAATAAAGTTAGGTAACTGAACTAAATAGGGTAGAGCAATATCATTTGTCAATATAAATACAGTATTTTTTTTTAATTACCGGTAAAAATAAATTGCATATATCAAATAAAAATCCTTCTATCATTTTGTTTTGATTTTTTTCTGACATCCTACTGTTTTTGATCTTCTCTTTCAGTCTCGTCTTTTTCTGGTTTCCTTTTCCTCCTCATCTGTCATCTCTTCATAACATCTACCTTTCTCTATTTCATCTCACACCTATTTTTATCTCTTCTTCCTCTTCATCTTTCCCAGTTTTTTCTCCCCTTATCTTTATATTCTTTTATATCACCCTCACCATCTCACTGATATTCACACTCCATTTCTCTTTTCCCACCTCTCCCCATCTGACATTTTGGCTTAATGGTTTATTCTTCCTGTTAAGTAGGCCATCCCCAAATCTAAACCTCACCTTCTCCCAAAATTCCACTCAATCTGATTCTCATCATTCCCTATCACTTCCCCCTGGCATTTGCCTTCCAGCAGACACCCTTTCTCTCTCATCTCTTCCAAGTATCCATCCATTCTCAGGCTGACATATCTGGAGCCAGATGGCAACTTTATCCCCAACATTTGCTCCCCTCAGCATTTACCCTCGCTATTATCCCATTCCAGCACTCATATCCTCTCCTCTCTTGCTTCCCTCTCAAAAATTTACTTTTTTGTTTCTTATCCCCACCTCAAAGCATTCACAACCTGCCTGCTCAGTCCTTATTCTCTCTATTGGCAGCTGGTCCAGATTCACCTTAACAGGGCTGATCCAGTCCATTGCATGCAGGGACTTGTAGTTCTGATTTTCCTATTATATTCACAAAAAAAAAAATAAATTAAGGACTACAAGTCCCTGCATGCAATGGGGTAAACTCAGGACTGGATCAACCTTGTTGGGTAAATCTGGAGCTAGTTAGCAACTCTAGCCGGGGATGCTGAAAGAAGAATGGATGGATACTTGGGAGAGGTGAGGGAGGAAGGGTGCATTCCATGATTACAGAAAAGTGGCTTAGCTTTGTGTGATTCAGGATCTCCTTCGCCCTCCCTGCAGCAACAGACAGCACATATCTAAGGACAACAAGAGGAGGAGAAGCAGTAAGCACTAAGCAAAGCATATGGAGCTGACGTTTTGTATCCTAGACTTGCAGTATGGTTCTCCTTGGTTGACTGCTCCTTTGTGCAGTAGCAGCAGTTGCTGCATGTCCAAGAGATACAATATGAGACTTGGAAGGTGGGATGCAGGTCAGACAACCTGGGAGTCTTCTGGACGATCTGGAAGGTTTGGGCTCTCTGTTTATGTTATTACTTGCATTCCACTTTTGCAGTAATTGACAAAGAGGGCTTGTTCAACTGAATACCCTGCTTCTAAAGAGTACCATTAAAGTACAGTAATTCCCTATATTTTAATTTCCTGGAATTAAATTTAATTGTGGGAGTTTATCTGTAATCCATTGAAATCCCTGGATAGTCACTGATTTATTTTTAAGAGTTAAATGACAACAGACCTTTCAGAAAAAAAAGAGCTTAATGTAGCTTCCTGACATGGTGTAGAATGCATTTAAGTTCTCTAATTGTTCTGCTATTTTAATGATTAAGTATTAATCTGTCATAATGTCAAGTTACATAGGTTTACACTTTTCTCCTCCCTAAAACATGCCAGTAATGAACAAAACTAAGAAATTCTTGGCTGAAACTGTACCCAGGTGCAATTAGAAAGTTGCTATATTTGAAAATGACTTCAAAAAGTTGAGAAGCAGAGCTCAAAAGTCAAACATTGTTTTATTGATAATTGTTGTAAAATTAACAGCCAGCAAGACATTTTGAAAATGTTTACCATGAACAGCAGACAAAAAAAAAAAAGGTCACCTGTTCATTCTCATGTGCCAGCTGCAATATTTAAAGAATAGCATAAAACAAACAAACAACCCAGTCCAAATTCTCTCCCTTCAGCACACTTGCTTCAAGAGTTTAGTTAAAACAGCAGAAATATCTTTCTCAGTGGAGTATATTTTAAAGAAGCTGCACAAATCAGCCAGAAGTGCGTTCTGGGTAATGAGTGCAGACATCATGACCACTCCTTGGCAGCAATATAGCTTCTTTGCAAGCTATGCAATGGGATTTACTATCCACTTGATCTGGGTTTTATTCCAGTCAAAACATTGCTTCGGTGCATTTTTGCCATTAAAATTACTGGGATGTTTTCTAGGCTAAATATGAAATAACTGGAGGGAAATTAGAGAAAAACAATTGGTTAAGACATTCGCTACCCAAACATACTCAGCCCAGCTCCTGGCTGGAAGAGAGAAACTGGCTTGGCCCATGCCTATCAGGCCTTAGACCCAGATACAGAACCAAGGCAGTTCTTGTCTCCCTGCTGGATGATCTGTACAAAAGATATGAGAGAGGCCTTGGGTCAGTGCTTGTGCTGCTGGAATTTTCAGCAGCATTGACACTGTAGATCATGACATGTTTGGCAGAGAGAGGCCAGAGGAGTTAAGGTCAGATTCTATTTATCACACAGAGAGTCTGCACTAGGGGTGTGCATTCGTTTTCGCCATATTGGCGATCCACAACGTATACTGCACTATTCGTAGTATTCGTGGGGAAGCGAAACGTATAGTGATTCCCCACGAATACACGAATATTCTCCGAATTATACGGCCACCTAAATATAGAATCAGTAAGAGTAGTTTTGTCGGGATGTGGTCAGATGGGTGGGTAGAAAGTTTCAATCTCTTTAGTAAGGTCTCGATCTCCAAGGAGGACATAGGTTTGAAGGAGTCGAGGTTAGCTCCGGCATAAGATGAGGTGGCGAAAGGGATGGGAGGAGAAGTTGTGTTGGTGGGGAGGAGTGTTAGAAGTTTGGAGATTTTTTTCTGAAAGAAGGTTGCAAGTTCGTTGGTCTTAGTTTGTGCTTGGTCATCTGGGATGGCCGGGGCGGTGAGTTTCGTGAGTTCCGAAACATAAGAGAACAGGGCCCTGGCATCGAATCAGAGGTCGTGAATTCTATGGGCGTAGAAGTCTCTTTTTGTATGTAAGATGGAGCTCCTGTAGCAGTGGAGGGAGAATTTGTAGCGGACAATATAATATTGCAAGGGGCCTTGCGCCATTTGCATTCCTTGTGTCTGAGGTCTTGCTTCAGCTTCTGAAGTTCAGGGGAGAACCAAGGTTGTTTTCTTTTCAGGGTCGGGTTGATTTTTTGACTGACGGGGGGCATAATTTGTTGGCTATCGATTCTATGATATTGTGCCAGGAGAATAGGGCTGAGTTAGGGTTTGAAACATCCAGGTTAGGGAGTTCTTTAGATAGGTGTTTGCTGAGAACATCTGAGGCGCATGGTTTCCTGAAGTGGATGGTAGATTGGGGGAGGGGAGAGGTCGGACTTTCTTTCACCGTGAGGGTGGTGGATATCAACGAGTGGTCTGACCAAGGGACTGGGATGCACTCAGGAGAGATAGAATGTGATAGGCTGGAGTTTATGAAGATGAGGTCTAGGGTATGGTCTGCTTTGTGGGTGGGCTTGTTAATGATTTGTTTAAAGCCCATGGCCGTGAGGGAGGTGAGGAAGGCTTCACAGTTGGAGGAGGGTGGCCTTGAGTCAATGTGGAGGTTGAAATCCCCCAAGATCATAGCTGGGGCGTCTGTGTTTATGTATTTTACTATGGCTTCTATGAGAGGGGAGGCATCTGTGTCTAGTAGCCCTAGAGGGACATATATGAGCAGGATTTGTAGCTTATTGGATTTGAAGAGGCATAATTCAAGTTTAGCGGACATCTTGACAGGCTGTAGGGAGAGCCTGAACTTTTTTTTTGCTGCTAGAAGAAGGCTGCCTCCTCATTTTTTTTTGTCTAGGAAGTGAGAAAATATTGTATAGGTGTATTGGTAGTTGATTTATCAGGGCTATGTCCGAGTTTTTGAGCCAGGTTTCCGTGATAGCACAGATGTCTGGCTTTGAGTCAAGAAGATAATCATTGAGGATGTGAGTTTTCTTTGTGAGTGACTGTGCGTTGAAGAGGGTTAGTGAAAATAGCGTGAGTCCCAGGAGTTGAGTAAGGGGGGAGGTCATGATGGGAATGAGGGTTCTAGTTGAGTGGATAGGGAATTGAAAGAGTGATTTTTTATGAAAGAGGTGACGGTGATATAGGATGGGGATTGGGTAGGCTTGCCATGCTTCTCGTGTTGTGGAGCCTGTGTATGGAGGGTAGGGTGGTTTCAAAGTTCCGTCGTGGGGGCTGCGGATGTGGGCAGCTTAGATAGCTGTGGGGGAGAGAGAAGCGGTGAGGCTGATCTGGATTAGGCAGCGATCCGGGGCATAGAAAATAGAAAATCAGACGTGGGAGGCCCAATCACAGGTGATGGCAAGAAACTTAAACTCAGACGATGACTTGTAACTATGCTTATCTTGCTGGGTTGTAGATTTCTTACTTCCGTAGTAGTCTGGGATATGGGAGGTAGGTAGGAGGAGGCTGCGGTATAGATGAGAATAGCTCAGGCTGGAAAAACTACAAGGTAGGAGTTTGAAGAGTGGTTTCACCAGGAGGCTGCCGATAGCACCGGTTCACATGAAGAGGCGCACAAAGGGGCAGGACCCTTTGTTGCGCACCTTAGGTGCATGACACCAGGCATTCGACACCTGGCGCCATTGTCCGCCCTTTAAAGGGCTCGGGTCGTGCCTTCGCTGACGTCGGGTGGTGGGCGGGCTTACCACCGTTCCGTGAGGTGCTTTGGGCCGGTTTGGGGGCGCAAGCCACAGTCCTCAGGAGAGGCCTCAGTGGGTTCCTCCTCCCCTGACATTGATGGGTCAGCACCGATCGCGTGGGGCTGGCTGGCCGGGAAAGGGCTGGCCTGGCGTCATTGTCCGCCCTTTAAAGGGCTCGGGTCGCACCTTCGCTGACATCGGGTGGAGGGCAGGCTTACCACCATTCCATGGGGCGCTTTGGGCCGGTTTGGGGGCGCGGGCCGCAGGCCGCAGGCCTCGGGAGAGGCCTCATGGGTTCCTCCGCCGCTGACCCATCTAATTTTATGTAAATAAAATAATGTAGCTTGCCTCAAAAATGCAAGTTGCATTATTTTCCAGAAAGTTAGCTACAAATTCTGAGTTTTAGCTAACATTTTCCAGTGCCTTCTTCACTCTTTTTAAAGAGCCATGACAGGCCTAAAGACACCCCACTCCTAATGTTTGAAAGACCCCCCTCCAGGGGGCTTGAGAGACCACTTCTAGAGGTATCCCATGAGTGAAAAAGATTGTAAAGTCACATGGCGAGGCACTGCGCCCTACTCAAACCATGACAGGCGTTTATTACTTGATAAATACTGTTTTTCATGTGACAAATGCCTATCGTGGCTTAGGAAATTTACTTCTCTGTCTGAACTCAAGTAAAACAAAACTGCAGTGGGTTCAAAATGTAGGTGATCCAGTTCCCAATATTAAAATCACTTTTGAAGACTACAAATTTCCCCTGAAAACACAGATCAGGAACATTAGTATCCTGCTAGACTCAGCACTAATATTGCACCCAAAGATCCAACCAATAGTTAAAAGCTGCTTCTTTCACTTGTGTCAACTATGTAAACCATGCCAGTTCATTAAGAAAGCATCTATGGTCACAGTTGCTGGACCTCTGTAATACTTTATACAATGGTCTGAAGAAAAAAAAAGCTACAATGAATTCAAAATGCCTTAACATGACTGTTAGAGGTTTTCAGACATCAGGATCAATCACACCCATCCTACATATAATATGGGTAGCCAGGACTAATGCTTCTCCCATACCGTCCCTTTACAAACAACACAATAAATACATGAACACTCAAGTGGCGTCAAACAGGCCGCAGCTTTATTACAAATCCCAAACAGGAGTCCGAGCCAGGTGTATACAACAATCAAGCCCCCATCGCCCATCCGCCACCAACCAGCAAGATAGGCATCAACAGGCATCACCAGGCTACCCAGCCTGTAAGTTAATAACATCAATAATCAGCATACTCATGACCCCCACCAACGTCTAGCAAGGAGTTGTACCAGTAACAACTGTACCGAGCAGGCAAGTGGCACTTGCCATGCTGGGCCCAAACCCTAAGTACTCTCATCTCCACCTACTACCCGACTATCCTGGCACTCAGAACCCAATCAGTTCCTCACTTTGAAGTGGTTTGAAATTCAAACCACCATCCCTACACTAACAGATTGGGATTCCAGTCCAACTGTCCCCAGCCCCTCACTCCCTTCCTCTCGTAAGCCAAGCCTGCGTCAAGTGAGCCTGGCACCATATTACAGTGGGCAGGCAGGTATTCAACCTGCCTTCCCTTCCAAACTCTCAATACCATACAGGACCAAATATAAAACCCTGACCCTGATTTTCAAGGTCTTGACAGGCAATGGTCCAAGTTATTAGAAGAACAGGCTAACCTCCTATTCTCCCTCTAAGGTCTTCCCAAAGATATTCCCTGACCACGACATCACATAAAGACGTCTAGCAGTCTGACACCCATTAGTGGGCCTTCCCAGCAGCAGCCTCTGCCCTCTGCAACTTCCTACCAGAAGAATTATGCCTAACTCAGATCTTCTTCCATAACAGAAAACTGGCAAAAGCTAGGATCTTCTGTGAGGTAATTAATGGGTGACACATCTGATAAACAAACCATACATGCCCTTCTCAGCTCAGCTCCAGACTCCAGTTCTCTACCCATATTCCTTGACCAGTATGGTCAAACAGTGCATGCTGGGGGCAAGGATGTTTTATATATCGTATATTTATATATTTTTGTTTATTACTAGAATATATTATAAATATTTATTTAAACATATCATTATAACATGTTTGACTATAATTTTTGAATTATGAGTCAATTGCTTATATAAATGTTTCATTCTATCATGTTATATCTCATTTTTTCAGTTGTCTATATTTGTGTATCACATATATATATATATATATATAATTTATTTATTCCTTTATCCATTCCCCTTTCTCTGCTCTGGTCTGTTTTAACCTCACTCCAATATTATTGACCTTATATATGTGCTGTAGCTGCTTATACCCTAAAAGGTGAATTTTAAAAGCCTGGCATGCACCAGAATTGGGAAATGCATACACATGTAATGCTTATGTACACCCGCCATGTTTTTAGATTCACCTACATGCGTGTGTCTCCCGCTTCGTGCACATCTCACTCAGAATCAAAAAGGGGCATGGTGTTGGCATGGTATGAGTGGGGCATGGGCATTCTGGGGCGAGGCCGAGATGTGTGCACGATCTTACTTACACGCCTGAGTGAGCAGCCAGGTCTGGTGATACATAACTTCACTTCTGCTATGGAGGAGATGTAAGTGTAAACAAATAAATAAATAAAAGCCAGTCCTAAGAGGTTTAAATGGTCTTGGAAAACTGGGGAGAGTACAGGCTATTAAACCAGGGGGTTTGGAAGACCTAGCTCCTCACTGGGCAAACTGGTGGATGAACCGGTGGAACTGGTCTTGGGCGCATGCTCGCCAGTTATTAAATTCTCTGACTTAAGCAGCTGAAACCCGATTTGCATGGTTGGGCACACCTAATTGCAAAATTAGGTGCATACATGCACAGATCCATGTTTTATAACATACATATGTATGTGCACGTATGTTACAAAATCACTGCATCTCTGGGCACGCACCAACGCACAAGAGCCAATGTGCACCTGTGTGCCCTTTTGAAAGTTACGTCTAATGTAAGACTTTAAATATGCTATGACTATTTTACCCTAAAGAAATACTAAAAGGATCATTTTCTTGGTGCCCTGGTGTACCGATGGTCAGTTTAACTTATTGCATATGGGTAGGGAGGATAGGAAAGAGGGAATAGATATTCTGTGGTCATATGAGTTTTTTGTGCAACAGGGATATGGGTGAATCCACCATTTGCCCTGTCTCATGTTGTACTGTTTCTGTTTTATATTATTGAAAAGAATAATAAAAAGGATTTGAACATAACTTGTTGCATATCACCTTGAGAGAATCTCTTCACAAAAGGAGGATCATACATAGTATCAAATAAATACAATTTGTATTTTCCTGAAAGACAGCAGGAATTGTACAACATTTTTTTTCTATATATTCCAGTTACAATGGGTATGTGTGTCTATTGGCAGGCAAGGAGGAGTAACGGGAAGGTTATAATATATGCTGTTTGAACTACTATAAAAAATAGACTTGGCTGCTTTACCTTCTGCACATAGTTTACTATGCAAAAGAAAGAAACGATATGTATCCCACTCTGTTGCATTTCTCCCTCCATCTCAAGGCCAACCACATCATCAAAACTCCCAAATGCCAGCAAACAGTGCAGCAACATAACTTAAGGGAAGAAATGTTAGCCTCCAGTCATCAAGGGCCATAAACTGATCTGGTTTTCAGAATAACCCAAATGAAAAGGCATGAGATAAATCTGCATGTACACTACTTCAACTGTGTACAAATATACCTCATGAATATCTATTAGGAATATCTAAAAAACCAGACCAGTTTGCAAACCCTTGAGGATCAGAGTTGGACAACTCCTGTTGCAGGGCAACACTGCTTAAAACCATGTCATAGATTATTGTTTTTCTTTTTTGCCAACTGATCAATGAAAACCGAGATCCAATGGGGTGGAATTTAACGATAAACAGATCTAAGAAGTGCCCTGAGCTTGTTACTGACATGCTGCTGCACGAATTGGTTCACGTAATTACAGCCTAGCAAAGAAAGGAATGAAAAAGAACAGATACATTTCACTTAAGTGCTTAATACCAGGAAAAAACCCCTTTGGCACAAATCTTAAACCCTAAGTCACAGGTGCCCCAGAGCCTCACAAACAGTCCACAATGCAATTACAGTATTCTAAATTCACTGAAGCATTTCAAAGCCATCTCTTGGGTGGACTTTGCAAGAGAGATTGCGTTTTTCCCCCTTGCATGCCATATTTTAGTCCAAGTGATCTTGAACAAAAATTGTAAAGTGTGCTGAATCCCAGTTAATGTGTATTAGATTATCTTCAGCTAGGGAGGAAAAAAAAATTAAGAAGCCTCTCCATGTGCTGCATGTTAACGACCCTCTAAATAATGCATGGCTGCAGTACAAAAGCATGAGAATTTGACGGAGCAAATAAATATCTCGAGACTACTTGTCTTTTTAAGTAACTGTCAAGAAGAAGTTGCCATACTGAATGAAAAGTAGTAACGACCTATGGGAATCACTTAGCTTTTATGCTACGCCAAGAAGCTTCATTTAATTATATGAAACTATGTCCAGTAAAAAGAAGCATAATTATATGTCGATGATGTACCTATGTGTCTCCAAACTGCTATGGGGACCTTGCCCAATGTGCTGTGTTTGGGATTGCCGTTAGGCTTCGGGCATATCAGAGCCGTGCTATGAGCTGCATACATTATTCATACCCTCCATAAAACAAACCACCTCTGAGACTTTGCACAAATGAGCAGGTGAATCCCAACAAAAAAAAAGAAAAAAAATGCTGTTTAATGTATATTTGTATATGGAATACCGAGCTGACTTCGATGCATAAAAATTCAATCCAGGAAAATAATTATTTTATACATCAGCACAACATAATATTCCTCAGCAGGCACATTCCAGCAGACATGATAACAAAGAAAGGCAAATAGCATTAAGGTAAAATGGACAAGTCTAGCAAACTATATCAGTGTGGCCATGATTAACACATTTTATCTGTACAGACATGCTCTATTATAAATGCTGGGGTGTGCTGAATTTTAGCAACTTTAGCTTGAAGAACAGAACATATGGATACAGTGAACTATTTTCAAAAGGGCTTTGGGGAAATACAGGTTGGACATAGGCCCAGATACAAACTCTCCAAGGAAGATATTCAGACTTAAGGATCTAAATAGTAAAAATGACTGAGAGGTCGATGGCATCATAAGAGATCTCCTGTCCTTAAATGGCTATGGCTTTTTTAAGGACCAGAGTCTATTTCATCAGGTGCACCTAAGAAGTGTCACCAGCCTCTGTCTCATTTATGCAACTACAAACTAACAGGATTGTACCTCTGTAAGGACCTAGGTATATTCTAGAGAAGGGGTTTCTTTCATATCTCCAAAAAAAAGGAGATATGATAGGAACATTCAAATACACATGACACAGAAAATGGTCTATCTTTTTTGCCCATTCATAACTACTCAGCTCTACAATCCCTGTTATTCCCTCAGAGATCCCCTATGCTTATCCCATGCTTTCTTGAATTCAGATACTGCCCATATCTCCATCACCTCCATTGGTAGACTGTTCCATGTATCCAACACACTCTCTGTAAAGAAATATTTCCTTAAATTACTCTTGATTTTACCCCCTTTCATCCTTATCCTATAATCCCTCATTCCAGATCCTCCCTTTCATTGGAAGAGGCCTGTTTCCTGTGTAATGATACCTTGGAAATATCTAAATGGACTAATCATTTCTCTGCTATTCCGCTGCTACATTTGGCCGGCCTCAGGCAGGCCCCACGACCGGCCACACTTTCCCTGTACCGCCCAAGAGTGATACGTGGCAGGGATTCTACCAGTACGCTGCACCCCCTATTCTCTGGATCTTGACCTTTTGCTTGGACCTGACCACGATTACCTGCCACTTGGACCTGACTGCTTGCATGGACCTGTTCACGATTGCCTCCTGCCTGGACCTGACCACTCTTGCTAGCTTTCTGCCCTGGGCTTGGCCTGTCTGTGACTCTGCCTGCCTTGACGTGGTGTGCTTTTGGACTTTAGTTATCATCACCAGAGTAGGAACCTACCTAAGTCCTTCCAGCTGCCAGAACCCAAGGGCTCAAATTGTAGGGAGGCAGTTGGTAAAGGTGAAACTTCAGACTGTGCCACTACAGGATATATTCATCAGCTGCCGGCATAGGCCTTGGGGTTCATCCTCAAGGCTGCATCATCTACGCTGCAGCATCAAGGGCTCACACACTCGCTGCCCTTCACATTTTGCTGAGACCACGAGTTCAGGATTTTCCTCTGGCCTCTGCCATTGCCACCTTAACACACCAACTTCAGCAACAGCAGGATCAGCTTAAACCATTCATGGTAGAGGCCAGGGTGCGTAAGTGCACAGCGTACTATCTGACAGACTGGGAGCCAAAACCAGAGCTGGCCCTGGCAGCTCTGGTTTTGGCTCTAATACCCATCTTGCGGCCTGCTACTTCCATGCTCCACCTGCCTCCATCTCTGAAATACAATGGAAATCCATTAAAATGTAGAGGAATTTCTCAACCAATGTTGGATGCAATTTGAATTGCAGGCATCCTTGTTTCCAACAGACTGAGTCAAAGGGCCTCATTTTCCAAGCCACTCGCACGCGATAAGGGACCTTTCGCATGCGGAAAGTCCCTTATCATGTGCGATACCAGGATGGGGGCAGAGTCGGCCCCAGAAGAGGAGGAGTCGGGGCGTCACCGGGGCTGACTCTGCGCCGATGCCATGGACAGCGAAAAGGTAGGTGCCTTTTCGCTACCTATTTCGCTCCCAATAGCTACACCTCCTATGGTGGCGCTATTGGGTGCGAAACCGGCAGCGATCGTACCGCGACGGTGCGATCGCTGCCGGCTAGCACAGGCCCGCCCCCCTTTTTGGCCCCCTGCCCCTCATCTTCTAAAGTATCGTAAGCGTGTGATACTTTAGAAAATGAGGCCCAAAGTGACATATTTTTTCCTTGTTAGGTAGTACTACACTGGCTTGGGCCTTACCCATTTGAGAAAGCGATGATCCACTCTTGGGGGACCTAGTGTACTTCCTGCAAGAATTCCAAAATATATTCAATGAGCCTAGTTTCACGGCTTCCAGGGCATCTAAACTCCAAAGCATTTGAACTGTTAGAGGACATTATTTGAAGCACGTTACTATTTAGCCAGATAAGCGGAACGTATGTGGCTAAGTGGCAGCCGCTGAAGATGTGCCCACATTCAGCAGTTGCTGCTTAACCATATAAGTGCCTAAAAAATTAACTGCATAAGTTGTGAGCAGGCAGAGGGCGGATCAGGTTGGAGCAAGTTAGCCATACAACTTATTTAGCTTACTGCTGATATTCAGACTTAGCTGCATAGGTTTTATGGCTAAGCTAGAGATGCCATAGAGCAGGTCTAACCTTTCCTGGTTAGCCTTCACCAGCTAAGCACTCAGTTATACGTGCATATTCAGCAGCATAACTGTGCCGCAAAATATACATCATAATTTAGCTGGATAAGTTCTAACTGGCTAAGGGCCAGTCAGATTCACTTAGGCATTTCTCCCATTCTGTGTCTATGGGAATATGACTTGATGAATCAGGTCCTTAGTTACTTAATTAGCTAGTTTTGAATATTGACCCCCTACAGATTAGGCAAGGCTCTCGGTCTGTCAGATAGTACGCTGTGCACTTATGCACCCTGGCCTCTACCATGAATGGGGCAGTTAAAGCCTGATTGTGATTTTCCAACAAGGACTTTTGGAGTGCATTAAGGGTGAGCTGGCTACCCGGGACCTGCCAGACACCTTGGAAGGTCTGGTTAGCCTAGCTGAATGGATAGACCTGAGGTTGCAGGAACTGGCCAAATAGAGAGGCTCGGTTTGCCACCCCATTCACTTTGCCCCAAATTTCCATTGCCTTTTCACGTACCACTCTCTTCCAAAGCTGGAACCTGCACTAGTGGAAGCCATGCAGGTGAATCACTTCAAGCTATCAGCAGAAGAGAAGCAACCTCAACCTGTGTTTATACTGTTCTGCATCTGAGCACTTCGCAAGTTGCTGCTTGAATAAGCTGGAAAGCTCAAGGACCTATGCCCGATGAGACAGGCCACCCTAGAGCATCCTTGTACCTCTCCACAACTCTTAGTACCAATACATCTATCCCTCGGAGATATCCATGCTGATGCTCTTGCTTTTCTAGGGACAGCTTTATCCACGAAGCTCTGGTCCAACACTACCACATGCCAATGGTTTCCTTTGACATCCCACTCTTGATTCCTTCATTTATAGAGAACCTTTGCCTGGAATTGTCAGAAGAGCCTCAGTACCACTGACCATGCAAGCAGGGAGCCTGCATAGAGAGCAGATCATCTCTACATGTTGCCCAAGACAGTCAATGCAGTTATCTACATCAGCCCCATTGGACCACATTGTAAATCTCTAGATGGCGTCCTAGCTGCCATTGAGCAATGCCTTGCCAAAGTTTCCCCTAGTGTGCCTGTGGTTCAGATAGTTACCTCAGAGCTTCCAGGTCTGCCACCACAATATATTGAATTCACAGATGCTTTCAGTAAACAGCAGGTGGAGATCCTGCTGCCTCATCGCTTCTATGATTGTGTCATAGACTTGGTCCCTGGCAAGGATTCACTTAGTGTCAGAGTATACCTGCTTTCTGCTTCTGAAACAGAGGCTATGACCAATACATATTAAAGAGAACCTGGACAGAGGCTTCATTTTTCCCTCTTCCTCATCTGCAGGGGCTGGATTCTTTTTTGAAGGGAAGAAGGATGGGTCGTTATGTCCCTGTATTGATTATTGTGGTCTTATCTCTATTACCAAGTAGAATCACTACCCTTTTCTCTTGATTTCCGAGCTCTTGACCAACTTCAGGAATCGCAAATATTTACCAACATGATCAGAATCCAAGAGGGCGACAAATGGAAGACTGGTTTTTAACAACAATGATGAACACTATGAATACTTAGTGATGTGCTTCAGGTTCTGCAATGCCCCCCGCAGTCTTCCAATTTATGGTAAACAGAGATATTCCGTGACCTTTTCTACTCCCATGTGGTAGTTTACCTGGATGATATTCTAGTCTTCACAAAATCATTGTTGCAGCACCATTGTCAGGTGAAACAGGTCCTCCAGAGACTTTGTGAGCACCAACTTTATGCCATGATAAATAGTGTACCTTCAAACAGGAATAACTTGTTTTCATGGAATATATTATCACTTGTCAGGGCCTCCATATGGCCCCAGATAAATTAAAAGCCATACTGGAGTGGCCCCAGCCAGTGGGCCTTAAAGCACTGCAGCGCTTCTTGGGGTTCACAAATTACTATAGGCAATTTATCCATAATTACTCCTCTTTAATGGCCCCACTCACAGCCTTAAATAAGAAGAGCTCAGATACCAAGAACTGGACCATGAAAGCTATCCAAGCTTTTGAGCACCTCAAATAACAGTTCATTCTTGATCTGTGCCTACACCATTCATATCCATCCAAACCATTCATCCTGAAGGTAGATGTGTCTACCTCTGAGGCAGATGCTGTCCTCCTACAATATAACCATAATGGTACACTCATGACCTGTTTCTAATTTCAAAGAAATTCTCTCCAGCAGAGAAGAATTATACCATTGGAAATCATGAACTACTTGCAGTTAAACTAGCCTTGGAAGAATGACAATAATTACTGGCAGGAATCAATCAACCAGTAACTATCTAAGGATTACAAGAATCTAGAGCATTTAGCACAAGCTCAGAGACTGAACTCTCAGCAAGTCTGTTGGTCATTGTTTTTTAATCAATATAACTTTGAATTGTGGAGCCATCCCGATGAAAAGAACCGATGAGCTGATGCCCTTTCATGTTCCTTATATACTGAGGTCTCTCTGGAATCTGCATGAGATATCATTAACCCTATGAGGATTGTGGTTCCTGACACATTTATGTTGCGTGCCTGGTCCACGCCCAGCCCATGCACGGGCCTGCTCACCTTGCTAGCTCCTCTGCAGGTAACGAGTCGGCCTCCCCAGTGGCAGCTGCGAGCACCTCCAGGCCTCGGCATCCTGCGGCGGTGGTTGCCAGGCCTTCCACTGCGCACCAGGCCTCACGCCAGAGTTTGGCGTCCTCAGTGGCATTGGCCACGCCCCTGAGCACGTGCGGACCGCCTGGCCTCTTATAGGGCTAGGGGTGGGTCCTAGCTCCGTGGCGTGCCCTGATTCTGAGAGATGTGAAGAGGGAGCCCATACAGACAGAAGATGTATTAAATATAGAGTTTAGCCTGTTCAGGCATGGATGGGAGACCTGGGAGGGACATCAAATGAGTCATCTTAGAAAATGTATCCTTTACCACCCATATGGTGATGTTGCCACCAGAGAGGGGAAGGCCACTGACGAAGTCCAAAGTTCTTTGGGGACTGGCAGCAGTTCTAAAAAAACCCCAAGTTTGTGCTTGCACATTTTACTTCATGGCACTCATGGGGCAAGAATCTACATAACATTTCACATCGGTCTTCATCTGAGGCCACCAGTAGTGTGAAATGACTAATTCCAAGGTTCAGATGATATCTGTGTGTCCTGCGAAGTAGGAGTCATGGGCCCACTGAAGAATCTTCTCTCATACATGCTGGGAAACCTCAGTCTTCTTTGAAAGAACTGTAAATTGTTGTGCTTGGAGGTGGATCCTTGTCCTGGAGCAGTGGAGAACAGCTCCCTGGTAGGGACCAGGAAGCACCTGTCCCCAGGGGGTGGAGCACTGGAGGAGACAGAGGCTTGGATGAGCTTCACCACTGGTAGCTCGTTGTCCCCCCTGGATGGAGCCCGTAGGGACCCGGGCCACTGAGACTTAGGTGGGCCTAGCAGGGTCTCCTGGAGTAGAGAGGCGTGCCCATGAGCAGCAAGGGAGCATGGTCGGTCACTAGGCTGTAGGTCTGGAGAACCAAGGAAGGCCAGTACAGCGTAGGTGATGACAAGGCAAGGGACAAAGTCAGAATCAGGAGATGTGGTCAATGGCAGCCGGGGTCAGAATCTGAGGATCAGTCTGAGTAGTCAACAAAGCAAGGGTCAGGTTCCAGAGGTCAGATGAGGTCACAAGGCAGGCAGAGGTCAGGATCCAGGCAGCGAGTAGAATGGTCAAGGAACAGGCCAAAGTCAGTACCAGAGTTACAGTCCGGGGGTACTACCTGGGGAGACAGGAGACAGACGCTGGAACAGAAGGATGCTGGAACAATAGGAAGCTGGAACAGAAGGATGCTGGAACAGTAGGATGCTGGAACCAGACTGGAACAAGATTGTGAACGTGGAGGCAAACTAGTACACTTACAGTGCACAACCCATTATTCAAAAGGCTTGTGCAGGAAGTTTGCAATTACATTGAATTTCACTTCAATTTACCACCCCAAGAACAATGGACAAACAGAGTGGGTAAATCAAAGTCTCAAGTCTTTTCTATGCATCCACATGACCCAACAGCTGGATAACTTGGCCTTCCTCCTCCCATGGGCCGAATTATCACATAATAAATAACCCACATAAACAGTTCTAAAGGTCATCACCCTTCTACATTATTTTCAGATGCCATCCCTGAACAGCCAGACCTGTTCCAGTTTTTGGTTTTGCCCAACTTGATGGGACAGGAACTCCAGTAACTGTGGTGGAAAACACATAATCTTCCAGAGCAAGCAACTGAACGTTTTAAAAAGCACGCTGTTAAGAAATGCCGTACCATGCGTCAATAAATCTATTGGGGCAATATGCAGCTGCTGAGCATCTTGGCTAGTTAGCCAGATAAACATGGCTAATTAGCAAGGTATACTGGTGACTGCTGAATATACCCAGCTATATTAGCTGGATATGTTTATCTGGCTATCTAGCCAAACTGCTCAGCCCCAATAAGTTTATTTTATTAGAAATTATAGGTAAATAGATTAGGAAAAATTACTAGTCATAGTCTGGAGCAAGTATTGCTTTGTAAGTAATTTAGGTCAAATTTTTGTCATCTGCAAATAGAACAAAAAAATAAGCAAATTTCTGGGTCTGAGGATGGCCAAACAATCTCTTGTGTGTTGGAGCAGTAACCATGCTGACTCCAGCCTGTTTCTCTTATAATGTTACTTTATTATTGTACAAACAGTGAGCACAAACACAGTATTAACTACCTACCTTTGCAGTAACAAAGAAACAGAAATGATGGCAGAAAAGGACCGAATAGCCCATCCAGTCTGCCCAGCAAGCTTATGGTAGTAACTACTGGCCATATAAGCCACCTTTATAATTATCAGTTTCCCAGACTGTCAAAGTCAGGGCCTTTGTTGGTTGCTATTTAAGTCCAATTCCCAGTTACCTCTTGCCATTGAAGCAGAGAGCAATGTTGGAGTTGCATCAACAGCATTAAGGTTTATTGGTTAAGGGTAAAAACTGCCGTATTGGCAAGTTACTCCCATACTTATTTGTTTTCCCAGGCTGTGCAATTCAATGTCCTTATTGGTTGCTGTCTGAATCTAATTCCCCTTTTCCTCTTTTTCAACTGCCATTGAAGCAGAGAGTAATGATGGAGTTGCATCAACAGCATAAAGGCTTATTGGTTAAGGGTAGTAATCACTGTATCAATCTAATTCCTCTTTTCCTCCTGCCGTTGAAGCAGAAAGCAATGATGGAGTTTCAATCATTGGCATATAGGCTTATTGGTTAAGGGTAGTAACTGCCACTCCAGCAAGTTACCCACATATACTCTTTTCTTCATTCCCATCCTCTAGCCTTAAGGGATCCACAGTGTTTATCCCATGCTCCTTTGAAATCTTTTACTGTTTTTGTTTTCACCACCTCCTCTGGAAGGGCAATCCAGGCATCCACCATCCTTTCTGTGAAGAAATATTTCCTGACATTGGTTCTGGGTCATCCTCCCTGTAGTTTCATTTTGTGACCCTTAGTTCTACTGATTTCTTTCCAACAGAAAAGGTTTGTCGATGATTGTGCAAACCTTTCAGGTATCTGAAGGTTTGTATCATATCTCCCCTGCACCTTCTCTCCTCCAGGGTAGACATATTTAGCACCTTCAACCTATCCTCATAAGTCATTTCATGGAGACCCACCACCATTTTGGTCGCCCTTCTCTGGACCGCCTCAATTTTGTCTCTCTCCCTTTTGAGATACAGTCTGCAGAACTGAACACAGTACTCTAGGTGAGGCCTCACCAAGGATCTGTACAAGAGGATTATCACATCCTTTTTCTTACTGGTTATTCCTATTCCAGATATCTTCTGGCTTTTACTATCGCCTTGTCACATTGCTTTGAGGTCTTCAGATCACTAGAGACACTCCACCCCAAGGACTCTCTCTTGTTCTGTGTACAACAGCCCTTCACCCCACATCACATACAGCTCTTCTGGATTACCACACCCTCAATATATGACTCTGCACATCTTGGCATTGAATCCCAGTTGTCACATCTTCGCCCATCATTGAGGCTTCCTTAAATCACATCTCATTCTCTCTGCTCCTTACAGTGTGTCCACTCTGTTGCAGATCTTAGTATCATCCACAAATAGACAAACTCTTCCTTCTACCCCTTCCGCAATGTCGCTCACAAAGATATTGAACAGAACCGGTCTCAACATCAATCCCTATGGCACTCCACTTAACACCGTTTTCTCTTCAGAGCAGGTTCCATTTACCATCACATGCTGTCTTCGATCCATCAACCAGTTTGTAATCCATGCCACCACCTTGGCACTCACTACCAAGCTTCTCATTTTATTCATGAGTCTTCTATGTGGACTGAATCAAAAACTTTACTAAAATCCAAGTAAATCACATCAAGTGCTTCTCCCAGATCCAATTCTCTAGTCACCCAATCAAAAAAATTAATCAGATTTGCCTGACAGGATCTTCCATTAATTTTCCCATCACTGAGGTAAGGCTAACCAGCCTGTAGTTACCAGCCTCGTCTCTGCTCCCACTCTTTTGAAGCAGAACCACATCGCTCTTCTTCAATCACTCGGCACCACTCCTGTTTCCAAGGATCTATATATATAGTGAGAGAGAGTGGGCAGTCTGCAAGTGTGTCTATCTCCCAGAGAGGAATTACAGCTACCTGTCTTCCCAGAGAGGTTCCAGGAGCTCCTACCCCTCAGTCACAGTGCCCATCTACTAGGGGCACTACCTCACATCCCTCCCCCCAGCTTAGGTCTGTCGGGCCAAGCATCTTCACTCACTGTGGCATTTACCCAGGGAAGTACTCCATACTACCACACCCCTTTATCTGGGCTTTCTCCAACTAGGCTTAGGCGCGGGGTCTTAGGGTCCTGTCCTTCCCTACTCACTAGGGTCACCTGGAACAGCCCCCCAACCACCACCCACTGCACAATAGGGATGCAAATCGTTTTTGAACGATTAAAATTATCGTCAGATAATTTTAAAATCGTCCAAAATCGTTAGAGTGCACGATACAATACAAATGCCCCCGATTTATCGTCAGGGGCATTTGTATTGTATCGTTAAATAGGGCGCGGGAAAAGCAGCACACCAAAACAACCCTAAAACCCACCCCGACCCTTTAAAACAAATCCCCCACCCTCCCGAACCCCCCCAAAATGTTTTAAATTACCTGGGGTCCAGTGGGTGGGTCCCGGCGCGATCTCCCGCTCTCTGGCCATGGCTGCGTTAAGAGAAATGGCGCCGGTGGCCCTTTGCCCTTATCATGTGACAGGGCAAAGGTAGCGCCGGCGCCATTTTGGTTCCTGGCTCCCGACGTCACGCGTGCAGGAGATCGCTCCCGGACCCCCGCTGGACCCCCAGGGACTTTTGGCCAGCTTGTGGGGGCCTCCTGACCCCCACAAGACTTGCCAAAAGTCCAGCAGGGGTCCGGGAGCGACCTCCTGCACGCGGGCCGTATTGCCAATATTCAAAATGGCGCCGGCACTACCTTTGCCCGTATGACATAGTGCCCGTATGACATAGTGCCCGTATGACATAGTGAGGGCAAAGGTAGCCCGTATAACATAGTGAGGGCAAAGGTAGCGCCGGCACCATTTTGAATATTGGCAATACGGCCCGCGTGCAGGAGGTCGCTCCCGGACCCCCGCTGGACCACCAGGGACTTTTGGCAAGTCTTGGGGGGGTCAGGAGGGTGGGGGGTTGTAGTAAATTAAATTTACAGGGTTGGGATGGGGGTTTTTTTTGGGAAACAAATACATATGTAACTAATGAATGGATCGGGGTCCCCCGAGAACGGATGAAACGGATTTGGGTCCCGATGAATCCGAATATCGTATGGGACGAATCTGTCCCTGCTGCACATCCCTACTGGTTCCTAACCAGAGTTCTTGGATCACTGTTTAGGCTTCCAGCCACTGCTCCTGATGGCACTTCTTCTTCTGCTGAGGGCCACGCCCAGTGCATAACTGTTTCTTTCTGCTTTCTTTTCATTTTTTCCTCTCTCTCAAAAAGAATAAAAGCCAAAAGAAATCCTGCTTGACCAGCTCTGACTACACATCTGGATACACCCCCACCTCAAGACAGGGCTGGCCCCCTTTAGTCTCAATGAAATAAAACCTCACCCTGCTTTTCCGACCAGGCCCCTTCAAAGAGCTCTCTCTGGGCTTTTAAAAGCAGTTCAGGATTATTTTTTTCTCTCTCTCTGTGCTCAGCAGTGCTGCTTCAGTGCTCTGTAGAGCCATAACCTTTTTTTTCAGTTGCTAACAGGCAGCACACCAAACAAACTTTCCTCTTCCTTTTCAAACAATTGTCCTCTTTCTTTTTCAGTCTGTGTGTTCTCGGATCTCACAGACCAGCTGTCTTCACTCTTCTGCAGTGTGCTTTCACTGATCCACACCCTCCCTCAGCAGCATTATTCAGTAAAATTTTTCTCCCCTGGAGCTTGGGTTTCCTTTTTTGTGTCTGTGCATAGTTTAGAGAAATCCCACATAGGACACCATATGTGAGGATGGCCTAACAAACTCTTGTGTGTTGGAGCAGTAACCACGCTGACTCCAGCCTGTTTCTCTTATAATGTTACTTTATTACTACACAAACAGTGAACACAAACACAATAGTAACTGCCTACCTTTGCAGTATAGGCACACTTGCAGACTACCCACTCTCTAGCTCCCAGAGAGGAATTACAAAGCAGCTACCTGTCATCCCAGGAGCTCCTACTCCTCAGTCACGAGGCTCATCTATTCCTGCTGGACTCAGTGTCTTATTCCCCTCTAGCTGGGCATGCCCTCTGAGCTCCTCCTACCCACCAGGGTCCCAGCCATGGAGCATTCTCCGTTCAGGCAATTTAAAGGGGACCAGGCTCCCCAGTCTGGTCCTGCACATACACAAAAGGGAGCACTAGGGGCAGTACCTCATACTGGGGTAGCTTGATTAGTAGCATTGAATTAGATCTTTGTGGTAATTACTTCTATACTTTCTTATTGCCAAAGCTGTTACTACTTCTATGGCTGTCCATATCCATAGTGAGGAAACAGCTCATTGTGAAAGATATCTCTAGCTCAGTGTGAAAGAAAACTGCAGGCCAGAGTTAACCACATAAGTTAACCAGCTAACTGAACTTATGCAGCTATCTCTTCTCCTCCCCAAAATGCCTCCCCCAACTTATGTGACTAAATTCTAGCTGAATAACTCATTATCCAGCTAGAATTTAGCAGGATACAGTTTTCAATATCCTGGTTTAACCATTTAGATGGATTAACTTTTCAGTTAGCCATCCAAATGGCTTTTGAATATTGACCGCTTTATTTCTTTTAATTTAAGTCAGGGTTAATTTTGCACTTATTTGTTTGAATCCACTAATTGAAACCTTTTACACAATTATTTTCTCAAACCCTTAAATTGGTGGTATTCTATATACCTAGTTTCAGTGAAGTTTAATTTTGTAAAGTATTAGTTGACTCCTGTTATGTAAATTGTATCCCTACCCCTAATTGGACAGGTTTATAAGTCTAGATTTGAGACAGGAGAGGGTAGGAAAATGACTCTATCACATTCTGAAACAGAAAGAAAGAAATTTCAAAGGAACAAATCAAGCAAACTTCCCAACAGAAAAAAATAGTTAAGCAAGTTAGACAGACCCAGTTTTAAAGCCAGTGTCAAATCCTAATCTAGATGTAATAACAGATAAGCATCTTTCAGTGGAAAAAAATTATAGAAAGAGGTCATGGTATGAGGCTGGAAGGCAGTAGATGCAGAAGTAGCATAAGGAACTATTTCTTCACAGGAAAAATGGTGATTACTTGGAGGTGGTGGAAGCTAAATTGATAATGGAATTAAAGAAAGCAATGGATAGCCACAAATGATCCTATGTTGCATGGGAGTAAGGAGAGATCATATAGAATCTGCCATATCGCGGTATGAAAGGAAAAAGGACAAGGCGGACTTTGTGGCTGCTACTTGCTACTTCACTTTTTTCAGTGTTTCTGTGATTTATATTTTAGAACTTTATCAACTACTTATTATATGAAAAGACTGGAAACACGTCCTTAGTTTATATCCAAGGTCCTCTGGAGATTACAGGACAACCAGAAAGTAGTGTACATACAGCATAAGGGAAATGACTGATGCAACTCCTAACCAATGGTGGGTACATCTTCATGTGATGAATTCTCAGGTACTGAAGAATGTACAGTATATTTTAAAAGCCTCATTGATTGGGGGATGAATTACAATTTCAGATCAGTTTGTGTTGTTGAAAACTCTTTCATCTGTGGAAATTTCTGAAAATTTCATGCATATGTGAAAATAAAGATAACAACATACACCTTAATTTCCTCCAGGTTGGGTTAATATAACTTGCTCTATTTAGTGCTTTCCTTTTTAAAAGACAGAAAGTAAACATTAACGTCAAGGGTTTTCATGTATTACAATCTTGCCAATAAAAACTTTAAATACAAAAAAAAAAAAAAAAGACAGAAAGTATCACAAAACATAACCATGTCGCAGGAATGTTGTTGTGAAAGCCCAGAACAGGGGTAAATAATTCCAGTCCTTGAGCGCCACAAGCTAGTCAGATTTTAAGGATATCCACAATGAATATGCATAATATGCATTTACATGCAATGGAGGTGATGCGTGAATCTGCATCTCATGAATATTCAAAGTGATATCCTGAAAACTCAACCAGCTTTTGCCACTTGAAGACTGAAGTTGCCTACCCCTGGTCTAGCCATGACCAGAACATTCTTTTAAACAGCAACATAATACATTACAAGGAGGGGTAACATAACTTTTCGGCGGTTAAATTCAGATGTATCTAAACAATATAAGATTATGTTCAATATAATTAGATAGCTAAAGGATTAATGGAAAAGTTTATGTCTTAGAAAATGATTAATCTTTTTCAGCTTGATTTATGTATCAAAAAAACACTATGATCTCAAATTTGAATAATAAACAAGTAAACCATTAGTCAAACTTAATAGATTCTGCAAGAATAGTTTTTTGCATATTAGTGCAGTGATAAATATAATTAGGATTATCCTTTCCTTATCTTGAGATCATAGCTCTGATTTGCATCACACATGTACCTCACAATTATGCAATCTCTGCCCAGAGGGATCTTGCAAAAGAGTGCCAAACATAAACACTTCCTAAAGAAGAGTCAGCCTGTCTGGCATTTTTCAAAAGGATTTCTAGGAGTAGAAGTGTGTTTATCTAAAGAAAAAAAAATTCCTTTGGGAATTGCCCTGGCCATCGGCAGATTTCAAAGGGAACCTTAGAACAAGGGCTTGCAGAGCTGGAATGCAAGTATCACAGGGAGGCTGACATTTGACCTCATTGTTTACAAGGGGGGTGGGGGAGGAAATACTGTAGCAAAATTGCTGCAACTTTTGCACTGGAGTAAAACTTGTACAAAACTTGAATAAATGAGCATCAGATGTGACCAGATATGTCCCTACGTTGCAGCAGTAGTAAATTTGGAGCACAAACTATTCCCTAGGCAGGCAACCCTTTTCTTTTATAATTCTCAGTGAATTGCCTGGGGAGATATGTCCACACCCTCACAATTCATTTTCAGCCTCTTAAGAATTTTATGAAGGTGCACAGAATTTGAGTAATAGAGCAGTACTACTCACCATCCCTTATGGATCCTTAACTATTTTCATTTCATGCATGGACAGAATAATTGTATAATTCCCTGCAGAGCAGTGAAGTCTGTGTGTAGCATGCAGACCGCTGAGGATTTTCAATGCAGACTTTACACACATAAGTTCACTTTGAAAATCCTCGGGCAACGGGCCTAATACAAGTACAAAAAACAAAACAAAACCTCATGTAAAGATACACCTCCTCTTCGAAGTTTCTCTTCAGTCCGGATCATGGCAGCAGCCTACCGCAACCCAGGCCCACTGTTTCCATTCAGCAATCTGGGCTGAATGGAAACAGTGTAAAGGAACGGGGGGGGGGGGGGGGGGAAGGGTTATGGTGGGGGTGGAGGTGCAGGTGTTAGAAACGTATGGTGGGGGAGGGAGAGGGGCCCAGGAAGTCAAATGTTTGTACTGTTTTGGTGGGACTGGGAAATGGGTGGGGGAGGGAGGAGGGAAGGCTGGCACCGGCCCTTTGACATATGCTGTACTGTGATTCCTGAGGGGTTTGGCATTGGGGCTGCGGGCATGGCACAGCAGTGCTATGTATTTCTAGCTTGGGTGGGGGCAGTGATAGGACCCCAAAGCCCACACATTTTTTTTTTTCAAGCCTGCAGCTATGTACTTAATAAGCCACATAGGGCCAGATAACTTTAAACTTAACTGGGAATATTCAAAAGGTAGCTGGTTATAAAATTCTCCAACTACAAGTAGCTGGATAACTTTCATTGAGGATATTAGGGGGGGGGGGCATTTATCCCACTGAATCCAGGACAAGTTATCCGGTTAACTATAACCAGATAACTTATACATTCGCTGGGTCACTGAATATTGTCCTCCTTGTATGTAAATGGCTTTGAAAATCAGGCCCATACTGACAGCATTACCCTGCTAATATGCTCTTTATACCAGGGCTAATACTTTACAAATGAGTCCCAATCTGTTCTATTATTTGGTGACTTGTCCAGATCATGTTCTTTTGAGGTTTTAATTCATGTTTCCAACTTTCTTGAGGTGTTAGAAACATAGAATAGGAGAGCAGACCATACAAGCTATTCAGTCTGTCTGTTCAACCTTTGCTTAGCTTTGCAATACCTTCTTTTCCCCTGATAGATCCCCCATGCTCATCCTATACTTTCTTGGATTCTTGTTCTTTCCTCATTTCCACTGGCAGACTGTTCCATGCACCACTACCCTTTCCACAAAGATATATTTCTTTGTTTATTCCTCATTTTATCCCCTTTTGTCCTCATCCCATGTCCCCTCATTCTAAGACCCCCTTTCTTTCTAACAAGACCTACCTCCTGGGAGGTATCTAAATATCTCTATCATATATCCCCTTTGCTTTATTTCCTCCAGGGTATTCATGTTTAGATCTTTAAGATTGTCTTCATATGCTGACATACTGACGCTGATAGAATCACAAAGGATTTACTTATGTAGCACTTTTCTAAAGGTAAACTGTATGCACAGCACTAAATTTGTGTAGCTATGTTGGACTGTACGTGTGTTTGTGTGTGCGCGTGTGTGCGTATGGTAGTGGTGGGGGAGGGATGGAAAGAGAAGAGAAGCAAAAGAGGTCAGATTTGACAGAAAAACTGAGTCAGTCCATCTCATGCCAATGAAGTAATGAAAAACAGCACTGTTCTTACAGCAGCAATAATGAGCATAAATAGACAAAAGACACTGAATGGCTACTGGGCAACGAGAATGGGGAATCCATTTCAAGAAGGAACTTTTTTTTCTTTGCAATCAGAGATAGCTCCTAACGACCAGCTAAATTGGGATGTGCTTTAAAATTTTTCAAAGTTTCCAGCAAACACTGTGGCAGAGAATTCTCGTCTGTTTTCTAGTAGAGATCATCCTTCAGAAGTATTCCATTTTTCTATTGTGTAAATCATCTCTATTTTGAGAAGTCATTCCAGAGTTTGGCATGTACTACTTCTTGATGCATGTAAGTGTTTTAGCACACATCATACTTGGATAAAATTACCTATAGAAGACTTTCCTGCATGCTTTGCCTACATGAAAATCTTTTGAAACTAATGTGCAATGTACTGGATTCATTTTATTAAATATATCCATGGACAACATGAAGAAACAGCATGAGACCAAATTTTAAAAAGGATTGTTTCCCATTTTGTCCCTACAGCAAAAAATTGTTGTTGAATAAGATTCATAAGATCATATTTTAGCATTTTGACAGACTGATATAAAAATTAGCTTAGCTATTCTCGCAGAGACATATGACACAGTTTTTTTTTTCCCCAAACAGCTATTTCAGTTCATACATTAGTGTGCAAACATTTTGAGGATATTTTGGGTGTTTCACCCAAAATAACCATGCAGTGAGAAACTGGTTGAACTGTGCAAGAAGCCATTATACAGTGAAGGGCGGATTTTAAAAGCCCTGCTCGCGTAAATCCGCCCGGATTTACACAGGCAGGGCCCTCGCGCGCCGGCGCGCCTATTTTGCATAGGCCGCCGGCGCGCGCAGAGCCCCGGGACGCGCATAAGTCCCGGGGTTTTTTTAAGGGGGCGTGTCGGGGGCATGTCGGGGGTGGGGGCCAAATGACGCGGCATTTCGGGGGCGGGGCGCGGCGTTTCGGGGGCAGGACCGAGGGTGTGGTGCCGGCCAGGGGGCGTGGTCGAGGCCTCCGGACCAGCCCCCGATTTATGTCTGCTTCTAGCAGGCGTAAATCGAGGGACAAAGGTAAGGGGGGGTTTAGATAGGGCCGGGGGGGTGGGTTAGGTAGGGGAAGGGAGGGGAAGGTGAGGGGAGGGCAAAAGAAAGTTCCCTCCGAGACCGCTCTGATTTTGGAGCGGCCTCGGAGGGAACGGAGGCAGGCTGCGCGGCTCGGCGCGCGCAGGCTGCACAAAATCGGCAGCCTTGCGCGCGCCAATCCAGGATTTTATAAGATACGCGCGGCTATGCGCATATCTTATAAAATCCAGCGTACTTTTGTTTGCGCCTTCTGCGCGAACAAAAGTACGCGATCGCTCTCTTTTTTAAAATCTACCCCAGAGAATTCAAAAGAAGTGAATGAAGATGGCAAAATTATATCATTCTGAAATGGAGCTAAAAATGTCCTAATGACTTTCTTTCAGGAAATATTTGTCTGAGAATCCAGCACAGATATAGAAAATATAGTAAGCATTGCTAGTTGAGAACTGCCATATATGAGTAGGAGAACAACAAAGAAGAACAACGTGGAGACCAACTAATACCATAAAGTGCCCACAGATTCAGCATAATTTGGGTGAAAACTGGTAAATCCCAATGGTAATTTTTTTTCAATTTTAAAATACTGCATGCGCCCAAGACACATGAAGCATTATGCTAAAAGGGTAGTTTTAAGATTGTAAATTTGCTCCCCCAAAAAGTAGTTAATAACAGTCCCACTTTAGTAGTGTCTCTTGGATAAACTTTTATGCAGGTGTCAGACTACATAATGCATACCAGATTCAAAACCAAGAATTGTACTTTAAATCTCTGACAGATATAATATACATCTAGTCACTAAATCATATGCTCTATCCACAATGCATTGGTTACTGCAGACCAATACAATCCTAGCATATAGTAAAAGGGTCCAGAGACAGGGCTCTCCTTTTTCGATTTATGGCTCATATCTCTAAATGAATCTCTCATTACTGCAGAGTCCTCAAACCAGCAAGAAACGACCACGACATTCGAGGGGTAATTTTCAAAAGTATTTGCATGCTTAGAACTGAGTTTTACGCATGTAAATGCACTTTATCCATGTAAGCTGGTTTTTGAAAATTGCTACAATATATGCCATTGAATTGTCAATAGCTTAAGTATCGCAGGTCTGTGATACTTTAGGGAATGAGGGGTGAGGAGCCAAAACGGGGAGCGGGCCTGCGCTAGCCGGCAGCGATCGCACCGTCGCGGTACGATCGCTGCCGGTTTCACACCTAATAGCGCCACCATAGAAGGTGTAGCTATTGGGCGCGAACTCGGACGCAGAAAGGGCCTTACCTTTTCTTTGTCCGCGGCGTCTTCGCCGCGGACGCCCCGACTCCTCCTCTTCCAGGGCTGACTCCGTCCCCATTTTGGTATCGCACATGATAAGGGACATTTCGCGTGCGAAATGACCCTTATCGCGTGCGATCCGTTTAGAAAATAAGGCCCTAAGTGCACTTTAAGACAGTAACTTCAAAGGGCTGTGCGGGTGCACATTGACGCATGTGTGTCGATGCACACCCAGGGTCAGGGCTGTCTTATGACATATTTACATATATGTGCATATGCTATAAAATACCCTGGGCACATATATAGTGTGTGCCCTATTTTGTAACTAGGCACAGAGCTGCGCACATCTAGGTATGAGCCTGCAAGTGGGGGAATTTTATAACCAGCATGCTTCCACGCTTCCAGTTAACTCACTGTAGAGCCAGGTCCTCCAAATCCCACTGGTTTAATAGCCTGTGCTCCTCCCAGTTACCCTAGACCTTTAAACCCTCAAGGATGGCTGGGATTTGTTTTATGTACACCTCCTCCTACAGAAGTATATTTATGTGGCATTGGATCTAGGCACGCGCCCAGGTGTATATGTATTTGTGCCCACATCTCTTGGCGCTGCCCTGGAATGTCCACACCCCACCAGACCATGTTCCTTTTTGAAACAGAGTGAGATATTCATACATTGGGAGATATCCACGCATGTAGGCGGCTTGTAAAATCCATTGGTCACACGCATGTCCCACATGCATGCACATCTCCCGATTTTTGGCGCACACTGGGCTTTTGAAATTCACCTCCAAGTGCGTAAATGGGATTTTGAAAATTGTAACGATATTGTTACATTTACACACGTAACTCCTTTGAAAATTTCCCTCCGTGAGTGCATTATCATTTCAGCTGTGAAAGAAATCCCCTGCTTACTATACAATGCATTTTTTTCGAAAATGTCTTCAAATCACACAAAAATAATCTTTTTTTTTTTTTTCACTCTCAGACAATATAAGATTGGAACATTAAAGCAAACCAATAGTCATCCAAAATGGAGCTAAACAAGTCAAATCAGCTGAATGTCGTGTTTTAAAAAGATATCTCAGACAGAAATCCCGAATATTATCCTAAATAGCATAATTACCTCCTTTTTGCAAAATATTCTCTTTTGTTTTTGAAAGGGAATCCAGACAGGCTAATTCTCTATAGTTATGCAAATCCCACTTAAAAAGAAATCTCAGGGAATAAGGGTAGGTCATGTGATTGCTTCTGGTATTTCAAGACAATCCACCAGGTGTGAAGACTTGTTGATACCTGCTTCAACATACTGACTGCTATTCCGTTCCAGTGGCTGTGCCTCTCAACTGGAAACCATGCTGGACAAAATGACAATCTTTATTTTAAAAGCAGTGAAACATCTCTGAAGGCCGGGATGAAATGTGCATTGCCAATGCTGTATCTGTTCTCTGGGACGCATGGAGGACTTTACAGCAGCGATACAAGCAAAACATGTTTCTTTTACATAATTCAGTTTAAAAACAGCATAAATATCCCCCTTTGTTATTGTGCTGTATTCTGTTCCTAGAAAATGTTAATACATTTTTACAAAGTTTTCCTATTTTTCATCCCCCCCCCCCCCCCCCTTAAAGCTAAATAAATAGCTCTGCTGCAGTGCCAATCTCCAGCAGAATGTACTGAAATATGTATAGCATGAAAACAGCATGAATGACTGAGAAGTGGATTCAGGGAAGGAGATTGTGAACAAGTTACAGAAGGGCATGCTTCTGGCCTACCACAAAGAAAGCACATTTCATAGTCTTCTTGTGTTTTATACTCCAGTCTCCATCTGTTGCAGCCAATTCATGGATGAACCCACCCCAGGTACCATCTCATCTACAGGGGTCTTCACCCTGGACAGCTTTGGCTGAAAGTTGTCAGGAGGGTTCCCATCTCAGAAGGAAACTCTCCTACCAAATTTCAGTCACATCTATTTTTTGAAGATGATCCTGGTTCTTGTGTACTGGCAGCCAGGCAGCCAGAACTAGCAACAGCAAATTGGCACATCGTGCTGATAAAACATGCCTAAAAATGGAGATCGTGGTACAAAGATAAAAATTCCAAAATATTAGGATAAAAAAGAAGGGAAAACTTGTAATAAGTTCAAAAGTGGAAACAACAGAGGCTAGAAACTGGCAAGTTATTTTAGGGCTTTAGCAGCACTGCTGAAATTCCTCAATATGCCACTGATTTGTTTCTTGCCTCTGTTAATCTCCTCCAAGATTTGTCCTAAAATATTTTCTCTCTTACACAGTCACATTATTCTGTAATAAAAGGCATAGACTAAGGGATTGAAATCTCTGGCATGCATGCCACTCAATCTGCTTCCTTCTAGCATGCTGCTACTGTGAGTATTTTCAACGCGTGTGGGACAATTATGCTAATCTCGCAATACTCACACAGGTTCGGAAACTACAGTACTTGTAGTGCCATCATTTTCAGGAATCAGACCCAAAAGGTTACCTACATGTGGTATGCACACCTATTATCATCCTAGTCTTTTTCCTTGAGCCCACCTTTCAGCTGCTCCAGCCACATTTATATATATATCAATGTCACACCTATACAAGAGTTTAAAGAGAACCAGTATAGCAGGAACTTCATTTGTTTTGATTCATGATAACAGGCATAAGTGTATAGGAGCAGCTTTCAAAAACTAAACTGATTATTTCAAAAGAAATATGAAAACTGAGAGGTTGATTTTAAAAGTGTTGCTCATGCAAAAATGCCCACATACGGGTGTATGCTGGCCATGTGTGGGCAATGCAGATTTCAAAAATCTGCAAAGTACACACAGATATACCAGTGTGTGCATCAAAAATAAGAGGGTAGAAAGGGGGCAAGGCATTGGCAGAGCATGGGCATTCTGGGGCAGAGCCAACAGTTATGCACGTAACTCCATATTTTAAAATCGGAACCTGTGGCATGCTTTGGCTTGTTACCTGTGTAACTTTACTCCTGCTCCAGATGAGGAGCAAGTCTGTAGATCTCACAACCCCTACTGTTGTTTGGAAGGAGCCGGTTGCTATGAAGTGCAGGGTGGCCAATAGTTTGTTGAGGCCTGGCACATCATGGGACCTTTCTGTGATGTGATCCAGATCACCTAGGACTTCTTCATATTATTCCAGGATAGCCTAAGAGCTGAGGCAATACCACTAATCATATCATCCTTTGGTATGTCCAGCAATGAAGCTCATGGAGGAAAGATACACTCCCTGTATCTCCTCCGCCTTGGCCAGCTGCATGCCAGGTGCTGCCATGGGCCCTGACCCTCTCCCTGTGGGGCCAGTGGCTCGGGCTCCAGTGGAGGAACTTCCCTAGAAGAGGTTTTCTACCCCCTTTTTTTAGCTTATGCACACACATATATGTTCATAATTAGTGGCTTTTAAAATCCAGATCATTCACGCACGGCCCACATACTCGTGTATTTGGGCTTTTTAGCTTGAGCAACGCTTTTACAACTCGGCAGAGTGCTGGGAGACAGATATGTTAGTCAGAGATTATGGAGGCATTTGCTCCTTTAGAATCAGAAGAGGGGAAAACTGAAAGTAACAAACTAATGCCTAGGATAGTACATTTGAGTGAATATATTGAATTAATTGACAAAGCAATAGAAGGGTTCCCTACAAGAAATCTTTGGAAGGACACTAAGCCATTTTAGGTTAGGTGATTGCAATTAAATGGAAAATGAAACATCTTTCTGGGAATTGCAGTTCTCTGACAAATATTTATTTACCTAAAATCAATTAAGAAGCCTTCAACCAAAGTAAAAAGGCAGGCTGCTGACCGAGAGGCACATTAGAGAGGCTGGAAGAGCAGTATAAAGTAAACATCCACAGTGAGATATGAAAAATCTGGCTGAGTGTTATGACTAGTGGCTTGCACAATGGCCCCCGTGAGCTACCTCACTCACCCCCAACATTGCCTGAGGCCTCCTGTGGCCAAGACGCTGCTTTAAACTTCTAAAGCCATTCTGCATGGTTCCCATGCTGTCCTTCCATTGCCCCTCTGCAGTCTTAAAAGACCCCTGGTGGGAAAGAAGCCATGGCACCCTATGATGACATCACTGGTATCCTCCTACTTAAGGCTCCTTCAAAGCAGTATCAGATGCCTCAGCAATGGAGCTGCTGCCTAGAGCAGTGCGTGTTGCTCCTGCATTCCTGGTTGTTCCTGTGTTTCTGATTGTTCCTGTGTTTCTGTGCTTCAACCCTGCCTTGCCCAGCCTGTCTCATCTAGCCTTGCCATGCCGAGCCTGCCTACTCCAATTTCCCTGTCTAGCTGTCTCATCCAGTATCTCTTATGTGTCTTTGTCCATCCTTGGCCTGATCTCCTGGACCTGATCTCTGCTTTGGACATGACCATAATTTCCTGCTGCTTGAACCCAACCTCTTGCATTGTACCCTGTCTATACTTGTCTGATGCCTGCCCCGACCCTTGGCCTGTTTCCGGTATCTCCAGCCTGCTACCTGTCCTGACTCTGTCATGTCCTTGGACTCGCGTTCTCTCTACCACTCTTGGGACCAACCTAAGTCCTTCTAGTCACCAGAATGCAAGGGCACAACCTGCAGAAGAGGCATCTGGTATAGGCAATGCTCCAGTCTGTTCTGCTTCAGGGCGCATTTGCCAGCCCTGAAGCAGCATAGGTCTCATAGGTTCGCCTACAATGCTGCGTCAACTACATCATATCAATAAGGGATCACTATCATGATGTTCATTACACTAAGCTGCCCAAAGCAGGAAACATTCTGAATAGGGAAATGGGTTTCCTTCATTGGAAAGAATTTCTGTGTTGAGGAAAGTCCAGATTCTCAGCAGTGGACAATGAACAAGGAAACGAGAACTCTAATCATTTCAGCTTGAAGGCCGGCAGCTTTCAGATTGTAACCTGCATTGAATTTTGTAGGGATGTGCATTCGTTTGAAATGAAATAGGAAATAAAGATGATATTTCCTATTCTGTTGCATTTCGGGGGGCTGACAAAACGAAAGGAAAACCCACAAAATTTCATGTGGTTTTCCTATCGTTTTTTCTGGGGGGAGAAAGGACACATTAAAAAAGCAAACTCCAACCTACCCCAACCCTTCAAATTTAATTAATTACATATCCCCACCATCCCGATCCCCCAAGACTTGCCCGCTCCCCCCCCCCCTGAAGACTTACCGAAAGTCCCTGGTGGTCCAGCGGGGGTCCCGGGAGCGATCTCCCCCTCTCGGGCCATCAGCTGCCAGTAATCAAAATGGCGCCGGTGGCCCTTTGCCCTTACCATACCAGTGCATTGGTCGGCCCCTGTCACATGGTAGGAGCAATGGATGGCCCGCACAGTGGCTGCCAGTAATCAAAATGGTACGGGCCATCCATTGCTCCTACCATGTGACAGGGGGCCGACCAATGGCAGTGGTAGCCCCTGTCACATGGTAAGGGCAAAGGGCCATGGCGCCATTTTGATTACTGGCAGCCGACGGCCCAAGAGGGGGAGATTGATCCCGGGACCCCCGCTGGACCACCAGGGACTTTTGGTAAAGTCTTTGGGGGGTCGGGATGGTGGGGGGATTATAGTTAAATTATTTGAAGGGTTGGGGTGGGGTTTTTTTTTTTTTTTGGGGGGGGTTTCCCGAAATAGAAACGAAAAAAGTTTTTAGGTTCGGGGAGGGGGCCGAAATGGCCTACCCCGGACCCGAAAATGAAACACCAATGAAAACAAATGTGTGCACATCCCTAGAATTTTGCTTTTTGCTTTAATGTTTATATTGCCTGCCTTCTCAGAGTACTACCATCAGAAAGCTGGCAATTGTAAATAAAAGACAAAATTTTCATGGGTAAATGAAGGAATACTTACCCTGAGGTGTCAGCTGGGGAAACCAGTGACTCCCTTTCCAATACACATATACATGTCCATGTATATAACATGCAAATACATACATATGCAGACAAAAAAAAAACACCTATCTCACACTTAAATCAAAATAAAAATATGTACAACTTTTTAAGATTCATCATTTTTAAAATCTGCCAAGTCTAGCTCCCCAAGGAGGTAGAAGGGCTACATATGTTTCACCAGATTCCACTTTTATTAATATTGAGACTGATGTACTAAAGTACACAAACTTTCACTGAAAAATGAATGCAAATGAACCCAGCAGAAAAGTTATGCACTTACATTTCTTAGATAACTATCTTTTTTGAGAAAACCGTCATGCCTAGATGTCTTCCCACAGTCCTTTTACATAATTTTGAGATGAGCTGCTTTGCATGATACTGCATCGCAGATGCTAATTATTTCAGAATTTTTGTAAACTTGCAAGCATAGTTAGTTTATTATGTGCAAGGGGGGTCATCTTGTGACTGGTTTTTGCAAATAGGTCATGGCATTTTGGTGCATTTTGCATGTTTTTATGCACATGGCCACGTCAGCCAAAAACATTCACTGCTTAGTACACTAGTTTCTTTATCTGCCAAAAATTGAGCAATTAGGTATTATGCTTGTGATTGCCATTTTTAATAAGGCAAATTTAACATTTGCCTGGGGACTGGCATTAAAGTATGCTACACATCAAGGGCCTCACTTAAAAAGTCAAAATCCTGCTTTCCGTGATTCTAGTATCATTGCAATACTAAGTAGAAGGAAGCACAAAAAGCAGAACTGTAAAAACAACAACAACAAAAAAGTCGTTAAAAAAAAATCACGGTCCAGGCCATGTATATTGTGCCGGTATCAGGAGAAAACAGATGCTCGTATTGAGTGTCTGTTTCCTAACCTGCACTGACTCACATTTCCTGGGCGCCTGATGCCAAGGAAGCACTAAGGATGCAAATTTACCCTAGCTCCTCCTTTTTATCGTGGCAGCTCATTTTAATATTAAATTGCATGCCCGGGAGAGGTGGATGGGCATGCATTAGGAGAGCAGGCACTCAATTGTGAGCTCCTGTTTTACTTGCACTGATATTGCACCAGCCTGAAAGATCTTTGGAATATCGTGGGTGGGGGGATAACACATATTTGCAGAGCTGTTCACTTGTGTATGACTGCTTTAATACTGGAAACATTTTGCACTACATCAAATCTTCTTTTCAAATTTAGAATCAAAGTGTTTTCCAGTGCTTTGGTGTGCATATCCTGCATTTATTTACAATTATTACATCTGTACCAAACCATTCAAGAGAAACAGGTTGTTTGTTCGCTACTGCTTATGACAGGGTTCTTTATTAAAACCTTTTGCTACACTAATGAAATGCTGACCTGAAGGAATTGACTGTTTCATTACATCTTTGATACTAAATTGGCACATTCAGATTTTTTTTAATGGTATTCTTTTTGTTGCCAATCCAGATTAGCTATGTGAAGTTCAGAATCATATTTTATCCTTTTATCAAGCCCAATGTCAAAATAATCAATTCTCTTTAATAAAGTCTTTTAAAGTAAATGCAAGATGACAACTGATTACAGATCTGTCAGTTTGATCAGCAAAGCACAACATTTTGGTTTGAAACTGCATTTCAAATCTGCTGACTTCATAATTGCACAAATGAAACCCTTGCAGATATTTCAAAGAGAGATGGTTGTAAAGCAAACTAGGAATGTCACTAAGTACAAGAAGGTTTGCGTCTGATTGGCCAGCTTCTTTTTTGTTTGGTAGAACCAATCCAGTAGACAGACTGTTAGATTTGCTGGCTCCATGTAAATCTCTTCACAGTTTCATTTCCACAAATTAAGCAGAGCTGGAAAAGTGCCTGCACTACTGTTTACTTCACTCTTCTGACCCTGATATCTGTTCATCACTGGTCTCCTGACACAAATCAATGCGTGACAGACCTCCATTATTGAACTTGACTTAAATGACAATTAGAAGCAGTCTGCTTGGGCTTTTACGCTTGCATGTTTGCTTGTCCTACCTACCTCTTCCGTCTCTCTGCTGAGAGGCTGCCACCAAGAAGCAGGGTGTTCTAATCCTTCTAAGCCTGTAGGTAGTCTTGTGCCATTACTGGCAAAGTTACACCAGTCTTTTCAGACAGAAAGATTTTCAGGAATTCAGGCAGGAGTTCAACTCTTTCTGTGCAGCTGCTTTAACAGAAAAGTGTGAAACACTAGATACAGCAGATTGTGAATGATGTGGTTTAAAAAATGTGATGTCAATTCAGAGGACTCATGGCAGATCTTTACAGCAAGAACAGAAAAGAACATCCCTAACAATAAACAGGTGAAATACAAAAATAAAGAACTCCTTACTACCACTGGTGACAGATGCTAGAGAAAAAGGAGCTTTTCCTGAGATTTTCAGTATTGTGATGCATGGGCTTTCACTTGTACATTAAAACAGTACAAAGGTCATTGGAGCTGATCCATTTTGGTCATTTTTGTCTATGTTCCATATATGTACTCATAAAGTTTCATTTATCTTTTTTTTTTCCAGCAGAGGTTCTCTCATCTACAAAAACTACCCTCACTTCTTTCTCTTCACTACTTTGTCATTAATTGCAGAGTTGCAGTCCTGGTCAAAAAACCTAAAATCATGATTCTGGGTTAAGCTTTGAAAAGGAAGAGTGAAAGAACAGCGGGAATATCTCACATTCTACCTAAATGGGTGCAGAATCTGAACCACAAGCCGTATGACACGAGACTTACGGACCCTAAATAACAATCTGCTTCATTTTCTTGAAGGGGTTAATAAATATGTGGATAAAGGTGAACCGGTAGATGTAGTGTATTTAGATTTTCAGAAGGTGTTTGACAAAGTCCCTCATGAGCGGCTTCTAAGAAAACTAAAAAGTCATGGGATAGGAGGCGATGTTTCTTTCGTGGATTACAAATGGGTAAAAGACAGGAAACAGAAAGTAGGATTAAATGGTCATTTTTTCTCAGTGGAAAAGGGTAAACAGTGGAGTGCCTCAGGGATCTGTACTTGGACCGGTGCTTTTCAATATATACATAAATGATCTGGAAAGGAATACGATGAGTGAGGTTATCAAATTTGCGGATGATACAAAATTAGAGTAGTTAAAACGCAAGCGGATTATGATACATTACAGGAGGACCTTGCAAGACTGGAAGATTGAGTATCCAAATGGCAGATGAAATTTAATGTGGACAAGTGAAAGGTGTTGCATATAGAGGAAAATAACCCTTGCTGTAGTTACACGATGTTAGGTTACATATTAGCAGCTACCACCTAGTAAAAAGATCTAGGCATCATAGTGGATAATACTTTAAAATCGTCGACTCAGTGTGCTGCAGCAGTCAATAAAGCAAACAGAATGTTAGGAATTATTAGGAAGGGAATGGTTAATAAAAAGGAAAATGTCATAATGCCTCTATATCACTCCATGGTGTTATGGCCGCCGGCTGCGTTGTGCCGCGACCGGGGCCAGGTGTTATGGTTGCCGGTTGCGGCAGTTCGCGACTGGGGCCGAAAAACTCACCCGAGGCGTCGGGCCGCCTCCGGAGATCCCACAGAGGCAAGCAGGCCTCTGTTCTAATGTTTTTGCGGCCGCTGTCGCTGTGGAGCCCGGCCGCTTGTGTTTCCTCTCGGCCGGGCTGATTCCTCCCCCTCTGGTCTCCTTAGAGCCGCACGCGCAGCAGAGACCATCTATTTAAAGGGGCCATGACAGGAAATTGTCGTGGCTCCTCCCAGTGAACTCCACCTTCCGGGTTGCTATTTAAGGCAAGGTCTGCTCCTCAGACCTTGCCTTGGCTTCTTGGCTTGTAGTTGGAGGTTCGGGTGCTCCGAGTTCCTGTCTTCTCTGTTCCTGGTTCTGCTTCTCGTCCAGTTGGTTGGATTTCTTCAGGCTTTGACCCTTGGACTGGCTTCCGACCATTCTTCAGGATTCGACCCTTGGACCGGCTGCTGACCATTCTTCAGGCTTTTGACCCTTGGACCAGCTTCTGACATTTCTTTGAGCTTCGGCTCCTGGACTGATATTCGACCTCCTGGAGGTGCCAGCTATCTGGACTATACGACTTGCAGGAGGTGCCTGCATCCATCTCTCTTCCCTGTCTTCAAGGGTCCACCTGAGTCCAGCCTCTCCTTCTGACAGCAGGGACCCAAGAGAGGTTACCCTCTTAGGTAGTGTCAACTCTACCTCGGACTAAGGGTCCACCTTCAGAATCATAACACATGGTGGGACCGCACCTTGAATACTGTGTACAAATCTGGTCACCGCATCTAAAAAAAGATATAGTTGAGATGGAGAAGGTACAGAGAAGGGCAACCAAAATGATAAAGGGGATGGAACAGCTCCCCTATGAGGAAAGTCTGAAGAGTTTAGGGCTGTTCAGCTTGGAGAAGAGATGGCTGAGGGGGGATATGAATGACGTCTTTAAGATCATGTGAGGTCTTGAACGAGTAGATGTGAATCGGTTATTTACACCTTTGAATAATAGAAGGACTAGGGGGTATTCCATGAAGATAGCAAGTAGCACATTTAAGACTAATCGGAAAAAAATCTTTTTCACTCAACACACATTTAAGCTCTGGAATTTGTTGCCAGAGGATGTGGTTAGTGCAGTTAATGTACCTGGGTTCAAAAAAGGTTTGGATAAGTTCTTGGAGGAGAAGTCCATTAATGGCTATTAATCAAGTTTACTTAGGGAATAGCCACTGCTATTAATAGCATCAGTAGCATGGGATCTTCTTGGTGTTTGGGTAATTGCCAGGTTCTTGTGGCCTGGTTTGGCCTCTGTTGGAAACAGGATGCTGGGCTTGATGCACCCTTGGTCTGACCCAGCATGGCAATTTCTTATGTTCTTAAGTTCCTATGTTTTTAAATATGAATACCCTAGAGGATAGTAGAGATGGGAGAGAGAGAGGGAGGATATCACAGTGACATAGAAAATATTTCTAAGGTAAGAACATAAGAAGTTGTTATACTGGGTCAAACTGAGGGTTCATCAAGTGCAACATCCTGTTTCCAACAACAGTCTAGGATACAAGTACCTGGCAACCTGGCCAGTACCCAAACATTAAATAAATCCCATGCTATTAATGCTGGTAATAAGCAATGACTATTACCTAAGTCAACTTGATTAATAACAGTTTATGTGCTTCTCCTCCAGGAAGTTGTCCAACCTTTTTTAAACCAAGCTACGCTAACTGCCTTAATCACATCCTCTGGCAATGAATTCCAGAGCTTATGTGTTGAGTGAAAAATATTTTTTCTCTAATTTGTTTTAAATGTGCTACTTGCTAACTTCATAGAGTGCCTTTTAGTCCTATCTGAAAGAGTAAATAACCTATTCATATTTACTCATTCTAGTCCTCTCATGATTTTATAGACCTCCGTCATATCCCCCTCAGCTGTTTCTTCGCCTAGCTGAACAGCCCTAACCTCTTTAGCCTTTCCTCATATGGGAGCTATTCCTTCCTATTTATCATTTTAGTCACACTTCTTTGTAACTTTTATTGTGTAATTATATATTTTATTTGAGAAGCGGCAACCAAAATTGCACAGAGGGATGGCAAGTTTCAAACATCCGCATAGGTGTACATGTACGGGCAGATGCCAGCTCGCACCCAGAGACGTGGCCATTTTATAACAGACCATACATGTACACACAATTTTATATGGATGCGTGCATCTGCACACAAATGCCAGTTCTACCACATAAGTTGGGGGGGGGGGATTTTATTAGATGCGCTTGCTGATGCAATAGCCCTTTTTCTACATTCCTTCCCAGTTCACCCAGTTAATGGATTGGATTTCCTAAATCCCCCCCCACCCCCTGTTATTTAGCCTCCCTTTTACCTTTTTAACCTGACCTTTAAAACCCCGCTGACTCTCCTAGTGTTTTTTATTTTAATGCTTACATGCTGTTCATAGCAGAAGTAACGTTCCACAGTAGGAACCCCAGCACGCACTTGTGTGCATAAATACTTATGCACACATTTCAAAGTAACTTCCTGGGATGCCTATTTCATGCCCATGCTCCACCCAGAGCACACTCATGCCCTGCCCACTTTTAAAGTTTTTTGTGCCCGTACCAGAAGATACTCATGAACGTTTTGCAATTTTTTAAATCTGAACAGTGTGTGCCAGCCTGAGATACATATGTATCTCCTGGCTTTAGCATACATAGGACTTTTAAAATCAACCTTAAGGTGTGGTCTTACCATGGAGTGATACAGAGCATTATGACATTCTCTGTTTATTCACAAACGGCCGGATTTTTTTAACATGCGCGCACAGCCGCGCGCATGTTATAAAATCCAGGTCGGCGCGCGCAAGGGGGTGCGCCGAGCCGTGCAGCCTTCCTCTGTTCCCTCCAAGGCCACCCCGAAATCGGAGCGGCCTCGGAGGGAACTTTCCTTCTGCCCCCCCAGCCCTACCTAAACCCCCCTTACCTTTACCTGATAAGTTGCACCTGCCTCTGGGCAGGCTTAAGTTGCGTGCACTGGCCAATGGCCGGCTCGCAATCCCGGGCACAGCAGCAAATGTCTGCTGTGCCTGGAGGCTCCGGCCCCACCCCTCCCATGCCCCACCCTTTTTTTCAAGCCCCGGGACATGCACACGTCACGGGGCTTGCGCGTGTCGCCGGGCAAAATAGGCTCGGCGCGCGCAGGAGCGGGTTTTTGCGGTTACTCGCGTAATATATGCACGTAACCCTTTTAAAATCCGCCCCTATTCCTTTCCTAATAATTGCTAACAATCTGTTTGCTTTTTTGACCGGCCCAGCTGAGGATTTCAATTTATTATACACTATGACGTCTAGATCTTTTTCCTAGCTGGTCATTCCTAATATGGAACCTAGCATCATGTAACTACTGCGTGGGTTATTTTTTCCTTATGTGCATCATTTTGCACTTGTCCACATTAATTTTCATCTGCCATTTGAATGCCCAGTCTTCTAGCCTTGGAAGTTCCTCCTACAATTTATAACAACCCATTTATGATTTAAGTACTATGAATAATTTTGGGTCATCTGCAAATCTGATCACTTCACTCATCGCTCCCTTTCCAGATCATTTATAAATACATTAAAAAGCACCAGTCAAAATACAGATCCTTGAGGCACTCCAATGTTTAACTTTCTCCACTGAGAAAACTGACCTTTTAATCCTATTCTTTGTTTCCTATGTTTTAGCCAGTTTACTTTCCAGAAAAGGACATTGCCTCTTATCCATGACATTTTAATTTTCTTAGGAGTCTCTCATGGGATTAATAATGCAGAAGAAAAAGGAATTTTGTCAGTGGAAAATAAGTTCTAAAAAATGAGGTCAGGATTTGACACTCAATGTTTTTATGTTAAGAACAATTTCTTTACAGAAAGAGTAGTGGATGCATGGACCAGACTCCATGTGAAACTGGAGGTGTCAGAAACAGTAAGAGAAGGAAGTAAAGGTAAAACAAGCAATCAAGTGAGGTTTAGGTAATCTGACAGAAAATGAAATTGGGCAGGTGAGGTGAGTCTTATTTATCTATTTCTGATTTTTTTTTATATCAAAATGTTATTGTAATTTTCTCTTTCTTAAGCCTGCAAAGTTTCCTGTGTGCTAGGGAGATCATCTCCTGGAAAGTAATCTAGAACATTGTGAAAAGCTCACTTTCATGAAAATCCTGCTGGTATAAGAGTAACATATAGATCTTTTTAAATGGCTTTCCTCCCACTTCCTCACTTACCATAATTACCCAAACTTATATTCCTTGGAATGGAATCCATTTGTATTAAAAATATTTGTAGCTTCTTCTTCTTGTTTTCATGGATTAAAAACATCCATAAAATGTGAGAACAACATGCAAATGTATAAACATTATGCACCCAACTCATCCTGGTTCTATTTCTAAATCACTTTAACAAGATTTGTACTGAAGGCTGCTAGGGGTAGCAGATATATTGTGTAATTTTCTGATTGCAGCATCAGAACTTTCTAAATAATAAATAATACTAATAATAGAAATGTGTTTGGCTTTCTACTTCCTTTTATTATGTTACTAGTGGATGGGCTGTCAAAACTGATGGAGGCAAAATGGCATATATGCACGTATAATCATTCCCTCAACCTTTTCTGCCCCTTGAAATGCCCCTATCCTTCACCACAGATGGATGGTACATGTACTTCGCTGCAGTGGCCATTTTAACTAAAATATTCTCATTCTCCCCTCTTGCCAGTCCTCTACTCATTCCCCTTTCTCTTCTCTCTTTTTCGCCTGACAAACCCTGACACTCTTTTTTCTCTCTTCCTCAACTCTTTCTCCTCCTCATCCCTTTCTATCCCTCTCCCCCTCTCGCCTTGGTATTTTTCCTTCTCCATCATCTGCTTCCCTTGCCCTTAGCTCCTCTTTTCCTGTTCCCTGTGCCCTTCCTTTGCCCTCCCTGCTTCCTTTATTCTTCTCCCTCCTCACCTCCCATCCTTTTCCTGCATGTTTCTCTCTCCTCCTCTATATTTCTCTTCATTGACAAACACTAGAAGAAGCAAGAGTCTCCCAGTCAGCTCCTTTTAGCACACATTATTTGCATTTGGCAAATCCTGATTTATATATAAATATACAATTAGATTTGATTTTCATATTGTCTTTGATGTTTGTCCTAGCTTGCATGCATTCCATTGGATAAAGCTATGCTGGTTTTATGGCTTCTAGGCAAGTCATCTGCATACCAACATCCATAACTTTGTACCTTTGAGGTCTTTATCCTACACAAATATTGACATAATAGAAACAGAGAAAATTATGGCTGATAAAAACTGTAAGGCCTACCTAGTATGCCTATGCATGATACAAAACAGCCTAGTCAGTTTTAGGTTTTACCTTCACATTCTTACATCTAAGGGTATTCTGTGCTTACCTTATGCTTTTGCAAATTTTAGTACTGTGTTGTATGGGTTTACATCATTTTATTTTTTTTTGTGTCATTTTCATTTCATGTCATTTTTTTGCTTGATTTCATTTTTAAAATAGTTCATTGTGGGGTTTTTTCCACCCCTTTCTTTCCATTAGTTCAACTAAAAGGTGAATTTTAAAAGCCCGGTGTGTGCCAAAACCAGAAGATATGCATACAAGTTGGGCCAGCACGAGCTGAGCGGAGTTTAAAAGATGCCCGAATTTGCGGATGTGAGCATGGTCTGGGTGGGACATGAGTATTCCTGGACTTCTCAATGAAACCAGTTTGTAAATACTTCTGCACACATGTGTGCCGGGGTCCCCTGCAGTGTAACTTTACTTCAGCTATGGATGGTTTATAAGTCATAAAATAAAAACATCTAGGCATGTCAGTATGGTGTTAAGGGCTAACAGGGGGAAGAGAGGCTATTAACCTGGAAGGGGGGGGGGGGTTTGAAGTCCTAACTCTTGCCTGGGTGAACTGGGAATGAACTGGGAAAACTGGAAATTGTTTTTGTGCGAGTCTATTAAAATCACATTTACATGGCAGAAGCGGCATTTGCATGCATAGTCACTTGACTACTTAAAATTGCGTGCACGTGTGCATGCATTTAGCCTATTTTAGACCATGAGCGCATATATGCACGTATGTTATAAAATTATCATGCCCCTGGATGCAAGCTGGAAAATGAGCACCCGTGTACCCAGGCAGCTGTTTCAAAGTTACCATCCCTATGTGCATTATAACAAAACTAAAAAAAATCTGGATTTTTTCTTTTATTTCATGGTTTCAATGAAATAGAATATGTCATTGGCACACATCGCTACTGTTTTGGACTCCATCATCTCCACTAGGAGGTTGTTCCATTCATCTGCCACCCTTTCTATGAAGAAATATTTCCTTATATTTCCTTATATTATCTGACTACTCATGTTGAGCTGCATTTTATGACTCATTTTCTAGAACATCCTTTCTATTTAAAAATATTTTTTATTTACCATTATGAATATCTTTGAGGTATTTGAAAATCTTTATCATAACCCCTCTTTCCTGTCTCTCTTGTAGGTACATATTTAGGTTCTTAAATCTTATTTCATAGGGTGTATGATGAAGAGTCAGCACCATTCTGATAGCCTTTCTTTGGACTACCTATAATCTGTCTATGTCTTCTTTGAGATAAAGCCATTTTGAATTAAACATAGTACTCCAGATGAAGTCTCAATAATGGCCTATACAGAGGCCTCCTCTCCTTTTTTCTACTATTATTATCTCTCCCTTTATACCCTATAACTGTTCCAGGTCTTACCACTGCTCTGATGCACTAATTTGCTTTTCTGAGGCCATCAGATATAATTACCCTAATAGCTCTCTTCTTTTTGGTACAAATCAGAAACTTACTCTCCATCAAATGTTGTTCTCTGGTATTTGAATTGCTCAAATGTATAATTCTACACTTTTTTTTTCATAAATTCTGTTTCTTCAAGGTGTCATGAACAGTGCCTTCTCAATTCTCCTTTTCACTTACATTGGTTTAGTTTGATGCACTGAAGAAAGGGATGCATTTTTCATGCTTTTCACCATAACTGCTTCATGTTATTGTTTCCTTTTGCGTTCTGTTTAACTTTGACTTCCTTATATTTTTGTAACCTGAACTAAAAGGCTACACTAGAGCTCTTTAATATTTTATTCTTTGTAACATAGTAAATATTAGGGATGTGCATTCGTTTTTTGATGAATTAGGAAATCATACGACATTTCCTAATTCATCATGTATTGGTAAAACCAATAAACGATCACTTTCCACGAATTTTCAGGAAAAATCATTTTTTAGTTTAGTGCTTGCTGACATTTTTCGGTTTAGTGCGGGAGATACAAAATTTCCCGCGGTTTTACGAAAACAAAAGCAGAAACGATCGCCTGCACAATGCACATTTCTAGTAGATATCAGCAGAAAATGACCCAAGTGGTCCATTCAGTTTGCCCAGCAAGTTTTTTTAAGGGTATCTGCCGCTCTGTGAGTGTTACCCCCCATGCCTTCTAATATTATAGTGCTCATTTGCAAGCATTCCTGAAGCAGCACAAATCCTTAAGTGAATTCCCTTTCAGTTCTTTCATATGGAATTGCACTAATTGACAAGACATGAATAACTGCACAAACGTTAATCTATTAGCAGAAGAGACAAGCCAGTGGTAAAACTAGAAAAAAGAAGTAAAGTTAGGACGCACTCAACTGTCACAGTTGGCAAATTCTAATAGTTGACCCTGGGGAAAATTATATTGGCATCTTTCATCACTGGGACTGATGTCCTGTTTCTGTCTTAGGCAACAATGAGCCTTGCCTCTCGACAGTCATTCATGCTGTCACGGGCAGTCAGAAGATTGATTTTTGCTATGGTTGCTGGTTCTAATTAAAAAGAAAAAACCTTAGCCAACCTCATCATATGCCTTTTGTCTCTTAGCTGAACTACAGTGGTCTGAAAATATGTATGTCAACTAATGGACTTTCCATCAAGTATATTTCTATCATTTTTTCCAACTAATTTATGTAGAAAAATAAAGTACAATTTTGAGATGTGTTCAATTACCATTTTGTCCTTCAAACCATATTCTACCACTTCCATAATCATGTAATTTTTTTTGTTTCCTATGTTTCTCTATGAAAGGCATTATTCTAGGATTTCAGCATGGAATTTATTCTGTCTCAGAATAACAATCATCCCTATGAAATACAGATTATTTTTCATAACATGGTTTACCTGGTTAATTATTTCCTGATCTGATAAACAAACTGTTATGCAGTGAAAATTATTTCTCCTGATATTTTTTTGTGAGATTAAAGTAGTAAAACAAATTCTTTATTTCTTCAATTAAGAAAAAAAGAAAAGCAAAAAAGAATCAAGGAATAAGATGTAAATATTCTCATCAGTTACTAGTCTCCTAGTATTTTAATTTAATACATTCTTAAGGTTTCTCTTTTTCCAGCTGAATTCAGCTTCCTAGTTCATGGTCCTTGTTATTATGTAACTTTCTTACTTTTCTGCTTTACCTCCACTAATTATAAAAAGTTGTTCCTTTGTTATGTTATGTTACACTGATCTACCCCTGTTCGATGTAAACCGACCTGATATGGTATTTAACCTTGAAGGTCGGTATAGAAAAATGTTAAATAAATAAAATAAACAGCATAGTAACATAATAACCTAGTAGATGACAGCAGAATAATATATTCCTAGCTGCTAGATATACTACATGAAAAGCAGTTCAGGCCAAAACAGCAGCGGTACAGTGTGACTGCACTCTGCCTCCACAGAGCAGTGGTTACAACTCTAAACAATGACTACAGCTTTAAATGGAAATGGTCTGATTGCATCGGGGTTCCAAAAAAGCATTGAGGAAGGCCACACTCGTAACAGATTTTGGACATGTTTGGAACAGATAAAGGAGGAGGGTTGAGAAGTTGGGTAGAAGATATGAGCAAGGGGGAGTTGGTATTGGGTTGCATTTGAGAATGTATGCATACATAGATATATACATAGAAATATGCATACATTCCCAAATGTAAAGGACCTGAAGTAGAGTGATATGTTAAGATAACCATTGCAGAGTGAAGGAAATGAGAGCTTACAAAAAATCATACTGAGTTTAACTGAGTACGGTTCTAAATAACAGGTGAAGCTAGCCATTGAACTGAAAAATCACTGTACACAGTACCACAAGCAAGGCATGAAAACCTGTTTTTTTCATGACATAAAATAGCTGTAGACAGATTGCGCTGCCACTGCAGGAAGGGTTGTGCTGAGTTGTTTTACCACTGATGAAGCCTTCCTTGGCAAAACAGAGGCCTTTGTAGGGTTGAAAAAAGCGTTTGGACTTTGTATAAAGGGATAAAAAGCATTGGACTTAAATAATACATCCATTGAACATTTACAAAGCATCCTTTTTTCAGTTGTGCTTTAAATGTATCCTTTTTCAATGAAGGTGCTTCTTATATGCCTCATTGTTATTTACAAAGTATTTTTGACTTGGGTTTCATTCTCATTGTACTGGTTTCATCGAAAGGTTTTTTTATATATCCTTCACAACAAATGTAGTAGACTAATGATATAATATTTATCTTGTACTACATATATACTATTTCATGATTGTTTTTACATTTGAGAGTAAATGGGTAATGATTGATTATGATATGATGCATAATTGATACGTGAGTGTGAATTTTTCTCTCTGACAATTGTTTTAGCATGAGTGACATTTTTTGATACTTCGATTTTGTATAATAAAGTTTGTTGTATCAAAGATGTTTTTAGACTGATTAACATAATAGTGGTGTTACTCCTTTAATTATAGGGTTTATTGGTGCATAAATATATACATATATGTATATATGTATATACATGTGCATCTACCCAAAGTGGATGAACAGTTTGACATACTGGATGGGCCAGTTGGTCTTTATCTGGTATCAATTTCTATGTTACCATGTATTCTACCATCTTAGGTATAAGAATTGGATTGAGAAAGAACACTCAATGTGATCTACTTAAATTTCAGCAAAGCTTTTGACACAATCTCACAAAGGAGGCTTGTGAATAAAATCAGAAGCTTGGGCGTTCGTGTCAAGGTTGTGGTTGGATTACAAATTGGTTGACTGATAGGAATCAGAGTGTAATGGTACATGGAACCTACTCTGAAAAGAAAACCATGTTAAGTAGAGTGCCACAGGGTTCAGTTTTGGGACTGGTTCTGTTCAATATCTTTGTGAGTGATATTGCAGAAGAGATAGAAAGTAAAATGTGTCTATTTGTGAATGATACTAAGATCTGCAATAGAGTGGGCATGCCTGAAGGAGTAGAGAGAATGAAAAGGGATTTAAGAAAGCTGGAAGAGTGGTCAAAGATTTGGCAGCTGGGATTCAATGCCAAGAAGTGCAGAGTAATGTATCTAGGGTGTGGTAATGCAAAAGAGCTGTATATGATGGGGTGAAAAATGAATGTGCATGGACCAAGAGAGGGATCTTGGGATAATAGTGTCTAAATATCTGAAGATGGTAAAACAATGTGACAAGGCTAAAGCCAGAAGAATGCTGGGCTGTATAGAACGAGGAATAACTAGTAAGAAAAAGGAATTGATAATGCCCTTGAACAGGTCCTTGGTGAGGCCTCTCATGGAGTATTGTGTTCAATTCTGGAGTCCATATCTCAAGAGGGATAAAGAAAGGATGGAAGTGGTCTAGAGAAGAGTGACCATAATGGTGTGGGGTCTGCATGAGAAGACCTATGAGGAGAGGCTGAAGGATCTGAATATGCATACCCTGGAAGTGAGGAGATGCAGGGGATATATGATATAGACCTTCAGATACCTGAAATGTTTTAGTGATGCACATTCACCTTTTTTTTCCATTGGAAAGAAATCAGTAGAACTAGGGGTCACAAAATGAGATTCTAGGAAGGACAACTCAGAGCCAAGGTCAGAAATATTTCTTCATGGAGAGGGTGGTGAATACCTGGAATGCCTTTCCAGAGGAGGTGGTGAAAACAAAAACCGTGAAAGAATCCAAAGGGGCATGGGATAAATATTGTGGATCCCTAAAGACTAGAGGATGGAAATGAAGAAAAGAATGCATGGGGTAACTTACTGGTGCAGCAGTTACTACTCTTAACCAATAAGCCTTAATAATCTTGATGCAACTCCATCATGGCTCTCTGCTTCAATGTCAGGAGGAAAAGAGGAATTGGATTTGAACAGCAACCAATGAGGGCCTCAACCTTTACGGTCTGGGGAAACAAATAAGTATGGGGATAACTTGCTGAGGTGGTAGTTACTACTGTTAACCATTAAGCCTGATACTTTGATGCTCTAACATTGCTCTCTACTTAAATGGCAAGACATAAAGGGGAATTGGATTCAAACAACAACCAACTAGGGCCTTGACTTTTATGATCTGTGTAATTGATAAGCATAGGGGTAACCCATATGGCCCAGCAGATACTACTATAAGCTTGCTGGGTAGACTAGATGGACCATTTGGTCCTTTTATGCCTTCATTTCTATGTTTCTATGTACATCACTATCATAATCTTTATTTCTTAGATGCTGTCCCAATTTCATGCCCTAGAAGAGTTACAACAATATAAAATATCTTCCACTTAATTTGTAAACCACTTTTAGATGTTGCTAATTATGCAGTCTAGAAATGTATTAAATAAAATTAATTCCTACTCAGCACTCACCCTTCCCATGTCTATGTGCAAAGCTTTGTAATAATCTAAATAATTACCAGTACCAATGTGGCTGTTGTCCTAGCATTCAGGTTCCTAAATCCCCTGTGTATCTTGCCAGACAGATAAGGCTCTGCGAGTACCTGTGTTTACACTAGGACTTCTAGTTATTACTGTACTTGCAGCCTGTCAGGTAGATCCAGCTACTAGTTAATTCTATCATCACACCTTGCCAGATATTCCCAACTTTGTGGTTGCCTACATTTTGCTAACATTTATATTATGTATTTAAAATTTCCTATTAACTGCATCCCCAACCCCAAAGACCTATGTGAAGTGGTTTATAAAATACCATGTACAATAAAATCACAAAACAAAATTCAAACACATAACATAAACTTAAACAATTCTGCATGTCACAAGCTCACTATCCACTCAATAATTCAAATATCGCACACACTGACATACACACTTCATTCCAAAACAATAGTCAGAATCCTGTTCCAAAATCTTGATATTATAAAACACATAAAGATAACCTCTGGCATCCCCAAAATTAGTTGCGCAGGTCACTTTAAACAGATGGTTTTAGGTCATGCTTCTGCTATCTCTTCACTGTTTTGCAGGTAAGGATCTTATGCCACGCTCTCTTTAAAGGTAATTTTCAACAGTCCATGTAGAGCTAAAGTCTGACTTTAGCCTGAATTCACAAAGTGGATTTATGCACATAAATCCGCTTTGAAAATTCCTGAGTTGTGCCTTAATATGCCTACACATACAGTGGGTGTAGAAATCTATACCTGCTCCCTAAAGAATGCACGCAAATGGTTACTGCATCCTAACTTTGCTCCCTGGAATGCCTACTGCAAGTGCAGGGAAATATACCCATGTAATCAAGTTACTTTTCCCTGCACAAATTCCTAGATTATTTTCAAAACAGGATTTATATAGATAAACTAGATTTTTGTGTGTAAATCCCTTTGAAAATTACCCCATTAAAATCTATGACTATCTTAGCATGTGCTACTTGCTCTGGGAGGACGTTCCACACATCTAAAACCCATTCCATGAAAAAGCATTACCTGATATTTCTCCTGGGTTTACCCCCTCCCATAAAATCATATTATGATCCCTTGTTTAGAATTTCTCTTCCACTGAAAAAGGCTTACTTCCTGTTCATCATAACTACCATTCAATTATTTAAACACATCTATCAGCTCATATAGCCAACAACATCATCCTAGGAACAGGAGTTTGGAGCTGATAGTTTTGAAACACTCAAGTGTAAGGACTGGCAGAAGTACCTACAGTCCCTGAATGTAATCCACTTCGAAATGCCAAAAAGCAGAATATAAATAAATAAATAGATGAAATAAATACATAGAAGTGACCTTTGCCCTACTAGGGGAGAAGTGATGTGCTTCCATCAGGGGTTTTCAAGTCAACCCCATGACGTTCTTAGACGAACAAGTTCTTATGCCAAAAAGGGAATGAAAGAACCAAGGGGGTTTGGATATCCTCGTAGTACCATGGCTAACTTCTAGTCTTGGACATATGTAACACCTAGTTCTAATATTACCATAAACAGGTCCCTTTCTCTTACCACAGGCATTATTATAGCATTTTGATGAATCTAGGGGTTAGCTGTATACAACTTATCCAGCTAAGCGGCAACTTGATAGGGATAATCAATAGTGTAGCTGTGCTGCTGAATATCCCATGCAAATTTGATGGATCAATCTTATCCAGCTAACTAACATAAATATGTATCTTTCAATATTGGGCCCATAGATATTAGTGAGAAATGCAGCCCAGGGAGAGGAGAGCACATGTGATGCTCAATCCCTTGCAGTTTTTCATTGTTACTGAAATTATTATTTTGGGGCTAATACCATTTTTTGTGTTCCAGAGGTACCCTTAAGCTCAGAAATCTAAGAGTGAGCATAATGTTTTGGTTATAATAGTGATTTGGAAACCAAAACTAACAATTGCCTTTGCTGGTTTAGCTTTGGCATTGGATACTGAAGAGCTGAGGGAAAACACCTGACTCTGATAGAGGGAGTGAAAGTCTGCTCTGAGCTTTTGTTTCTGCTTCTATCTGCTGACCAGAGTAAACCAACTGAGCTTTCTCCACCATGTTTGTCTTCATCTTTTTTCTCCTTTCCCTTTCCCCATAATGATTGCCCTATGATTATATATATATATATATATATATATATATAATCTTCTCAATGGATGGGAAATCTCCAAGGCTGAAAATCTCAGAACCATTTTGAAGTTAGCCAGGGTTACTCCTACAGAGGCAAATGTCTTTCCTCTTCTTAAGATTCTATGCACATGAACCCTGTAATATGCCCATGCCCTGACAGACCCTCCTCCACACAGGAGACTCAAGCCTCAGCACTTAATGCTATGAGCAAGGCTTGGCTCCAGTATGAACATTTTAATTTTCTTATAAATGTGAATACAGAGAAGTTCATAACTCATACTGTACATTTATAAGTAAGTACGCCCAAAGATACACCTGTATTTTATAAAATGTGCAGTGAGAGCCACACATTTTATAACATGCTATGTATCATCACCCTAGAAGTACGCATGTACAGTATGTTTCAGTACTAGTGCAATTTTTAATGCAGCGATCTGCACAGTTTAGACACCTATTTTATGAAAGTAAGTGCATATACAGTATTTTACACATTAAATAATTGGAATATGTATGTAAAATAACCCTTGGTTCACGCAAGGAGGCAGGTATTTTATAAAGTTAGCCAATGTGTATGAATCTCCCTTATGAAAATACTTGTGTGCATGCATCTAAGTACCAGTTCATCAAGACCTCCACCACTTGTTCCAGTCTCCACCCACCCAAAAACTGAGAAAAAAAAAGAGAAATCAAATTTAATATCCATGAGCTGATTAGCAAGTGTAAAAAGCATGCAAACATATTTGATAATGCAAATACATACTCCATTTATAAAATAAGTAAATGAGCGTGCACTTTGATACTCTGCTCTGGAATGCCCTCGTTGTATGTAGATACTTTTCTGCGCAGCAGCGACAGTACGTACATATGCCTACCCTTCTGAAAATCCACATACTGTGCAGAGGCTACTCATGTATGGATATGCTGATTTTATGCTCACATCCCCTGCAGAATTCTTTGAAAGATAGCCCCACAATGTTCAAGAGAATAGAAAAATTCAGCATAAAAACAGTTATTTGAATATATCAGTGGATCATGATGTTGCCATGCCACCCTGAAGGGATATTACAAAAAAACCAAATCATAAAAATGATGTTTAGCTGAGAAACCGGGTGAATAGTGATGTACTGAATGTATTAAAACACTCCTTAACACTAGAAACTCACACATACATATTTTACACTTTTTGTTGTTAAAATGTGGTAAACATGCAGGTACAGTACTTATTTGAGCACTTATTTTTCTCTCCTTAAATGATGTAAAGCACTAGATGTGCGGTTACTGGTGTGCAATACGTTCTAATCTCAGCCTAAAAGCTTTCTTAAATGTTGCACTTCATAGAAAGTATGTTAGGCTCCTGTATCATTAACTTGCTTTACTTACTCCACTCCTAAACCCTGTTTCTGCATGTCACCTCTAACTTCCCAGCAGGCTAGCATACTACTTGTTTGAGCTGGGACTAATTGATCAATGCACTTCTTGGGCTCTTCAAGCAGCAGCTAAAGGGGCAGCCACAACAAACAAAATTCTGGCAGCTACCAGTGGGTGCCCCCGCCTGCAATTCAGATGCTGTTTGCAAAGAGTTTACATGTAGCACACGTAGCACTTAGAAAGCTGAATGCCTGGATTTTAAATAGGAACCTTATTAAGCTCAGAAATCCTGCAAATTAAATCAGCAAAATCAACTGCTCAGTACACTTAGGATAGTTTACTGTAATTTCATATGCAAAAGATTGTTTTTTTTTTTTACAAGGACGTTGTTATAGTAAACAATATATGTACAAGAAGCAGGACTAGGCATCAGTGTAGTTGAATAAATAAGATTTTATTTCTGCTAGACACAATCCTATCAAGTTAGCCCCCTGGTCCCATGGGATCTTCATAAACAATGGTGTAGCTCCGCTCCAACTCCTGAGTGGTCCTTTCGAGTTATGTCCACCGATTTATTTACTTGAATATATATTCAGTATATATATTTATATGTAAGGCTTGTGTCATTTGGTCAGTCGATCATGTTGGTCATACTGTCATGTCTGTTTGTGGCCACCAGGTGGAAGCTGCAATATGCAAAGGCAATCTGTTCTGTCTGCAAAGCACTGTTGCAAACACACACACACACATCCGTACACATAGGCACAAACACACATGCACACCATAGGCACACACATGCATGCACACTTCCACACATATACAAATAGGCACATGCACATGGATATACATACTGTATGCACACAGGCAAAGACACCCACACTCAGGCAAAGGCACATATACATAGGCAGACACACCCACACACAGGGGCAGACACACCCTTACACAGGTATATACACACACACAAAGACTCTGAGAAGCACACATAGGCACACGTCCCACACACACCCACAGGCAGAGGCACAAACACCCATGCCCAGCACTGGCACAAGCACACACATACACACAAGCACATATACACACACACACAGGTTGTCATAGATCAGACTAGCAAGCAAAGCCAGGCACAGTTCACTAATCTTATTATATTCATTATGGGGCAGATTTTCAAAGGGGTACGCGTGTAAGATATGCACATACCCCCTGAAAACCTGCCCCAAGCTCCCCCTCCGCGCGCCAAGCCTATGTTGCATAGGCTGCTGGCGCGCGCAAAGCCCCGGGATGCGCGTAAGTCTCGGGGATTTCCTGGGGGGGCGTGTCGGGGGCATGTCGGGGGGCGTGTCATAGCCAGCGCATCATCGGGGGTGTTCCGGCCCGGGGGTGGGGCCGTGGCCTCTGGACCAGCCCCCGGACCGGAACATGGAGCGCTGGCAGCCGGCCCATCGCGCGCAAGTTTCGCCTGCCTCAGGCAGGCATAACTTTTGGAATAAAGGTAGGGGGGAATTAAGTAGGGCTAGGAGGTGGATTAGGTAAGGGAAAGGGAGGGGAAGGTGGGGGGAGGCGGAAGGAAAGTACCCTCTGAGACTCTCCGATTTCAGAGCGGCCAGGCTGCGCGGCTCGGCGCAAACAGGCTGCCGATTTTCCGCAGCCTTGCGTGCGCTGACCCTGGATTTTAAAATATATGCGTGGCTATGCGCGTATATATTAAAATCCGGTGTACTTTTGTTTGCGTCAGTCGCACGAACAAAAGTACGTGCAGGCATAGTTTTTTAAAATCTGCCCTATATGTATATTTACTGTAACCTGCTCAGCTCTGTGGATCATCAGGACATATATTTTATAAATAAATAAATAAATTTGACTGTCATTCATTTGCAATTATTATTAAATGTGGATTTAATTGGATTTGCTGGTCATAACCTTTCCATGGGAGGTGTCCTTTCAGCCCACTGAGGGACAAAGAGAAGGCCTGACCTCCCTTCACTGTTGAAATGGGTGGTGTTAACTTTGTGGGTCAGGAGGCTCCATCCAGCCATGCGAGGTGTGACTCACCTTAACCCACCCCCCCTTTTAAACTTCTTGCATAGGCATGAAGGGGAGGAGGAATAGCCTCATGGTTAGAGCAGTGGGCTATGAACCAGGAGACCAGGGTTCAAGTCCTGCTGTTGCTCCTTGTGACCTTGGGCAAGTCACTTTATTCTCCATTGTTTCAAGTACAAACTTAGATTATAAGCCCTCTGGGGATAGGGAAATACCTACAGTACCTGAATGTAAACTGATGTGATATCTCAGATCAAATGTCAGTAAATAAAAATAACCCTGATTTAGAAACAAATGGTGGCCACTGCTCAGACATTCTGCACAAAATTTAATATTTTTAGCTTCCTATTCAAAGCCATTTAGACAGGGAGGAGCAGTAGTTTCCAGCTTGGCATCCTCCTCTTCTCTGTGAAACTGAAGCCTGCCAAACACATCATCATCTGATGGTGGGAGCCCTTAAGAGGAGGTTTACAGTGGTGTGCTATCACTCCTAAAGGGTTGTGCCCCTGAAAGTAATTTCAAAGGGATCATTCAAACCCATCCAATTCAGCTTTGACCCCCTCTTCTTCTTCTTCTTCTTCTCCTCAACCAGTGACTGAGGCATTTTATTCACCAGGAATGATGGTTTATAGCGAACTTGGAGTTCCCAAATCCATTTAAGATAACTCTTTAGTTCCCCTGAGCTCTGTTAAGCTGTTACCCGCTCTGGCTTCTGCACCAGCTGAAAGTGGAATTATCAGCAGGACTGGTGGGGCTATTGCTTCTTCCCCCTCTCTCCTCTGGGTGGGGGGTTCTCTATTTCCTCGTGATCGATTTTCAGTAGGATCCTCAGGTGATCATGCTGAATTTAGTCTTTCAATGGAGAAGCCAGCCATTATAACATAGGAAAACTTTATGGACTGCAGTTTCCAGACCTGAACAGTCTGTCTTCACTAAATTTGACTTGTTGGCTTCCACTATTCAGACTCTTTCTTTTCTCAAGCCTGTCTGAGCACTTACAGAAATTAGTGGAACAATCATGGAAACTGATGGACCTGGATATTGAGTGCTCTAAATGTCAGGATTTTAAAGCAGCTAATATTAAAGTCTCTCAAACTCTCCATCACAAGTTGGAGAATATGGGCAATTTTCTAAGACGATGCAACCTTAGATTTCTCAGTTTTTCTTCTTGTTCAATGATTTCTCCTTTGAAGATGCTGGGGAACTTCTATCTGCTTCCTCAAGGTCTTCAAGGAGATTATTCCTGAAATTGTTAAAGCATATTATCTGCCTGTTAAAATTAATTCTCCAGGGGCGGATCAAGAGATCCCTTCTTCCCCTGGGTTAGATATTTCAGCTCTATGAGAACAGTATAGTTCCAGAATTTGGAAAGTAGTACTCTCAACGTTTGCTAAAGAGACAGATAAACAGTAGACAACGAAATTGTTCTTTCGAACTAATAAATCCTTTAGGGGTCAGAATAGTTCCCTTTTTCCTGGGGTGGTGAGAGACATGCAGGCTAGGAGGAACGTTTTTATTTTGAAGGCATTTAAGATTTTAGCCTTGGGATCAACATTCATGTTGCATTTTCCTTGCAAATGCTTAGCTTAATATCAAAGTATAATCATTAACCTTCTGCCACCTCCATATACAATTTTTTTTTTTTTAATATTTTCTCAATAAGGTCCCACAATTTCAATGGCGTCCATCATGTTGTTAATGCTAATCTATGAGCAGAGAAAATTGAAACCTTAAATGAAATTGAAATTTGAAGTTTATACTTGTATTCTAGCAGATACCTTCCGACTTCCTAGGTGTTGGCGTCTTTAAATGATGATTTCAGTCATTGAATTGTGGGAATTTATTGAGAAAATATTTCAAAAAAATTTTTTTTTTAAATTGTATATGGAGGTGGCAGGAGGTTAATGATTATAACCAATAACAAATTGGTGTGGAGACACCTACACTTTATATGAAACCTTCTGCTCTTTCCATAAAATATTTTTTTCAGATAGTTAAATAAGATTTTTGGGAAATTTCTAGATCTATATTGAGTGTAGGTATTTAATTTAAGACATAAGTAATATTGATATTTATTTAAAATTGATACACATAAAAATGTTTTTACAGCGACAGAGCAATATTTTGCTCTAGATTTGACTATAACTTTGATATTAGCCAGTTAATATATCCAGCTAACTCTTGTCCTGCCACTGACCTGTCCTAATGTTAGAAACTTAGGCCTGGATTTATCAAAATGCACTAAATATTGCATGTGATAGTAAAAGGGGTATGTTTTATGGTAATAGGCAGTTTATTGCAATTTGTGCTAATACCTATCCAAAGTGCAATAACTTTTTTTGCAGTTTGTGATAAGTGATAGAATTGTTGTATTTCCTATATACAACCACTGGGGGGACCACTTTTAGTAGTTTTAAGTTCCTGGAGAGCCAGCCTAGCTATCAGGGCCCTCTTACCACCACCGGGGGGAGAGAGAGACTGGGTAACATCAAGCTAGGGTGAGAGAACATTGCACAAATCTCATCTTTGGGTGAGTTTCCTCACTCCGAAGGTCATCAAATCTTCACAAGAGACCACTGTTCTGTTTGTACATCTCACTTTGAATGTCAAAGTGGCCCCCAACCCCTACACTAATACCTAAACCTCACCTGGAGTTACTAGGTGGGCCTCCCATTGATATGTAAATACATATCTAGTGTAAGGGCATTACAGTTAGGTGCTCTCTCTCTCTTTCTCTTTCTCTCTCTCTCTCTCTCTCTCTCTTTCTCTCTCTCTCTCTCTCCAGTGGTGGCAAGAAGGCCTGATAGCTAGGCTGGCTCTCCAGGAGCTTAAAAGAGCATTTGTAAAAACATCACAATGCACAATAAAGCCCTATCACACAGCTTTATGCAAATGAAAAAGGTGTAGTTAAAATTAACATTAAAGCCGTGCAATACAGCTTCACAAAACTGTGAGCTTGGCCAAAAATTTCTCCCCTTTTTCTCATTTGCATTGCACCATGCATTATGGTACTTTCACATGCATTAATGGCATTTTCACATGCGTTAAGGCTGTTTTTGCATGCCATATAGCACTTTGATAAATGACCCCCTTAACTGGCTAACTTTAAGTTAGCCAGGTATATTCAGTGGTGCAACTGCGCTACTGAATATGCCTTGCTATTTATCCTAAGTTAGTTTATTATAATTGAACTGTAACAACTTTATTGGAACTTAACGGATATGGAAACAAAAGGCACAAATGCCATACATGCCCAGATAAACCCCTTGTTTCCTCCAAAGCTGCAATGCAGAAGGTCCCTCTTTCTCTTGCCTTCCCTGCTCCCCTATCTATTCCATGTCAGTCTTAGGTTCCCTGATCCTGACGCGTCCCGCTTGCTGAAAGAGTGGGAGGATAAGTCATGCCGCCAGTGAGGAGCAATGAAGGAGATAGGGGTTTTCTTTACCTCAATGTCAGTTCTGGCCTGGCCCACCCATTCTCCTCAGCGACCATTGGTTGCCATGGACAACCCAGCCCTGTTCCCCAACCCTGAGTACACTAGGCCAGGTTAAAGGCTGGACCACCCTCCTGACCCAGGCAGCTCCCCTGATCATACAGCAGGCAGCCATATTATGCCTTTGGTCACATGGCAGGGGTGGGAGCTTCAAGGGCTTCTCTCATTCTATATCTAAACTTTTTCTTTTTTTTTTTTTTTAAATAAGGTTCATCGTACATATAGAACACAGTGCTTAACAAAAGAGTTGCTTTCAAATAAACATTTGAGAGCAGAAATCTCCACTTTAAAACATATCTGTTCAAAGAGCTATTTCCATATCTTATTTTTTTTCCTCCTGTGCTATTCAGCTCATGCTTCTGTTATATTTAAGTCAGCACACTAATAGGGTCTGTCCTAGTAATTGTGTTATCTGCTGGTTAACTTACATTGTGCTGTAAGTGTCTGTGACATGGTTGGGCTGCACATCAATACATACATATCTCTAGCACTTTGGACTCTTCACTGTAAAAATGGATTTAGGCAGAAACTAATATGCACTTTCTGACAACATCAAATTTTATGCCATCCCAGGACAAACACCAGTACACTAAATATAATATACCTTTCTGAAGAAGAGCTTTGCATTTCTAGCTTCTTTATAAATCAATTGTGTGCAGCTAAGGCCAACAAAGGTCAACATTTTATTTTACATATTTAGAATCACAACTCTTTCTTTGCATATCTGATGTTAGTGTCTAGTGGTGTTTGTTGGTTTCCATGCATATATTTTCTCTCTTTTCATTTTAGTAATCCTTATGATGCAGTATAAAGTGCTGTGTATGTCCAGCAGCATTTTATAAATGATAAATAGTAATAGTAGTTGTAGCGGCATATATAATTCAAACACAGGTTAATTCTTATCTTGCTGAACTCTGCTGTGAATATCCGACAAGCGGAATTCAAACAAAGAGCCTGTAAAATGCACACACACACACACACACACACACACATATAGTGATATTTATAAGCACACTAGCTTAAGGAAACTTTTTTATGTTGCTTGGAGATTCTGGCTCAAAACACAGTATATAATTAAATACCTATGATGGATTTCACTGAGTGGTTAATGCATGTAAAATTTCCTCTGACAATTCAAATTTAAACTCACTTTAGTTCTTATAAATCTTGCAGGAGTATAATTGACTTAACATTTTCTTCAGTGCAGCTAATACATTACTTTCATTTCAACTGTATCTGGATTTTCATACAAATGAGAATTGGGTGTTCAGAAAGAAATATGGTTTATTTGATAGCCAACACTTAAACATCTGGGAAAGGCCCAAAAGTACACTATTTTTTTTTTTCTTCTCCACGCCGCACATTTATGCCGGTCTTTGGTGATTTGGCCCATGATTCATTGCAGTCAGTAGAGCTAAGGAGAGCAAAATTAATTTCACTGATGCAAATATCTTGAAAGGAGGCAAAAGTAAGAAATATCTTTGTAGAAATGAACTATTTTCTCTTGAGATTATGCACCAATTTTGAACCCAGCTTGAAATTAAGAAAAGTGAATTTTCCACTTACTAGATATACCAGCAGTATGTAATCATTTCTCTAATAGGAAAAGCCCCACACTCTCCTGTTACAGTTTTGCATCCTAAGCACATTGCTCAGTTACACCTGTGCACATCCCTCAGAGGAAAACAAGCCATAGGTCACATTTCAGCACAGATTAAAATTAAAGTGACAAGGTGCAATATAGCAAGGCACTCTAAATTTATGAAAAAGCTTAGATAATCCATGAAACAACTTTAAGATATAAGCAATGTTCTCCTCCTCCAACTCACTTCACAAATTCATGGGGCCTCTACTTAAAGAATAATCATCATTAAAGTACCTGGAATAAAATTTACATTTACTTTCCATTAGTTATTCAACTATTGCTAACAAATCAGCCACCCTCCAAATACAAACCAAAAGTACCAAGAGAGGAAATTACTTAAAGTAGATTTGTGAATGTATGTTAATATCATTTGGATAATTAAACTCCTCATTATAATACAGGGGTGTGAATAATTTTACTATGCCAGCATTATCAGGACACAGTTGTTAAAATGGCCACAGTATAACCTCAACGATTACCACGTGCATCTTAAGACTGGAGTGGATTATTGACTCAGCCTTATAAGGATTAAATATGTATATCCCATAGGAGAGGAAAGATGGAAGAATATTATAAAGACATTCAAATACCTCAAACTTATAAAAATGTATCAGAAGTAAATATTTTCACAGATAAGGAAGTTCTAGAACAAGAAGTCATATTTTGAGGTTACAAGAGGTGATATTAGAAAATATTGCTTTAAGGAAAGGATGATAGATGCATGGAATGACCTCCCATAAAATATGATGGGGATAAAAACAGTAACAGAATTAAAAAATAAAAACATGGGATGAATAGAATGGTTTTCCAGGTCGGTTTCTAGCTTTAGGCCTTTTGCAGTCCCATGACGGTACAGATCTGGATCAACCAAGGTTTAGAACAACTTTACTTATGAACAGCTGCAACAAGGGTTACAGCCCAGTCTTCAGCCTCAGGCTAGTTTTCAGCTCCATGTCTTGCTGGCAGCCCTAGAGTGAGTTGAAGAGCTGGCCTAGTTGTTCTTCAGTAGGACTTCACTTTTCATCAGCAGTTATAGAGAAAGCGCTAGCCAGTCTCCAGCCCCAAGCTAGGTCCAGTTCCAAGCCTTTCTTGCAGCTCCAGGACAGGGTAAAGAGCAAGCCCAGCTCCAGATATGAATTAAAGGGGGATTGCTCCTTTGGGACCTCCTTTGGTGATGACATGGAACATGAGAAGATGAGACAACTGGGGTTACTGACTGCACAGCCCAATGGTAAGAGAATGAGGTTGATCAGGAAAGCAGAAGATCAAGTTGGAGGAATATTTTGCTATTAAGATTTCTTTACCATAATTTATTAAGTGTTGAATTTATGCTGTGTATAATGTGTATTTTTATAGTATTTATTGTACTATAAGGCATAAGACTGGTCGCTGACTCTGCTCTCTGTTTCTTCGAGCTGTTTTTTCTAGCTATGCCGTAAAAAAGGAAAGGGAAAGTATACATTTTCCCCCGGACTCTCACCTCCTTCCTGGACAGCAGCTTTTGCCATCTTATGTGTCCTGTCTGGCAGTTTGCTCCACCTTAAGTCCCCCAGAACTTCTGCTCCCGTCGGCTCCAAGACTTGCCTTCCCACAGGAACCCCGAGATATGATGTACTGTTGGTGCCTGCGGGAGGGGGGAGTGAGTGGAGGTTTCGTATCTGAGCAGCCATTGCCTTCTTTGTAGTTTGATGACACAGGGGGAGTTAGCCTCACAGTTTGCTTGGCCTCTTCTTCTCCCATTGGAATCAAGAGTAATCAGCAAAATTTGCAGTTTAAATGCCCTCTGGTGCTCCAGATTCTGAGAACCATGGATCTCCTGGTGAGTCTTTCTCTTTTCCCCCTAAGTCGGCAGTTTAATACCTTGGATGCAATTTGGGACCTGATGGCAAGCTTTGCCTGCTCTTTGAGGTACTGTAACAGAAAAATTGATCTTCGTTTGAGTAAAGTTGACACCATGGGGAAAAGCTCTTATTTACAGATTGATGAATTAAAATCCAAGATTTATGCTACAGAGGTTATTATTGAGAAAATCCAGTCCTTTAATTTGATGGAGGTGAAGGATTGGAATAATTTATCTCAAAGACTGGAGTGTCTTGAAAAACATATTAGACATTTGAATTTATGGTTTTTGAATTTCCCTAAGGTGGTAAGGGAGAATTCCACTTCACCCCTAGAGTCATCAAATTGCTATAAATATAGCATAAATAAAAAGAATGGGCATGATTAGGAAAATTGGAGAGTTACCACAACACACACAGGAGTGAGAGAGAGAGAGAGAGAGAGAGAGAGAGAGAGAGCACCTCTGTATATAGGCAATATGACATGCTATATATGTACCACTGTAAAAGGGGACACTTTCAACTTGGGGATAGTTTGTGTGGGGGGGGGGGCAGTTTTACATACACAGTCAGAGGAATTAACTGCAAATTTGATATAACTGATGAATTTCTATCATTGAATCGATGAAAAGTACCAACAAGAGGAGTTGGTTTCTACAATGCAGTCTCTATCTAGCTTCAAACAAGCTATTTTCTAATATATTTTATTTTCTTTATCTCCTATATTTTTCTGCCCCTTCTAACATGTTTCTTTATGAGATGATTTGGTATTGGATGTAGTCATATGTGACTTTGTATTTCCTTTTTTTATTTAATTTGTGAAATCAATGTTAGGTTCCATATTAGGAGCAACCACCCAAGAAAGAGATCTAGGTGTCATAGTGGATAACACATTGAAATCATCAGTTCAGTGTGCTGCGGCAGTCAAAAAAGCAAACAGAATGATGGGAATTATTAGAAAGGTGTTGCGACCGTCGCTGCTCGACGTCCTCACTCCGCCCTCTTTACCTCTGTGGCGACTCTCTCCGGACTCCATTGCGGATTGCACATACATTAAAAATTAATGCACATCCCTACTTCTGTGTATGTGTGGTGTGCATGTGAGACAAGGAGGGTGCTTTTGTATGTGTGTGTGATGTGTATGTGAGTCAGGAAGGATCCTTCTGTGTGTGTGTGGTGTGCATGTGAGACAGAGAAGGTGCTTCTGTGTGTGTGTGTGGTGCATATGTGAGACAAGGAGGGTGCTTCAGTGTGTGTGTGGTGTATATGTAAGACAGGGAGGGTGCTTCTGTGTGTGTGTGGTGTGTATGTGAGACATGGAGGGTGCTTCTGTGTGTGTGGTGCGTATGTGAGTCAAGGAGGGTGCTTCAGTGTGTGTGGTATATATGTAAGACAGGTAGGGTGCTTCTGTGTGTGTGTGTGGTGTATATGTGAGACATGGAGGGTGCTTCTGTGTGTGTGGTATGCATGTGAGACAGGGAAGGTGCTTCTGTGTGTGTTGTGTGTATGCGAGACAAGGAGGGTGCTTCAGTGTGTGTGTGGTGTGTATGTAAGACAGGGAGGGTACTTCTATGTGTGTGTGGTGTGCATGTGAGACAGGGAGGGTGCTTCTATGTGTGTTTGTGTGATGTGTATGTGAGTCAGGGAGGATGCTTCTTTGTGTGTGTGGTGTGTATGTGAGACAAGGAGGGTGCTTCAATGTGTGTGTGATGTATATGTAATACAGGGTGCTTCTGTGTGTATGTGTTATATATTTGATACAGGGAGGTTGCTTCTGTGTGTGAGTGTGTGTGTGGTGTATGTGAGACAGGGAGGGTGCTTGTGTGCGTCAAAGTGTGTGTGTGTGAAAGAAAGATAGGGCATGTTTTTGGCTGGCTGTGGCTGTGAGAGAGAGAGAGGGCATGTATGTGATTGAAAGCCTGTGTATAAGTAAGAGAGAAAGAGCATTATGTGATTGAAAGAGACTGGTCAGAGAAGTGATGTGTGTACTTGTGAGAAACACTGATCAGGGAGATGACTGGTAGGTGTGTGCATGTGTGTGAGAGAGAGAGAGAAACTGGTCGGAGAGGTGATTGGTTTGTGAGAGACAGAAACTTGTCCTGAGGGTGTGACTGGTGTGTGTGTGTGTGTGTGTGTGTGAGAGAGAGAGAGAGAGAGAGAAAGAAAGAAGAGACTGGTTGTAATCTCTAAGGAAGAGGACTGTGAGGACAGCTTCAGCAACTACTGCTGCTTCTGGTGTGACCTCCAATGGAAAGTAATAGGAGAACTGCTGCAGAGGATAAGTAAAGGTGGTTTTTAAGTTCATTTTTCTTGATTGGCTGCCATTTTAATTATTGGGTATTTTGTGATGTGTCTGCTGTTTTGAAATATTTTATTGGTGTTTGAAGAATTTTTAATAATTTTTAAGAGTTTTTAATTGTTAGATGTTCTGTTCATCAGCTGTTTTGAAGCATTTACTTATATAGTTTTACAATTATTTTTGTGTGGGAATCTATAACAGCTTGGCTTTATCTGTTTTCCTAATTGAAGGTGTATTGGTGTTTAGGGCCTGGTTTAATATTTGTAGTGTTGCCTTTTTATAGGTAGGGTTGTTCCATTTGAGTGCATGCCATAATGCAGGTGTAATTTTGTGCGACTGTGGATTAGTTTGTGTGCATTATTGCAGATCCTGGTACTATGTTACATACTATATTTCTGTTTCCATTTCTCCAGGTTTGTACTGCATGCAGAGTGGCTGTTTTGGGTTTCTATTCCAATTTCTGTCTCCATATTTGTAATTTGTGGTTTTTCTGTACTTGGTGAAGGTCGATCTTATGTGTTTGACTGAGGTGAGGTATTTAACAAGCATGTAGGCTAGTAAAATACCTCATTTTATTTGTTGTGTTTTCTCAATTGGACATGCATTGGTGGTAAACCGCTGTCTTTTTATAAGTAGGGCTATTGTGCCTGGTAGTATAAGGAGTTTGTTTTGCTGTTATTGAGATGTCACCAGAATATCCTTTTTGTATGGTGAGTTGTACGGGGAATGTTCTAGTTCTGCTTTATACCCATTACTTAGGATCAAGGGTAGGGGTGGGGTTAGCCTTGTGATTATCATGTGTTCAGTGGGTCATGCATGTGGGAACTATCAGGTGTGTCCCAACAGAAAAAAGGTTGAGAACCACTGGTCTAGGGTTAAAACCTGTTGGATCTTATAATTTTCCCCCCTTACATGGCAGCCAGTATAGCCTTTGTGGGAAATCTGAACATTCAAACATCATTACTTGTGATATTGCTTCATTAGTAGTCCAGCAAATTTACAGAACTAGTCCTATTTTCTCTCACATATTCTCTGTTTGGCAGAAAATGTGTTTATTTAGGAGTTAACTATCATAGGATCTCACCTATGTCACATATATGGGGAAATCCAGACATAGCAATTGGTTTGTTTTTCCTTTCTTTGCAATGTTGGAAAGAACAGGGGATAAAGTTTATACGACAGATTTGGTCAAGACATAATAATACATTTGAAGACTTGATTAAGAAATATGTCATTCCAGCAGATACTCATGCTTATTACTTGCATGACTTTCTGACTGATAATCGGAATAAGGGTTGGTCGCCAGAAGCCCAAACATAATTAAACATGTACTCCTAGATCACAAAAAGTGTACTAAATCTATTGCTTTACTGTACAGCAGGATTATTCAGAGCTTCGGTAATTTAAATAATATACATTCCTTAATTACACAATGGGGTAGATTTTCAGACGCACGAGCGGGCATACATGTGTGCATGCTACCCAGAGCGCACACATGTACATCCGATTTTATAACATGTGTGTGCAGGCGCACATGTTATAAAACTGGGGGTCAGCACTGAGCTGCACTGCCGTCCCCCATTCCCTCCCCCTCCACCCCACCTTCCCTTCCCTTCCCCTCCCTCCTCTGCCCTTTCCCCCCTACCTTTTTCTTCGGTTTTCTTTTGTTTTAAAATGTACTTCAGCCCTGGGGCCGAAGTAAGTTGCACGTGCCGGCCGACTGCTGGCGCGCGATCCCCGGCACAGTGACAAATGGCTGCTGTGCCGGGAGCCTCTGACCCCCGCCCCCGGACTGCCCCGCCACTGCCCTCCCCTTTTTGCGAGCCCCGGGACTTAGATGCGTCCCGGGGCTTTACGCTCATTGTTGGACCTTTTGAAAATAAGCCTGGTGCGTGTAACCTTTTGAAAATCTGCCCCAGTGGAAGGAGTTGCTTTCAATCCAGGTGCAAGCATATGCATGTATTTCTAATGCCACTGTCATGCCTAAGGTTACATCCCCCATTTTGCTTTAGCTCACTGTACTTGTGTCTATGCAGATACATAACAAGCTCATTGTCACACTCAAGATAGGTGAGTATCTCTTGACAATTGGTTTTATGGGGGCTTATAAATTCAGGTGTAACTTTGCAGATAGGTGCCCTATTGAAAATGAAGCCCAGAAAGTGCAAAGGAGGGGGAGTGTTAAGTCAGAAGGCAATGGAAAAGAAAGGGAGGAGATAGAGAGGAGCCCCCCACCCTGTCGCAGCATTTATTTTGTAGGTCACCAGCCTAACTAAGGGCTTCATTTACTAAAGCTTTCCTCCCATCCTATGTCTATGGGAGAAAAGCTTAGGGTCTGATTTTAAAAAGCATTTGCACGCATAAAACTGGGTTGTACTTGAGTAAATGCACTTTACTTAAGCAAGCGGGCTTTGGAAAATTGCTACAATATGGGCTGGATTTTAAAAGCTCTACATGCGTAAATCCAGTGGATTTACGTGCGTAGAGTGCCTTACGCACACCGGGCCTATTTTATAAAGGCCCAGCAATGGCGTAAAGCCCCGGGACGCGTCTAAGTCCCGGGGCTTTACTAAAGGGGCGGACCATGGGCGGGGCGGTCTGGGGGCAGGACGGGGCCAGAGGCCTCCAACACAGTGGCCATTTGCACTGATTCCCGATTTTATAACTTACGCGCACAAGTTCTAAAATTGGGCATACATGTGTGCGCTCCGGGTAGTGCATGCACATGTACGCCCATGCACAGGTCTTAAAATCTACCCCTATATGTTATTGAATTACCCATACGATTTACTTGCCAAACTGCACTTTTATCGAGTAAATGACTTTTGAAAATTCTTACGATAGAATGTTACATTTACATATGTAACGCAATTGGAAATTAGCTCCTTAGTAGATTTGGCCCAAAAAAGCAACTGCTACCCTGGAATGTTAGGTGTCACTTTGGAAAGAAGATAACTTCATGAAATGTAGTTGATCTTTTCTTATAATTGCTACAGTATATGAGACATTTAACCCTGCAGGATCTATGAGAAGAATAAAGTTACACTTTAATGATATCTTGGTCTCATATTGTTTTTCCTCTTATATTTTAATTAATGCCTTCTTAATATTTAACTGTGAAACTATTGGTTATCAAAATATTCCTAGAAGATACAGAATCATTTCTAATTAGTATATATTCCTGCAATATAAGCAGTGCCACTTAACCAGGAAACCTTTGATTAACTTCATAAATGTCTTTGAATTTACTCATACCTCATGGGATCCATTCTCAGTGTGACGTAGCTCAGAGACACATGCGAAACTCCTATAACCTCTCAATAAAATAAGGAAGAACCAAAGGTTTTATATAATGCAATAAACTGCAGCTAACCCTAAACAACCATCATTGTCAGTAATTCAAACTTAGGAGCAGAAATTTTCACTGAATTGATTTTTCAGTGAATATTTTAATGGAAGATTTAATGCAACCTTTAACTTTCTTTCACAAAAGACTGCTGTTTACTGTGCCCAATGAGCCCCTTGGAGATGGCAGTCATCACTAGGAGGCCCACAGGTAGCAATTTGCTTTAAGCCAGGAAATCCCAAGTCTCTGAATGATGAGGTTCATGTTTCCTGGGATGTGAAAGTGCACAGTATAATACATGACAAACTGGTAATTATGAGGTGAAAGGTACTGAGCAAGTCGGAATGTAGAGTAGTCCTAGCATGTGATCAGTTGAGTAAAGTGACCACTCCAATTTCCTTTGTAAACACTTCTTCCTACAGTTTTCTGAAACTAATTATATATATATATATATATATATATATATAAAATCTGACTGATTTTCAAAATACACAGAATCAGCAAGTAGGGATTTGAATGTGTACTCACTGGAAGAAAGAAAAGGAAAGGATAATATGAATCAAAATTTCAAATATTTGACAGGCTTAAATAAACTGCAAGGTAAAATTTTCCATCTTAAAGGAATTTTTAATATGACAGAAAAAAGAAGGTAGAGGGGAAAACTGAGAAAATACTTCAAATCTGTAAGGATGGTAGATGTCTGGAATAACCTATCAGTGGTGGTGGAAGAAAGTGGTATAATTCAAGCCCACTTGGGTCAGATATAGTAGACAGTGGTAGAAACACGGTTTGGAAAGTCGCAGTAATGTAAACAACCCACTTTTCTCTCCGCCAATAGGAGAGGCAAAGTGAGAAGAAGAAAACAAGTGAAAAGGAAAAGAAAGCATGACTTAGCGATACTGTATGCCATAGGATAGTTAGCTTAAATCATCAGGTTGCAACTCCACAAAAATGAACAAGGTTCAGGAATGTGGCCAGGTTCGATGCAAAAGCACCCCAAGGACCTGCAAAACTGGATGTTTGGGCAATAGTCTCACTAGTTTTCAGACAACAGTATCACTTGTCTTGGTAACTGCTCAGATAGCAAAACATGGTGGCAAACCATGGGGGTGGGGTGGGGAGACCAAAACTCTGGATGTTGGATTAGATAGCATGGGAACTTGTAAATTTATCTGCCTATGATTGTAGAGGACCACAGAGGAAGACAACAAAAAAATGACTTGAATAAGCACTATCATTCTGTGAACAATCAAGCTTCTCTTGCTGGCAGTGGGGATAACCGTTTTGGTCAAATTATTATTTGTGAAAGGCCGTATAGAAATCTTTTAAAATAAAAAAATAAAAAAATAAAATAAATATATCCTTAGCAGTGTACACTGGAATAACTCGGCAGGACTGGATGGGCCATTTAGTCTTTCTCTGCTGTCATCTACTATGCTTCCATGAATAAGGTGTATCGTGATGTTTGAGCCTCATAGAACTGACATTACACATGTAGGGAACCTGTGGTTTCCCTTATTAAAAGGAATGTACTAATAAGCATGGGGAGGTTCAAAGAGAGTGAAAAGAAGTTGGGGATTTACTCCCTCATGTGGGAGCAACTAATGGTGTGCTCTAGCTGTTTATCATCCTGAAGCACCAACAATCCTTGTGGATTTTGGTTGAATTTGTTTAGACTGGTTGCAGATTTTCAGCCTTTCATTGGGACAAGAGCTCTTGTCTAATGCCCTTTATTTTCTCCTAATTATTAAAGGGAGCAGAGTTTGGTTTTCCCTTGAGGGTCTGCCTGCCATTTTGACCTAGTTTGGTGTTATTTTGCCCTGGTAATCCTATTTGCAGACTTTCCTTGTGAGAGAATTGGCACCCCTTCATAGTGGATTGGGAAATCCCTGAGTAAGGTTAGATCAAGTGTTATTGAAGATTCTGGCAGACCTCTATCAATCTTCAGAGGCTGGTTCTCTCTGGTGACCCAATGCAGAGGAGTTTCACCTTTAAGTATCTTGTTTTAAGAGAATGCCACCTCAGTTTGAGTCAAGGAAGTTTTTTCTACCCTTCCCGTCTCCCTTTTGTTTTTCCCCTTTTTTGAGTAATGAGCTCATTTTGTTCCTACCTGCTTTTTGAAATAACAGACAGAGATTATTCGGAGCCGATACAGTAAATGTGCGGGAGAGCCAGCGCTCGAGGCGAGCGCCTACTCTCCCAACGCGCGCCTAGGCCACTGGTAATAAGGAGGCGCTAGGGTCACTAGCGCGTCTGGTTAGCGCCTCCTTATTGGCAGAAAAGCGGCGGCTGTCAGTGGGTTTGACAGCCGACCTCTTAATTTACTGGCGTTGGTTGTCCAACCCGCTGACAGCCACAGGTTTCGAAAACGGACGCCTGCAAAATTGAGCGTCTTGTCTTCCAACCCTCGAGCTGCGGGCTGATTTTTTTTTGTTTGTTTTTAATTTTTAATTTTATTTTGTTTGGGGCCTCCGACTTAATATCACTATGATATTAAGTCGAGGGTGTACAGAAAAGCAGTTTTTTTCTGCTTTTCTGTACACTTTCCCGGTGCCAGCAGAAATTAATGTCAGCCTTGGGCAGGCGTTAATTTCTGAAAGTAAAATGTGCGGCTTGGCTGCACATTTTACTTTCTGGATCGCGCGGGACTAACTAATATGCTCATCAACATGTATTTGCATGTTGCGGGCCCTATTAGTTTCGGGGGGGGGGGGGGGGGGTTTGGCTGCACATTTTCCACACGCTATTACCCCTTACTGTATAAGGGGTAAAAATAGCACGTCAAAAAACGAACAGCCAAACGGGGGCTAACGGTGCACTTGGTCGAGCACACCGTACTGCGTCGGCCCAATTGTTAGTAAAGCTTACAAGGATGGAAAGTGGCTTGTACTGGGACTTACATCATTAGGGCCTTGGAACTATTGTTCCCCTCTTCCCCACCTCCCCAGCACAGGGAACCATGGAACTCAGTGTAATTGCTATCTGTGGAGAACTAAGAGAATGGTGTGCAGAACAGGTCCAGATCTTTTCCTATGTGTCCCTGGGTACAAGTTAAAGAATCTGTACGGCCCAGGCGTTACATGCAAATCAGGAAATTAGAATGTTTCTTAAGCCAGTGAGCAAAAAGACATTGACAGGGGCATTGGCCTTGTGTCATTCCTGCTCTGTCAGTTTGCTGTTTAAAAATCCAGTCATGGAAATTGAGCGTCAAATGTCAGAAAACAAATACGTTTCACTCTGAAGTTGCTGAGATAGCAAACTGGTGAATCTGATTGCCCAGTTTACATTTTCTGTGATATATATCCTTTCTGCGCCATATGCTCCAGCTGTAGCAGTAGATTTAGTCCATATCTCTTTTGGTTTACATTTCAGAAAAGGAGGGGGAGGGGGCCAGAGGAGCCATGCTTCCTTCTTTTTAACAAAAGAATATGCACTGGCATCTGGCATGTCTCTGCAGGGACCACCACACTCAACACACATGATTGTGAGCCAGGTCATCCCTTCCCAGCTTGATGTCATGGGCACCAGGGAGGCCAATCCCACCAAGGTGGAGAATAAAACAAGGAATAGCCGAAAGTCCTTCAAAAATCCTTTATTAATTGCCCGTCTCTAGGCCTGAGTTTCGCACATCAAAGGGCTTGCTTCAGGGCTGAATAGAATCTAAATTGACATGTTCATAGGTGTGCTCGATCCATTGGAATTCATCACAGACTTGCATAGATACCATCAATGGGCTTACAAGGTTTGCCCTGTCCATTGGACCTCGCAGATATTGTGTAGTTCGTCCAACAATCGGAAAATTCTCGAATTGTAGTTAAAGCAGCTTCAAAATTTGAAATACATCTGATGTCTGATGTTTTTCCACCAAGGTAACATCAGACCCCCAGCAAGGGGATCCAGTGTAACTGGACACTTAAAAAGCCGATCAAGAAGTTTAAGCTTGGTGTATTGTAGGCTAGGGGCCAATCACCGATGGTAGCATGCACCAATGACCAAGCAGCTGTCCCTTTTTCTTTAGGTGTCTGAAGCAGCTGCAAAAGAAGAGAAGGGGAGAGACAAGTGCTCAGCTTGCAGCAGGAGCATTGGTTTCCACTCATCTGCCCCCTTGCCTTCCTGCGAGTCTATTCCTTCCCTCTGAATTCAGCCTGGCTGGTTGTCTAAGTTACAGCTGTTGCCTGCCTCAGCCAGCTCTCTGGTAACTGTTTCACATGTGGGGCTGGCCATTGTTGGGCCCCAGAACATCACATCCATCTCAGACTTTAGTTGCCATGATTGCTACACTGGGTGGGCTGGCCCACAGGACAAAACCAACAAAATTAGTATGGAAGGGGGAGGGGAAACTGCTGTCTGGGAGTCACGAGAAATGCCTGCAGGGGAGAGAGAGAAAGAGAGGGAGAAAGGCAAGCGGAAGGGTGGACAAAGAAGGAAAAGGGAATGCTGAGATGATTATCAGAGGATTGGGGAGCAGAGGTTGAGAAGGAGAGAAGGGTTCAGTGAGATGGTGGACAGAGAGAATGGAGAGGGACAGATAGGGGAAGGGGTGAGGAGGAGAAGGGTCAGGGGATGTGAGCAGAGAAGATGAATTAGGGGATGGTAGGCAGTGGGGGAGAGGGCAGCTCATGGAAAGGGTGAGGGGGTTCCAGGGGGAAGGGCAGTGGACAGAGGAGAGGTCAGGGGAATAGTGGGCAAGAGAGGTAGAAGGAGTACAGTCAGGGGGTGATAGACAAAGGGTGGAAGGTCTTCTGGGGTATTAGAAGGAAACATATTTGGCCCTAGTCTAGGCCTAGGATCAGCAGCAGCTGGAGAAGGCATGTGGCTGCAATGTTGGGGAGTGGTGATGGGGATTTTTTTTCCAGTATTGCACTGCAGAGTCTGGATTCTTAGGGGTTCATGTTCAGTTGTTTTCTGTATTTTTATTTCTAATTTGCAGTCACTTATCCGGTGTTTGGTGAGGGTCTGTGTCCTGTATGTGTGACCAACGTAAAGGATTCTGCTAGAATAAAGTTTCTGTGTAGGGATCTAAAGCAGTCCTGGCTTTTTTTTTTTCCCCCCAATGCGAGGTGGAATCCCTTTTGGCACTTCCAACATGGTTGGTGCATATTACTCTGTTTTGTTTTGGTTTTTTTTTTCCAGGATGCTTCAGGGAAAGAGAGCTGCTAATTTGATGTTAGAGCATGAAATGTAACAGCTGGTACTTCTTTCCCCCCTCCTCACCCTGGTCCTCAAGTTTGGTGAAGTATTCACTTAGGATCCCTGGAAACGTTGGCCACCTTAGCAGCCAGCTAGGTATGCTCTGTCTGGCTCAACTTGTCCCCAAGGTACCCTGCATACTGCTCTCCTCCTCTTCTCTCTATGCACATGCACAACATGTTCTTCAGCTCTGCCTCACTTAAGTAAGCGCACAATAAACCTTGCTTAGTCTCAGCAAATCAGAGATCATCACGTTGTTTCATTTTCCCTCTTCATCCACCTCTGCTATCAGTTAAGGAATCACTGTATTTCTTATATCCAAAACTGTCCAGAACCCTGGAGTTTAAATTGACCCCTCCTCTCCGTGTGTGCCACATCAAGATCTGTGTCAAAAACCTTATTGTTCAACTTCATTTTTTGAAAAACCTGAAGCCTCTCCTTGATTTACCAGATTTTTGTACTGTTTTACAATCGTTCATTTTTTCAAGCCTTGACTATTGCAATTCCATCCTGATTGGTCTTTCCTCCTATTCCATGAGACCACTCCAAATGCTGCAGAACTCCGCTGCTCTTCTACTAACAAACATAGCAATCTGGGCCATATTACGCCTGTCCTTCAATCACCCCACTGCCTACCTGTAACGCTTCATGTCCAATATAAGATGGCAGTCACCATACATAATCTCCTGCACAATCAGGCCGATGCAATACTGTGTGCTGTGGCCAGCGCATGGCTTAACACGCGATTGGACGGGTGTCCAATAGAGCACGTAGCTAATAGCGCTCATCACATGTAAATTATTCCATGTAGATGAAGCTATCAGCTATCCCCACAATCCACAAAATTTCCCATGCAGCCAATATGCCTATTGCCTGGGGCTGGCGTAAAGGGTAGGCCACACTCAAGGGCTCATTGGAAAAAGAAAAATTCCTGCTTTCTGTGATTTCTTCTCCACTTAGTACTATGTAGGAGGAACCACAGAAAGCAGATTAAAGTAAAAAAAAAAAAAGTCTTGAAAAAAAAAATCTAAGTGCCCAATATAGACTCACAAAATAGATGGTCCAGGCTGTATATCTGGTGCATGTACCTTGTGCCGGTAGCGGGAGAAAACGGACAACTCATATCATCAAGCATCCATTTCCCCAGCCCGCACAGCAGCAACTCTTCTGTGCCCCGATGGCAAAGGAAGGTACTAGGAATGCACAGTTATCCTTAGCACCTCCTTTTTAGCACGACCCCTCATTTAAATAATGCGTCGTGTGCCCAGGAGAGATGGCTGGGCACGCATTAGGCGAGTGGGTGCTCAATCATGAGCTCCTGTTTTATGCGAGTCAATATTGCTTTGGCCTGCAAGTCTGCTCTCCATGGATTGCTTTTACCTTAAAGATATACATACTTCCTCGGTCACTCAGATCCTCCAATCAGGAAATGCTGAATGTACCTTCACATAAAATGGCCCATCTTGATGACACAAGGGAAAAAGGCTTCTCTACTGTAGACCCCGTAATCTGAAACTCGCTCCCAGATTCCTTACAATCTATTGAGGAACCAAAGTTATTCAAAATGGCATTGAAGACCTACCTCTTTAAAAAGACATTTGACAGCACTGAGCCATGATGCTTTCCTCAACTATGTTTTATATTTTTAATTCATACTTTGTGTCTGGTATTTTCCTATTGTTTTGAATTTTGCATGACTTTTTTTATTATTTACTGAAATTTTTATGAATGTATAACTTCTACCCTGCCCTGAATTATGGAATAGCAGGTAAGAAATATTTTTAAATAAATAAAATAAATAGCCAGATGAATGAAAATGGTGTGTGGACTTCTGCTCAGGGCCCCATTACTGTTGACAGGACAACCACCGTGGGATTAACTGTAGGCTCCTGGAAAATCATCTTGGGGTTTCTGTCTGAAGGGGTATGGGTAGCAGGTAAAACAAATATGAGGGGAAGAGTTGTTTGGGGGTTTTTAGGGAATACTATGATGAAAGTGGGATATGAGAGGGTAGGGAGCTGAGCAGGGTGATGCAGTTTAGACTGAAGAGAAGACTGAGGAGATATGCTGAGACAGGAAGATGAAGTCATCAATTGCCCAATTCCTATTCTGAATAATAATAGTAAAGTTATCTTTTCAAAAATTTGCATTGTATAATTTTTCTCAAAATAATTGCACCTCATAGATACAAAAAGAAATAAATGTATAAATATGGTACTTTTTTTCAGGTGAACACTGCAACTTGAATTTAATAGTTCAAGAAGATAAAAATACATTATCATTAAATAATTCAACAGCACTGTAGAATGTAGAACCCATTTTTAAATTCCAAAATTCTTTTAACATTTTCCACTTTCAGTTTTTATAAACAGTTTTGTACCTTTTATTCAAATATTATTTTCTACTTCGTGTGGGCAATTTAATATACTTCTTTGTGGAGTCTATCAGTGCATGTCTGCTTTGCTTTTTAAAATCTTTTATGTGCAAAGGTGGAAAACACAAGTGACCCATTTGCCACTTTTGTTCTCTTTTCACAAAAATAAAGACATTTGAATTGAATAAATGAGCAGTGTCTCTTCTAAGTGCATGCAAACACCTTATAAAAATCCTCACACCCTTTGAGGTAGATTTTAAAAACATATGCGCGCGTGTACTTTTGTGCGCGCCACTGGCGCGAACAAAAGTACACCAGATTTTATAAGATACGCGCGTAGCCACGCGTATCTTATAAAATCCGGGGTCGGCGCGCGCAAGGCTGCACAAAATCAGCAGCCTGCGCGCGCTGAGCCACGCAGCCTGCCTCCATTCCCTCCAAGGCCGCTCTGAAATCGGAGCGGCCTCGGAGAGAACTTTCCTTCCGCGTCCCCCCATTTTCCCCTCCCTTCCCCTATCTACCCCACCTCCCAGCCCTACCTAAATCCCCCCCCTTACCTTTGTTGGGCAAGTTACGCCTGCTTGAAACAGGCGTAACTTGCGCACGCCGCCCCGGCATCCCCCGGCACAGGCCGCCGTGCCGGGGGACTCGGGACCGCCCTCCCGGCCCGCCCCCGAACCGTCACCACGCCCCTGGACCCACCCCAGACCGCCCCCTGCTCCGGACATGCCCCTGGACATGCCCCCCCCCGCCCCTTTTACGAAGCCCCGGGACTTACGCGCGTCCCGGGGCTTTGCGCGCTCTGGCGGCCTATGCAAAATAGGTGCGCCGGCGCACGAGTGCCCTGCGCGCGTAAATCCCCTTTATCTATTTAAATTGGATTGACATGGCACACTTAATTTGTCCTGTTGGACTTCAGAAATTCTAATATTTTAATTTTATTTTTATTCAACTTTTAAATTGGGGGCAGATAGCCCTGGAAAATCAATATTGCCGGTACTAGTCACAGGAATGAGTGGACATCAATCTGTGTGTGTGTGGGGGGGGGGGGGGGGGGGGAATGGGGTGCCCAAGCAGGAGCTGAATATAATTTTACCATCTGAAATCCCACAGATAAATATAGGGGTATTGTGATCAGCCATAAAGTCTCTCGAGAAAGCAATTGTGGATCTTACTCAAAATATTGGTAAAACACAGCAGAGTTTTTCTTGTTTGGAAAATTTAGTAGCCCTGAATAAAACAAGTATTACAAAAACTGAGAAACATTTAGAACAAGTGGAGGCATTTCAGAAATTCTAATATGATTCATAATACTGCGTGCAACTCTGTGAATGAAGCATGAAACCACATGAACCTTACCTTTGGAAATATAGGCAATAACATAGTAAAGCATTATCCCTATTTAATAATGCAGAAGGTCAAATTTTAAAGAGTTTAACATTTTAGAAATAGAATGGCTAGTATTTGCAAATACATCAGATCAGCTGGATCCCTGAATGATCACTAGTGACATGCTGAAGAAGGAGACTACACTTAAAAGGATCAATAGCGTAAGAAGTAAAACTAAGGTCACAAGCATAATGCTTACATATTTATTCCTTATGGCTATACAGTACATGCTACTGTTGACGTGCTGTTTTACCATCACTTCCCTGACTCTTCAAAATTGTGTACATTCCTTTCTCCAAACAACAAAACAATTATGAGGCAAATTGGCTTTTGACTTGAGTTCTAACACTACCATGGTACTGTGTCAGCTTATAGCTGGTGATATTGATTTTACTCCACTTCAGCCTTACCCTTGATGTGATCCAACAGTTAAGCCAGCATCAATGAGCACTCAGTGGCTATGTTTTGCAGCTATGGAGCTCAGATGCCAGCATTCACATTATAGTTTTTTTTGTTATGGTACTGTAATCCAGATCCATGTTAAGATTCCTGGAAATTTTCTAATTAGTGCCACACAAAACTCACTATACTGCCTTCAGTAAGAGAGGAGTATTGGTCCACTGACTTACTCTTCCTCAATATATCGTTTCACTTGACCTTCCGTTGATCAAAAAAAAAAAAAAAAAAGAATGTGGCAAACAGTTATCTGGGAATAAAACAACCAATGTATTTTTTGTAAGAAAATAAACATAGCGCCTGATGTACTGATAGTCCCCATTTTCAGGTGAATTTTCAAAAACATTGCACTCAAAACAGTAGCATACTATTGTAGCAATTTTCAAAAGCCATTTATGCATGTAAACTCCACTTATGCAGGTAAGTCCTAAGGACAATTCAATGGAATATATTATAGCAATTTTCAAAAATCCACTTACACATGTAAAGTGCATTTATATGTATAAAACACAATTTTAAAGGCCCTATTTTCAAAGGCATTTACATGCTCAAAACTGGGTTTTAGATGTGTAAAAGTACTTTACCCATATAAGTGGACTTTTGAAAATTGCTATGATATATTTAGCCATAGGATTTACCTGCATAAGTGCATTTTTTGCCTATAAATGAGCTTTTGAAAATGGCTATGATAGCATTTACATGTGTAACTCCTTTGAAAATTCACCTGCGGGATGGTAATGTTCAAATGGGCAGAAGGGCACACATATGTACATGTGTGTCAGTATGTACCAAGAGATGCGGCAATTTTATAACATATACATATGTTATAAAATATCCTAGACACGCATATGTGTGCTCCTAATTTTGCAAGTGGGCGCATACAGCCACATAAAGTTGGGTATTTGCAGCAGAAGTAGGGGAATTTTGTAACAGCTGCAGTTCCATGCCATGATTAGTTTCACCAGTTTATCCATCAGATCACTACGTTTAGAGCCAGGTCTTCCAAACACCCTTGGTTCTATGGCCTGCACACCCCCCAGTTATCCCAGACCCTTAAACTCCTCAGAGATGCCTGTATTTTTTTTTTAACACACCTCCTCCATAGCAGAAGGAAATTTACACAGCACTGGACCTGGGCATGCACCCAGGCATGTAGGTACTTGTGCGCACATCTCTTGCCCATGCATCTCCCACCTCACACCCACACCCACACCATGGGTGGGCACCCAAATGTGCTAGAGGTGTGCCCAACTCCCAGTTTTGATGCGCATATCTCTTTTAAAAGTTACCACTGAGTATTTATTGGGGAAAATGCTTAGAACATAGGCTCCAGAGTAAGTAGTAGATGTTGGCTGATAAGAACCAATTAGCCCATATAGTCCATTTCGTTGTTTTCCTCTACACTACTCTATTTAAGGATATATCCCATGTGTCATCCATTCCTGCTTATCTGACTAGTGCCTACAGGATATCACTCTCTATCCTCTAGCAACAATGATCACCAGCAGTGGCTCTTAACATGTAGGAGTTCCTTTCTAAGAACATGTATAATCACGCATGTTTCTTCTTTCTAGCTACAGCACATGGCAGTGAGCAATTACCTGAGACTGGGGCCATGGAGTGTGGTAATTCAGTGCACAGATTGCTGGGACCTGTTTTGCGCACTGTGCAGCACTCACTGGGGTTGATTTTAAAACCCGCGTGCTCGCGGTTCCCGACGCACGCACTTGGATGCTCTGATTTTATGACATGCGCGCGTCGCTGGGTGCATGTTATAAAATACAATATCCACATGCACATGCACGCCTAATTTTATAATCAGCATGCGTATGTGCGGGCAAATTGCGACTCGCACGTGCAGAGGGGTGAATTTTGTAAATTACGAGTGGTGACGCGATCGGGCCTTTGCCCAGTTCCCTCCCAGTGCACTCCAATTAAGGAGCGGTCAGGGAGAAAAACTTTCCTATACCCCTACCTACCCTTAATCCCTTTCCTCCTCTCCTCCCTGACCCCTAAACTAACCCTGTCTACCCTATTTTTCTTTTCAGTACTTACTTCCTCTACGGAGAAGAAGTAGGTACCATGCGCCAGCAGCCGGCCGGCGCACGCTTCCCCCGGACAGGGTCTAATGGCCGCTGTCCCAGTCAGTGCCCACCCCACACCTCCCTCACATGCTAGTACATAATAGACATGCAGGTAGACATATTAATAGCATTACAACTAAGGTTGTAAATCAGGGGCAAGGCAGATAGGCAGAATGGTAACAGCATGAAGCCGCAGGTGGTGAATCTGGAGCATGGTAAGTAGGCATGTGGAAGTAAGACCACTAAGTTGGTAGATCTGGGGCATGGCAGGTTGGCAGATCAGTAGTTGCAAGACCCCAAGATGGTATATAAGGAGCATGCCAGGTAGGCAGAATTTATTTATTTATTTTATTTTATCACATCCCTGAGATCTCCACTACTCTAGCCAGCAGCTAGAGAGACCCTCCCAGAGAATAGCTAGACTAGATTCCACACGAGACTGCTCCTTTTCCATCTTTGACCTTATACTCTGGAATTCACTTCTATTATTTCTCTGGCTCACTCATGACTCTGAACAGTTCAGGAAACAGCTAAAAACACTCTTAATCCTTGAAGCATTCCAGTTTTCCTTTTTGAACCACATTAAGAAAATATTGTACTGTTTTTATTTTATTTTAATTGATGTTTTTATGGTTACGTATGTTTTTTTCTACTTCACCCTGAACTTTTCTAGATGATAAGAAATGTTAATTAATAAATGAGTAAATAAATAAATAGGATGATACTCCTGGGGCATGACAAGTAGGTAGAGCAGCAGCAAGTTCTTCAAGGCTCTTTCAGTCATCTTTCCACTCACTTGGACATGCTGGCAGTTTGATTTTGAAAAACACCAGCTTTTTTCATCAACTTTGGCACCAGCCTTGAGTGATGATGGCTCATAATGTCCCCCTGTCATTGAGATGACACGTTCACTTGACACTCGTTGGTGTGCGGGAAAGATAGTGCTTAGCCAACTTGGCTAGTTCTGATTAGACAGTGGATTTGTGTTCCCAATATGTCAGTAAATCTGTGTTCTTGTCCTCGATGGGCTCTGCAAGATAATGTGTTGAAAAAATGTGTTCTGTGGTCTCCTTTGCTAGAGTGGAGTGAGGGTCTCTCCAATTGCTTTAGCTATGATCTGTGGTCAGGAGAGATGGTTCTTTGTGGGCAATGTGGCTTTAGCGTATTGAGATAGAGGCAGAAGTGGTAGCCGATATGGTGATACTCTGTTTGTACTTCTTTCCAAGGTAGCCATTCTTTCCTGTGGTACATCTCCACTGTGCCTCAGCCTCTGGTGTTCCCGTTCACATACCCTAGTTACCAGCATCTCCTTCATGAATGTGAGATGCGGGGACTGGAGGGTGAGACTCCCTTTTTCTTGGAGTGGGTTTGAGTCTCTTGTACACCTGCTTTTTCAAAAGGTCCAGAAACTGTAACACCTCTGCTTCCATTCCATCTTACTCAAAGAAGCACTCAAACTTTTCTACAGAATATTTATTACAGGATGATCCCACCCAGGGGTGCCTCTTGTGGATCTCATATCCTCCATGGCATTCTTGAAGGGCTTCAGAATTTGTACCAGTTGCCTAATCATGATTTCTCAAATGGCAATGCACATCTATTTCTATTTCCAGAGACAAATCATGAAGGGTATCTGCTGCTCCATTAACCTCTACAACATAATATGTGAAATTCCAGTGGGTGCAATATCTTGAATTAGATGTTTGTGAGGTATTCCAAATTCTTCCAGGTTCTCATAAGGTATCCCCTGGCTTCATGCTTATATGGAAATGGCCTGATATTTATTTCTGTGCCTATCTATCAGGTTCTTCAGGAATGGATTCCATCATTGTAGGGCCCAAGCCCCAGGTCACCCTCACTACCAGGTACAGCAACTATACAAGCAACTGATACTCTGAAAGCCCCCATATTCTATTGACTTTACCATATCTGCACCACAGTCTGTCACAAAGAAACCTGTCTGAAGACTCCTGCCTCTCCAGTCCAGCTGCTTCCCCTCCAGGATGTTTCTTATCTCTGACAGAATATTGCATGAGGAATGGGGTCTATCATCACTTGGCTGTACAGCAAAATCCATCTGCACCCTGATTCCCTGTCCCTGCTACAGCTGCTTACAACTCCTGCCTTAGCCATGTCCCATAAGTGAACTATCCGGGGCGATAAGAGTGCATAGCACACATGCTGGTCCAGACATCACTGGTGAAAGGTAAATTACTCCCCTCTGCCTTAGCCAGGTTTCCCTCCATGCCTTCATACTAACTGTAGTCCTGGAGGGCACTTTGTCATTGGGAGCTTATATATGTAGCAGATGTTTAATGTATACATTCTCCACTATCAGCAAGGGTTGTACAAAAAGGGCAATCATTTCTCTAATGCTCCTCATTACTATTTTAGATGCTGCCTGCTTTTGCCCCAGGACAGTGCTATGGAACACTACCTTATTCCTCTATGATGAGTTGACACTTTGAACACATGGCTGGGGACTGCTGGCCTGCCTCCTGATTGCTGGAAGAGGCCATAGTATCAACTTGAGGAAGAGTCTTCCCCTTTTCAACCTTTTTTCTTTGACTTTTACTTGGCGTAGCAGAAGTGTTCCCCAGGCTAGTATTTTGCCTTCTAACCCCAATGCCATTGCTATCTCATGCTGCTGTATATCAGCATTTATCAAAGGTTCCACTTGCTTTACTTGACAGATATCCTTCCTGTAGTGAATACACTAAGCAAATGAGGGTTCTCCCTCATTTTAAAGTGCTTCCAGATTAGGAATTTCTTCCTCAGTCCCTTCTCTACATACTTAGAGGTTGATGTTTTTGAGGTAGAGGGTGGTCTCTGAGAACAAAATACCAGGGACTTCACTCATGCTTTCTCTCTGTACTGCTTGGTCTTCCTGGGGGTTGAACATCATCAGTATTATCTCCTCTCCCATCACCTCACTGAAGGCTAAGATGCTACTGACTAAACTTTCCCAAATACTCTTCATTTACTAGCTCTTCAATATCTTCTGATTTAGAGAATCCCAGACAAGATTCTTCTTCTGAATCAGTTAGTGCAAATACTGCCTTCAGTGCTGCAGAAGCAGGAACTAAAGAGGATTGTACTGCTGATTTTTGCATTATACTTCTGCTACTCCTTCCCTACCAATTCCAATCTTGGATGACTCTTCCCATCTTTTCCTTCTGCTCTAAAACAAGAGGGAGAGGAACATCAGTGGTGGTACATGCTCTACAAATTTTCAATTTCTTCTGCACTGTGCTGCCATCCTATACAGCCATTCTGAACCATAAAAGTCTCTCTTTAATTTTGGTATGGAGGAGTATCCTAGATAAGAGCAGCAGGCTACATACCAGGATTCAAATCCCACTGCTGCTCCTTGTGATCTTACTGAGTCATTTTACTCTCACTTTCCTCATGTATAAACTTACAGACTAATTTAAAATGAACGTATCCATGTGTGAGGAAAGATACACTTGAATTTTAAATTGCATGTGCACTTGTGCACAAATGTTTTAAAATACACAAACTGCACATAAGGATGCTCCTAATTTTAAGAGGATAGTCAAGCACAGCTAGCACTCATATCTTCCATTGGATTTTGTTGACTTTTACGTATGTATGCTCATGTGAAAGACAACCCAAGTCTTCCAATTAGTCCACCAATTTGCCTAGTTATTATTAAGGTCTTCCAGACCACTAAGGTTCTTCATCATGCATGACCCCAGTTGACCCAGATTTCTCACCCTGTCCTATAAGCATTAAAACTTGAGATCTGCAGATTTGCTTCTCATCTGGAGCAGCAGTAAAGTTTCAGCAGATAACAAGCCAACACACCAAGGACTCCGGTGTTATGCATGTAAGTTTTGACCTCAGCCCAGAGTGCCCATGCTCCACCACTTTTCCACCCTCTTATTATAATGTTTGCGGTATTTAACATGTACTTCATGTCTTTTAAAATCTATATTGTTTACTCATGGCCACATATGCATGTATGTGAGCATTTTTGAGATAGCAATGATTTAAAATCTACCTCTCAGATTGTAAACCCTCTGTGGATAGGGAAATACCTACCATACCTGAATGTAATCCATTATGAAGTACTGAAAGCAGAATATAAATAAAATAATAATAATAAAGTGTAGGACTGCCTTTCTTAGTTTATTGTTGTCCCTGCCAAAGCTGCCTTCCCTGCTAACATCCCCTCCTCTCTCTTTTCATGACATGATAGAATTTGTTGAAGTGCACTACCTACTAGGTTTTTGGATATTACAAATGAATGTATTGATATTATAACTGTATTCCCACTTACAATACAACTCACTGTATAAAGAATTGTAACACACACAGACACATTCAGGGGTAGATTTTAAAAGACGCGCTTGAGGCCTACAGGTGAACACGCTACCTGGTGCGTGCACATGTATGTCCGATTTTATAACATGCATGCGCAGCCGCGTGCATTTTATAAAATCCGGGGTCGGCCGCACAAGGGGGTGCACAATTGTGCATCTTGCATGCACGAGCCATGCTGCCTTCCGAAATCAGAGCGGCCTGGAAGGGAACTTCCCTTCCCCCTAACCTAACCCTCCCACCCCTTCCCCTAACCTTTCCCCCCTAGCCCTACTTTAACCCCCCCCCTCCGAATCATGTCTTACCTTTTGTTCCTGCCTCTGGGCAGGTGCAGGTTGCGCTCGCTGGCAGCCTGCCTGCCTGCACAAGATCCTCTGATACAGTGGCAATGGCTGCTATGTTGGAGGACTCTGACCCCCCACCACCGCTCAGCCCCAGACGCGCTGCCCCTGGTCTGCCCTTTTTGTAAAGCCCCGGGACTTACACGCATCCCGGGGCTTTCGGGCCGGCACGCGTAACCCTTTTAAAATCTGACCCATATAGTGTATTTGTGCTCTGCTGTGCCGTGCTGTGTACAGTAGTATTGACTGACTGACTCTACACAAAAAAAACCTGTTAAACGACAAAAAAGGCTTGCAACCTGGTAAGACTCTTCTCTTCATTTTCTAGACATGCAGTGCTCACCTCACTGGTGTGCAGACAAGCAAAGATTTAAAAATCACTAGCACTGCCACAACTTCAATCTCCACACTATCTCCCTACCTCAGTGAAGATCAAAATCAAAATCAGCAGCAATGTACTGCCTTACATTTTGGCATAGTGACTGTTATGAGACTGCGCAGAGAAAAGAATTGAATCAGCAGTATCAAATCCCAAAGTTTTCAGGCTTTTTTATAACTCTGTGAGAGTTTCTAGTAGAATGTCCTTCTCTGCAAAGAGCTAGAGAGGAAATACAGAGCGTCAAGGAAAATCTCAAACTTTACAGTGAGAGGACATTAGCATTACTTGAACTAGATACTGCTGCTATAGTCTATTTTAAAAGTGCTGCACTGTGATTTCTCCTTTGAATAGTCTCCTTGTCAACTTGTCCTGGCTCTGACAAGGATTTGACAAGTTAGTAAGGTCACACAGGCAAGTGCTGGTTTCTATAGTTACAAGTTGCTTTTCTCAGCAGTACACAGCCATAGACTTCAATGATCATATAATGGAACATGAATTAATGGGACAAAGATTATTTGTTTCTTTCATGGGACCCCCTCCATTCATTTCAAGTGGCTATAAATGAATCAAATATGGGCACATTTGTTATGCTTCACATTTGTTTCAAATGAATGCACTTCCCTTCTGAATTCTATAACATCCATTTGTAAACAAATAAAATATTAGTTCAACACTGTGGTCAATGCTCCACAGATACATATGCATAATTATGCCATCTAATAGCTTTTGGGTTTTCCATCTGCTTCACATCAATTCTCAGAACATGTTGGGGGGATTCTGACAAGGATTTGTTTGGATGCTCCATGAATAAGCACAGGAATTTATGCCAAATAATAACTTTTTGGTTTGGCATCCATGCCAAATTTTCTGGTCATGTCAGGAGTCATGAAAGGGATATTTTTGTTTGGAATCCACATATTTCATAAATATGTACAACTATACCACCTGATAACTTCTTGGGGTCCATATTCAGTAGTACGCTTAGGGGTAGATTTTAAAAGCCCTGCGTGTGTAAATCCTGCCAGATTTACATGCGCAGGGCACTTGTGCGCCGGCGCACCTATTTTGCATAGGCCGCCGGCGTGCGCAAAGCCCCGGGATGCGCGTAAGTCCCGGGGCCATGCTTGGGGGATGTGTCGGGGGGCGTGTCGGGGGCGGCTCAGCATTTGGGGGCTTGTCCTGGGGGCATGGCAGCGGTCCGGGGGCGGGGCCGGAGGCATGATGGTGGTCCGGGGGCGGGGCCGAGTGCTCCGGCACAGGCCTGCCAGAGGCAGGCGTAACTCAACGAAATAAGGTAGGGGAGGGGGATTTAGTTAGGGTTGGGGGTGGTTTAGATAGGGGAAGGGAGGGAAAGGTGGGGGGGACAAAAAAAAAGTTCCCTCCGAGGCAGGCTGTGCAGCTTGGCACGAACAGGCTGCCGATTTTGCGCCGCCTTGCGCGCACTGACCCCGGATTTTAAAAGATACGCACGGCTAAGTGCGTATCTTTTAAAATGCAGCGTACTTTTTTAAAATCTGCCCCTTAATGAATAGGTTATCGGCTAAAGTTAGGCAGATAACTTGTTCCATATATTCAGCGGGATAAATATCCCGCTGAATATACTAGCCTAAAATGCATACAGCAGATAACTAAAAAAACTAACTGGCTCTTTGATTTAAGCTGGGTGTGTGTGTGTGTGTGTGTGGGGGGGGGGGTTATTTAGTTATCTGGCCTTCTTTAAAAGATATCCGGCTAAGTAGCACTGTCATAAGAAAGAAAAGAAAAACTCCAGTGGGCCAACCTGCCCTCCGAGAAAACTTAATACAAATGCCCTGTTGGACTGTGCTGTGTTAACCCCAAACTTGTTTAAAATGTAGAGAAGTGCCAGCATTGCAGGCCAGGCTCCCTGTTTTAATCTTTACACAACAAAAAGATAGGCTTGCCCTTATATCCTCCCACCCACCCACAAAGAAGCTATGAGGTTCTGGCCTCCCCTTTTTCTTCGGCCCTCCCCATCCCAGCAATATCTTATTTTTTAACAACCAAGAGCCAGGGACACTCTACCCCATTCCGAGTGCCTCCAGCACTGCTCTGACAAAGGCAATGCGGGAAGTGTAAGTTTGAATGCAAGGTAGGGGTGTAACCTTCACAGAGTTTCAGTTACTTCGACCCTTAACAGAAAACATAGAGTGGCAGTTACTACCATAAGCAATTTTGCTGCGCAGATGGATGGACCATTTGGCCTTTATCTGCCATCATTGCTATGTTTTTAATGTTAGTTTGGTAATGACTTTCATGGGCACAACAGTTAATCCATTAATAAAGGTTAGGTTACTCCCTTATCGTTTGAATTATTTATTTGATTTATATTCTGCTTTTCAGGCACTTCAAAGTGGATTACATTCAGATGCTGCACATATTTCCTTATTCCCAGAGGGCTTACAATCCAACCCCTAGATTCATCAAAATGCTATAATTTTGCATTTATAATGGCTGTCCTAAGAAAAAGGGATGTGTCTATAAAGCTGAGAAAGAGAGAGAGAGAGACTCTTTAAAAGTCCTCCTAGTATATCACTCTATGAGGGCCAGCTAATAACTCAAGGTGAAGTTTGGTGGTGGTTTAGGGTTTTGGGGCCAGTTTTATATGCAGAGTGAGACCTACGAACAGCTCAGTACACCTTAGTGAAGAATTGAGAGTCCATCAAGCTAGGGCAAGAGAACATTTAGAACATTGTAGACATTTCATCTTTGTGAGATTTTCCTCACTCCAAATGGCATCAGATCACTGAGGTGTACTGTGCAATTTGTACATCTCACTCTGCATGTAAAAACTATCCCCCAAACCCTAAACCACCACCAAAACCTCACCTCGAGCTATGAGCTGGCCCTGCTATAGTGATATAAATAGTGAATATTATGACAGCTTCCAGAAGTGCTCTCTCTTCTCTCTCTCTCCCTCTCCCTCTCCATCTCTCTCTCTCTCTCTCCCCTAAAATGCAATTCACAAATTGATTTCAAACAGCTTAATGCCAGGAAAAGGTGTAGTTATTTCTGGTGTGCATTATGCCATTGCACAGGGTAAAAATGCCCTTCATTTGAAAAATATGCCATTACTATTGCATGTGTTATTGCCATAACACATTTTGATGAATTACCCTGCAAGTTTGTACATGAGGCAATGTGACTTGCCCAAGATCACAAGAAGTAGCAACTGACTTTGAACCCTGGCTTCTTTGGTTTGGAGCCCACTGCTCTAACCATTAGGTTGCTCATCCTTATTCCCTGATGGATTCTTCTGATGAAAAATGTTCCTTCTGAACTCTTAATTGGGATAACAGTCATTTTATATATAGAAGAAGGTATACTTAAGAAAGCTTCCTGAGAAGATCATAGAGATTGTCTCAGTGGACAACTCCCCCTTAAGGCTCTAAATATTAAAATCAAGATCTTGAATTATGTTTGGGATGTGTCTAGTAAACAGTGGAGTTTCTTAAATAGGAGGTAGCTCTTTACTTATATTGTAAGCTCTCTGGAGACAGGGAAATACTGTACCTACAGTATCTGAATGTAACCCACTTTGGAGTGGCTGACCAGTCACAAAAGGAAGAATATTTATTTTATTATTTGTTTGTTTGTTTATTAATAACCTTAGTGTTAAAAATGCCCAAAGTGATGTACACTAAAATAAAATATGGTATACATTAAACATAAAATAAAAAAATATAAAAAATATAAAATTTGTAACTTGCATTTTAACTTTTTGGAAAGTCCAACAATCAACCAACTGCAACAATGAATCAATTTCAATTTGTACTGCATGAAAAGAAAAATAAAGCAGCAGTCCATAGCGACATGTAAATGCAGAAAAAAAAATTGTATCTGAGCATTGTAATGTAACACAAAGTTCAAATATCCTGATGCTTTTTTTCAGTACAATAAAAATTAACTATAAGGTTGATTTTGAAAACATTTTTCTGGGAAATGTTTAAGTTACTTGGACAAATCCCCGAGATTGCAATTTCCTGACCTGCCAACCTGGGTAATATTTAGTTGGAAATAAGGGGGGAGGGGTATTCAGGCAGGGGCATGCCCTAAATTTAGCTGAGTAGCAGCAATTTTTAGTGTAATCTGGATAATTTAGTCAGGTAAGTCAGGTAGGGTAAATCATAGGCCTAAAGCTACCTGGGTTAAGACCCACTGAGTATAGACTTCTGTGCTGTTCCCCATTTTGGTGCACTGTAAATCCAGCAGTGACTTACTTTCATTAACACCACATGATGGCATTTCAGGAGGGACTAAGCACAAATTGAAATTACAGCGGCATAAACCAACTGTGACAATGACTTGAGGGTGATAGAATTTTCTGCAGCATGTCACAGTGACTTCTCAATTCTTGTGCTAACTCTGCACTGATTATTATTTTTTTTAAGTCTTTTTTCCTTGTGACAGCATTCTTTCCTGATATTTGCAATGACAGCACTTCTATCCTGGTAACTGATTTTTCTAGGAAAACAGCAAGCATAGAAACTCAGACTTCTATTCCATGTGATAGAAATTGATTATACAAGTGGATACTATTCATCCTAAGAAAATATTTTGGAGAGGTGATTTAGAATGATCACAAAATGGAAATAAGGCAAAAACGGCAATGAAACGTCAGGACAAACCATTTGCTATGAACGTTTCAAGCCAGAATCCCCAACAGAAATCATAAAAGCAGCAATAAATTCTCACCAAACAACAGGTGGGACAGGATGGGCTCTGTAATAATTACTGCAAACCCCAGCTCTTCCTCACAGAGCACACTATTGATTTCTGGAGTTTATTCATAAAGAAAGGTGAAAAAGACAATCCCAATTTAATAATACTTCAACGTACAGGACCAGATGTACTAAGCTTTTTCCTGTAGACATAAAATGGGAAAAAACCCTTTCGTATATAGGCCCTAAAGTGTTGTTCTGCACTCCCAAAGTATGGTATCAGATTGTTCTCATGATAATTATCTTTCTTCAGCCCTTGCCACCTTTCCCGACTCCTCTGTATCTTTCATTAACGCCAGCGGTGCTCAGTGTAGGCATCAGGAGCCGTGCATTCCATGCTATAGGGAGGCGATCCCCCCCCCCCCCACCTCCCCAGGTTGATATAAATAACAGTGCCCTCTTAAAGCTGCTGTTCTCCTTGGCTGGGAGAGAGAAGCGTCCCCAAAGGACACTGCACTGTGATGCCCCCTTCAAAGCCGCTGCCCTAGCCCCTGCTAAAGTGAGCTCTATATCAAACACAAAAGATACACATTCCTTCAGCCGGCCCTGTCTTCATTTTCATCCTACTTTGGTTTTGCATTCCAGTCTTTCTCTCTAGTATTCCGAGCACATACTGCTGCTGTACTAACATCTGTTGGCAAAGTCACGGCTGTGAGCCAGCATTTAAACAGTGAATCTTTTTCTATTGTTGTGTGTTTTCTTATGGCCAGAGATGGAATGCTGGAAACATAAGACAAATCTATTTAGTGTTTTTGGATTTTTATGAGCAAATATATTTTGAAAATAATTTAAGCAATGCATTAGGCATTCTCCATTGCCTTCCATAATGTGTTTGTGTGCATAGAACTGTCATTTGGTATCGTACACTGTTTTTCTGCTAGTGGGTCATAACCCATCAGCAGACTCGGGAAAAATGCCTGCAGGCCATGCTGACATGATGTAATGAGGCCATGTCCAGACGCGTTCTCAGTAGATAAGCTGTTTGCAATAGTCCAGTAAACCCTACAACAAATTATTTAAGTTGCTATTGTCTCCTTCAAAGCTAATAGCCATACTATGGAAATCTTCTCCCAGTCTAACAATCTACTTTCAGTTGATATGCAATGGCTCTTTAGTATATTCATGCTACTAGAACTTTAGTGTTTATGGATTCCTTTTGGTTAGAGAGTTTAAAGTAAAATATAGTATTAAATGCAGAATTCAAATTATCTTGGCCTTCTTCCTAATAAGTACATCAGCTGCATGAAATATGCCAAATACAGACCATATTATTCCATGGTTAGTGAATGGGCAGTACCTCAGCAGAAACAGGAATGCGTAAGTCTCAGAAACACACATTTCCTACAGAGCTGCCAAATATGTGTGTGTGTGTGAATATACATGTGCACATAAACACACACACACACACACACACACACACACATATGCACACACACTCTCTGTCTCTGTCTCTCTCTCTCACACACACACACACACATACACACACACATTGCCAGCAGTTTAAAACCTGCTCCCACACTAGTGTGAATGTTGAAACTGTTGAACTGGTGTTAGATTGGTACTTTTAAAATGTTGGCACTGTGGATATATTACTTGATTCTTCTGATCTATGAAAATGGTCAAATATTTGGGGTTTTTCAGTTTGTACCATTTCTTCTCCTTCCTGAAAAAAAACATATTTAGATTGATTTGGGGATATTTGTTTTTCCCTTGGAGATTTACTCCTGCTGTGTAGAGGGAGTGGCCACCATGCAACCACACCTCTGCCATCATGATGCGGCCAAAAATTATTTTATAAAAATCCCGTGAGCCACTATCTAGCTGCCCATATGACTCCTGGACAAATACATTTGCACCTATTTTGTGATACATAAGTGATGACCATTTAAAATGAATAAAAAAAATAAATGTTTTTCCTGCTATGAAAGAGCTTGTGTGGTAACAAACAGGCCTACTTTGCTTGGAATAAACAAGTCAAGATAAGGGCTAAGAAGAAAGCAAATGATTTATGTCTAAAATGTGCTATGTTGATGGGTTTTTTTTTTAATTTCATTTATTGTAGCTACTGCACTTATTATAACTCGGTAATTTGTTTTATCCTATGCACCTGCTTCCAGCTTTTGGGAAAGGTGGTTTATCAAATCCAAAAATAACTATTAACATTACAACACATACAAATCTTGCAAATTTCCAGATATGGGCACATGTGTTAGAAACAATTTAAATATGGCAAAAGGAAGATTTGCGTAACAAATAAGTGGCAGATCTGAGAGAGATTGAAGCCTTTGGATAACAGGGCAGAAATTCTGATGACTGCAGTACAAACCTCTCCCTAAATGATGGAATGAAACCACACATGTCTTGTGCATGGGAAAGCTGTAATGAGCTAATATACTTCTTGTTATTAAACCATTTTCAAGTACATACAAGCTAACTCCAAAACAAGGGCCTGATTCACTAAGTCTGTTCTCCCTTTCTGTGTCTAAGGGCTGGATTCACTAATGCCGCAAGGCATTGTGAATCCCTAATGGGGGACGGGGGGGGGGGGCGGTCCTGCGCTAGCCGGCAGCAATCACACCGCGGCAGTGCGATCGCTGCCGGCGTCGCGCCAAATAACTACACCACCATAAAAGGTGTAGTTACTCGGAGCGAAAATGACAGCGAAAAGCAGGCGTGCTTTTCGCTGTCTGGGAAATCTTCGTGGCGTCGGCCCCAGTGCCGCCCCAACTCCTCCTCTTCTGGGGCCGACTCCACCCCCAGCTAGCTATCGCAAGCATGCAATAGCTTTAGAAAATGACCCCCTAAGGGAAAAATTCTTACTGAATCAGGCCCAAAACGATTGGCTTGTAAGCTTGATATTCTGTTAAGAGTTGATTACTGGATCCCTTTGTTTTGTTATACAGGGTAACCTAGTGGTTTACAGTTTCAGGAAAGATTAAATCCATTCAGATTACTGTCTATAGTTGTGTAACTCCACTGAACATAAGAACATAAGATATGCCATACTGGGTCAGTCCAAGCCCAGCATCCTGTTTCCAACAGTGGCAAATCCAAGTCCAAGTACCTGGCAAGTACCCCAAACATTAAAATAGATCTCAAGCTACTATTCCTTATTGATTAATAGCAGTTTATGGATTTTTCCTCTAGGAACTTATCCAAACATTTATTAAACCCAGTTACACTAACTGCCTAACCACATCCTCTGGCAATGAATTCCAGAGCTTAACTATGTGCTGAGTGAAAAAGAATTTTCTTCAATTTGTTTTAAATAAACTACTTGCTAACTTCATGGAGTGCCCCCTAGCACTTCTATTATCTGAGTTAAAAATAACTGATTTACATTAACCTGTTCAAGTCCTTTCATGATTTTCTAGACCTCTATCATATCCTCCCTCAGTTGTCTCTTCTCCAAACTGAATAGCCCTAACTTCTTTAGCCTTTCCTCATAGGGGAGCCATTCCATGCCCCTTATCATTTTGATCACCCTTCTCTGCACTTTCTCCAGTGCAATTATATCTTTTTTGAGATGCAGCAACCAGAATTGCACACAGTATTCATTAAATAAGAAATCATTGTATATACTCTATGACTCTCACATACTTATCCCCTCTATTCTTCCTCTTCTCCTCCACTGCCATATTTCATTGCTTCTTTTTTAATTCCACTTTCTTTTTTCATTGGTATTTTCCTTTTATAATACTCTCTTCCAACCAGTGGCTACCACCTAATGCTTCTCCTTACATTTGCTCCCTACTTCTTCCATAATTCCTTGACTCTTCCCCTATCTTCCAACACACAACTAATCCTCCTTTCTACTCTCTTATGTTTGCTTGTTCCTTACATATCCAATTTATCAATAATGAGTACTATTACTTCCCTCCACCTACAAATGCTAACACCCCTATTGCAGGTTCAAACAAAGACACCAAAAGGCTGGTAGCCTATAAGCACAAATTCCCCCCTTGGTGAGATCCAACATTTCAAGATCAAAAGGCCAGTATCCCACAGGCTTCCTTTCCCAACAGGACCCACTACAAAAGAAAACACACAAAGCCTCATTCACACACTCATGCTCAATCTGAGTCAGCACACAATAGATACAGGGAAAACAGTGTTTATTAATAATGCTAAGTTACATTTCAGAAAACAAGGCAGAATACAGATATAGAAAATGCAAACGTTGCAATGATAATAATGTAGCATAAACACTTTTCTTATGGTCAAGGCAGCTGAGTTGCTTTTGTTGGTGAGAATTCTCTCTTGCTGTCTGTCCCTCTGCCATCTCCCTCCCCCTTCTTCTGTTAGTTATACCCTGTCTGTTTACATATCTGAAGCATGTTTTAAGAATCGCATATGAATTTCCTAAAACATACTGGCTTTCTCTTGCAATTTTAACTCCATCACCATGGATCTTGCATATCTATTGTTTAACTCTTACTTTCTCACACTTGTTCACAGTCATGTGATATGTGTCAGGATAAGATTGAGTCCATGAAGGCCTAGCTTCTGAATATATCCTTAGCTAGTGTGGTCAGACTCAGCCTAACCAATTCTATTATATTTCCCTTTTTAGTCTGACAATTGCAATTGGCTCCTTTCACACCCATTGGACTTTCTACATAAATATTCCTCATCCCTAACATACTTCCACCCATTACCACCACCATTTCCTCCTTTATTACATGCCCAATCATCCTAAGTGCCTGTTCCCATACCTTATCTACTTTCCCTTTTTTCACAAAGTCCTACTTACTGTTCCTTCATTGACTATCCCTTTTGATGCTACATCACACCACCCTCCTCCTATACTTCCTGATAAATGCTTTGATCTCTAAGGATTTATCACACTCTGCCAAACTCATCCTTTCATCCTCACATCTCATCTACATATCCAAACATAGATAAAATGTACACTATAAACATATCTGGCGCAAAGAAAAACTCACTAGCAAAAACACAGGCACAAAGAAACATTGTATTCCTATATGCAATATAATATTTTATTTACTTTATAGAAAACATAATTAGTATTTTGCAATAGAGAAGGGGATGCCTGGCACTATGACTGTTCCTTCTCTGTTCATCTGATATGCAGGAAGTGAGGTAAGGATCAGTGGTAAATTTGTCGTGGTCTCCCCTTGCTCCAAAGAGGTAGCAGGTCCTACTGCTTCCTTTTCTTGGAGGATGATGATAATGCAATAAGACTGTAAAAGCAAAAATGATCTTTAATAAGAAACACAGGCCTTCCACTCCAACCATGACATTTTTTTTGAGAATCCCAAGTTACTGTAAGTTGTAAGCAGCAATGTTAATGTGCATTAATATGGATGAGTACAGTTATAGGTTATTATTGTACTGAAATCATAAATAAAGGGGAACAAAATTACCATTTTAGAAATGAAGGCATGGGTGGCATCTATGGGAAGATATTTTTGGATAAATAAATAAACAGCAGCAGGAAAATACATTATACTTACTTTTCTTGAGAAAAACACCCTTCATGGTTTACTAGCATACATGAAAGTGTACTCATATCCTCCACACACAGTTCTGGCTCTTTCTTCTGCAGCCACATCAGTTTTGAATTGCGATGGAATATAGAGGATCATTTTTGAATTGCGTTGGTGCGGCAGTGCATATAAGTACGTGGTAACCAGTGATATGGAATGCTGAAAGGTGATGTGAAATGCATTTGATGAAGGAAGCTTGCAGAGCTGGAGCTGCTTACAAGTTTGGAAGGCAACAATGTATATAAAGCAGTGATTCATAATAGACGGTAGTGGATGGTTATAAGCAGTGGAGACATTGTAATTATGGCGGGGATGTGGCCATTAAGGACTCTGTGCTAGACGTGGAATTTTTGATGGTGAATATGAGAAGAATATCTGTGATCATTAAAACCTGATATTAGAGGTTTTGACTCGGGCACTTCAACATGACAGAGTTGTGTGGGTATAGAGGTAGTCCCTGAGGAAGCCCGTATCCACGGGTGAAACAAGATCTTCGTCGGGTGATAGGAATACATATTCAAGAACATTTATTGTTTTGTGCATTTCATAATTATGTAATAAAATTGTGAGGTAGTACGCTACACATTTCGAAAGATAAGATATAGTATATTATTGTATTTAATGATCATGTTGGGTGATTTTATGTGATGTATGGATGATTTGAGTATGTATGGGTAGTGAGTATGTAGGGTAATGAATGATTGACAATGTTTTAATATATGTACCGTCTAGATTGGAGTTCCTATGTATTAGAATAGGTGGTTATGTGTTTTGAATATATTTAATAAATTGTGGATGGAAACATATTTGCTATAGGACCTCTGGTTGTGATTGTAATAGCCACATTAAGTTAGGCATTCAGTATTTTCTTGAGTATTGAGATGGAGCACAGGCTCATACACAGGGATGACCATTTTCCTTAAAGATTTTTAGTACTAGTAAGTCATTTCTTTATACTTAATTAGAAGTCATTTTCCTTTAATCATAATGAAGTCAAGAATGTAAAGGAGAAGAAATGTTCAAGTCAGGTCTGGATTTAGGCATAGAAAATTGTCTCTGGTGCCAAATTCTTATAGGCACTGAAGCACCATGCCTAAATCTAAAACTGGTGCCATTTCTCAACTCTAGAGGTGCCAGCTCCAGTAGCACAGGGCCCTTAGTAGTCCTTTCATACTCATGGACCCTGTAACACCCTATCCCCTCCTACCACACAAGCTTCCTGTTACCAGGGAAATCTTTGTAAGGGGAAGGGCGCCACAGGGTCTGTCAATGCACAAGGGCTGCTGAAGACCCCACACTGAATTTTCTTCATCTTCTGTTGCTTCTGCCACAAGAGCCAGCACCATGACTTTGAGGTGAGGAAGGGAGATGCCTTGGGAGGATGATTTGAACATGAAGGATGATCTCCTCCTTTTCTTCCCCTCTCCCAATTATCTATGGTGCATATTTCCTTAATTGCTATTAATTGCATCAGTGGCATGGGATCTTCTTAGTGTTTGGGTAATTGCCATGTTCTTGTGGCCTGGTTTGGCCTCTGTTGGAAACAGGATGCTGGGCTTGATGGACCCTTGGTCTGACCCAGCATGGCAATTTCTTATGTTCTTATGTTCTTAATTCAGCCCTGGCTCAAGTCTTGCTTCTCTGTCAGAAATGGAAACTTTGCACCATGGTTGTGAGATTGTACTTCATTTTGGAAATTCAAGTAAGGTGAGTTTGAGTACCACATACCTTTCAGGACATCTAGTTGCTTTCTACTGACTGGTAGATCAGAGAGATACATAGGGGATTCTATGAAACTGCAAATATCTACAATATCATCGGGCCTATCACTTGAACACATATGGAGTTAGTGTCTTCCAGGTCCTAGGCAAACATGTACTAACACTGGAAGCTCTTCAATATCTTCAACACCAAAGAATGTTGTGAATACAAATTATGCATATAGTGATCAAATTTGCTGGTTTCTGCCAGTGTACCCATATAATAAGGCAAAGTAAACTGCATATGCACAATGATAACTCCTTGGAAAATACAAGAGAAAAACTTTCTTCTTACCTTTTTTTCTGCTTGGACAACTTTTTCTTAGAATCCTTCCTTTCTCCTTCTTCTCTCTTGCTATGTGATAAGGGCTACCCTTGCTCCCAGAGCTCATGATGCCTTTCCTGCAGCCTTTCACACCTGCAGAGGAAAGGTATAATGCAGCCCATAAGGCCACATAATAAGTAATAGAGAACTTTTGGTCTCCTAAAATTGAGGTTTAGTGTCTAAATTATACTGGAGACACTACAGAGGGTCTGTAAGAGCTGGCTAAAGCCATGACTGTTTTCCTGGACACTCTCAGTCAGTTCAGGGGTATTTCCAGAAGCCTGGCTGTCTTCCCTAGGAAAGAGAGAGACATTGGGGTGCTCATCCTGTCTTCATTGCTGCACTCTTAAGATGCTGTTACTTTTCTGTAGAGGTAATCCCGAAGGGAAAAAATGATACCCTCTATGAATTGGGTGGGCTCAGATGCACAGGGTAAGGATGGCAAGGTATCTCTGAATGCCTTGGTGCATAACTGTTTCCTTATCAATGGATTTTACAGAATTGAAGTTTAGAAGGTCTAGGAAAGTACTTCTTATAGTAACTAAATACTTTGCTGACTAACTTGCAACAGCAAATAGCTATATTTTTATATTAATTAATAACAAGTATGGACAAGACTACGTGGGTAAAGTGGATTGGACAGCTGATCTTTTTTCTGCCAATATCTACTATTATACTATGTAACTAGTTAAAATAAATATAAATGTATATATAACAAAGCTGGATTTTGAGCATAGTAAGGGGAAAACAATATTAAAATGCATCATACAAAAACCTGCTATGATATTTCTCTGAACTTATTATAAAATATAAATCATAATGCCATTTTATAGTCAATAGATCTATGCTATATTACAAAAGAGAAATGAGGAGGGATGATTAGTAAAAATAAAAATTCAAAAATTAAATTTGCAACATCACTTTTCCACATATTTTCTGAATACAAATACTTGTATTATTTTCTCTAACAGAGAGTGATGTCTACTAGGCAAAATTAATATATGATTGGGATGTGGGTCTCGATTATGTCATTCAGCCGATACATTAAAACACGCGGCAGAGCCGGCGAGTGCCCGCTCTCCCGACATGCGCCCAGGCCACTCTCCTGGGCGTGCGATTCAGTAAGCAAGAGCATGCAAATGAGGGCCCATGGTAAAAAGGAGGCGCTAGGGACACGCTAGTGTCCCTAGCGCCTCCTTATTGACAGAAGCGGTGGCTGTCAGTGGGTTTGACAGCCGACGCTTAATTTTACCGGCGTCAGTTGTCAAACCTGCTGACAGCCACGGGTTCGGAAAATGGATGCCGGCAAAATTGAGCATCTGCCTTCCAACCCGCGGGCCGCGGGCAGATTATTTTTTTTTTTTAAGAATTTTTATTTTTTTTTTTATTTTTGGGGCCTCCGACTTAATATCACTATGATATTAAGTCGGAGGGTGTACAGTTTTTACTGCTTTTCTGTACACTTTCCTGGTGCCAGCTGAAATTAATGCCTGCCTTTGGCAGGCATTAATTTCTGAAAATAAAATGTGTGGCTTCGCTGCACATTTTACTTTCTGAATCGCGCGGGAATAGCTAATAGGCTCATCAACATACATTTGCATGTTGCAGGCACTATTAGTTTCGTGGAGATTGGCCACACGTTTTCCACACGCTATTACCCCTTACTGCATAAGGGGTAAAAATAACGCGTTGAAAACGCGCATCCGAACGGAGGCTAATAGTGCGCTCGGCCTGAGCGCACTTTATTGTATTGGCCTGATTGTTAGCTACAGTGTGGTAAAAGTGATATCATTTTGGTGCAGTGGGATAAATGCAATTTCAGGATACCTAATTGGTGGTTTTGGAGGACCAAAATGGTATCAGTTAGGTCCATATGAGCCAGATAACTTATGAGTTATCCAGCTAAATGCTGACTTTTAAATATTTTGGGCACCACGTCAGCTAAACTTTAGATGGATATCTTGGCTCCAGCTAACTCTGGTTGTGCCAAATAGTAGTTCAAAAGATAGCCAAATAAAGTCATCCGCCTATCTTTAAGATAGCTGGCTATAATCAGTAGTGTAGTTGCCACACTGAATATCCCGCCAAAGTAATCATGATTTTGCAATACGACCAGTAACTAAATATTACTACCAGTGTGTTTTATAAGGACATACTGGAATGAGAAGAGGGAAAAAGTCAGGAACACTCAATGGTGGGCAACTATTTACATTTTTATTATCTGGAGTGGGATGTGATATCTTCCAATTTAACAGTTAGTTGGAAAAACATGGGATGCAGCAGAGCATCTAGAGCCAGTAAAATTGTTGGAAGCACTCAAAAAAAGCTTGGGAAAAAAAGGTATATTATTTTTTTTTTCAATTCCTACATAATGATTTTTGCTAAATTCTTTTGTTAATTTTGGCCTGGATTTATCAAAATGGAATAAGTATCGCATGCAATAGCAAAATGCATTTTATGCAGTTTAATCGCAATTTGCGCTAATACCTATGCGAAGAGCTAAGGTAGCGCAAATTGTGATAACGTTTTCACACTTTGAGATGCATGCCAGACCTGTTGTATTTCCTGCATACAACCACTGGGGGACCCCGGACTGCCCAGCAATGTTCTCTCCACCTAGCTTGATGTTACCCAGGTAGAGAGTCCATCCAGCTAGGTTGAGAGAACATTGCCCCAATCTAATCTTTGGGTGAGTTTCCTCTCTCCGTAGGTCATCAAATCTTCACAAGAGACCACTGTTCTGTTCATATGTCTCACATTGAATGTCAAAGTGGCCCCTAACCCCCTACACTAATACCTAAACCTCACCTCGAGTTACTAGGTGGGCCTCCCATAGAGATACAAATACCTATCTAGCATGTGGGCATTATGGTCTCTCTCTCTCTCCCCACCCCTTTCAGGAGACATCATGAAATACACTAACATCTTACTGCCCTGTAACACAAGCTATTGCTACTGAAAAAGGTATAGCTAAAATCAGTGTTAGGTTTGTGCAATAGGACTTCACAAACTGGTAAGCCCCCCCTAACTCCTCCTCTTTTTCAGATTTGCATCGTACCATATGATATGGTGCTATCGCATGCGAAAACACCTTAGCGCATTTTGATAAATGACCCCTTTGATTGTAACAGCCCTTCTCTTGTTGCAAGCTATTTTGGTCAAAAAATTATCTTATCAGTGCTATTAGTATTAGTTTTTCTTTAATTCATTCACAGTCTTAGGATCAGAAGGAAAAGAGGGTACAAACAGCCAAAATGACTGGAGCTGGACACTGGATAAGGGGAAAGGATATATACTGTAAGTGTGCATCCCTGTCTGATCATGATAGCATGTTTTTATGACCAATGTTGTGAGTATGATTCTGGGAGACAACGAGGTTGCACGTGTGACTGAGGTTTGATGTGCTCATGCATATATGACCAAGGTTGCATGCACAGGAATCACCAAGGCTACATGTATATGTCCATGCATGTTATGTATTGTGTACACATCATTCATGTTACAATCTGTGAGCAATACTCAAATGCCTTCAGTTTTAACCATTTCACTTCTTGTGGCTGAACTTGTTAGAAAATGTAAAATGAAATTGCTTATGAATTCCTCAGTTAAGAAATACTAAGAAATGATCACATTAAATCGAATATCGGTATATAAAAATAAATAAATAAATACATAAATAAATTTGTCTTGCCAAAGATTAGACTGTGAGGATAATAACAAGTTCTTTACAATTAAAAAAAAATACTGTGTTGATGAAATAGTTTAATTGCATACTGTGAGTTATCTGCACTCTCAATAAGGTGAAATGAATGCTGTCATGATATCAGCCTTTTCAAGTTGGAACGGTGATGGATGATCTGGAATTTATTTATCAAAAATAAACAAATGCCTTTCTTCGACATGTTCTGAGTGAGTCAAGGTTAGAAGATAAAATGCCCAAATGCACAAAACAAATGCCAGTGTTATAATTGAGGAACCTGCTGAATTAAAATAATTTTAGTTTTTATTCCAATATGATATGATATGGGACTTTGGAGTCAGAACTGAGTTCCAAATTTCAAGTTGTTAAGAGCCCAATATTTAAAAAAACAAACAAACAGCTGAGCTTCTAAATTAAGGTAACTAAGTTCTGAAAATCACTGCTAAACTCCTAGCTTTACATCCACCCCTGTAGCCACCCACCTTTTTGGACCCTACATTAGGGATGTGCATTTGTTTTGAACAAATGCGCAATCCGCAATGTATAGGTCCCTATTCGTTGCTTTCGTGGGGTTCAGAAACATATGGCGAACCCCCACGAATGCAATGTATCACTAACGAATAAAACCCCCACCCTCCTGACCCCCCCAAGACTTGCCAAAAGTCCCTGATGGTCCAGCAGGGGTTCTGGAGCAATTTCCTGCACTCGGCCCGTCAGCTGCCGGTATTCAAAATGGCGCCGATAGCCTTTGCCCTTACTATGTCACAGGGGCTACCGGTGCCATTGGTCGGCCCCTGTCACATTGTAGGAGCAATGGACGGCCGGCACCATCTTGTGCTCCTACCATGTGACAGGAGCCGACCAATGGCACTGGTAGCCCCTGTGACATAGTAAGGGCAAAGGCTATTGGTGCCATTTTGAATACCGGCAGCCGACGGCCCGAGTGCAGGAGATCGCTCCAGGACCCCCGCTGGAATACCAGGGACGTTTGGCAAGTCTTGGGGGGTCAGGAGGGTGGGGGGTTGTAGTTAATTAAATTTAAAGGTTTGGGATGGGTTTTTTTTTTAACTTTAATGGGAAATGAATACCATACATCAGGCGTCCCGAACCACTGGTCCACGAACCAGGACCGGGCCTGTTGGGGGTTTTTTGCTGGTCTGCAGTGCCGCCGCAGACCAGCACCAGGGCCGGTGGAAGCACAGGACGCCGAGTATTAAGGGGCGCCATGAGCAGTGGTATCCCGAGGGGAGCCAATGCTCCCGGGCGCAGGGAGGCTCATGTGGCTGCCAGTGGACCTCATTCCACTGGCAGCTGAGCAGCGACACGCATATAGCAGGCAGATCGGCAGGGCCGTGGAGGAGCTCACGTCACCACGGCCCAAAGAAAAAGATCGCGTTTAAACGCACTGATGCTCCTCCTCCTTCCTGCCAGTGCGGCCCCGGAAGTAAACGTTGCCGGAGCCGCGTGGGCAGGAAGGAAGAGGAGCATTAGCACGTGCAGAAGAGGAGCAGCGCTTACAGGCCGCCGCGAATCCCAAGTCGCAGCGGCCTGAGAAAAGGAAGAGGCCCGGGAGCAGGGCCGCTGCGGCCTGAGAAGATCAGGGCCACTGCAGAGCCCATCCTGCGGCGACCAGCGAAGAGGAGGCCCAGCGGTGAGAGAGAGGCTGACGGTCTGTAGAGTGTTTGTGTGTATGCATGTATGAGATGAGTTGAGAGACTGTGTGTGGGAGTGAGGACCTGAATGTTTGCAGAGAGAGCATGTGAGAGACTCTGTGTGTGTGAGAGAGACAGGATGTGACAGTGAGAGCCTGTGTGTATGAATGATTGTATGAGAGAGAGCATGTGACAGTGAGAGCCTGTACTTGAGCAAGACTGCATGTGGGAGTGAGAGAGAGCCTGTGTGTGTGATTCAGACAGCACGTGCCAGTGAGAGACTGTGTGTATGAATGATTGTATGAGAGAGAGCATGTGACAGTGTGTGTGTGTGTGAGAATGAGAACCTGACTGTGTGTTTGAGGGAAGAAGATGGAGAGAAAAGAAATAGAAAAAAAAGACAATATAAAAGGAACTGGCAAAAAAATAAGAAAGGGAAGGTGGAAAAAAAAAGCCTGTGACCACCAATTAGAAAACTAAGATCAGACAGCAAAGGTAAAAAAAAAAAAATACTTTTTAGTGATTGGCACATGTAATCTTTGGGAATGTGCAAGAATAGCACTTTCTCTATGTGTATCTCGCAATGTACGAGATCAGCATGGAGAAAGTGGAAGCCCACGGGGCCTGCACAGAGGAGGCAGCAGAATGGGCTTCAGTGTCAGTAGCAGCAATTGGCACCTCTCCAATAGCCATGTGGCAGCAGTGACAGTGGCAGCAGATGAATGAGAGAGGCTCTGAGGTTGCTGGCAAAAGAAAGAGAGGGGGTCTGCCTTTAGTGTGTGCATGTGTATGAATGGGAGTCTGCCTGGGGGTGTATGTTGGTGAATGCATGGGTGCCTGCCTGAGGGTTTGTCTGTGTAAGAGAATGAATGGGTGTCTTCCTGGGGTTTGTATGTGTGAGAATAGGTGCCTGCCTGTGTATGGTATATGTGTGTGTGTGTGTGTGTGTGTGTGTGTGTGTGTGTGTGTGTGTGTGTGTGAGAGAATAAATTGGTGCCTGCCTGGGGGTCTGTGTGTGTGAGAATGAATGTGTGCATGCCTGGGGGATGGGGAGGGAGTGGTGTGAAAATGAATGGGAGCCTGCCTGGGGTTCAGTGTGAGAATGACAGGGAGCTTGGTTTGGTGCTCACAGCCAGGGGAGGTCATGAGAGGGAAGGCGTCAGGTGGAGGAGAGAGTTGTGAAGTTTGGAAAACAAGGGAAACAAGCCCAGTGCTCCCACTCATTCTGAACCTATGGTGAGTTTAGTCACATTCACATTATAAATGTCATAATTAAATGATAAGTATGCACTAAAATCCAACCCCTTCCGCTCCATATGATCAAAGCCCCGCCCCTGCCCCACCCCCACCCCGCCCTGCCAGGCCATGGAAAAATGGTCTTGCTTGAAGCCGGTCCCTGGTGCAAAAAAGGTTGGGGCCACTGCCATACATAACTAATGGACAAATCGGGGTCCCCTGAAAATGGATGTAACGGATTGGGGTCCCGACAAATACGAATACCGAATCGAACGTTTCCGTCCCTGCTGCAAATCCCTACCCTACATTTAGAAGCCTAGTGAAATTAGATGCCTAAATATATATAGGGACTGTGTCCTAGTAAATATTCAGTAGGGCCACTACAGGTGCCTAACTACAAAAAGTATGAGCCCAAACCCTTTGAAAACTGGTTCCACATTTTTTTACCAACTGCCAAAATTCATAAAAACCAACAAAACAGGGTGCATATTTCAGTTTTAGGTTCAGATCTAGATGTTGGTACTATAGTTTAGAAAACTAATATGGAGCCATGCAGATCTACATTCATGACATCAGTACTGTTATTGTTTACAAAAGCACATAGAAATTCTGATATTAAGCATATCTCCGTAGAAAGGCTCTTTTTGATACATGTGATTTTCATTTAGTAAAACAGTCACAGATAACAGTGAGGGCATCTTACAGTTTCTGGAAATCCATGCCAAGGCTATGAATTTGCTAGGGTTGTCGTGGTAACCCATTGCAACTGAATCAACTTTGGGTTATTATAGCAAATCATGGAACATTTGCAGGATATCATAGATTGCTGGAAGTCGTAAGCAGCTGATACTGTACATCTGAAACCAATATAGATCTCTGAAACACTTTTCACTGCAGAAGGCTGAAAAAATTCTCACTACAATTAATTTTTTTTTTCCTGTAAATTTTACAGTTGCCTTTTGGCACAACTTCCACTGACGAAAAGCATGAGAAATATTGCCTATTTTCTAGCACACTGGTTCTCAACTCATTTCTCAAAGGTACCCAAGACAGTCAGATTTGCAGGTTATTTGTGATGGGGTTGACATACTCCACACCTTTAAGTGGCAGGAATGTGTCTAAATTCTGACTTTTGTACAGAGACTGGATATAGGAAAAGACAACAGCAATTGGTAGGTCCAGGTAAGGCCAATTACAGTTCTATTTAAGAGGCCAGGGAGTGTTTGGAGGCAGACCAGAATAGGTCTCCAAAGGCTTCAAAAGGTGTATCTGAGAGGGAGAAAAAAAATATCTCCCCAGGTAAAAGATATATTAAAAACTAGGTAGAGTGTGCATAACAGACTGCAGGAGGCAGACCTGGATAGTGCTCTGAAAGGGTGAGCAAGGAGGAAGAAGGGAGGGAGCTGAAACTGGATTATGTTAATGCTGATGTTAAGCAACAGCACTAAAATAAGATTCTGGTTGAAGACAGTTCTATCTGGATCAGTGTAATGTTTAAAGTGCCAGAACTCAATTCATCAAATAAACCCTGTTGTGATTTTCTATCCAGGATATCATTTGTTTCTGCTGTAAAGGGATATGTATTTAACGTTAGGAGCGCAGAATATGATGGCAAACAAGAACTGCATGGCCCAGCTAAGCTGCCATTTCCGTGATGCAATACGGTGTCACCCTCTCATCCTTCCAACTAAGAACTCCTTCTTCTTATCCCATGCTTCCCTGAATTATTTCACTGTTTTGGCCTCCAGCACATCTACTGATAGGCTGCTCCATGTTTATTCCTCCTTTTCTGTGAAGAAATATTTCTTAATGGTACTCCTGGTTGAGCCTACTCCCTCTTTTTCTAGCTTTTCATCTTTGACAGACTGCAGTTTTGGCTGCATTCGCATTCTGATTTCCGTTGGCAGATCTTAGGTATTTATTGTCATTTTCCTCAATTATTTTATATAATCTGCAAGTGAATCTTGATCAAACACATATTCTTATGATTTCAGTCTTTGTCCTGGTAAATGCTGAAGCACAAACTTAACTCTGAAGACTAAATGGAAGATTGCGTTCAGGTAATTTCTAGAGATGTGCATTCGTTTTCTCCAAATTGGACAATTTCAACGAAATTGTCCAATTTGGCATGTTTCGGGGGGGCCCGAAAAAAGATCGTGATTTTCCCATTTTTCCAAGAAAATTCGTTTTTTGGATTAGTGCGCGCTAATGGGGAGTTAGCGCGCACGAACTCAAAAAACGATTTTTCGTGAAAAAAAAAACCCCGAACTGCAAAAAAACGACATTTCCTGCGGCGGCCAAAAAACAAAGAATGACACAAACACAAAAAATGATTCACATCTCTAGTAATTTCTGTACCATTGAAACCTAGAGCAGTCAAGAACAATGAGTACTTCTGCTCAGGAAATGTAACTGAGACCACTGAAGCCCTCAAGTTGCATCATAGTACATCCTATCCTGCTATCTCCTCCTCTAGCAGTAGTCCTTCCTGCCCAGTTGAGAACTTCTTCAGCAATTCAGGATCTGAAATGCACATCTGAATAATGCTCTTTACTTAGTATCATATATTAAGTCTATATGCCATACAGAGAAGTAATTCCTGTATAAGCAAGCAACATACCCAAAACATTAAGGGGCAGATTTTAAAACATGCAAATTGCACACACCGAGCCCTCGGGGAACCCCGCTGGCTTTCCCTGTTTCCTCCTCCCCCACCTTCCCCTCTCTTCCCCTACCTGTCCCACCCCCCAGCCCTAAAGAAACCCCCCCCCCCCGTACCTTTGTTTTGGAAGTTACGCCTGCCAGAGGCCAACTGCCAGCGTGCGATCCCCCATGATGGTCGCTGTGCCGAAGTCCTCGGCCATGCCTCCCGGTCCACCCCTGGACCGTCCCATGTTGCCGCTGGACAATCTTCCCGCCCCCATCCTGCCCCCGCCCCGCCCCCTGCCCGCCTATTCAGAAATGCCCAGGGGCTTTAGGCGCACCGCCGGGCCTTTTAAAAATAGGCCCGGCATGCGTAATCCCCCTATGAGCGTAAATCCTTGAAAATCTGCCCCTAAGGGAAAGACTAGTTTTGCCTACTGCTGAAGTTAATAAATCAGGACTTGATGCGAAGGACAGTTCCCACTCTATTACACTTTGCAACAGTCATGAATTGTGGGATATCATAAGCAGTGTGGGACTCACAGGAGCTTGGATAACTCATCTCCGAAATGCCACATCACTAATAATCATTTCTCCACTTTCCTGTATTTTACAAAGATATAGATGGGACCCAAATTGCAGTTTTGCATATCTCTTCCTCAGAAAGATAAGGTTTCTCCATATATGAAGTAGAGATTAGGGATGTGCAGACAAAAAGTTTATGTTCATAAGTCCATAAGTCGAAAAGGGGGGTCAATTTCGGTCAATATGGACATATGGAGAATTCCATAAGTTGAGTCTATGTCCATACGTGCACCGGTTCCCTAAATAAAAATTTAAACCCCTCACCCTCCTTAATCCCCCCCCAAGACTTACCAAAATTCACTGGTGGTCCAGCGGGGAGTCAGGAAGCCATTCCTCTATTCCTCTGCGAGGAGCACGTGACGTCCGCGTCACGTCAGAGTGACGCGGCCGTCACGTGGTCCACCGCGGTTCCGCTCCCGGACCCCTCGTTGGACACAAACGGAACTTTTGGCCAGCTTGGGGAGGTCAGGAGGCCCCCCAAAGCTGGCCAAAAGTTCCGGGAGCGGAACCGGGTGGACCACGTGACGGCCGCGTCATCGACGTGACGCAGCCGTCACGTGGTCCACCGCGGTTCCGCTCCCGGACCCCTCGTTGGACACAAACGGAACTTTTGGCCAGCTTGGGGGGGCCTCCTGACCTCCCCAAGCTGGCCAAAAGTTCCGTTTGTGTCCAACGAGGGGTCCGGGAGCGGAACCGGGTGGACCACGTGACGGCCGCGTCACGTCGGAGTGACGCGGCCATCACGTGGTCCTCGCAAAGGAATAGAGGAATGGCTTCCTGACTCCCTGCTGGACCACCAGGGAATTTTGGTAAGTCTTAGGGGGCATTAAGGAGGGTGAGGGGTTTAAATTTTTATTTAGGATCAACGATCGCGATTTCCAACATATTCAACATAGCTATGTTGAATAAGTTGGAAATCCGATCGTTTTCGCCTCATCACTTTTTTAAGTTAAAAAAAAAAAAAAGTAGCGTTTTACATATAAGTTCAAAACTAATGCACATCCCTAGTAGAGATTGCCTGAATGTGCTCAGAAGAAAGTTCTATGGACTTTTCTGTATGACTCAATGCTGCAAGATTAAATTTTCCATGAGATAAAAGTCTTAGGAGTGAGAAAACCCTTGTTATCAGCACTAAAAAAGGCCAATCAATGTTCATATTTCCTGAAGCATGGTATCTTTTCTAAGGGATACTTGAATGTCCTTGAGGTCCTTGTGGCAAAGTTTTATTTCATTAATATTCTTGGGCTATGGACACGGACAGTAATTTCATAATAATCTACATCATTTATGTATTTAAAAAATGCATAAGTTACACCAGCTTTCATAAATTCTCTTCTAAAACAATGCACACAAATTCACCTGCACCTGTTTTATTTTACAAGTATACTTTTTATAATCAAAAGCAAGCAAGTAAATCCAAGCCATGCCCCCCAAGAACATCCATTTTTTCATGCTCCTACCATGTGACAGGGGCCGGCCAATGGCACGGATACCCTGTCACATGGTAAGGGCAAAGGGCCATTGGCGCCATTTTTATTAGTGGCAGCCAACGGCCCGAGAACAGGAGATCGCTCCCGGAGCCCCCACTGGACCACCAGGTAATTTTAAAATGTTTTTGGGGGGGTTGGGAGGGTGGGGGAGGCTAAGGGGTTAGTTTTAAAGGGTCAGGGTGGTTTTTTTTTTATCGGGTCATCGGCGCCATTTTTATTAGTGGCAGCCGACAGCCCGAGAGCGGGCAGTCGGTCCCGGGGCTTCCACTGGACCACCAGGTCATTTTAAAACATTTTGGGGGGGGTTTGGGAGGGTGGGGGGAGGTAAGGGATTAGTTTTAAAGGGTTGGGGTGGGTTTAGAGGTTGTTTTGGTGTGCCGGTTTTCCCGCCCCCCCCCCCCCCCAAATAATTCCCGTTAGTGGACACAAACCCGATTATCTAAACTGGTTCAAATTTACCCATGCTGAAAGGGTTAATCTGGATTGCTGAAAGAACTCTTTACAGTTCAGAAGATGTAAAACATTTACTACAAAATTTCATTGGATTAGATGTTTAAATACTGTTTCTTCTGTAAATAAATATAGATTTATTTTTGGAATCACAGATATAGTAGTTTATATTTATTTAATAGACAAGAGCACCACAATGGGAGATTAGCCAGTGGAGTTCTACCAGTAGGGAACATTCTTAAAGACTGAAACACCTACCAAACAGAAGTCTAATCAACCCTGCTCTGGTAAATATTCACCTTCTGGTCCACTACAATAACGAATCAATCACTGACCTTAAGAGTCCTACCAGCTCCTGTTTTGGACTTTCCCCAGACAAGGATTATATTCTGATACCACTTTATCATTATTTAGACAAATAAGCTGAATGTGAATGCACAATGAAATGCAATATGAGGCTAGTAGCCTTATGGGTTCTTTATAGACTCTTCTGCATTCTCCTTTCTGTGACATTATTTCAAGAGTTGGCATGTTGTATAGAAATAGAGGTCATATGAACTATTCTAGCTAGAGCGGAATCCACATTGGGCAGCTTGACCCACAATTTCATCTATCCTTAATCTTTATAGCAATCTTATCTAGTAGAATTATATAAATGATAGGTAGCAAATGTAAGTTGACCTATCCTTTTTAATGAGACATTCAATAGCTGGGTGTACCTGTGAGAACTTGTTGCACCTAGTCTCTGTGTTAACAGAGGTACTTTAGGACTATCAGTCTCCAAATTTACTCTCTCATTACTAAGGGCTACAGCAGCTTTCTTAGTGGGAGGGTTCTTGCAGTACATGTTGAAGAGTCAAACCTTGTCTGGCGATTGATGCTCAGTTTATCATCCAAAAATGTACGATATTCTTGGAAAATGAGGATGTACCCAACTTCTCAGTGTATTTGATGCCAGAACCAAGAAGGAAAAATCCTAAGTCCTTTCTGTTGGAATTCTTGTCTATTTTGTCAGCATGTGGAGCATATCAAGTTTATTCACCATTCCTGAAAGACACATATCTGGTAACCTGATTTTTCTGTGCTCTCAATAGGCCTGGGAGCATCTCTTTTTTGATGTCTTCTTTCTTCATCATGTGAAAGCCAAATTGCACCATCCACTAGGGTCACACCAGAGTTAACTCCAGCACATTCACCCCAGCAGACAGCACCATTTCGATGGACAGCACTGTACATCATTTTATGTTGTGGTCATGCCAGAGTTAATAAATTCCAGTACGACCCCAGCGGATGGCGTCCTTTGGCTTTCATGTGCCAATTAAAGAAGATGTTGAAGAAGAAGAGCTCCCAGGCATGAGCTTTGAGGACTGATCCTGGGCCAAGACCCAGGCATTGGGACCTGACCTCTGAGTCGAGTCAAAGCATCAGGCCTGGGTCTGAGCTGAGACCCTTGAGTCAGGACCTAGCCTCTGGGTTGTGTTATAGCACTGGGCCTGGGGCCAGGCTGAGGCCTCGGCATCAAGGCCTCCAGGTCAGGTCGCAGCATCCTGCCTGGGTCTAGACCAAGACCCCCATCATCAGGACCCAGTCTCTGACCAGGTCATAGCATCAGACATGGGCTCGGACTCCAGCCTAGGCCAAGGCCCAGGCATCGGGACCCAGCCACCAGGTCAGGTCCCAGCATCGGGCCTGGAACTGGGCCGAGGCCCAGGCATCAGACATGGGCCTGGACCATGATGTTGGATCCCCAGAACAGGTATGTTTTTTACATTTTGGGGGTCTTAGTCAAGGCCCCAGCATTAGGTCTGGGCCTCGGCCAAGACCCCAGTGTCACACTTTGGTCTGGGTCATGGTTCATGAATCAGGCTGAGGCCTATGCCTAGGAAAGGACCTTGCCTCAGGCCTAAACTTAGGACCAGGCCCTGGCATCATGCTCTGACCTAGGCCAAGGCCCTTGCTTTGGGTCTTGGCCTATTCCATAGGTGAGGTCCCAGCTTTGCGCCTGGGCCTAGGCCCAACGGATCAATTTTGTTTTCAAAACAAAATGTGAAAATCAATGAAATTTTGTTGGATTTTCAATTGTTTTGCTTTGATAATGAAATGAAACAAAATAGTAAATGTTGTCTAATTTCCTATTTCATTTCTCCCAAATGCCCATCCCTATTCATTAGCACCTCCTCTGATATATATCCTTAGAGCAGGGGTAGGCAGCTCAATTCCTGGAGTGCCATAAACAGGTCTGGTTTTCAGGATACCCACTATGAGTATACATGAGATAAATTTGCATACAATTGAGGCAATGCATGCAAATGCACCTCATGCATATTCATTGTGGATATCCTGAAACTTAGATCAGTTTGTGGCACTCAAGGACCAAAGTTGCCCACCTATGCCTTAGAATAATCAGCCTGAGGCCAAATTGTTCTTTTCTGAATAAACCACCAAAATACCTAGAAATATAGTGCAGAATCAAAAAGTGGTTCTAAATTATAAAGATAAAAAGCAAAGGTAAAATGTAGTCACTGCTATTGAGGTAAGAGATAACTGTACATAATTAGGGTAATAATCAATTCAAGAAATAATCCTCAGATTTATAATCATGTCGCTATTTTTCAAAGTGTAAAGTACAGTCAGTTCTTATTGCAGGTCCAAGTACAAAAGTGCAGCAAATTCCACAAATCCAATTATATGTTTGAAGTTCATACGATGCAATTCATTTGGTGCTAACAGTTAAATAAGTGCAAAAGAGGAGGCAAATCATTCTCAGCATCTCTATATATCACACCTTCAAGACACTGGGCCAATGCCCACTAAAAGCAAGCAGCTTAGAGCTCGGACTCTGCTCTTAGATCTTAGACAAAAGGCCAGTGAACTGCAGGATCTAAAGTCAGATCTGTTGCACGGCCGGTACACACACTCAGCAATCCTTTAGTTTGTAGGAGGCACCAGCTGCAGCACATCTGAATTTATGAAAAGAACACCTACGTATCTTACGTCTGCGACACTTTATAAGTTCACATTTTTTTTGTTGTGAAAAATGGTTGCAAGGAAGGGTTCTCTAAAACGGCCAACATAAGAATGATACAACTGCCACTGCCAATCCAATTCATGCAGTGGTCCTGCACAGGGATTGAGGGCAATTTGCAAACACCATTTCCCTAGGTGAATTGACTGTCTGATATTTATCCACCCTTTCTGCAGGAAAGAACATGCAGGGATCAGCAATGCACATAGTTTTACCCACAGAAAAAATAGGTAGGCTTGGAGGTAGAGTTAGGTTGGGGGAGGTAATGATGTGTACAATTTTGCATTTTAAAATCTTTGCATAGGAACAGAGTAAATGTCAGCAGTAAAAGATCGAAGTGGTCCATCCAGTTTGCCCAATAATCATTTTTTTTGTTTGTTTATTCTTAGTGAAATTGTTGCTCTGTGCAGGTTATCTTTTCTTCATCTCCATCATTTAGCCACTAAGGGGGTCATTTTCTAAAGGGATCACACGCGAAAAGAGACTTTTCGCATGCGATACCTAGATCGGGGTGGAGTCGGGGCGAAGTCCGCACTGGAAGGGGAGGAGTCGGGGCGGCATCAGGGAGGACTCCGCCACGACTTCGCTGATGGCGAAAGGTAAGACTCCTTATTGCCGCCAGTAGCGCGCCCAATAGTGCCACCTTTCACCGTGGTGCTATTGGGTGCGAAAGCCGGCAGTGATAACACCGCGGCGGCGCGATGGCTGCCGGCTTTCGCAGGCCCGCCCCACACTTCGCCCCCCTCCCCCCCGCCCCCCGGTACAGCGCAATTCTCAAAGGCCTGCGATTTTAGAAAATCCAGGCCTAAGAATCCTCTGTGTTTATCTCATGCTTTTTTGAGCTCCATTTACGTCTTTGTCCTCACTATCTCTGCTGGCAGCGCATTCCATGTATCTACCATCCTTTCTGTGAAGAAATAATTCCTTACTTGACTTGCTGAAAATTTAAAATTAAGAAGCTCCAAGGGGAAAAGTGCCCCCAGAAAAAGCAAGTGCAGATCTCTGCAGGTACCTTTTCCCCAAGCAATTTTCAAAGGGAACATATACTCTTATCTTCCCTTTGAGAAAGGTGCAAGGTCTGCAGGAAAAAGAAAAAAAATCAAAACCTTATGGACTTTATAAGTATGTGAGCTCTTTTGAAATGTTCACCTCTGCCCCTCCCTAGATGTGTGTTTTCCTGCAGGAAGAGGGTTATTTCAATCAAAAAATTAAACTGCCTGAACTTGTCTGGTGGAAAATGACAACATTTGAGACTAATTCCCAAATCTGATAAAATATTTCAACTTTCATCTTCTTTTTCACTTAAAACTGCCAAAGAATTACAATTCTATTAGAAAAATAAACAACACAAAACTATATAGACAAGCACACAAAATCAAATAGAAATTAACACTGCATTACTTTTTATATTAACAACAAAGTGTAAACAGATAGTGAACGTGTTTACCTGTAACAGATTTTTTCCTGAAGACAGGAGAATTACTTTTTTTTTTTTTTTTAAGGATTTTTTTTTCCTTTTATGTTTTTTTAGTCACACTAATGGGTGACATCACCAGTGCTACTGAATCTTGGAACACACTTCCAGAGCTTTCTTAAGAAAGAGAGATCCCCCAAAGCATGCATAGTAAATCCTGTATCCCTGTGGCATATATAATTTATTTTCTTTAACTAATGAGAACTCTTAGAGGTGGAGGGTATATATGTGTGGTTAGTGATTCAGTAGTCTTCAGAAAATATCTGTTAGAGATAAGCCACCTTGTTTTCTCTGGATAAGGTAGATCACCAATAATGCTGTTGGGACTCCCTTGCTAAGGATTATAACATAGTAACATTGAAATGATGCAGAAAAAGACCTCATGGTCCATTTAGTCTGCCCAGCAAGCTTATGGTAGTTTCTGCAGCATCAAGCAGGTTACCCCTGTACTTCTCAGTTTCCCAGACTATAAAGTCAGGGCCCTTATTGGTTTCTGTCTGCAGTTGAAGCAGAGAACAATATTGGAGTTGCAACAACAGTATGAAGGCTTAAGGGTAGTAACCACAGCACCAGAAAGTTATTCCCATACACTCTTTTCATCCTCTAGCATTTAGGGAACCATAGGTGGCGGATTTTAAAAGGGTCACGCATGTAATTATGCGCATAACTACTCCTGCGCACGCCAAGCCTATTTTGCATAGGCCCGGCGACGCGTGTAAAGCCCCGGGACGCAGGGCGGTCTGGGGACGGAGGCGGGCCCGAGGCCTCTGGCACAGCGGGCGTGCCAGGAGATCGCTGGCTGGCGCGTGACAGAGGCAGGCGTAACTTACAAAATAAAGGTAGGGGGGGATTTAGGTAGGGCTGGGGGGCGGGTTAGATAGGGGAAGCGAGGGGAAGGTGTGGGGGCTGAAGGAAATCAGAGCGGCCTCGGAGGGAACGGGGAAAGCCATCAGGGCTCCCCTAGGGCTCGACGCCTGCAAGGTGCACTAGTGTGCACCCTCTTGCGTGCACCGACCCCAGATTTTATAACATGTGTGCGGCTGCGCACGCATGTTATAGAATTGGGCGTACATTTGTGTGTGCCAGGTAGCATGCACAAATGTACCCCGTGCGCATATGTTTAAAAATCCGGCCCATAGTGTTTAGCCCATGCCCCTTTCAATTTTTTCACTGTTTTTGTCAATTCTTCTTTTTAGAGCTATTCATTTGAACTGAGTATGGATTCAAGCCCATGTTCTTTTGGATTATGCAACACTAGTTATCTACACCACTAAATTGGTGATGGCAGCATTTGCCCCACCATGCAGGTTAACCCATGTTTCTCTTACGAGTAACAACTACCATTCTGTGTAGTTTTTCGATGAGCCTTCTTGAAAATTCAGATAGTGCTGATGGGTTTTTCTTATTCACGTGACCTTAGAAGCAGCCCTCTACTTTTTCATGTATGTCTGCTTATCAATATCCCAGACCGTAAAAGTCAGGGCCCGTGTTGGAGGTCATCTGAATCCAATTCCTCCCCCCCCAGCTATCAAAGCAGTCAGTGATGTTGTAGTTGTGTCAAAAGCATCAAGGTTTATTAGTTAAGGGCAGTAATTCCTTGCCTTCTATTAAGGATAGTAATTACTGCTCTGTGCAGGTTACCCCCATGCTTATCAGTTCCCCAGACCGTAAACATTAGGGCACTCTTTGGTGGTTGTCTGAATCCAACTCCTCTTTTCCCTCTGTCGCTGAAGTGGAGAGCAATATTACAGTTTCATCAAAAGTATCAAAGATTATTGGTTAAGGGTAATAACAGCTGCACCAGCACGTTACCCCCAAGTGTTCCTTTTCTTCATTTCCATCCTCTAGCCTTTAGGGATCCACAGAGTTCATACCATTCCACTTTTAATTTTTTGACTGTTTTCATTTTCACCACTTCCTATGGAAGAGCATTCCAGGAATAAACCACCCTTTCCGTGAAGAAATATTTTCTGGTGTTGGTTCTGAGTTATCCCCCTTGGAGTTTCATTTTAGGACCCCTAGTTCTACTGATTTCTTTCCAATGGAACAGGTTTGAAGTTCATGCATCATTAAAATCTTTCAGATATCTGTATCATATTTCTCCTGCAACTCCTCTCTTCCAGGGTATACATATTTAGATCCTTCAGCATCTCCTCATAAGTCTTCCAATAATTACCCCACACCAGTTTGATTAGCATTCTCTGGCCCGCCTCCATCCTGTCTCTATCCTTTTTTAGATACGGGCTCCAGAACTGAACACAGTATTACAAGTGAGGTCTCACTAAGGACATGTACAAGGATATAATCACCTCCTTTTACTTACTGGTTATTAGAGATGTGAATCGGAACCGGAATCTGATCGGTTCCGGTTCTGATTCAAATCTTAAAATTTTTATCGTCCGGCTCGATTTTTTTTTTGTTATCGGCTGCGCCTGATCTGATAACAAAAAAACCCTCCCCCACCCTCCTGAACCCCCAAAAAACATTTTAAAATTACCTGGTGGTCCAGTGGGGGTGCGGGGAGCGATCTCCCGCTCTCGGGCCATCGGCTGCGTTAATAAAAATGGCGCCGATGGCCCTTTGCCCTTACCATGTGACAGGGAATCTGTGCCATTGGCCGGCCCCTGTCACATGGTAAGGGCAAAGGGCCATCGGCGCCATTTTTATTAGTGGCAGCCGATGGCCCAAGAGTGGGAGATCGCTCCCCGCGCCCCCACTGGACCACCAGGTAATTTTAAAAGGTTTTGAGGGGGTTGGGAGGGTGGGGGAGGCTAAGTGGTAAGTTTTAAAGGGTCGGGTGTGGGTTTTTTTATCAGGCCATCGGTGCCATTTTTATTAGTGGCAGCCAAAATGGCGCCGATGGCCCGAGCGCGATTTTTCACGATAAATCAGGGGAATTTGTATTGTATCGCGCACTCTAATGATTTTTGACGATTTAAAAAAATATCGGATGATTTTTTAAATCGTCAAAAAATGATTCACATCCCTACTGGTTATTCGTCTCTGTATACAACCCAGCATTATTTTGGCTTTAGTTATTGCCTTGTCACATTGCTTTGCTGCCTTCAGATCACCAAACACTATCACCCCACGATCCTTCTCTTAGACCATGCACATTGGTCTTTCACCCTTCATCACATACAACACTTTTGGATTACTGCATCCCAGATGGATGATTCAGCACTTCTTGGCCTTGAATAGGGATGTGCATTGTTTAAAATAAAAGTACAAAATGCAATCAATAAGGGAGATTAATTTCATTTGGAGGCCCCAAACTGAATTGGGGACTACTGAATAAATTAAATTAAATTTGTTTAATTCATTTTAAACTAATGCATCGAGCCTAGGTCTGAATCCAAGGCCTCACCTAGGGCATAGGCCAAGGCCCAAAGCTTGGACCCTGGCCTATGCCAGAGTGCAATGCTTTGGCCTAGGCCTTGGCCTAACTACAAAGCCAGGGCCTCACCTAGGGCATAGGCCAAGACCCAAAGCAGGGGCAGTAGCCTAGGTCTGAGCATGATGTTGGGTATCAGTGGAGGCCCGAGCCTCAGCCAGGGCCTCCACCGAGATCCCTGAAAATTAAAAAAGAAAACTTATCTGATCTGTTGGGTATCCAGCAATGGCCAGGTTCCAATGCCTGGGCCTCGATCTAGGCAAGGGCCTGGTCCCAGTCCAAATGTGACCTTGGGCAAGTCACTTTACCCTCCATTGCCTCAGGTACAAAAACTTAGATTGTAAGCCATCTGGGGATAGAGAAATACCTCCAGTACCTGAATGTAAACTGGTTTGATATCTCAATTGCGATCGAATGTCGGTATATAAAAATAATAAATAAATAAATAAAATGCTGCCATATGGCCTGGAGGCCTGGACCCAGGCCTAATGCTGTGATCCAACCCAGAGGCCGGGTCCTGGACCCAGGCCTGATACCATGACCCAGCCCCAATGCTGGGTTCTGATGCTGGAGCCTGGCCTGGAGGCCGGGTCCCAATGCCTGAACCTCGGTATAGAGTCAGGCCCACGCCCGGAGCCCAAGCCTTGCAACAACTCCGACTTTATCCTCTTCTTTCCTCTGATGCCAAGTGCTGGGTTTGTGCTGGAGTTAATTAACTCCAGTGCATTCACCACAGCAGATGGTGCCACACTATCATGATAACATTTGATAAAAGGTGGATAAGTTACTAGAGCTTGAAGCTAACTGACCTTGTGTGCCAAAGCGATCACCAGCAAAAACATGCTCTTCCAGGTCATGTACTTCAGGTTACAGGAATGCAGTGGATCAAAGAAGACTTTCATCAGCTAGAACAGAACCATATTGAGCTCCCTAAACACAGCAGAAGGCCTGATGTGAAACTTCAAATGAAGCAGGCTTCGCATAAACCAGACAATTAAAGGCTGCTCAAAGATGGGATTATCTTCATGGTGATGGTACAAACCAGTTGCACTAAGGTGAACTTTTATGGAGTTGGTCTTGAGATAAGACTCGGACAGATAAAGAAGGTAATCAAGCAGTTTTTGTATGGAGCAGGAGAAAACATCTAGGGTCTTTTTCTCATACCGCACAGCAAACCTCCTCTACTTAAATCCATAGGATTTTCTAGTGGAATTCTTTTTTGAAACTAAAAGAACTTGAGACACAATGGGTTGCTAAGTCCACCTCTCAACATCTGATAGGGACTTGACATTGGGATAGTGAAATCTGCTGTGATCCTGAGTGATGAGATCTGGGGAACTCCCCAGTCTCATTGATTACCTGTTGAACATTTCTTATGGAACTGGGAATCAGATCTGTCTCAGTTAAAAGCAATAACAATCTTGGTCCCCCTATCTTCTTTGAGCTTCAATAGAGTGTTTCGCCAATAGTGGAACTGGAGGATGCACATACAGCAGCCCTTTGCCTCAGTTGAGGAAAATAGAAACAAAGGCTGTTTTGTGCATATACTTTTTCTGGAACAGATTGGGACCTTGCTGCTCTGAGAAGGATGCAAACATTTCTACCACTAGTATGTCCCAATGGACATTCTCCATACTCCCCCAGCTGCATGGTCTGTGAAACATAGCATGAGAGATAATGTGGTCTGATAGACAGCCTCCTGACCAAGAGATATAAGTCCATGCCTCCCTGCTTGTTGATATAGTACATTGCAATGTGATTTTCTGTTTGGACCAGGATAACTTTGTTGGATAAATGATTTCTGATTACCTTTTGAGTGTAACAGATTGCCTCAAGCACTGGGAAATGTATCTGATGTAACTATTCCCAAGTGGATCTCAGACCCTGAGTGCAGAACCCCTAAACATTAGCTCTCCAGCCCAGGTTGGATACATCCATAATGAGGACAAGTTGGATTGGAGAATTTTAGAATTGTTTAGCCACCAGGTCAGGAAGTCCCTGAGCGGTCATGTGACATGGATGATACCTGATATCTTGCAGGTCTTGAGGGGCCTACAGCTACTGAGACTTTAATGTCCATTGGGCTCTCCTTATGTGAACACATGTTATGGGAGTGATATGTTCCATTGACACCACGAGGACCAGCAGCCTTAAAATGTTTCATACTGACTCATTTGTCTGCCTTCTGCTATGAACATGAAGGTAGTACCTCTTTGTTATGGAAAGAAGGTTTTTGCCTGAACCATGTCTAACAGAGCTCTGATAAACTCCAATTTAGGTGACGGGCTCAGGTGAGACCTGGGGTAGTTGACAGCAAACCCTAGTAATTCCATCACATGGATGGTCATATGCAGGGACTCCTGCTTGAGATGTGTTCTTGACCAGCCAATCATCCAGATAGGGATACATGTGCACCCCATATTTCTTAAGTGTGCCACCACCATGGCTAGCCATTTTGTGAAGACATATGGGGCAGATGCTAGCCCAAAAGGCAAAACATGGTACTAGAAATGACAGTCTCCCTCCATGAATCTCAGATATTTCCTGTGATCGGGTAAAATCTCTATATGAGTATAAGTATCCTTTAGATTGAGAGAGCATAGCCTGTCTCCATTTTTCAAGAAAAAGGAAATTATCTTGAACTTTAACTTTTGATGAATTTGTTCAAAGCCCTTGGGAATAGGATGGGATGGAGTCCCCTGTTTTATTTGGAATCAGGAAATACTTGGAGTTAAATCTCCGCCCTCTTTGCCTTGGTGGAACAGGCTTGTTTGCATTGACTAGTAAGAGGGAGGAGATCTTTTACAGCAGTTCCTGATGCAGTGAGTGATTCAAACTGGGGTCTGGGGACGATTTGGAGGAACACCTAATAGGTTTAATCTGAACCATTTCCTGAAGATGCTGAATACCCTTGCGTCTAAAGTTAAACTGGGCCCCCAGTCTATGTAAAACTGTAGTTTCCCTCCAACCGGAAGGTCCTCAGGATACTGGATATGTTCCACATGATCCAGTCAAAACCCCATCCCAAGTGTTGACTGGATTGCTGTCTGGGATTTAGGCACATTCTGCTGCCTCAGGCAGGCATGAGGGGCAAGTTGTGTATAGGACTGAGGGGGCAGATAATAGCACCTTCTCGGCTGGAATACATGCCTCCTCTGCTCTCTCCTTGGATCTAGGAGGCCAGGTTTTGAGTGCCAGCAGAGAGCTGCTGGAACACTGCACAATAATTTCTAATCTGTGCAACCACTTCCTTCACTCTGTCTCCAAAGAGATTATCTTCTGTAGGCACATCAGCAAGTCTTTCTTGCATTTCTGGGTGGAGATCTGCAGCCAGATGTGTCTGTGGCTCCAATCCCTACAGCAGAGACTCTCTATGCCATCTTAAAAACATTAAAAGTCAAGAAGACTATATGTTTTCTAAACTCTAACCCTTTGTCCACAGTGACTGGAGGACACCTTGCTGCTTTTAAGGAAGCTGTTCGGCCATCCTCTGCATATGCATATGCTGGCCAATAAAACCTGGTAGGAAGGTGTACAGACATTGAGCATGGACCCCTTGAAAACCTTTCTCCCAAGAGTATCAAGGGATCTAGTTTCCTTCCACTGGGGCACCAAAGATTGGTGTGGCTATTGCCTCTTTTTAAATCTGGAAGCCTTTTCTATGAGATAGATTGTGTCTGCCTTTTAATTAATGGGAACCGCAGAGAAGGGTTTATTCTATATCTTTTTCTTCATCTATGAAAGATTTCATGGATTGGGACTGCCATAACTGCCCTAGTGGTCTCCACCAACTAGAGGATGTCCAGCATTTAACTTCTGGTTTCATCCTCCATCTGAAAAGTAAATTGAATGGCCTCAGCCATAAAGACTTTGAAGTGACTTCCTTCTCTCAGATGGAGGAGAGGGGTTGGAATGGAATACCAACAATACTTCCTCTTCAGAGGCATCGGCAGAGTCATGGTCTCATCTCCAAAAGTATTCAGAGTCTAACATACCCTGGTCTACAGGTGGTGAAGACTCCACAAGTGCTTGACCACAGTCAAGGTTTCAAACACAAGAATACTTGGCTGTTTTGGCTTGGATCCCAAAGAGCTTGGAATGCTTGGGAAAGCTTCCTCCTCTGATGAGCTAGAAATCTATTGAAGAGTGGTGGTTACAAACCCTGTTACCCCTCCAGACATCAGTAATGGATCTGGCACTGGCACCAGTGCTGGTACCTTGCCACCGACTACCCAAAAGGAATCAAGCAGAGGCTCAAGGATTGTGGATGCCTGCCTTGATGTCCTTGATGTTGCAGCATATTCAAGGACTGCTGATCTTTGTAACCAACACTTTTTCTAAGATAGCTGATGCCAGCATTGACAAGGAGGCAGGAGGGTAACCATGTCTTCTTCAGAATTGAGAGGTAGATCATGGCAGACAACTGGGCTGGTGGAAATTGTCATGAGTCCCTGGCCTGCTTAAAGGATGAGCTATCCTCACCACAGGATCAATTGAGGGATTGTCAACATTCACTGAACTGTCCCAATACCCAGTATCAAGTACCAATGAAGAACGATGCTGATGCTTCCTTGGCTGCCCTCGATGCTTGTCAATGATGACAATGATGAAGAAGCAGAACCTGACACCTTTTTTAATCAGGAAGAGTCAAATATTTGTCTCCAGTTCTCTATTGGCCTGCAGCACTGAGGGACCCAATGGTCCCCCAGATGCCAATGATGCTCCTTCCACCAACATAGTTCTGAGGTTCTTTGATGTCGATATCTCTGATGCTGATGTCGATGGATTGGACTTCCAATGCCCAAAATACTTTTCAATAAGTTCTGTTTGGGATTGACATCCTTTCAGAGTTCATGGTTGCACATCCTTGACACTCCTGGACATCATGTGATGCCCACAGGCACAGGATTTATCTATCATGGGGGTCCATGATAGACATAGTCCTTGTGCACCAGGGACATTGCTGGAAACTACTAGATATGATAAGCCAAAATAAAAGGAAAGCAAAATCAAACTCTATGGTGGCAGTGTCTCAAGGGTGATGGGTATTGATGGTACATTGCTATAGAACCATGTACATAAATGAAGGTTGACTTAGAAAAAAACTCCAAAAAACCTTACCTAGGATAATTATGAAATACAAAACCATGGGACCCCACAACAAAAAATCCTGTGAGTCTGGCAAAACCAAAAAGGCCCAGAAAACAGGAGCCTGAGGCACCAAAACTATGACTCAAGGGTACCGTGGAAAAAGAAAGACTGATGGGACCCCGTGTGGACGTGTGTCATAACAACATGTGTGGGCATGTTCAATGTAGCACATTTGAAGCTCTAGAAACTTTAACATAAGTTTTCCATGCTGGGCTTCATTGGATGATGTCACCCATATATGAGGACTGCCATTTAGACAGTTAACTCACAAGTCATCCATCTAAAAGGCTAGTTTTGAATATGTCTCATGCTTATCTGGCTTTAGATATTTAGAGTTAGTTGGATAAGTTATTCAGCTGGATAAGTTAACTTAACTCTAGACATGCACTGGAGGTATTTAAATCTCAATTATATCTCCCCTATCCCACCTTCCCTTATGGTATACATATTTAGATCTTTAAGTATGTCCCCATATTCTTTAGAGAAAAGACCACTGATAATTTTAGTAGCCATTCACTGGTACAATTGTATTTGGTTTACATCCTTTTGAAGTTGCAGTCTCCAGAATTGTACACAGTATTCCAAATGAGATCCCACCAGGAACTTATACAGGAGCTGTATTGTTGTCTTTTTTTGCATATTATTACTTTCCTTATGTACTCACACATCTTTTGCTATCACCTTAACTGCAAGTTTGATATCTTAAAATCATCAGATACAATTACTCCCACTTATCTTTTGTATAAAGAAGAATTTTGCCCCATACTGTAGTGCTCCATTGAGGTTTTGCAGCCCAAATGCATTACTCTGTATTTTTAAGCATTAACTATTAGCTGCCTGACTCTAGACCATTTCTCAAACTTCACTAAATCCCTCCTCACATTTACCACACCTTCCAGGGTGTCTTCTAGGGGTGTACAGAGTAAATATTTTTTTCATTAGTTCATTTGTTTTGCAGGGCTCATCCATTCTTTTCATTAGTTTAAATTTAAAAAATTTATATATTTATTTTATACATTCATTTGCTTACCATTAAAGTCTATGGGGTGAAGCACTGCAGTCCATTTTGAGATCCAAAATTGGGGTTTACTCATCATTTCTAATAAAACTGATGAGTAGACATCATCAGAAAGGTGAAAGTTTGGCAACACATCAAAATTATGTCAAAGTAGCACCAAAAGAGACTTGAATAGCCTAAGGCACCATAAAGTGACAAAGGGGTAACAACAGTGACAGACTTTCTTCATGGCACTATTAGAGGTGAAAACCAGCAGCAAGAGGGAGAAGAATACCCTCAGACTTCAAGAGAGAGCACCAACAAAAGTGGCATGATCCCTCAAAGGCATCATGAGAGCCAAAGTGGCACCAAGAGTGGCATCAACATCCTAAGGCACTATCAGGTCGATGCAATATCAGTATGCATTAAATGGACACTCATGATTGAGCGCCGCTCCCTTAACATGTGCCAATCCACCTCTCCCAGGTGCCCAATTTAATATTTAATATTTAAATCAAGTGCCTCGGTAAAAAGGAGGTGCTAGGGGAAATTGTGCACCCCTAGTGCCTCCTCAGCAGCAGGTACCCAGGAGAGGAGGTGGTCAGGTTAGGAAAATGGATGCTCAATTTTATGAGCATCCATTTACCTAACCTGACTGACAGCACATTTTTTTTTATTCTTCCATTTTGGTTAATATCGCAAGAATAGTAAGTCAAAGTAACCCAAAAAAGGAACAGAAAAGCTTTAATTTTTGCGGGTTAAAATATGCATGGCAGATGCATATTTTATTTTTTTTTTTTAATCGTGGAAATAGGTAATGTCCTCATCAACATAGATTTACATTTGATGAGTGCTATTACTTACATGCTCAATTGGATATGTGTTTTGGATGTGTTAACCCCCATTTTGCATTGGGGGTTATGGACGCTTGTCCAAAACATGCGTCCAATCATGAATTGAGCCATGCTCTGTGGCCAGCACATGGTATTGCATCGGCCTGTTAGAAGGGAGAATGAAACAGAAAAGGTGGCAGGAAAAAAACAAAGGTACCAATAAGTGAGAAAGAACAAAGACAGGCATCAACACACCAAGACACCATGAGAGGTGCAAAGTAGTAGCCCCCTCCACAATGGCAGTAATAACCCAATGTGTACAGCCTTGGGTATGGCAGCAAGACAGAGATGCAGAAAGCATCAAAAGGTATAAAGTCTGTGTAATACCCCTCCAGCAAGGTGTATTAAGAGGGGTATAGTAATAATTAGGGATGTGAATCGTTTTTTGACGATTTAAAATATCGTCCGATATATTTTAAATTGTCAAAAATCGTTAGGGCCACGATACAATACCAATTCCCCCGATTTATCGTCAAAAAATCGTAAATCGGGGGAAGGGGGAGGGCAGGAAAACCAGCACACTAAAACCCCCTAAAACCCACCCCCGACCCTTTAAATTAAATCCCCCACCCTCCCGAACCCCCCCCCCAATGCCTTAAATTACCTGGGGGTCCAGTGGCGGTCCGGAACGGCCTCCTGCAATTGAATCGTGTTGTCTTCAGCCAGCGACTGCAGGAGGTCGTTCAGCCGGGGTCCGGAACCCCGGCTGAACGACCTCCTGCAGTCAATCTCCTGCCGGCGCCATTTTCCGTACGGAAAACGATTTGCGGCAGGAAATCGCTCCCGGACCCCCGCTGGACCCCCAGGGACTTTTGGCCAGCTTGGGGGGGGCCTCCTGACCCCCACAAGACTTGCCAAAAGTCCAGCAGGGGTCCGGAACAACCTCTTGCAGTCAAATCGTGTTGGTCTATGGCCGCCGCCATTTTGCACCGCCATTTTGCAAAATTGCGGCGCAGAATGGCGCCGGCTGAAGACAACACGATTCAATTGCAGGAGACCGTTCCGGACCGCCGCTGGACCCCCAAGTAATTTAAGGCATTTGGGGGGGGGGGTTCGGGAGGGTGGGGGATTTAATTTAAAGGGTCGGGGGTGGGTTTTAGGGTGTTTTAGTGTGCCGGTTTTCCTGCCCTCCCCCTTCCCCCGATTTAGCTACGGACCGCCGCTGGACCCCCAGGTAATTTAAGGCATTTGGGGGGGGGGGGGGTTCGGGAGGGTGGGGGATTTAATTTAAAGGGTCGGGGGTGGGTTTTAGGGGGTTTTAGTTTGCCGGTTCAAGATTTTAATGATTTTCACGATACTCTAAACACCCAAACGGCGACGATACGATTCCCTCCCCCTCCCAGCCGAAATCGATCGTTAAGACGATCGAGGACACGATTCACATCTCTAGTAATAATGGCATGGGGGATGTCTGTCTTTCTGTTTAAAGACTTATGAAAATATTTTCAAAAATTGTTATGAAGGACCATCTAGAATTCAGACCCAAGGTACAAAATCCCAAGGATAATAGCTCCTTTCATAGGTCCAATTTTATGTGAAATGGTTGAAGCACTTGCCACTTATCAGATTTAGTAAAAGAGAATGATCTGTCATCAGTGACATAAGCTTTCATTACATTGCCTACTTGAAACTGATCTTGCTACTGGGTTGAATTTTGGGTTTCTTGTGAAATTTGCTTTATGATTGAAACCTGCCATGCTCCACATATACCATCTTAGAGGATTTGCTGCTACCATTCTGACTATCTGCCATGACTATTATATACCAGCATAGGAATTTTGGTGCATCTGTGTTATTTGCTGTTTGGATCTCAGCCTAATTTTCCCATCCTGTTTTTTGTTTGTTGGTTATATTGGAGTGTTTTTTATACAGAAAAAAAATCAGAAAAAAAAGAAAAAAATGCATGTTCTTCCTCCTACCCTTTATCTTTTTTTGTTCTCTACCTTACTGCTTTGTTGTACATCTCTAGAATCTCAGCCTAGTTATCCCACCTTTCTTGGTTAATCTGGGTTATACTGTCCCCAAAAACCCCTCAGTCAGAAGGAAGAAATACAGACACAATAAAAAAAGATGCACAGGAGAGATCTTTTACATGTTTTGAATGAGGGAAAGATTTCAGCAGGAAGAGAGAACTCTGGAAAAACAAGAAAATAAATAAATGGAACAGCCTCAGCTCAGCTATAGAATATAGGAAAAACTTTCTTTATAAAGCAAACCTCACAACTCACCAGGAATAGCATACTGATTAGAAACAATTATATGTTCTGAATGTGATAAAAGTTTCATTCAGAAAACCCATTTCACAAGAAACACATAATTCCTTCCATTAGTAAGATCAAGCTCAAGTATGGAATGAAATTAAATCTCATGACACACAAATTATACTGTTTTCAGATCTTTGACTTGCATTAAATCTGACAAGTGGCAAGCTTTCACAGGAAATCATACATCTCCCATGCCACTCTGCCTTGTTGTTGTACCTCTCATGCTATACCTTAGGAATCTCTATGCCACTCAACCTTGTTGCCATACCCAGACTTTCTAACCTTAGGGTTTTTTCAGCCACACTTGGAACGCTGAATCCACTCTTGGTGCCTTCAAGGATTTATGACACTGTTGGTGGTGCCTTTTTTTTTTTTGGAACTTTTGGTGTTCTTCCCCTTGTAGCTACTTCTTTTCTCCTCTAATATTGCCTTGGAGAACTCCTGCCACTACTGGTACCCCTTTGCCCCTTTACATATCCTTAGGAATTCATGCCACTTTTGGTGCCACTTTGCCACCATCTAAGTACCTTGGAATTCTATATCCTTTCTGATGATTTTTTTTTAACAAATTTCAAAAGAATTAATGAGAAAAAACAAGACCTGGTTATTCAACCAAGCATTCTCCTAACTTCAGCTTTTATGTGTATTCCAACCTATGATCCCTTTCATTGGTAACCCCCAGAGAGCAATATTAAAAACCTAGCCTTATGCCCAACACCCGTTCTTAACTCCAGCCTACATTAGGCCCCATATCTTTTACCTTATGTTGTTAACCCCAATTATTTTTATCCAAGTTCAATCTACCTGTTTATTGTAAGACATCCTCTTGTCATGGTTATTGTTTAGAATGTAAACCGACTTGATTAGTAATTCTGTTACTGGAAAATCGGTATATAAAAGTGCTAAATAAATAAATAAATAAAAATTATGCTGCATTTCTTTCCCCATTGACTTTAATCTCAAATAAAAAAAAGGAAATTAAATAATACAAAGCACACTTGTCTGTGTGATTTTTTTATATATAAATATATTCTTATTCTTTCACTGGGAAGTATCTCTTGAATAACTTTCCAAAGATATCAGATTAACCCGACATTGCAATGTTTCAGAAGGATAAGTGCCTTCCTTCCTCAGGGGAAAGTTGAAAATAGACTGTATTACTAAATCGTATTGCCCAGTATTTGTGAAAGAAGATCACTAAAGAATGATGAAGAACAAACAGCAGCAATACAGGCTAAGATGGTGAGCACATTCATAAATCCCCTTCTTAAATGACAGGATGGAAGGGACGCTGCCGGCAGAGACAAAAACTGGTATTCTCGTTTATAAATTCTTTAACAAAAAATGTTTTGAAATCAAATTGTTTTATAATGAATGACTGATGATTAAAACTATTGGCACATGAAGGGCCATTTAATAGTCCCCTTTCATCAAGAAAGTATATAAAGCAGTTTTTCATGTGCTTGTACCACTGCTAAAAATATGATGCTCATTCATACAATTTTTTAAACATATATGGGATCTTTATTACACATCTGTAATTTCTGAAGTGAGATTTTGTTTTACAATTTTAATGAAGGCATTATCAGGGGATTGAATACTCAATTTACTAAAAGGTATAAAGCAATTAGTGAATTGAATATAAACAGTGAGTCTTATTGCAACTAGTAGCACGTGTGCATTACTGGTCCAAGTAATGCCTTTCCCAATGTCAGGCCCTTCTTTTGTATCTGAGGGGGATTGGCCACATCGGGATGCATAATAGCTTGCTGATACTCACATATAAACTTAATTAAGTTTATATGTGAGTATTAGCATTTCTTGAGGTATATTAAGTGAACACCAGTTCCTCTTTATGTCTTTCATACAACTTTTCAACCTTTTTTCTATACTACCCTGGCCTCTATAGGAGAAATGTTTATAGCAGCCCACATGAGAAAGTTAGCAATAAAAACACATAGGGGCGGATTTTAAAAGCCCTGCTCGCGTAAATCCGGGGGCCTGCCGGCGCGCGCAGAGCCCCGGGACTCGCGTAAGTCCCGGGGTTTTTTGTCGGGGGCGTGCCGGGGGCAGAGCCGATCGACGCGGCATTTTGGGGCGGGATGCGGCATTTCGGGGGCGGGCCTGGGGGTGTGGTTTAGGCCCGGGGCGGTCCGGGGGCGTGGCCGCACCCTCCAGAACCGCCCCAAGGTTGCGTCTCGGCGCGCTAGCGGCCCGCTGACGCGCGGGGATTTACTTCTCCCTTGCGTGCGCCGATCCTGGATTTTAGCAGATACGTGCGGCTACGCGCGTATCTACTAAAATCCAGCGTACTTTTGTTTGCGACTGGTGTGCCAACAAAAGTACGCGAACGCGCATTTTTTGTAAATCTACCCCATAAGGTACACCAGTTTTCAAAACTAGCTTATACAGATATGTTCATGAGAAAATTATTCCACCAAAACTAACTGCACACCATTACACTTGCTAATTTGTGTGCAATATATTTTTCAGGAAAATTACATGCCTGCTTTTAAAAATTCAAAAGTATGTATCTAAGTCCAAACTGTTCTCTAATTTTGCCCCAAGAAAGACTCCACTCAGTCTGCATAAACTTAGATGCATACAAGATATACTTGAGTAAGTTTAGTCACATATCAGGTAGGCCTCTTCCATGAACAAAGCAGCATTTTACTCTTGGAAATGCCTTTGAAAATTATCATCTATGATGGCAATTTTCAAAGGCATTTACCAGCTAAAATGGCCTGACTAAAATACCTCTTCTCTAATGTGGCTAAAGTTACACATGGCTGTTACAGAGTAAAAACTTGTAGCTGTGTGAAAAAGAGGTCTTCCTGTAGGCTTGTTTAGAACAGAAAAAAAAGCATAAATTTTCAAATGTAAGTATGTTACTGTATGCTCTTCCCTCCACCACATAAAGAAAAGGCTGCTACGAAGTACGCTTTAACATGCATACCTTACACGTGCTGTTTTTCAAGATAAACTAGGGATGTGCAGACCAAAAGTTTATGTTCATAAGTCCATAAGTCGAAAGGGGGGGTCAATTTTGGTCAATATGGACATATGGAGAATTCCATAAGTTGAGTCTATGTCCATACGTGCAAATAAAAATTTAAACCCCTCACCCGCCTTAATCCCCCCCCCCAAGACTTACCAAAACTCCCTGGTGGTCCAGCGGGGAGTCAGGACGCCATTTCTGAACTCCTTTGCGAGGAGCACGTGACGTCGGCGTCACGTCAGAGTGATGCGGCGTCACGTGATTCCCCGCGCGTTCACTCCGGGACTCTCGTTGCACCCAAAAGGAACTTTTGGCCAGCTTGGGGGGGAGGCCAAAAGTTCCTTTTGGGTGCAACGAGGGTCCCGGAGCGAACGCGCGGGGAATCACGTGACGCCGCATCACTCTGACGTGACGCCGACGTCACGTGCTCCTCGCAAAGGAGTTCAGAAAATGGCGTCCTGACTCCCCGCTGGACCACCAGGGAGTTTGGTAAGTCTTGGGGGGGGGGATTAAGGAGGGTGAGGGGTTTAAATTTTATTTAGGATCAACAATCGCGATTTCCAACGTATTCAACATAGCTATGTTGAATAAGTTGGAAATCCGATCGTTTTCGCCTCATCACTTTTTTAAGTTAAAAAAAAAAAAAGTTGCGTTTTACATTTAAGTTCAAAACGAATGCACACCCCTAAGATAAACAATGTGGAGAATTTGTCTTTGGAAGTCTATCTAAAGTGTACACACTAAACCCAATGACATTCACTTGATCGTCAGGAGAAATGCTCTCTTGGAGGCAGTTTCTCCAAATGGATTTATTTTGTGCATAGCTTAACAGGAATTAACCTCTCCTGTAGAAAGTCTATGCCCTGATGAAATTTGATTTTCTGATATAGGATCAGAGTCAATTTTTTGAAATGTACCAAGAAACCTAATGTCTTAAGATGTTGGATTGTCTTCTGCAGAGAAGTCATTATTCCCACTTAGGAGGGTGCCATAACTATCCACTCATCTAGATAAGAGAAGACACAGCATGCCCTGATTAGGGAGATGTCAGGCCACTAGAACTAAGCATTTGGTAAAGAATCTGGGTGCCACTGAAAGTCTGAATGGGAGCACTTTTTACTGGTAATAGATTTCTACTACAAAGCATAGTCAGTGGAAGAGATGGATGGGAATGTGGGCATATGCATCCTTCAGGTCTAGGGCACACATTCACTCCCCCACCTAAATGAAGGACAGAACGTGTGAAGGGAGTTCATCTTAAATTTCTCCTGTAATAGATTCACAATCAGATCCTGTAAATCCAGGATGGGTCTCAATCCCATGGATTTCTTGGGGATTAGGAAATAGCAGGAGTAGAACCTCAGGCCATTTGGTCATGCAGGATCTATTGTCTGCTGGTTGAGAAACACCTCTACCTCCAGGCACAGCTGTGAGGAGTGAATGGATCTGAACAGTGGGGAAGCAGAAGCCAAGAGAAATGCAAGCAATAACCAGATTCCACAATATTGAGTATTTATTTATTTATTTAATTTACTTATTTAAAAACTTTTTTTATACCGGCATTAGTGGGTACATCATACCGGTTCACATTGTCTTTGGTGATTTTGCACTATTCTTCCAGATAGAGACAAATTTTCTCCCCTAATGGGGGGCTGAGTGTTAAACTTCAATATTGGTCAAACCTTCGGCCCAGGTTTCAATTGAACCTGCTGTGTCGCTTTCATTGACACCTCTTGCACTGCTGGCCTTGAGCCAGAAGTTCTTATTATGGAAGCACAGAAGGAGCACTATACTGCTGAAATTGCTGGAAAGGGTTTCTCTGGAAGCAGGAATGCTTAAAAGCAAAGTATGGATGTCTTGATGATGACTGTGATGGATCACCACATATAAACCATTATGATGGCTACACCAAATGACGGTATATAAAATCAGCAAATAAATAAATGCTGTTCTTTGGGTGATTCTTTCCCTGTGTTTGTCACGAATAAGTGATCCCCCATGCAGAGAACATCCATCAGCTTGTTATGAATATTGTCATGCAAACTGCTGGCATGTAGACAAGCCATTCAATGAGCTCCAATGGAAGCTGATGATGAGTGAGCTGTCATTCCAAATGCTTCATATACTGACTGAATTAGAGATGATTGTATTCCTCTGTATCCAGTAGCAGCTGTGGATATGCAGTGAGGCCTGTCTCAGTTGGGCCTGGCAGCAGTTGCTGTTTCTGAATACAATCATATAAGTACTGAACCATGTACAACTGTTGTACGGAAATGCAAACATTAAGCATTGAACTCTGGAACACCATTTTTCCAAAGTAATGCAGCAACCTGGGATCCTTATTTTATTCTCCCACTTCAGTGTTGACTCCATGACAACTGACTGATGGGGGCAGCTGAACCAATCCCAAACTCATGTATTTTTGGACTCTATCCTTTGGTCTAATTTTCTGATGACTAGAGCACAGGAAATTGGATTTTCTCACATTCTTATAACTCCTGAAAGATTGCATGTATAAGAATTGCTACTAGCTCCACCAGAGTATCTGGGATCTGGAGAAGGCAGAAAACTTCTGTGTCAGGGTCCTTGTCCTTATGAATGTTAATTCCCAGTGCCTTACCCAAGTTATCCAGAATTTTGGAAAAAGAGAGGTCCTCGGGTAGAGATGAGAGTTCCAGAGGTTCAAATAGGGGGTTGGAAGGAATTCCCTTCAATCATTACTCTGAACTGAGGGAGGAAGGGACACTGATCTAGGACCTCCAATGATAATGCAGGTGACTGAGGTGGGGTCCTTGGTTGTTTCAGCATGGAGTATTCCTGGTAAACATCCTCCGACTAGCTGGACTCCACTACAATAGTGACACTAGCTTCTGGTGCAGCTTATTTGGTCCAAACTGAGGTTGCAACATATTGTACACATCCCAAATAATAAAGTATGTGTATATATTGTACCTGCAGACTTTACCAAGAATATTTTAAGCAAACTTTTACATGTTAAATTTGCTTTGAATATATTAGAGTAATTGGTTGAGAACATGTACACATGCACTTGCATAAAGTTATACCTCTTATAAACATGTATATTATATTTACATGTGCAATGGTGCCACAAAAAAGACACTTGGAACCCGTATGCCAGTGGTGTCCAATTCCAGTCCTCTAGATCCACAAATAGTCCTCTAGATCCATGGAGGTTCATATGGTATGCCCCCTGGATTAGGGGGAAAAGGGACTCCCTTTTGATGAAGCAAAGCCAATACTCTTGAGAGGAGAGATTGAAGAGTGTCTTCCTTGTCCTTAGCTACTAGGGAGGCAAAGGAAGTCTTCACCAATATTTCCACTTAGTCTAAGCTCTGTCATGCTCTCTGACCATACTGTGGGGGTGGAACTTCCTCTTCCGAAACCAGAATGGGCTTTTCTTGAAGGCCCTCTGGACTTTGTAACAGGTGTTTCAGGGGATGCATAGAGCTCAAGAACACTATCAAGCAGATGGGATCTGATACTGCTAGATGAAGACTATATTCAAGAAGCCTTGATGGAGAAATAGCCCTTGAGAAGTGAAGAGGTACATGAAGAATATCCCCCTTCCCTCCTCTAGTTCTCCCTGAATATGTTGAACGGATTTAATTGAAAAATAGTTGCAGCAGTAGCACTTAGACTTGGTCCACGATGGTGCCGATCTATGTTCTGAGGCTCGAAGTATCAAGGGTTCTTGTATCTGCTATGACATCACTCTAAGGAGTGATGCTTTTTCTATGAGGAGGGGATTGTTACTAGCTGTGTGCCTCAGGGATCAGTCCATGGACCAGTTCTTTTCAATCTTTTCGAGTAACATAATGGAAGGGTTGTTGTGAAAGGTTTGTCTTTTTACCAATAATACTAAAATCTGTTAAGGGTGGACAGCCAGGAAGGAGTGGAAAACATCAAAAGAGATCAAGCAAAGCTCACGGAATGGTCTAAGGTCTGGCAGCTAAGATTTAATGCTAAAAAATGCTGAGTAAAGCATTTAGGATGCAAAACCCAAGGGAAAGGTACAGTATTGGAGGTGAAATTATTCTAAGCACAAAGGAAGAGTGGGATCTGGGGGTAATTGTATCTGATGATCTTAAGGTGGCAAAACAGATAGATATAGCAACAATAAAAGCCAGAAAGATGCTTGGCTGCATAGGGAGAGGAATGGTCAGCAGAATAAGTGAGGTGATATTGCCCCTGAATAGATCCCTGGTGAGATCTCACTTGGAATACTGTGTACAATTTTGGAGACCGCATCTTCAAAAGGAATATTGTTGTGCAAACTGCTGGCACATAGATAAGCCATTCAATGAGCTCCAATGGAAGCTCATTGAATGGCTGATGATGGAGGCTGATGATGGAGGCCGTCAAAATAGGATGGAGTCAGTCTAGAGTATGGCTACTAAAATGGTCACTGGTGTTTATTCTAAAGCACATGGGAACAGACTTAAAGATCTAAACATGTATACTCTAGAGGAACGGCAAAATGGGGGAATTATGATAGAGCATTCTTATATCACAAAGGTTTCCATGCACAGAAGGTAAGGATTTAGAATGAGGGGTCATGAATTGAAGTTGAAAGGGAGTAGACTCAGGAATAATCTTAGGAAATATTTTTTATGGAGAGGGTGGTGGATGTGTGAAACAGTCTCCAAGTGGAAGTGGTGGAAACAAAAACAATATCTGAATTAAGAAATCATGGGATAAATACAGAGGATGGCTAAGAAAATGATTGGAATTATAATGCTAAATTAATTGGATGGCTTGGCAGACTGGATGGGCCATACAGTCTTTTTCTGCCATCATGTTTCAATGTTTCTTCTTAGCTGATCCTGGGACCCGCAATGGATTTTCAGACACATGAGAATGGCAATTTCACTGCTTGTTTGACACTAAAAAAGTGGAGGGAGCCCAGACTTGCTGCAAACTGTGGAGTGTGTGTGTGTGTGGGGGGGGGGGGGGGCATAATCAAGCAGCTCCTGATCAACTTAGCAGCTGGGGATCTAGAAGAGGCTTCACAGCAGGAGATGGAATGTCTGGTGATGTTTAGAGACTTATGTACACAGCTCCTCCATCTTCCAGGCTCTGCATTTCTGAGTACTCAGAGACATCTAGCCACATTGATAACAGGTATATCATAGTCAGACCCTAGATACTGATAAAATGTCATGGTCAGTGATAGACATCTTTTTACCACACACAGAGTCCTTAAAGCTGCTGTGGACAGCCTTCTTGAGCCGGACATTTGGAGGCTGTCAAAATAGCAAGACAGCATAGAGTCTGAGGAATATTAAGAAAAACTGAAGAATATTTAAGAATATAACAAAAGAAATCTGAAAGAAAGGTATACGTCCTTGCTGTGCCTCGGACAAAAAAAGACTGAGAGGCTTGCAGGACAACACCTTCATGTAAACTCCTGCACATGTCTTAGAGACATGTGTCATGGCTAATCCAGCCCTGCTTGTCAATGGAGAAAGATAAAAAAATAGATAAAGTTGAGTAGATCAGGGATCAGAAAGCAAATATTAATTTAAGGGCACATTTATAATGTTCCCAGTCCCTTGCATTTTTTTATTAGGGTATTAATTTGAATTTATTTCTCTAAAGGGTATCATATTATCCAGAAAAGTAAACATACATATTGTCAGAACTTTATTGTATTACTAAAACTTAGACTCATAAACATTTATCTACAAAGAGTAGACAAAAATAGAGTTTGCATTTATTTAGTTCATAAAATTCATAGAAAAATTTAAATAAATAAGTTTAGTCAGATACTCTAGTTACACTGAGAAGGATAAGAAAGGAATCCATCTAATGAAGTGTCACCGAGCCCTACAATGAATTCCGGCCAAGTCAATGATATACAGTGATTTATTATGTCACAAGCTCTAGCTACATCCATAGGGATTAATTTACAAGGAGGGTAAAGTGTCAGAGAGGATAGTAATGTTATTAATAACACAAATAAGAACAGGCTCTGTATTTTTCTCAGCTGAACAATAGATTAGAATCTTTCATAAAAAAGTGATACTAGCTTCTGGTTTAGCTTATATAGTCCAAAAGATTTTATTTAAAAAAAAAAAACAAAAAACAGATTTAATTATTTTTTTCACCTCTTTTCCTTTCTTGGCTTCTAGATGTAGTGGTCCAAACTGACAGGATCATTTATCAAATAGCATTATGGTGTTTTTACATGCGTTAAGCACCTTACATGCAATAGCACCATAACGTATGGTGCTATGTAAATCAGAAAAAAAGGGGATAGAGAGAGAGAAAGAGAGAGAACCTAGCCATGATCCCAGTATACTAGATAGGTATTTATATCTCTATGGGAAACCCACCTAGTAACTCGAGGTGAGGTTTAGGTATTAGTGTAGGAGTTAGGGGCCACTTTGACATTCAAAGTGAGATGTACGAACAGCACATTGCTCTCTTGTGAATATTTGATGACCTTCAGAGTGAGGAAATTCAGCCAAAGATGAGATTTATGCAATTTTCTCTCAACCTAGCTTGATGTTACCCAGGTAGAGAGGCCATCAAACTAGGTTGAGAGAACGTTACACCAAATCTCATCTTTGGGTGAGTTTCCTCACTCCGAGGTCCTCAAATCTTCACAAGAGAGCACTGTGCTGTTCATACGTCTCACTATGAATGTCAAAGTGGCCCCTAACCCCTACATTAATACCTAAACCTCACCTCGAGTTACTAGGTGGGCTTCCTATAGAGATATAAATACCTATCTAGTGTGTAAATTCCCTGCTAGGCTCTCTCTCTCTCTCTCTCTCATATGCAACATATCATTAACAAATGGACCCTGTCACATGGTAGGAGCACAAGATGGCACTGTCCATTGCTTCTTACCATGTGACAAGGGCCAACCAATGGCACTGGTAGCCCACGTGACAAAGTAAGGGCAAAGGCTATCAGTGCCATTTTGAATAGCGATGGCCTGAGTGCAAGAGATTGCTGCTGGACCACCAGGGACTTTTGGCAAGTCTTGAAGGGAGGGTGGGGGGTTGTAGTTAATTAAGTTTAAAGGGTTGGGATGGGGGGGAGGGTTAACGTTAATGGGAAACAAATCCCATATATAACTAATGGATGAATCGGGGTCCCCCAAAAATGGATGTAACAGATTTGGGGCCTGACGAATACCAAATCGAACATATCCGTCCCTGCTGCACATCCCTACCTATTACCATAAAACACACCCCTTTTTCTATTACATACAATATTTAGTGCATTTTGATAAATCCAGGCCTGAGGTTGCAACATATTGTACACATACCAAACAGTAAAGTCTGTGTATATATTTAACCTGCAGACTTTACCAAGAATTTTTTAAGCAAACTTTCATATGTTAAATTTACTTTAACAATATTAGAGTAATTGGTTGAGAACATATACACATTCACTTGCATAATGTTATACCTCTTATAATAAAATATTTTACATGTAAAAGGACAGAATACAGTCTTCTGAGGTAGAAATATCAATTACAAAATCATGTATATTATATTTACATGCGCAATGGTGCCATTCAGAAACCCCCACAAAAAAGACACTTGGAACCCTTATGCCAGTGGTGGCCAATTCCAGTCCTCTAGATCCAGACAGGTCTGGTTTTCAGGATTTCCACACTGAATATTCTTGAAGTAAATTTGCATACAGTGGAGGCAATGCATGCAAAATTATCTAATGTATATGCATTGTGGATAACCTAAAACCAGACTAGATTGTAGCTTTTGAGCACCAGAGTTGGCCACGCCTGCCAGATGGCATTAAGCCTAATGTAAAATGCATTGGGTATTGGTTGGCCCTCAAGAAGCCATGAGAAAACTGAATTGCAATTAAAATATAGTAAACCTCCTTTACCAAAACGGCACTAACTGCCAGCATTGAAACAACAACAACCTATAAAAAGGCAACATTGCAAATATTACACCAGGCACTAGAACATCAATACTTATCTTAGAGAATGCATTTATTTCCACTTTTTAGCATTTAAAGTGGATTGCATTCAGGTACTGTAGGTATTTCCCTATTCCCAGAAGACTTACAATCTAATAGCTAGGTTTACTAAGCCATGATATGGTTACAAGGCACCTTAAACAGTGTTCAATGCACGATGAGCCCTGTATATCATGTGATTATAGCCATATTACAATGATATCTTGCAATGTTAGGGATAGAAATCCATTCCTATTACAATGAGCTATTTTACATGAAATTTGCATGCATGAATTTTGCTAATAAAATAACATGGTTGACAGAAAAAAATCAGCTCTGTTATTTTATCTTATTTGAGGAAAGTGTAGTTATTTTCCTGTGGGAGCATCAGGATGCTAGCATGGGTCTGAAATGGTCCCATGGGAAAATATAAAGGCCCAAAAGACCCCACAAACTTCACAAATTACCACCTTAATTTCTGAGGTGGCTCTGACTCCCAAAAGACTTATGAAACCACATGGCGACAGCCCAACCTCTTCCCAAACCTCTCCTCTTTTTCTTAAAGAGTACCTTCTGCTTTAAAAAAAAAACACCTCTCCCTTCCAAACACCCCCCTTCCCAGCAGCCCTCATCCCTTTTTCCAATATGGCATTGACTTGACCTTGACCCCATCGCTTGACTGGGGTAAGGTCCAGAGAGTGGATCTTAAGCAAGTGGCTTAGGTATGGTCCCCAGATTTTTCCCCTTCAAATGAAAGGGGCAAGGTCAGGTCAATGCCAATTAGGAAAATGACATTGACCAGGCCCAGAACAAGGGGGTTGCTCCAGGCTCCTATTGTAGACTACCAACCCTTATGGAACACAGAGTCTTTTTTTTATTGCTGAAGGGTAGAGGAAGGATAAGGGGAGAGGATTGGGGGCCACTAGACCTCAGTTATGTTTTATTATCTTGATCCGGGGAAAGGGGGTCGGGGTGGGGCTGCTAGAGGGGGTGTTTGGAAGGAGGGTTGTTTTAAAAGCAGGGGTTACATTTAAGAAAAAGGGGAGGGGTGGGCTATCATCATACAGTTTCAAGAGTCATTTTTTTGGTTCTGGGAAGCCATCTTAGAATATGGCAGGTTGGGATCTCCAAAGACCCCCCCAGGGTTGATTTGTAAGGTTTAGGAGTAGATTTGGGCAATTTGGCCTTTTAATGCAATGGCATCCTCAGCTGAGATGGTACACCATCATATGTGATTTTTTTGTTATGCACCTTCATACTTTATCAGGAAGGACTCTATATCATAGAGATGCCTTCCTGTAACAAAGGTAAAGTGACTTTCCCAAGATCACAGGGAGCAGCAGTGGGATTTGAATCCGGTTTTCCAGTGTCATAGTCTGTTACTCTAACCACTTTGCCACACATCCACTGGGAAAAAGGAACAAACCAGACTACAAAAGCTCCCTGGAAAGACACTAAATGCTAGAAAAATACCTCACCTCAGTCACACATACAAAACACAGACAGACCCTCATGAAATACAGACTAAAGAGACCATAAAGTATAATTAGAAATATGTAGACTACAAAATAACTGGAAACCACAACAAGCAATGCAACAATAGAACAACAGAAAAATCATCATTCATCTTAAAAGATCAAGATATAAAATCAAGAAATATGAATGTGGAGAGAAACAAGATGGCTGCCGGAGTGGTCGCATGTTAACTTGCTCCTTCTTTCTGTATCTCCTCTTTTTGATTAACCGTCGGTTTCTTTGGACAATGCCGCACAAAAGAAAGGGGAAGATCCGTGTGTTTCCCCATGAACTGGATAATCCCACAGGGCAATGCTTGATATCTGAATATGCAACCCAGACACCAGGAATGAGGACGTCAAGCCCCATTGGAGAGTCGGGAAAAGGAGCTTCGTACTTACCCGGGGAGTTATCGCTGCTCCTCCGGACCCCTGAGCACCGCCACAAGCTTCTCCACTGTTAGACGTCGCAGTTGCTGAGAAGCAGGTTGATGAGCTCCCCAGGCATGCTCAGACAGGAGGCGCTGTCAGCGTCGGAGCAGAGGGGGGAGCAACCACAGCGCTTGCTGAGACCCTGGAAAGTGGAGTGGGGAGAAGGGGAACCAGCCCCTTAATACCACTGGAGGGAGGCAGGAATGCCGAGGAGCAAGGGACTTGCTCGAGTACCCCATTGGGAATTGTGAAACCGGCAGTTGTAACCCTGGATGCCCTTTGGGACCTGGTCGCAGGCATTGCAATGAACTCCAGTGAACAGGCCAGTAGACTGGAGGCTGTATCAAAAAGAATGAATATATTCGAATGGGACCACCAACAAGAAAAATTGGATCAAACTAATGCTTTATTTAAGGTAACCAAAGATGTTAAAAAATTACAAGATTTAAGTGTATTTCCATTAATGAATGAACTTCCTCTTTGAGAAGATTAGAATCTGTTGAAAATTATTTAAGACACTTCAATTTGAGACTCCTCAATTTCCCGAAGGTAATGGGAGAGTTACCTTTTCAAACATTTAAGAAATACGCTGTAGAGATCCTAAAATTGCCAGCGGAAAAAATTCCACCAGTAAAGAAAATATTCTTCTTGCCGCAAAGAAGCACCTCCAATATAATATTGTCTAATACAGGGATAGATATGTTAAATCTTTCTAATTTCCTTGAAAGTTCAGAGGTTGAAATTATTGAGAGGTCTGCTTTATTTGTAACTTTTTTCTTCAGAGAATGACTTAGGTTTAATTATGAAGAATTATTTAAAAAATATGAATGTTCAATTCGTAGGTGGCCAGGTTCGTATATTCCCAGGTCTAGCTAAAACTACACAACAGCTTAGGAGAAATTTCCTAGCAATGCGTCCCGAGGTTTTAGCACTGGGGGTAGCTATGTTTTGTGCTACCCCTGTAAGTGCATTATAAAACTTTCTGGGAATACGTATATATTCTTCAGTCTGGAACAACTATGGGCTTTCTTGGAAGCTCGGACAAAATAGCTGGCAACCATAGGGTGGGATCCATTATAGAAATAACAGGTATAGAGGCAGCCTAATTGTTATTTTTGATTTCTTGATTTTCTCCTTGTTTTTTCCTTTTCTCTCCTTTTTTCCTACGTAAGTTTAGAGATTTACGATATGTAGATTACCTTAAAGATTTTGTGTTATGGGATTCAAAATGTGAAATGGAATCAATGTAAATCTCTTGGTTTTCTATGCAAAGACTACTTTGTAATATTGTAAAATTTGGATAAATAAAGAATAAAAAATAAAAATAAAAACATATAAAACATTTATCATAATAGTAAAACCTTACTATTAAAAAGAATAAATATTTTGAAACAGTTGATGAATAGAATATCCAATAATTAATAAACATATAACATTTTTAAAAGTTTCCAAATACCAATACATTATTTCACATCAGCAGATACATCAAACAATAGTTAAAACTAACAAGGATAAAAAAAAAATCCCTCGCACACTGGGAACATTTGATCCCAGTCATCCTGAAATTGTCATACATTTGTTGGTTGGCTAGAGTATGGGAGGATAAGTTGACACAGACTTTCACCTCTCTCTTCTAACCATACATGCTCATTCACTCATGTGCTCCTTGATCCACACACTCAAACACATACTTGTTCACTCACATATTCTCTCATGTACACTTGCTCACATACATCTCTCACACACAGCTCACTGACATAAGTAAAAAATAGAATGGTTTTACTTACATTGGTGGTTAGTGGGGTCTAGGCAGAGCCCCACAATAAAAGGTCTGGATGGGCTGCCAGTTAATATTCCAGTAGGAGATGTTTCTTAGCTTGGGAATAGGCACCCTGCAAAGCATCTTTAATTTTTTTTTCTCTTCTTGCTATAGCCTGAGGATCAGAGAGCTGACAACAGAGGAGAGCAATATGGGGCCTTTCCTCTCCCCCTCTCCTCAGGCCAGCATCTCCCCTCATTCCCTAACCTCAATCTTTTGCCCAGCCTAGCATCTTCCCTCACTCTCTCCCCTACCCCACCCTCAATATGTCTTTTCACTTTCTTCCCCACCTCAGCCCATCTCCTCTCACTCTTTCACTATTCCACCACCAGCATCTCCTCTCTTTATCCCCAGCCCAGCATCATCCCTCACTCTTGCCCACTCCATCCCCATAATTTCCTCTCATTCTCCCCCATTCCAGTCCAGCATCTCCCCTCATTCTTTGTCCTACCACAGCCCACAATTCCCCCTCATTTCTTCCCACCTCAGCCCAGCATCTCCCCTCACTTCTCCCCAATCTCAGCCTAACATATCCCATCACTCTTTCCCCACCCCACCCCAAGCCCAAGATCTCTCCTCACTCCAGCCCTCCCCAGGATCTCCCTTCACTTCCTTCCCACCCTACCTCATTATCTCCCATCACTCTCTACTTCACCCCACCCCATCCCAGCATCTTCCATCACTCCCACCCCCACTGTACCCCAGCCCAGAATCTCCCCTCGTTCTCTACCTTACTGCTGCCCAACATCTCCCCTCATTCTCTCCTCCAACCTAGTCCTGCATTTCCTCTCACAATCTCCCCCGACCCCAGCCTGTTGCGTTCGTGCCTATTCATGCCCTCGTTCCACCCTCTCTTCCTTGGAGGCGACTCCCTTCAGGTCTGACGGACAGATGCTGCTGCAGCTTCTCCTCGCCGTACTTCCTGGTATCCCCGGGCTGGCCTGACGCTGCGGATCCGCCATGTTCCTGATGATGTAAAGGCGCGCGCCAGAGTTTGTACTGGCAAGGGCGTGAATCTCGGGGGCGTCCCCCCGTAGTGACGTCATCCACTTTCACTTTAAAAGGTCTTTGCTTGCAACCACAAATCGAGTTAGCAAGGGGAATTCTTTCTCTGCTGCTCTGCCTCCACCACCTTACCAGGGGTACCCGCTCCTCGGGGGCCCCGCTCTCTCTCTTCTTGATTTCAGATTAGCAAGACGGGATCCGGTACTTGCTCCTCGAGGGCCTATGTTCCTGAATACTCAGAAGACTCCTGACTACCTGGAAGCGATCACAGACGTGAATACTGTGAGTTATATTACAGATAGGAACTGGTACTCGCTCCACGAGGGCCTATGTTCCTAATCTACAAGACTCCCTTCAGTCTAAAACATTATTGCAGGTACAGAGATCGTGAGTCATTATTGTGGATTACAGACAGGAACCGGTACTCGCTCCACGAGGGCCCATGTTCCTCAATCCTTTCTCAACTCTCTTCTATTTCAGAAGTCATTATATATATCCGTATCTTGTGCACTATTATAGATTGCAGATAGGAACCGGCACTCACTCCACGAGGGCCTATGTTCCTCAAACCCTCCAAAGACTTTCTTCTATTCCATAAGCCATCTCCTACACAGATATTGTGAGTTCTCTTTTCAGACTGGTTATAAGAACCAGCACCCGCCTACATCTCCTGTTCCTGAATATACTGAAGATTCTGTTGCAGAGAAGCCATTACAGATCTCTACTATTGTGAGTGTGTCATCTACTACTGGTTATGTATCCTGCATACCCTGTCTACTCACTACTTATAGTCTCTCTCTACAGCTCAGCAACCCAGAGACCACTATTCCAGTATCTGAAGGACTTCAGCCCTGCTGGGCACATCAGCTCACTAATGCCACCTCTGGTGGTTCTACTTCCTGTCTAAATAAAGAACTATCTGTGTTTGTCTCCATATTCCAGCGTAGCCAGTGGTCCCTCTCAGGATATCCTCCTGGGGGCGCTGTCATCTGCCATCGGCCTAGGGATTCACCAATTTCCTCAAGTGGTCATTCAGTGTTCATTGTAATTTCCTCCTCTTGGTTAATTGTAAACCGACATGATGTGTTCTACTAATGCCGGTATATAAAAACTCATTAATAAATAAATAAATAAATAAATAAATAAATAAATAAATAAATAAATAAATAAATAAATACTAGAGCGGTATTATATGACTGCCACTCTGTGGGAAGCCAACTCACCACAGATCACTAACTCTGCCTACGGAGTATTACAATTGTTAACTCTTCCCTTGACGGGGTGTCCCATTACTGATTGCTAGCTCCCTGGCAGACTTATAACAGATTGCTATCCATAACAGCAGATATTGATACAGATTGTCAACTCCTCTCTCTCCAGGAGGGGATTCAGATCAGACTGCTAACGCCTCCTTCAATAGGAGAAGCTCGATAACAGATAGCTAACTCTGAGCAGCAGAAATATAATAGAGTGCTACCTCTTCCCTTCTGGAGGAGCTGATCTACAACAGATTACTAACTCTGCAGTCCAGTCCATAACAGAGTACTGGCTCCTCCCCTCTTAAGGAGTATATCATCTCAGATTGCTAACTCCTCCCTCCTTGGGGAGTTCAGCCATAACACAGCCCATCATATTCCTCAATATCTCCCCTCTCTCCTTCACAGCCTCTTGTTCAACATCTTTCCACAGCCACATCTTGAGTCTTCCTTCTTCACCTGACTTGACTCAGTTGATCCAAGAGGACTATGAGGGGAAGGGGTGGAGTCAAACAAAATGCTTGTAGAAAAGCCATGCTGCAGTCAAATAAGTGCAATAAATTAGAAAGTAACCACAGTACCTATCTGTGAGCCAACAGTACACAGGCTGTTTGGCAAATCACACCTCTTGCAGGGGTTTCCTTGGTAACAGGAAGCCCCAGTTGCAGTAAGAGGAGTAGTTGCTTTAGAGCCTGAGAGCTGTCATGTCATGGGCATCTCAATTACTTATCATTTTTGTGCTTCTCTGGCTGTACCATGGCCTTTCCATATGCACTTTGTTTGACACCTACCCCTTCCCCCATAATTCCAGCACTATCACAGAGGAAAGGGAGATGGAAAAGGTAAGGCCACCCTTTGCATCACCATGGCAACTCTGCTGAGCAGGTGCAAGAGGAGGCCGCAGGAGTGTTTCCTTGCCATGAACACTGAAGATGGTGGGGGAGGAGGTCTGAGAAATTAACAGGTGCAGCTGGCCCAGGGAGTTGTTACTGCTGCTGCTGCTGCTGCCACCATCTCCACAAGAAAATGAAAGCTGATAGGAGCAAGCAAGTGAAAAGCCTCGCTGGTAAGAAAAACTGCTGTGGAGATGTGCATAGTTTAAAAAATGTGTTTCAGGTTTCATTTTCGGTGAACCGTGGAAACTTTGTTTTTCCCACGGTTTGGGGATTTTTTTTCATGGGCCCCCGATTTTTGGGGTAGTGCACACTAACAGGGAGTTAGCGCGCACTAACCTGAAATATGAATTTTTCCAAAATTTCGGAAATATTCTTTTCAGGTTGCGTTGCCCCCGAACCATGCCGAATTAGACAACTTCATTGAAATTGTCTAATTCGGCAAAGCGAATGCACATCCTTATTGGTCACAGCTGCTCAACAGGCATGGGTCCCTCTGCAATCAACACCAACCATGTGCCTGACCTGACCAGCTCACTGGGGCATGCCTGAAGCCTCAAAAGACAAATCTGCACTGTGCCGATTTGCCTATCTCTACCCTATACACAGCACATAAACCTGGGTTGCATGCATATTTTTATGCACATTGAGCTGGGCTCAATTTTAGAATTGCCATTTATGTGCATAAAAGTGGGAGTTTATGTGTGTAAATGGCTTTGAAAATTACTTCCTTAAAATTAATTTCTCCCTCTTTGTTCTTTAATCCCTGGGAGCTGACAAAAACAAGAAAGAAGCAGGAAGCAGTGCACCATGATCGTAGCAACAGCAAGCACCCCAAACACCCACCCACTCACAGAAGGAGGAGGCACAGCTCCAGAGCCACCACTGTTGCAGAAGTAGAGCAGGAGGCAGTGCACCAGATCAAAAGATATTGAGACCCAAGAGCAATATTCCCTGTAAGCTGTGTGCTTGTGCATGCAAATGAGTGATGAAACAAGCACACACAAGAAAAGGAAAATAGAACGGAGTTCCAACAAACACTGCACACAAATGTGTATACTACCTTACACCCAAGAACTGTTTTGTGCACAAAGCCCACAGAAATTTAGAGAGAACATTGCCTAGAAAGATTGCAAATTTTAACAGTATTCCTTTCTTAATAAATCTGCCTGAGTACTTTAACTAGTGCTCTCAACATCTTAGTTACCATGGGAGACAAAAATAATTGCATACAGAACTCACTATTTTCATATTTTCATCCTAAAAGGAAAGAAATAAAGGGAAACAGTCAAGAAGTCAAACGAAGCTACAGACAAGGGAGTCTTGTTGCATTGTCTAGTTCAATGTCAGCTTCAGCCACTTCAAAGCTTGCCCATAAGGGCAAAAATTTCTAAGTTGGCTACAGGAATTTTCATGATTGGAATATGATAATGAATCTGACGTTAAGTGGCTAAATGTAGTGTTTGAGCACAAATATTGCAGAAAGCTTCAAAGTCCAAGAAACTTTTACATGTAATAGGAAGTCAACGCTTCTTTCTAAGCATACAGAAAGTTTAAATGCACAGACAAACCTACCGAAAACCTAAATGGCTGCATGTGTAAAAACAATGAAGGAAGAAATGTTTCAGCATGACTGTAGTTTATAACAGAGCTAATTGCATAACCAAGAATATTTGTCTTTTGCCAATATGAATGTGCCATTGACTTACACTAACCATCTAGGTATTAATGTTGAACAACGTAAGAACAATAATCAGTATAAAGAATGTGTGTCTTTCGCTGCTGTATCAAAAAGGGAAGATATTGCTGTTGTGGTAAAGAAACTGGAGCTTTTAGTATATTACTTGATAATTCTACTGACAGATTCACAAAAGCACAACGGATATTTTACTCGTGAAGTACATGAAAGACTATAAGGTCAACAGGTCATTCTTAGGCATGATTCCTTTGAATAATACTACAGGGGATGGTCATTTTGTTGCAGTGGAAGAATAAATAGTGAATCGTGGTCTTCACTGGAAATACAGTCAACAATTAACAGGACTGGGCAAGGACGGATCTGCTAGTATGACTGGAAAATTAAGCAGACTAGCAGCAAGGGTGAGACATTTTGTAAACCATTTAAATTCTGTACATTGCAAAGTACTCAAGTTTTATTTATGCATTCCGAAATCTTTAAAAGTTGCTCCAAGCATTTCAGAAGTTGGATGGCACATTTATTGCTTTTTTTTTTCAAATTCTATCAATGTTTCTCCAAAAAGCAAGGTGAACTCCAAAATATAGCTGATATGTTGTGTACAAAATACTGAAAATTCAGCATCTTTATTATGTTTGATGGGTGGCCACTAAAATTGGAGCATTCGGATTGCTAGGTACAGACTGGAAGTATTGTGTTATTTATCTGAAATCTGTTACAGCAGCCGTTAATATTAATGAAAACAACCAATGCAAAGGGCCTCTAAAGGAATTTTTATTTATTTTAACAGTTCACTGTTTGATGAACTTTTTACCCAATTTTAAGAAGTTAAAAATATTTTTTCTCAGAGAATAAATCTCTAATTCAAAATTGCGACCTCCAGATTTACCCCACATGCCCAGCCCAACCCTTTTCCTTCTCCCCCCCCCCCCCACCCCATACCTTTCTTTCGTTGGTCTCTGCGATCGTGGTAGCCTCCTATGCAATCCAGGACTGGCGCTTCTGGGGCCGCCTCTGCCATTGTTAGGCAACTCTGATGGAGGTCTGAAGTTATGCGGCTAACTTAGGGGGTCATTTTCCAAAGGTATTGCACACAAAAAGTCCCTTTTCGCATGCGATACCTAGATCGGGGGGGCGGGGTTTCTGGGCATCGTCCACACCGGAAGGGAAGGAGTCGGAGCGGATGTCGCGAAGACATCGCTAATGGCGAAAAGGTAAGGAGCCATATCGCCATCAGTAACGCGGCCAATAGCACCACCTTTCACGGTGGCACTAATGGTTTGTGAAAGCCGACAGCGATCGCACCGCATCTGCAAACTTAGAAAATCCAGGCCTTAGCTGGATATACCCAATATTAAGCTAAGTTAGCTGGATAATGGGACCCCTCCCCAGAATGCCTCAAAAACACCCCTTTTATATCCAGCTAAATTATAGTCGGATAACAACATATCTGGCTATAATTTAGTCGGATAATAGGCTCAATATGCCTTTTAACCCATTTAGACGGAAAACTTATGAGTTATCTGTCTCAATGGCTTTTGAATATGTCCCTTCTGTGCCTGATTTACTACAGCTTTTTTTTCCCCCATTCTGTGTCTATAGGGAGAAAACATAGTACATCAAGAAGTTAAACTTTTAACTTTCCTTTTATAGTAAAATCCAAGATTTTTGCAAAAAGAAGGTTAAAAGAGATGAACCTTCAGGGGATCATTTAATCTACAAGTTTAGAACCATATCAATGCAGTCTAAATATAAAACTGGATTCATATTAATGGGTATGCAAATATGCACTCATACAATACCCACTTTACATGAACTTCATTGGTTACACATTAAGTGGTGAATTTTATATAAGCTAGCCTTCGTAATATATAAAATAACTCAGGGTGGCTCTGACTGCTGGGTAAACTTAGTCCTCAGGGTATACAGGCCTTCTTGTTCCTTGAGATCTCAGGGAAAGAATCTTTTTGAAGTTCCATCAATAATGCCTGCACATATGAACATTACAAGAGACAGAGCATTTTTGGCTGTAGAACCTATATTTTGGAACTCATGGCCAGAGTCCATTTGTACCCTTGAATATGAGAAATCCTTTAAGAAGGCCTTAAAAACATAACTATTTAACATGACATTCAAGGATGTTTCCAATTAGACAACACTATAGCACCTTCAAGTGTGGAAGATATGGCTCTACTGATAAGTTTATTTTCGATTGCCTATTTAATTTGTGTATTTTTTTTTAATTTTGTATGTTTGGCTTTGCTATCCACTTCAAACCACTAGCAATGTGTGGGCTATAAACTGTAATAAATTCAAAACTCTTATTCAAAAAATGTGTGTGAGTGTGTGTGTGTGATTCAAAGTTTGTACTGCAACTAAATGATACAAGATTGACACTAAAGATTGAGCCAGTAAAAGGTAAATTGCTATAATCTTTCCAACTTTAGAGGGAGTGGAGTGGTCTTGGGGGGAATAACAGTTGGGGGTTCCTGGCTTATGAGAGTGGTGACCTCTAGCTGGAAGGGTTATTGGGGGGAGATCTAATATTAGAGAGGTGAGCCTGGGAGCTCATATTTATATTTTGGGGTAGTCTCCTAGGCCAATCTGATGATCTCAAGGTTGTGAAACAGTGTGATAAGGTGGTGGTCAGAGAGAAAGGGATAACAGAGTACAGAGGAGAGGCATAATTAGTAGAAAATAGGAAATAATAATGCCACTGTACAGAAGCCTTGTGTCAAATTCTGGCAGTCATACCTCAGAAAAGATACAGATAGGCTAGAGATAGTTCAGAAAAGGGCTACCAAAATGGTACATGATATGCACAAAAAGCTCTGCAATAAGAGACCTAAAACTTTATTATACCCTCGAGGAGAAGTGAGACAGGGGAGCTATTCTAGACATATTCAAATACCTCAAAATGATAAACAGTATACAAAAGGCAAACTTTTTTCTGCAGACAGAAGTTGTAGAACAAGAGGCAACAGTATAAGGATTGCAAAGGGCTAGAAAACGAAGTAACACAGAAAGGATGATAGATGCATGTGCATGTAACATCCTTTCAGAAGAGGCAAAGGGAGGCAATAACAGTAAGAAAATTCAAGAAAGCATTGGATAAGTATAGAAGATCTCTAGCTATGAAGGAGGGAAGGGAAAGCCTTCATGGCATCCATGGCATGCATCAGGAAATAACTTAGGCAGCAGACTATACTATACAGGCCTTAGGATCTGTATGTGTCATTATATTCCATGTTTCTATTTTTTAATTGCCCTGTAACTTTGGTTTAGTTAATGTGGAAGAACGTGAAAGAGATGAAAACCAATCATGCTCTAAGGGCTGCGCTGCCTTCAGGACAGACCTAAGATCTCATGCATGCTCTGCATATCATTATTTTGGTACATTGAGAATCAAAATCAGATGCACTGTGAGTAGTAAGAAAATAATCATCAATTAGCACAGAAGATTTTTGTGTGCTATTTAGTACAAAGGCCCCTTTATATATTGTTTGCTTATGAAATTACACTTTAGGCAGGTTAGTGGGTTTTTTTCTCTTTTCTTTCTGCTATGTTGCAATTTAAATGTAGTAGAGGTGGTTGAGGGATTTCATCACAGGAAGTGATATCATCATGCATGCTCTTGGTATACATACCTTATACATAGAGAAATAGAGATATGAATAATTAAACATTTTTATCCTACACATACTTGAGGATAAACACCCACCATATAAAGCATTTTGTATAATACTCCTGGGACATGTCATTAATCATTGCTTATACTAAGTTCTTTAGAATATTTTTTAGAACTTTAAAGCACATCTTTGGAATTGAAATACAGTTGTACTAAATTCAATCTGTTTAATCAAATATGAATGTTGTTGCTAAATTAGTCAAGAAAGTTGCTTTCACCATGGATTGTGACAACACAAAAGCACTTTGACAGCTATAGTCAAATCAAAACAGCCTGAAGTAGGCACAACAGGAGTTGATTTAACAATTTAGCTTTCAAAATCCCTCAATCAATAGCAGTTAGGTTAAAATAATTTTTATCTCATATACTCTAGATTTTTCTGTGGGACTAATTCACTAAGGGGTAGATTTTTAAAAAACTATGCGCGTGTCCATGTGCGCAATAACCGGCGCACACACATAGACATGCAATTTTATAACATGCGCACACTGGCACGTGCATATTATAAAATTCTGGGTCAGCGCACACAAGGGGGGGTACAATTTAGCAAATTCATGAGGCAACACATCAGGGGATTCCCCAGTTCCCTCCCAGTCCGCTCCAATTAAGGAGCGGACTGGGAGGGAACTTCCCAACCCCGTACCCTAACCTCCCTTCCCCTTCCCCTATCCTATCCTACCTTCCCCCTATCCCCATGCTAGCTACTCCTATTTTTTTATTTTACCTTTTGCTCCTACAAAGGAACAGGAGGAAGTTGCGCGCGCCGGCACGCAATCCCCCAGCACAGTAGAAAATGGCCGCTGTACTGGGAGCCTCTAGCCCCGCCCCCGGTCTGCCCTGCTCCGCCCCTCCACTGCCCCCTTTTAGTGCCCTGGCACTTACACATGTCCCGGAGTTTATGCGTGTGGCTGGGCATACTTGAAAATTGGCTTGGCGCGCGTAAGGCCTGGCCACGCATATAAACCCTGGGATTTACATGCACCAGGTTTCAAAAGCCGGCCTTAAGTTCCCCCCCCCCCCCTCCATAGACACAAAATAGCTGAAAAGCCCTAAAGGTGAATTTTAAAAGAGAAGCAGGTGCCAAAAAAGTGCATCGAGCATATGTGTGTCTCCGAATGATTTTACAAACCTACCACATTTGCACACATGTATCGATGCGCAAATATCTTGCATTGAGTAAAAAAGGGGTGGAATGGGGGCGGGGCATGGGATTTCTGGGTCAGGGTCAAGAGATATTCCCGTATGTAGTGAAGCAAATGTGGCAGGTATCTGGTTCATGTCTGCTCAAATTTACTTCTTCCACTATAGATCAAGTGTAAGTCTGAATAAAATTGTTTTTACCTACAATGAATTACTTGAGGGGGTCTGGGTAAAGTGGGGAGAGTGAAGGCTAAAGAACCAGTGGAGTTTTGATGACCTAGATATAGACTGGGCAAATTGGTGGACGAACTGGTAAACTGGTCATTTCCTTCACGTGCACATGTTATAAAATGTCCTTACTTGTGCATATAAATGGCAACAATTCACAGCTGTTCACATAAATGCTTAAAATTAGGGACACATATATTTGCGCAAGGTCTATTTTACAAGATGTGTGTGTACTTGCGCTCAGAATATAAAATTTCAGTGTATGTTGCCGCTCACCCATATACAGGTATATATGGGTGCACGAGTGCTCGTTTTAAAGTTACCCTCTTAGTAACTTGGACCCTATATGTTATTCCTGGTTCATCTGATGAAGTGGACTCTGCCTTCAAAAGCTTATGCCTCAATAATTTGGTTAGGGGCAGATTTTCAAAGCCCTACACGCGTAAGGCCCCGGAATGCGTGTAAGTTCCGGGGCTTGAAAAAAGGGACGGGGCGTGGCGTGGCGGGGCGGTCCAGGGACGCCCGCGCATAGGTATTAAAATCTGGCCCACAGTCTATAAGGTGCTGCCTGCCTCTTGTCATTTTTCTTTTTTCACAGAACTGCAAGAGGTCATGTAGCTGAGGCTTCAAACAGGTTTCATCGTACCTGCATAATCCCACAGAGAAATAGCTAATTTATTATGGAAAAGCTCCCTTCGGTTTAAAGTATATTTTGCCATTTCCCATAGAAAAAATTTCCAGAGCTAGACAACTGAAAATCTTATATGCATATTGATAAAATATTTTAAATACTGTGGACTGTATCTGAACAAAACTCAATTGAACAATATGAAGTCAAGAACACATAACACATACTGTGAAATATTTTACTTTATAGAACTCTAAGCTGAATAAGATTTATTCATAGCAAACATTTTCCTCTAAACACTTTGTTAAACTACAGTATAGAGAGAGTAGGAGAGAGAGAGAGAGAGAGTAACTAAAAAGCTGAAAACATTAATCATGATGCCAGGGAGGCTCAGCAATTCAGATTTTTATTTACATAAGCTAACACAGAAAAATAAATCATGATCAAGGGCAAAAGCTAAATAGAGAATCCTTGTATTTTTGCATCAGAAATCTCTCTTATTTTACACTAAGTTCCTTACTAGTAATATCTTATTTTGATTTGGAAATGTAGCAGAATGCCACAGCTCACTAAAAATCTGATACTTATTTCTAAATTTGATGTAGAATAAGAATTTTGAAAATTCTAGATCTTTATTTCTGTGAAAAAAAAAAAAAATCCACACTGCAACTGTTTACTGTGTGGTTCAGTAGTAGCAGCAGCACCCAGAAAAATTTTGACCTCTGGATGAACTAGGCAATGAGACAACTAGAGTGAACTTAAGTGCCTCCATTGGTCCACCATTTATCATTCCTAATAGACTGATTGATCACCCTCAGTTGTAGGGTGTATAGTGTTATAATTTACACTTAACCTCCTGAAATCTCTGGACTGCCTTTGGTGACACTAAAAGGTAAATAGAAGGTACTATTGTTGGCAAGGATGTGCTCTGAGATTTGTAACTGATGATCAATAGTTATCTGCTATAAATGCAATACTTTGTGCAGTATAATTTTATCTAGTATGTAAATGATTTCACGCTTGACCATGCAAATTTTGATTCATATAATCAATATATTTTCTTGTTGGAAGCTACGCACAACACTTCTACACCACTGGTGTTAAAGGATCCCATTGAAATTCAGTTGCATGGAGAATCTAACATTTATCTGAAGTGCTGCCTGCCTTCGAGTACATTAATGCCATGCATTTTTCTGCTTTTCAGTGAGAAGGGCTGCTTTTCTTGCTGAGGCCTATTCTACCTGAGAGTGGGCTCTGAATTACCTTTGCTTCTGTCAGAGTCCATTTGTCAACCTGACAGTCAAGTCTCTAAAAGCAAATAACAGAAAGAAGGACGCCTGCACTCTGGCTTTGTTGGATGCAGTGCTTCCTTCACAGGATAAAAGGCAGCCCAAATGACAACTATAATATTTCTCACAAACCCTTCTGAGCACTGTAGGGGATTTTTTTTTTTTTTGTCTGAACTGATGCAAAATGTTATTTATGAAGCTCTTTTCTGTATTGTCATTTTAAACCCACACAAAGTTTGAATCCAGGGCATCTGATCAAACAAGAACAAGTTTTCCAATTTTCCACAGAAAGGGGTATTGCTGCAGGGCACCTTCAGTTTATATACTTGGAAAAAAAATGTTTTGACATCCTTTCTTGTAACTTCATATGGCTCTTTGTAGCGCAGTTTATTACAACGTTCACCTCTTCTGCCAACAGATTAAATATGGAATAAAATAAAAAGTGCCGCAGTAGTAAAGTTTTCAAAGGGATGTTAATGATGAAAATAATAATAACATATCAGTGCTTATTTTGGAGGTGCTGCAATGTAAATATCAATTCTTTACAAGAATATATTAGTTGCAGGATGCTGTGTTTTATCAGATTTGTCTGCCTGGATATACAGTACACACACACACAGTGAGATACATTATTTGCATTTCTACTAGGCCTACCAAGCACAATGCCCTTGAAAACATCCCCCCATACAACTCACACCATTAATGGAGCAGAACGTTCTGCAGTGGCTCCTAATTTAAACAGAAAGGCACTCTGGGTATTGGCTCTTGCCGGATCAATGAATGCCGCTAACATTCCACAACATGTTTGAAAAGCATTAATCGTCAGGTATCTGTCTAAATACTTGAGGCCATTTTGCTTAAATGAAACAGCTTAAATATTACATTGCTGAATGATTTTGTTTGTGCAGAAGATCAATAATTCAGCCTATTCGTTCAACAAATACAGAGTCATGTTGGACCCCCATTTGAATCAGTATTCATTTGCCAATATTCCCTGACTTGTAACGCTTTACATTTATAATTCATATACTTATGCTGTCTGTTAAAATGTGTCTGAGGCAATAGCAGAAATATCTTTTTAAAATGTTCAGCCTTGATTGTAATACATATAATTTTTTTTAAAAAATCATTATTATTTTACATGCGTTTTGTGTCTATTTTGCAATGATGGGGAGCACCATATGTCTAATTAGTATTTTTCATCCTCATTTTAATGACTTATTTTCCACAAGAGCTGATCAGCAGCATGGAGAAGTCAATGCAGTCTGATCATCTGACACACTAGAACTGGCAAAACCCAATGCTGATGTTGCCTTTTCTGTGAATTGGCCAGAAAGACTAATAGTAAACCACTGAATAACTGCAATGCATTACATCAAATTAGTAGCAAATATAGCTCCATGGATAATGAACTCAAACAAAACCCAAAACAGATTTGGAACAAGCAGCTTGCCATATGGGACATCTGTTAAATCAAACCCCTCCCTCACGCAGGCCTTTCCAACTCTCATCTCAAAGGCATTAACATCTCATTTAAAAAACAAAAATTCACTGAAGCAACACACACAATGTGACTGAATATTCTTTAATGAGTCAATACAAGAGATAAAGAAGAAATTCTATGCTTTTGTAGATGATATATGTAACAGGGAATTTTCTAACACAGTTCTACTTCAGAACTGTTTGTGGAAAAAAAAAAAAAGCAAATCTGTCCATACATTCATTGTACAAATGATCTGCTATATTCATAACACCAGATGCAGTATGTTTGATTTTACATAATAACAATTCCTCATGTATAAACTTCCATCAGCAATGTTAGCTATAGATGGAAACTAGAAATAAACAAGTGCTTGGGACTATGCAGGGCAAAACCTTTTTATTTTTCCTTTTGTCACGTGCGCTTCATTTTAGCATATGCTGTTTCAAAATAGTGCACACTAGAAACAAAATAGCACACACTAAAGCAAAATGAAGCTGACCATATTGAACAGACACATCCCTATTGTAAGCCCTGGGTGGCACGGATCCTGTAGCTGGCACCCATAGAAAAAGAGAAGACAGATCCTTTCTGCACACAACTCGTCTTCATTCTCTCAGCTTCCCCACGGAGAACACTAACTCTCTGAGCCCTGGGATTCCAAGCTGGCAAGAACAATAGCTCTAATACCTGTTTGTTTGTTTTTTTGCAATATCAGCCCTTCTCCATCCTCTGTACACAGTACTAATAATTATCAGTCTTTTCATCTAAAGAACACACTGAGAAGCAGAGTGGTTTCCAATTTCTTTTACTGATAATTGATCAGATGACTGAATAATATTTATAGCTTCTAGTTTGATTTCAGTCAAAGTCAATAAATAATAAGACAGCAGAAAGATTCACACATTTGTGACCTCACTTCTTCAGTAAAGTCTCTCAATTTCATTGGAAGCACATTTGTCAACACTCCAATTCCTTCTATTCCCAGTTACTTTAATTACTCAGATTACTCAGATTACAAAGACTGAAGATAGTTCAGTCCTCTTTTAGATTCCCAAATGTAATGTCTGGCTGCCCATACTCACCTCAGGATCTTCGCTTGTACCTGACGCTGACCCTAGTTGTGTATGCACACCACGTATCCTGTTAAGAAGGTCCCACATCAGGAGTCAGGGGAATGGCACCTTCTGATGATGTCAGCAGTGGGGTATTTAAACCCTTACTGTGCCCTCAGCTAGTGCCTTCACAATGGGTCCTCCTACCTTTCTTCTTCCTACAGCATCAGTTGCCATTCTGCTTCCTACTCCTTATCTCTTCTTGCCCAGCTTTGCTTTCCTGCCTGTCTCCAATCCTGCTCCTTCTTCCCTGCATTGTCCTTCCTTGTCCTGCTTCATTCCAGTCCACTTCTCGCCTGTCTTGATCTTATTGAATTGGCGCTGTCTTGCTGTGTTGTCTTTTACTTCCCTGTCTAATCCCTCTCTGACTGATTCTTAGTCTCTGATCCTGGCCTGGATTCTTACTCCACTTAATCTCTACCTGCTCTGACCTTGGCCTAGCTATTCATGACACCTGACCACTCACTTTGGTACTTTCATTTAAGTCCTAATGGCCTCCAGTACCCAAGGGCCCAACCCATGGGTGAAAGGGGGTTGGTATAGGTGAAGCCCAGCTCTAATCAATGAGCGGATCTGCCTGCTGTCAGCGAGGTCCTAGTAAGGTTCCTCTGCTAGGATGCCTCAACCATGCCACAGCCCAAGGGCTCACACTCCATTAGGTTGCAAAGGCCATGAGTTCAGCAGACTCCTCCTTGGCTCAGGTTCTATGTAGCCTAGCGCTATGGATTCCATGCAGGCTCAGATCCATCTGCCAACTCCTCCTGCACCACTTCCACTGGTTCCCTTCTGGGTACTTGACCCCATGTCTCATCTGGTTCTGCCTCCTAGATATGCCGGTGACCCAAGATCCTGCAGAGGATCCCTCAACCAGGGCCTAATGCATTTTCAGCTGCAAACAGCCACTTTTCCCTCTGACTAGACCAAGGTAACTTTTATCCTCTCTCTACTAGCTGGTTTGGCCCTTGCATAGGCATCTCTGCTGTGGAAGAGAAACGACCCCCTCATGTAGAATTTAGACAAGTTCCTGAAACACTTCCAGTGGATCATCAATAAGCCAAGTCACTCCTCCTCAACAGCAAATGAGTTGATACATCTTAAGAAGGCCTCCAGATTGTTTGTGACTTCACAATACAATTTTGAATCCTGGCCTCCAAACTCCACTGGAATGAGGAGAGCGTGGTAACCATCTCCTCACAAGGCCCCTCAGACAGATTAAAGATGATCTTGCCAGCAGGAATATTCCAGAGAGCTTTGATCATCTCATCACCCTTTCCATTAGCATCAATGTTTAGTTCCAGGGATGGATCAGGGAAAGGGAGGCCTATCAGTGCCATGTAAAATTGGTACCTCAGTTCCAGTACCCTCTGGGACCCTCCAATAAGGAGCCTACACCTACCTCAATAGCAGCTAGGCAGAATAAAGCTGACAGACGAGGAGATGCAGAAGTATCATCACCACAACCTTTGTTTCTATTGTACCAGCCTGGGACACTTTGCAACACAATGCCCTGAAAAATCAGGGAACTTCAATTCCTAGGGTTGACCAGAAAGGCAACCCTGGGCCATACTTTAGCCTCTCCTCAGCTTTTAATTCCCATTATGCTCATGCAGAATACCACAGAGATAACTTTGGATGCCTTCTGGAGCTGCAGGGAACTCCATCAAGGAAACTCTAGTGCAACAACATAACCTTCCGGTGGTAACATTGGAGCCCCCAGTCAGGGTTTCTTCAGTTTATGGAAAGATGCTTCCTGGACACCTGACATTAATGACCACCTTGCTGATGCTGCAGATCAGAGCTCTACATAAAGAACGGCTCTCCTTCTTTGTTCTTCCGCGAGCAGTAAATCCTGTCATCCTGGGTCTTCTGTGACTGGTTAAGTACTACCCATTATTAACTGGCAGACATTGGAAATATCTCTTAGGGGACTTTAGTGCCTACAGGACTGACTGCCTCCTGTTTCCCCCATCTATGACCATTGCCAGAACACTTGTGACATTTTTCATAGGATTTCCTGCACAATATGCCACCTTTGTGGATGTCTTCTGCAAGAAGCAGGTAGAATCATTGCCCCCACATAGATTATATGACTGTGCCATTAACCTCCTCCAGGGTAAAAGCCATGTTTACCTTCTGTCTCTGAAACCATGTTGGCATATATCCAGAAGAATCTGCAACAAGGGTTCATTCTGCCTTCCTCTTCTCCTGCAGGAGAGGGTTTTGTTTTTTTTTTTGTGGGGAAGAAGGATGGATCTCTCCATCCTTGTATAGATTACAGAGGCTTAAACTCCATTACACATACAAATCAGTTCCTATTGCCCTTCATATCAGAATTCTTTAACCATCTGCAGGGGGGTTAAGATTTTTACCAAACTGGATCTGAATGATGCTGACATGAATCAGCCTCAGCATGCACCATGAAAAACTAAAAATGATACAGGACCGGCCCCGACCAATGGGTCTTTAGTCTCTACTAGGGATGTGAATCGTTTTAGGACGATTAAAATTATTGTCCGATAATTTTAATATCGTCTTAAACCGTTATGGAACACAATACAATAGAGATTCTAACGATTTATCGTTATAAATCGTTAGAATCGTGAGCCGGCACACTAAAACCCCCTAAAACCCACCCCCGACCCTTTAAATTAAATCCCCCACCCTCCCGAACCCCCCCCAAATGAGTTAAATAACCTGCGGGTCCAGCGGCGGTCCGGAACGGCAGCGGTCCGGAACGGGCTCCTGCTCCTGAATCTTGTTGTCTTCAGCCGGCGCCATTTTCCAAAATGGCGCCGAAAAATGGCGGCGGCCATAGATGAACACGATTGGACGGCAGGAGGTCCTTCCGGACCCCCGCTGGACTTTTGGCAAGTCTCGTGGGGGTCAGGAGGCCCCCCACGAGGCACCGGAACCCTCGCTGAACGACCTCCTGCAGTCGATCTCCTGCCGGCGCCATTTTCCGTACGAAAACGATTCGCGGCGGGAAATCGCTCCCTGACCCCCGCTGGACCTCCAGGAACTTTTGGCCAGGAGTACAGTTCACAGTCAAATTCTGGAGGAACTGCTGTTGCAAATTGAAGGTCTCTCTGAATTTTTTGTTTGCCTACCATCCACAAACCAATGGCCAGACAGAACGAACAAACCAAATTCTCAAGGCCTTCATGAGGGTATACGATAATGACTGGCAAGACGACTGGGCCTCCTTATTCCCTTGGGCACAATTCTCCTACAATATCCATGTAGGTGAGTCTATAGGGTCTTCTCTATTTTATATCATCTACAACAGGCGCCCAAGAACAACACTTCCTATATCTCGTCATTTCCATGCCCCATGGCTAACTCCTTAGCTCAAGTTCTAGGGAGGTTTTGGCAGAAAATTAAACAGCATCTAGTCTCTGCCATGGAGAGATACAAAAAACAGGTTGATAAAAAGCGTTACCCAGCACCGCACTTCAATCTTGGGGATATTGGCTCAGTACTTCAAACTGCTACATGAAGTTGCCATCCATGAAATTCTCCCCAAGATTCATTGAACCTTAACCGGTCTACCTCCAAATAGGACCAATCAGCTTCCAACATTCGTTGAATCTAGCACTTATGATTCATAATGTCTTCCACATCTCCCTGTTAAAACCCTTGGGGTAGATTTTAAAAAAGTGCGCCTTCGCGTACTTTTGTTGGCGCACCAGGCGCCAACAAAAGTACGCTGGATTTTAGTAGATACGCGCATAGCCGCACGTATCTGCTAAAATCCTGGATCGGCGCGCGCAAGGCTGCCGATTTTGTGCAGCCGGCGTGCGCCGAGCCGCGCAGCCTGCCTCCGTTCCCTCCAAGGATGCTCCGAAATCGGAGCGGCCTCAGAGGGAACTCGCTTTCGCCCTCCCCTCACCTTCCCCTCCCTTCCTCTATCTAACCCACACCCCGGCCCTATCTAAACCCCCCCCCCCTACCTTTGTCAGGGGATTTACACCTCCCGGAGGGAGAAGTAAATCCCAGCGCACCAGCGGGCCGCTAGCACGCAGAGACGCGACCTGGGGGCGGTTCCAGAGGGCACGGCCATGGCCCCGGCCCCCCCCCAAAACGCCGCGTCCCGCCCCTAAAACGCCGTGCCGATCAGCCCCTCCCCCGACACGCCCCGGACACGCCCCCCCTCGAAAAACCCCGGGACTTACACGAGTCCCGGGGCTCTGCGCGCGCCGGCAGGCCTATGGAAAATAGGCGCACCGGCACGCAAGGCCCTGCTTGCGTAAATCCGGGCGGATTTACGCGAGCAGGGCTCTTAAAATCCGCCCCATTGTTTCTGTTGTGGCCATCCTACTTTGTTCCGAAACTCACCCAAGCAATCTCAAAAGCAGATGTACCAGGGGAAAACTGCATTATCTTATCTCCTGGAAGGGATTCAGCTCTGAAGAGAACACTTGGGAGCCCGCTTCATAAGTCCAAGCCCCTCGCCTCATGACAGAATTCAATCAACTATTTCCCCATAACCCTAAGGCTAGAGGCCTGGGGAGGAGGCTCAGAAGGTGGGGTACTGTAATGTTTCGCTGGTAGTAGGACAGTCCTGTGACCGTTCACACTCATCTCAGGATGCTGCCATCTTCCTTCATACCCAATGCTGGCCCAAGGTGTTCGTGCGCCCTATTAAGAAAGTCCTGTAGTGGGAATCTGGAGAACGGTGTCTTCTGATGATGTCAGCATAATAGGGAATTTAAACCCTCACTGCACCCCCAGCCAGTGCCTTTGCAATGAGTCCTGCTTCTTCCTTGCAGCATCGGCTACCATTTTGCACCCTGATCCTTGTCTCAGATTGCCCAGCTTTGCATTCCTGCCTGTCTCCTGTCCTGCTCCTTCCTCTTATTTTGCCCTTCCTTGCCCTGCTCTGTTTCAGTCCATGTCTCGCATGTCTTATCTTTATTGTCTTGGCACTATCTTGTCTGTGCTCATCCTTGTCATCCAAGTCTAAACCCTTTCTGACTGATTCTTGGACTCTGGTCCTGGTCTGGATTCTGACTCCGCTTGATCTCCACCTGCTCTGACCTTGTCCTGGTTCTTGATGATGCCTGACTTCTCACCTTGGGAGATTCATCTAAGTCCTGCTGGCTCCCAGCACCTAAGGGCTCAATCCACAGGGAAAGGCAGTTGGTATAGGTGAAGACCATCTCTTGTCCCTGCTGTCAGTATCAGCCTAGTAGGGTTCCCTTGCTAGGCTGCATAAATGATGCCATAGCCCATGCCACTCAGTGACACCAATTTTGTCCAAGTTTCTTCCCTCTGTAGTTGGATAGAATATAGTTCTAATACTTTATCAGAACTTACTCACAGTTCTCAAACATTTCCTGGATTTCCTTCAGTCCTTAAATTTATTATGCAGTACCTGATGGGCATTTTACTCTCATTTGTATTCTACCTGAATTAGCAGCAACAAAGTTCTTGTTACCTCCAGCGTGTCTCCACTGTGTATCCTCCAATTTCCTTCCTGTTGTGACATTGCCTAGGATCTTCTCCTCTAAATGATTTCCTCCACAACCCTGATCCTTTCAGGATGAAAGTCACCACTCTGCCTTTGGTTTGGTTACTGAATCCTGGGTACCAAAGGCCATCAGCTCCCAGTGGAACAAAAATAGTCTCTAAACCCAAAAAGGAAAAAAATCAAAACAGAGGCAGGAAAGGTAGAAAAATGTATTTGTCTCCTAAAATGAGGAGATAGCACAAAACAGATAATTTAAAGTTGCAACTCCTCTACATCGGGTCACTGTCAGGTCTATCCTCTAAGGGAGGGATAGTGCACTGCAGGTCTTCCCTATCCCATGATCCAGACTTGAACACAGGGACAAGGGGAACCAGGTCAAAGGGAATTCTCCAAAGATGGATTAAAAGAATCCAAAACAAGCCTGAAATAGGTCAGATGAGATGCTGACCCCAAAAGAGAAAATCTCCAACTTCTTTTCAATAAATAAGGGAAAAATAAATGGACACTGCAGGTTACAGTATGCTCCTGTCTTCTTGAAAAGCTAACTCAAAATCTACAACTTGTTGGAACAAAAGCTTAACTAAAAATCCATAAGGATAGATGGTATTTGAGGATGATAAATGCCTAAAACATACCATCTGCAGCTCTTACATAGGAGAGTAAAATCCATGCCTGTTTTTACCAAATCTACACTGAACCTCTTCAGCAATTTATTATGTTCCTTGTAGTGAGGGAAACCAAAGGTTCCCTTCACAGTAAAGTGCCAAGCTTGGTCAGACCAATGGTCCATGGAGCCCAGTGTCCTGTCTCTGAAAGTGGCCAGTCCAGGACTCATAGAATTAGTTCCTAGATTCCAGAGGAAAGACCATTCCATATTGCTTATTCCCAGAAGCAGAAAATTAAAACCACAATGGTTAATGGACTTGCCTCTAGAAATGTATTCAAGCTTTTGAAAAATTCTGCTAAATTTCTAACCTTGACCAGATTCTCTGGTAACAAATTCCACTGTTTAATTATGTACTGATGGAAAAACTACTTTCAAGAATTTGTTTTAAATCTGCTACTAGATCCATGACATGGCCCCTCGACTTAGTGCTATTGGAAAGAGTAAATAAATGTTCCCTATCAACTTGCTCATGATTTTGTAAAACTCTATCATGTCTCTTCTTAGTTGTCTCTTCTCCAAGCTAAAAGGTTTTAACCTGTTGAGCCTTTCTTCATTTGGGAGCTGTTCCATTTCCTTGCTTATTTTTGTCATACTTTTCTGTACCTTTTCTAGATCTGCTATATTCTTTTTGAGGTGAGGCAAACAGAAGTGAACACCGTAATTCAGTTACAGATGATATAACTTTATGGGGGCTATGCACAAATTAGGATCTGGTAGACACACATTAAATATTAGGGATGTGAATCCTTTTGAACGATTAAAATTATCGTCAGATAATTTTAAAATCATTCTAAATCGTTGGAGTGCATGATACAATACAAATGCCCCCGATTTATCGTCAGGGGCATTTGTATTGTATCGTTAAATAGGGCATGGGAATTATTTGGGGGAGGGCGGGAAAACCGGCACACCAAAACAACCCCTAAACCCACCCTGACCCTTTAAAACCAATTCCTTACCCTCCCCCACCCTCCCAAACCCCCCCAAAATGTTAAGTTACCTGGTGGTCCAGTGGGGGGGGTCCTGGTACGATCTCCCCGACTGCCAGTATGGCGCCGATCGCCAATGCCCTCACTTTGTCACAAGGAGCGACGGTCACTCCCTGTGACATAGTGAGGGCAAAGGGAATTGGCGCCATTTTGAAACCTCCAGCACCGGCACCGAGGGTATGATTGAAGGGATGGCTCCCGGACCCCCCGCTAGACCACCAGGTACATGTAAAAGGTTTTTTGGGGGGGTCGGGAGGGTGGGAGAAGCAAAGGGGTAATTTGTAAAGGGTCGGGGTGGGTTTTTTTTTTATCGGGCCATCGGCGCCATTTTTATCAGTGGTAGCCAAAATGGCGCTGATGGCCCGAGAGTGGGAGATCGCGCAGGGACCCCCCCCCCAACTGGACCACCAGGTAATTTAACATTTTAGGGGGGTTCGGGAGGGTGGGAGAGCAAAGGGGTCATTTGTAAAGGGTCGGGGTAGGTTTTTTTTTATCTGCTCAGGCCTCACTAAAAAATTAACAATGTGAATTGGAATCGGAACCAATTCCAATTTACATCTCTAACGATCCGATTTTTTTCTCCCACCATCCGAACCTGATCGTTAAAACGATCGGGCACACGATTCACATCTCTATTAAATATTGTCATATGTGTTTCTCTACCTGTTATTTAGCGCTCACTAAAGTCTAATTTTTAACAACTGCTGTGGACCAGGTGTTGACATTTTAGTGTGTATACTACTGAAAAGGCTTGGTTAACAGGATGTTTTGGGGATTACAGATGGAGGAGAGACACTGACACCCATTTAAGAACTTTAAAAATAATTCTGTATTTATTGAAACCACTGAAATAAATTTCCAGAGGAAATTAACAGAGGACAACACTGTTTCTGGTACTGTTGTAAATTTCAAAAAGCAGCTTATGCTTAGGACATTAAGACAGATGTTTTTGAGTGCAACAGATTGTAGAATAGAATATAGATCCAAAATTATGAATGTCATGCAGATTTAACCTATACTAGAGGCTTGGATTACTTTTGAAGTACTGCAAAACCACAAACAGTACATTTGCATGGAAACTGCACCTGCAGTAAGTGTTTTATAAATGGAGGTGTGTTTTCCTGGCTTCTAAATGAAACCGCTAATTCTAGCACTCTGCCTCTAATAAAATGCTGCCGACAGTATGTTTGGAACAATACTAAGACATTTCTCACCTTAAGCAAAATTAGTCTCTTAAAAAGTTGAAATTAAGATGATGTTTCTAAACCACTAGGGAGGGTTGGTGGCTAATTTGAAATATATAATATCTATTCATCAGTAAGTATGTGAAGAACATAGTTAAAGAATAATTGGTTAAGCATATAATACTGTAGTACAAAGAAAATTTGTGTTCATACAATTACCAATTTTGCATTAAATTTACTAGGGAAGCTTGATACACAACTCTGCCAAATAAATACACCTGTAGAAAGAAAATGTATGTGCTCCTTTTGCTTCTGTTCAAATTTAAAACCAAACTCAGAGATGTTTTAACAAGCATGCAAAGCTCCTTATTTAAGTCTAGTGTTCACATCCATATTGGCAGCTTATGTTATTCCCCTGTGGCAAGGTTGATCTCATCAGTGCACCTCAGATGAACAATGAACTGAAGCCTCTATTACTATGCAAACTGTGCCAGGTCATTAGGAGCAAATACACAGTCAATGATACTCAAAAACTACATAACCCACACAGGAATAAGTCAGATAACAAGGCTTCCCTTGACCCTTTGGAAATGGGCCTTTTTCAGATTCAAAATGAACAATCAGCCCTAAGCATGTTTGAAAAAAAACCATAGATTCCACCCAGAGATATGGGATGGAAATTTTTCATTTCATAAAATTCACTAATAACAATGAATGGATGCCAATGTAATATAGGCTTGGCAATTTGAAAGTTGTAATTAGTTGGTTGTGGGGGTGAGGGGATTTAGATGATTTTCTCTGGAAAGCGTGCAAGAATATACATACATATATGTTTTTAACTATAATCCAGTGGGAGCACTGAGAAGAAAGGATCACCTTGCTGGTGGCTGAAAGGAATTAGTGTGTTTATTTTTTAAAGTCTGTAAGTCAGCTAGTAAGCAGAAGTTAGAGTGTATACTAAAAAAAAAAAAAAAAGTAGCCAGAAGCTAGAAATAAGCTAGGAGCAGTGTATATCTAAGTAAAAAGGTTGCAAAGTTCAGTTCAGTTACTCTCCTTGGAAAAGTATTGATGTAGTGTGATTTAGTTTGATTAGGTACTAACATTTGTTAGTCAAGAGATCAGTGAGTCACTCTGGCTGATTAACTGAAGTTAGACTGTATTTCCCAACCCTCCCACCCCTTGCCCACCCACCCCTAGCTCATCCTTTAATTTATAGGCAGGTGCCACTTTAAAAAAAACAAAACAAAAAACACCTTATTGAGGCCACTACCAGACATAGTGAATTCACTAATACATTTAAAGGAAATTAATTAGACACATTCCTACTCCCATAGCAACCTAAAACATAAGTAGGAACTGAAGAAATTTGAGACGAAGGCTGCAGTCCAGCAGCAAGAGGGGGGGTTTCCCAATCTTTTGCATCGAGTGTCACATGTATGATTTTTTACCCGCCGGTGAGAAATTGTACAGGTGCATACGATGCAAAGAGCTCCTGGCTCTCAGAGAACGAGTCCGATCTCTGGAGGCTAGAGTGGCAGACCTGGAGGAGCTGAGGCAGACAGAGAGGTATATAGATGAGACCTTCAGGGACATAGTAGGCAACTCCAACTTCAAACTGGCAGCCCTGGTGCTGCCTTGGAGGAAGAAGGTCTCATGAAAATGTTGAGCTGCCAGGTCTCTGGAAAGATGATGGATCCTTGCTTTCAATATCGCTGTCACTACAATCTGCTGTAAAAAGCTGTTCACAACAGCCAAAGATTTTAACAAGCTTTCCCCTAGATTCATCAAAATGTGATAATAACGCATGTGCTAAGAAAAAGGGGCAAGTTTATGTAAATTCTAGAATTATCGCACCACGTGATAACATGCCACCTTGCATCGGTAGTACCACATGGTGCAGTAAACCTTTTGCAGCCCACAATAGTTCCTATTTCACATCTCATGCTGAGAGAGAGAGAGAGCCTCTGGGGAGGCCCTCATAGTGTGTAACTATTTATATTCCTATGGGAGGGTCATTTAGTAGCTCGAGGTGAAGTGTCGGTGGTGGTTTAGGGTTTAGGGGGCCAGTTTATCATGCAGAGTGAGACATATGAAGTAGGGATGTGAATCGTTTTTTGACGATTTAAAATATCGTCCGATATATTTTAAATCGTCAAAATTCGTTAGGGCCACGATACAATACCAATTCCCCCGATTTATCGTCTAAAAATCGTAAATCGGGGGAAGGGGGAGGGCAGGAAAACCGGCACACTAAAACCCCCTAAAACCCACCCCCGACCCTTTAAATTAAATCCCCCACCCTCCCAAACCCCCCCCCAAATGCATTAAATTACCTGGGAGTCCTCCGTAGCGGCGGTCCGTGGCTAAATTGGGGGAAGGGGGAGAGCACGAAAACCAGCACACTAGAACGTGAGGTCTTCAGCCGGCGCCATTTTTCAAAATGGCCGCCGCAAAATGGCGGCGGCCATAGACGAAAACGATTCGACGCAAGAGGTCGTTCCGGACCCCCGCTGGACTTTTGGCAAGTCTTGTGGGGGTCAGGAGGCCCCCCCAAGCTGGCCAAAAGTTCCTGGGGGTCCAGCGGGGGTCAAGGAGCGATTTCCTGCCGCGAATCGTTTTCCGTACGGAAAATGGCGCCGGCAGGAGATCGACTGCAGGAGGTCGTTCAGCGAGGTCCGGAAATCTCGCGAGGGTTCCGGACCTCGCTGAACGACCTCCTGCAGTCGATCTCCTGTCGGCGCCATTTTCCGTACGGAAAACGATTCGCGGCAGGAAATCGCTCCTTGACCCCCGCTGGACCCCCAGGAACTTTTGGCCAGCTTGGGGGGGCCTCCTGACCCCCACAAGACTTGCCAAAAGTCCAGTGGGGGTCCGGAACGACCTCTTGCGTCAAATCGTTTTCGTCTATGGCCGCCGCCATTTTGCGGTGGCCATTTTGAAAAATGGCGCCGGCTGAAGACCTCACGATCTAGTGTGCCGGTTTTCGTGCTCTCCCCCTTCCCCCGATTTAGCCACGGACCGCCGCTACGGAGGACTCCCAGGTAATTTAATGCATTGGGGGGGGTTCGGGAGGGTGGGGGATTTAATTTAAAGGGTCGGGGGTGGGTTTTAGGGGGTTTTAGTGTGCCGCTGGACCACCAGGTAATTTAAGGCATTTGGGGGGGGGATTTAATTTAAAGGGTCGGGGGTGGGTTTTAGGGGGTTTTAGTGTGCCGGCTCACGATTTTAACGATTATGACGATACTTTACACACACAAACGGCAACAATACAATTCCCTCCCCCTCCCAGCCAAAATCGATCGTTAAGACGATCGAGGACACGATTCACATCTCTAATATGAAGAGCATCGCACACCTCGGTGAAGATTAGACTTCATTTGGAGTGAGGAAAGTCTCACAGAGATGAAATTTTGTACTATGTTATCTCGGCCTAGATTGATGTTATAGTGTCCATCAAGCTAGGGTGAGAGAACATAGTAGAAATATCTCTCCCCCCCCCCCCAGCCCAGAAATGGCCAAAATGCAATTCTAAAAATGTATTGCAAACTGCAATTTTGGGCATATTGCACAGCTTAACACCAGGAAAAAAGGTGTAGTTATTTTCAGCATTAAAACCATGTGATATTGCCCCTCATTTTAATAATTCCCATCCAAACTCCTCCCTAATCCCACCCCTTGCCAAATTTGCATCCACGCTGTGCGATAGCATTATTATCACATGCATAATGGCCTTAACGCCATAATGCATTTTGATGAATGACCCTGTTTGTGGGCAAAATGTCAAAAAAGATCCAGAGAAAAGCAGATGAGATATTAGCTGGAGTCATATTTGGAAATGGTAATCGTCTTTAAATAAATTACTACCATAAGGTTCTATGTAACGCCCTCCGGCAGCAGTTCTGTTTTTATTGTAAACCGGTGTGATCTGTATACTTTCTTACAGGAATGTTGGTATATAAAAATTCAAAATAAATAAATAAATAAATAAGAAGCTTGCTGGGCAAACTGGATGGACTATTTGGTCTTTTTCTGCCATCATTACTATGTATGTATTTATTTTACTATGTAATACTGAAAGGATCATTACAAACTAATTTGCCAATCATATATGTTACTTGTCACATTATTACTTAACACATTCTTTCTTAGAGAGTATGATAGAGTTCAAACAATGGTTATTCGGGGGAGTGGAGAAGGCGGCCAGAGTGCTGGGAGGCACCCGTTTCAGCTGCTGAGAAGCAGTAAAGAGACATACCATCTTTCTCCTGGATGAGGTGAGAGAGAGCCCAGCCCCAGTGGGTGGACCTGTATGTGACATCATCAATGGGTGCCATCGGGATACTATAAGATTGAGGACCCTGCGGTGACTGAACGGGGAGTGGAGCAGGTGGCCAGAATGCTGGGAAGCACCCATTTCAGCTGCTGAGAAGCAGTAAAGAGACATACCACCTTTCTCCTGGACGAGGTGAGAGAGAGCCAAGGGGGAGGTCGCACCAGGAGGGAATATACAAATTGATATGATAAATATGGGTGGGGAGGTTGCAGCAGCTAAAATAATAGTTCAATATCTAGGTATAATTTTGGATCCAAGTAATGAAGTAATAGACAATGAGGTAGAACCAGAAAATGTATCGTTACTAGATTTATGGTGGTTAATAACTAAAATTGATAATAAATTATCTAGTTCTATTACCAAGATCCACACATTCTCTGTGGAAACCAGAGAAAAGTTTGTGGATTTAGAAGATAGGATTAATAAAATAGAAATAGCAGTTGGGAACCTGAACCTCACGGTTAGTAATCTTCAAGCCATCAGTGTATCATCCATCAAGGATAATCTCATACTACATAATAGAATAGAATTGCTTGAAAATGAGTTGTGATCATGTAATCTTCGATTGTTAAATTCCCCTATTTCTAGATTGATTTCCACATTTGAATTATATAAAAAATATGTAGTTGAGATTTTATCCTTTGACTCTGTGCAAATCCCTACAGTTTCTAAGATGTATTATTTACCAAAAGGAAGAACATTAATGGCACAAGAAGGGGGAATAGTTATTATGGAAAGTCCAGGGGTCTCGAATTTTTAAGAGGACTCCATGGACAATATTTCTTCTAGGGCAACTTTGTTAATATCTTTTTCTTTAAGACAAGAAAAAGACCTGTTCTTCACAAAGTATTTTCAAAATAAAGATTTGAATTTTTGTGGACAGAAGATACAGGTCTTTCCTGATGTTTCTCGTGCTACACAAGCATGACGAAAGCAATTCTTGTCTTATAAACAATCTGTTCTAGATATTGGGGCTAGTTTATTTTTGAAATTCCCTTGTAAGTGCCAGATAATGTTTCAGAATAATAAGTTTGTGTTTACCGATCCATTGCATTTAGAGTGTTTTCTAAGGGATAAGACATTGGTAAAAATATGAAAAACTGTAAAAGAAATGGTTATAAATAGAAATGTATCAGCATATCTGTCCGTCTTTACATTCCCCCTAGATGTGGGCTTGATATCCTTAGTTGTGGGTTATGATAATCTTTGGAGAGTATTGTTTTCTTTGGAATTCTTGATTATATCATTTTGTTTTAAATGTTATAATTTAATTAAAATAAAATAAAAAAAAAACAATGGTTATTCAAATGATCAGTCAAGCTGAATCACTGACTCTGATGTCAGATGGATGGATTGATATACTAGGAAATCCTTTACTGAACATTATACTTGCAAAATCTGAACCAATATACCTGAAATAAATTGCCACCAAATCCTCTTGTCATATAAATAAATCCATAGCCAAAAGGCTTAGTGAAGAGATTAAAAATGCAGGTCCCACCAGGGTACAAACCATTGTAACTGATAATGAAACATGAAAGCTCAATGACAAATATTAAAAGCAAAGTATCCTCTTTTTTGTATTTGGTTGACCTGCTCATGGGTTGAATCTTCTAGCTAAGGACATTGTGTGAATACAATGAATACAATATTGGCAAACTGAAAAATAATTGAAGGTATTCAAAAATGATTATATTGCTAATCAGATTTTGAAGAAATTACAGAAAAAGAAGCAGGAGAAGAAAAGTGCACTTTTATTGCCAGGAAGAACTAGATTTGATTGGGCTACAAACTGTTTATATAGTTTGCTGCACACAAAAGTAATTTGCCATGTGCTTTCTTAGATGGAATAGTATTCCAAATTATTCCTATGAGCATTTAGAATCAGATTCTTGACAACTATGTGTTAAAGAAGCATTCAGTTCGTTAGTTGATACTACTCATTTCAGTGACTATCAAGAACCTTGAAGGGGATATACCAAAGCCTTTAAAAGATTCCAGAGAGATTCAGACAACTAAATAGAAATTTAATTCAGCTTTTGCCTTTTTCATCTATATTGGAAAAGGAAGAAGAAGAAGAAATAAAATAGATGTTTACTAAATGATCTGAGTATTACTTCCATTCCATTCATCTAGCAGCAAACCTTTTGGTTTCTCAACAGAGGACAAAATTTATCAGAAGATGAATTGTTTACTAGGGATGTATATGCAACAATTTTTGGTTCATTTCATTCGTTTGGTTTTTTTTAGCACATTTCTTGGCTTGTTTCATTCATTTCAGTAGTTTATGCATGTGAATGCTTTTAACACACTTAAACTGAATTTCATACACATAAAAAATGTACATGCATAAAGAATTACATTTTCAAAAGCATATATGCACATAAAACACCATTTAACATGCATATTAGGAATTTTGCAAATTACCACAGGAATTGTATGTATAATAATATGCACAGAAGAAATTTTATGCATACTTTTATGAGTATTTGCAAGAGGTAGGGCAGGAGAATCATTTATGCGTATACTTTCTAATTGTGTATAAATATACACATGAATCAGAGGTACAGCCAGAACTGAACTTTTGAGGGGACCCAAGATTAACATGGTGCTAGCCCTCCTCCCCTTCCCTATCCTTTAATCTCTCCTATGTGGGTCTTCACGGCAGTAGCTTCATAACTCTTTAATGTCAGACAAAATGCTGAATTGTCTGTCTTTTCACTCTCTCTTTGTTCTGGCTAGTTTTATGCCTCAAATCTTTCAGGAGTAGCACAAGGCAGTGTTGTTTCCCTTTTCAAGTTAGCATTTTTAAAGGTGCAGAAGATGAAGTATTGGCAGTAATTACAGTGCCTCTAGGCCCTCTTACTGCTGTACTTTTAAGGGCTGACTCAGATGTGACATGAATGATCCTGCTGCTAGGGAAAGGGGCCTGAGCCAAATATGAACAGGCATGTGTCCCAGAGCCCCCCCCCCCCCTGTAGTTATATCCCTGGCATGAAAATTTACATTGGCTCCCATGAAGGCATAAAACTGCACATGTGCTGCACAAAGTGTTTTGAGAGGATGCTCTATGAAGCCAGACTAGTATGGTGACAGTGAAGAAATAGAAAGATAATTACAGCACAATGAGACTGCACTGATCAGACTTGTAGAAATAGCCAAGGCTGTTGAAATGCTAAAAAGTAAGCTATAGGTTAATCAGTATGTTAAAGGTCAGCATTAGGTTTTGTTTCTGCCTTCTGGGATCAATATACGAGAAATAATGTGACTTACAAAAATACAGTCTTGATAACACATATAAGATAAAACTATAATGCCAACCAAACAAACTAATCCATTGGTGCATAAATTTAGGGGCGGTAAAGCATTTAAATGAGTATGACGACTCAGAAAAGCTACGCTGGGGGTTTACTCTGCATTTTTTGGCAAGCTGCACTGGTTCTATTGTGAGATATCTTATAATAAAAGACTGAAGATTTTTCTCTTACTGACTGTTGGTATTCAGTGTTTTCCAGTGCCCCCAATATAGGCTTTCTGTGTACCTGCTAATTTTCAAACTGGATTTACACGCAGAAATCTACTTTAATAATTATGGCTGAAGTTCATGTGTACATTGGCCTCAATGTGCCTTTATTGATCACTTACCACCAACCAAATGTTTCTGATAAATTACTTGGCCACTTGAAAAACTCTAACATACAGCATGGAAAATAACATGGTTTGTAAGGGGTTATTTTTCTAAATATACAGATCAAATAACATGCCAGATCAGATCACAAATCTATTTAATACATCAGGAAAATTTATATTATAAAATTTATGATATTTTAAAGAACATTTTTTATAAATGAAAAAACAATTTACATGGAGAAATTTTCCAGTTCAAAATTTTCCAGAAACCAACATCTCATTCTACCATTAAACAATGACAAATAAGCCATTTGGCACAAGAACAAACTGAGACATTTCACGTAATCTTCAGGAATCAGAAAGGTAAATCAGTAGCGTTATATGGACATATGGGGTAAATTTTAAAAAACAGAATGATAGGAATTATTAGGAAGGGAATGGTGAATAAAACGTAAAATGTCATAATGCCTCTGTATCGCTCCATGGTGAGACCACACCTTGAGTACTGTGTGCATTTCAAAAAAGATATAGTTGAACTGGAGAAAGTATAGAAAAGGGCGACCAAAATGATAAAGGGAATGGAACAGCTCCCCTATGAGGAAAGGTTAAAGAGGTTGGGGCTGTTCAGCTTGGAGAAGAGACGGCTGAGGGGAGATACAATAGAGGTCTTTAAAATCATGAGAGGTCTAGAATGGGTAGATGTAAATCAGTTATTTACACTTTCAGATAATAGAAGGACTAGGGGACACTTCATGAAGTTAGCAAGTAGTACATTTAAAACTAATCGGAGAAAATTCTTTTTCATTCAACACACAATTAAACTCTGGAATTTGTTGCCATAGGATGTGGTTAGTGCAGTTAGTGTAACTGGGGTTAAAAAAGGTTTGGATAAATTCTTGGAGAAATCAATTAACTGCTATTAATCAAGTTGAGTTAGGGAATGGCCTCTGCTCCTATTGGTATCAATAGCATGGAATCTTCTTAATGTTTGGGTACTTGCCAGGTTTTTGTAGCCTGGTTTGGCTACTGTTGGAAACAGGATGCTGGGCTTGATGGATCCCTGGTTTGACCCAGTAAGGCAAGTTCTTATGTTGTTAGTCAGGACTTGCATACATATAAATAAGAAATTCTGCATATACGTTGCCAATATGTACCTAAGTTGATTTTCAGCCATCTAACCCCTAGATTCATCAAAAAGTTTTAATAATGCCTACAAAAAGGGGTGTGTTTAGGGAAATTTTGGAGTTATTGCACATGTCTTATTACACAGTGTGATAAACCACGAGAGAGAAAGAGAGACACTGTCTACAACACCCTCATAGTAGTTAAGTATTTAAATCTCTATAGGAGGGCTGACTAATAGGTTGAGGTGAGGTGTTAGTGGTGGTTTGGGTTTAGGGGCCAGTTTTGCATGTAGAGTGAGACATACGAACAGCATAGTACACCTTGATGAAGATTTGACATCATTTGGAGTGAGGAAACTCTAACAAAGATGACATCCTGGGTACCATCATGCTAGGGTGAGAGATCATAGTACAAAATGTCATCTTTTTTAGACTTTTCTCACTCCAAATGATGTCAAATCTTCTCCAAGGTGTACTGTGCTGTTCGTACGTCTCACTCTACATGCGAAACTGGCCCCTAAAACCAAAACCAGCACTAACACATCACCTTGACCTATTAGGCGGCACTCCTATTGAGATTTAAATATGTGCACACAGGGAGGCTCTCCCTAGAGGCTCCCTCTCTCTTTCTCTCCCCCCCCCCCCCCCCCCCAAGTCCAGAAATGACCAAAATGCAATTCCAAAAATGTATCACAAATTGTGTTATGGCCATTTTGGGCATATCACACAGCTTAACACCAGGGAAAAAGGTGTAGTTATTTATGGCATTAAAACCATGTGATAGCATGTGTTATGCTATCGCATGGTGTGATATGTCCCTTAATTTTACTAATTCCTGCCCAAAACTCCTCCACGATCCCACCCCCCAAAAAATGTGCATTCACGCCATGCACTACAGCATTTTTTGCATGCACTATGGCATTAATGCATGCATTAATGCCATAATGCATTTTGAAGAATGATGCCGTTAAGTATGTGTTTAAGTTCAAAATGAGCAAGCTTGAATGCACAAAAAGGCATTCTCAGGAGTGTTTCAAAGAAGTGTTATAAATGTATGTGTGTCATATTTTCACATGCATGCATAATTGTCATGCTATTTACCTACATAATATTTGGCCTTGTTTTGCAACAGATATATTTATGTGTTTATATTTAGTCGAATAGCAACTTGGTATTCAAAGCCAATTTATGTGGCTACCTTGTGTTTGAAAATAAGTTGTTTTGTGCATGCTTAGAATTACACAAATAATTTAACAGTTCAGTACATTACTGAAAAAAGATCTTAGGAAAGCCTTCACTGATGTTCATAGCATCTTTTTTATACTTGTTTGCTTTGTTTCCCTTTTTTTTTTTTTTTACATTTTTATTTTTAAAAGCTTTTACTCTTCATGGTCAATTCCATGGTTGCCATACTTTTTTCTTTGTGTAAGACCTTATTATCAGCACTCCTAAGCACGTCTTGCCTCCTTGCTACTAATATATATAAATATGTTTGTTTGTTTTTTATTGGCCCGATGTTAGAATTATCAAAAGAAGAAACACTTGAGCTTTCTAGAGCCCATGGATCCTTTCTTCAGTTAAAGAATAAAAACATGAACTGATTACTCAGAAACTGAACTGTATGACTTTGTAGCTACAAGAAGCTCAAAATCTGCTCCTTCTTACTTAAATTGTTTTGAAGCAGCCATTCTCAGATTTGGCCAGATTGCATCTTGATTTTTAACCCTTTGACTAAACTAGAACAAGAAGAAAAGCTGACAGTCGCTCAGCAGCGGAGAGAGCTATCTTTGAAGGATACTAATGAAACAAGAGAGTTTGGGCATCCCAACAGAGAGGTTTCAATGAAAACAAAAATAGTCCATGTGCCTATAAGTAAAGAACCACTTGGGTTAAAAGATTCCAAATTCTCCCTGTCAACTGAAAAGCAGGTTGTTAGTACAAACAAAAAATATACTTTGAAATATCTGTATAGCAAAGTTAGAAATAGACATAATTGGTATCACAGAGACCTGGTGGAAGGAGGATAACCAATGGGATAGTGCTATACTAGAGTACAAATATACTGCAATGATAGAGTGGAACAACATGGGGCAGGGTGGCACTTATGTTCGGGATGGCATAGTGTCCAACAGATCCTGCAAGAGACTAAATACACAGTAGAATCTTTATGGGCAAAAATCCCATGTGTTTTGGGGAAGAGTATAGTGATAGGAGTATCTACCATCACCTGGCCAAAATTACAAACATAGATGATGAAATGCTAAAGAGAAATAAAGGAAGCTAACCAATTTGGCAATGCAGTAACAACAGGAGATTTCAATTACTCCAATATTTATTGGGTAAATGTAGCATCAAGACATGCTAAGTTCCTAGATGGAATAAATGACTGCTTCATGGAATAATTTGTTCCGGTACTAAGAAGAGAGGGAGCTATTTTAGATCTAATTCTTAGTGGAACACAGGATTTGGTGAGAGAGGTAACTGTGATGGGGCCACTTAGCAACAGTGATGAAAACATGATCAAATTGAATTAATGACTGGTAGGGGTACAATAAGTATATCTATAGCTCTAGCACTAAACTTTCAAAAGAGAGACTTTGATAAAATGAAGAAGACAGATAGTATGTCTTATCCCCAGGCAAAGCAGTCTCCCAAATCCTGTTGACAAAATGCTCAATGGATCCCGCTGGCGACACAGATTCTGCAGCTGTCTTAAGGTCAAACTTTATCCTTTCTTTTCACCATTTCGAAAAATTCAGGTAAACAGATTCAGCACGCAGAGCCAATTCAGCATGCATCTGCCATCTTGCTCCGCTCCACCAAATATCCATTTTTTTTTGTTTGCTGAACATCTGTTTTTATGACAGTTGCTATTCAAATTTTTTCTTCTATTTGCCCTTCAGAGGCCAAATTTATTCTGGGTATATCATATTCTTTATAAATGGTAATCTAAGATTGCTATGTGTGGCCCATCCCATCTTCGAATTGGTGTGAAAAAGAAGCTTTTACAATACATTGCCTTGTTAATTAGAAATGAGGTGTCAGCAAGCTTGCAATGCTTTTCATTTTAAACAGCTGTTCTTATTTGAAGCATTGCAATTCACTGAAAACAAATTTAACTTTTCTTTACTTCTGTTTTAGAATTCTCTTTCTGCAAAATGAGACAAGCCTCCCCCACCAGGATTTGAATGTTTTTGCAAAGAAAAATTCAGACATTTAGCTAGCTTCAAACTAGTTTTCTTCTGCTATATATAAACTCACAAAATGAATTATGCTTCATATTTTTCGGGTCAGAGCAAAATCACTTTTTTTCTGTCACCGTGTCATTTTGATAAAATAGCTCCTGAAAATAATGAGAAAACAGTGGAAAGTGAGGATCATGAATGTAGATGGAAATTGTTTTTATTGATTTTCATTGACAGTGAGGCTCATAACTTGAGGACTACATTTATTAAAAAAAAAAAAAACAGCTGTTGATTCAGCACTAAAGGAAGTGTTATCTTTGCAACCTAAAAGACTTCACGCTTTAATGTTTTTTTTACTTTGAATTTGCTTGTGTAAATCAACATAAAGAAGAAAAAGTAAGAGTAAATTAGAAAACATGACATATGCTAAAAATACAAGCAAAACCATATTCCTATTGGAGAGACTTTCCTGCGCAGTGATGGGAAAATCCATAAATGGTTATTTTTATGCAGTGTTTGATTTCTTGCCTCCTGGGAGTTGGCTTCATCCTATTAGAACAAACAACAATTTGATTTGGGATCACACTGATAGAATGCAGTAACCAGTGCATTGAGCAATATATGACTAGCTAGTGATTGCTTTGTTTGATCTTCTTCTGTTTAAAAGTGAGCTATTGCAAAATTCTTCAATTATAAGAGAAGATTATTCTCCTGTCAACGGATGCCAGTTTTGAGATAACATTTACATGACAGGATTCCAAAGACATAGACACAATCTTTGCCACAATGAATGACTTCTGCATTAAAGACTACATGAAAAATTGGAATGATTTATAACTCAAAGAGGAGAGTTTGTTAAAAAGTACAAAGGAATATCAGTACTGCACCGCTAGCCCATTTCCTCATACAATTTCATGTTACTAAATAGTGCCTTATTATACCTTGATGTTTTTTTTTCATTTCTATAACAGATTACCTCACATATGAGTAAAATACAAGAAGGAGGAGTCTGTGACATCCTTATATGCAAGAAAGAGTCAAGGAGTTTTTTGTTTCCAGGAACATGTATCCCTAATAATTACTAAAAAGATAGAGCATATTGTATATTAAACTATGATCCATAACGGATGGTCTACCATGATCTCCTTAAAATAAGGAATATGCCCATTTTTCCATACAAGAGTCAATGATCCACTGAGAAGCAAAGACTCTGAAATATAAACTGGACCAAATTTACTTCCAAATGTTAACAAAAAGAGATATCATTTTGGGTCCATGGCAAAGGAAAAACTACTTTCTATTTACACAAGATTTTATATTCCACAATACAAAATCAATATTATATGCAAGCAGAAGCTTAATTCTTCATCATTGGCTTCCTGTGGCCTGGTGGATTAAATTTAGAGTTTTAATGATAGTATACAAAGGAGTGAAAGACATTGCACTTCATAGTAAGAATGCTGCTCTTAAGATGTATTGCCCAAACAGAACACTCCAGTCAGAATCCCAATTCAACCTACATGTTCCTTCTTTTAAATGTGTTTGTTTAGAAGAGTCTAAGAGGGTAATTTTCTAAAGGGATCGAATGTGATACCTAGATCGGGGCGGAGTCTGGGCGGAGTCCGCACTGGAAGGGGAGGAGTCGGGCTGGCGTTGGGGTGGACTCCGTGACAGCTTCGCTAACGGCGAAAGATAAGAACCCTTTTCGCTGCCAGTAGCACGCCCAATAGCACCACATTTTACGATGGCGCTAAGGGGTGCGAAAACTGTCAGCAATTGCACCGCGGAAGTGTTATGGTGCAGTATATCAGATTAGCTATAGGGAGGGGAATTTTCAAAGCCATTTATGCAAGTAAAAAAATGTGTTTTACCCATGTAAATTAGCCATCAAAATTTTCCCTCCCTCAACGCAGCTCAAATATACACAGCTTGTTTCACAGAATTTGTGAATCTTTAACTGCATTAAGAGGAGGTGTTCCTGTAGACCATGTATTGGTTGGAGGAAGAAACAAAAGGTGGACCTGCTGAATCCCACCAAAAAAGGTTACCAAAATGGTTCGGGGTCTTGCATCAGAAACCCTATGAAGAGAAGGCTGAAAGAAGATATGATAAAAATTTATAAAATCATGAGTGGTATGGAAGGGATTAACAGGGAACAACTATTTACCATTTCCAATAGTACTAGGACTAGCAAACACCCCATGAATCTAACGGGTAACACATTTTACAACAAATCAGAGAAAGTCTTTTTTTCACTCAGCGTACAATTGAACAGTGAAATTTGTTGCCAGAGGATGTGGTGAAAGCAGTTAGCATAACTGAGCTTAAAAAGGGTTTGGACAAGCTCCTGGAAGAAAAATCCATATACCACTATCAGCCATGTTGACTTGCAAAAGCCACTGCTTATCCTGGTTATGAGCAAGAAGGATTGGATCTATTCTTTAGGATCCTACTGGGTACTTTTGACCTGGATTGACCACTGTTGGAGACAGGATGCTAGGTTTGACAGGCCTTTGGTCTGATCCAGTATGACATTTCTTATGTTCTTATGATATGAGACGTAGAAATTTAAACATATATGCCTTAGAACGCAGTAACCAACTCCGGTTTTCAAGAGCCTCAAATAGGCCTGGTTTTGAAGATATCTATAATGAATATGTATTAGAAATATATATATTGAATACAATGAGGCAGTTCATGCAAATCTACTTTATGCATATTTATTGTGAATATTGTGAAAACCAGATTGGTATGTGTCTCTTGAGGACCAGTATTAGCCAACCATATCCTAGAAGAGAGGTGAGACAGGGGAGATATAACTGAGAAATGTTAATATTTATTTGTATTACACTTTTCGGGTGCTTCAAAGCAGATTACATTCAGTTACTGTAGGTATTTCCCTGTCACCAGAGGACTTGAGGGTGAAGTGAATTTCCCAAGGTCACAAGAAGCAGCAGTGGGATTTGAATCATACCTTCCCCGGCTTGCAGCCCACTGCTCTAATCACCCAAAAATATTAACAATGTACAAGAAGACAATCTGTTTTATGGAAAGGAAGTTCTAGAGCAAAAGGTCATGACATGAGGCCCCAAGGAGGTAGACTGAGGAGCAACACAAGGAATTTTTTTTTCAGAGAAAGGGTGGTAGACACATGAAACACCCTTCCAGAATGGGTAGTGCTGGCTAAAAGAGTAACAGAGTTTAAAATGGCATGAGGTAAACACATAGAATTCTTAATTGCTAAAACTAGAGAGGTAGAAAGCACAACTTAGATGTACATGCTAAAGCATTCATAACTTCATACTCACCTGATTCAACAATGAGTGCTGAGGCTGCCAGAATGTATTGCAAAGCATGTAATATGAAATGTTGGAAGTCCTAGCAGTAACACATGCATCCATATAGCCAAGTTTGTTTGACCGGCTGAGAAGGGTCATTAGTAATGGGAGCCATAGAGATCAGGCTGTGATAACAGAAATAAACTAGTAAGTAGGTCTATCTGGCAGGCTGCAAGTTTCTGTTCTAAAACTTGAGGAATGCAGCGATCACATAACAGACCTGTCAGATAGGTTACACTGGGAATCTAGAAAGCAAGATGTTTGAACAATGGCCATACTAGAATTGCTGGCTATAGATTACTATAGAATTTTGTGGTTAGGCATGGGAAATGTGGGTGCTGGAGGAAACTAAGTGGCAATCTTGTATGCTCTTCTACCCAAGATGGTGGGGTACAAAGGAGAAAACCAAAAAGACTGTCCTGGATAAGGAAAAATCTTGCAGTTGGTCACACTCTATAGTTGGCAGCTGGGATGTATCCTTAGCTGTATAGACAGAATAACTGGGCAAACTGAATGGCCTGCCCTGATGGGCCAGATGGTCTTTTCCTGCTATCAATTGCTATGTAAGTATGAGATTAATTCTACTGAAAAGAATGTGTCTTCTCATGCTGCCTTTCCTTTTGCCTCCTTACGTTCATTATTTTTGACATAAAGTAATCTAATTACTTGAGACATAATTTTTATTTGTTGTTATATTGATATTTTAGGGATGAATTTTTGATGTATTATTGCATTTTATTTAAACATGAATTGTTAATATACTATATTTGATTACTGTATTACTTTGTTATGCAGTGTATTTTATAATTATGTATTGTAATAGACTTTGAATACATGATTACTTGTAGAAATGTGTAATCCAAAGTAAAATTAGATTAGGTTACAACAAATAAATAAAAAGTATGTCTTAAGTATATATCTACTGTAATTAGATTACTTTATGTCAAAAATAATGAATGTAAAGAGGCAAAAGGAAAGGAAGCATGAAAATTTTTGTTTTGTTTTTTTTGAGGCCAGACGTTTCTTCCTGCTACTTTGGACTTTCCAGCTCAAAAAGAATCAGCTTCCTTTGTGCTAAAGCTCCTTCAGTCCTAACCCCCTACTTTATATCCCTTTCCAGCTCACTCAACCATTGTAATGATGGACATTGCCCAGAGGCCACAAACCACAGTTCCATATAAAATGTGATAATATGGATCCTAAGTCTACCCACTAAGAGTGACTGTTGAGTAATGGCAGTAACTTCCTTCCCTCGAGATGCTGTGAACACTACCTCTGCAGTATTCCTAGCCCAGGTGAACAAGAAATGGCGGAAAAATTAAACAAATACTTCGGTCAGTGTTCACTAAAGAAGGACCGTTGATGGTTGACAAGACCATAGAGGAGAATGGGGCAGACCCAACTCCTTTTACAGAAGAGTATGTATAATAATAACTAGGACAACTGAAAGTGGACAAGGCCATGGGGCCAGATAAGGTACATCCCATGATACTGAGGGAGCTCAGAGATGTCCTGGTGGGTCTGATGAATGTTCAATAGATCCCTGGAAAGAGGAGTGGTGCCATAAGATTGGAAAAGAGCAGTTGTGGTCCTGCTTCATAAGAGTAATAGAAGAGAGGACTGGAAACTGCAGGCTGATGACCCTCATCTTGGTGGTGAGAAAATTAATGGAGACATTGCTGAAAGAAAGGATACTGAACTATCTCCAGTAAGTTACTGGACCTGAGGCAGAATGAGTTTACCAGGGGAACAACCTGTTAGACAAATCTGATTGATTTTTTTGATTGGATGGCTAGAGAAATGGATCAAAGAAGAGCACACGATGAGATCTACTTGGATTTCAGCAAAGCTTTTGATACTGTCCCACATTGGAGTCTTGTAAATAAAATGAGAAGCTTGGGAGTGAGCACCAAGGTAGTTGTGTGGATTACAAACTGGTTGATTAATAGGAGTCAGAATGTAATGATAAATGGAACCTACTCTTAAGAGAGAGCCATGTTAAGTGGAGTGCACAGGGATCAGTATTGGGGCCGGTTCTGTTAAATATTTTTGTAAGCAACATTGAAGAAGGATAGAAGGTAAAGTTTATCTATTTGCAGATGATACTTAGATCTGCAACAGAGTGGTCATATATGAAGGAGTAGAGAATATAAAAATTGATTTATGAAAACTTGAAGAGTTGTCAAAGTTTTGGCAGCTAGGGTTCAATGCCAAGAAGAGCAGAATCAGGCATCTGTGATACGATAATCCAAAAGAGCTGTATGCGATGGGGATGAAAGACTGATGTGCATGGACCAAGACAGGGATCTTAGGGTGACAGTGTCTCGTGATCTGAAGATGGCAAAGCAATGTGACAAGATGATAGCTAAAGCCATAAGAATGCTGGGCAGTATATAGAGAGGAATAACCAGTAAGTAAAAGGAGGTGAAAATGCCCTTGTACAGGTCCTTGGTGAGGCCTCACTTTGAGTACTGTGTTCAGTTCTGGAGCCCTTATCTAAAAAGGGACAGAGACAGGATGGAGGCAGTTCAGATAAGGATGAACAAAATGGTGTGGGGGTCAGTATCAGAAGACCAATGAGAAGATGCTAAAGGATCTGAATATGTATACCCTGGAAGAGAGGAGATGCAGGGGAGATATGATAAATACCTTCTGATACCTGAAAGGTTTTAATGATGTACAAACATCAAACCTTTTCTATTGGAAGGAAATCAGTAGAACTAGGGATCACAAAATGAAACTAGGGAGGGCATCTCAGAACTAACTTCAGAAAATATGTTTTTCATGGAGAGGTTAGTAAATGCCTGGAATGCCCTTCCGGAAGAGATGGTGAAGAGAAAACAGTCAAAGAATACAAAATGGCATGGAATAAACACTGTGGATCCCTAAAGGCTAGAGGATAGAAATGAAGAAGAGGGTACATGGGGTAACTTGCTGGTGTGGCTGTTACTACCCTTAGGGGCGGATTTTCAGAGCCCTGCTCGCCTAAATCCACCCAAAACCGGGCGGATTTAGGCGAGCAGGGCCCTGCGCGCCGGTGAGCCTATTTTACATAGGCCTACCGGTGCGCGCAGAGCCCCGGGACTCGCGTAAGTCCCGGGGTTCTCCGAGGGGGCGTGTCGGGGGCGTGTCGGGGGTGGGCCCGGTCGTCGCGGCGTTTCAGGGGCATGTCGGCAGCGTTTTGGGGGCGGGTACGGGGGCGTGGCTACGGCCCGGGGCGGTCCGGGGGCGTGGCCGTGCCCTCCGTACCCACCCCCAGGTCGCGGCCCAGCGCGCAGGAGGCCCGCTCGCGCGCGGGGATTTACTTCTCCCTCCGGGAGGCGTAAATACCCGGAGAAAGGTAAGGGGGGGTGTAGACAGGGCCGGGCGGGTGGGTTAGGTAGAGGAAGGGAGGGGAAGGTGAGGGGAGGGCGTTAGAGGATTCCCTCCAAGGCCGCTTCGATTTCGGAGCGGCCTTGGAGGGAACGGGGGTAGGCTGCGCGGCTCGTCGCGCGCCGGCTATACAAAATCGATAGCCTTGCGCGCGCCGATCCAGGTTTTTAGCAGATACGCGCGGCTCCGCGCGTATCTACTAAAATCCAGCGTACTTTTGTTTGCGCCTGGAGCGCAAACAAAAGTAGGCCTATTCGCGGAGTATGAAAATCCGCCCCTTAATCAATAAGCCTTGATAATTTTGTTGCAACTCCAACATTGCTCTCTACTTCAATGGTAAGGGGGGGGGGGGGGAAGGGAATTTGGATTCAGTCAACAACCATTGAGGGCCACAACTTTTACAGTCTGGGGAGCTGATGCGCAGTCATAAATGAAAAAAAACGCAGGACTGCTTCTGCGGCCAAGACCATAAGCTAAGCACATCAAGCAACATTATCTGAGTTTTCAAAAAGGCTCACCACCCAGTAAAAATGTTGCTAGCAATTAGGGATGTGCAGACCAAAAGTTTAAGTTCATAAGTCCATAAGTCGAAAGGGGGTCCCATTTGCGGTCAATATGGACATATGGAGAATTCCATAAGTTGAGTCTATGTCCATATGTGCAAATAAAAATTTAAACCCCTCACCCACCTTAATCCCGCCCCCCCCCCCCCAAGACTTACCAAAACTCCCTGGTGGTCCAGCGGGGTCAGGACGCCATTCCTGAACTCCTTTGCAAGGAGCACGTGACGTCGGCGTCAAGTCAGAGTGACGCGGCGTCACGTGATTCCCCTCGGGTTCGCTCCCGGACCCCTCGTTGGGCCCAAAAGGCACTTTTGGCCAGCTTGGGGGGGTCAGGAGGCCCCTCCAAGCTGGCCAAAAGTGCCTTTTGGGCCCAACGAGGGGTCCGGGAGCGAACCCGAGGGGAATCACGTCACTCCGACGTCACGCGGACGTCACGTGATTCCCCTCGGGTTCGCTCCCGGACCCCTCGTTGGGCTCAAAAGGAACTTTCGGCCAGCTTGGGGGGCCTCCTGACCCCCCCAAGCTGGCCAAAAGTGCCTTTTGAGCCCAACGAGGGGTCCGGGAGCGAACCCGAGGGGAATCACGTGACGTCCGCGTGACGTTGGACGTCACGTGATTCCCCTCGGGTTCGCTCCCGGACCCCTCGTTGGGCCCAAAAGGCACTTTTGGCCAGCTTGGGGGGGTCAAGAGGCCCCTCCAAGCTGGCCGAAAGTTCCTTTTGAGCCCAACGAGGGGTCCGGGAGCGAACCCGAGGGGAATCACGTGACGTCCGCGTGACGTCGGAGTGACGTGATTCCCCTCGGGTTCGCTCCCGGACCCCTCGTTGGGCCCAAAAGGCACTTTTGGCCAGCTTGGGGGGGTCAGGAGGCCCCTCCAAGCTGGCCAAAAGTGCCTTTTGGGCCCAACGAGGGGTCCGGGAGCGAACCCGAGGGGAATCACGTGACGCCGCGTCACTCCGACGTGACGCCGACGTCACGTGCTCCTTGCAAAGGAGTTCAGGAATGGCGTCCTGACCCAGCTGGACCACCAGGGAGTTTTGGTAAGTCTTGGGGGGGGGGGGGGCGGGATTAAGGCGGGTGAGGGGTTCTCCATATGTCCATATTGACCGCTCCCGGACCCTCACGGAACTTTTGGCCAGCTTGGGGAGTTTTGGTAAGTCTTGGGGGGGGGGGGGGGATTAAGGAGGGGGAGGGGTTTAAATTTTATTTAGATCAACAATCGCGATTTCCAACGTATTCAACATAGCTATGTTGAATAAGTTGGAAATCCGATCGTTTACGCCTCATCATTTTTTTAAGTTAAAAAAAAAAATATGTTGCGTTTTCCATTTAAGTTCAAAACGAATGCACACCCCTACTAGCAATACATTTTTATGAGTTCTCGTAAGGCTTGGGGATAACTGTACAGAGCAGCAGTTTCTACCATAAGAAGCTTTCTCGGCAGACAGGATGGGACATTTTGGTACTTTTCTGCTATCATTTCTATGTCAGTATGTAATAGGGGTGTGCATTCGGATTGACCGCATTAGTAAAACGCAACTCATATTTTTTTTTTACTTAAAAAATTGATTCGACATAAACGATCGGATTTCCCACATATCGAACATAGATATGTTCGATATGTGGGAAATCGCGATTGTTGAGCCAAAATAAAAATATAAACCCCCTCACCCTCCTTAATCCCCCCCCCAGACTTACCACAACTCCCTGGTGATCGAGCGAGGAGTGAGGACGCCATTTCTGCAATCCTTGGCGAGAAGCATGTGACGTCGGCGGCATGTCGAGTGACGCAGCGTCACGTGATTCCCGGCTCGTTCGCGCCGGACGGCTCGTTCGGCCCAAAAAGAACTTTTGGCCAGCTTGAGGGGGTCAGGAGGCCCCCCCAAGCTGGCCAAAAGTTCTTTTTGGGCCGAACGAGCCGTCCGGCGCGAACTTGCCGGGAATCACGTGACGTCGCGTCTGAGTGACGCGGCGCCACGTGATTCCCGGCGAGTTTGCGCCGGACGGCTCCTTCGGCCCAAAAAGAACTTTTGGCCAGCTTGGGGGGGTCAGGAGGCCCCCCCAAGCTGGCCAAAAGTTCTTTTTGGGCCGAACGAGCCGTCCGGCGCGAACGAGCCGGGAATCACGTGACGCCGTCCGGCGCGAACTCGCCGGGAATCACGTGACGCCGCGTCACTCGACGTGCCACCGACGTCACATGCTTCTCGCCAAGGATTGCAGAAATGACGTCCTCACTCCTCGCTCGATCACCAGGGAGTTGTGGTAAGTCTGGGGGGGGGATTAAGGAGGGTGAGGGGGTTTAAATTTTTTTTTTGCACATATGTACATATACCCAACTCATTGGATTTTTTTTATGTCCATATTGGCCGCAAGTGGGACCCCCTTTCGGACATAAAAAATATGAACATAAAATTTTGCTCTGCACATCCCTAGTATGTAAGACAGCAGAGTCCTGGCTCAGGTATCAAGCTCAGGTCCTCCGTTTGGCAGTGCACATCACTGCCAGAGAGTCTCGGAATCATCCCAGCAATAAATGTTAATATAATTTCTGTACCACTTTGGAGTATAGTATATGTTGTGCGGTTATAAATTAAAATATTACATAGATATAAAATATTCACTACATTCATTCAAGTAAATTTCATTTAGATATTTCTGAATTGCAGTTCTAGTTGCCAGATTGGTTTTGGAAAACACTAGGTTCTTAGGAAGCTGTGACACCTTTTAAAGGACCAATATTATGCATGTTGAGGTACAGATGTCAAGAAGAAAAAGGGACTTGTGTGGTCTCGAGAGATCATGTTTTACAGCATCTTTTTGTTGGTCTTTTAAAAGGTATCAAAATCTCCATTTATATGCTTCAGAAGATGAAGAAGGTAATTTTCAAAGGCATTTCTGCCATTAAACAGTACTTTACCTGCAGAAATAGCCTGTTATAAAATTGCCCACCTGAGATGTAGGTAGACTTACATATGCAATCCTGGAAACAGAGTTGGGGAGGAGTTTGCACTTATATGCATACTTTTGCATTTTAAGAAGTATGTGCGTACATTTTTTCAAATAAATTTCTGCAATTAAATTAGCAGGTATAATTGTGTACAAGCAGTTTTGGTGGTTTCATGTTCAAAGTGAACTTATTTGCCTAAGTTCATTTTGAAAACTGGTACAGCTTAGTTCATTCCGGATTTATTATTCCTGGGAGTATTCTGTACAAAAGAAAAATTAAAAATTCTGCAAAAATCATTGCAAATTCTGCATAACATATTTTTAAATTATGCTAAATTGTGTCAGATAACAAATCTTTGAATAATAATTAATAGGGATGTGCAAAGCCCTAAACGTTTGGTTCAGGCTTCGTTTTCGGCCCACCACAGGAAATATCATATTTCCCGCGGTTTGGGCCTTTGTGATTCGGGGGGGGGGGACGGACCCAAATTTCGGTTAGTGCACACTAATGAAAGTTAGTGAGCGATAACTCCCTGTTAGCATGTGCTAACCCAAAACTGAACTTTTTCTGAAATTTTGGAAAAAATCCATTTGGGTTTCGGGGTCCCTATTAATTAATTTATAATGCAATACAGTAAAAAATTATTACAAAAGATGCTGATTTCCTCCCCTCCACCTCTTAGTCTTATAATTAAGCCTCTGCTTTTCTTTTCACATAAATATCTGGAAAAAGTCAAGTTACCTTGTTTTATTTTATTAGATATTTTTATCTCTGCTCCTTTTTATCCTATGTTGTTTCCCTAAGCTTTCCCAGTTATTGTTCTCTGTCTTTCTTGTAACTTTTGAATACCCAACATTTTGCCCTTACCATTTCTGTAATTTATTTTGAAAAGCATACTGGTCTCCTGTTTTTATATTTTTATTTACTTTTCTAACATAAAAATTTGCGGCCTTTACAGTGATTTCTTTTAGTTAAGCCCACTGCTCTTGTGTTTCACAAGGACCTCCTCACTTTCCCAGTCCATCCCTAAAATACTCCTACATCGTACCAAAGTTGGTATTTTTCAAATCCAGGATCCTGACCTTTATGTAGCTCATCTCCGGCTTGCTCTTATTAAACCAAAATATTTGATGATCACTGAAACTCAGGTGACATCTTATTTAGACTTTAGAAATATCGTCCCCATAAACACTTTCTCTAACATAGTAGGGTCAAGGTGAAAATGAGGAGAAACAACACTGGTAAATAAACTTTGTCACTTTTAGACAGAGTCAGACATCACGGTCTAAATGTGAACTCTGTACATGGCCTAGGATACTCAGAGATGACCATTTGGCACATATAAAACAAACTGTTAGTCAAGTTACACAGAAGGGGAAAAAAAGCAAATTATGTGTTCCTTCCAAGCAGAGTAATTTACCTGGAAGTGGCAGGTTATAACAGCTTGCTCTGTGTGCAATATGATACTCAAGTGATATGGAATCAAGAAGAGGAAATCAAGGAAGGGGAGATGTGAAAAGTGCCAGCAAAGGTGAAAATGAACAATTCAGGTCCAAAGGGGAAAAAAATATTTAAGATACGTTGTGTGCAAAAGCTAAATCTGCAGTTTTACAGACTGCCATTTCTATGATAGATAACCCATACAGACAATGACCTTGGCAGCTTTAACAGGCAAGCTGTGTAAAATATTTATGGAAGGGAGAGCTGTTCCTGAGCTAATTGTTCCAATGTACTGGATACAAACAAGCTTTCTTTCAGCATCTGTATGCATATGTTCATTCCTGCCCACTATTAACATGCACTGTGCTCATGGCCCAGACAAAAAGTGTCCAAAAATAGGAATGATATCACTACTAGAAGTTCAAAATGGCTTATTGCTAGAAGGATTTGTTTTCTAAAAAGAGACAATTACAGGAGTCTTTGGGGTTTTTTTTATGGTGGGGTGGGGAACTCATTTAGGGCCTCATTTTCCAAGCACTTTACCGCGTGCGATAAATTCGCAAATCACGTTAACAGCTGTTAACGCGATTTGTGAATTAGTCATTTGGTATTCAGCGTTATGGACTGCGCTACGGGCCAGAAAAGGATTATTGCCATCCATGACAGAGAGAGAGAGAGAGAGAGAGAGAGAGAGAGAGAGAGAGAGAGAGAGAGAGAGAGAGAGAGAGAGAGAGAGAGAGAGAGAGAGAGAGAGAGAGAGAGAGAACCTTACTATAGTGCCTATGCCCTACATAGGTATTTGAATCCCTATGGGAGGGCTACCTACTAACTCGGGGTGGGGATTAGGTATGAGCGTCGGGGGTTGGGGGCCACTTTCGCATTCCACATGAGACCTACGGACAGAACAGTGGTCTCTAGTGCAGATTTGCTGGCCGTCGGAGTGAGGACGCTCACTCCAAGAGGAGATTTGGCCAACATTCTCTCCACCTAGCATGTTGTTGGCCAGGTAGAGTGTCCATCAAGCTAGGTAGAGAGAACGTTGGCCAAACCACTTCTTGGAGTGAGCATCCTCACTCCGACGGCCAGCAAATCTGCACTAGAGACCACTGTTCTGTCCGTAGGTCTCATGTGGAATGCGAAAGTGGCCCCCAACCCCCGACGCTCATACCTAATCCCCACCCCGAGTTAGTAGGTAGCCCTCCCATAGGGATTCAAATACCTATGTAGGGCATAGGCACTATAGTAAGGTTCTCTCTCTCTCTCTCTCTCTCTCTCTCTCTCTCTCTCTCTCTCTCTCTCTCTCTCTCTCTCTCTCTCTCTCTCTCTCTCTCTCTCTCTCTGACCATCGTGGCCTGCAATGATTGATGTCCAAAAACCGGCAAAACATCACTGCACGTGATGTTTCCCCACTGCACGAAAGAAGCCTCATTTGCATTGGTAACACCCCCTAATGCACTACCAATGCGATATTGGAAAATAAGGTCCTTAATTTGCCCCCGAAAAAAGCAATTCAAAGTATCACATCTGTTTTAGCATTTCTGTGTCTATCCTGCAGTGCACAGCCTATAGGTAATATCTAGAGCACTGATACTTCATAAGCATTGCCATGCTAGTCAGACTGAGGTTCATCAAGTCCAGCGTCCTGTCTCCAAAAGTGACCAACCCAGGTCACAAGTACTTGGAAGATCCCATGAAGTAGATCTGATTCTTGTTACTCATGCCCAAGGATAGGAATAGCTTTCTTTAGTCTCCATGGCTGATAATGTGTTATGGACTTTTTCTCAATAAACGTCTTATAAACCCATCTATGCTAGGCACCTTGATCACGTCTTCTGGCAATAAATTCCACAGCTTGATAGTGAGCTGAGTGAAAAAGTGCTTTGTATGATTTATTTAGAATCTCCTGGTTATTAGTTTCATGGAGTGTCGTCTTGTTTTAGTATTATTTGAAAGGGTAAATAACTGTCCTTTATTTACCCATTCCACCCCACTCATGATTTTATAAACGTCTATCCTGTCTCTTTTTAGCCGTATCTTTTCCAAGCTGAAGAACCCTAGCCTGTGTAGCCTCTCATCATAGAAGAAAGGCTCCATCCCAATCATTTGTATTACCCTCCTCTTCTAGTTCTGCTGTCTTTCTTGAGATGAAGGTGACCAGAACTGCACTCAGAACTCAAGGTGCGATCATACTATGGCTTGACATAGAGGCAATATGATATTTTCTGTTTTATTCTCCATTCCTTTTCAGATCATCCATAACAATCTATTGGCTTTCTTGACTGCAGCCGCACATTGAGCCAAGGATTTCAACATATTGTCCACAAGGACTCCAAGGTCTTTTTCCTGCATAGTGACACCCAGTTTTGTCACCTTCAAGGCTCACATTTATTTGCATTCCCTGGGCATTAAAATGGCCATTTAAAGCTATATCCTACTGCATAACATTCTTAGAACAACAGTATACAAATGCCATTCTCTCTAAATATATTTTAAAGTCTGAATACCTATAGTAGTTCAATAATTTAAAGATAGAAAGACTTGTGAAAAGTCTTAAGAGCATTAGTTTATGGTACTGTAGAGGTTGATGAGGTAGAAAGCAAATTAAAATAAAATTAGCTAACAGCTCCCTAAGTAACATTGTTTCATATCTTATATGATGTTAATAGTGGACAATTTCACTAAATTTAGTTTTTATAGCATTGTTACTTTTACAGTAAAATGAATCATTACAGAAAACTATTCTAACCAAGAATATAGAATTAATACACTTTATTCTTTCCTAAATAGTTATCTACATGTTCATATTTATATGATTCCTATCATTTCCCCTTTAAACTACAGGAATGATCTTGGGAACCTTACATGAGGGTCTGAAACCTGATATACTTGTTAAAGTTCATATACAACCAATTAATTATTAAATAGGAGCATTGATTATACTGTTTAATGGTAACACATGGGTCCCTATTCATAAATTACAATCTGGTGCCCAGTCTCCAGTGGGTTTATTGTTGTTTACAGAAATCCCATATGGAGGGTCTTCTTATAACAACTTGCCTACGTCATGCAGTTAAAAATGAATCATTCACCAATTTTCAAATAAATGTATGTGCCTAAGTTTGCTCGGAAACTTATCCACAATAAGCCACCCGAACAAAGTTGTACCCACTCACTGCAGGGCATTACTTGAAAGTGTTTCTTTTTCAGCATATTTATTAAAATCAAGAAGTATGTATGTAAATCCAAACTCCACTCTCCTGAGGTGCCTCTCTTATGTTTGCAATTACGGAACGGACTGGGAGGGAACTTTCCTACCCCATAGCTTATCCTCCTTACCCCTTCCCCTCTCCTCCTCACCCTCTAAACCCCTCCCCCCTTTTTTTTTTTACCTTTTAATCGACAACTTACTTCAAGGCCCAACCTGAAGTAACTTGCGCCCACTGGCAGCTGAGACACAGGTCAATACAGTAACGTTGAGTTAAAGATTCCCCGTCTGTAACGTGCTGGGAGCATACAATACAGACGAGTAAGGCCATCCAGCGATACAGTCTCCAGTTTCACGCGTCCCTAGCGCTTCCTAAAATAGACACATAACCCTTTCCGCACCCAGCATGTAAATGAACGAAAAAGCTGTATAATGAAGGAATTAGCTATTCCCCTCCAATACTGTAACGGGCGCTGATACTACCTCCTCCGTAACCCGCTGTTCTGCCGCAGCCTTAACGTGCTAGTTTACCGCCTCCCCCTAGTAGGAGTTAGTGTAAAGAGAGACAGAAGGTCATGAAGCACCAAGCAGTGCAATCGGAAACCAGAAAGATGCTGCAGCAAGATAAAGAAATGGAATCAACTGAAGCCACCCACCTGATTAACAAGACTTTCTGAGTGCACTTCGGCATGTTGCTGGTATATATTAGATCTTAGGAGCTCCAGAAGGAAGCTTTCTTTGGTACAAAGCAAACATCCCGAAGAGCATTAGCAGTACATTTGAGACTGAGATCGTACTCAACAAACCCTGACTTGTGAATGAGGTCCCCGCCTATCATGGCAACTCTGACCCCCAGAGGCACCCACTGCCCTGAAATACCTTCTTTTAACCCACCTCTCACAGAAAACCAGCTCGGCTTAATAGCTCAATGACAAGGCAACCCCCAACCCATGCCTCAGGCAGTGGCAAGGGCTGTAAAAAAAAAAAAAAAAAAAAAGAGGCACCTGTTTTCTAAAGGGATTGGGGGGGGGGGGGGGTGGTGTTCGATTGGGCGGGCGGGTAGGTGACAGCGGCGCAGCAAAAAAAACCAAAGCGACAAAAGTAACTTACTTTTTTGCGGCAGCGGGGCCGGGGGGGGGGGGGGGGTTCGACCGGGCGGGCGGGTAGGTGAAAAAAAAACAAACTTTTCTGAGCCATCAGTAGCTCCCCCGACGAAGACAAAAAGATGGCCGCCTGCACGGGGAAAGCGTGCAATTGGCCGCTGAAGACACGTCCTCAGCGGCCAATTGCACGCTTTCCCCGTGCAGGCGGCCATCTTTTGTCTTCGTCGGGGGAGCTACTGATGGCTCAGAAAAGTTTGTTTTTTTTTCACCTACCCGCCCGCCCGGTCGAACCCCCCCCCCGGCCCCGCTGCCGCGGAAAAGTAAGTTACTTTTGTCGCTTTGGTTTTTTTTGCTGCGCCGCTGTCACCTACCCGCCCGATCGAACACCCCCCCCCCCCCATCCCGATCTTGCTGCCGCTGCCCCGCTGCCGCGGAAAAGTAAGTTACTTTTGTCGCTTTGGTTTTTTTTTGCTGCGCCGCTGTCACCTACCCGCCCGCCCGATCGAACCCCCCCCCCCCGATCCCGATCCCGATCCCGCTGCCGCTGCGGTGAGACACAGCAGCAAAGCAAAAAAAACCAAAGGCAGGAAGTAAGTCGCTTCGCTGCCTCCCTCCTCCCGGTGCCTGTCATTCCAAATGTCATTTGAAATGACATTTGAAATGACAGGTACCAGCGCACCCAGGTTACTGTATAGGCGCTGTATTAAGCGCCTATACAGTAAAATGGGTTGCGCGGGCCTAACCCTTCCCTAACGCTTCACAGCCGCGGCATGCATTTGCATGCGATTAGAAGAGAGTATCAGGCGCTAGGTCTAGAGGACTGTGTGTGCGGGGGGGAAGGGTGCGCCTGACACTGCCGCACTGCTTCTACCGCGGCCTTACAGTATCGAGCTGACAGTGAGGAATGGCGCTGTCCCGGCTGCCATTCCTCACTGCATGAAATCAAGTTACACACATACTTTTATGCACACACATCTTGGGCAATTTTATAATAAACCATTTGCACACATAAACCTGTGTTTTTTGGCTTTAATAATTAACTCCCATATGACTATTTATCTGGATTCAGAAAAAGTGGTGTCTACATGTAATACACTTTTGGGTTGAATTTAACCCCCTCCCCGCGGGGCGGGGCGGGGTGGGCCGGGACAGCGCCATTCCTCACTGTCTCGGCTGCCAGTGGGCGCAAGCTACTTCAGGTTGGGCCCTGAAGTAACCTGCTGATTAAAAGGTAAAAAAAAAAAAGGGAGGTTTAGAGGGTGAAGAGGAGAGGTGAAGGGGTAGGGAGGATAAGGTAGGGGGTAGGAAAGTTCCCTCCCAGTCCGCTCCGTAATTGGAGCGGACTGGAAGAGAACTGGGAAAAAGGACATTGCGTCACCGCGCGTAAATTAAACATTTACCCCTCCCCTGTGCGCACGAGTCCCGGGCCGCGTGCGCAGATGTTAAAATCTGCCATGCATGTGCGCGCGCCCATTGTATTTTATAACACGTGCGTGCCGATGCACGCGTATTATAAAATAGCCACATCCATGTGTGCGCTCTGGGAAGTGCGCGCGCACATGGATGCACGCGCGTAAGTTTTGAAACCTACCCCTTTCTAGCTTTACTATAGATAAGGGGGCAATTTTCAAATAACTGCAGGTAGTCGCAATGTCTATGGGCACTGTTCCCTAAAAGATGGACACATGCACATCTGTGCAGCATTCATCCAGAGACTGCACACGCCCCACCTTACCTTGTACACAACACGCAGGAGCAGCCCTAGCCTGTCTTAAACCTATGGGCAGCTCCCTTCAATCTGTGTAGGCACAGGAAGAAACTTCAGACCTTGGGTGGGGCAGGGGGCACTTCCTGCTGTTGATCTATGGGATCAGTAGCAGAAAATGCTGCCCACACGGTTTGATGTTTCTCCCCATTGCCCTCACAGATTCACCAGAACAGTTGGCAACTGCTGAGGGAGGAGGAAGGAAAGAGGCAGGCAAGGAGTTTAAAGATAAAACACACACCAGTAGAAACAATAACAACAGAGGGACAGGACAAGCTGCTAAAATGACAGGCCCTGTCTACAAAGATCCCAAGGGGAAAGAGAATGCACTTTCACTTCCCAGGTATTGTCTCTGGAGCTTTCCAGCTGTTTTTTTTTTTCTCTTTTATCATTTAAAATCCAAGCAGCACAATGGGAGATCATCACAGCCCCCAGCCAGCCCATTCGCAAGCCACTCATCCTCCTCCCCTCTTCAGAAAAAGCCAACTGTTACTTAACTACAGGTTCCTACACAAATGCCTCTGATTCAATTACCTTTAACCCTACCAGTTCCCTTTTCATAATCAAGACCTTGTGCAATGCATTATTAAAGAAAGAAAGAAGGAAAACAACAAAGAGAAAACAACAAAGAAACAAGTGAAACCAGTGTTATGAACTCCTTTTATAAAAGTATTTATTTCTTTGGATATCTATCTATGTATTTATTTCTTTGCCATTTATGCATGGTCTGAAGCCGTCGCTGTCATGTTTGGATTTCCATACTATATTGCAGTCTCTAGTGCTGTCAGGTTTAAATTATTGTAATTCTGTCTACACTGAGTTTCCAGAAACTACTATACGAGTCCTGCAGATTGTGCAGAAGACAGCTACTGGTATTCTTACTGGGCCATGTTTCGGGACCATATTACTCCACTGTTAAATCTCTACATTGGTTTCTGATTACCTGGTGTGTACAATTGAAGGTAGCTATCATTGTGCATTAAACAGTCAAGCTCCTCTGTGCGTTAGTTCTGCCATGAAGATATATCCTCCAGCCACCATCACGCACTCTTCACTAGGAGTCTTGGACTTTTGGATATTCCAGATCCTATGCTAGTCCACTTGGTTGAGATTTGAGAGAGAGCTTTTTTTGTGGCAGGCCCTCCTCTTTGAAATACATTTCAGATTCAGAAGCAGTTTATTTCATATCATATATTTCTCAAGAGACATTTATTTTTATTCATCGACATTCAATCTGAGATATCACACCGGTTTACATTCAGGTACTGTAGGTATTTCCCTATCCCCAGAGAGCTTACAATCTAAGTTTTGTATCTGAGGCAATGGAGGGTAAAGTGACTTGCTCAAGGTCACAAGGAGCGACAGCGGGACTCGAACGCTGGTCTCCTGGTTCGTAGCCCCCTGCTCTAACCACTCTAACCCTCATTTGAGAATTTAATATAAGAAAGACTTTAATGCTTTATTGAGGCTGATTTGCTGATGGTCTTATCATTGTATATTTTTTTAATTGTCTATGTTTTATGTGATTCACCATGAACAGCATAGTGTGTAAGTAATACATTTTTAATAATAATAATATATACAGAATCATTAATGGCATTCAGACCCATGTTTGAGGGAAGATTTTTCTGCTTTGCTTTCAACCTTCTCTGTGGGACTTCAACCGTCTTCTGAACAGCTTGTTTTTTTATCCAGCCTTCTTCATCGCAAGCTCTCCCTCCTGTGTATCCACACAGGATCCCTCCTGTGTGGATAGTGATACAGATATATGGAGAAGACCCTGGATGATAAAGTGGCAGAATACAGTGTGGGAAATTGATAATAGGGTTGAGAAGACCCTGGCTGATAGAGTGATAGAATTCAGTGTAGGAAACTGATAATAGGGTATATGGATAATTGAAAACAGGGTGATGGGAAGTAATCAGCGTGGGATTAGTTATAATCATGTTGAGATTATTATAGAGATGTTGTGATTAAAAAATTCCTACTCAGGTTTTTCTGTTTTGCAAATGTTTGTACTGATATTGTATTGTTGATTAATAAGTGTATTTTTGATACTGCATTTATGAATAAAAAATGTAATATGATATTCTATGATGTAAGTTCATATCATTGAAGAAAATATTGTTTATGTTAAATTGAATATAATTGGATATAAAAAAGTATCTGAAATTAGTATTTAGAGTCCCTATATATATACATTTCTCTGAGTGCGACAGACAGACGAGATATTGGAATGCTCCTGTAACAGATCATCATGCTAGCTGGGTTTTCATGCATTGGAAGAACTACAGTAGGTGTGCTTGTTAAGAGGCTGAGATGAAAGTTAATGGAAGGGGAGACTGTGGTGCTATTACTGAGGTGATACAAACATTTGAATGTGTTTTTTGTATGGTAAGAGATAGTGTATCCAAACGGGTTTGTTTTGCACACACCAAGACAAGAATGAGGCTCATTCATAATCCAGGGTATGCTGGTACCCGAAAGTATCTGAATGCAATCTGCTAAGAAGTGACTGAAAGGTGGAATACAAAGCAAATAAATAAATAGATAGATAGATAGATAGATAGATAGATAGATAAATAAATAAATAAATAAATAAATAAATAAATGAATCTAGCTCTCACATTTACTGCTCGTGCTCACCTCATTACTTGCATTGTGCCAAAAAAAAAAAAAAAACAGCTTCCCTCTGAAGTTCATAAGATGTAACATGTAGATGCAACTTATCAAGATACACCTGGAACTTCCTTTCTGATCAGGCTGGTTGTGCCCAATACAACAGGCACTGATTTGATACTCCTGGGTTGTATGAAAGGAGAAAGAGGGGGCAGATGCTGGGAGAAGAAAAGAAGAAGAGGTGTAATCAGTATCGGAGAATGGAAGGAAAAGAGGCAGGGAGCGGTTGCTGGGAATGGGGAAAAAGAGGGTTGTTAGTGGCAAAAGAGTAAGAATGGAAAAGGAGGCAAATAGATGAGGGATAGGAGAAGGAGGTGGAAGGCATAGGAGACAAGGCAAAGGAACAGAATTGCAGGAGAGAAGAAAATGGAGTGGAAAGTTGGAGCATGTGAGGACATCTAGGCTGTAGTAAGAAGAGATGGTAATGAAAAGAGATGGAAACGACGGAAAAGTGACAAGGAAGGGGGAGTAAATAGAGCTTGGGACCCTGGTGTTGGGCTGGAGGCAGCGGTAAGTGGTGGCGCTGCAGTAGAAAAAGTTCATGGAGGCAGGCAAGATGGCGACCCCTCTCCCACTTGCAAAACGTATGCACCCAATGGTAGGGCACATCTGCATACACTCCAGAAAAAATGACAAGGAACTTCGTCTACAGGCACTTTTACCCAGACTTTGCACCAGATCTCAAAGGGATGGTAAAAGTATGCGCTCCCTTGGAAAATGAACCCACACAGATATGCACCTGTTTCTTCTGCAGGTACTTTTCCCCCTCAAAGGATTGGTGGTGCTCAAAGTAACTCCCTGGAGCAGACGCCACACAGCACATCTCTTCTGGAGCAGACCGTCTCAGAGCTGAATGAATCCTTGCCTGTTTGGGGTCCCCTTTCCATTAAATTTCCCCCAGACCCTCCGTACTCACCCCTTCTGTGCCATCACAATAGGTCCCAGGTTTTTAGGACAGGAGTAACTCCACTGGAGCAGGTCTCTGGGTCTGAGTGGCAGGAACGACCCCCAATTGCATCTGCCCTGCAGGCTATGCAGTGTCACATGACCCCCCCCCCCAGGTGACTTCATGCTTTTATGGGCCCCCACAAATATGGAACAAAAGAGAATCCAGGGTCAACCAGCATCATCTGACCGTGCAGAGACAGCAGAGCAGGCAATTTGGCTCCTATGGCCAAGTGAAAAATTGTGCATTCACCTTGTAAACAACATACGACATCATAGGTTAGGAGACAAATAACTGTTTTGGGGGAAGAGTAATATTTTAAATATAATGCTATTATTGTTTATAATCTAAAAGTAGACAGTCCCAAAATATTTACCCTCAGGTCTGTAGGGATGTGATCCTGAACATCTACCTAATTAATTAGTAATTTCTACCTTGTTGAGAAATAGGGGTTGAAAAAGGAGTGTTTACCTTTATACCATAATGAAATCATGCCTTTTTTCCTTCTATTGAAACTTATTGTATTTCACTAATTAAGTTCTGGATCTCATTAACAGTCATGCAAATCCCCTCCACTACCAGCACATTATGATGCACCACAAAACCCTGCCAAAACTATTCTCAGGATCTTCATAGCAAATCTGTCATACCATAACAGCACTACTACCCAGGACTCACACAGTAACAACCTAACTGCAGGGCCTGTGGCTAAAACCCTTTGCACAATAGGCTCCTCTCCTCACAAACAAATTTGACCCACTCACCCAATTTCTAAACAACTTTCTCTGTTTAGTCTCTCTAGCAGTCTCTCTGCCACACGTCCAACATGTCTTGTCAGCTGTACTATTATTCTTCTCCACAGCTGGTTAGTTTTCTAATCCAGTCTCTTTTTTTTTTAATTTTTATGAACAGCACTTACCCCACTTTGGAGGACATTGCCAGGCCTGGTTACATTTCCAGTGCATTAGTCTGAGACAGCAAACCATCTCAACACTTTCCCCACTCGGTCAACTGTCTACAAATGCCATATTAGGAACATTTTAGTGGTTACCTTAACTTTCAATGTAGATTGGGAGAGGGTGCATGCATAAACCTTTTCACTGCCCTTCCCCCTATTCTCTCTCAAACACATTCTCTATCTTCTCCCCTCTCCAGGGATGATTCCAGAACTTTCCCCTCTGCCCTCACTCCTGACCCCAGCTCTCTACGTCCTTAGCCATATGAACACAGGTTTTCTATAAAAAATTTCACTTAGAGAAAAGTCCTCTGCTTCCTGTTCCAGCCCCTCCCCTTCCAGGCAGCCTGCAGAGTTGGGGAAGGGAGGAGCTGGGTGAGACAGAGGCTGGAGCAGAGAAGAAAAGAATCACTCTGCTCTCTAATCCAGCGCTTACTCCTGCTGTCTTGAAGGGGAAAGTAGAGGAGGGGGTGATATTAGTAGGCAGAGAAAAATAACCATAGAAGAACAACTCTCCTTCCTAATACAAACCCTCCCTTCCTATTGTTTTTCCTCTTGTCAGCTGCAAAACCAGGGTACTCTTCTGGAAGTGATGCCTTTGGAGCAGACCATATTGACCATGGACTAGCAATAGCTCTGTAGACTTGGGCATGTTCATCTAGTCCAGAAGCTGCAACTCGGCATCTTTCTCCTCCTCTGTTTTTGCAATACTCCAAATCCAAGCCCACCCAGCTGTGCACCAGCTCCCCACCGTCACTGTCACTCCACCTGCTCTTACTGTTACTGCTGTCAATGGGCTGGGCAGCACAAACCCTTTCCAACTCCCAGGTGCTCCGATGAGTGACAAGCCTTGGATGAGATGGTGACAAGAACAGGTTGTGGCAGCCAAGGAAGAAGAGGAGTAAGAGTGGTGGAAGAGAGTAGTGCAGAGCTGAGTAGGCTTGGGCTCAAAGGGAATGGACAAATATGGGCATGACACAGGAGAGGGTTTGTGTATGTGTGGGTGTGAAATTTGTATGTATGTAAGGGTATATATGAAGGCATATGTGTGATGAGTGTATGTGAATATGTGTGTGTGTTTATGGGTGTATATGGTGGGTGTAGGTATGTGTGTAGGAAGTGCATGTAGATGTGTATTTGTTTGTGCATGTGTGTCTGTCGATGTGTATTTCTGCATGTGTGGAAGGAGTGAGGGAAATGCTTTAATCTCATAGCACTCACCATTTCATTTTCTCTTCACTTCTTCCACCTCTCCCACACGCTCCACTTCATGTTCTCTATGCTTTACCACCCCTCCTCTTCCCCTTTCTGTCTTGGCTACTATCAAAATAAAACATTGTCTGTGTTGGGCTCCACCCAGCCAACATAAGAAAATAAATAGCCTCAGGTCCCCTCATCGTATCCCTCAGTCCCTCCAACATACCATATCTATGTGTCTTCTTCATGGCACAGCCTCTCCTGCTCTTCTGTGCTTTAGTTCATAATGTCAGTGGCTAGGTGTCCCTCCAGCCCCATGAAGAAGACCCACAAATGGAGTTAGAGAAGGCAATGGAAAGAGGCTTACTCTTCTTAGTGGCAGACCTTAAGCTCCCTGCTAGCCCCATGACTCAGTTTTGTCTGGTTTGCTCTTTTCCTCCTGTCCAACACTACTTTCCCTGCAGTCTACTGCTGCATGTGTGTATTTCAAATACTTTCATGCATACAGAAGGACTGACAGATGATACATGCTCATCAATAGGTGTTGTCAATCCAGCGAAACAAATCTTAAAAAGGAGAGTAACAGTCTTTGTTTTTAAGGTGAAAGATTTTAAAGGGAAATAGGATAAGCACTGTGGATCCCCAAAGGCTAGAGGATGGAAATGAAGAAAAGAGTGCATGGGAGTAACTTGCTGGTGTGGCGGTTACTACCCTTAACCAATAAGCCTTATAGGAAAGGGGGAATGAGATTCAGACAGCACCCAACAAGGACATTTGATTTTATAGTCCAGGAAAACGAATAAGCATGGGGGGAAAACAAATAAGCATGGGGGTAACTTACTGGTATGGCAGTTAATACCCTTAACCAATATGCCTGATACTTTGGATGCAACTCCAACATTGTTCTCTGCTTCAACGGCAAGAGATAACAGGGAATTGGACTCAAACAGCAACCAACAAGGGACCTGACTTTGATGGTTTGGGAAACTAAGTAAGGGAGTGACTTGTATGGTGCAGCAAATGCTACCATAAGCTTGCTGGGCAGACCGGATGAACTGTTTGGACCTTTTCTGCCATCATTTTCTATGTTTCTGTGTTTCATAGGTAACAAAACATACATATTTTCATGATTATCATAAATTCCATATAGACTGTGTATAATTATAACTTTCATAGGCAATAATATCCTCAGCTGCTTTCTGAATCTAAGAGTCAGTTTTCTTTGAAAATATTGAAAAATCCATATATTATTTATGATATGATTTCTACGCAACAAGATATCAATTCATATCTCCTACTCACATAGAATTAATTTGTGTTTTCATATCTGAGTCATATTGGTATAGTTCATCTATGAAACTGTTTAAACACATAGAAGTGAACACAAGAATCTTAAATTATTTAATCTATTGTAATTCCAGTGCAATGCTAATCTCATTTTAAAACAGAGGTCAGGAGATTGTTCTTTTGCATCTCTTAGGCAAAAATATTTGAGTGAAATGCTATAAAACTGTTTAATTAGTCATTTTGGGGGTGGAGTTTAGATATGTTCTCTTAATGAGATAGCTAGGATTAGTATTTGAGCAATCTTACATCCTTGAACTGACATCCTATAAATTCATCATAGATGCTGCCTGGAATGCTCTTGTGATACAATTTAAAGCTGAGAACACAATAACCTGTGCTTTTAAATGTGCTTTTCATGTTCCCTCCCATTGATCTAAAGCATAAAGCATGCATTTAGCTGCCCTTCTGTACCAGTGCCTTCACCATTCTTAGCGAGCACTCTGTCCTCTTGCATTGATGCATGTAGAAGCTACATTGTTAAGACAACCTTCTGATTTAATGTTTCTGCTACATCCTTTGCCTGGAAAAATCTGTGAGTACTTGGCTGCATACATTTCCTCTGCTGCACTGCAAGAACATACTTGCTTGATGAATTAAGCATCTTGACATTGTTTGCAGAACTCAGTTGTGATGCTTCGCTCCGGCTGACTGTACAATATGCACAACCAAGATCAGCTGTTACTAGAAAAACTTGAGGAAACTGACCATGTTCGTTGAATTCACCTTTCATTCTACATAAAGTAAATGAGTTGGAATTAACAGGCCTGTCCTTGCATAAGTGAACAAGAAGTCTGACAAAGTAATTCTATGATAATCACAGCAAATTAGTCTTCAAGGCTACTGGCATGGAAAGATTCTCACTGGTATAAAGCCAGAGGATTTATAATAAATTCCTTATTGTGAAACAGGAAGTGTCAACGGTTACATTTGTCAGGAAACTTTAATACTATGTAAAGATGAGCTGCAATGTTGCAATTTTTTTGCAGAGTTTAATCCCACAAATACTGTAAGGATGTCAATATATGTAGGCTAAAAAAAATAACAATTAAAACTGGTGTCAGAAGAGTTAGACATGTTTTCTGAATTAGGACATCTCTACTGTGCTCAAACTACATTCTAATGGGGATCTATGGAGAGTGCACATGACATATTAGCACAACTATGCATTAGAATTGAGAATACAATCCTTTATGACACAAAAGAGTTTGCACTCAATGGTCTGTGGAAAATGTGTGCAGGAGCTTATTCTTAAACATAAAACAAGGAACGGATTTCCCTGATAATGAGCCAAAAGAAAATGTCATCCAGAAAATCAAGGGTAGTTAGTTACCCCAGCAACATGTTGACCTCTCATCAGTCCCAAAGACAGTATAATTGCCACCACTCCACACAGCAAGAACCAGTTTAATAAGGAAACAGAAGGAGAGGAGATGTGGGAAGTCCAGACACTTGTTGCTTGCCATAAGAAAAGGATATTTAACAAAATTGTATGCATTGGTTTGAAGCAACCAGTCTCACCTTCTGATGTTAATGCATCAGTCAAAATAAAGGAGCCGACCACCTCAGATGAGGGGGGAGGCCACAACCGGTGAGGTGTTTTGCCTTCAGAGTAAGAGAGGGAGGGGTAGAGGCTGGGGAGAGTCAGCCCTCCTACTAGCCTCTTCCTGCAGTGGTTTTCCTACCCAGCCCGCTCATGTGGGGCCAGTTTCCAAAGTTTCAATGTAGCATGGCAGATGTGGAGGGCTACCGAACAGTCGTGGCATAGGGGGCAGGTTGACCACATCCTGGGGGTACACAGTATAAGCAATGTTTGAAAACTAGCCAGGCAGAGAATATCTAGTAATGTGATATTCTTGCATCAGTGGGAGACAAGTTGCCTGTCAATTCTTTGGCTTTAACAGCTGGGATTGGCTTGTGAACCACCCAAAAATTATGTTAGCATGCTTAATGAATGACCCCTGCTCTTGTATGGACCAGGGCCTTGTTGTGTGATCAAGTATCAAATTGTAGGATAACCTGAGGCCTTGCAACTCCCACAGACACTGCATTGCTATAGCATGATACTAAGATGCATTTTGTAAAACTGGGGCAAGGCTTCGATGGCCCTGTGCTCCCAATGGTGCTACATTTCTGTAGCATGATCATAATGAGCATTTGGCAAATTGAAATTTTGCAGATGAGGGTCTGATTACCTTGGGGATTGTAACATTAGTAAATAATGTTAGTAATTGAATTTGTATGCAATTAAGTTGTATGCATTGACCTATGCTACGGCCATATCCATCCAATAAAGATCTTCTTTGTGAATATTGGTGTGACAAAGTTCTCTCTTAGAAATACATGAGGAGCAGATGGGGATAAGAGAATGGGGTAGGGTGAGTGGTTAATCGTGGGAAGGCAAGAGGAGGCAGTTGTTCACACCTGAGATGGTTGTGGGGAGATGTGTAAAGAGATGAAAAGGCACAAGAAGTCATGTCAAGTGTGACCTAACAATATCTACATTCCAGCCTGCCTCTGGGCTCATGTTTTTACATGTACTGCACAAATCATGTGAAAACTTAACAATTGCACAGTCATACTGCAAAGGAGCAAACTTGGAGTTAGGATTTTGCCTGCTAAGCAGCCTTATCCTACCTTCACAATGCCTCCTCACCAGGAGAGGACCTTAGTGATCCTCATCACTAGTCGTGCCAAGCTCTGCCTCACTGCCCTTGCCACACCCAAGTCCAAATCCTATGTAAACTTGTCTTACTATAGTAGCTTTGTCTTCTCATGCTGTCACTTCTGGCTCCATGACATGACCCTTGTTCTTGTTTTGCCTTGTGAACTATGATCCTTCTGTCTTGCCTCACCCTGCCTTGTTGCCTTTGGGTCTTCTGCCTCTTGCCTTGCCTTAAAGCCTTTGGACCTATCTTGCTCTGTTCCCTGTCTTGAGGCCTGTGCCCTATTTTCTCTTGTATTCTACCTTGGGCCTTCAGGCCTATGCTGTCTATTCCAGGTTTTGCTTCCTTCAGGCTTTTGTGTTCTTTGGTGTTTCCCTTGTCTGCCTTGTCTGCCTTGTTTGTTTTGTCCTCTCTGTTCCAGAATCCTGTCCAGTCCTGCCTATATCTGTATCTTGTCTAGTTCCAGGTGCTGCTTAGTATCCAGCCTTGCCTTGTCCTGCTTGCCCAGCCTGCCTGCCTGCCAAGCCTGCCTGCCTTGTCCAAGCCTTGCCTATTAGGGGTTTGCATACAATGTTTTTGTCGACCCCGTTTCATTTTTGGGTCTGGGGAGGGCCATTTCGGTCCATTCCCCGCATCGGAAAACTTTTATCATGCTTTTCGTGAAAAAAAAAAATAAAAAAAACCACCCAACCCTTCAGATTTAATTAATTACAATCCCCTACTCTCCTGACCCCCCAAAAAAACTTGCCTCAAGTCCCTGGTGGTGCAGTGGGGGTCCCAGGAGCGATCTTCTGTTCTCAGGCTATCAGCTGCCAGTAAACAAAATGGCGCCGGTGTCTGCCTTGTTTGTCTTGTCCTCTCTGTTCCAGAATCCTGTCCAGTCCTGCCTATATCTGTATCTTGTCTAGTTCCAGATGCTGCTTAGTATCCAGCCTTGCCTTGTCCTGCCTGCCCAGCCTGCCTGCCAAGTCTGCCTGCCTTGTCCAAGCCTTCCCTATTAGGGGTGTGTATACAATTTATTTGTCGACCCCGTTTCATTTTTGGGTCTGGGGAGGGCCATTTCGGTCCATTCCCTGGATCGGAAAACTTTTATCATGCTTTTCGTCAAAAAAAAAACAAACACCCCAACCCTTCAGATTTAATTAATTACAATCCCCTACTCTCCCGACCCCCAAAAAAATTTGCCTCAAGTCCCTGGTGGTCCAGCAGGTGTCCCAGGAGCGATCTTCCATTCATGGGCTATCAGCTGCCAGTAAACAAAATGGCGCCAGCCATCCATTGCTCCTATCATGTGACAGGGGCCGGCCAATGGCAACGATAGCCCCTGTCACATGGTAAGGACAAAGGGCCATCAGCACCATTTTGATTAGTGGCGGCCGACAGCCTGAGAGGGGGAGATTGCTCCCGGGAACCCCGCTGGACCACCAGGGACTTTAGGCAAGTTTTTGGGGGCTCGGGAGGGTAGGAGATTATAATTAATTAAATCTGAAGGGTTGGGGTGGGTTTGGATTTTTTTTTTGTGCCCTTTCTCCCTCCCCTCCCCCCCCCCCGAAAACGATAAGAAAATCACACAAAATTTTGTGGGATTTTCCTATCATTTTCGGGGGCTCCCTAAACCGTGACAAAATAGGAAATATCATCTATATTTCCTATTTCGTCGCAAACGATTACACTTCCCTGTTGCCTATATGAACACACCACTACGATATAGTGCCACTGCAGAGACCTACTAGCACCCAGAATCCAAGGGCTCAAACTGCGGGGGAGAGGTCTGGCTAGGCAGATGACTGGACCTTGTCTTATCCTGAGTCCTGCCTTGAAGTCCTGTGCCATTCCCTAGGTGGGTTCCCCGGTCTCGGGAGTCCAAAACAATAAGCAGTAGCATCAGTTTATTTTTATTCTGTACAAGTTTACATACTTTCACACAAACACAAATGGTTTTAATGCATCAGTTCCATTTTGGGGGGACAGCAAGGGTATAGTGGCTAGGGTTTGGTATTCCTGTTTTATTTCCTAAATTAAAATAGTTAATAAGAGGGGAGGTAGTCACAATTATGTTTTGAGAAAGGATAAGGCAACCAAACCTGCTTTTTCTCATTTATCTATAGTACACAGGCAGAATAGCTAAAACTGCTTTACAGAGCAGAGCAGAGATTCCCATCCCTTAATTCCCAGGCAATCACTCTCAGTCCCTGCAATGAGCAAAGATGAGTATTCTCACTTCAGACAGGCTTCTCTTGTCTCTGTCATTCAGAGGACAATTTTCAGTTAGTTGCAAAAGTCACTGGTAGTTTGCCTTTGAAAAATTTCACATGGATAAAAAGTACCCGTTTCATTTTTCCTGTTGGCAACAATTCATTAGAAAACCAAATCTACACATATTGGGGTACATTTTCAAACCCCAGAACACATAAATCCCGAGGTTTACGCTCATGGTCGGGCCTTACGTGCACCAGACCAATTTTCAAATGGCCTGGCCACGCGCTTAAACCCCAGGACACGAGTAAGTCCTGGGGCTTGAAAAAGGGGCCATTTTCCAGTGTGCGCCAAGGGATCCGAGGCAGGAGCAAAAGGTGAAATAACAACATTTGGGGTAGTTAGGATAGGTGGAGGGCAGGATAGGGGAAGGGCAAGGGAGGTTAGGCTAGGGGGTTGGAAAGTTCCCTCCCAGTCTGCTCCTTAATTGGAGCAAACTGGGAGGGAACTGGGGAAGGCTCCAATGCGTCGCCGTACGTAATTGCTAAAATTGACACTCCCCTTGCGCGCGCACATAGGTTTTGAAAATCTACCCCTTTGTTTCTCTATCCTGCCCTCCCCTCAATCCAGCTGAAAGTACATGTCTCATGGAAGCCAGGCTGGAAGTATATATGTCGTAGCCCAAGTGGTGCACAGGCATCACCAACTTTGAAATGGGGTGTCCTGTGCACCACCAACTGTGTGCATATCCAGGAGAGTAGCAGCCGCAAAAAGGAAGAGGCCCGGGAGCCACCGGCGAACCCCATCTCACCAGCAGCCAAGAAGAGGAAAAGACCCAGGAGGCTGCCAGTGGACCCCATTTCACCAGCAGCCAAAGAAAGAAGAGGTCTGAGAGGCTGCTGGAGGCCAAAGAAAGAAGACTTCCGAGAAGCTGCTGATGGCTGAGAGGAGTAGCAAGTCCAGGAGGCCAGCGGTGGCTGAGAAGAGTAGCAGGTCCAGAAGGCTGCCAGCAGCCAAGAAGAGTAGCAGACCTGAGAAGCCGCCGTGGCTGAGAAGAGGAAGAATCCCATTCTCTCACTTCTCTGTGTGCTGGCCCTCATGAGGCCAGTATGTACTCTATGCTGATTTTGTGCATCACGAGATAAGCATAGAGGAAGTGCTAGGCATGCATGAAGCAGTGTGAGAATGGGTTCCTTCCTCTTCTCGGCCACTAGCAGCCTCCCAGACCTGCTCTTCTTCTCAGCCGCTCACGGCCTTCTTGACCTGATGGGGAGCTTGCCTGTGTTGGATTATGTGTGTGTGTATGAATGGTAGCCTGTAGGGGGTGTGCATTCGTTCCCTACGAATTGGTAATCCGCAACATATAGGGCCATATTCATTGTTTTCTTGGGGAAGCGAAACGTATCACGATTCCCCACGAATACAATGAATCTTTGCCGATTATTCGGCCGTCTAAAGCAGCCAATTTAAATAAACCCCCCACACTCCTGACCCCCCCAAGACTTACCAAAACTCCCTGGTGGTCCAGTGGAGGGTCTGGGAGCCATCTCCTGCACTCACACCCTCGGCTGCCGGTATTCAAAATGGTGCCGATAGCCTTTGACCTACTATGCAACAGAGGCTACCGGGGCCATTGGTCAGCCCCTGTCACATGGCCATTGGCGCCATCTTGTGCTCCTACCATGTGACAGGGGCTGACCAATGGCACCGGTAGCCCCTGTGACATAGTAGGTCAAAGGCTATCGGCGCCATTTTGAATACCGGCAGCCGAGGGTATGAGTGCAGGAGATGGCTCCCGGACCTCCTGCTGGACTACCAGGGAGTTTTGGTAAGTCTTGGGGGGGGGGGGGTCAGGAGGGTGGGGGTTGTAGTTAATTTAATTTTAGCCTGGAAATGAATAGGAATTAACGTATAAACATATCAGGGGCCCCCCTTGCTAAATGCAATGTATCTGTCCCCCTGATGAATACGAATCCCAAATGCAACGTATGGCATTCCACTGCACATCCCTAGTAGCCTGCCTGGGTGTGTGTGAGAGAGACAATGGTAAGCTGCCCTTAATGTTTGTGAATGATAACCTGCCTGTGTTTGTGTGTGTGTGTGTGAATGGGAGAGTGCTTGGGGGAGATGTGAATGGGAGCTTACCTGTGTGTGTGTGTGTGTGTATGTGTCTGAGAGAGAGAGAGTGAGAGGGAGAGAGAGCATGTAGGTATGAGACCAGTATGTGTATGTGAGAGAATGAAAGAGAGGAAGTGGGAATGAGAGCCTGTGAGTGGATGTGAGGGAGTGTATGGGTGTGTGGAAGTGGAAATCTGCAAGTAAGAATGAGAGCCTGTGTGTGTGTGTGTATACACATGTATGGGAGTGGGCACCTCCATATGAGAAAGAGCATGTGAGAGCTTGCATGTTTTTGTGACAATATGAAATTGTGTGAGAGAGAATGTGTGGGTCTATAGGGGGAATGGGAGCTTGCATGTGAGAAAAAGCATGTGAGAGTGAGAGCTTGTGTGTGTGTGTGTGTGAGAAAGTGGCAGCCTGCTTGTGAGAGTGAGAGCTTGTGTTTATATGTATGTATGGGAAAAGAGAACCTGTATGTGAAAGCCTGTGTTTTTGTGTTTGAGAGAGCATGTAAGAGTGAGAGCCTGTGTGTGTGTTTGTGAGAATGGGAATATGCGTGTAACAGCATGTGAGTGTGTGCAGGAGTGATAGATTGTTTGTGAATGAGAGAATTTAAGAGTGAAAGCTCGTATTTGTATGTGAGAGAGAGCATATGAGATTGGGAGCCTGAGTGATCGTGAGAGAAAGCATGCAAGAGTGGAATCCTGTGTGAGAGAAAGCTTGTGTGTGAGAGCATGCATGTGAAAGAGACCCTATGTGTGTGTGTATAAAGGAAGGAAAGAAGACAGGAAAAAGAAGAAACAGAAAGAATAAAAGAGATCCTGAAATAGGAATTAGAAAAAGACAGACAAGGGGGAAAAAAGAAACTGGGACCAACTGATTAGAAAAAGAATTTCAGACAACAAAGGTAAAAAAAATTCAGCAATTGGAATATGCCATCTTTGGGAATGTGCACTTCTTATATATTTGTATTTTGCTTTTTCTTCCGTATGCCAGTGTTCACAGAGTCTGGTTTTGCCTGCACATTTCTGTTTCTAATTTGTAGTCCCTTATTCTGTATTAGGTAAGTGTCTGTATGTGATATACATGTTTGACAGAGGTGCAGTGTTTTTACTAATGTGTAGTTTCTTTGTAGGAATTTGTAGCAGTCTGGCTTGTTCTGTTTGCCCAGAAGATGTGTTCTAGGGCCTGGTGTGTCATACACAAGCTCTCACAGGTAGGCGCATGGGAGAGAGAGCCTGTGTGTGTGAGAGAGAGGGAGTATGTGTGAGAGCACTGGCATGTGCATGAGAGAGAATATGTGAAAGAATATGTGAAAGAATGAATGTGTTAGTATGTGTGTGTGAATGAGAGACAGAAGAGATATTTTGTGTGGCCCTTTCTCCTCAATCTATGATAATTTCAGAGTGAGTGAAAATCAAATTTCCCAGGTATGGAAAGCAGAGAATTTTTTAATCCTTACTATTTTTAATTATTGGGTATAATTTGATATTTCTATTGTTTTGACACATTTTATGCTTTTTTTTTTTGGGGGGGGGGGCAAATATCAAAACATTTTTTAATTATTGAATGTTTTATTCATCAGATGTTTTGAAATATTTTATTGATGTTTTGAAAATATTAGAACAAATGTATGCAAGTTTTTTAAAGTTATTATTGTTCGTTGGCTGTGTTGACATTTATTCATTTTATTATCATGCTTTTAATATTATGAATGATGTTTTATATCTCTTGATTTTATTACTTGATGGTTTGCGAGGAATAATAATACAGTTGGCTTCTGGTTTCCAGTACAGGTTTTGGTGGCACATTTCTCTTTTGCATTTGGTGAGGGTTTGTCTGTATTTTAAAGGTTAAGTTCCTGTGTAACTTGAATTTTTGCTGTGACAATTATGGTACTTATCACTGGCTTTTATGGCATTATAGTCCTTTCTATCTCATTTCTATTTTAAACAGAAGTTTGTTCTTTATTAATTTCATTTGCATGCAGAAAACTGGTTTTGAATGTTCTTGCAGAAAACATTTTTTTTCATTCACATATTTTATTGTAACTGCTGCTAGTAGATTAGGCGGTTATTTAAAGGGATGGCTGTAGCTAATTTTCCCTCTAAGAATTGGGTTGCTGTGGGTATAAAATTGCTAGTCTTTTTGCGTCGAAGAAAATAGAGCTCACAGGATAATGTACAAGGATGGACTGTGTTCTAGGGCACTTTGCAGCAGCAAACTTTCTGGTGCACCACCAACTTCAGCTGTCACCCTACGCCCCTGGTCGTAGCCAGGCAGAGCCAATTTATAGAGGTAAATCACTATATGCCCAGGTTCATGGCTTTGAAAGTTGCTCTCAAAAGGATTATACTTGCTGTTCCTCAGTTGCTTTCTCCCTTTCATCTGCTATCTCTCCCTGCTCTTTTTCTCTGTTTCCTGTTTACAATCCCCAGTTCTCTTATTTTCCCTTGACTCCCTTAATATTCTCCATCTCTGGAAATGGTCTTATAGGCTATGGGCCGGATTTTCAAAAGGTTACGCGCGCCGGGCCTATTTTAAAAAGGCCTGGCGACACGCGTAAATCCCCGGGACGCATGTAAGTCCCGGGGCTTTACAAAACGGGTAGGGAGGGGGTGGGGTGGGGCAATCTGGGGGCGGGGCGTGGCATGGCCTGAGGCCTCCGCATGGCCGCTGGGCCGGGGATCGCGCGCCGGCAGTTGGCCGTCACGCGCAACTTACTTCAGCCCCAGGGCTGAAGTAAGTTTTAAAGCAATAAAATGAAGTCATCAAAGGTAGGGGGGAAAGGGCAGGGGAGGTAGGGGAAGGGAAGGGAAGGTGAGGTGGGGGGGTAGGGAACAGGGGAAAGCAGCGTGGCTCGGAGCGGGATCAGCGCACGCAAGGTACACAATTGTGCACCCCCTTGCACATGCCGACCTCGGATTTTATAACATTTGCGCGCGCATGTTATAAAATCGGGCGTACATGTGCACGCACCGGGTAGTGCACGCACATGTAGGCCGCACGCAAAATCTACCCCATGTCTCATATAGTGGGATGTGATTTTATGTAGCATGACAAGTACTGGTGAATATTAAACCACACTTGTGCAATGGAGAGGTGTTGTGTTTGAGGCAGTTAGCACACATCCATTCCTAGTTGTTGCTACAATTCAACACTATAATTCTGAGGGGAAAGTTGTTGTTGGGGGGAGGAGGGGTTAGACCACTAAAATGCTAATATTCATATTCACACAAAAGATTGAGGTGAGTATTCTTGGTTTACATCTCTCTAGCTAGAATCAATGCAACCTTTTGAATTCTGGTGTTGGAAATGAACATCATGACCGCAATTTCTTATTACTTGTGCAAGATGGTCACACTCTGCTCAGCTGCAGTGCATGTCTCAACTTTTAACTCTGGCCCATACAGCACAAGCAATTGAAAGCAGCTGGCCAAGGAGGTTCATAACCCATGATGTTCTTTATTCTAAACTCTTTTCATTTAACTCTTTCGGAACCATGATGTGGTCAGCCTTGTGCAAAACAGGAAGGGAGTTTTCTGCACAAACACCTTGCAATTAACAACACCATCAAAACTAAATAAAATAAAAAGCTTCTCCCAGCAGTGCCATTATCTGATCTCAAATCCCCAGTGCTGAAATAAAATTCTGTTCAAAAAAAAGAATGGAAAGCCGAGCTCTGCTCTTGGTAAAGGCAGTTGCAGAAGTTTCCTGAAGAGCTGAGAGCGCTGCTGCCTGCACAGTTGATTGGATCACAAGAGCATCATATCTGTGTGTTGCTCTGTCGATCAGGAAAACTAGTATCTGGCTGCAGAGGGAACCCGGGCTGGATGCACATGATTACCTTTTTGATTAAGTTTTCTATTCCCATTGTTGCTTCTGGTCTGCAGTAGAGTCACCACACACACATTTACACACACGCACTCCATTTTTGCGAAGGAAAAGTGTTTTTTTCCCATTTCTTCGTAAAGCAGAAATATGTTCAGCGATAAGATGCACAAATAAAAAGAGGCATTATAATTTAAAGGATGCCTTGAAATATCAGCCAGACACATTTTACATTGCCACCCAGAATGGCACATACTGATTATAAACAAATAGATGCATTATATGCATCCTACCACATTTTGCTAGGCTCTGCTCTCTGGAGTTCAGTAGTCATTATAAGAAAACCCACAATGTTTAGAATACAGGAACCTATAATGATCACCGCAAAACATTTAAACTGTAAATTCATAAGAAACCTTCTTAAAATCAGAATAGTGGTCCTCCCAAAAGAAATCTTAACTCATAATTTTAAGTTCTAAATTTAAATAGGGCACGAGAAATTAATCCCAACTTAAAGTTATGATTGAAGATTTTTTTCAAGAGGACTACTATTCTGACTTTAAGGTTTCTTGTGAATTTATAGATTCAGTTGTGCTGTGCACAATCCGGGGGTAACATTGTAACAGCCTGCAAAGCTTCATTGTCAGTTTTCGCAATAATTAGCAGTATCTGGATTCTGAAAGGCTAGGAGTATGCATGGACAATGCTGGGAGCTGAAGAAGAATGGAGAATGAAGACAGAATCTACTTCTTTTTGCTGAAATGCTGTGCACTGTTTCACACAAGCTAGCAGTGACGCCACCATTTTTTCACTACTAAAACTCCTAGGTCTAGGAACAAGTGACACTAGTCGCAGCCCAAATTCCAACCCCCAAATCCCATAAAATGTTTTAGAATGACAAAGAAATCCAAATGTAATACTACAGTACTTGCTGGCCGGGTCCTTAGTTTCAGAAGTCAATATGCTTGAATATTCTAAATTTGATTATAAGGGGCAAAATTATTTTTCTCGTTCTTTCAAATGCCCCAGAGTTAGGGCCGGTGCAAGGGTATTGGGCACCCTAGGCGACCCTTGCGCTGCTTCCCCCCCCCCCCTCCGGTTGCATCCCCCCCCCCCCCACCTGTTTTGATGTCAACTGTGTGCTTCTCAGAAAGCCGAGCCATAGAGGGCACCGAAGAGCAGCCATGTGGTGCCGCAAGCGGGGCCTATCCCGCTCGCGGCCAAGAGAAATAGAAACAGTCAGTGCTGAAACAGGTAGGGGGGGGAGCGTGACACTGTGTGCTCGCGGCCCTGAGAAGCACACAGTCTCTATTTCTGTTTGCCATGAGTGGGATAGGCCCCGCTTGTGGCACCATGTGGCTGCTCTTTGGCACCCCCTATGGCTTTGGCACCCTAGGCGATCGCTGAAGTTCGCCTAAAGGACACGCCGGCCCTGCCCAGAGTGTAAAGCCGTTGCAATATTACCACTCTCAAGTAAAACCTATTGTCAGATTCTGACCAGGAAAAACCAGCAAGAAATAAAGATGTCAAATATTTGCAGATGTTTATTGTAACAAAATACAGAGTTCATTGGGACACACAGACTAGAAAAATTTAAACTCAGAGCTCACTAAGGCCTTAAGTTGGAAGTGTCCCAAATCTCTGACTTCTAAGGCCATAAATCTCAAAAGCAGATTGCTTACAAGTACAGCCTGTTTGTCTATTTGCCCTCTGGCAGGAAAATTAGATTAAACAAAAACAGCCTGACATGCAAAGAACTGGTTGTTAGACACTGGACAACAGGATCATCAGCTTTATTGAAGCTCTTATGAATAAAGCACTAAACAATATGTTAGAAACCTAACAAGAATCAGATTAAAAATTGGATTCAAACTTGTATGACTTTCCGAAAAAAACAAAAATCACAGAACCCAAAAAGACCAAATAAAGCTATACCTGAACCAAATACTGTAAATATTTTTGACAAGCCAAGCATTGTGGCTTTTTGTATTGCCTGGTTTTCAATGACAAAAGTTAAGAACTACTGGTTTCTATGCCTGAATTTAAAAAATGCTGCAAGCCTCCTTGAGTATTATTTGAAAAGGAAGACTAAACATCCAAATTAAAAAAAATATATATATAAAAAGAAGTGTTCCTATATTTTAAATATATTCATATCACATCTCTGCATGGGAACATTGTACGTGCTGTTGTGTAAGAGACTTGAGGTTGAGTCTTTTGTCTGATAAGACAGGTTGGGCATGGGCATGTGGCAAAAGTAATGTGCTTGACCCCAGAAAGGTGGGAAGAAAGCTGCATCTGCTGGGGCAACTCCTGCTGACCATACAGAATAGCACTAAGGGATCGTCTCGCAAGAGATATCTCTCTGGGCCTCTGGTTGGCAAGGGCTCTTGGTGTCACTTGAGCATGGCCCCCAGGACTGGGGGCTACGAAGAAGAGAAAAAGAACACTTATTCATGCACTGGATGTTTAAATTGATCAAGTAGTATAGAGCAGAAGAATGTACCAGCTTGCCATAGCACCTCCAGTGGAAGTTGATGAAATGATAGTTTCCTGTCTATATATTAGCAGGTGACTCTCTTAATTTAGTGTGTCATTTTTATTTAGGACTTTGCAAGGAAAGTTCAGATTTTTTCAGTGATGGCTCACACCCCTTTGCTGAGAAGTACAAGAAGTAAAGAGATCAAATTGCTGGCCCACATACAGTGGTTAGTGAAAAGGGGTCTCAGTGACTGTTGAGTATTTTCGAGTATTTTGTCTAGGTGTGTTTTTTGATAAGGAAAAATGATTTTTTTTTGTCTACTCTTCCTACTCAAGAGAGAGGAATGGGGAAGAAGGAAGATTTTCCCTGTTCCAGTATTTTGGATCCTTCAGTCTGAAGTATCCCAGTGACTTCTGAGAGATGTATGAGACAGTGAAAGGATACCAACTAGAATCTATACCAAGGAGGAGCGAGGAGAAACTCTGCAATGGCGTCTCTGCCAAGGAGAACAGGAGAGGTTTGGAGATATCAGTATCAAGCAGAGGATCACAAATATTTGGAAGGAGAAAACTTAGAGGGATAGGAGAACCCATCCCTTGCACTCTGGGCAGCCACTCACAGGAAGAAAGGGGACTCCTAGGAAAAAATGAATAGATTTACTGATGTGATTACAGGTATGACAAAAAACAAATGTATTTTGTTTTAATTAATTCCCATTGAAGAACAGAAGAGTACATTTTTATTCTGGGGTCCGGTCTGGGATTTATTTGTTTGTTAGCACTGGGAAAGTATAGAGATAATGCCTTTGAGCACACACCTAGAAAGAAAAGAGATTTAAAATATACGTTGGGAATTGAAAGTCTATCCTCCCCCCTTCTAGAGAATCCATTTCAGGGTTTACTGCAACTGTGCATGGCATAAGTCCTAGTACTGAGTGTTCCCCCTGCCTTCATAGTTACCACTAGAAAAGAAGGCTGTACTGTATATACATGCATATTTATATTAAAAGGTATTTTCCTCCCCCCCTCCGTCAAAAAAGAACAAATATCTAGTTGCAAGCTTAATAATAGCTGCTTCAGAACAGTAGCAAGGAACTCTTTCAGTTCTAAGAATACACAACATCACTGGTTAACATTTGACCAATGCAACAGGAAAATGTAACATTATTGTTGACCTGTCCCTCTCCTGAAGGCACACCTAGCCAGACACTCAGGTTTGCAGGATTGCCACAATGAATATGCATGAAATAGATTTGCACACCCTGTACCTCCAATGTATGCAGATGTATCTCATGCATATTCATTATAGAGATCCTGAAATGCTAACTGCTAAGGTGTGCCTCCAGGAGAGGGCTGGGAAACACTGAATAGTATATGATGAATGAATATGGCTGTGAAAGAACCTGGATACGTCATCTCCAGTTATGCAGACTGAAGCAGTCTCGTATTGAGTGTTAATTAGAAATGGTTTTTAGGAATTTTTCACAGTGAAGAACTCTGTGAATTCCTTATTTATTTGTTAAAATATATATGCCACCTTCCCAGCCTGAAAGAGGATGCCCAAAGAGATGTACATGAATACATTAAAAAAAAGTTAAAAAAATATCCCATAGGTGAACAGTCACACCATATGCCTGACGATGGTGAAAGTCTGTGTCCTTTTCCATGTACACATGCGTGGATAGTTTAGATGTGTAAAATTCCTGGCTGTGGGAATCTAGGTACATCAAATTCTGCAATTCGGAAAATATGTGTGTGAAACTTCATGTGTAGGAAGTTTACACAAGTAATTTCCCGCAGTCGGGAATTTTATGCATGTAAACTGTCAGTGCGTGCCCACATGAACAAAGAGATAGAGGACAACAAAATGTACACCCCTCCCGCAGTGGTGGCTGCCATCCATGCACACTCCATAAATAACCCCCCCTCTAACACACACTCCCACATTGCCTCAGGAGCAACCCATTCCCCGCCCCATTCACACATCCCCCCACACCTCCCCACCCACATACAACATATTCCCCCACCGGCAGTTGGGGCACAGCATCCCTCCTCCCATACACACATGGTTCAAACTACAAGTCAGAGCCGAGCTTCGGAAGAGAAGGATTCAGCCCAGTGCACTGTCATGCGCCTTCTTCTTCAAGCTCAGTTTAAGAATGAGGAAGGGAGGATGACAAGCAGCTGGGGGGAGGTGGTATGGGTGAGATCAGCTGGGGGTTGAGGAGACGCTGAATGAATGTATAAAAGAGGAATTGTCTTTGGGGGGAGGAAAGAAGAAGCTGAGTCTCTTAAAAATAAGTGCTGGAGATAAAGAATGCCTTTGGAATTTTGTGTAATTCATGGAGGACATCTTTTGAATCTTGTTACCCATGGGTACAGCTTGAAAGAAAATTCTTAATAAAGATCATTAGCTAGTAAGTATTGGCCTCGCTTACTGGGTATGAACTAATTAATTACTTTCTGCCCTTTACGGAAATAAAGGGCAGAACAAGAGAAAATTCCACCTTTCTGAACTGAACTTTCCTGATGAAGACTGCAAAAATGGTTGATGATATGTTCTATAACCCCATATCCATTCTGTGACTGCATACCTGTTTTTAAAGCATTATTCTAAAAAAATGGATTTATAATTGCCATCATTATTTTTATGACAATTATCTAAGAAGAGATACTCTACTCTGAAAAGAAAATATGACAATAAAGCAAGGAATAATTCTACAGTAGTAACAGATATTAAGTGCAAATTAGTCATGATAGTAGTTATAGAGTTACTGTGCAATTCTGCTTCATACAGGAATTCAAAATACTGCAGGGTTTCAGTGCAATAAAGAACAAACATGGCAGCCATCCTTGTATGCCTTCTCTATATTGCTTCTAGTCCTTTTGCTTATTCTGGATGGGGAAATGAGGGGAGAACATGAAGTCAAGGAGAACATTTTGCATATGGTTCAAAAGTAGCAGCAGTGGATTGAGGGAGCAAAGAGGCATGATTAAACTGTGCATTCTAGTTGTGAGATTAAGAATGTGGCAAACTCTTAGAACTCACTAATTTAAATTGTAGGTTCTCACAACTAATTTTCTGGTGGTCTCGGAGTGTGGCCATCATCTCTTGCTGGTGGCCATTTTCATCATTTTATTCCCTCTGCATATTCCGGCACACAAACCCTCTCTGACACACTCACTCATCCCCTCACCCCTCTTTCAATGCATTTACCATTCCATTCCCTTTTCATGCACTCAAACATCTCCCATGCACTTACCTGCTCCCCATTTACTCACCCACTTCCCAATGCCCCATGCACTTACTACCCACTTCTCTCTCCATGCGCTTACTCCATGCGCTTACTAGGGGTGTGCATTCGTATTGAACATAAATGTAAAACGCTACTTATTTATTTTTTTTTAACTTAAAAAAGTGATGAGACATAAGCGATCGGATTTCCAACTTATTCAACATAGCTATGTTGAATAAGTTGGAAATAGCGATTGTTGATCCAAAATAAAAATTTAAACCCCTCACCTTCCTTAATCCCCCCCCAAAGACTTACCACAACTCCCTGGTGATCCAGCGAGGAGTGAGGACGCCATTTCTGAAATTCTTTGCGAGGAGCACGTGACGTCAGCGCCACGTCGGAGTGACGCGGCGTCACGTGATTCCCCGCGGGTTCGCGCCGGAACGCTCGTTCGGCCCAAAAGGAACTTTTGGCCAGCTTGGGGGGGTCAGGAGGCCCCCCCAAGCTGGCCAAAAGTTCCTTTTGGGCCGAACGAGGGTGCCGGAGGGAACTTGCGGGGAATCACATGACGCCGCGTCACTCTGACGTGGCGCCGACGTCACGTGATTCCCCGTGGGGTTGCTTCCGGGATCCTCGTTCGGCCCAAAAGGAACTTTTGGCCAGCTTGGGGGTGTCAGGAGGCCCCCCCAAGCTGGCCAAAAGTTCCTTTTGGCCAGCTTGTGGGGGCCTGTTTCTCTTCTTCATGAAAACAGCACGAAACTAAAAGCAGTCCATAGCTCAAACCCACTGAAGGATGCATGGAGTTGGACAATGGCAAAACCTCTACAGTAGGAGGAGTTGTAGCTTCAATAATATTATTGATGCATTTTTTATGTATTAACTGTTAATTCAAATGACTGATGTATTAAATTAATGATGTACCAATATTTGCTTATTGTACTATTTTTTTCTTTGTAAACCACTTTGAGTTTCACGTTGGTGTAGGGAAGGCAATCTAAAAATATAAACTAACATAAAAGCCATTGTGGCTATGATTGAGAAACAGTTTAAATCCTGTGCTATGACTTACTCTCTGTGTGACCTCAAGCAAGCCACTATATTTCCCTTGTGTCGCCATTTAGACAACTGTAATTGAATAATGACAATAATGGCACTGCAGATTCTTTTCCCTACTGGAGGTTTTTATGCAAGTCAGACACCAAAATGGGTACTTACCCTTTCCATCCTAGAAATAGCTCTATGTTTTGGAAGTATTACAAGGGTAACATGATGATATTGGGGTTGAATTGACAGGAAATACATTAATTAAAACAGTTACTCTCATTACTAGATAAAGTAGCTAGTTCATTCATCTGGTAGGTATGTCGGGAGCTGCATCATAGGAATATGGCGGAAACCTAAAATGATCCCAATGGGTTAGAATCCAGACAGTAGTACAGCTCGCATGCACAGGGAAATGGCATACAGACAAAAACAAACTGGAGACAGGTTCAAAACAGGTTCAATTAGGATCCAAAGGGTTATTTGGAAATGATAGCCAAAGAACACCACAGCATTGTTCCCAATCTGGCACTACTTTGCACCCTCTTTTAAATATTTGTTGACCAAACGCCACATACATTATAACTATTCTTTATTAAGAAGTATATTTGTGCAGCCCAATGTCCAATGAAACTCGCACATCTGAAAACACCTCTCCCTAAAGGAAAGGTGAAACTGTCTCACCCAAAAGGAAAGTGCACCACCCAACTATTAATGTTTAGCAAAGAGATCCCTGCATTCCTAAATGACTGGTTTCAATAGGGTCTCTCCCTTCTCCCGGAAACATCCTTTGTGTATAAGAAATCTTTAGCTTTTTGGCACTGCCCAAAATTCATCACAGAACCATTCAGCCAAGGATCATGCACATACTTAGGGATGAATTTTCAAAACATTTTTGCGTGTCACATTAGCATGTGTGCTCATAAGTAGCATGTATTTGCATATACAATATTTAATAAACATCTAAATTATGTGCATCTGCAGCCTCACGTGCACATTTATGTGTGAAAAAACGGCGTGGTCCGGGGGCTTTCCAAGGTGGGACCAAGTGGCATTCAAGTTCCTTTTTTATGAGACCTACTGCGCGTACATTTGGCAACGTATTCATATTATTTTACACCTGCTAATGATATCATTCAATTGATATCAGACTCATCTATTATTTACTATTCCTTGGGAAGGAGGTCTGGGTGAACTGAGAGGAGTTCAGCGTGAAGAGCTAGGATGGCCTAGATGACCAGGAGAAGGACTGGGTAAACTGCGTTTTGGGGAAAGTGGTGATTTTAATTGCATGTGTCTATTTTAAAATGCAGAGACTTCCATACATTTTATGTGAGCAAGTCAGAATTTATTTGCTCACAAAATATATGTACATTTTTTTTTAAATGTGTAGGAAAAGTATGTGTTTTCCATGTATAGCATGATATTCGCCCATAAGACATGTTGGAGGTAGGCATACACATATTTAATAATCTGCACATACCTAATACATGCAGGTTATAAAATACTGTAGTAGATCTCTGGTAGGTATATAGATATACATGTATATAGAGGAATGCAGAATTGTTTGAAAGTGATCCTCCTACTGAAAAAGCAGGAACCAGAACAGCCTCAGATGTACAAGTACTGTCCTCACTCAGTCACTGGGTGCTGGCATTCTCAATCTAATTGATCACTGTAGGAGTCTCATTTTCAGCAAAATTAAAATATACATGAAAAACCAAGTTCAATCAAGTGAAGCCATCGCAGGCATTTATTGTGAAGTTCTCTGTGAAACACAAAGCACCTAAGATGAACAGAAATAGCATAAAAACATGCAGGCCACATTACCATAGCCCTATTTCCATTCTCTACCTGTAGATCTATCTGCGTTATTAAACCTTATCGTGCTTAAAATATTCATTTTTCTTTTATGAGGCTTTCATGAGCTATACTGTTGTTTTAAAGATAAAACCTTCTCCATCCTGTTAAATTACCTATGGAAATAATCAGCACCTGTGACAGAGCACCAAACCTCTGCCAGCCTCTCTAATTAACTGTTCTGGGAAGAGGCAGTGATCAAAATGAATTAAATCCACAAGAGACATTTCAGCCTTGGATCCCACTGCAAGGAGAGCAATGCCAGTGACACAAGAATTTGTTCAATTTTCTGTACATCTGTTCAGCCTCCCACATGTTCATGGTATACACAGTACTACCTTTTTTACTCCGATAGAAAGCTGATTCTCTGTGCCCCTACTGCCTCCCCCCCCCCCTCACAAAAAAAAAATAAAAATCTTTCCTTTTATTGTAAAACCCTGATTTCTAGAGTTTTGTTTGTAGAAAAAATCCTCTAATCCTGCACTTCCAGTATTATTTCCTCCATTGTGTCTGTTTCTGCTGTATATTATTTCAAAATGTCTTATGTTACTAGGCCTCCTGACCTCACGCTTTCTGACATTCACCTGGAAGGACAGATGGTCTGATTCAGCACGGATTTTAATAGACTCCTCGCTATGGAAATCGTGAGCCATGCATTTCTGTAGTGAGCACATCACAAAGGGGATCAATATATTCAAAGCTGTGCAGTTTTCCTCGTTATTGGTAACTTTCCCTGAGAGTCGGTGGTCTGCGTGGGAAGAGAAGAACACGTTGTCTCTTCACAAAAACATAATAAATCCTGCATGTTTGGGATGTTTGTTTATTTCTTTATTTCTTTTGCATGATAAGAAAACATCATTCCAGCCTTTTTTTTTTTTTTTTACTTCTTTTAGAGTGGTTTTGCATTAATTGCAACCAAGCACTCCAAAATGCATGCTGCAATAAGTAGTATGGCAATATAGAAGCAGGCTCCAGAAAAGCATTTGAAAAAGAAGGAAAAGGTAAAAAAAAAATGGGGCCCTATTTTAGAAGAGTTTTGTCTCAGGCATACCATCATCATCATCGTCATCATTGTTCATTTATGATGTGCTTTGCCAGCAGGGCAGTTCAAATCGAGTTACAGTCAACAATTAGGTTCTACGATGCATTGCAATGGATTGCAATATTTGTGCTCCACGAGCCACGAATAGAAATACAACAGTAGGTATATAATGAGGTAGGGTATATTTGTAGTGGTGTGAGTAGCACACACTACAGAAAATTATTCAGAGATCAGTAGAGCAGAGGTAATTAGATATTAGTTAAAAGAGGTTCTGAAGAATTCAGTATATCACAGTGCAATGTTTATGTAGCTGGTGTAGAAAAATGTTTTAACCATTTATCTACTGTCTAGTGGCTAGACGGTAGATACACTGAGTAAGTCAGTATGGTGCAAGAGGGCAGAGGGGTTCTAAGCATAATTTTGCATAGTTCATGTCACCAATCAGCAGGGATGTGAATCGTGTCCTCGATCGTCTTAACGATCGATTTCGGCTGGGAGGGGGAGGGAATCGTATTGTTGCCGTTTGGGGGGGTAAAATATCCTTAAAAATCGTTAAAAATCGAAAAATCGAAAAACCGGCACATTAAAACCCCCTAAAACCCACCCCCGACCCTTTAAATTAAATCCCCCCCCCAAATAACTTAAATAACCTGCGGGTCCAGCGGCGGTCCGGAACGGCAGCGGTCCGGAACGGGCTCCTGCTCCTGAATCTTGTCGTCTTCAGCCGGCGCCATTTTCCAAAATGGCGCCGAAAAATGGCGGCGGCCATAGACGAAAAAGATTGGACGGCAGGAGGTCCTTCCGGACCCCCGCTGGACTTTTGGCAAGTCTTGTGGGGGTCAGGAGGCCCCCCACAAGCTGGCCAAAAGTTCCTGGAGGTCCAGCGGGGGTCAGGGAGCGATTTCCCGCCGCGAATTGTTTTCGTACGGAAAATGGCGCCGGCAGGAGATCGACTGCAGGAGGTCGTTCAGCGAGGCGCCGGAACCCTCGCTGAACGACCTCCTGCAGTCGATCTCCTGCCGGCGCCATTTTCCGTACGAAAACGATTCGCGGCGGGAAATCGCTCCCTGACCCCCGCTGGACCTCCAGGAACTTTTGGCCAGCTTGTGGGGGGCCTCCTGACCCCCACGAGACTTGCCAAAAGTCCAGCGGGGGTCCGGAAGGACCTCCTGCCGTCCAATATTTTTCGTCTATGGCCGCCGCCATTTTTCGGCGCCATTTTGGAAAATGGCGCCGGCTGAAGACGACAAGATTCAGGAGCAGGAGCCCGTTCCGGACCGCTGCCGTTCCGGACCGCCGCTGGACCCGCAGGTTATTTAAGTTATTGGGGGGGGGTTCGGGAGGGTGGGGGATTTAATTTAAAGGGTCGGGGGTGGGTTTTAGGGGGTTTTAGTGTGCCGGCTCACGATTCTAACGATTTATAACGATAAATCGTTAGAATCTGTATTGTATTGTGTTCCATAACGGTTTAAGACGATATTAAAATTATCGGACGATAATTTTAATCGTCCTAAAACGATTCACATCCCTACCAATCAGTTTCAAATGTGGCCTCAAAATGCCAGGTTTTTACTTGTACCTTAAAGGATAGGAAGTAGGGGGCAAGTCTGATATGATAGCTTCAATGAAGATAGCTTCAACAAAACATTTTTTTGGTTTTAGAGGCGTGAGGGATGTGTTGGAGTGCTCCCATAGTAAAGTGATATGTGGTGGAGCATGTTGAGATAAAAGATATCTTTAATTCCAATAGGTTGGGTGGTTTTATAACTGTGGTGTTTTAGTGAGTGTATGTGATATGAATGTGTGAGTGTATGGAGGGGTTTTAAGTTAGCGTTTCTATGGTGGGGTGGTAATGTTTATGAGGTTGCACATGTGCTTATGTATTAATGATGTAATTATGGAAACATCTGTGAAATCAATGTATATGGAATTGTATTAATACATGTTTTGAAATATATTGATAAATATGTTCTGGAAAATGATGTTTATTGATTAACTGATGTATTAAAAATTTTTTGGATCAATATTATTGGATCCCCTATGTATGTGTGTACTGTGTAAAGAGTAGGGGGTCTGTATTCTCTCTTTTTGTGATTACCATATCAGAGATGGAAGTAGACTGTTTTGGTCACTGCTTGGATCTGAGATTTGATGGTTAACTGGGAGTCTAAGATGAAGCCCAGGCTCCAGGCTTGGGAGCTAAGGATAAATGCGGGTCCATCCAGGATCATTTTAAGGTGAGGCTGGTTGGGTTCATGTTTCCCTATCCATAGCATTTCAGACTTGTTTGGTGTTAGACTCAGCTTGTTTTGTCATAGCCAGCAAGCCACCTTTCCCAGACAGTAACTTAGGTTGGAGATTGCAGAGTCATGGTTTGTGTAGAGTAGGATCAGTAGTTGGATGTTGTCAGCATAGAAGTAGCTGATGATTTGGTAGTCTCTGATTAGTTTGCCCAAAGGGGCAAAATAGATGTTGAAGAGGGTGGGTGATAAGATGGAACCTTGTGGGACCCCACTTATGGGGGAGAAAAAAAAATCAGAAATCGAACCCAAGACCTTAGCAAAAACATATTCATAAGCCACCTGCATACATTAACATAAAACACAAAGGGGAAGCTCCTTTAGGTACTCTGAGGTCAATACTGAAAAGATTTGTCTAGCTATGTTCAGGTTAAAATTTCCCACTGCTTGATTTATCTAGCTAACTGTTAAACTAATAAAAGTTAGCCAGATAAACTGGAGGCATTCCTCTGGTATTCTAGGGCAGAGTTACGTTATCCAGATAACTTTGATATTCAGAGCTCATATCTACAGCAGGGACTGTATGCACAGGGCAGCACAGAAGGTAGCGCCAGCCCTGTTTGGGCTTATTCAGTGGAGTGCCTAATCGACAGCACTTTGCTGAGTATCTGTGACAATATAGCAAGCTAACTTTATTCAGATAAACTGCTCACCATGCTGCTGAATATTGAGAGGAAACAGGGTCTGGGAATAAATGGTCAGTTTTCTTAGTGGAGAAAGGTAAGCAGTGGAGTGCCTCAGGGATCTGTACTGGGATCGGTGCTTATTAATGTACAGTATTTTTAAATAATCTGGAAAAGGGAATGATTAATGAGGTGATCAGATATGCAGATGACATCAAATTATTCAGAGTAGTGAAATTGCATGTGAATTGTGAGAAATTGTAGCAAGACCTTGAAAGACTGGTAGATTGGGCATCCAAGTGGCAAATGCAATTTAATGTGAACAAGTGCAAAGTGATGCACATAGGGAAAAGCAACCCACACTATAGTTCCATGATGTTAGGTTCCATATTAGGAGTTATCACCCAGGAAAAGGATCTGGGCATCATTGTGGACAATACCTTGAAATCCTTGGCTTATTGTGTGACAGCAGTTAAAAAAGCAAAGAGAATGTTAGTAATTAGAATTATTAGCAAAGAAATGAAGAACAAAACAGAGAATGTCATAATACTTCTTTATTGATCTATGGTGAGACCACTCCTACAGTACTGTGTACAATTCTGGTCCTTGCATATCAAAAAAGATATAGCTGAACTGGAAATCGTACAGACCAAAATGATAAATAATAAAGAGTACGGGAATGTCTCCCCTATGAGGTAATGCTAAAGAGGTTAGGGCTGTTTAGCTTGGAGAAGATATGGTTGAGGAGGGGTATGAGAGAGGTCTATAAAATCATGAGTGGAATAGAATGGGTAAATGTTAATCTTTCAAATAATCCAAAAACTAGAGGACACTCTGCATCATTGAAAATATTTTACTGCTAAGACAATATTTTAAAAATCATTAAACAAGTCCCCTACAATGCCACTAAGCTCCTAGATGCAGTCTTGTTAACAGTGGAGTCACAAATGACATCATGTATTGGGATGACTGGGTCATATTGGCCATGATCTCACAAATGGTATTACATCACAGAACACACAAAAAAAATTGCATAACAGTCTATAACAATAAGAGTAATCTTTGCCATTAATGCTATCCTGGCTGCATTCAAGAGTGTAGGGAAATTCATATTGTTTTTAATTTTAAAAAAATTACAACCCAGCAGTAAATCTTTAATTGATATGTTAGCTGAAACCTGCATCAGATTTGAAGTCAAATAAGTATTTGCATGACACAACCCCTATCCTCCCTTCCCCACTTCCTCCTCTCACTCCTAACTCTTCTTCCCTCTCCCTAACCATGGCCTGTTCCTCTCTCAAATTGTACTCCTCTCTGCTCTTGTCTCTCTTAACTCTCTCCCTCACCATTATCACAGGAGCACCAGTTTCCTCTGCCAGCTCAGCCTTGGGTTGCCTTCCCATGCAGTATTTGAGGCCTTCTGCCCTGCCGTCATGCATATTGTATGAGTGGGGTTCAGGCTGCTCCTGGAGCCCACTGCTGCAGTTCAGGACAGCCACACATGTATCTGGACTCATGGCATTCACCACTTCTTCTTCTAGCTTTGATGTAGCTGAACTGCTAACGGCACATGTGTAGCCTGCCTTCATTGAAAATATTTTTGTTCAGGACAAAGTTATAGTGATAATGCTCTTCTTGTATCTGTCCAGAAAATGCAAGAAGCTACAGCACCGGCAGTGGCCACAAGGTCTCACTGCCTCCTATTGTAATAATAAGATACTGCTACCATGTGGGCACTGTGTACCTCCACATGTGTATTATTATTATAATAGATGGCAGGTCTTCTTAAACTGTGAGGCTATCTCTCTGGTGGGAAGGTTCAAATACATTTGAGTAGAGTCCTGAAATGTCTTTCTGTTGGGTATCATTTCAGAAAGTTTTGATGGTTAAATGCAGCAGAGGAGATTTCTACAAATGCAAAAGCTGTGCTGAGAGATTGTGAATATACATTTTATAAATAAATAAATAAATAAATAAATAAATAAATAAATACAAGCTGAAATTATGATGAAACTTATTTAAAACTGGAAATTAATTTTGGTGGAGGCAGTGCTAAGCCTCAGGTTCAGTGTATGGTCCATAAACTTCTGGTACATGACAGTTATGATCCTATAACCTATGACAACATCTAGAATCCTGACCCATCACTGAAACCCATGACTTCTCAGAGGGACTGACACAATATCAAGCGCTCAGATAAGTGCTCAGCTTAACCAGCGATTGGACGCATGTTTTGGATGTGCTAGGCTAACACCCTATGCAATAAGTGGATGAGTGCATCCAAAATGCGCATTCAGACTCAGGCTTAGTTAATAGCGCTCATCACATGTAAATGCCATTTAGATGAGGCTATTAGCTATTACCCTAAAGCAAAATATTGCCGTGCGCACAACGTGCACATTTTAACACGCCAAATTTAACTCTAGCCCCGGAGCTGGCATTAAGTCTTGCCGCGTGTCAAGGGCTCCCTAAAAAACAAACATCCCTGCTTTCTGTGGGGGGAAAAAAGTCTTCACAGCAGCCAGCTTAGGAAAACGGATGCTCATTTTACCAGCATCCATTTCCATAACCCGAGGCTGTGTGCACAGCTACATCACATGGGCGCCTGATGCCAAGGACGCGCTACAGAAGTACAATTGATCCCTAGCACATCCTTTTTAGCGCGGCACCTCATTACCATATTGCAATGGGTGCCCAAGAGATGTGGCGGTGGGCGAGTTGAAAAAATGGGCTCCCAGTTTGGACCCACGTTTTTACAGGCGATTTATTGCATCAGCTGAACAATTTTACATAGCAAAATATGATTGTGAATTACCATTCCAGAATAGAAGTTGGGGAGGCGATTGAGCTGGGAGACAGACTGATTAGAAGTCTTTTTCTGGGGAATAGCAATCACAATTTTGAGAACACCTGAAATACGGGGAGTGTTTTCATTTGCCAAGTGCTCCTGTCCAAATACTATACAACATGTGCTCGGTATGTTTTTTTTTTAATGTTTTGATCCAGCAGTTTCTTCCTGCTACTTTAAACTTCCCGTTCATTTATAAGTGGGGCTGGAATCTGGTACAGTGTCATGAGCCCTTATTCACAGCTATCCCTGGATTTTATTACCCCTCCCCCCCCCCCCACACACACACATATATACACACATCCATCCCACATAGGTAGTCTAGTCATTGCAGTGCCAGTTCTACAGCTGGGCGCCATGCACCAAGGTTCTTTCAGGAACCCTGAAATAATAGGCCCTAAATTTGATCACTAATTGTCACTTTTGAGCAATGACCACAACTCCTTTCCCCCAGCGAATATGAATATTGACTCTGTAGCACTAGGGCCGACAGGACTTATTATGTGGACTATGTGGCTGCCTAGGTCGCTGGAAGTGGGCGGGGCACTGTGACACAACACAAGGGTGGTATTTTTGAAAGTGAGCGACACTGTGGTCTGGGATGCGGAGGTGAATGACATTGTGAGCTGGAGAAGCGGGTAGCGTGAATGACATCATGCCAGAGAGAGAGAGAGAGAGAGAGAGAGAGAGAGAGAGAGAGAGAGAGAGATCATGTGACGGGCTGATGATGTCATTGCCTAGGGTGGCTGAACACCCTTGCACCAGCACTGTGCAGCACCTTCAGCCAACCTAGGCAGAAGACCTGATCTCGGGGGTCAAATTGGGGCCACCTGAACAACTGACATTTCGAACTGTTAGAGAGATGCTGTACATGTAAAAAATGATATTGTCCATCTTGCAAGGTCTTGTGCTAAGAGAGTTTCCTTTTGAAAATTTTTCTGGTCTAAAATAGAGGAAGAGGACTGACTGACCACCATCACTCTAATTCATGATCCTATGAATATAGTAATGTTAAATATTCATTTAAAGAGATGGGTTTATACAACACTGGTAATAGGAAACGGATTAATTTCAAGATAATGGAAGGATATTATCCCCTCTAATAATTCAATCATCATTTGTTAAAGGCAGAAATTGTCTCTTCTGAATAAATTACCTATAGGGCCTCTGATACAAAGAATATATTTCAACTTACATGCAAGGATTTTATTAATTATTCTGAGAACTACTGAAGTCGCATAAGAATGCCTGCAGTAATAAGCAAAGCCAGAACAGAATTCTTAAGAAAGCTCCTTTTCTGGATACCTTTTTCTCTATTTATGTGATGACATGGTTCTGAACTGCCTGCTCTTTTCTATGAATTATTGCTCTAATTGTGTTCTGCACCTGCACTGCTGTATTGAGTTATTTAATTTTACAAGGTGTCTTACTTGTCCTTTTATGCTGAAAAAGCTCAAAAGATATATCACAAGCAAAACAGGGTATTTGTTGCCAGATTCTAACATTCTTCCAGTACAAGGAAAAAGATTAGCCTCTTCTTCTTCTTTAAAGAAGCAGAGTGTGCTATGGCATATTTTATAGTTCAGCACATTATATAAGGCTTCTAAAACAGCATGGATGTTTATCGGACTACATGTTTGTCTGCCATTGTAGGCTAGAAGTTCAGCACTAGATAGACAGTAATAGGTAGCCATTCCCTGCGACCCAACTCCCCTACCTGGCTTTTGTGACCTCTAACAGCTAAGGCCCGAAACTATACATCCGAACATTATTTCTTTATATTTTTCCTGTCACCTTTTTAAAAAGCTCAACTGCATGATTTGAGCCATGAGCTGAGGATGGACCCTTCTTGGCCTTTGGGTTGAGAGTGAGAAACTGTACAGTATGTGAGGGATCAATGCCCTGCCACCCAATCCCACTGAGGGCACAATAAAGTTATCGCCACGGCCAAAACAAGAGGATTACATCTTTTGTTAAAAAAAAATTATATAGTTTTTCTTTACCCGCAAATGTTAGCCTAAATTTTCTAAATGGATTTATGCGTATAAAATCCACTTTGAAAATTCACAGGTGGGCATGGAACCAGTGCTGACATGCACAAAGAAACATAGAAACATGACAGCAGAAAAAAAAACATATGGCCCATCCAGTCTGTCCATCTGCCCAATTAATTTAGCTTTATAATGGCCATCACTCCCTCAGAGATCCTCTGTATTAATTGCATGCTTTCTGGAATTCAGATAATTGTGTATGTCACTTCTATCTCCACTGGGAGGCCGCTTCATGCATCCAACTGCCTTATCTGTAAAAGAAATATTTCCAAAGATTACTCCTGAGCCTAACCCCTATCATCCTTAACCCATGTCCCTTAATGTTAGAGCCTCCTTTCCGTTCAAAAAGACTTACCTCGTGTGCATGGAAACCTTTGAATGTCTCTGTCATATCCACCCTATCTCACCTTACCTCTGGGGTGTACATGCTTAGATCTTTAAGTCTATCCACATGTGCTTCAGAATGAAGACCAATGATCATTTCAGTAGCCACCCTCTGGATCAACTTCACCTGCTGGGGAGCAAGTGTAACTTCTACATATATATTTATGCTCATATGTTTGAAAATCAAAATTATGTGTGCAAGTTCTGTACATATCCCAACCCTACCCTCTTGAATGTCTCTTTATAGTGCATGTATTTTTATGTGCACAACCCCTGGGAGATTTCTAAAAGACCAATTATGTGCCTAAAGCTGGGTTTCTGCATGTAAATCCTTTTGAAAATTACCCCTTAAATGGTCAAGTTAATCAAGACACAGCAAGTGGAAACTTGGTTTCTGCCAAAGTTCGAGCCTGATTATGTCAGTTTGTAACTGGCAGGGAAATATGTACTCAAGTTAGATAAGAAATTATGAATTCGGACTTGACATTTAAATGGTTTACCTAAGAAATGAGTTACTTTTTGTCATTATTATGCTTTTATATGACAGATCCTGGGTTTGAACTTGGCTATATTTGCGTGTCCAACACTCACTTTCTTTTTTTTCCATAGTTATATATTTCTAAACCAATATATAGGAAAGAGCTCTCATATGTACGATGAATTTCAATGTTCTTCACTCCATTCAAGCGCAGTGGTTAGGAGAGGGAAGATATGGGTTCTGGCACATGTATAATATATGTTTCTAGGAGTTGAGTCAACTGGGATAACATGGCAAATATAAAAAAAGCAAGACAAATGGCCTAAGATATTATGGCAGTACACTGTGCTATAGAAATGAAACGAGAGAAAAATGCAAATACTATTTCACTAAGAACTGTCACTCAATATGCTTCAGATTCTCAGTATATGTGGATTTTTTATCCGGTTCAATTTGTATTATGACCTCCTCCGATGACATTGATACTTCTATACTAAAAATAATGAAGGCCTAGAAAAAGCTATGGCCTCAGTATCCTTTGCTATTCTTAGAAGGAAGGTTAAACAGCAAACTGCAGAACAAGCAAAATTCAGCTCAGTCAGTTTTAAGAGATGTAACTATTTTATATAGGAAGATGCTAAAAGATGCTCATTTTTACTTTGTACAAGATTCAAAAAGAATCCTAAAAAAGCATAAGAAAAAATATCTCCCTGATAGGAACTTATAAAACCTGTACAGTAGTTAATTGAAAGTGCTGTCTGATTTATCAGATTCTGGTAATAACACTTGGGTGAAAACAATGTTCCAGCAAAGAATTTTTGATTGACATATTGACGCATAGATGGAATACCAAGCCGACATCTAGCAATCAGTTTATCAGGGAAACATTATCTCCAAAGGCAGTAGAAATGCACTCCAGAGTAGTCTGCCACACCTGCCAAGGCACTGTGCAGCTCTCCTGTTTTCTCAGGTGTGTCAATGAACCATTGTGTTTTACAATCTATGGCCTAGATTTATCAAAATGCGATAAGTATCGTATGCGAGAGCAAAAGGGGCATGTTTTTATGCAAATAGTTTAATGCAATTTATACTAATACCTATGGGGCGGATTTTAAAACCCCTGCATGCGCCAGCGCGCCTATTTTGCATAGGCCATCGGCGCACGTAAAGCCCCGGGACGCGCGTAAGTCCCAGGGCTTTCGAAACGGGGATGGAGGGGGCGTGTCCGGGGGCGTTCCCGAAATGACGCGGTGTTTCGGGGGCGTGCCGCGGCATTTCGGGGGCGGGCCCGGGGGCGTGGTGCTGGCCCGGGGGCGTGGTCGAGGCCTCCAGAACACGCTCACGGGACCGGAGGACGGAGCGGGGCTGCCGGCGACGCGCGCAAAGTTACGCCTGCTTTCAGCAGGCGTAACTTTGCCAACAAAGGTAAGGGTGGGGGGTTTAGATAGGGCCGGGGGGGTGGGTTAGGTAGGGGAAGGGAGGGGAAGGTGGGGCGAGGGCGAAGAAAAGTTCCCTCCGAGGTTAGAGAGAGAGAGAGAGAAAAAAAGAGTGTGTAAATGAGAGAGCATATGAGAGAGAGAGAGAGAGAGATATGTGAACGAGAGAGTGAGGGCATTTGTGTATGAAAAAGAAAAAGAGCATATGTGGAGGGGGGGCCAGAGAGCTCTGAGGGCACTTCTCACTGCCCATGGATTTTCAAAGCCCCCCCTGCTGAAAGAGTTCAAAAGGGGTTCACCAACCCCTGTTTCAAATGGAAGCTAATAAAGTGGCCCCAGGTAAAATAAAGTTTGCCCACCACTGGGAGTGAAAACTGTCCAAATCAATATGCCCATACTTAAATACTGTGGAATGCAGTTATTTAAAATCTTTTTACCACGACTAGGTGATGGTCACTCCAATTGTCCTCAGTGCAGGTAATATCAACATAAAGATTAAAATCTCCCCAAACAATATTATTTAACTCTAATTTGATATCCATTAGTAGGGATATGCATATGTTTTAAAAAGAAAAACTACAAAAGGCGATAAATAAGGGTAATTCATTTCATTCAAGGGGCCCAAAAACAAATCGAATGAAGCCCAAAGCAGGGACCATGGCCTAGGCCTGAGCATGATGGAGACCACGACATTGGGCCTGGGCCAAGGCCCCATGTTGGGACCCAGCCTCCAGGTCAGGCCAAATCCTCAGCCTTGAGTAGGCCAAGGTCACAGTAACCTACTGTGCTCTCGGCCTACACAAGGCCGAGATTTTGGCCTGGGCCTAGACCAAAGCCAGCCGATCCTCACCGGACTGGGTAAGTGGGTGCCAGGGGGATCCCGACCCCAGCATTGTTTTTGGGCGGGAGGGAGGGCCCCGGGAAACTTCATTTTCATTTTTTGGCCCTTTTTTTTTTTTTACTTGTTTGATTCTATTTTTTTCTCATGAATGAAAATGAATCAAGCAATCCACAAAATAAAATTTGTGGAAAAAATAAATCTCCCAAAAATGAACCAAAAACGAAAATTAATGTTTTTCTCCTGCAGTTTTTTAGTGCTTCAGAAAGAGATAAGTGGTTATTGGCATACAAGCCAGGGCCACAATAAAATATGAAAATTTCCCATACTTTGTTACATACTAGTAAGGATCTATAAGAGGCAGAAATCTCTGTAGTACCAGCTGCCAGTATAATAGAATTCATCACTATTATCAGAAGCTTTCATCCACATTTATTTAAATGAGGTTTAGGAAAAAAAAGAATACAAGAGTGGCCATAATTGCAATAATAAAAACATTATCAATGTCTAATAGCCAAGACTCTGTTATGCAAAAAGAATCCAGCAGATCATGGAACAGGAGATCACGGTAAATAACAGTTCTCCCTCGAATGGATCTAGCGTTGATAATATAAATAACCAAATTAGATAGGGTAAGTATTACTGAAGACTTGCCTAATGGGATAGGTAATAAAAATGATGTTGTCCACCACTCCTATCTATATCTACTTTGGCATATATTGCCATAGCGACCATGTCTCAAAACTTCCAAGATCACCAGGCACAGAGTAGCCCATCTTATGTATTTTCTTTCTTTTAAAAAAGAAAATAATACTAAAATAACTTTAAAAGAAAGATCAATTAAAAAAATATTCTCCCCCTGAGGTTGACAATAAAATCATTTAAAATACTCAAATTATCAAAATTGCTATACCAAAGAAAATAATTAAACTGCCAGTGTTATTCAAGTGCAGAGGGAGGTTGGAGGAAAATGTGAGGGCAGGAAACTTACAAGCACCAGTCTTGTTACTTTTTTTCAGTAATCGGTATTTTGCTAATCTACTGGTAGATTTCCTGTACTCAGATTTTGCTCAAAACTCATGCTGCCCTTGAACAACCCTACCAATTTGCTAAAAACCTTTCACTAGAAATACACAGTACGCTATTGTGAGCACCATTTCAGTGACACCAGAAACAATGCTGTAAGGAATATACTTCAGTAAACATAAACAATTAAAACTGGAGTGCTTTTTGTGAATTTTAAACATTAACACAATGTTTCATATATCTATATCTATTCCAGTGTTTCCCAATACTCTCCGGGAGGAACATGTAACCAGTTTAGTTTTCAGTACCACAATGGCTATGCATGAGATAGATTTGCATACTCTGGGTTTCCAATGTATGCAAATCTATCTCATGTATATTCATTATGGATATCCTGAAAACCTGACTGGTTAGGTGTATCTCCAGGAGAGGGTCAGGAAACAATGATCAATATGCATATAGGCCTGATGCAACCGGGTGTGCATACCATACATTTGCCACTGGCGGCTATTGGAGAGGCCCGTGTTCTATTTGTGTGTGCGCGTGCAAACACATTCCACTATCCCTTCCCCCTTCCCATATGGAAGGCCAGTGGGCCATATGGCCCACACACATCAGGAGGCCTGAGGGGCCATGGGGGAGCTCATCACATCACAGCCATAAGATATCAGGAGACCCATGAGGCCATAGTAGAGCTCATCCCACCAAGGCCTGAATACAACAGGAGGCCATGTATGTATGTATGTATGTATGCATGCATGTATGTATGTGCATATGTGTGTCTGTCTGTCTGTCTGAGAGCATGTATGTATGTTTGTGTGCCTGTGAGAGCTCATGTGTCACATATAGGCTCTCACAGGCACGCACATACACATAGGGCTGGATTTTAAAAGGGTTACGCGCATAAGGTACGCGAGTAACCCTTTTAAAAAACCCCTGCGCACGCCGAGACTATTTTGCATAGCCTCGGCGGCGCGTGCAAGCCCTGGGACGCGCGTAAGTCCCAGGGCTTGCAAAAAGGGGCAGCCGGGGGCATGGCCAGGGGGCACAGTTTTGGATCGGGGGCGTGTTCGGGGGCATGTGGGCGGTCCGGGGGCATGGCCGAGTACCCCGACACAGCGGCCTGTGTCGGGGCCTGCCGCGCTGGTGCGTGTAAGTTACTACTGCCCGGAGGCAGTAGTAACTTTTCAGATAAAGGTGTGGGGGGGGGGTCTAGATAGGGCCGGGGGGGGGGGTTAGGTAGGGGCAGCGCGCAGGGTTCAGCGCATGCAAGATGCACAAATGTGCATCCCCTTGCACGCGCCAACCCCAGATTTTATAAGATACGCGTGGCTACGTGCGTATCTTATAAAATCTAGCGTACTTTTGTTCGTGCCTGATGCGCAAACAAAAGTACGAGCTCGCGCTCTCTTTTAAAATGTACCCCAGCATGTATCTGTGAGTGAGAGGGAGTGTGTGAGAGAATGAATGTGTTATTGTGTGTCTGTGTGAGAGAGAAGATAAAATTTTGGCATCCCTACCTCCCCCAATCTACGACAATCTCAGGGTGACTGGAAATCAGAAGATCACAGGTATGGAGAGCAGGATATTTTTTTAATCCTTATTAGTTTTAATTATTGGGTGTAATTTGATAATTCTGCTTTTTCGAAATATTCTATTTTTTTGGGGGGAATAGAACAATTTTTAATTATTGGATTTTTTATTCATCAGATGTTTTGAAATATTTTATTTGTGTTTGGGAAATTTTTATATTCTATTCATTAACTGAAATATGTATTATTTTTATGAATATGATTTTACTAGTATGATTGTTTTATTTTTCTTGATTTTATTATTTAATATTTTTTATAAAGAATGATAATGTTTCTGTCTTTCCATTGTGCCTCCGCCTGTAGAGGCTAGCTTGTTGTGGATTCCAGTTCAGTTCTTCTCAGCACGTTTCTATTTAATCTTTCTGATCTCTTTATTCTGTATTTGGTTAGGGTCTCTGTGTTCTGCATATGTGACTGAGGTGAGGTATTTTGCTTGCAGGTAATTTCTGTGTAGGGATCTATAGTAGTCTGGTTTCCTAATAAGAGCTTTTATTGGTGTTCTAGGGCCTGTTGTAATATGTGCAGTGTTGCCTTTTCATAGATAAGGTTGTTAGGGTTGTTTTGGTATGGGACGTTTACTATATTGTAATGGTAATTTTGTTTGTTCATGGCTTTCTGAGGGCCAAGCTCACACCCAATATGCATTACAAAAAGTCTAATTCCATAGGAGTTCCGAGTGTCTTTTTTGAAGAATTTTCTGTTTAAAACCACAGGAGTGCATGTAAATATAATATGCATGTTGTAAGTGCCTTTGCAGACTGTACTTTTGAATGTTCTTTTTCATGTAAAATTTATTATACATGCATAATTTAATTGTGTGTGTCTGTAAAGGATGTGGGGGTATGTGGGGTGGTGTGTGTGCAAGGCTGTAAGGTTTGCCTTCCCTATCCATGGGTTCTGGGGTGGGGATATGTGTCAGTTTTTAAAAATATAGGGGCAGATTTTAAAAGCCTACGCCCGTAAATCCAGGTGGATTTATGCACATGTGTGGGGGGGGGGGGGGGGGGGGTACGCGCACCGGGCCTATTTTCAAAAGGCCCGGTGGCGCGCGTAAAGCCCCGGGACACACTTAAGTCCCGGGGCTTGAAAAAATGGGCGGTCCGGGGGTGGGGCATAGGTGGGGCCAGAGGCCTCTCTTCGGCCGCTGGGCCTGGGGATCGTGCACCGGCACTCAGCCGGCACACGCATGTTACACCCTGCCTCTGGCAGGCGTAACTTCTGGGATAAATGTACGGGGGTATTTTTTTTTCAGGCTGGAGGCGAGACAGGTAGGAGAAGAGAGAGGAAGGTGGTGGGGGGGGGGGGGGCGAAGGAAAATTCCCTCTGAGGCCACTCCGATTTCGGAGCAGCCTTGGAGGGAATGGGGAAAACCATTGGGGCTCCCCTAGGGCTTGGCGTGCGCAAAGTGCACTAGTGTGCACCCCCTTCCATGAGCCGACCCCGGATTTTATAACATGCGTGCGGCTGTGCGCACATGTTATAAAATCGGGCCTACATTTGTGCGCGCCAGGTAGCGCGCACATATGTAGGCCATGCGCATAGGTTTTAAAATCTGCCCCATAGATTGTAGGATGGAGCTGGACCTTATTTATTAGGCTCGGGACAGACACTGAATGAATCGGGGTGGGGTGGGGAGGCAGCACAGTAATTTTTCACACAGGGCAGCAAAAAAGCTAGCACCAGCCCTGAATGCATATACAGTATTGGCCTGACAACCATTTGAGGATTACATCTATAAAATCCTTACAACTACCCCTTTTCCTGCCTTGGTCTGGCAGGACTCTTGCTATCTGTTCTACCAGTGTGTTGTTGCTTCCTCTTCCCCAGCCCGGGATTCTGGTGAAGCAATCTTCAGCTTGGATCAGGTTCTCTTGCAGCCTACCTCATCCCAGTGGGATGGCTCTGCTATGGGACTTTTGCAGCAGTTTTTAATATGGAAAGGGGATAAGATGGGTGCTATTTGGGCTGCGATTATAAAATGAGTTAGACTTGTTGACATGCAGATTGTAAAAACAATATCCCTCTTCTTATAATTGAACCAATATATGTGTTACTTTTATATTTTTTTTTATTACATATATAAAATATATGGATTACATACATATAATTTTTTTTTTACTGATGTCAATATTAAAGCAACATCTAATTTAACCTACTGTTGCAAAATGTGAAAACAATGATAGTATGTTGTTCTACGTACACACTATTAAGAAGAGGCACCTACAATTCTCCTGGGTACCCTCCATGACAATTGAGCATAGCCCTTCATTATATAAAGAGAAAGACCATATTTGGTGTTTTTATTTTTCCAAGCATTGAACTGTCACTTGTGGGAAGTCAGGAAAAAAAAATCCTTGTTTCTGTCCAACCAAGAAATAAATAGCTAGTTTGTTTTTTCATCTTCTGCTGTTTACTGCTGCACTGAAGATCATTGACTTAAGCCCATTTTACAGCAGTTTCTGACAGTCAAGAAACAGTGAAAAATTGCAATTCCCAATTGAGTGGCCATCAAGTATTTCAGAAAAAAAAAAATCTTCAGTTCCTTCTGCTGTATGGTACTTGGATTTGATTTCTTCCAAATCCTGTTCAAAACCTTTACTAGCATTAAAGAAACAAGCCAGCATTGTAAAACTGGTCACCAAGTGATGCCCGATTTTACACGGAAGGAAAAAAATAACCCAACTCCACCTCCCTGCCAACCACCACCACGTTAAAAGGAAAAAAGTAAAAAATGTAAACAAAGAAGGTAAACAAAAGCAACTTCAAGACTGATATTTTTATTTTTACACCTGTATCACCGACAAAATCTAAAATCACTGTAGCCAGAACATATGCAATCTGAAACAAATTTGTTGTTAAATTATTCTGCAAGACATTAGTTTAAATATTAAAAGAAGATGGAACATGCCAAGTCTTCCTACTAACGTAATTAACATTCACTCATTGCCTAGTCATTTTGGAAGTGGCACAAAGCCCTATTTATGCCACTAAAAAATACAACTGTGCAGAACAAACAGTTTAAAAGAGAGAGCCCCCACGGGAAAGGCAAAAATTGGAACATTTTACAAAATACTGAAAACCGTTCAGTAAGCAAAGCCTGCTGGGTTGTAATGGTCTCACCTAAAAATATGTTAGTCTCTTTCCTTTGCTAAGATATGCATATATATCATGCACCTTTTTCAAATAAAAGCAAGGCATGAAATGTGTTAGATTAGATGTGTTTCTTGCATGTCCATACAAGCTTACACTTCCAGAATCTGTAAAAATCGGAAATACTGAAAGCTAATGCTGAAATTGGTTACCTTTAAAAGGTACTTATGCATTAACAAATGGTAAAAAATCCTAGCAATGGATGTATTTTAACTTTTTAGTATGCATTTTAGGTGTTTCCACCTTAGCCATTATTATACGTTTTCAGAAAGGCTTAGTAAACAGAAAATACCATATATATATATTTTTTTTTTAAGATTAAGGGGGCCATGCAATAATTTTTAATGTGTAAGTTAGGGTCCTCTTCTGCAACCTAAAAATAGTTAGCTATATAAAAAGACCTTAGCATCAGTAAGATAAAATTAACGGTAATATAATCAGTGTACAAAAATTATAGTCACTATTCACCTACTAATGGTCTGAACCTCTGGTAGTGAAGCAAGCTGTAATTGAATTAGGAGTAGCAAGCAAGGATTTAAGATAGGACATGTGTGAGACAATAACATCCAAAAGCATGTGCTGAGCTGGTCCGTTAATAGCGACCATAAGCTTGAATTTTACAAGTAAAAACAATAACTGAAAAGAGGGAGAGGACAGGGGGTTTCAAGCATCTCTGGGCCAGGATCAAGAGCTAGGAGAAAAACACACAAGCAGTGTTTTAAGATTTCCATTGTTTCAGTTCTTGCTGTGAGCTTAATTAGCCACATGTAAAAATAAAAAGCTCTTTGCTGTACCCTTGAAGACAATAAAATTAGAGTTCCCTAATTAAGGCCTAGATTCATCATTTTGCTATAAATTTCGATTGAACAACGTCTGCGATAAAAAAGGGATGTGGTTAGGGTAATTGTTGAGTTACCACAATGCATGTTAAAGTTATCACACCTGCAATATTTTTCCTTTGCAAGCAGCCCAGACAAGCATTTCCATGTTTTGGGCTGCTCCTGGAAAGAGAAAGAATGAAAGAGAGTGAGAGAGAGAGAGAGAAAGAAAGAAAGAGACACCCAAGAAGGCTCTCATATAAGTAAACTATTTATACCACTGTAGGAGGGTCAACTAGTTACTCGAGGTGAGGTTTTGGTGGTGATCTAGAGTTTTGGGGCAGTTTAACATGCACAGTCAGATGTATGAACAGCACAGTACATATCAGTGAACATTTGATGTAATTTGAATGAGGAAAGGAACATAAAGATGAGATTTGTACAATGTACTCTTGACCTAGCTTGGTGCACTCTCTACCTAGCTGCTATCAAGCCAGGGCGAGAGTACATTGCACAAATATCATCTTTGTGAACTTTTCCTCATTCCAAATCACATCAAATGCTCACTGATGTATATTGTGCTGTTCGTACATCTGACTGTGCATGTTAGACTGCCCCCCACCCTAGACCACCAGCAAAACCTCCGTCAGGTTACTAGTGGACCTTCCTACAATGGTATAAATTAGGGATGTGAATCAGGCTTCGGACGATTGAAAATATTGTCGATATTTTCAAAATCGTCAGAAATCGGGGGCTCCCCCGAAATGATAGGAAAACCCCACAATCTTGATTGTGGGGGTTCTCTTATCGTTTTGGGGGAGGGTGGGAAAAATGGCACACAAAAATAACCCCTAAACCCACCCCGACCCTTTAAAACTAATCCCTTTGCTTCCCACACCCTCCTGACCCCCCAAAAAAACATTTTACAGGTACCTGGTGGTCCAGTGGGGGTCCCGGGAGTGATCTCCCGCTCCCGGGCCGTCGGCTGCAGTAATCGAAATGGTAGGAGCACTAGATGGCCCGTGCCATTTTTAAAGATGGTGCCGGCCATCCAGTGCTCCCTCTATGTGACAGGGGCCAGCCAATGGCACGGATACCCTGTCCCATGGTAAGGGCAAAGGCCAATGGCGCAATTTTTATTAGTGGCAGCCGACGGCCCGAGAGCGGGAGATCACTCCCGGGACCCCCACTGGACCACCAGGTACCTGTAAAATGTTTTTTGGGGGGTTGGGAGGGTGGGGGAAGCAAAGGGATTAGTTTTAAACGGTCGGGTTGGGTTTTTTGTTTATTGGCTCGGGCGCAGCCGATAAACAAAACCGCGATTGGGCCGATGGAAAAAAAACCCACATGTGAATCGGAACTGGAATCCAAACCGATTCCGGTTCCGATTCACATCTCTAGTATAAATAGATGACAAATATGTGTGCCACCCTAGAGATTCTCTTTCTCTCTACTCTCCACTCTTTACTCTCCCTTCTCCTCTCTGTCCCTCCTCCCTCCTCCCTCTCCCCTCTCCCACCCAAATACCAGAAAAAAAGTTAAACTTATTTCCAGCATTAAAACATTCATTATGCTATCACACACAATGTTAGACACCTCTTATTTTCATAAACCCCTCCCCTTTGACTAAATTTTCATAATTTGCATACATATCTCATAATGTGAAAAATAACACATGCATTATGGCATTATCGCGGGTGTTAGGGCCGTAACACCCACAATAAGGCCCTAACACAGTTTGATAAATGACCCTGTAAGTACATAGTAAAATCAGAAAAGGCTCAAAATCCTATGAAAAAGAAGTCTTTATTGATTGATTTATTTATTTATTTATTTATTTATTTATTTAGAGTTTTTCTATACCGGCATTCATGACAAAATCACATCATGCTGGTTTACAATTAAAAAGGGGTGTAAATGAACTTGAACCTGGAACAAGTGAAAAGAGACCATGAAGTTACAATAAAACAGGGCTGTCTTAAAATAATGTATGTTTTACCATGAGGAATGCATTCTGTGACAAGAAGCTAGAGTCTTCCTACCTCTTGCTCTAATGTCAAATGGACGAATGGGAAAGAGAGAGAGAAAGAGAGAGAGAGAGTGAGGGAGAGAGAGACTAGCTGTAATGCCCTCATGCTAGGTAGGTATTTATGCCTCTATATGAGGCCTACCTAGTCACTCAAGGTGAGGTTTAGGAATTAGTGTAGGGGTTAGGGGCCACTTTAACATTCAAAGTGAGATCTACGAACAGAACAGTGATCTCTTGTGAAGATTTGATGACCTTCAGAGTGAGGAAACTCACCCAAAGATGAGATTTGTGCAATGTTATCTCAACCTAGCTTGATGGACTCTCAACCTAGCTTGATGGACTCCACCTTGAGTCACCAGGTAGGCCTCATATAGAGGTATAAATACCTACCTAGTATGAGGGCATCATGGCTAGTCTCTCTCTCTCTCTCTCCACCTCCTGTGGTTGTAGAAGGGCCCTGATAGCTAGGCTGGATCCCCAGGAGCTGAAAACATCACATAGTGCAATAAAAGTCCTATTGCATGGTGTTATAAAAATGAAAAAGGTGTAGTTAAAGCCATGCAATATGGCTTCACAAATTCCTCACCTTTTTCTAATTTGCATCGCACTATTCGTTATGACGACCAATTCTGGTCGCCGCATCTCAAAAAAGATATAATTGCGATGGAGAAGGTACAGAGAAGGGCTACCAAAATGATAAGGGGAATGGAACAGCTCCCCTATGAGGAAAGACTAAAGAGGTTAGGACCTTTCAGCTTGAAGAAGAGACGGCTGAGGGGGGATATGATAGAGTTGTTTAAAATCATGACAGGTCTAGAACGGGTAGATGTTAATTGGTTATTTACTCTTTTGGATAATAGGAAGACTAGGGGGCACTCCATGAAATTAGCATGTGGCACATTTAAAACTAATCGGAGAAAGTTATTTTTTACTCAACGCACAATTAAACTTTGGAATTTGTTGCCAGAGGATGTGGTTAGTGCAGTTAGTATAGTTGTGTTTAAAAAAGGATTGGATAAGTTCTTGGAGGAGAAATCCATTACCTGCTATTAATTAAGTTAACTTAGAAAATAGCCACTGCTATTTCTAAGCTAGGGGTGTGCATTCGGTCCCTATGTATTGGCAATCCGCAACGGATGTGGCCATATTCGTTGTATTCGTGGGGAAGCAAAACGTATCACGATTCCCCATGAATACACGAATCTTCGCCGAATTATTTGGCCACCTAAATAAGCCAATTTAAAGAAACCCCCCACCCTCCTGACCCCCCCAAGACTTACCAAAATTCCCTGGAGGTCCAGCGGGGGTCTGGGAGCCATCTCTTGCACTCACACCCTGGGCTGCTGGTTTCAAAATGGTGCCGATAGCCTTTGACCTACCATGTCACAGGGGCTACCAGTGCCATTGGTCAGCCCCTGTGACATGGATGGACGACGCCATCTTGTGCTCCTACCATGTGACAGGGGCTGACTAATGGCACCGGTAGCCCCTGTGACATAGTAAGGGCAAAGACTATCGGCGCCATTTTGATTACTGGCAGCTGATGGCCCGAGTGCAGGAGATGGCTCCCGAACCCCCGCTGGACCACCAGGGACTATTGGCAAGTCTTGGGGGACCTTGCTGACCCCCACAAGACTTGCAAAAAGTCCAGCGGGGGTCCGGGAGCGACCTCCTGCACTCAGACCGTCGCCTGCCATTATTCAAAATGGCGTCGATAGCCTTTGTCAACACTGTGTCACAGGGCCGACCATCGGCCCCTGTGACATAGTGAGGGCAAAGGCTATCGACTGCCAGTATTCAAAATGGTGCCATTTTGAAACCAGCAGCCGAGGGTGTGAGTGCAGGGGATGGCTCCTGGACCACCAGGGAGTTTTGGTAAGTCTTGGGGGCGTCAGGAGGGTGGGGGGTTGTAGTTAATTAATTTTAGCAGGGAAATGAATAGAAATCGACCTATTAACGTATCGGGGCACCATACGGCCACATGCAACGTATCTGCCCCCTACGAATCCGAATCCCAAATGCAACATATGGCGTCCCTCTGCACATCCCTATTACTAGCAACGGTAACATGGAATAGACTTAGTTTTTGGGTACTTGCCAGGTTCTTATGGCCTGGATTGGCCACTGTTGGAAACAGGATGCTGGGCTTAATGGACCCTTGGTCTGACCCAGTATGGCATGTTCTTATGTTCTTATGACTTTTTTTCATGCGAAAACACCATATTGCACTTTGATAATTGACCCCAAAGAGAGGTGATATTGCCCCTGTATAGTACCTGGTGAGACCTCATCTGGAATACTGTGTACAATTCTGGAGACTACACCTTCAAAAGATAAGAACAGGATGAGTTGCTCTAGAGGGTGTCTACTAAAATGGTCACTGGTCTTCATTCTAAAGCATATGGGGATAGATTTAAAGATCTAAACATGTATTCCCTAGAGGAGAGGCAAGATAGAGAAGATATGATAGACTTTCAAATATCTTAAAGGTTTCCATACATAGGAGGTGAACCTTTTTCAATACAAAGAAGGCTCTAGAATGAGGGGTCATGGATGACGTTGAAAGGAGGTAGACTCAGGAGTAATCTTATGAAATATTTCTTCAAAAAGAGGGTGGTGGATGGAACAGGCATAGCCTACCAGTGGAAGTGATGGAGACAAAAACAGTAACTGAATTCAAAAAAGCATGGGATAATTACAGGGAATCTCTAAGGAAATGATGAGAATTATAATGCTAAATTAATTGGACGGAAGGGCAGACTGGATGGGCCATACGATCTTTTTCTGCCATCATGTTTCCATGTTTCTAAGAATATATTCTGAAAACATAAATCAGAAAGTGGCAATATAAATAAAAATTAATAGGGATGTCTGTGTAAATAAAGTTACTTAGGAATCTCTAAAAAAATATTTCAAAATGATATTAAATCAAATAATGAATATAAGTACCTTGAAATCTGGCCTGTATGGCCCTATACCAGAATCCAAACATTTTTGGTTTTCCACAGCTAGAATATCTCTCGCCTCTATTACCCAATCAATGTATTTTGCCTCACATACAGGTCGATAAAGAACAGTGTGCTCAGCTGAGCGCACTATTTACCATGTGATTGGCCACGCATTTTCGACATGTTATTACCCCTTACAGTATAAAGGGTAATAGCATGTCAAAAACGTGATTTTACCTACATCCGTTTTCCTAATCTGTGGCTGTTAGCAGGTTTGGAAACTAACATCGGAAAAAGAGAGCATCAGTTGTCGGGACCCACTGATAGCCATCTCTTCACTAATAAGGAGGCACTAGAGATGCGTTATTGTCCCTTGCACCTCATTATTAGCATGACACCTTATATAAATAGAGAATCGCATGCCCAGGAGAGGTGCCTGAGTGCGAATCGTGAGAGCGGGCGCTCAACATGGAACACCGGCTCTCCCGCATTTTTTACTGTATCGGCTTGATAGAGTTTTTCTTATCCTTGGAAATTGTATAAAGCAGTCTTATCTACACCTCATAATTGCTGGTCCTGTTCTCAAGAAAAAGCTGCGTTATCTCACTTATTATATGATTTTCCAACTGTTACAAGTTTTTGGTTTGCTGTTTGGGACAGAATCTCAAATGTCTTTCAGATTCATTTTCCTATTATATAGGGGTAGATATTTAAAGAAGCGCAAGCGTGTCCATGTGCGTACGCTACCCGGCATGCATACATGGATACATGGACACATGGACGTGCCGATTTTATAACATGCATGAAAGGGGGAGGACTTAGGCAATTCCTGCACAGCGATGCTTCCTGGCCGTCCCAGTTCTCTCCTACTCACCTTCCCTACCCTTCCCCTCTCCTTCCCACCCCCTAAATCCAATTTTTTTTTTTACTTTTCTTCAGCAGCTTACTTCAGCTTCCAAGCAGAAGTAAGTTGTGTGCGCCAGGACAGCGAGGCTCCAGGACAGCAAACAATGGTGCTATCCCGGAAAACCCCCCGCCCTGCCCCTCCCTGGCCCACATCTTCCAAGAGGCCCAGCACTTGAGTGCATACCGACCTTCATGCACGTGGCCAGGCCTCTTGGAAAATTCGCTCGGCACGTACAAGGCCTGGTCATGCACATAAAGGATGGAATTTACACGTGCTGGGCATTTTAAATCTGCCCAATATTGTATTATTCTCTTGAAATCACTGGGACATGACTTTCAGTTACCCTTGTCGCATAGAAAATTACTCGATTTTCTTTTAACCATTGCTTTGAAGCTTGTTCTGTCCAAATGGAAGAACAGTGCTCTCTTAAATGTACATTTCTGATGGAATTCTATATGTTTGTACTATACATATGAAAAATAGCAGCTGTTAAATATAATCTTATAGCACTTTGGCTTTCTATGTGGAGATCGCTGAAGGTTCACCTTCTCTCTTCTTTGACCGTTTTGTGTATTATTAATGGATCCATTTCACTTTTTTCTGTACTGCCTTGACCTTATGTTTTTCTATTTTGGATAATGGTGTTGTGCATAGCTGTTTTTCATTCTTGTTTATGTCTCGGATGTGAGCCCTTGGGCTGTGATGTGGTTGATGCAGCCTAGTGGGTGAACCTGCTAGGCCCACACTGACAGGTGGTGTATGCTCTCTCATGAGGACTGGGTCTAGACCTTCACCTATATCAGACCCGTTTACTGCAGGTTGAGGTGTTGGGTTCCAGGATCCAGCGAGGGTCCTGTAACAAGGTGAAGTCGAGTAACAGGTCAAGGTCAGGGCGGACAGTGAGCAAGTGGTGTCAAGGTCCATGTTAAGGTTTTGGCAGGTAGAGGTCAATCTTCATCAAGGTCCAAGCTAAAGTCGGGGCAGGTGGCAATCCAGGAGAATAGTCAGGATTTGAAGCCAAGGTCAATATCAGAAGTCAAGCAGAGATGGACAGATGGACAAGAACAGGGGACCAAGACATGGCAGGGACAGACAAGGCAAGGGAGGGCAATGACAGGGAAGCAAGGCAAAGCAACAACATAGAGGCAAGGCAAAGTAAGGTAAGTCAAGGCAAGGAGAAAAGTCAAGGCAATAGCAACACTCACTGCAGGAGCAAGAGGACCTGTAGCTGAGGTGACATCTAGGAGCGTGGCTGAGGTTTAAATCTACAGCCCGTGCTGTTATCATCTCCCAGTGCCTGCTGCTGTTTTCTGCCAGTGTGCAAGTGTGTCCTAGAATGCAGCGCTGTGCAGCCAGGAGGGAATCTGATGGCGGTGTTAGTGCCGTAATGTGAGCGTTTTTGTTGGGTGTAAGTGCAGCCGGTAGCAAGGCCATCCTGCAGCCTGCCAAACGTTACAGTTTACTGATGTTCATCTTTCCTTATATTCTTGTTTTTCTCAGTAAATAAATTGAACTTAAGAATGTAAGTACCTTAAGCACATATTAAATAATAACAAAACTGAATTATCTGAAGGTGATGGGATAGTAGTGAACACAGTATATCAAAGCCCTAGATTTCTCTCAGTAGACTTCTTAAGCAGATTCTATGAATATGTAGGACTCGGCGACAGTAGATGTGACATTCAGGTAATAGAGACCCTGCTGCCTGAAGTTTATAACGTAGAGACTTTGATTGAAAAGGTCATAAAAAAGCAACCTTGATGAAAAGAAAGACAAGATTAAACTTTTCCTTCAGGCATAAAACTTTTCTTTCTTTACATAGAGTTCATGCATCAGAATGGGTTGAATCTACCAACCCACTTGGCTTATTCAACCCTTTCCAGTATATAAATCCTCTCGCCCTCAAGGTACCTTGTGAAAGATAAGGACTGCATTCAGATCTTGTGATTTTATAATTCGCTGAACTCAGCTGCACTCAGCATGTGTCCCATACATTCTACTTGAATGTCATGCTCATCTTCCTTTAAAGTTCAGCGTTTTCGGACCGCTGACTGTCAGTGCCTTAACAGCGCAAGGAGCAGATCGCTAATGGTATTGATCGCAATCGCGCAAGTAAGTTTCCACATTAGAGTTATGCCAGTTAGTTACAGTATTCTTTGTTAGTTACATTGAACGGTTATTTCATTGTCATGCATTTATTCTGTGTGATTATCATTGAAGAAGAGAAGAAGCACTTTGACATTAGAAAGCCATTTTTCATTACAAGTGCACGCACAGTCCTCGAATGAAGGAGTATATTTACCCATAATATATCGAGTAAGTTCAATATGATCTGAATAATGACATTTTATAGATGTACTTTGCGTCATTTTAAAGATTGTATGGTCTTCAACATTGGTTCAGGTGTGTTATAACAGCCGAGATACTTAAGTATAATCCATGCTTAAGAGTGATTCCCTGAGAAAGATATCTAATTCGAAACATTGCAGTGTCGGGACTATGACACTTGCCGCATGAAGTTTCATATACAGTACCTTGGCGTCATAACAGTGAGTTGTGATTGGTATAACATTGTGCTTTTTTCCAGTATACCATCATCAACTCCCACAACAGTGGATTTATACTGAACTATCAAGATAGCCAAAAAAAGCAATTGTTTGGCATCCTGTCTCTCTGGGGTCTCCGATGATTATACTAGCATTCTAACAACCACATTGTTGGAGTTAGAGATTGAAACAAGTATCCAATCAGGCATCCTCTAGCCTAATTGAGGCACTATATGAGGTTTCCCCAGTTTGACCATATACAATCATTTTGAATTTGAGCTAAACTTTATTGTATATTATGCTCATCTTCATTACACTTCCGCTCACCTGAATATCACAGTCACAAAAAACCTTATTGTGGCAGAGAAGCAAAGGGGAAGGGCCTCCTTCACAGCTGGCATGAATGAGATGCTTGTTCACACTTCTCTACCTTTCTTTCCTTCCCAGGCCTTTTCCCAGAAAGTGCTAACTTCCTTTCTCAGTCCTTAATGCCAGCTAATCCTTAGAAAGAAGTTATTTACAGATGCTATGAAATCTATCACTTCTACCTGCCAGAATGAGACACTAGGGATGGGAGAAAGAAAGTCCCGATTATAAGTAAGTGGAGAGAGATATAAAGAAGGGGGTGATAACAAGAAATAGGGAGACATAGGGATAAGGGTAGAATTATTTAATAAATAGTTTTGTGCCACAGTATTTTAAATTGAATTGTTTATGGGGCCAGTGCAGTAAAGTGTGTTAAAGTCAAAACAGTGTTAATGCATATAATATGTAGTTAACATGTGTTAATGTTGCATTAGTCTAAGTTAACAGTAATGCACAGTTAATGTGGATTAATGCAAAAATGTTTTAATGAGCTAAGTCACATGCAAATGCATGCAAAGTAGCTAATTCATATTTAAATAGTGTTAACATAAATTGTGTTAGGAAACATGATTTGCATTAACCACCAGGTAACATAAAAATGTAACTACACCTCTTCGATGTATAGTTAACTTTTTGCATTTGCCTCTAGGGGTTAATGGAAGGCCTGATGTGAGCCATGATGTCCCCAACACCCATTCCTGAGACCAGAAAACACCTCCACCTTAGAGTAAACATAAGAAAATGCCATACTGGGTCAGACCAAGGGTCCATCAAGCCCAGCATCCCGTTTCCAACAGTGGCCAATCCAGGCCATAAGAACTTGGCAAGTACCCAAAAACTAAGTCTATTCCATGTTACCGTTGCTAGTAATAGCAGTGGCTATTTTCTAAGTCAACTTAATTAATAGCAGGTAATGGACTTCTCCTCCAAGAACTTATCCAATCCTTTTTTAAACACAGCTATACTAACTGCACTAACCACATCCTCTGGCAACAAATTCCAGAGTTTAATTGTGCATTGAGTAAAAAAGAACTTTCCCCGATTAGTTTTAAATGTGCCACATGCTAACTTCATGGATTACAGAAAATCCCTCACCGTATATAAAAGAGCTCTCAGATGGGCCAATTCTCTCAACTACCTACTAATTCATAAAACTATATATGGTGAAAAAATTGAATGGCTAAACGCGGCCTTACATATTTACACCCCACACCGAAATTTAAGGTCTTCCGGAAAAGCATTATTATCCATTCTGTCACCAAAATTAGCGAACCTGAATACAGTTTGAGATAGAGCTCTTTCTCTAGCTGGTCCAAAAATATGGAATACATTGCCTCTAAAGCAACAAGGTAGGCAATCCAGTAAAGCCATGAGGAAAGAACAAAGAAGTGGATGCCACAGAGAAGTCTTTTTCAATTCTTTAATAACGCAGACGTGTAATATTGTGTAAAAATGCCCGACTCTGGCCGAGTTTCGCCACAATTAGTGGCTGCCTCAGGGGCTTATATATGAAAGAGCAGTAGTAAATTGAAAATCCAAATTAAAATCTGCAGTGCACATATATCCTTTGTTTACACGTCAGCACAGACCGTCTCCACTCACGTCAATTATATTTCTGATTTCTTACTGGGTTCATTCTATTTTACCTTGTTTAACATTATTTATGTTTTAAATGAGTTATTCAATTAATTTACTACATTTTATTTTGCTCTTATCGATACTTTTAGCTATTATGAGTTAATTTTTACATAGATGTATAATTTTAATGATTTATATACTTTATGAATGTTTGTTAATTTGATCATGTTACATTTTTATTGTATTGATGTAAACCGATATGATGTTCCCACGAATAACAGTATACAAAAGTGAATAAATAAATAAATAAATGAGGGCTTAACCCCTTGGAGATCCTGGAAGTACCATAGGGGCAAAAGGAGCACTTCTCCGTCCTATCCTGCTGACACCAGCAGACAAAATGGTGTCTAATGTTCTCATGCCCTCTTGCAGAGAAGGGAGAAATATTCTGTATCATGTGGGGGAGGCTCCTGGACTCTTTGGAGGATGGATCTGTTGGACCAGTCATGGGTAGAGTGAGGAACATTGTGGCCCCCATTGGGTCTTGTGTTACTGGTGAGGTAAAACTCTATACAGCACTGGCCACTTTTAATTCTGTGTTTTCCAGTTCTCAATGTCTGCTGTGAAATTGGCCAAAAATATGTATTACCGGATGATTTTAATGAATTTTAGTACAATGACCTCTAAGGAAAAAATACTACCACACTTTTTGTTGCAGGCTTTCCACCAATTTTCAAAGTAAAAGTATGCATATCCTATCTGTTGCACTGGAGGTGGACCCTTGGCTTGGCGCAGGATTGGTACGGCCCTCAGGGAGGTCCCAGAGGGCACCTGGCGCCAGGAGGCAGAGCACATGAGGAGACAGAGGCAAGCTGGAGCATCACCAAAAACAGTCATGGGGTTCCGCAGGTTGAGCCCTTGGTTACCCGGAATGCTTGGGCTTAGGTGGGCCTCAGAGGGTTTCCTGGAGAGGTAGCAGAGAGGTGGGCCAACCAAGAGCAAGGGTGTGCGGCTAGTGGCGAATAGTTGAGATAGACCAGAACAGAATGTACGGGAGACCACTGGAAGGGAACAGGACTGAAGGTCCTCCGGACAGGATAGGCAGCGCCTAGTGGTCTAGCTTGTAGGAGGCCGCGTGTAGCATCAGAGCAGGCAGACCTGGTGGTCACAGGAGAAACAAAGAGATTGTCTGAGTGAAGCGCAAGGATCAAAGCCAGGGTATCTATCCGAGGGTGGTCAGCCAAAGCAAGAGTCAGTTCCAGGTATCAGTTCGAGCGTGGTCAGTGGCAAGCAGAGGTCAGTTCCAGGTATCACTCTGAGAGTGGTCAATGGTGAGCAGAGGTCAGTTCCAGGTATCAGTCAGAGCATAGTCAATGGCGAGCAGAGGTCAGTTCCAGGCAGTGGTCCAAACGTAGTCAAAGGCAAACTGAGGTCAGTACCGTGAATCAGTCCGAGAAGGTACAGGCTAAGAAGCAGAGCAGGAATCAGAAACAGATGCTGGCAGACAGGAAGGGCCATGGGAACACAGATGCAGGAACACTGGAACAAGGACAGGAACCCAGGAACATTGGAACAAGCACAGGAACAAGGAAGTAGGAACACAGGATGGCAACTAGTTTCTCAAAAATGAAATGACCCATTTGCCAAGGCAAGGAACTGGAGACTGAGAACTGCCTTTTATGCAGAGCTCAGATGATGTCATCATTGCACGCCGCAGAGGAGTTTCCCGCTCTTGGCCCTTTAAAGGGCTGGGTGATCTGCGTGCATGCGCCTAGGGGCGGGCCCGATGCCAAGGAGGACGCCGAGCCCCGCCATGAGGAGGAGTGTGAGGTAGAAGGCCCCGAAGTGCCGGGAGATGTCATGGAACGCCGCAGAAGCTGTGGGCTGGCTGTGGCTGTGAGGGAGGATGGACCAGGCCTCGCGGAGGGGAGCCCGAAGTGAGCAGGGCCGGCCATGGCACCAGCGCGGCTGGGACGCGCAACACTATCACTTTGAAACTTGTTGTGGGTACAAAACATGCATGCTTACATGTACCAGTACTTGTTTTTCAGATGGTAGATTTTGCTGGACAAATATGCACAAAGATATGAAAATGTCAGAGAAGGCCTCCTCTTAATGTGACTATAAGTAGGTTCATTGAAAAACAATGCACAGACTTTTAAACATAGGACAATTTTCAGATAGCTGCAGGTATAACACTTCAATGTTTACCAAATTCTGAAACACTATATTTAAGTAACATATCTGCTAGTGCTTCTGTTGACTCACATTTAAAGTCCAGATTCATCTAGTCTGCATTTGTCTAGGGTTGCCAACTGGCTTCATTTTTTTTTTCAGGATAGGATGATCCTGTTCTGATTTTAGCCCACTGCATGGGTTTTGATTTCTATGTTTATTTCTTCAAGAAAAGCAGAACTCTAAGTTCAAGTATGAAGTGAGCCAAGTGGCAACCCTGATTCTGCCCATTCCATATTCAGTTCTGCAAGGGACTACCCAATCACAGGCCCAATTACAGAGCCTACCTATCACATCTTCGTATCCCCAAATCCTCGGTGCTTATTCCATGTGTTCTTGAATTCATGTACTGCTTTGGGTTTCACCAGCTCTTCTGAAGGTTATTCCAGGCATCTGCTACCTTTTCCATGAAGAAATATTTCCTTAGGTTATGCCTGAGCTTACCCCAATTGAGTTTAAGTGTATACATTCTTCCACCGAAAAAAAAAAATCTATTAACATTTGCTTTTTTTTTAATCTGCACGATTTGTAAAAAACGACTCTCAAAAGATAAATCTGAAGGTAGAAAATATTTCACTGTACAAACAAGATACTATCCAAACCAGAGATTTGCTAAGAAATGCCTTTAAGAGGCAGTGGCCAGCACTGGACTCATTTGCTTCCAGGAAAAATGAAATTCCCTGAACTAAAAGTAAAACCAGAAAGCAGGAGCTCAAACAGAACTTTAATAGGTTTTGCTTTGTGCTCCAAGTGTAAATAATTGTAGTTGTAAATCTACAATAGATTGATGGACTAGATAAAATTTTTTTTTCCTCTACAGATTTCTCATTAATTAAACCCTTCAATATATTTTTCTTTCTCCTTCTTTCCTTTTTCTAGTCATTTATCATATATGAATCACAAATATGTCAAAAGAAGATGTGGCAATAACATTCTTCTGATAAGTAAACACAATTTTCCTTCTCTACTTTGAACCTTAAAGGTTAATTTTAAAAGCCCGGCATGCTCCAAAACTGGGAGATTTGTGACTATATCGGGCTGGCATGCACCGAGCAGATTTTAAAAGGTGCCTGTGGTACCCACGTATCTCCTGTGGTGTGCACTAAAACAATTTTCCCCAAAAAGTACAGGGCATGAGCAAGGTCTGGATGGGGCATGGGCGTACCTGGATGTCACTTTAAAATTTTTGCTTAACTACTTATGCGGACAGGTGCATGCCGGGGTCCACTGCCATGTAAATTTACTTTTGCTGTGGATGTTATGCTATGTTATGTTATTTCAGTGCCACTTATGTTGGTAACCCTAAGTGGCTAACAACAGAACACGCATAATTAAAAATGTACAGTTAAAACCAATAAAAAGGAAATAAAAGCAATTGGGACAACATCATGATAAAACATCAAATATTAAAACAGTGGATTCAAAAACAGTTGAGCAGCATATATGTGTATGTTATAAAATGGGCGCGAGCCCACAAACGTGCTCACATGTGCACCCGCGTTACCGTTTAAAAGTTACCGTCCCTGGGTTTGTTAATGGGGAGATTAGTAATTTATTAAAAACTGGTTTTAGAGAGTCCCAGCATTTGAGCTTATTGTGTTCCATCTTGGCTGTCCCAGGGAGCTTGTTGTGTTCCATCTCGGTTGATCTAGTTTGCTGTGCATGGGTAAGGATTGCCCCTGACTTTTTGCTGATGTCATTAGGGTGACCTGTCAGCATGCAGGCTAAGGTAAGAGCCAAAGGGGTGCACCCTTTGTGAATCCCTTGGGAAGTCTCGCAGAAGAATTCAGGAATTGTGATCAGTCCAATTATCATTATTGGATTGGCAAGAATTTGTACATTGATTGACTTATGGGAATGAATATTTTATCTCCTATGATATCTAAAGTTATTGCATCAGGCTATTTAGGCTCATGGGTAACTTCCTCTGCAATCATTTTCTTGTTATGCTCTAGGAAGGACATTAGATACGGCCTTCTCAATGTCACCTCTGAGCACTGTTTGTCTTCTAAGTCCCAAGTATTAGAATCCTCCATCAAGACCTTCATCAGTAGTGGATCCCTTGTTGGATTCTTATTTGATTTCAGTTTCTGATGTTTATGAGGAAGATACAGGCTCTGGGTATAGTTCAAGGGGAAGTATGTGTTGGTGGAAATGTTTCAGTGGTTTCTGCAAGTTTTCTATTTTCTTTATCATCTGCTGTTACTGGGGAAGTTAAGTTAGTTTGTACAGTTGATGACATTTGTTTTCCCCTTTTTAATCTTATTTCAGTTTCCTTTCCTGATTTATAGACAGACAGAATTACTTTGAGGAATAATATGTCCATAGATGAGTTAGACCATTCCTTACAGTTTGTGGAGAGTATTTTGGAAGGCTGTGTACATTTTCTTCTGATGCCTTAGCTCATATTGAAATCATTACAACCAACCTTCAAGGGAACTTCCCCGATGCGTGGTGATATGCGGTGGCTAGGTCTAAGACAACCACTTTGTGATTGTCTCAATAGGTAGCTCCCATGTTTATTCTTCAAATGCTTTATTGTGCAAATTTTTCTACTTATTTTTTTTTCTTTCATGTGCTTAGTGAATATCCTCTCCCTGGTGGATAGCCCGACCCTCCCTAAGTGTTCTTACTTTTCTGTGGGTACTTATCAGTTTCCTTTGCTCAAAACAGATTCCTGCCACTTCTGTAGGGTCGGAGCTACCTGCCCGACATTGGCCATGTTTCGGCAGTTGTCTGCCTGCTTCAGGGACCTTGGGGGGATTTCTCTTTCAATTCACCATGTGGTTTCCAAATAACTAAAGCACATATGAATTTTCTTTAAAAATCATTCTTGTGAGCGGCGCCTTCATGGTGTACTCATATTGAGGCACATAGTTCTTCTTTGGACAATCACACAGCTCTGCTAGGATCTCTCTCCATACAAGTTACAGATTTATTTACTACTAATGCTGCGTTATTTAAGGATAATATATCTTTCATCATAGAGTTGAATCTCTTGAAAATGAAAATACTATTAGCTTTAATTAATTATGTTTTTTAATTTTTCATGGAGTAAAGTATTATGATGGTTATATGATGATTAAGAGATTTTATAGGGAATATGAGAATTTTGCCTCAAAATATGGCACCTATATATATAGAGTTTTTTTATATTCCCTCTCAGAAACATTCTTTAAATGCTAAGGAAGGACATGGTGATCTATGAGCTTCTTCTGAGAATCTAATGATATCAGTCCTATTAGAAACTTCTCAAGAGGTACACACGAACAAGATGCCCTCCAAACTACCACACTCATCTACAGCCGCATGGACTCAATTCGAAATAGTTGCCTCAACAGAAGTTGAAACAATCATCCAAAAACTTAACCCGCTGCACACCCTCTCGACCCTATCCCTATAAATCTCCTAAAGCAAATCCCCAACACCATTGCCAGATCTATAGCAGACATCGTTAATCTATCTCTTGAACAGGGCAACTTCCAAGTCACCCTCAAATGCGCCGTCATCAAGCCAACCCTCAAAAAACCCCATCTCAACAAGTCCGACCCATCAAACTACAGACCCATTTCCAACCTTCCTTTTATAGCCAAGGTCCTTGAAAAAATTGTCAACCGCCAACTCACCAAACACCTGGAAAACCAGAATATACTATCTCCATCACAACACGGCATCAGAAAGCACTTCAGCACAGAAACGCTACTCCTCACCCTCACCGACTCCATCCTCAAAGGCCTCGACAGCCGTCACTCCTACCTGCTGATCCTCCTAGACATCTCAGCTGCCTTTGACACCGTCAACCATGAAACACTACTAAACAGACTAAGTGAAATTGGCCTATGCAACACTACACTCAAATGGTTTAAATCATACCTATAAAACCGATCCTACAAAGTCAGACTGAATGCATCAGAATCCAAGCAAATTCCCCTTCCACATGGTGTACCTCAAGGCTCATCTCTATCATCAACTCTCTTCAACATCTACATCCTACCCCTTTGCACACTACTGTCCGAACTAAACCTATCCTATTTCATATACGCAGACGATGTTCAAATCCTGCTTCCTCTAAAAGAGACCATTGCAAACACCCTAAAACTCTGGGACACACACCTCCAGAAGATAACCCAACTACTTTCATATATGTCACTCTACCTCAACCATAAGAAAACTGAAATCCTACATATAACTAACAAATCCACCTCAGCGCTCTGCCTCAACCACTCAACATCAGAGTTTGAAAATAAAATAGCCCCATAGTCAAATACCTAGGCGTCATCATAGATGATGATCTAAACCTGAAAAAACACATCAACTCAATAATAAAAAATGGATTCTTTAAATTTCAGATTCTAAAAAAAGTCAAACTGCTTCTCTACACCCATGACTACTGAACTGTTCTTCAAGTGCTGCTGTTCTCCAAAATTGACTCCTACAATGCCCTCCTGCTGGGCATCCCATCCATCTCCCTCAGACCGCTGCAATTACTACAGATTGCTGCGGCAAGATCACTCACAAACTCCAAAAGATCTGATCATTTCTCACCAATACTCAAAAACCTACACTGGCTACCCATCCCACACAGAATACAATACAAAGTGCTAACTCTCATCCACAAAGCACTGTACTATGACAAGTTTGACTGGCTGAGCACGGCCTTCCATTTCCACATTCCTCAAAGAAATCTCTTATCCACTAACACTGGGCTTATCCCAATACCCTCACAAAAAATGGCACACCTGACCACAACACGGGATCACGATCTAACGATAGCAGGTCCCTCACTCTGGAACAGCCTACCATCTCAATTAAGATTGGACCCCACAACTCAGTCCTTCAAAAAAACCCTCAAAACATGGCTTTTCAAAAAAGCATTCCTGTCAGTTACCTAATCCCCCTCTACCAACCTCTCTGATCCAACCTCCCCTGATCCTCCTCTCCACTTCCCCCACCACCATTCTATGCCACCACCCCCTCTCTCTTTCCTCCTATTTGCCACAAGCTGCACTCCACTATATCTGCATAGACATTGCCTCCCCATCACCCCCAACTCGCTATTAATATGACCAATCAATCATCACAATAACCATTCATATCCCACCAATGTTACTCATTGAGTCTATTCCATCCATTGAATCTATTTATAAAATTTGTATATACTACCCCAAATCAAAATTAAAATTCTTGTTACTCTTTTATGAACCTAAGCCATGTTGTTGCCACTATTACTTGTTACTTTCATTTGTTACTAGTTACTAGTTACTTGTTACTCTTGCTTGATTGTAAGCCATGTCGTTGCTACTACTTTTAACCTAAACTATATTGTTACAGATGATACAAAGTTTCAATGTAAAATAAGAAGCCTATCTCTTAATGAACCCTGTTGTAATATAAACCGTTGTGATATGCCAGATTGAACATCGGTATATAAAAACAAATAAATAAAATAAATAAATAACTAGGAAAACTTTGATAGTAGCTTTTGCCTTGGAAATGGATAGAAATTTAGTTAGGAAGGGGTTTTTTTGTTCTTCAAATGAAAGCACAAGTATTAGGTCTGGGGGCAATGTTTTTCCTTAAATTGCAATGTGTGTGGTGAAATATCAGGGAAATAAATTTACTTTTATGATTCTGTGCAATTAAAGAGATTTATTGAAGATAAGGTTTAATTTTAGTTTTGATGTTTAGAATTTGATGATATGCCCTGAATGTGACTGTTTTCATCCAAATTGTAACTTAGCGTTTTTGCTTAATCCTGAGTCATCTTCCTTCCAAATTTTGGACTTGAGGCTATCTTGTGGTTATGTTTTACAATGGATGTTTTCTGTTAATTTTGTGTATGAATTAACATTTCTTATACTAAAATTTATTTGTTGTTATAGTTCTTAAAATTTGATAAAGAATTTAAATAAAGACTGGTTTATATCTTTCACCTCTACAATGTGCACTACTGTACACAAACACTGTATAACACACAGTACAGCAAAAGCCCATATAAAAATCATATTAAAAAGGCTTCTGTGATAGAAAACATGTTGTTTTTTTTTAACTTTACCATTAAAAACTTTCAAACTTTGAATTTGAATAAAAAAGAGACTTTTGTTAGTTAAAACGTTTGGGAAAGCTTTAAAGGGCCACCGTCAGGGTTAAACAAACAGGAATGTTAAAAACCATTGTCATTAACAACTGCAAATGAAACAAAAGGCTTGGCTCACCTTGCCAATTTGGTTTCTAATGAGCCTTCTGCTTCAATTTTCATATCTTTCTGTTTCAATTTGATAATCTTTTGAATGACTTCTACCATTTTAATATCTTTGCTGTTGCATCCCAATTATGGGAAAAACGAATGGCAGCCATTACAGTAGGGCAAAAAGTAACCCCAGGGAAAGATTAATCTTCCAGAATTTTCCACATTTCCCTTTTACCAATCTTGACAACATTCATCTAAACATATTGTTCTGGCCCGATGGCCATGGGAGATTATATAGCTTTTCAGTGGCTCACAATGTGTTAACAGGGTCTCTGCTTTTTCCCTCTCTCTCTCTCTCTCTCTCTCACCTCCTTGACTTTCCCATCACTCTTGAAGATGAAAAGTATGCTTGGGCAGCATCAAGCAAATCATGATTCAACAAGCAGCTAGATCTTTGTGTGCTACACTTCTTATGTACAAGTGGAGCATTTTTACTGGCCAATGATCAGAGCAGCCTGCTGACAAGTCAGGCCATAGATGCTACACAATTTTGAAGAAAACTACACAGGGAAAGTTTCTGTATAAATACAATGACACTAAACCACCACACTCTAGTGTAACCATTCATATTTCATACATGGAGGTAGCCATCCTGCTTAAAACAAATATTATTAAGAGTAAAACACATCAAGCAGTGTGGTTATAATATCATAAATGAAAAAATAAAAGTTCTGACTGCAGAGGAGCAAAGCACTGATGGGTGGTGTTTTAAAGGGCTGTGCGTGTAAAAATCAGGACTTATGCACATGGCTGGGCCCTGCGTGCGCTGTGCGCATTTTCAAAATGCCAAGGGGGGGGGGGTCATGGTCTGGGCGGGGAGTGGTGGGACGGGATGGAGGCCGGCCAGGAAAGTGGCCATTAGCCGCCGTTCCAGGGAAGCGGTGCCGGTTCTGCTTCAAAGGAGCAGTAAGTAAAAAAAAACAAAACAAACGGGGATAGTTATGGTTAGGTGGAGGAGGAAAGAGGTGGAAAGAGGTAGGAAGAGTAGGGTTAGGGATAGGAGCGGACTGGGAGGGAACTAGGGAAGGCCTGATTGTGGCGCCGCAAGTAATTTACTAAAATACACACCCCTGCACATGCTGCTTGCACATGTGCTCCAGATTTTAAAATCCGGCGTGCATGTGTAGGCGGCCAACAGATTTTATAACATGAGTGTACATGTTATAAAACTGGCGCATCCTTTTAAAATCTACCCCTTAGGGAACATTACATTTAATGTTTTCTAATACCATGCTACCGTGCCCATTTCCACTAATGTAGCCATGTTCTCTTGAGATACAGGGGCCTATTTACCAAAGTATAACCATTTAACACATGCTAACATGTGTTAACATGTATTAACAGTAATGTACATGCCTGCATTACCATTACTACAAGCCCCACTCGCACACACTGATATTAAAATGGACTACCACAAATTGTGTACACAGATACTATTTGCAGCTACCCACAAGAGAATGCAAAAAAGCAACAAATAGTGGGATATTATTTTAATTTTATTTCTGCAAAATATCACTCGTCTTTAAATACTCCTAGAATTGCAGCAGCTGTCTTTATGTTTTTTTTTTCTTTTCGGGGGTGATATGTGTCAGTTTATTCGGCTATACAAAAGAAGCAAGATGTGGAATTAATGGGTTCTGTATTACAATTTAATAAAACAATAAGTCTAAAAAACAGTCAAAAACAAAGAAGAAGCAAAAAAGATATACAAATATAACTCAGTAAATACAGGCACATTTCATTATGAGATATATTCAAGTACATGTTACTAAAGTATTTTGCTGACTCAAAATATATAAACAAATAAAAAAAAAAAAGATTTAAAAAAACCTTGTAAATTGGGAAAAACCAAATACAGCAACTAGTACCCCAATCAATTTTTGTTTTAGATACAATATTATTCTTTGTCTCATGGTGTTGAGATACACTCTGTTTTGCTTTGATTAAACAGTAATGAAACACCTCATTTTCCCCAAACACTGCTGGTCCTGATGAATATATCGTGATCTCCCCTGCAGTCTTAAGAGCTGCATTGCTCATCACAGAACATTGCAGGTGCTAGGAATTGCCTTCAGCCATAGCTTTTCTAGTTTCTGTTCCTCTCCAGCCTGCTCCTCAGCCCTCCTGTTTCTCCTCCAGCCACTGATGCTCTGTACACCCATCCCTGCATCTCCAGCCATAGCTCTTCTGCCTCCTTCTCATGCCCCTCCACCTGCTTTCATACCTCTAGTCCTAGCTACAGATATTCCTCCAACCAGCCCCTCAGCCTCTCTCTCTTGCTCGATCTCCAACTGCTGCTTTTTGGGACACATGAAGAATAGGCTGATGTGTCTGCCCTTCTGCATGGAATATCCAACCACTGTGGCTAATTAATTAGCCATTCCATGTTACTGAGAACGATTCATATTGGGATACCTCCTGGCATTGGCAGGCAGGATTAGATACAAAATAATATATATTTTTGTAAAAACATTCAGCATAATATTAAAATCCTTGCTTTTTGCAACTTTAACTAAGGTAAAGCACAATATATAAAATCAGTACAGATAGTACATTCCCTTTACTGTTGCAGTCTATAAGAACACAAGATAAAGTGGAAAGCATAAATTAATCTTAAGTGCATTAGTACTGTTGAAGATTTTAAGCACCTTTTCGGTAACTAAGCAATTAGAATCCTAACCGCATGTAATTAACCACTTTCTTAAGAAAAGCAATGTCCTCTTTAACATTGCACAATTAATCTAATTTATTTTATGCCATTAATATCATTTGGAAATGTCCAGTATGCAAAATACAAAGCTATGTATCAAACATAAATCAGGAATTATATAGCTTTCAATTTGTAATTTAGTAAAGGATAATTTTGATGGTAGTACAAAGTAATAAAGACCTAGAATTATAAAGCAAATCACATAATGCAAACTAACATATCAGGTTTGACCACTGACCCAGAACATGGTCATAAAAACAAAAACAAATGAACTTTGCCATAGCACTTAATATAAGATCCCCACTCCCTGAGGAGCCAATTATAATAATACCAACAAGCCTATTCCCTTAAACACATCTATATATATACCTAGGATGATTAACAGTGCCCAATTATACTGGAATTGGCAAATTTCTAATTGATTGTATGGCCCTTGTGATATTAACATCCTATCCTCAAAGGGTCTCCTATTCACCCATGTAAAAGTCAGAAAAGAAGATTAGGTGAATAGTTTATTCAGGAGGCTTGGATAAATGTCTTATATGCTATTCTGAGTTTGAACAGTGGCTCCAAATAAACCAATAATGAGCTTATAATGAGGGACTTTGGGAAGGTCCCACTTTGTGGAGCAAGATGCATCATCTGCCTCATTCATATATGCATGAGGCTTTTTTTTTTTTGAACATGCAAAGTAACTCTCATGATTATCCACATCCTCTAAAATTTGGTGGGACAAGCTCAAGGAACATCTTCAAGCAGTGATATCAGTACAAGAAAGAACCCCAAAAAGAGAGTCCACACTTTGATCCCAATCTTGCCTTTCTAAATATCTTCTCATATGCTTATTCAGCTTGCCGGCATAGAATCCAATAGGGAAAAAAATAGACTCATGATACATAGAAAATGCCTTGGCAGTATCCAACAATGGCATAAAAAGGTAAAAAGTATTAAGAACTGCTGGCATGAAATATAAACATGAACGAAGACAAGATATATTTTTTTCTATCAAATATATGTTTCTATAGCATTAATGACAATTTGCCCTGCCCCATAGGATACAGCATTGGCCCTTGAGCTGACGAAGCAGAACCGTCAGTTACATAGACCATTCAATATTCAACCCTTGCCTTATTTTAAACTTTTACATTTATGTATTTATATAGGGGCGGATTTTAAAAGGTCATGCACTCCTCCTTTCACACTGGGACACCGCCGACACTGGACCCGACTCCCCTGCATTGAACTTAAAGGTCCAGTGGCGGGAAATCCAGAGAGGCACCTGACACATAAGGATTTCTGCACCATTTAAACCTGCATGGATGCCTCTCCAGTTCCTTAGCTATAGGTCAAGTCCTCATGGAGAAGTGTTTTGCATCCATATTCCTGGTTCTTGCTTCCTGGTTTCTGCTGTGTGTTGTCCCTGTGTTCTGTTCATGGTTCCTTGGCAGTCTGGTTTGTCTCCTGAGTTCTTGTCTTTATGGTCAGTCTTTCCTTCATCTGTCTTCAGCATCTTGTCTTGCTCCTGTGGTCCCTCATCCTCCTCTCTTTTTTTCATTCCTCATCTCTTCAGATTGGACTTCTGGCATTGACTTGGATTGGACTTCTGGCTTGACCTAAGATTGGACCTCAACACTTCTTGACCTCCACTTGCCCATGACCGCTGCCTGCTTCCGCTCCTGACTGAACCTGCCGAGACCTCTGCCTGAACCATGACACTATGAGTACACCTCCAGCCTCTTACCACAGCCCGAACCTGACCATGTTGATTTCTGCCTGTCCTTACCACTGATTGTCCTGACTCCACTTCCTGCTCCATGCTGGCCTGCAATGACTTCATCATGATGGATCTTCACCTCCACAGAGGCCCGCACCTAAGACCAGCCAGCCCCCACACTCAAGGGCTCAGCCTAAGGGGAACGTGGGCTCGTATTGATGAAGATCCAGTTGGGCCTCTGCTACAGACAGTTCCACCTGCTGATGGTGGGGACCTGCAGGGCTCCTCCCTGCAGGTTGCGCCAACCATCCACATCCACAATATTTCATTGGGTATTTTTTTTTTTAATTTTTCATTTAGTGCACACTATTTGAGTTAGTGTGCACTATTAAAACTTGTGTAGTGTATACTAAGTCCACTTAGTGCCCACTAAATCAAAATAGAACACACAAAACTAAAAATTTTAAAATATGAAATTTTGTGAATAATTTTATCATTCAATGAAGAAACTAAATAAAATGAAAGAGATTAGACCTAAAAAAGCCACTTTCAATTTAAATACAGGATTTCTTTTTTTTATTGCTGCCCCTACCAAATCTGCCAAGCCTCTAACTTCCCTTCTCTCTCTTTTCCTGATATGATATAATTTGTTGAAATGCACTACATACTGGGGATTTGGATATTACAAATGAATTTATTGATATTGTAACTGTATCCCTACTTACAGTACCACTCAATGTATGGTTAACTGTATTACATGTATACACGTGCATTTACAGTGTATGTGTGCTCTACTGTGTGCAGTAGTGCTGACTGACTCCACATACAAAAAAACTGTTAACCACTAACAGAACTAAAAAAGACTGCCGTCCTAAGATTCTTCTCTTCTGTCTCTGAGCATGCACTGCTCAACCTACTGACATGCAAACAGACAGGGACAAAAATATCACTAACACTACCACAACTTTAATCTCCATACTGCCTCTCACCCGTCATTCCCCCAGTGAAGAGAAAAATCTAAATCAGCAGCAGTGCACTGTCTCTCTTTCTGGCACTGTGAGTGAGACCCTTGCCTCACAGAGAAGCAACCTATTCCAGTGCAAAATACCAAAGTTTGTAAGCTTTTTAAAACTCTGTGAGAGCTTCTAGTAGCATGTCCTTTTTCACCATGACATAGAGAGGAACTACAGATCTTGTTGGACATGCTCAGTCTTTATAATGGAGTAGGTGTGCATCACTTAATCCATATAGCTGCTATAGGCTATTTAAAAATATGCTGCATTGGTATTATTCCTCTGGTTAGTCTTCTTGGCCAACTTATCCTGCCTTGACAATTCTCTGTCTAGGCAGTGTGGTCACATAGGCAAGAGCTGTTTGCTAAAGTTACCAGATGCTTTTTTTCTCCACAGAATACAACCATAAACTTCAAAGGCAATAGAAATGAATGGGAAACATAAACAAATGGGATGAAGATTATTTGTTTCATTTGTGGGGCCCCCTCCATTTATTTTGGGGTGGGCACAAATGAAGCAAATATGGGTATATTTGTCATGTTTTACTAATTTCTTTCAAACAAATGCACATCCGTAGTATGTGCTCAGTTTGGGTTAAAGTAGTGTATTACCTGAGATTGGATATGAAGACAAATTATGAAGGAAAAGGAAAGATGTAGCTAGTAAGATATGTTAGGCAAGTATATAGTATAGCATAATAGATATTGGATTGACAAAAGTGAGGTCCACGCAGACTTACTCCTGCCCTGAATATCTTTATGGAATTCTTGGTGATATCTTTTCAGCAGGTCTGAATTTCTGCCAAATAGACCCTTTTTACAAAAGTTGCTATACAGGAAAACAGCCCAAAATGCAGGGGGTTTAAGGGATATCAAAGAGGTCAAACCTAGTTTACTCAAATTTCTTTGTGGTATCTGGTCACATAAATAGCAACAAAGAGGCAATTTTTTAGACTAATATGAGCCAACATTGAACACTGTACCTCTATTTATATTTTTGCAAGAGATCCCTCCCTAATTTAACTCAACACTAGAAAGATCTTTGCTCATTCTCATGTCAACTTTTTTTTACACAGGTTATTTTTTGTGAGGTTTTTATCTCATTACAAAGTAACGATATCGCTAAAGGCTCTACAGTATAACTGTAACGCCTTCATTAGTGACATCCTCACCATTTAATTGAGGGAATAGAAAAGATTCACAAGAGCTGATTTGCTGCCACTCATATCCCACTATCTCGCTACTGCATTTGCCACATGTGACAAACTAGTTCTGCTTGAGGAAGATAAGTATTCAGCATCTTATGTTCAGGAATCTGGCAGTTTTCTGGCAATTCAATTTTCAACAACATTGTTTAAAATTTACCCATGCACTGTTACCCTTATCAGGCAGGATTAAGAACAAAGGACATACACAAAATAGATTGAAGATATTAAACAATAAATTGAAAGTTTCACTATCTGGCTATACTGCAGTGGGATTGCCTATTAAGTGCTAAACAGAATGCTCTGGCTCTGAATCAATGTACAGCACTACCAGGGTTTGAATCCTGTCTCAGATCTTCTGTTCTTCGTATCAGTTGGGGAAGGGAATGTTTTGGAATCAATGTTCACAGCTTATGGGATGGGTGGGAGTCATAGTCCTGGTGCACTGGTGATACCTCCTGGCTGATTTAAGGCCCTTGATTACATGGCCACTGGTTAAGGACTTTCACTGCAATGACTGGACTAGAGTAAGTTGAGAGAGCATATTCCATAGGAGAAAAATATGACGGCTGCGAATAAATGATTATGGCACCCGATCCCAGCCCTGGTTCTGACTGAGCTGGAAGAGCCAAAGGAGCAGGTGGAAACTGCCAGGTGAAAAAGTAGAATGTTCTGTTTCAGATAGATCTGATTGGCTGGAATACAGCAAGGTCCATATTCAACTGCTATCCAGTTAAGCAGATTTGTTGGATAAACATATCCAGCTAACTTAACCAAGATATTAAGCAGTGCAGCCACACCACTAAATATATCCAGCTATCTAACAGCTGGATAAGCTTATCCAGCTAACTTTAGACCTGCTCAAAAGCAGGTCTAACTTATCCATCCAATTGTCTGACACTAAGACTTTTTATCCATTCTGTGTCTAAGGGAAAATACCTTGATGAATCAGGACTTAAGTTAGCCAGATAATTAGCTCCACCGCTGAACACTCTGCCCTGACTCCCACTTAGCCCACTATTTTGTCAGATAAATAGTTATCCGGCTAAGTGGTGGTCACTGAACACGGCCAAATATTCAAACAGCAACACTTATCTAGCTAAATGGTGTTGCATTTAGATCTCTTTGCAGGGGCGAAGTGTCCCTAGTGCACAGTGATGCACAGGCACCGCCAGCTTTATAAGGGGTCTGCCATGCACCAGCAACTTTGGGCACTATCTCCTTCTTTCCAGCTCTCCCTGCCAGTCTGGAATGATTGCTCCTCATGGCTTTTTAATTTCTCGAGAAGTCACACATGAGGGACCTTGTTAAATGACTTCTAAAAATCCAGATTCACTATATCAACCAGCTCATCCTTATCTACATGTTTATTTATATCTTCAAAAAATCCTGGTAGCTTAGTAAGTCTTGTCTATCAATATGCCCAGTAATTCTGTTCTTAAGAGCAACTTCTACTATTTTGACCAACACCAATATCAGCCTTACTGGTCTATAGGTTCCTTGATCACTTCTGGAGACCTTTTTAAAAATTGGTGTTACTATGGTCACCCTCTAGTTTTCAGGCACAGTGATCAGTTATAATAATAGTTTAGACATTGCTAGCAACAAGTCTGCAATTAGAAATTTCAAATTTTTTAGAACTCTGAAGTGAATTCAATCTGATCCTGGTGATTTGTAGTTTTCCAAGTTGCTCTATTACACCATTTAGTTTCAAAGTGAGTTTCTTTAGTTCCTCCAAATTATCACCTTCAAAATTATCAGTGTGTGTATCTTCCCAACATCCTCCAATAGTAAAGACAAAAGCAAATAACTAATTTAATTTTTGCTCTATGGGCCTGTCCTCTCTCAGGGTTCCTTTTACTCCCTAATCATCTATTGGCTCCCTCACAAGCCTCTTGTTTTTCATGGACTTGAAAAAGTTTAATTATTAGGTTTTACCTCTATTTTCTCTTGGCCTTCTTTATTAAGATTTTGTATCTAACTTCACAGTGTTTCTGTTCTTTCCCCTCATTTGGATCAGCCTTCCAATTTTTAATAGATGCCTTTATGTCATGAATTGACTCATTTCACCATTTAACCATAATGGCAGTCATTTGGTCTCCTTTCAACCTTTTCTAAAGGATAGAATTCATTCTATCTGGGTTTTCTTAATGATATTTTTAAACAATTTCCACACCTCATGTAAATTTTTAACACTTGCAACTGTTACTTTTATTTCTTTCACTAATTTCTTCATTTTATTATAATCTCCCTTTATAAAGTTAACTGCTACGGCAGTAGTTTTACTCCAGTGATTATATCAAATTTGAGTGCATTATGACCATTATTACCAAGCAGCTCTACTGTCTTTATACCCTTGCACCAGTTTCTGTTTTCCAGTGAGTGCTAGATCAAAAATCATTCAGTTCCAAAGCGAGCTACTACATGAAGCAGTCATTAATAGCATCTAGGAACTTTATCTCCTTAACATGTCCTGGTAAGACATTTATTCGTACAATATTGGGATAATTGAAATCTCTTATTATTATTGTGCTGCCAGTTTTATCAACCAGTCTAATCTTTGTTAGCATCTCACAGTCTGACTATTCATCCTGGCTAGGCAGAGGGTAGGTCACCTCACTGCTGTACTCTACCCCATCATAGAAGGAATTTCCAACTATAAAGATTCTAGACTTCAGTTTGTTTCTTGCCAAATTTTTATCCTGCTCATCTCTATGCTATCCTTAACATAATATGCCACCGTTCCGTCAATCTTTTCTACCATGTCCCTTTGATACAGTTTGAAATTACAGAGTCCGAATGCTTATGCTCTTTCCACTTGAACTCTGAAATGCCTTTTCTGTCTATATTTTCATTTAGTACCATACACTCAAACTCTCCAATCTTGTGGCCCGATTTTAAATGGCCGGTGTGCGTAAAAAATGGGGGTTACGCGTGTGGCCGGGCCTTGTGCATGCTGCGTGCATTTTAGAAGGGGCCCGGCCGTGTGCATAACCCTCATTACGCGCACAAGATCAAGGCCACAGAAAAGGGGTGGTCCGGGGGGGGCGGGGCAGAGCTGGAGGTGGCCAGTGCAGCTGCCATCTGCTGCTGTGCCGGGGGATCGTGCGCCAGCCGCCTACTAGCGTGCGCAACTTACACCAGCTCAGGAGCTGGCGTAAGTTCTAAAACAAAGAAAAAAAAAAGGTAGGGCCTTTTAAGGGGTTGGGGAGGACAGGGGAAGAGGGAAGGAGTATGGGCAGGGGCTTAGGGAAATTCCCTCCCAGTCCCTTAATTGGAGCAGACTGGGAGGGAACTGGGGAAGGCAGTGATGCGACGCCATGCAAAAAATGCATTATTCAAACACCCCCCCCCCCTTGCGTGTGCTGCCTCAGATTTTATAACATGTGCGCGCCGGCGGGTGCATGTTATACAATTGTGTGTCCATGGGCGCGCGTATGTTTTTAAAATCTGCCCCTTATTGTTTTAGACTTCTTGCATTTGCATTCAGTCAAAAGTACTGTATAATTTTTATTTCTATTCAAAACCTGTTTATTATTAGCAATTTATACAGGTAATTTGGAATCATTTGTATTTATCTATTAGTATTTGAAAACACCTGTGCTACCTTGGCACTTACCATAACCTCTCTAACTTCCCCATTTTGACATTATCCTTAGATACCGCTGTCCAAACCATGCACTTCTAAATGATCGTTGGCTTTTCCCATGATCTTGTATAAAAGCTGCTCTATCTCCTTTTTGAATCTTAACACCAGCTGCTGTTTTCTTTTATTAAGATGGAGACATCCCAATGGAATAAACTCCCTCTTCCCCAAAATGCTTCCCAGTTGAATCTTTTCACTACACCATTGTCTCATTCTTACATTGAGACTGGAGCTCAGCCTGCCTCTGGGTTACCTGGATATAGAACTGGATTTACAAGGTCCTACCTAAAAGCCAAAATGTAACATCCAGAACCTCCCTCCTGTAACTTCCTATGTTGTTGGCAGCCATATGTACCATAAGAGCTGCTCCCACCCCCCTCCCCACACAGTACATTCTATAATTGTTTGACATATTGCTGGTAATTGCCTCTTAAAAAATATCAAAGAATATATAAAAGCCCCCGAAACAAATGCATTTTACCTTGAGCAATGCATTAGACAACAAAAAATCCATAAATAAAAAGCATCCAAAAATGATTTTGAGCCTTAGAAAGCACCATTAATGCAGCCATGTTTTTTTTTTTTTTGAGAGAAGAGTATAAAAGCCATTCTGCATCTGATACAAGCTCAGGAATGAATGTTTTATGAATCAATCAACCTCATTAATTAAGCAACATCAGATCAATTCTTCTTAATTATATCACTGGCCACAATTTTGCATTCTCTTTCACTTGCTTTTTTCTTCTTCTAGAATAGGGGTAGTAATATGCTCATTGCTACGTATTTAGGGACAGATTTTAAAAGGGTTACGCTCGTAACCGGAGGATTTACGCGTACCGGGCCTATTTTTAAAAGGCCCGGCGACGTGCGTAAAGCCCCAAGACGCGTGTAAGGGCTTGCAAAGAGGGACGGGGAGGGGGGCGGGGTCAGAGGCTCACGTGCCGGCAGGCTGCCGGCGAGTGCAACTTGCTCTTGCCCGGAGGCAAGCGCAAAAGGCAAGATAAAAGTTTTGGTGGGGGTTAGAGTAGGGCTAGGGGGGGAAGGTTAGGGGAAGGGGTGTGAAGGGGTGGGAAGGTCAGGTTAGGGGGGAAGGAACGGGGGAAGGCAGTGCGGCTCGGCGCACACATGGTGCACAATTGTGCACCCCCTTGCACGTGCCGACCCTTGATTTTATAACTTGCGCGCGCAAGTTATAAAATCAGGTGTACATGTGCGCGCGCCAGGTAATGCGTGCACATGTAGGCCTTGCGCACTCCTTTTAAAATCTACCCCTTATTATTTAAGTACTCCATGCAATCATATCATGTATCTATATACATGCAGGGAATATTTTTGCTCCGTAACCTCCACCTGGTTCATTCAGCTTCCATTTCAAATGGCCGTCATGTGCAGTTATGCAAGCTTTTCTCCATTTTGAATCCTTTTCCACTTTGCCTGTGGAGCCCAAGCAGTGCAAGGATAGTTCTTTAACTGAAATATTTTGACTGCAATCCCCTTCAGAGCCTATTAGTAGAAGTCACTCTTCTCCCCTCCTCCTGAATTTTGGGAATGCTTCCTCTAGAGCAGGGGTGCTCAAACCGATCCTTGGGGGGCCCCCAGCCAGTTGGATTTTTAGGATATCCCTAATGAATATGTATGAGAAATATTTTGTGTATAAGTGGTAGTGCATGCAAATTCATCTCATGTATATTCATTGGGGATATCCTGAAAACCTGACTGGCTGGTGGGGCTTCAAGGACATGTTCAAGCCCCCCTGCTCTAGAATTGAGCTTCTCAACCCAGTCCTCGCCAGTCAGATTTTCATTGTATCCACCTTGAATATGAATGAGTTAGATTTGCATACAATGAAAGCAGTACATATTCATTGGGAAGATCATGAAAACCTGACTGGCTAGATACGCCTTGAGGACTGGGTTGAGAAGCATTACTCTAGAGTTCTTATATAGTGTTTCATTTTAATGATACTCAGCCAGTATTAGATGAAGCACATATGTAAGTACAGTCTATGGCTGTAAACTCAGCTGAAAGAAAAAAGGAAAGATAGAAAGATATATTTTGCTTTATCTTTAATAAACTTCACTAAAGGTTTATACAGTCTGGATCAGCTCAGTAAGTGATGATGGGCCTCTGTTACAAAGTCCATATATTATTTGGTAAAACAAGCAGAGAGCACTTTGCTATTCTGATTTAGTGCTGACCTAACTAAATTATTAAAACACCTGGATTCCAGTATTTGATCTTACCTTCTGAAATCCATTAAAGCATTACATGCTGTCAGCTTGTACCCCGTTTTTAAAAATGAAACATGCATCGAACAACTGAAAGCCTGCGGAAATAAAGTCTACTCACAGCTTGCTTTTTACCCACATAAAAGGCTTCTCAAAGGGAAGGAAAATAGTATCTTAAGGCAAGGCAAATAAAATGAATTTTGAGCAGATCCATTTCTGTTTAAGGAATTATTTCAATATGGGTCATACCGTACTTGCCCTTTGCTGCAATAACCTATCTTCATGTGAAAAGGAGACCCTTTTGCTGCATTACAAATAATTCTTCACAACAAACCTATATGAAGTCTCATACAGGTGGCATTAGCATATGAGTAGAGGCTTTTACATAACTAGGCTGCCAATAAAAATTCAACTGAAAGCCATTCAATGATCAGTAAGAAGTGATTTGATTACTCACTCACTAAATCTGAAGGGACACATGTCCTCATTATTAAAGCCACCATCAAAACTGCTACTAACTTGCCTCTTTTGGAGTTTTCAGCACTGAAGCCAGGGGGGTGAACCAAAATGTCAATCGTGGCCTACATTTATCATTCCTGTGGAATGATGAGCTGCCGCAGTAAAGGAGGTGGGGGGAGGGGGGCGAAAAAAATGGGTGAGAGGGCGCTAGTGTGCAGCCAGCTACATCATGGCGGTACGGTTTCACCTGCCGCGGTGTGGCCATGCCACACACTATCGCCCCCCATAGCACCATGCTAAAAGGTGGTGCTAGTTCGAAAACATTATCATTGGCAGCAGTGCTGCCACCCCATTTCCCTAAACCCCTCCCAAACTCCTCCCTAACTCCACCCCTTCCTCTGATTTTAATTTTGCTGCCGCCTTGGAAAATGACCCTATTTGTTATTCAGTCACCACTGGAGGTGGTCTCAAGTAGAAGATTGGAACACATTGTGCTGGGGTCTACACAAACCACTGCCTATCTTGCTACTATTTTATAGACAAAAGGAGCCCCTCACCTTAAAGTGCCACAAATCTAGCACCTTACACAACCAACATATCCAACAGGAAGTAAAATAAGTCACACGGATGCATACTGTTTTTGCACCAAAATCACACCATGGATTTCATAAATAAAAGTTAAAAATGTTTGGTTGCAAAAGACATCCTTTTCTGGGTATAGGATTTCATTTCATTTATTTTATTTTATTTATAAATCACTTTTATAAATTATAGAATCTAAGCAAAGCAGTGCACACAATCTAAAAACATAGTATAATGATAATATAAACAGAAGAGATCAATATTCAAAAAGCTTTTTTCTTTTTACTTGTCAGTCCATGAGTTTTAAATGTCCTGCCTTGCTAAACAGCTCAGTTTTAACCAAGTAAGTCATTTACCATCTGAAACTTAGCCAAATAAAAAAGAGGCAGGGCGGGAATATTCAATTTAAGCAGTTAAAGTTATCTAGCTAAAGTTATCTGTCTTTATTTATACTCCCTCTGAAGTCATTATGGTAGACATGCAAACATGTCACATTGTGCTTGGCAATTCTTCTGAATCAGGCCCCCTTTGAGTGTGTAGGAAATATGCAAAAGAAAAAGGTGACAGGTGTTGTAATAAAGGCATGCATATACCATGTTGAATATGTCAGCTGCCATCCTTATCAGAAGGCTTTACCAGCTCTGGGAGGGTGCCACAATTGGGCCAGTTCAGCTACTTTTGCGGCTTGTTTGGATTTGCACATGCAGGTGCAGTGTGTATCCCTATTGGAGATACCATCTCAGCTGGGCCGGAATGGACTTAGCCACATCCAGTGCCTAAATCTGCTGCAGTGATAATCAATAGATCGAGTGGTGATGATACTACCTGGTTGCCATTGGCACTTTCCCTTCAGTAATTATTGCGGTGGGCAATAACTATACTTTCCTGGTATCAATGGGTGCTTTAGTGGCCCTTAGTAAAGCAACAATGTGAAGTAGACACGTCACCATCTGCTGTCTAAAAAAACGTTAATATTTGCAAGCAGTTCTTGCGACTCTTGCCCCATTACTGGTGGAAACTCATTTTTGTGTTGATCCTAATTTTCTTCCTCATCGATCAGCATAAGATATACCATTCCATAATAATAATTCTCAGGTTAGAACATCTGCATTTCCTTCAACATTTCTTGCTTTTATCTCAGTTCTCTCAGCCAATGTTCAATCACAATTAGACATATGGGTCAGGTAGTGCAAATCTACAATTAGACATATGGGTCAGGTAGTCCAAATCTACATCTTCCACCATTGGCATGTCAGCATCTTCTGTGTAATCTTTTCTTTTTTTTTTCCTTTCTTTTCTTTATCAGATCATTTGTGGCATCCAGGAACCAGTCACTTGATACAATTTACCCCTGGCAGTAGCACAGGTGTCTTTAGGGTCTTCAGACAGCACACACATGTCCAGTCATATGTCGGCAATGTTATGAAAGTTTACTTTCAGCTTTGGGTCTGAAAGTGCCTTTACTATTCCTGTTTGTAGTCCCAGGTGAATTGATTGGCTAAAGTATCTGTGCTGTCATTTTAGTAGCTCTTTTCTGGACCTCCTCTAGCCTTTCTATATCATTTTGATGATGTGGTCTCCAGAACTGGACACTAGGGATGTGCATTTTCGGCCCGCCATGGGAAATATCATATTTCCCGCAGTTTGGGCCTTTCAAATTCGGGGGGACAGTTTCATTTTATCTCTAAATTATCAGGCTTGATTCCCCCAAGATCCCACTCTTGGTACACATACAGTTCTACACCAAACTCCATATGAGAAGAGACTGAAGGATCTAAATGAGGTAGATATTTAAAAGCCATTTAGATGGAAAACTCACATGCTATCCATTTAAATGGCCTATTGAGACTCTTATCCAATTAAATCATCATAGCCAGATATGTTGTTATCTGGCTATAATTTAGGCCTGGATTTATCAAAATGCACTAAATATTGCATGTGATAGGAAAAGGGGTGTGCTTTATGGTAATAGGCAGTTTATTGTAAAGTGTGCTATCTCAGCACAAACCTATGGGGGAGGGGGAGGGAGGGAGAGAGAGCGAGAGAGAGAGAGAGAGAGAGAGAGAGAGAGAGAGAGAGAGAGAGAGAGAGAGAGACTAGCCATAATGCCCTCATATTAGGTAGGTATTTATACCTCTACATGAGGCCTACCTAGTCACTCGAGGTGAGGTTTAGGTATTAGTATAGGGGTTAGGGGCCATTTTGACATTCAAAGTGAGATGTACGAACAGAACAGTCTTTTGTTGTGAAGATTTGATGACCTTCGGAGTGAGGAAACTCACCCAAAGATGATATTTGTGCAATGATCTCTCAACCTAGCTTGATGTTACCCAGGTAGAGAGTCCAAAAACATCGCATAAATCCCGCCCCAAATCCCTCCCCTTTTTCTAATTTGCATTGCACCATGCGTTATGGTGTTTTCTCATGTGTTAAAAGTGTTTTTTTTCATGCGAAAACGCCTTAACGTGTGTAAAAACGCCATATAGCACTTTGATAAATGACCCCCTTAGCCGGCTATAAAAGGGGCGTTTTGGGGTTTTTGAGGGATGGGGTCCAGTTATCCAGCTAACTTAGCCAAATATTGGGGCTGTATAACTTGAGACTTACCCGGATATATTAAAAAAAGATTAGTAGGGAGGCTGGGGGACAGGCCGCAGTGGGATTATCTTTTTCTTGAGCATAACTTAACCAGATATATTCTCTTTTGAATATATCCAGTTAAATCTCAAGTTATACGGCTAACCATAGCCAAATAACTTTATATATTACCGATGATATTAAAAAAATATCCAGTTATATGTACTGTTATCCAGTTATGGTTAGTCAGATATATAAGTCAATCACCATAATTTACAAAGCTTTCCAACAAATCGCTCCTCTCAACCTACAAATCCCTTTCATAAAGCATACATCCTCCAGACCCATAAGAGAGTACTACAAAGATTCTCTTCAGGTACCTCATTCCAAAACTTCCCTCCACATAACTTACAGAGACAGGGCTTTTTCTACAGCAGGACCTATTCTTTGGAACTCCATACCAACAGAGCTAAGACAGGAACCCTGCTTCCCGACATTCAGGAAAAGACTCAAAACATGGCTTTTCAAACAAGCCTTCCCAGACTCAGATTAAACCCAATATTTTCCGACAAACAACCTCCAAGCAACAACTTTCTTTTTACAACCAATTTTGCAACCAACCCTAAGCATTACCAACATCCAGAATTTCATTACTTCTGATCTCTTCCATCTTGTTAAAAACTACATCTATGTGAACTGAACAATTCATTGTAAATCACCCACTTCCCTGCTTGGTATTTCTACCATTTTACGGGTTAATATACTATGTTAAAGTTACTATCTTCTCTTCTTCTTGCTCCTAGTTGTACGCCTCCTTGTTTTATTGTAACTGCATCTATTGTATGTTTAGTACATATTATCTCATTCTCTGTTCCGGTTATCACCCCACTGTTTATTGTAAACCGGCTTGATGTGATATTTTCACGAATGCCGGTATAGAAAAAAAATCTAAATAAATAAATAAATAAATAATGTTAAGCAAATATATTCAGTGGAACGTGTATCCCGTTGAATATAAGAGACAAGTTATTTGGCTACCTGTAGCCAGATAACTTGTCTACTAAACGTCCTACTGAATATGGACCCCAAATATCTATCCTGTAGAGTAGTGGTTCTCAAAAAGGTCTTCTGGACACACCCAGCCAGTCTAGTTTTCAGAATATCCACAATGAATATGCATGATCATACTCTGCCTCCATTGTATGCAAGTCTTTCAGAATCTATTTGTTAACCAGCCAAGCATGAACTGAGCATCTCACTTGTGTAGCAAAGAACTACAATAATGATTGTACAGCAACATTAACATCATTGTCAGCAGCAGCAGCTGATGACTGGATCTAAACAATGGAATCACTGTGTCCTTCACTTCTGGCCAAAGTGAGGAACCAGCTAAGGGAATAAGAAGCAAAATCAGAAGAGTTTCTGTGGAGCTAGCTTCCATAGGTTCTACTCTATTTTGTGTTTATATATCAGAGTTATACTAAATGTATAGTACTACCGGTTACTATCTATCTGATCTCTATATCCCACATGCTCCTTGACAGTCAATTTAGTTGCTCCAATAAATTGAAAGGTCTTGAACTGGCAAACCTATAAGGCAGAGGCTGGGAAGCTGAAGAGAAGTCACAGAAGACAGAGAGTCAGAAAAAGGCCAAGGGGGTATTTACCCTCTAGTTGCCAGGTAGTTAAGATATGCACTTGGAAGGTCCCATTAGTTAATCACAAGGTATATCTTGACTGGTGAAAGTATAGAAGGAGAACAATAGAGACTTATTTTTGCTGGTACAATATTCTTCTAGAATACATCCTCCAGAACTTCTGCTTGTCTGACCTTGTTCCTGCTCCGTATTCAGCTGTGCAATGTGCTCCAGTCTTCTAGCTCCATGGTCCAGCCCTGCAGTCCTGCTTTACATCCAACTCTGCAGTCCTGCTCCACTGTTACAACTCATACCTAACAGCTCCCTAAGCAAGGCCTGGTTGTACCCGCTTTGGCTTAACCTTCAGTCAGCCATCCAACCTCTTCAAGTGTGTCTCTTCCTAATGTACCAATCACTAGTGACCAGATGTACCCTGATACTTTCTTATTCATATTCATTGTGCATATCTAGAATAACTGACTGGTTGGTTGTGTCCTGGGTACTAGGTTGAGAAACACTGCCCTAGAAGAAAAGAGAGACAAACTAAGATTACAAGCTTTTCAAAATTTTCATTAAAAAATATATCAAGAACTTATGAACTTGCTTAAATTTCCTTGGCTTGAATTCAGTCAAAGCATTCAGCCATCTCTAATTAGGAGAATTTTGGATGAAAATTTTCTCCACATCACATTATTGTCTTCTTAAAGAGCACTGACAAAGTGATGGCACTGAAAGGGCACATCAAACGGCCTGAAAACACACACAAGCTTTCTTTCTCTTGACTCCCCTTCTCTGTGAAGTAAAAGCTTCTTAAGACCATTAGTTTTTTTGCAGCAAAAGTAGAACAAAATACCAGCAGTAAGAGAGAAGAAACTGGTTCTTATAATGTGAAATCGTACAGGACATGCATGCTTGCTGCCTCACTTTTCTTAAAATTTTGGTGAAACTGATCACAGGTGATTCATCGATTGGAATCCATTTAAAAGGCTCTGGTTATAGCATATTTTTCCCAATTACAATTCAGGCCTGTTAAGATATGCATGGCTACTGACCAGTTAACTGCTCGTCTGATGGCTAACGCAGCTGGATGATTGCCGATAATGGCAGAACAGACAAAAACATAATTTCCCTCCTGTTTCTTATTGAATTTCTAAGGCATTTTACAGTGTGCATTTGAAAAGCTCCTCCTACTTTGCCTTTCCAAGCACAATGGATTTTAATTACATTATGGTACTGATAAGCTGCAGATGTCTATCACATTCTAAACAGCCTGAAGATGACACACAAATGGCACAAAAATAAAGGTGAGAAGAAGTAGAAACAAGAAATAATATTGGGTAGAAAACACAAAGCACAATATTACTGCTATCAGCAGCAGTGCAATCTACATTTTTCAATCTGTTGATTTGCCTTTTAAGCTTTTTTCCTACATCTTCTATTTTGTAATAATGTATTTCCTCTGTTACATTTTTACCTTTTTTTTGGAATAACTCAAATAATTATTTTTCCGCATATTGAAGATTGCCAGTCTCTCTGCATATGGACTAGGATGTGTTTTCTTTGAAGGTAATGGACATCCATATAGAGATTATTTATTGGTTACATTGCATGGGACTTTTGTCTGTTTCAGGCATAACACGTTTAGTAGCCATCCATGTTGAAACACATTGAGAATGCAGTGTTTGGTTAAAAGGTGAGGTATGAGGTAGTTAGGCCTTAGTGATCTTTGCTTATTTCAAATTGATTGTACAGATTCAGTTATAATTATGTTTTTTGTTTATTTTGGTGTTTTGCATTTACTTTTTGAAACTCAATAAAGCAGGCAGTGATTTGCCAATACACTATGGTTTCGGAGTTGGTGTGCTTTACATCCTGCTGCTAATATATAAGATAAGTAGTAGGGAAGGCAGATAAACATTGTGTATTTTTACTAGCATGTTGTGCTGTCTTTAATATTGGACGTTTATTGAGTGGTAAATGACTTGATTTTTAATGCTGTTACATGGTTCTGTTTAAAGCCCATTGAGGGCTTGACAGAGGATTTGATCATCAGCATTTACAACTTTCTATTCCACTCTTGCTATTGCTTTTCTACTATTTTAAAAGCATTCCCCTCATTATATTTATGCTTATGGCAGTTTAATGTTTGACAAATACACTTAACATACAATATTGCTCTGTATCAAATTAAAAATGTACTGTTAGGTCATTATTTTCATACTTTTTTAAGCATCTCACTTGCAATTCATCTCAGTCTCTGGGCTCAGCCATGTTATTAAGGATGTCTCAAATTACCTCACACTCTCTAGGTCTGATTAGCTATGATGGCTATGATGTCCCACATGACATCACACACACATCAGAAACAATCAGATGAGGCCATTGTTGACATTGCTCTGCACATGATTCCTCTCAGGGATTTTAGGCAATTGGAAAGAAGTATAAACTCATAATAAAAGTATTTGCAATCAATGTTGGGTAATTATGAACACTTGCTGTCAGAAATGGATTTATCTCTTATGTATAGGAATGGGAAAGATAGGCTTTGGAAGATGCAGAGGTATCCAGGGCGTGTGTGTATGTGTGCATGTGTGAGGTCCCACTTCCAAAGATGCAGAGGCACGGAATGCCAATCCAAAGATGTGCCATGGTAAAAGGGGCACATTTTTCGCAGCATTCTCTCCCAAGCACCGCACAGCTTGAGTGGCACTGCCCAATTACACCCATCCCGCTGAAAGCACTGGAGGGCTTGGCAGCCCTTCAATTTTTTAGTGTTCCAAATGTCACCGGGTGAGATAGGATGCTGCTGCTGCTTAAGCTCAGCAACGTTAGGAAGAGAGGGTTGTGGGAATGAGAAGACATCCCTTTCACTGCAAGGCCCTTAGGTAGGTGCCAACTCCATCTAATTGGAAATCTGGGCCTGCTTACCATGCATACTTTTGAAGTATTGCACAGAACATGTCTCTCCTTTTATACAGGCAGACTTGTTTTTAAAGCTTAGCTTAATTGTTTCAACAAACTCTGCTTTGTACGTGTGTTTATTTTTTTTTATTTAGCTGTACAAAAGTTTGAGCTACTCAGATACCAAAATGTTGATGTGATGACTTTTTTAAGAAGTAGTAAATAACAGAGAAGGAATATGTTCTGGGTTAGGTTGGTAGATTAATTGCAAACTGCCATTATGATTCCCCCAGTGGTGATTTTTTTTTTTCTTTTTGGCTTTTCTATTCAACCCGGTCCAGATTGTTGTAATCACATGAACCTCACACATGGGATAGTACAAAAAAAATCTTTAATTAGGGAATCATCTGTAGGCAGTCTGCCTGCTTCATTTTCTTTTAAACAGTGATCTTTCTAATTTTTTTTGCACAAGCAATCAATGAAAAAAATCTTAAAAGACTGTCATCCTGTGTCTTCAAGGAATTTTTATTGTGCAACATTAAATACATAATATAAAAGTAAAATAAATATAAACATTGAAAAAATAGGCCAGTTCATAAGAGGTTATTAATATAAGCATGATGGCACAACTGTACAGAAGCTACTCATCTCTGTAATATTAGCTAGCAACACTTGGACTTGTTAATCAGACGGGAGTTCTTTTCTTTCAAAAGACTATGGCTCAGATGTGTGACAGAAATACACAATGCTTTACAATACAAGAGGTTTTGTTTTTTTTTTAAATTTACAAAAGTTTATAACCAAATATGTTTCTAAGGATTTTTTTATGCTTTACAACAATACAATGTTGAAAAGAATTAGAGTCAGCGTCCGGGTATGCTCAGAGGCAAAATAACTGTCCAAAGCAGAGACAGAAAGTCACCAAATTTGGCACGTTGGAAGAAAATGGGAATATCTTGGACATGTTCAAAAAGCAGAAACAACAGGTCAATATTTGTGAAGAACAAATCCTCTCACAAAATCCCCATTGCTTTACTATAGGAGGCAACCAGAGGTTGCAGAGTACTGGTGGGCATCACTCCATTCCAAATGTTCCTGCCTCTCCAGCAGGTTGGACTGGAGGGAAATAAGCAGACAGGGAAAACAAAACTGCAGCTACATTCCTCCCAAGTTAAACCTCCTCAACCACTTCCCTCCCCTCCCAAAAGCAATCCTCCTCCCTATCACCCACCCCCACACAAACACTTTCACAGCACTCCTCCTTCCTCCCCCCTCCCCCCCCCCCCCCAACAACACACATGCAACTTCCTACAGCAATCTTATTTTTATATTTCTGATATCAGGTTTGTAAACATATTTGGAGGCACATCCTCAATACAGATGCATTGCTAGTAATGAAAAGTCAGCCATAGAAATTATTACATAATAGAATTGATCTGTAAGATTTCCCCCTTCCAAGTTCAATCTCCTGGCATCATTAAAATGTTTCCTTTAAGGAAAGGCTCTAGAATCCACTTGAAAAATTAAGTGAAAAAAGGTGTGAAAAGCATTCAGAGACTTACCTTCTTAGCTAAATGCCTGTGCATGGTAAAAGGATGGTAGGATGAGCCTTTCCCAAATTAAGCAGAGGGTACTTGAAGGGTTATTATACTTTCCTCTTCCCCTGCCCCCAGACTATGAGATATGAGGAGGGGGAGGGATTTTCTGGAATGGACTGCAGTCTGTCAGTATAGACTCACACAGAAGCATACTGCACAGTGGAGATGGTCTAAGTAAGTACCCTCCGTTTGTATCAAGATCTAATGATTTAGTCTAATTCTCACCTAGAGCAATGGATACAGTGGGGTAGAAGTTTTTTAAATAATTTAAAAAATACTCATACAATCGTGTTACTATTAAGCATGAATCCTATATCCATTCACAGATGCTACTTACTTATACAATGAATTGATATAGAAAGAGAGCTCCCTAGTGCTTAAAAAAATGCATTAGGTTTCCTCTCTTTGTGAAGTCCATAAAGAGGGAGCTGCCTCAGGTGAGACAGTGGTGCTTGAGAGCTTAGCTGCCTCAGACACTATTGATTATTCTCTTTTTCGTGGATCCTAACACTGGAGCGTCTATCAAGCAAGAATAATGGGAGTTCTGCTCTTTTCTAAGGCTTAGGGGTTAATTTACAATATTCCTAAATATAGTCTTAAATAAAATGTTTTATTTTTCAACAGCCCTGGCTCTTCTTTTCCAGTAGAATTCTCTTTTCTTTATAATCAGGTCTGAATATTGCAAGAAGTGGGAAAGCCATACTGAGGCATAACGTACTTAATTTGTAATGTAATAACCCTACAACCCCCTTTTATAAATCTATGCTGAATAACAATCCCAAAGTCATGCTTCTGCCTGCTTTCTCCACTTGTTTCCAATTCAAGAATTACTCAGACCAACTTCTTCCTCTTGGGATTGATATTTGAAATATTTGGCTAAAATAAGGGTTACATGTATTTCTTTAAAGAGAACAAGATAATGTAGATAATGTAGATGGTTCTACAAGGATGCTGTGTTTGATATGTTGAACGTATTTAGGGAGTTAATTGAGAAAATATGTTTCCAGCTACAGTATCCATCATCATTTTTTGTTGTGCTTCCCGGCCGCGTTGGCTCCGCGACCCTCTACCAGTGCTGCCTCGAGTTCCTGCTCTGCCCAACCCTGACCGTGTCCTCCACAGGCATCCCCGGCTCCCTCACGGCCTTTGGCATCACAGCTCTCCTTGCACTGGGTGTCGTCCCTGCTCTCCTAGCGCATGCGCGCGGAGTCCAGCTTTATTTAAAGAGCCACTTATGCAAGGTATATATACCTCAGCCCGGCCCCTAGCTCGGGGCCTTGGAAATCGGGTCATACACTCCGGTGTCTCTAGTTTGCCTTCCTGCATTCCAGTGTCTTGCTCCTGTGTCTCCTGTTCCAGTCTCTCTGTTCCAGCATCTCCTGTTCCAGCGTCTCCCATTCCAGCGTCTCCTGTTCCAGTGTCTCCTGTTCCAGCGTCTCCTGTGTCTCCTGTTCCAGCATCTCCTGCTCCTCCGTCTCTCCATTCCTGGTACTGCCCTTCAGACTGATCTCACGGTACTGACCTTTGCCTGTTCTCTGACTACTCTTTCATTGTTGCCTGCTCTGACCTCTGCCTGGAACTCGACTACTCTTGATTGCCACCTGACATGAACTCTGCCTGGAACTCTGACTTCTCTTGACTGCCACTTGGAACTTGACCTCCTGCTTGACCTGACTATGGCCGGATTGACCTCTGTTACCGACCCTGTCTGGCTGACCATTTTGGACTGATACTCTAGCCGTGATTGTCGCTATACACTCGGACACTCTCTTCCGGCCTCCTGCGACCTCTGGACTTCCCTGTCTGGACACTGACTGCGCACCCTTGTTCATGGTGGGTACTCCCTGCGAGGCCCACCTAAGACCAGGCGGCCCGGGTAACCAAGGGCTCAACCTGAGGGAACCTCAGGTTGCTATTGGTGAAGCTCCAGCTAGCCTCTTTCTCCTCCTGTGCTCCGCCTCCTGGTGGCAGGCACTGTCCGGGTCCGATCTGAGGGCCGTACCAATCCTGCACCAGGCCAAGGGTCCACTCCCAGCTCAACAAGGACTATGCGAAATACCGGCCATTGTCGAGCCATGATGTAAAAGTTATTTGCTGTGGGTGTCAAAATTGAAATATTTGTTATCATTTCACATTAATTTGAAGTGGAATCGAGTCACGATGCAAAAGACTGTTGCTATTAGACATTGGCGTCAAAATTGAAATATTAGCTAACATCTTGAAGTGAAACTGCAAATTATTGAGCAATCCAGAACACCTTGTCAGTGGATGAGGTACTTTGTCTGGCTTGCTGATGTGGCTTCATAAATAAATAAATAAAATATATCTAATCAAAATTTAAATTCAAAATCTTTATAAAAATATTAAATATTAGAAAATTTAAGAATAAAAATTATTTTGAGTTAGTGGTAGTACAGAGAAATGATCATTATTATTCCCTTTTTTGGTGTAAAATAAGTGTTAGCCAGGCAAATCTACCTATTGAAAATCTGAATCTGTTAATCATCTAAATGTAGGCAGTTAAAATTGAATAAATTCAGCCAGCCAAAAAGTGAGTTAGGCCATGAGCAAGGTTAAGTGGAGGGGAACAAAGTTAGCAAGTTGGCACTGATTTTCAGCACTAGCTGCTTCTCATGACTGGCCAAACCTAGGAGTAGAGGTTGCAAGCTTAAATCTAGGCACTAGGTCTGCATCTGGAGCCAAGGATCGTGCTAGATTTAAACCAGCTCTCAGCAAATCAGGCCACAGCAGAGTAATGCCGGAGGCTGAGCTGGGTCAAGGTAAGACTGTGCCCTCCCAGCTCGGCTTTTGCAAGGCACTAGAAGATGGGGGTGGGGACTGAGGAAGGGTGCTGGAGGTTCAGTGGTTAATCAAAACAGAACTCAGGCAGAAGGGTGGACTGGCTGCAACTGCTGTTTTAAAAACTCGGGCTAGGGCTGGTAGAGGGAGTTAGCCAGATGGTCATATTTTAGCCAGCTACATTTAGGTTGATTATGCAGAAAATCGGCTTAACTTAACAGGCAAAAATATGTCACTTTAAATTATTTTCTGACCATTAAATGATTCAATGTTCACGCCATCCTACCTGTCATTCCTCATCTCTTACTAAGACTTTTTTCACTCACTCTTATCTACTAGCTGCAGCATCCTTAATTTTCCCAGTTCAAAGATGGTCCACAAATACTTTCAGTTTCTCTGTCCCATTTCTCTGCAATCACTGACCTACTGTCTTCCAAGACATTTCTTCTCTCCCCTTCTTCAGGTCTAACCTGGAAACTTCTCTCTCTCTCTCTCGTTCTGCTTCTCCGTAATGCACACACACTATTTTTGTTCACTGATAAAGTCACCATACAAGCACAGGAAACAACTAAACATAAATAAATACAAGAGGCTGCAAACTCTTTTTGCCCTTTTTGACAGATGTAATGATAACCAGCTCAATTTGCCTTCTTCTATCCGCTCATGGTTTATCAATGCTGCCTCCTACTGCCCTTGATATACAAAACTCTTTTAGAAATGCAACAGGAATTTTTGATTCTGTGTAATTGTTGGTTGCAACAGAGAAAACACAATCCAAAAATGGTGTTCAATTCCTTCAAAACTTTATGGTGAGCAAGTGAACATCATTATGTTCTCATATTTATAAGTAATCTAGACTGCTGTGTAATGTCTACCACATTATATATGCATCTTTTCAGATAAGGAATTCTTGTCTATTTAATTGTACTGTGGTTGACCAAATTCTCAAAGGACCACAAATGGGGGGCAGGGTGGGGGAAGCTATGACTGCAATCAGACTTTAATTAAGGAAGCAAAGAAACAAGTACAAAGCAGGCAGGCTCTGCATTGTGAATAGTACCACAGGTCTCCTGACAGCTCGCTGCAACCTGTGCAGCCTGTTTCTTCCCATTTCTGCATGACTATAAGTGCCTTCTACTTCAAACCCTGTCTCATTCATGGGAAAATAAAATTAGTATTTGAGACAGAGACAGAAAGATAAAGCAACATTACATCAAATAAAAGAATGCAAATCCATGAGATTCTGATGGCTAATGCCCCCAGGAACAGCAATGCAGAGCATGTGTGCAAAGTTGCTGCGTTTTATGTACACAAAGCAAAACAAGACAACTAAATAAAACAACTAGGCAGAGCCTTGAAAGAGGAAGGTTGTTTGAAAGTAAGCACCAAGCATTTTACCGCTCCAGAAACAAGTGCACTGCATATAATAAAATACAAATGCAGGCATCATCAAATACTTAATTGTGACATACGCTATAACATCATTCAAAGCCACCTAACACAGCAGTAACTCATCCCCGATCCACTGCTCGCCCAGGGCTGTTTTCACAGGGACCTGGTGCATGCTGACACCCACTACTATCTGAGGCGGAGGACAGCAGTTTGTTTTTAAAATTGTCTAAATTGAATAAATTTTAAAACGTGGAAACCGATTCAACGTGTTTCAGAAGCAGTTTCCTTAATCTAGTAAAGAATGGCACTCATTATCGGGGGCAATAAAGTCACCACGGCAATTACAGAGGTTCCAAGGCCTGAAGAGACAGGTGAGAGTCCACTGTTCTGAAGGTTTGCACTCTGGAGAAGAGAAAGAGATTCTAGTGATTATACAAGAGGGGCTTTGTTCAGATCACTGTCACCACAGGCAAAGTTCCTTCTTTGGGAAATTCTGACAAAAGAGCTTGCTCTCCCTCATTAATCAAAAATGATGGTAAAGCTCTGGTGCACAAAACAGAAGTAGAGAAAACAAATCCCAACAGCGACTTTAAAAGGATTCTGCAGCATATGACTAATTTTTATCTTACATGGTATTTGTTTGCCATGTATTGATTTTCTCTGAACAAAAAAATATTAGAACACTAAAATAAACTAAAGTAGAAGCATTAGTTTTAGAGCCACACTGTACCACATTTCACCCTAACATACATGGTATAATTATCATGGCATTTAAGCTAGCCTTAAATTTGTAATTAATGGGCTGAGCCAAAGTGCATAATTGATAAATCTCTGAGCTAGTGCTATGTGATTCATGAGGTAAAGAGGAGTGTTTCCTGGGAGGAGGAAGGGGAATTAAGGGTAGAGGGAAATCCCTCTTCCACCCATGGTCATCACCCACTAGGAAATTGAGAGTGTGCAGGGAGGGACCTAACAATCCCTGCCCATGCTATTCAACAGCAGAGAGGCAGTGGAAAGAGATTTTCTGCATCTTTTGAGGCAGGAAGCAAACCATGGTTAGAATGTGTAGTTCTCATAACTTACGGTTGTAGAAATGCAAACCGGACTCAGAGCAAATTAATTCATACCCCTTTCTGAATGGTAGAAAGTAGATTCATTTGTTTTAGAAAGTCCTAAATCCTACAAGAGTTAAATCCCCGAAGATTCAAAAGTTAGACTGGATGTAGTAAATCAGAACCTTTGTGGTTTAGCTCTAGCATTGAATGCAGAAATATTAAAGGTATAATCTGTTTTGTTATTATTTTTATCTTTTATTTTATTTTTTCTTGAAAGTTGAGAGTTCTGGAAAAGCAATATATATATATATATATTTTTTTTTTATCCTGCTACTTAACAGGACAAAATGATGAAAGGGTGATAATTAAAGACATTTCCTCAGGTAAAAATATTCTTTACCTGCAGAAAAGGACTGATAAAAAGTTGCCCACCCTTAATGGGGGTAAAAGTATATGTATTTTTACTTGTCAGATATACTCATCCACATAATGTGGCATCATTCCTGGTGAGAGCTAAGGTCAGGAGAGGGACAATAATGCACTTACGTTTGCATTTTCAAACCTAGACACTTTATTTTATATGAAAGAAATAGCCATAGAAAAAGCAGGTAGAAATCTTTGCTGCAATAATCAAAAAGTATGCACATTCATTTCTCTTTCATTATTGGTGCAAACGTCACAGGCAAAAAATCCCAGCATGGTCTGCACCAATGTGGGCAGTTTAATTCTTGCCCCTGAATAATTAGCTCATAACTGAAGTATATTTGGTATCTGATGCAAAACTAACCAATACCATGAAGACTGATGCGGTGCTCTAATGATAGTTATTGTATGACTGATACCATGTTCTAATGATTAGTTTGCACCATCAGGGCACACAGCACTTTTATAACAGGAGGCTTAATCCTCCTGCTTTGGCTATGGTTGTAACCTACTCGTATCCCCAATGGGGATGGGTGGCAGGACATTCACACCGATACAGCACAGGCTCTCGCCCAAACTTTACATTTAATCTAAGCCAAAAAAAGGAAAAGGCTGAGAAGTGCTATACAAGACAATTTGTGTAATTATAACACTTCATCTCCAATGGGTTTACGTCCAAGTATAAACACAATGAAGTCAAATGTTTCCTTCAGGGTCAGACAGTGAATTGTGGATAGAAACTAAGGACTAAGCCAGAATCTCCATGTTTCTGTGCTCTAAGCACTAGACTCCCCTGCCAGCAATTAGATATTTAACATGCTTTAGTCTTCATTATGTAAACAAGAACAAAACGGGAATCGCTGCTGCCCTTAAAAGATTTGAATGTGCATTCTGTGTCCTAGGTGCCTTCGGCAAGCAGGATGTGCAGTGACTTTCAGTGCACTTCAGTGCAGTAAGTGTTCTGAATATGCCCCGGGAACCTGGTGGATGTACTGAAGATGCTCCAACTTTAACTGGAACAACTTCAGATTTCGCTGCAAATGGAGAACAATTCTGAAATTCCATGCAGCAAGTAAGCTCTCAGTTCTGTTCTTCATTGTCTCCAGACTCATTAGAATCTACCAGTTATATTTTCAGGTGCTGGGTCTAATGTCACACAGACTTGACTGGCAACGCAATCTGTCATGTTCCACATGAAAAGAGAAACTTAGGCTTGCATTTTGGCAAGAACCTGGAAAACATGCTGTTCCTCCAAGATGTTCTGACCATGCATGAACAGAAAATTAAATTAGCCTGTAATTTATATAATTAAATATCAGTTGCTGCTGTTTCTCAGTCATCCACAATATCTTTTTCTATATGTTTTTGTTGAAATGAAGACATCAACTGACCTTTTGAGCCGCATTTCAACACACTAACTCCTATGCTGAAGCTAAGGATGGGCAAAATGTAGTTTGGGAAAAAAAATCAAATTCACACAGAAAACAGAGGGGAGAAGATGATTCAGATAATAAGAGTTTAACAAAGATAGGCAGAAATCAAATTGGATAAATCCAAGTCATTTGCAGTCCAGCTCACATTTCCGTCTTCTTCTGATTTTGAATATGTCTTCCATGCACAGGTAACTGTATGGCTTGGTCAAATAATGACAGAAATAGCAGATCAGGAGCATCTTGTGAAGCCCTAACATGACAACAAGGGCAGTGCAGTGCCTTTCTCCATATGTCCATTTAACTCTATTTTATATAGCTCTTTTTTTTTTTTTTCCAGCAGCTTTAATTCTCTTAGGCCTTGATGTAATAAAGTGCACTTGAATGTTCATGACATTACTGCACATGTGAGCATGCATTTTTGTGCATTCAACTTTACTCCTGAATTAACGACTTTAGTGCACAAAACCATTGTGTGCACAAATATGAAAAAATCATGTGCCCCTCAATGCAAACACCCATGTTAATCCAAGCATTAGCTATTACTTTCCACTGCAGAAAGGTACATGGGATTAACTCACATTTTCTTAATGCAGGAAATTTATCTTCTGGTCAGAGATGGATTAGAGTTTCTGGGGCTAGTATTAGACTTATACAGCTGTACCCAGAGTTCATGGTGCAGGGCGTCCTGTACTCGTCATTCATGCAAAAAAAACAAAAAACCAAAACAGAGGATTTGTACAGAAATCATATTTCTGTGCAAAAAACATGGCTTGAGCATAAAATATGATTAGTTCACGTACAAGTTATACATAGAAAGGGAGTAATTTTCAAAAGCATTTATGTATATAAAAGGGCGTTTTAAAAATGACCCTGTCAGGTTCTATGCATAAAAGAATGCATCAACGTGATTCTGCATATAATTTTTCATGAACTTGAAAGAGGCATTCGTGGGGACAGAGTTGTGGTGGGGAAACCAAATATGTACGTGCTTTTGATTTTTTAAAGTATGCACATAAATGTATGCATACACATTTACAGCGGCTCCTAACTAGGCATGCATGTGCGTATTTCTGCTGTGCAAGGGTACGCACACCCACTGATTGTCAAAGTGGACTTATCGTGTACATCAATATGTACTATGTGCATACAGACTTCAGCTCTAGGCGGGCTATTATAAAATTAATTACCCTCAACAGTTCAGCACAGAAAACATGAGTTAGGAGAACAAAAGTTATTCTTATCAAAGAAACCAGCTTTTGCATGTAAGCTAATAAATTACACATTTAATAAAGCATACTGATCCAAAAAATGTGGACACAAAATACGACTTGTGTGCAGTTAACATGGTTTGGGTGCACAAATAATGAGTTGTGCACAAAGCATATCTTTGTGTGCACATTTTTGGTTTTGTTTGCTTTTCTAACTGATGAATCATTAGCATATCATACTGCGTCAGGACTTAATTCTTTTTCTTTTATTATATGAGTAAAAAACTATGTGTTGAGGTTCAGCGCACATTTGTTAAGCATCTCTTATTAGTTTGGTATCTCGGTTTGGTCAGGGTACAAAGATTTTGTGTCTCCAGAGAAGATGGTGTCAGGATGCTCCATTCTCTGCTCAGGGCTCAGATCATGCCTTTAAATTCAGACATTTTTGTCTTAATGGGAAGTCTATTACTCGTGTTTTGGCAATGGCCATAGCATAATCATAAGCACCACATCTAACCTGCAGCCAGACTGCCTTTTGCTCCAGCTTGTTCCACAGAAAGCGTCAGCTTGCCAGCCTGCTTCTCTCCTCCTGGTTCCCGGTACAGCCCTGGGCAGCGGCTCATCCATTGGAGCCCCATTCCAGGTGTAGTGAAATTCAAGAGCAACACTGGCTATAAAATCTGCAATGGGACACCAGAGATGCCCCGCGCCAGAAGAGGGCATGCCTCTGTTGCATGCACAAAGAAGCACAACAAAGCAGCTTGCCCCTTTGTGTTCTCTTTTATGCTCGACTAAGTATGCCTATCTTCAGCCATTATTCTTCATCCCAGTACTGCAAGACTTTAGATTTTGCTCCCCATCTAAGAGGGCTTCAGACCCAGAGAATGCCTTCATTAACTAATGAGAACAGCACCTGTCAGCATCAGTGGCGTAGCCAGAAATGAATTTTTGGCTGGGCCCAAGGTTAATATGGGTGGGCATTAAAAGTCTGAGCCATGGAATTCATATTCATATTGATAAATACTTTCTCTCTCTCTCTCTCTCTCACACACACACACCCCTGTCAATAGATTTCTAAATAATCTGCTACAGCTGTTATACAGTTACACCTGTATTATGGAATACACTCAAACAGGAGCAACCCTGTCGATGAAAAGGCAATACTACAAATATTAAATCAGGCCCTAAAAACCAATACACCTCTTATTAGGAAAACAGAACTAGCAAGCAGCTATAGATCCCCACACAGAAATAATTGTAAAACTATACTAATAAGCAGAATAAATGTTTCACAACAACTATGAACAGAATAACATCCAACAATTAAAAACTCATAAAAAACTATTAAAAATTCTCCAAATACCAATAAAATATTTTTTAAAAAGCAGACACATCACATAATATTAAATAATTAAAATGGCAGTCAATCAAGAAAAATAAACTTAAAAAGCCATCTTTACTTACCCCCTCCAGCAGCTCTCCTACTCCTCTTCCATGCAGGCTGTAGCACACACCAGAAGCAGCAGTAGTGGCTAAGCTCTATACTCATAGACTTCTTCCTTAGGGCCCATGTCTCTCACACACACACCATACCAGTCATGCCCCCCATGACCAGTTTCTGTCTCTCACACACCAATCATCTCCCAGTCTTTGACACACACACACCAGTCACCTTCCTGAACAGTTTCTCTCATGCCATACACACACACAGGCTTCCCACTCCTGTGTTCCACTTACATATATGGGCTTCTCACTCTCATAATCACTTTCTCACACACACTCACCAGTCTCTCACTGCCATGCTTGTTCTCTCCACATGCACAGGCTTCTCATTCCCATAATCACTTTCTCTCTGTTACACCCACACACACACCAGTCTCTCTCTCATTTCCATGCTCGCTCTCCATGTGCACAGGCTTCTCATTCCCTGAATCACATTCTCTCTCTCTCACATTCACATACACACCAGTCACACCGTCACCTTACCAACCAGTCTCTCTCTCATGCATGCACACACACACACACACACACACACACACAGAGGCTTCCCACTCCCATGCTCTCACACATAATCAGGCTTCTCACTCCCATGCTTTCTTTCACATACACCCCCACAACACCAGGCTTCTTACTCCTATGCTTTCTCACATACCCAGATTTCTCACTTCCATGCTTTTTCTCTCTCACACACACATCAGGCACATCACATCCCTGACTGTCTCACACTCTCACATACACATCAGTCATCTCCTTGAGCAGTCACTTTCATTGTATCTCACATATACACATACATCAGCTCTCTGACCAGTTTCTCTCAATCACACACATGCTCTCGATCAAATACATTCTCTCACTTACACACAGGCTCACAATCACACACACATTCTCTCACTTACACACAGGCAGGCTGGCTGCTTCTCTCTCTTTCTCTCACTCACTTCCTCTCTCTCCCCCCCCCCAGCACAAATGGTAGCTGCAGCAGCCTCCTCCGGCTCCAGCCCCCGCAGGCCAAGAAGGAAGAATTCCATCGGCCGCGGGAGGCTCATGCTGCTGTCTCCTTTCTCGATCCCCGGCTGCTTAATTGCTCGGGGGCCGATGCTACAGTGGCCGCTGCTACTTTATCACGTGGCACGGCTCTTTCTTCTTCCCGCGCACGGCGTATCACTTCCGGTTCCGGGTCGGGGGGGGGGGGGGGAAAGTTGCAGGTGCGGGAAGAAGAAAAGGCCCGCCACAAATGCCCCAGCTTCTTTTAGCACTGCTGCCGTTCCCACTGGGCTTCAACGTGCTGATAGCCCGGCGGCAACAGCAGCAGGGAAGAAAGAGCTTGCCCCTTCACACTCATTCCCCTCCCCAGAGACCCCAGCACTTCTCCTGCCTCTTTTCCCCCTCCTCCCTCCCTCCCTCCACTCACTCACTCTTTTCCCCCTCCTCCCATGGGTGACCCCAAACCTCCCCTCACTCTTTTCCCCCGGTCCAACCAATTTAATAAAGATTACCAGCCTTTCTCTTGGAAGTGTGAGGTAACTGTGGCTGTGCAGTGTGCACCGCACAATGAAGGGAGCCAGCGTGCCGCGCACCCGCACCACACATGCCTTGGTCACCTGACCCGTGACCAGTCTGCATCGTAAACGTGCCTCCGGCACGGTGCGCATGCACAAACTCCTCTTGGGCGGGTGGTGCAGTGAGCGGTCACGTGAGTCATGGCTGCTCAAAAAAGTAAACTCGCCGCCGATTGCCTGACTTTTTTTTTTCTTTTAGCTTTGCGTGCTGCCTGCACGCTGCAGTGGCAAAAAAATTTGGGTGGGCCTGAATGGAAAGTGGATGGGCCACTGCCCACCCAGGCCCACCCGTAGCTACGCCACTGGTCAGCATTACTCTTTCCACCGGTAAGCTCAGCTCATCCCAGTCTCAATGATTCTCACTATTTTGTTGATTAATGCTCAATCGCTGACAAAGAAAGCTCCGATCATTTCTGATTTACTTCACAATTTGAATATTGACTGTCTTTGTGTTATCAAATCCTGGTGTACATCTAATGACAATCCATTACTAAACCAGTGTTACCAAAGGAGAATCTTGTGACTTGCTTTAAATGAGATCTCAAGTTATCTCAGATCTAAGCTCCATTCTATAAGAACATAAGAACATGCCATACTGGGTCAGACCAAGGGCCCATCAAGCCCAGCATCCTGTTTCCAACAGTAGCCAATCCAAGGCACAAGAACCTGGCAAGCACCCAAAAACTAAGTCTATCCCATGGTACTGTTGCTAGTAATAGCAGTGGTTATTTTCTGTCAACTTAATTAATAGCAGGTAATGGACTTCCCCTCCAAGAACTTATCCAATCCTTTTTTAAACCCAGCTACACTAACTACACTAACTACATCCCCTGGCAACAAATTCCAGAGTTTAATTGTGTATTGAGTAAAAAATAACTTTCTTTGATTAGTTTTAAATGTGCCACATGCTAACTTCATGGAGTGCCCCCTGGCCTTCTTTTATCCAAAAGAGTAAATAACCAATTCACATTTACCCGTTCTAGACATCTGTTGCGACCGTCGCTGCCCGACGTCTCCACTCCGCCCTCCTTACCTCCTTAGTGATTCCCTCTTGCTCAAGTGGAAGGTTGGCTGCCATGGCGTCTTTCTGCCGACTCCCTCCGGCATCCCCGGAACAGCTCGACGCTGCAATCCATCATGATTCACAAGGGCCTAAGGGTGCACGCGTGGTGTGGCCCTGACTGATGTACCAGCCGTGGCGTGAACCTCAGGGGCGACCCCTGGGATGACGTCATCTATTCCGGATATATAAGGTCTCTGAAAATGCTAACTAATCTAGTTAGCAAGGTTAAGGGTTATTCTACCTAAGCTACTCTGCCTCCTCGGACTTACCAGGGGTATCCGCTCCTCGGGGACCTCGCTCTCTCTTTGTTTTTCAGGTCACAGTCTGGAACCGGTACTTGCTCCTCGAGGGGCCCATGTTCCCGGACTGGTTGCTGAATACCTCTTCTGCCTGGAAGTCATCGCTGTCTACTATGCCAGTGAGTCACCATCTCTCTCTCTCAGAGCTTTCCCTGGAACCAGGTACTAGCTCCTCAAGGGCCTAACTCATTCCAACACCTGGACTACTTCTATGAGACTATTGTGTGAGTGTTACTATCAAGGTTCGGTACCGGAACTCTGCATACCCTGCCTACTCACTATATTTAGTTTCTCTACAGCCCAGCCATCCCAGGATCGCTGTTTCAGTATCTGAGGGACTACAGCCCAGCCGGGCATTTCCAGCTCACTACTGCCACCTCTGGTGGTTCAATATACTGTTTAATAAAAGAACTAGTGTGTGTCTTAGAGCACTGAAGCTATATTTTCCCAAGCACTCACAAAGTGCTAGATGGTTTACTCAGTCTCTTACAATGCAGAGCGGAAGCCAGATGGAAGCATTACCTCACCTTTGCCAATCTCATGATATACAATGAATCCCTTTTTCAATATAGTGCAGCTATCAATGTGGCAAAAAAACATATTTTTCTAACTGCATCGATTTTGCTATTCACAAGCCTTATGAACTGTTTGGGGTAGTGCATAATCTTATTAAACCACATTTAGTCTTATCTTTTGATCAATTCACTGAATCCATGTCTGATTCTTGCAAAATCTTTGCTAACTTACAACTAAGATTTCAAGTCTCTCCTCCTTGTTTCCTTTATACTCGCCTCCACACACGTGTTAACTCTGTCCTCTGGTCTGAATTTGAATATGTTCCTTCCTCTGAAATATCATCAATCATTAATGAAATGAATCCAACATCTTCTCTGTAAAACCCCTATTCCACTCCATTATTGAAGATCTCTAGAGAGGAAATACATGAATCCATTAAAAAATTATCAATCTTTCTCTTTCATCAGTCTATCTTCCTTCACAACTGAAACAAGCAATTATCCATCTGCTACCAAAGCAGAATTCTGTAAACCTGTCTAATCCATCAAATTTTTTCCTATTTCCTCCCTTTCCTTCCTTGCAAAAGTTATAAAATCATCTGCCTTATACCATCTCACAGACATTTTGGATAACATTCTGCAATTGGCCAATATCAGTTTAGATTTTGTCCATATCATAATACAGAAATTCTTCTTCTATCCAACTTTAACTCTATTCTAAAGGGATTCAACTCAGGAACCTGAGATATGCTAATCCTTCTTGATATAAATTCCTCATTTGACACAATAAACCATAACATTTTGCTTTCTCACCTGTCGGATTCTGGTCTCAGTGGCACTGTCTTATCTTGGTTCTCCTCCTAGCTTTCTAACAGGTCTCATCAGGTTAGAATTGATTCATCAAGCTCTTTATGGCACTCTTTAATGATTAGAGTGTCCCAGGCATCTGGTCTAGCCTCTGTTCTCTTTAACATCTATCTCGCTCCTCTCTGTTGTTCACTCTCAACGCTTGGACTCACATCCTGTTTTTCATTCCTCTACAATCTTCATGTTCTTCCACTAGCAAATACGCATCCATCTGCCTTTCGAGCTTAAAAAGCTGACTTTCCCATAGCTATTTTGCACTGATTCTAAAAAAGCTGAAGTTATCATAGTAGGTCGATGTATCAAAGTTATTTGACATTCCAGATTCCTTCATCTATGATAATCAGATACTCACAATCTCAAAGTACAGAGATTAGGTGTCATTGTTGATCCATTGTTATCCATGAAACCACATATTTCCCACACCTTACAAAGCTCTTTTGCCAATTTAAAACTTCTATATCACCTTAAACCATTCCTTAATCCCTCTGATTTTAGGAAGGTACTTCAATCCCTTACTTTTTCATCCCTAGACTGTTACAATTCACCATTCACTGTATTACATCAAAACATGATTCACGTTCTCCAAATCATACAAAACTCTGCTGCAAGATTACTCACTGGAACTAACATTTGTGACCATATTACTCCCCTTCTTTTCTCATTATGTTGGTTACCGGTACAATGTTGCATTCAATACAAACTAGCATCCATTATTCACAACCTAATCTACAATGTTTCTTCACCATGGACTAATGCTTTTCTCAAAATCTACATGCCATCTAGATCACTACAATCTTCCAACAAATAACTTCTTGAAATTCCATCTGCCTACACGGCCCGCCTCGACTCCAACAGAGAAAGGGCCTTTTCTATAGTAGGCCCGACTTTATGGAACTCACGACCTATAATGTACGCAGCACCACAGAACTTAAGACATTCTACAGAATACTTAAAATGTTTCTTTTTAACACCGCTTATCGTGACTTAATAAATATCAACTCCTAAGTCTTTCCATATTTTTTTATGGCAAGAGTTCCAGTGATCCTCGATGATATTCAGTCTTCCTATATGGTTTTTTGCTTGTCGTTATCTTTGGATATTATAAATGTTTTTATGTAGTCTGCCTCGAAATTTGAAGGGTGTGCAATATAAATGAGTTTAAATTAATAAAAAAATTAATAAAGTACATAAGCACATAAGATTTGCCATAATGGGTCAGATGAATAGTCCATCAAGTCCAGTTTCCTGTTCTAACAGTGGCCAATCTAGGTCATAAATACCTGGCAAGATCCTAAGGGGTAGATAGATTCCAGGCTGCTTATCCCAGGGATAAAAAGTGATTTCTGCAACTCCACCTTAATAATGGTTTATGGACTTTTCCTCCAGGAACTTATCCAAACTGTTTTAAATATAGCTACAGTAATAGCTGTACACCATCCTGTGGTAATGGATTCCAGAGCTTAATTATGTGTTAAGTAAAATGATATTTTCTTTTATTAGTTTTAAATGTATCATTTAGTTAATTCATTGTGGGGTAGATTTTATAATTCTACGCGCGCGCAAGGGGTGCACATTTGTGCAACTTGTGCGCACCTAGCCCTGCACGCGCTGCCCATTCCCTCCGAGGCCACTCCGAAATCGGAGCGGACACGGAGGGAACTTTCCTTCCGCCTCCCCCCACCTTCCCCTCCCTTCCCCTACCTAACCCACCCCCCGGCCCTATCTAACCCCCCCTACCTTTGTCGCACAAGTTACGCCTGCTCAAAGCAGGCGTAACTTTAGGCACGCCGGGCCGGCTGCTGCGTACCATGTTCCGGTCCGGGGGCTGATCCGGAGGCCGTGGCCATGCCCCCGGAACACCCCCGGGCCAAAACCACGCCCACAGCACCGCCCCCGGATGATGCGCCGATCGCATCATGCCCCCCCCGACATGCCCCCGATGACGCGCCGACCGCGTCATGTCCCCCGACACGCCCACCCCAAGAAAGCCCCGGGACTTACGCTCGTCCCGGGGCTTTGCACGTGCCAGAAGCCTATGCAATATAGGCTCGGAATGCGCAGGGGCGTTTTCAAAGGGTTCGCACGTACCTTATACGCGTAACCCTTTTAAAATCCGGCCCACTATGTCCTCTAGTCTTTGTACTCTTTGAAAAAGTAAACAACCATTTAACATTTATTCATTCCACTCTACTCATTATTTTATAGACCTCTTCTCCAAACTAAAGATTCCTAACCTTTTTAGCCTTTCCTCATAGGGGAATTGTTCCATCCCCTTTACCATTTTGGTTGCCCTTCTCTGTATCTGTTCTAATTCTGCTATATCTTTTATGAGAATGGGTGAATGGAACTGCACACAATACTCATGATTAGGTCATACCATGGAGCGTTACAGAGGTATTATGATATTCTGTTTCATTTTCTGTTTCTTTCTTAATAATCCCTAGCATTCAATTTTCTATCTTGGCTGCTGCTCCACATTGAGCAGAAGATTTCAACGTATTATCAATGATGATGCCTAGATCCTTTTTCTGAATGATGACTCCTAATGTGGAACTTTGTATTGGGTAATTATAATTTGGGTTACTTTTTTATAAGTGCATTAACTTGCACTTGTCCACATTAAATATAATTTGCCATTGATGTGCTCAATCTCTCTGTTTTGCAAGGTCCTCTTGCAATTTCTCATAATCTGCTTGTGATTTAATAACTTTGAATAATTTTGTGCCAATAACAGTTTTGATCATCTCATACATTGCTCCCATTTATAGGTCGTTTATGAATATGTTAAAAAAACAGTGGTCCCAAAACAGATTCCTAGGGCACTCCACTATTCACCTTTCTCCATTGGGAAAATTTACCATTTAGCCCTACTCTCTCTTTTCTATCTTATAACAAGTTTGAAATACACAATAAGATACTGCCTTCTATCCCATTACTTTTTAATTTCTTAAGAAGTCTCTCATGAGGGACTTTGTCAAATGCTTTCTGGAAATCCAGATATACTATATCAACTTGCTCACCCTTATCCACATGTTTAGTTTTGCCCTCAAAAAAATGTTGCAGATTGGTGAAACAAGACTTTCTTTGACTAAATCCATATTGGCTTTGTCCATTAAACTATGCTTATCTATATGTTCAGCAATATTCTTCTTTATGATATGTTCTATCATTTTGCCTGGCACAGATGTCAGATTCACTGGTCTGTAGTTTCCTGGATCACCCCTTGATCCCTTTTAAAACATTTGGTGTTACATTGGCAATCCTCCAGTCTTCAAGTACCTTAGACTATGTTACTAATAGTTCACAAATTACTAATAGCAGGTCTTCAGTTTCATTTTTCAGTTCTTTCAGCACTCTGAGATATATGCCATCTAGACCAGGTGATTTCCTATTCTTTAATTTGTTAATTTGCTTGATTGTATCTTCCAGGTGCACTGAGGTTTGATTCAGTTCTGCTGAATCATCACCTTTGAATTTCATTTCTGGCATGGGTATCTCTCTTATATCTTCCTCAGTGAAGACTGAAGCAAAGAGTTCATTTAGTCTCTCTGCTATGGCTTTGCCATCCCTAAAATCTCTTTTTCCCCCATGATCATGTAATGGTCCAACTGACTCCTTTGTAGGCTTTTTACTTCAAATGTACCTTAAAAACTTTTTATCATGAGCTTCTGCTTCTACAGCAAACTTGTTTTCAAATTCCCTTTTTGCCTTCTTTATACCAAGGGGATTCAGGTGGCAGGGTGTTAACATCCCATATTATAGATTGTCTCAATGTCAAACAAAAGGCTAAAAGAAGACCACTCCTAGCCCATCACTAAGACACTACATATAAGGGTCCATATGAAGAAAGGATCCTTGCACTATTTTCTTTGCCAAAAGTCTGAGAAGCAGCTGAGATAATGAATTGCAAGAAAGGACAAACCTACATAAGAAGACTTGGAGATGTAGTCTGACTTCCTGCTTACTTGGCCTAAGATGCAGAAAAAAATGCATAAATAAAAGTTAAAATTCTGATTTGAATTGAACAAATACTTGGATTATCCTGAAAAATTTGACTCAAATATAAAATACCCGAACCTGTATTGTGTCAAATATGATTCTGATTATCTCATCAAAATGTTTGTCAGTTGTTTGTAGATCTGAACCAGAATGACAATAGTTAGCCCATCCCTAGGTGAGGTTGTATTTGGCAAGCAAATGACAGTAATTTACTGTATTATACATCTATAGGAGGAAGAAATAACTTTAACGCTATATATAATAACTTTCTGTACAGGATGTAGCATGCCTGTGAAGGTTTGGATTTTGATACCCTGAACTTAACTAGGGGTGAGGAGAAGGAAGAGACGAGCAGTGACAGATTTAGGTTTCTGCTATCTCTAGGCATTGCTGATGCGGTTGCCCCTCCCCCCTCCCCAATAGGTCAAACACCAGAGAGTAGAAGTTCTTCCTGTGACAAGAATTAGAAAATTCTGAAACACATTGGCAAATATTTCCATATTTTATGTTACATACATTATTTAAAAAAAATTAAACTTGCTGTTGTCTATAGAATTTTTTGTTTTGTTTTTATTTAATGAGGAAAAGGTATCTGAAGAATCAGCACAGGAAGGAGATCTCAGAGATGGGGAGAAGAGAAGGAAAAGGCGAGGAGACCAGGGAAGGGGAGAGAAGATGGAGGGTGGACTAAAGATTAGGGAGAGGACAGTGAGAAGAGAGGACTGAGCATAAGGAGGAAACCTGTATCAAACTATGGTTAGTGGTTACTTACTGCATTGGTACATTCCAGCATCCACAACAGAGATAACTATTTGGTTTGGTCTTTTGGATTTTAATTGGACATGCTGCACTTTGGAGTAATTCTAAAAAGAGCTCACTGACTGGAAAAAGAAATAAACAGCATGCAGGCCTAGTGATTCCCACTACCTCTAGAACAACTGTGAACTCCAGGAAAATTATGCCAGCTACCTGTTCTGGAGGTATGCAGTAAACCAGTTTTGCACAGTGAGTACCAGGGTTATGCACTAGTCTTGACCTGCAGCAAGTAGGAGAATGCCTGGGCCCAGAAGATTTTATTACTGTGGTAATTGACCAAGGTTCAGAATTCAACAAAAGTATAAACAACTTCTCCCCCTTGCTGGTGAGGTACTTTTTCATCATTTACGTCTTTGTGAAAATAAACAAGATAATAGGACTCAACTGAATTGTCTCATGTATTTACTGAAACTCATGCATGGGAAGTAAGGTGACAAGCAGCAAGAGGGAGAACACCCAGGATCCACCCCCATAGACTGCAAGCTCCACAGAAGATAGAAGTGCAGATTGCACACATACAGTGATTGCTGGCTCTGTTATCTATAACAGAAATCATTCATATCCAGTTTATTTATTTATTTATTTATTTATTTATTTAGACATTTTATATACCATTGTTCCAAGTGAAGGTCACAATATTTACAAAAGTTACATTCTTATTATAGATCAATAGAATAGGTATATATCTAAATCTACATTGATGTTCTGGAACATGTTGGCTAAGGTTTGAGGCATTAGGCTGGTAGTACAGAGGTTCTATTTCAACAATTTTCACATAAGTTGTCTTAAGGTACTTGTAATCTCTCATTACTTATTATTATCTTTGTCTCTGTTATTGTAGTCTCTGCATGCAATTGTTTTTTAGGTTAGGTCATATGCATTCTTGAGTAAACAAGTTTTCAGCTTGCATTTGAATCTCTTTCATGCCGATACCAAGCGAAGTGTCCCAGATAGTGAATTCCACAGTTTTGGGCCCACTATGGAAAACATTTTATCTCTTATTTGCATCAAATGTGTACTCCTTATTGTTGGCACAGTCAATAGTCCTTTATTTTGGGATCTCAGTGTACCCTGTGGTATGTATTTTTGTAATGTCTCACCTATCAGACCAAGGTTATCAGTGTGGCAGATATTAAATATTAATGTTAATACTCTATAATAGATTTGGGATTGTACTGGCAGCCAGTGCAGTGATATCAGCAAGGATGTAATATGATCAAATGTCCTTATACCTAATAGAAGTCTGCTGCAGCATTTTGTAATAACTGTAGTGGTTTTAGTAGATTTATAGGAAGGCCTAGTAATAGGGAGTTACAGTAATCTATGTTTGAGAAAATTAGAGTTTGTAGAACAGTGCGGAAATCTTCAATGGTTATTAATGGCTTCAGCTGATATAACAAGCACAGTTTGGCGTAGCCTGTATTCATTAATTTAAGTATGTGATTTTTCATTGTAAGGTTTTCAACTATCAGCATCCCTAAGTCCTTGTTCTAAGGGGGTAATATGAAAATTACCCAGGTCTAGAGGCGGAGGTTTATCTATATTAGAATTTCTCCTTAGCCAAATGATTTCAGTTTTTTTTTGTGTTTACTGTTAGTTTAAGGTGAGATAGTTCTTGCTGTATTGCTTTAATGTATGTTGAGAGTGTCAATGCGCTATTTTCAAATGATTTGGTGAGTGGGATGTAGAACTGTATGTCATCAGTGTATAAGAAAAAAGTTCACTAGCAATTTACATAGAGGGAGCACGTAGATATTGAATAGTGTTGAGAGTGCTGAACCTTGAGGGACACCTGTATCAATATGGAAGGTATCAGATATATGGTTTCCCAGTTTGACTTGAAATGTTCTATCGGATAGAAATGATGTGAACCATTTTAGATCATTACCATCTATTCCAATTTTTCTCAGCTGGTGGTATAGCAGGGTGTGATCCACAGTGTCAAAGGCTGCTGTTAAAATAATTTGCACCAGAAAATAAGATTTATTTATCATCATCAAAAGTGATGAGTAAAGTTTCAGTTAAATGACTTTTTCTAAATCCAAATTGGTTTGGTTATAGAATATTATAGTCTTCCAAGTGCTTTACTAGTTGAGATAGTACTGCTTTTTCCAAGAACTTTAGATAGAAAATACAAGTTGGCTATTGCATGATAGTTGTCCTAATCATCCAATATCCATGGTCTACCAGTTTTATTTTTTAAGATTGGTTTTATCACAGCTTGTTTTGCCCCATTTCTAACCCATCCTTCTGAGAGCAAATGACTGATTAAGTTTGTGATTGTTGGAGTGATTACACTGTGTATTTGCTTCAAGGAGCTAGCAGGAACTGGTCATGTGGGTGAATAGTAGGATTAATTTTAGTAATGATTTATTTATTTATTTATTTATTTATTTATTTATTTAACAGTTTTTTATACCGACCTTCATAGTAGATAACCATATCAGATCGGTTTACATTTTAACAAGGGTAAAACTGATGTAACAATTCTGGTAAACAATGGATAACAAAGGAAAGGAATAAGTCAAAGTTACAATCAACAAGGAATGGAAACTTGGGAGCTTAAAACAAGCTGGAAGGAAGATAAAAGCAAAAGCAGGTAGAATAAATATGAGCAGGTAGAATAAATATAACGTGATATGAATAATTTAACGGGTTAGAGCTTATGCTTTAACCTGGAACGTGCCAGTGTCCATTGTTCAGGAGGTAGTGTGTCAAAGGTCTTGTATGAAGTGGGGCTCAAGCTATTGATTATCAGGTGGATCTGGGAAGGCTTGGTGAAAGAGCCACGTCTTTAGTCTTTTTCTGAAGGTTAAGAGGCAGGGTTCCAATCTGAGATTTGCTGGGATGCTATTCCAGATAGATGGGCCTGCTATTGAAAAAGCTCTGTCTTTGGTCGTAGAGAGGCGTGTGGCTTTAGTAGGGGGACATTTCAGAGTGCCTTTGTGAATATCTCTCATTGGTCTGTTAGAGGAGTGGAGTTGGAAAGGGATTTCCAGGTCGAGTTGGAGTTGTTGATGGATGGATTTGTGTATTAGGGTAATAGATTTGTACAGGATTCTGAAATTTACTGGTAACCAATGTAAGTTTCTGAGGATGGGGGAGATGTGTTCACTGCGGCTGGTGTTGGTCAGCAGTCTCACTGCCACATTTTGTAACATCTGCAGTGGTTTGGTGGTAGATTTGGGGAGGCCTAGGAAGAGGGCACTGCAGTAATCTATTTTGGCGAACAGTAGTGCCTGGAGGACTGTCCTGAAGTCTTGGAAAAATAATAGTGGTCTAAGTCGTTTCAATACCAGAAGTCTGTAGAAGCTGTCTTTGGTAGTTGTGTTGACCATTTTTTTTAAGGTTTAGTCGATTGTCTATTATTGCCCCAAGGTCTCTCACGTGCGTGCAGGTAATGTGAGCATTGTGTGGTGAAGGTGGAGGAAGATTGTTTTGATTTGAAGAGATGAGGAGAAGCTCCGTCTTTGAGGCATTGAGGACCAAGTTTAAGCTGTTGAGTAGATTAGTAATGGATAGAAGGCAGTTATTCCAATAGGTGAGAGCTTTTGAGATTGATTCTGTTATAGGGATTAAAATCTGTACGTCGTCTGCGTACAGATAGTGAATTAGGTTGAGATCTGTAAGTAGTTTGCAGAGGGGGAGGAGGTATATATTAAAGAAGATTGGAGATAAGGATGATCCTTGTGGTACGCCAAGTGAAGATTTTGTTAGAGGTGACTCCTTGTTATTGATTTTGACTTTGAAAGATCTATTGCTGAGGAAAGACTTGAACCAGTTGTGGGCTGGTTCAAGTCCTGGTTCAAGATTTGGCTAATTTCAAGTTTAGTTACTCTGTCGAATGTGGTCCATTTAGTCTAACCATGTGTTTCTTCAGGTTCTTTTGTTAGCGAGCGGGTGTGGAATTGCATTTTCAACCTATTGTTTTTATCTAAAAAGGAGGTTTCATATGTATTACATGTGTTCTTTGAGAAGTGATAGGTTTTTAACAACTTCAAAGAGCAATTTGATTTAAATATTTCCCCATGAATCTGTTTTGCATAGTAATCTTTTTTTGTTTTATTAATTATTTTCCGATATTTTGTTAGGAGTGATCTATACTTTACTTGGGATTCAGCAGTTGGGTGTTTCCGCCATTGTTTCTCAAATGTTCTCAGGATCTGTTTAATGCATCTTAGCTCATTATTATAACATAGCTTCTTATGTCTGTACTGGACTCAGGTTTTCAACTATTTCATTAATGATCTTATCCCAGGAGTCAAATGCTGATCCGGCATTAGCTTGATTTAATTCAAGTAGCTTATTTTTTTATTAATTCTGACTATCTGTATTTCTATCTTTTTTTGATTGTTATTTTTATTTTTATTTTTTTTTTGTTGGGTTGAGGATGGATATTTTTGCCTTTATTAATTGGTGATCAGACCAGGGCAGTGTAGTGTATGATGTGTTGATATGACAATTATTGTAATTGGCAAATATTAGGTCTAGGATATTTATTTATTTTATTTATTTGTGAGTTTTTATATAGCAAAGTTTGGAACAAGCCTTCACTCTGGTTTACAGGTAAAACAACTTATTACAGCAAAAGTTATAACAGATAATTTTACATTAACATATAAAGTTTGTGCATTACTATTTTTAGCAGATAATGATTAACTTTACTGACAGTGATATGGCTAGAATTAATATAATGTTTAACTATGTCAAGGTTATAAATATAATATCTTTTTAACAAATAACATTTAACTTTTTTAGCAGTAATATGGCTAATAGTAATTTAACGTCTAACACTGATGACTTTTTCTATTCAGCATTTTAAGTGCAATAGTTACAATAGTTACAATAGCATTAGTTACAAATTGAGGCGATCTCATTGCTTCCATTGTCTCTAAGAACATTTTACATGCTGCAATTTTAGGTGTTCTGTCCACATGTAGGTTAAAGTTTCCTACAATTAGGGTGGATTCAGGTGATGGAAATTCCTTAGTGAATGATTTGATTAGTGGTGAGCAGTCTTTTTGAAGTAATCCAGGTGGACAACAGACCATTTCCTAGCGTGTAGCCAGATGGACTCAGGACCAATGGGTATTGTGCTCTCCTGATAGCAGATGGGAGATGGAGTCAGTTTTCAAAGCTGACGTCAGCCTACATATACCCGTGCAGCATGCTTAGCTCTTCAGTATTTCTCCATCTCCCATAGCAGATGCAGACACTATCCAAAAGAATAGTGTAACATATACAAAAAAAGAAGAAAGAAGAAAATTTACCTTTAAGAAGAGAGCCCCTCTTCTCCTGCGGTGAAACCTAACGGTCCCTCCCCCAGTCGAGACTTTCTTGAGGTCGATTCAATATCCCTCAGAGGTGAGCCTTAGTCCGCCGGCCAATTCCCGGCATGGACGTTGCCCCCAGGGTGGCTGAAAGGCAGCGGGTGCAGATTCGAGCATGGCAGTGAAGGTTTTTTCCTCTCCCACCCGTAGCTGGAGATTGCCCGGCATGTGACCAGTAAGCACTGAGACCAGGTAAGGTAGAAACCTTTTCTTCTGAGTCTCTGGTCTCCAAGGCTCGAACACCCGTATCGACCTTCCTCCGATGAGGTTTAAATCAGGTTGAACAGTCTTCCTCTGGCTAGGATCTGATCTGGTTAAGGGTCCACACACGTGGAGACCCTCCGAGGGGGTCAACATCTTATTGCAGGGGTTGTCGGTGCCATCTTCCCCCCTCGCCGTCGGTACATGCGGAGCAGGCCACAGGCCTGAGGCGCCTAACTTGAGCGTGTCCGTAGGGATACACGCTTAACTGTGCGCACATCTGGGTTGTGTGCACAGTGGCACACACAACTAGGCCACATGCACAACTGCTCACATAACTGTGCCATGCACATAAAATCCACCGCCTACACACGTAACTTGTGCGTACGTACTGCGCATAACTTCTGCGCTCCTGATGCGCACAACTAAGAGCATCCGTGTGCATAACTCTTGCACGGACACATTTTTAAGCCTTACACGCACACAAACTATGGCATCACCATCCAGTGCCTACATCTCAACAAAATACTGGTCACTATTCCATCTATTTTATCATTCCCAAGAAATAAGGAACATTCCGACCCATCCTGGACCTCAAGGCCATCAACCGTTACCTGAAGGTACCACACTTCCACATGGAAACCCTACGCTCCGTTATAATGGCAGTGTCACCAGGAGAATTCTTAACCTCCCTGGACCTATCCAAAGCCTACCTTCACATCCCAGTCCATCAGGACCACCAGCACTTCCTGCGCTTTGTGATACTGGGCAATCATTACCAACTTCCAGCGCTACCCTTCGGACTAGCCACCACTCCCAGAACCTTAACTAAAATTATGGTGGTAGTAGCGGTTGCACTGAGGAAAGTAGGAGTTCTGGTACATCCTTACTTGGACGATTGGCTGATCAGAGCAAAGTCTCCGGAAGAGAGTTGCCACGTGACCACCAGAGTCAAGAACTTACTACAAGAACTCGGGTGGGTCGTGAACACAGCCAAGAGCTGCCTACAGCCCTCCCAGTCACTAGAATACCTGGGAGTCCAGTTCGAGACCAAGCTGGACAAGGTCTACCTTCACCCTCCAAGGAAAAGGAAACTGATGAGTCAATTGCGAAACCTGTTGAACTCGGTTTGCCCTAAAGTATGGGACTACCTTCAAGTCCTCAGCCTCATGACCTCAACTCTGGAAGTTGTTCTGTGGGCAAGGGCCGATATGTGACCACTACAATGCTCCCTATTGTCACAATGGAATCTAGTATCCCAGAACTACTCAATTCGCCTCCAGCTACCAACAGAGGTTCGGCATCAGCTTCAATGGTGGCTACAAGAAGAACACCTAAGCAGAGGCGTAAACCTATCCGCATCGAAGTGGATATTACTCACCACGGACGTGAGTCTGTGAGGGTGGGGAGCCCACTGTCAGGAACTAACAACCCAGGGACAATGGAACAAAGAAGAGGTGGAATAGAACATAAACCGCCTGGAAGCTCGCGTGGTCAGACTAGCCTGCCTGCGATTCAGCCACAGACTCCGAGGCGAGTCTGTCAGAGTCATGTCGGACAACGTCACAACTGTGGCCTACATCAACCACCAGGGAAGAACTAGGAGCCATCAGGTGTCTCTGGAAATAGACCCTCTCATGGAGTGGGCAGAAACAAACCTGCAAGGGATTTCGGCCTCCCACATCATGGGAAAAGACAACATCTCAACGGATTATCTCAGCAGAGAGAGCCTAGACCCGGGGGAATGGTCACTGGCTCACACAGCCTTCCAGATGATAGAAAATCGATGGGGTCCCCCAGCCATTGACCTCCTAGCAACTTGTCACAATGCCCAAGTCCCCAGATTCTTCAGCCACAGACAAGAACCATAGTCTCAAGGAATCGACGCTCTCGTCCAAAACTGGCCAGAGAAAGATCTCCTTCCCACCCTGGCCGCTACTGGGCAGGGTCATTCACAAGATAGAGCACCACAGGGGACTAGTCCTAGTAGTCACCCTGGATAGGCTAAGAAGGCCATGGTACGCGGACATGCGAAGACTATTGGCGGGGAATACTCTGCGTCTACCATCATACAGGGACCTTCTTCAGCAGGGACCGATCTCCCACGAAAACCCGGATCGATTCTCTCTTATGGTATGGCCCTTGAGAGGACTAACCTAGGAAGCGCGGCTACTCAAAGGCTGTGATTGACACCCTTCTCTGAGCACGCAAGTTCTCCACATCTCTGTCTTACATAAGAATCTGGAGAGTATTTGAAGCCTGGTGTGAAGATTGTGCCCTCCTTCCGAGAACAGCCAAGATTCCCATGATCCTAGAATTCCTACAGGATAGCATGCAGAAAGGGTTGTCTCTCAACTCCCTCAAGGTTCAAGTCACTGCACTGGCCTGTTTCAGGTCCGAAGCGGATGGCATCAGACTATCAACTCATCCTGATGTGTCTCGCTTCCTGAAAGGAGTTAAACAACTCTGGCTACTTCTAATGTGGACGGTGCCTCTATGGAACCTCAACCTAGTACTAGACTTCCTAGCAGGGGAGTCCTTCAGACCAACAAGCAGCCTGTCCCTATGCCTTCTGACCTTAAAGACTGCATTCTTGATCGCAATATGCTCAGCTCGGTGCATCTCCAAACTTCAAGCATTATCCTGTCGAGAACCGTTCCTCAGGTTCACCCCAGGCACCATACAGCTGCGTACGGTACCATCCTTCCTTCCAAAAGTGGTTTCCAAGTTCCATATGAACCAGACCATATCCTTACCATCACCAGATGAACACAGAGATTTGGAAGACTCACACATCCTTCGCTACCTGAATGTCGGCAGAATCCTAGTCCGATATCTCAAGAGATTGGAATCCTTGTGCAAAACTGATCACCTGTTCATTCTTCACAGCAGGAAGAAACAAGGGGAAGTGGCATTGTGGGCAACCATAGCCCGCTGGATCAAAGAAGTCATTAATGCTGCTTACATAGAGGCAGGAAAACCACTACCTCTACAGATCAAGGCGCATTCTACAAGGGCCCGGGCAGTCTCCTGGGCTGAAACCAGGCTGCTTTCACCAGCCAAGATCTGTCAGGTGGCGACATGGTCCTCCCTACACACCTTCTCCAGATTCTACCACCTGGATGTCCAGACCAGGGAGGATACAGCCTTCGCAAGGGCAGCACTAAGTGGGCTGCGGGCAGCCTCCCACCCAGTACGGGAGTAGCTTTTGAACATCTCATTGGTCCTGAGTCCATTTGGCTACATGCTAGGAAATGGAGGAATTACTTACCTGATAATTTCGTTTTCCTTAGTGTAGACAGATGGACTCAGTATCCCGCCCATGGCTGCTCCAGAAATAGAGCACCTCGGATATCAATCTCGAGACTGTACGGGTAAGCCTCGGCCTACCTTTATGTTAAGACACTCGCAGTTACCTAGGTTTCGGCATTTATTGTTTCAGTGCACCGGCGATCTCCAGTGCCAAAATGTTTTTATATATATAATCAGTTGAACCTGTTCAAAGTTAATCAAGTATACTCAAGTGTAATCAAATATCAAGGAACATATATTCACACTGGCTTTTCGAGGAGAATACTGAAGAGCTAAGCATGCTGCAAGGGTATATGTAGGCTGACGTCAACTTTGAAAACTGACTCCGTCTCCCATCTGCTATCAGGAGAGCACAATACCCATTGGTCCTGAGTCCATCTGTCTACACTAAGGAAAACAAAATTATCAGATAAGTAATTTTTCCATTCCTATGTTTAGTTGAGCTGATTTTAGAATTGCCACCTCATGGTGGGGGTGGGGGGTGGTTAGTCTCTACTTTATAAGGTATTAGTTTAAGTTCTTTTTTACTGATTATTAGTATATCCTCTCCTTTTCATTTACGTCTAGTTGGGATATGAGATTTGGTTTAATACATTATCTTTGTCATTCATCCAGGTTTCCGAAATGCAAAAGATGGTAGAATTTAAATCTTCTAACAGATCATTTATCAGACAATGATTGAGCATTCAGTAAAAGCAGTGTAATCATTAGGCATGAAGGGATAACAGGGAAGTTGTTATCATTGGGATGGCCAGCTTTGCGATCCTTCTTTGCTTATTTCTTGGGCTTCTCCTTCGATTTCCATATATGCCCAGTCCTAGAATAGGTTCCATGAATTGTATCTGATCCATGACTGCCGTTTGATAGTCAGAGCGAAACTGAAACTGAGTATGCTGTATGTGGTTTCACTTCGGGCGTGCACGAAGGGGCGCACAAAGAAGCAGGGTCCTTTGTTGCACTACATGTGTGCGCCTGACAGTGCAAGTGCCTCCAGCATTGCCACCGTGGTCGAGGTCCCTCATTGGTGGGTGGGCAATGTGTGGTCTGGGGATGGTGTCAGCCCCGATGGTGCTGGCTTCTTCTCGTTCGATTCTGGGGGGGGGAGGGAGTGCCCCTCTGTCAAGTGCCCTTTCAGCCCTTTCCATACTGGTGGGTTTTCTTGGGGCAGTTGCACTAAGTCTGCGTTGAGGACCCTCAGCGGTGGGCAGGTGATGGGTGGTCTGGGGGGGTGGAGTCAGCCCTGATGGCACCATCTTCTTCTTGTTCCCTTCCTGAGGGGAGGGAGCACCCCTCTTTCAAGTGCCCTTTCAGCCCCTTCCTTACCGGCAGATTTGCCAGTGTCGGGGCAGCCGTCTGAGTCTGTGGCATTGCCACCGCAGTCATGGTCCCTTGGCAGTGGGTGGGTGATGGGCAAGCAATTTCTCCTCTCTCTCTCTCCCTCTCTCCTTTCTCTTTCTTTCCTAATTCTAACTCGCCTTCTATCCATTCTGTCTCCTTACCCTGGATTCTTCTCTTATTTTCCTGAGATTTGCTTCTGCTCATATCCTCTGTACAGGACAATGACCTTCCTTCCTTTTGCCTTCTTTCCATTTTTGTGATCATATGTACTCATTTCTGCCCTCTCATGTGCTCCTTCTCATTTTATTGGCCTATACCCCTCTGTCCTTCTTCCTCCTTCTTTTGGGATGTTTACTTTCCCCATTCTCTCCTTGTGCCCTTTTGTTGTGTTTCTCCATCCCTTGTGACCCTGCAAACTTATTTCTATTCCCTGTGCCCTTCTGTCCTACTTCACCTTTATCTCGCTGTCCTCTCACCCCTTTTCCATGTGTCCCTAGGTTCTTTTTTCCCTCCCTTCCTTGTGCTCCTCTGTCCTTGTCTCTCTGTCTCACTCTTCTCTTCCTCCCTTCCCTGTGCTCTGTTCTTCTCCCACTCTCCTCTGTGAATCTCATTCCTCTATCTCCCTTAAGCCCTTCACTTCTTTTTCCATTCCCTTCCCTGTGCTGTGCCGCTCTGTCCTTCAGAGAAAAAAAGCCATTGTAGCTTGCAGCATTGTAAAAGTGTCCTTGGTTAAGATAATGCCTGTCTCCTGCAAGTGCATCTGATGCTGCTTACAATGAGAGGGAATATAAGAATATAAGATTTGCCATATTGGGTCAGTCCAAAGGTCCATCAAGCCCAGTATCCTGTTTCCAACAGTGGTCAATCCAGGTCACAAGTATCTGGAATGATCCTAAAAACTCAATAGAAGACATGGGAAACTGCCCAGTCAGCACATGCAGGAGAGAGGCAGCTTCCTCTATTGCACAATTTTAAAACCACTGCCACACTCGTGGGCCTATGTTGAAGTTTCTGGGCCTTGGAGATCTTGGGAACACACCTGTACACTTGGACTTCAGTTTCAAGATCCAGAAATTCCAGGTCAACTCTGGAGAAATCCCAATTATAGAGAGGAAACAAGCACTAGCAGAGCACTGAACTGTAAATGAGAAAATTTCCTAAGACACGGGTTCAAATCCCCAATATCAATGTCTCTCTGTCCAGCTTCAGTTAACTTATTTTTTTTATCCTGAGCATCAGTTCATTCACCTGTAAGTAGGTAATAATAGTAATAATAATAATAATAATGTGTCTTGTCCCCTCACGCCTTTAAAATCTTTCCAGTAACCTGTGTGTCAGAAATGTGCAGCTAATCCAACTGCCTTAGACTTAAAGTATTTTCAACTTTAAAGCATATTGGTATCCTCTTTAGATGATATTATGCAAACTCAAATTATTATCTACAGAAATATGGGCCATGCCAGGACCCAGCAGAGAGTTTGTATGCCACAAGGGAAGAAACTACTAGGGCTCTACATGACCTTATGTATTTCATTCTAAAGGTGTGTCATGCCGTTTAATGACATTATATACACCACCATGCTGGCTCTGTTGATGTGCTACTTTACTTTAGCTTGGATTAAGCAACAAAAGACTTGACTGTTCAGGTAGGCTGCTGCTATTAAAAACGTGTTATTCCTGAAATAACCAAAAAACCTGAACTGCTCCCTCATCCTATCCTAAGCCTGAGGCAGGACAGCTGTGAGCTTCCATTTTTTTTTTCCATCCCTGCTGTCCAGAAAATCCTGGGTGATCACTGAATGTGAACTACCGTAGGAGGGTGTGCCCTGTGAAAGGAGCCATTAGAGATATATGTTAGCAGGGTGGGGTGCAGCTTCAGGAGCCTTCTCTCAAGTAATGAGAGAAGTCTCTTTATTTTTAACATAGCTAACCCACAAAGAGTATGTGAAGTAAATCAGTGCACATCGTGTCTTGTCAAACAAAGCCACAATTTTTGCTTCAATGCAAACAAAATTTCCTAGAGTTTGTTAGAGAAAATTAGCACAGACACTGGGAGAGAGGATCATGTGATGGCAGAGTTTTCTCATTTACAATATTCATGCATCTTTTCTTCTTTTCAAAAGTCACATTTTTTCAGGGAGCAGGGAGGGGGCCCCAGTAGTTTCTTCCTGCTCCTTTGGGCTTCCAGCTCAATCAGAACCAACCTCTATGATTATAAGAGGTATCAGTCAGAACCGCCTAAGGTTTTTCCCTCATCTTTTACCCCACTCCTCTATCTAGTTCAGCCATTACAATGACAGAACATTGGTCAGAAGCCATAGACCAGGGCTCCCTCAGAATCCAGTATGCTTGTACCTAAGTATGACAATTAAGGCCGGAATTTTAATGGCCTGCGCACGTAAAACACAGGGGTTATGCGTGTGGCCGGGCCTTGTGCGAGCCGCGCGCATTTTCAAAGGGACCCAGCTGTGTGCATAACCCCTGTTATGCGCACAAGATTCGGGCCTCAGCAGAGGGGTGGTCCTGTGGGCGGGGAGGGTCGGGGCTAGAGATGTGCCGTCATGAGCAACTTGCTTCTGCTCCTTTGCAGGAGCAAAAAGTAAGTTAAAAAAATGGGGGAGGTGAGCTAGGATAGGGATAGAGGGTGAGTAGGATAGGGGAAGGGGAAGGGGAAAGGAGGTTAGGATAGGGGGTAGGGAAGTTCCCTCCCAATCCGCTCCTTAATTGGAGTGGACAGGGAGGGAACTGGGAAAGCCCAACGATGTGTTACTGTGTGAATTCTCTAAATTATACCCCTCCTTGCGCATGCCGACTGGGATTTTATAACATGCGCGCACCAGCACACGCATGTTATAAAATTGCGCGTCCATGTGTGCATGCCGGGTAGCGTGCACACATGGATGCACATGCGTTCTTTTTTAAAATCTACTCCTTATGTGTTACCCTTGTGCAATGGCTTGACCTCCGTAATTCCCTGGGGCTGTGAACACTTCTATTGACTCAAAATGCAAAAGCTGGCCCTAAGAACTGAGCCCTAATTTCCTATATGGAAACTACTGAGCCTTTAGGCCGGGCCCTCTGTCACTTTTTTCAAACCTTGGGTGCCTAATTACAGAGGATCAGTTTACCATTGTGCTGACTGATCAATTAATAGGTCCTGTTTAGAAGTGCTCTAGACAATAACAGGAAACGAGACTGAGAAAGATGGCCAGGATCAAGCTGGAGCTGCCCTACTCCAGCAGATTTATAACATTGCTTGCCCATTGACTGATGTCATGACTGCAATCACTTTATTTGTGAGCAAGGGAAAATGATAATTGGACACCACCGAATTTCCCAACTGTCAACTCAGGCACAATCCAGTAAATACCACAGCTGATTGGAGCAGACATAGCAGCAATTAGCAGTTTCAATAACTTGACCATGAGCAATGCGAATGTTCATCCATACCCAAATAAAAAGATTTTTTAAAGCATTTACAAAAAACTGGTTAAAAAGAAATAAAGAATGTTAACTACATTAGCTCGCAGAAATTTATCAGCAAATGGCAGGAAATGACTGGTTTTGTCGATCATTAATTTTGCAGTCGTTGCTCTGCATAAATATACTGTATGTGTACTACACGAATGCCTTGTGGATCTCATGTGCTGCATTTCTGTAGGAATTTAGTAGCCTACACAAGCATCACACACTAATCTCCCTCAAAACACTGACACATTCATATACAGTAGCTCTACTGCTATATATCTTAAAGCAAAATAAGGGGGAATGTGTCATTATTCAATTTGCTAGAAAGAAAAGAAAAGCTTCCCTCGGATGTCACCGTGTGTTTTCCATGCCATTACAATGCACATTAGCTTACTACCATATTACATTGTAATCACGTTACCCTATCTGTTCTTTAATTAGAACCGATGGCCAAAATATTCTCTCCAAAGACATTGCCTAAGGAAGGAAGCACTGGTTTCATAAAAGTTGACATCTTTAAAGATTTATCAGTCTTATAAGAGTATCATCTCTAGTTCAATTACTTTGCCAGGTTTCTTTTAACTAATTTGATTTTTTTCAAAATAGTGAGAACCTTTTAGCTGTCTGAATTTACTTTCCCTTAACATCATTTGCTGTAATTTCCAGAGATGATACACAAACAAAACACATATTTTCAGAGAAATATTCTACCCTAGCTGTGATGCAGCTGTAGAATTCATGCACCCTTTTTTGTACTATTTGCATATAAGCAATTTAAAACAGTAACCAAAATTGTTAAAAAAAAAAAGGATGTTACTACACTAAATTAAATTGCAATCTTTTCCCTGCTGTTGTATCCTTGGCCCATGGATTGCAAGTGTTGTATTTGTGGTGTGTGCAGCCCACATGTAAAAGCAGATATCATCTGCTACTGAACTAAAGCAGTGAACCTGCAAGATGTGATAACACCCTCTGCATCTACCCTGGTTAGACAGCTAATAAAGAACAAATCAAGAATGAAATTTCAGCCTATAGTTTTAGGGCTGGTTTTTGTTACTAGCTAGGTTACTCGTGTAGCAAATCCATAATCTTACCTTTAGCATTCAAAGCAAACAATAATTAATGTTATCTAGAATTGAAGGGGCCTGAACCGGCAATGTGACCATCATGATGAATTTGTTCTCCCATAATGTGCGCTTGTAACACTGCATGCCCCAGTTCCAAGACAAGGCTTTCTGAGGCTTCCTTTGTTATACAGTTAGATCATAGCATCCTTCTTCCTGCTTCTGATGCTTTTATAATACATGATGAAGATTTTCTTTTTAATGTAGTTGACGACTTAGAAAGTTCTTAATTCTACATTCTTTCTGTCATTCAGCAACGAGATGAATAGCACCATTTCACATCATGACTGGAACAGGATGGAAGGTCAAATGTTCTTGTATATAATAGCTGATGTCTCATTTTATGAACCCATTTCAATAAACCACAGAGAAACTGCTGGCCAGCTGCATCTTTCCACAGCATTTACATTTACAATGACTTTTAACTTTTATGCCTCATTTTAAATAAGAAAGAATGAAATCGGAAGCATTGTGAACCCTTGATTTTCTTTTCTTCGTTTAAAATGAAAATGTAAAATCTGTCACAGCTGCAGGTTAGCTCTACTGAAAAACAGACTGATTGTGATAGGGGAGAGGGGTGAAGAACAGGAGGAGGCAACTGAGAGAATTATTTATATATAAATGGAAACCTGCAAAACTTTGAAAAACAAACGTTTACTGCACTGGGTGATCAGCCGGAAGATGCACTGGGATCCAGGGCAGCAGTGACGGTCTCCCTGTCAGTGCAGCTTTTGCTCCTGGAATCTGAGCACAACTAATCCTATCAGGAGTTCAGCTCACTCCTGACCCAAGATTTCAGAGCACCTGACTTGGGTCTTTAGCTCTTGGCATCATAAACATGTTTGCAGGAGCACAAGGAAAGTTAAAAAAAATATAGAGATGCTTGTCCTAAAAAGGAGAAAAGTGACTCATTTTTACTGGCCTTACAGTCCTTATCAGCCATCATATTCCAGGTTTCTCTCCCATCCTATGATATAGGGCATTTGGCTGCAATCTCTCTGCTCTCCAGACTTTGTGGCACTCAGTTCAGATCTTGTTGCTCTTCTAGGACCTCAGGTCAACTCATTAGGTTTCTTTTCCCTCCTTAACAACTAGTAGCCATTGAGTCAAGTTCAATTTTCTTCCTGTTTGATCTTAACCAATTTTCTTTTCTTGTTAGCAAAGTTACAATTATTTCTGTATGAGAATGTAAAATTTCCTACAGTTTTTATTAATAAATAAAAAGCCCGACTCAGGCCGCATTTCGCTCAATTAAGAGCTGTTTCAGGGGCTACATAGAAAACAAATAAAACCAATATATAAAAACATAAATAAACATATATAAATATATACAACCATGCTGCACAGAGAATTAAAATTATAAGAAATTATATGAAAATATTGACTGACAAAAACAGACCTCACGTAAGTTAACAGATGCGGTGGGATAAATGGTCCAACACTGATTTAAATATGACAAATACGTAAAAGACTGATAATCGTATATTTTGAAAGCTCAACAGTCTCTCAAATCAGAGGTAGTGTATTACTTATCACAATTGAATAATGTGATGTATTTGTCATATTTAAATCAGTGTTGGACCATTTATCCCACCGCACCTGTTAACTTACGTGAGGTCTGTTTTTGTCAGTCAATATTTTCATATAATTTCTTATAATTTTAATTCTCTGTGCAGCATGGTTGTATATATTTATATATGTTTATTTATGTTTTTATATATTGGTTTACTTTTATTTGTTTTCTATGTAGCCCCTGAATCAGCTCTTAATTGATTGAAATGCGGCCTGAGTTGGGCTTTTTATTTATTAATAAAATCCTTGGTGTTACCGATCTTCTTGTTCTTCTGATTGCTACTTGCAATGTTGGATCGGTTTGGGTTTGTTTCTTTGAAATTTCCTACAGTGGCATCCTTACACAAACCTGACTTTGCTATTAGCATATATATTTATATATACATTTTTCATACACAAAGATATTTCAGTTGCATTGAGCTTTTCTTATTCATATATCTGTCGGAGACCTGGGCTTTTCATTAGTCTCACTTTAGAGTAAGCATTAAAACTCCACATCAAAAAACCCCAGCTTACCTTTATTTTTTTGAATACCTTCTCTTTTACATTTAAAAGTGTTAAAGAGGATCATTTTCAATTACAAATTGCATGGGTGCTTTTAACATACATTACCTTAGGGAAATTTTCAAAGAGAAACTACCCGTATTATATCTCTGTTTGAAAATCAGCAAGTGAAAAGTGGTGTATAAAAAGCACCCACATATTCCAGACCTGCTATTCATGTGTGTGTGGGAGGGGCTGTAAAAAATAGTGCCCATGCATTTGAAAATGATAAGTATATAGCACTATTTTGTTCCCCTGATCTGCAATCTAAGCCTAGCAACAGGAAGGCCTGGCCTCCTCTCCCCCTCTCCTTGTACGTGTGCTATGGAAGCCGTACGTAATTTTAGCCACATTTCAAGAAGGCCATTTTTATTCAGGCTGTTTCACCTCAACTCTTTGAAAATTGCCTTCAAAATATTACTTATACTGAAGCAAGATATATTAAATATGATCACTAGAAGAAAAGAAAACATTACTTTCTCAAGTTCAGTTGAAATGTATATTAAAGTCAAATATAAATTTCAATACATACATATGTAATATGTTTAGAGTGCATGCATATCTATGATGCTATTGCCTTCAGCAATGCATATGATTATAGTCCCAGTAGCACTCAGTTCTCTTTTAGGTGTATTTCAACTTTAAAAGAATATATCAGAAAATAAAAAAGAACATGGATGAATATTAAAGATTTTCTAGTGATGGCCACAGTGATATGAGAGGGAAAGCAAAGTTGCAGGATAATCGGTCACATAAGCGGGTGACCAACCCTATGGTGCTGACATGGACAGTCGCAGAGAGAGAGAGTGCTCTGGAAAAGTCTTCTCAGGCTTTCTTGGGCATACGTTGAACTTTCCATGCACATACCACCTCACAGAGCCCACCTAATCCTTTAATATAGCTTATTTGAACAATTCCATTAAGGAGATTTCTATGGCTGATTATTTGCTATCCTCAAAGAACATCTGTTACAAGAAAGCAATTTTGCTTTTTTACATGGACAAGCAGGATATATCAATCACACATGTGGGAATTCTTTGTTAAAGGATGCCTTCAGCAAATAATAACAACAATAATAATAATAAGGTTTAATAATGACAATACTTATGAGCAAAGAAGATATTTTTGTTGTGTGAAGAAAGATTTTAGATTTTTTCCTTTTTTTTTTTCAAGAAACCCAAAATTAAGCTAATGGGTGTTAGGGTGGATGTAGTTGTGTTCTGCACCTCAAACAGATCTTAGAGGACTAACTGATGAAACTTACAGTTGTACCAGAAATCAATATCCATACAATAATAGAATGTGAATGTGTGGCCTGAACTCTGAACTCCATGCCACAGCCTTGGAAATCTCTTGAACAGAGGCTTAAGAACATGCCATACTGGGTCAGACCAAGGGTCCATCAAGCCCAGCATCCTGTTTCCAATAGTGGCCAATCCAAGCCATAGGAACCTGGCAAGTACCCAAAAACTAATAGCCACTGCTAGTAATAGCAGTGGCTATTTTCTAAGTCAACTCAATTAATAGCAGGTAATGGACTTCTACTCCAAGAACTTATCCAATCTGTTTTAAATACAGCTATACTAATTGCACTAACCACATCCTCTGGCAACAAATTCCAGAGTTTAATTGTGCGTTGAGTGAAAACTTTCTCCAATTAGTTTTAAATGTGCCACATGCTAACTTCATGGAGTGCCCCCTAGTCTTTCTATTATCTGAAAGAGTAAATAACCGATTCACATCTACCCATTCTAGACCTCTCATGATTTTTCACCAGGAATTTGTTTAAGATCCTTAGGTCTAGGATAAGATGGTACCCCTAGGTCTACTTGGAATACAATCCATACTTTCTTTCCTGTGGTGAAATAAGTTCAAGGTTTCTGTTTTGTAAGAGGGATGAGAGTTCCATTTCTAGACATTTCTGGTGATATAGGTATTGAAAACCCCCTTTGGAGGGCAATTTGGTGGGATTCTCATAAACACAATCTATAATCCTCCTTTAATAGCTGAAGAAATCAGTTGTCCAAGATTATCTAGAATCATGGTTTAAATAAAACCTCAGCCTTCCTCTGACATGAAGGTCATCCATAAAAGAGAGTGGTACACTGGTTATGTACTTTGCATCCATTTAGATACCTGTTGCGGATCTTGAGTGCTTTGTCTTGTGAGATTTAAAGCTTCTGTATTTGCTTGAGGGAGGACTCATGTATTGCTGCTGATGAGGATGAGCCACTGGAAGGAAATTTTAGTTTCTGAACAAAACCTCTTCTTTGGTATCTCCTTAAGATAGATAGTGACTACAAAGTGATAGCAGAAAGCATCTGAAACCTGGCATAATGGTACTTTATGAGATCCAATTCCTCCTTGACTTTATCTCCAAAATGATTCTAATCATTATAACTACTAGTATAATAACTGAAAATATGATGTAATTCAATTACAATTCAACAAAAGAACATCATATATGGAAACTCAAATTTCTTAATTAATGCGAACGGAAATCTCATAAATTATTCCCTTTGGAAAAGCTAGCTGTGAAAGCTTTAGACCAGGGGTCGGGAACCCATGGCTCGCGAGCCAGATATGGCTCTTTTGAGGGCTGCATCTGGCTCGCAGACAAGTGTCGCCATACTTCGCGGTTCCCCGCTGACCCAGCTGCTCACCACTTCCTCTTCCGGGCCGCGGGGGGGGAGGAGAAGAGAGCACGCCGACTGGAGTCATCCGGGTGCCAGCGCTGGAGTCATCGGGTGCCTGCGCGGGTCTTCCCGCGCAGGCACCCGATGCTCTCCACTTCCTCTTCCGGGCCGCGGGAAGAAGAGAGCACGCCGGTGCTCTCTTCTTCCCGCGGCCCGGAAGAGGAAGTGGAGAGCATCGGGTGCCTGCGCGGGAAGACCCGCGCAGGCACGCTAGTGTCCGACGGGAAGAAGATTGCAGCGCGGCTCGGAGGAAAATGAAAATCTTCAACCGCGGCCGATGGGACTCCGCCTTTGCCTCCGCGAGGGCTGAAAATGAAGGAGGTTAGCGTTGGGAGGTGGCTGCTGCTGCCGCGAGTTCCCGGGGGGGGGGGGGGGAAGGGGGAGAGAGAGAGTGAATGAATGAGCGAGCAAGCATGTGTGTTTGAGATCCTGTGTGTGTGAGTGAGAGATTGCATGTATGTGAATGATTGAGAGCCTGTATATGTGAAAGAGAGTATGTCTGTGATTGAGATCCTGCCTGTGAGAGAGAGAGCATGAATGTAAGTTACCGTTGGGAACCTGTATGTGTAAGTTTGTAATTGAAAACCTGTTTGTTTGAAAGAGTATGTGTGTATGATTGAGATCCTTTGTGTGTGAAGAGATCATGTGTATGTATGATTAAGAGCCTGTGTGTATAAGTAAGAGAGAGATCAGTGTGTCTGTGTCTGATTGACAGCTAGTTTAGGTGATGGAGCATGTGAGTATGTGATTGAGAGCCTGTGTTTAAATGAGAGAGAGAGACCATGTGTGTCTGTGTGATGAGAGCTGATTTAGGTGAGGGAGCATGTGAGTATGTGATTGAGAGCCTGTGTTTAAATGAGAGAGAGAGACCATGTGTGTATGTGTGTGATTGAGAGCTGATTTAGGTGAGGGAGCATGTGAGTATGTGATTGAGAGCCTGTGTGTAAATGAGAGAAAGAGAGGACATGTTTGTAAGCATGTGAATGAGAGTCTGTGTGTGAGAGAAAAAGACAGCATGTATTTATGTGATTGAAAGCCTGTGTGTGTGTAAGCGTGAAAAGATAGACAGCATGTGTGTAAATGTGTAATTAAGAGCCTATATAAGTGAGAGAGAAAAAACATTTGTATATGTGAGTGACTGAGAGCATGTGTGTATAGGTGTGTCATTGAGAGCCAGTGTGAGAGAGAGCGCTGGTATGTGACTGAGAGAGGAGAAAGTTCCAAGCAAACCACCCCACCTCCTGCTAATTCAGAACAATCTCAGGACACCTGGATATCAAACGTTCCCAGGTATGCAGAGCAAAAAATGTTTGTATCCTTATTATTTTTCATTACTGGATCTTTGTGTCTGCTATTTTGAAATATTTTTGTTGGTATCTGGAATGTTTTATATGAGTTTTTAATTATTGGATATTCCACTCATCAGCTGTTTCGAAATATGTTCTTTTTGTTAGTACAGTTTTACTGCTGATGATTTTATATTTCTTGATTTGTTTTATAAGGATGTGTGATGTTTCTTTTTTTCCTTTGTTACACTGCATACAGAGACTCTGGCTTGTTGCAGTTTCCAATTCAGTTTTTGTCTGCATGCTTCTTGTTATGCGTTTTGGTCTCTTTATTCTATGTTAGGTGAGGGACAGCACGTGATTCAGGTGAGGTTTTCTGCTGGCGTGTAGTTTCTGTGTAGGACTCTATAGCAGCCTGACTTGGTCCGTTTTCCTAATAGGAGATGTATTGGTGTCTTAAGGCCTGGTGTAATATTTTCAGAGACTTATTGTACTTTAAAAGTGTGATCTTACATAAAATGCACACATTTACTTGTATTTAGTTTTAAACATATTGTATGGCTCTCATGGAATTACATTTTAAAATATGTGGCGTTTATGGCTCTCAGCCAAAAAGGTTCCTGACCCCTGCTTTAGACAGTCAAATATATTTAGACTGTTGTGCTCAATTTTTTAATCATTGATTTCCATTCACAATTTTGGTATTTAGATTATATGGGACACTTAACTTTAGCTTTTTTTTGCCTTCATTTTATCGAACCAACAAAATATCGACTAGAGCCGCTGTTCTCCCCTGGAACATTGTCCTAGAGCCTCCACTCTTTTGTCCAGGAGCTGCTGCTCTGGTTTCAATTGATTTTTGATTTGAAATAGGCTTAATGCTGTGAGAGCCGCCGTTCTACCCAAGAGACACTGCTCTACTTTGCCCAACACGGGTCGTGTTTCGTGTTAATACTTCCTCAGGGGCCTGTGACAATAGTTCAAGTATTTTCTGCAACAAACGAGATAGAAATTTGTCTCTCATATCACATTCACTATTTATCTTATACTTTAAATATTAGTCCTTTAGTTGCATACAGTCCTTGAAACGTGGCGTGGCTCTGTGTCCTCTTCTTAGGTACAGTGTTTCCATCAAGGATCCACCATTTTCTTTTTTTACCTTTTTTTTTAATATATTTCTACTCACTTCAGTCACAACCAATTACAGTGAACTTGATGTGGTACTAGCCAATCACATTCTTGTATTGTTTCAAATAAGGGACAGCCATTCCACACTATCATTCATACCATGTGGTGTTTGGGCGGATAATTTAAATATCCACCATTGTTCCCTATAGTTAAGTTGATGGTGAAGATCTCCTCCTCGATCAGGAATATGCAGTTGTTCTAAAATTGACCATTTTAATTGTTCAAAAGAGTGATTATGTTGAACACAATGTTTGACCATTGGTGCTTCCAAATTCCCGGTTCTTAACTGGCTGTGATGTTCTTGATGGAAACACTGTACCTAAGAAGAGGACACAGAACCACGCCATGTTGCAAGGACCGTATGTAACTAAAGGACTAACTAATATTTAACGTATAAGATAAATAGTGAATGTGATATGAGAGACAAATTTCTATCTCGTCTGTTGCAGAAAATACACGAACTATTGTCACAGGCTCCTGAGGAAATATTAACATGAAATACGAGCTGTGTTGGGCAAAGTAGGGCCTGTAACTATCAGAATCTATGGGTGCCAGTGGTCATGGCAGAGGCTATCAATGTAGTCTTGAAAGTTTTATAGATCAGATACTTTCTATATGCCTCACCACTGTTCTATAGATGAATAATATCTTAAAAAATCTTAAAAATAAATCTGGCAGAAGTGATGGCTGGGACAGCTATTGACCAATTTCCAATCTGCTTTTCATAGCTAAAATCCTAGAAAAAGCAGTGTTATCTCAAATAGAAAGCTACCTAGAAGACAATAATATTCTATACCCAAACCAATTCAGCTCTACAGAAACTCTTCTCATTTCACTAACTGACCCTATACTTCAAGAATTTGATAATGATGAATCCTATATCCTGATACTAATTGACTTAACAGCAGCCTTCGACACATGCCCTGCTATGCCACCAGCTGAAATTGGAATAGAATTAACTGTTACCAAATTATTCTCATCCTTCTTGACAAACAGATCATTCCAAATAAAACTGGACAATCACATATCTGACACCTTCCCAATCAATACAGGTGTCCTCCAGGGATCAGCACTATAGGCTACCCTATTCAAAATGTACATGTTGCCATTGTGTGCATTACTAGCAGAACTAGGATCAAATTTTTACTTTATGCAGATGACATTCAATTCTACATCCCAATCAACAAATCATTTGAAAAAACTACCTTGACAATGTCAAAATACATGAAGGCAATCCAACAAAGACTAACTCAGCTAAAATGAAGACTAAACGCAAAAAAAACCCCTAAAATTGTATGGTTGAGGAGAAATTTCACAATAATAAAACTGCCAATCCTAGACCTAGGAAACTTAATTACTCCCTCAGATCAGGAATGAGACCTAGGAATACAGATTGATGATAATTTGTCAATGAAAAAGCATATAAGCAAATTAATTAAACAGGATTCTCTAATCTTCGAATACTACATTGACTGAAACCTTTACTAACAATACAGGAGTTCCGGACTGCTCTACAATCACTAATATTTTCCAACATAGATTACTGCAACTCCCTATTACTAGGCCTACTCTCAAGACTCATAAAACCTTTATAACTACTACAAAATGTCTCAGCCAGTTTGCTACTAGGGACAAGGAAATTTGACTACATTACTCCCTTGCTGAGAGCACTGCAGTGGCTTCCTGTGCAATACAGAATTCACTATAAAGTATTGACTCAAATTTTTTGTATCATCAACAGCATTAACCCATGCCTATTAGGAGTAACTCTTCAACCCTACACATTACAGAGAGCCCTAAGACTGCAAGACAAAGGACTTCTAAAAATACCTACACCACGGAGCAAACCCTTAACGCAAATAAGAGACCACATGTTTTTCATAGTGGACTCCAAGTTATGGATCTCTCTCCTAGAGTCACTATGGGCCTCATTTTCTAATCGGATCGCACCCGAAATGTCCCTTATCGTATGCAATACCAAAATGGGGGCGGAGTCGGCCCCAGAAGAGGAGGAGTCGGGGCGTCACCGAGGCTGACTCCATGAAGACACCGCAGATGACAAAAAGGTAAGGCCCTTTTCGCATCTGAGTTTGCGCCCAATAGCTACACATTCTATGGTGGCGCTATTGGGTGTGAAACCGGCAGCGATCGCACCATGACGGTGCAATCGCTGCCGGCTAATGCAGGTCCGCCCCCCCGTTTTGGCCCCCCTCCCCTCATTCCCTAAAATATCGCAGACCTGCAATACTTTAGAAAATGAGGCCCCATGTCTGATAACAGAAATAGTTTCAAATGAGAACTGAAAACATTGCTCTTTAGAAAAGCTTATAATCTAACATAAAAGCCAATAAACTGACAATGTCACTATTAGATCTTTAAACAATATTAGTAAACTGAGTAAAAAGAATCAAATGACATTAAGTGTAAAAGTCTATAGCATGAGCATGGTACATAGGATAATGAAATGAAATAGCACATTAATTAACTGATAGTTGATAATGTTGTGTTGACCTAGAATTTGTATTTTTAATTGTAAGGAACGAAATAATGTATGAATATGATGTCGACTATGTATTAACAGTTTGTATTAAACCCAGAACATGAATGCTGACCTCAAATGGGAATGTTGACCCAGAAACCAAATGATAACTCTGTAAATATTTGTGATATTATCTTGGAATGACAGTATATAAAACACCTAAATAAATAAATAGATAGATAAATAAATAAATAGAATCTTCCTGCTTTGATGGAAGGAGTGACTCAGGAACTTTTTGTGCCCTTTCCAGTATGGAAAGCAATTATTCTGACAGGATATTATATAGGAGTTAAGCATAGGTAAACCATCCAGGGTATGTTCTTCTCGCTTCTGCTGTCACATATGTGGTCATTCGTTAAAGCTCTGGGTTTCCAGTTATTTGCCACAGCATGAAGATCACTTGATGTTATAACCCAGAATGAATTTACAATGAAATAATGAAATAATACACTCTTAAGAAAGAATGTAATTGTATTACAATAAGAATAAGATGATAAGCTGGTGGGAGAATTGCATGTTCATGAATAAAGAGACATTCAACAAGATTATAAAATCTTTTGCCAATAATTAACTTTCTCTTGATATTTAATTCAAGTTTGTGAACATTCAGTTTTAGTTAAATATATGTAAAATATTTATCAAGTCAATCAAATTTCCTTTTTTACTTTAGGAATTACCAAAAAATTCTGACATACAGAAAGTCAGAAACCGGTTTCCTTACAATTAATGGATGCTTGTCAGATAAGTGTACTATTAAAATACAGTATTCCTTAACTATATTTGATTTTTTTATTTCAAATAAATATTACTTAAACTTCCAGAATTGATTCTTTGTGATATTCTTAACTCTTTCTAGATATGTAAAGATCTCACTCAATTAAAATGCAGAACATTTGTGATATTTTTCAGGTATCTAAATTTATTTTATTACTCTGTATTATTTGCTTTTGTTTTTCCTCTTTTTCTATCACTCTTTTCACTTTCCTCAAACTATTGGTGTTTTTAATATTTTTTTTTGTCTCTGTTTATTTGGGTGCACACACACTTATCTCTGGTACTAGCAGTTGTAGTCTACAAGCTCAGCTGACGATCCTGGCTGGAGATTGAAGGGACTGCTGCTTTTCTGGAACACTGAGAAGCTTTAGGTGCTAGATATCGGAGCTTGCTTGCACTGCTTGTGTTCTATATCTGGATCTTACTCTTGACTCTCAATGTCTTGTCATCATCTTAGTTTCTTCTTCCTATTATCCTAGCTTCAATCAAATCAGTAAAAGATACTCCCTGCCTAGACCCATCAATCTTCTGGAAGTTATTGTATTAAGTACCTTAGTGCATTTCATGACGTCTTATTGTACTGTGTTGTACTAACTAGAGATGTGAATCGGAACCAGAATCGGTTCCGATTCTGGTTCCGATTCACATCGTTAATTTTTTTTTTGTGCGGCCCGATCGTGGTTTTGTTTATCGGCTGCGCCCGAGCCGATAAACAAAAAAACCCACCCGACCCTTTAAAACTGTTCCCTTAGCTTTCCCCACCCTTCCAAACCCCCCCAAAACTTTTTACAAGTATCTAGTGGTCCAGTGGAAGTCCCGGGAGCGATCTCTCGCTCTCGGGGCCATCGGCTGCCACTAATCAAAATGGCACCGATGGCCCTTTGCCCTTACCATGTGACAGGGTATCAGTGCTATTGGCCAGACCCTGTCACATGGTAGGAGTAATGGATGGCCGGCGCCATCTTTAAAAATGGCGCGGGCCATCCAGTGCTCCTACCATGTGACAGGGGCCAGCCAATGGCACGGATACCCTGTCACATGGTAAGGGCAAAGGGCCATCGGCGCCATTTTGATTAGTGGCAGCCGACGGCCCGAGAGTGGGAGATGGCTCCCAGGACCCCCACTGGACCACCAGGTACTTGTAAAAAGTTTTTTTGGGGGAGGTTCGGGAAGGTGGGGGAAGCTAAGGGAACAGTTTTAAAGGGTCGGGGTGGGTTTAGGGATTGTTTTGGTGTGCCTTTCTTCCCGCCCTCCCCCAAAACGATAAGAGAACCCTAGGAACAAAATTGTGGGGTTCTCTTATCGGGAGCCCCCGATTTCTGACGATTTTGAAAATATTGTCCGATATTTTCAATCGTCCGAAGCCCGATTGACATCCCTAATACTAACTAGCAAACAAAAAGTTACCATAATTGGAATTGCCCTATTTTAATTCATAGTGAGAGTGGGAATTATGCGAAGTAAGAGAAATAAAATGAGATACTAATGGCAGGTTGAGAGATTGAATGTGATTAAAACAGAATCTCTGCAGGCATTCACATTAGGGCAGATTTTAAAAGCCCTGCATGCGTAAGTCTGGCTGGATTTACGCACGTAGGGGGGTTACACGCGCCGAGCCTATTTTGCATAGGCTTTGAAAAAGGGATGGGAAGGGACTGGGGCGTCGGCGGGGCACCGGTCCGGGGGCGGTCCAAGGGTGGTCGGGGGATGGGACCGAGGCCTCCGGCACAGCGGCTATGCTAGGAGATCGCATACTGGCAGCCGGCCGGCATGCGCAAGTTATGCCTGCCATGTTTTATCATTGTTTTACATTTAATTTGCCAATGCATAGGCTTTTTACTGTTTTTTTCAGATAGATCCTTCTTCCAATTTATGGAAGAAGTTCTTTGGGCTAAAATAGCTTCTTTTATCACATCTTTTAACTATACTGCTAGTCTTTTGGTCTTCCTGCCACCTTTTAGAATGCATGGAATGCATCTGGACTGGACTTCAAAGATGGTATTTTTAAACAATGTCTACACCTGATGTACACTCTTAGCATTTGTAGCTGCACCTTACAGTTTTTTCTGTTTTCTTCAATTTATCAAAGTCTACCTTTTGAAAGTTTAATGCTAGATCTGACTGTAGATTTACTTAATGTTCCCCTTCCAGTTATTTTATTTATTTATTTATTTTTAATTTTTATATACCGAAGTTCTTGTAGGGACTACAAATCACTCCGGTTTACATAAAACAAAGAACTGCTCAACAGAGAGTGGAGCTTTACATGGAACCGTAGAACATATGGAACAGTATAAATGGATGACAATTAAACATAGTGAAAAATAAATAAAAATAATAGTTTAACTGTTATTAAATAATAGTTTAACAGTTATTAAGTCAAATTGGATGACACTATGTTCACTATTGTCGAGCGGCCTTACCACACTTACCTCTTGTATCAAATCTTCTGTTACCCTAAGAATTATATCTAAAATGACTCTCCTCTCATCAGTTTCTGAACCAACTGCTCCATAAACCAGATATTTATGACGTCTAGAAACTTTACCTTCCTAGCATGTCCAGATGAGAAATTAACCCAATCAATATTGGGGCAACTGAAATCTCGCATTATTACTGCATTGTCATTTTATATGTTTTTCTAGTTTCTGCTAAAATGTCACAGTCTGTTTCTTCATCCTGGCTAGGAGGACGATAGTATACCTTCACTGCTATGCTCTTGTTAAATGTGGAATTCATAAATATTCCAGCATGCCATTTCTTTTCTCCAAGACTTTGATCTAGCTTGACTCTTCACCATCCTTAACATGTAGTAATACCTTTCCACCAATTTGATCTGCTCTATCTGCTCTATCTGCACCCAACACCCACCCCCTCTAAGGAACTACAAACCTAAAAAATGCTACTCAGCACAACCGCATACATTTTCCCACCTCAATTATTGTTGTTCTGCGCTTATACAATCTTGTATATAACCTGTGTACTCATCAATTGTTCCTTGTACCCCTGTACATAGCTTCTCCTTATGTATCCACTCACCATCCCCCCTCCCCTTCCTTTGTTTCGTCTACCCCCACCCCTCCCTCCCCCTATTTATTTATTTTACTTCTCTAGTTATTTACTATCAGGTCGATACAGTAAAGTGTGCTCCGTCGGAGCTCTGGACGCGTGTTTTCCCTTACCCCTTATTCAGTAAGGGGAGGAAAACACGCGGCCCACCCGCAGCACCTAATAGCGCCCTCAACATGTAAATGCATGTTGATGGCCCTATTAGGTATGCGCGCGGGATCCAGTAAGTAAAATGTGCAGCCAAGCCGCACATTTTACTCTAAGAAATTAGTGCCGACCCAAAGGTCGGCGCTAATTTCTTCCGGCACCAGGAAAGTGCACAGAAAAGCAGTAAAAACTGCTTTTCTGTGCACCCTCCGACTTAATATCATAGCGATATTAAGTCGGAGGTCCCCAAAAGTAAAAAAAAGTAAAAAAAAAAAAAAAAAAATTTGAATTCGGCCCGCGGCTGTCGGGCCGAAAACCAGACGCTCAATTTTGCCGGCGTCTGGTTTCCGAGCCCGTGGCTGTCAGCGGGCTCGAGAACCGACGCCGGCAAAATTGAGCGTCGGCTGTCAAAGCCGCTGACAGCCGCCGCTCCTGACAAAAAGGAGGCGCTAGGGACGCGCTAGTGTCCCTAGCGCCTCCTTTTCCCCGTTTTTCCCGCGTCACCTCATTTAAATACTGAATCGCCCGCACCGGCGAAGGGCTGGTGCGCGCGCCGGGAGAGCGGGCGTTCGTCCGCTCTCCCGCGGTCTTACATTATCGACCTGCATGTTACTTCGTTTATGTTACACACTGTTCCTTGTAAAGGCTTTGCCTATATATCCTTGGTTGTAAGTTATCTGTAAACCGGCACGATGGCAAACGGTTGCCGGTATATAAAACAAAATAAATTAATTAAATAAATAAAATTTCAAAATAGTTTGCATCCTGGTATCACAATATTCCATTGGTTTTCCTCTTTCCACCAGATCTGAGAAATGCCTATTTTGAATATAATTGCATTGAATGCCACCAATTTTAACTCCTATTCTTCTTCTTTTGAATTCTTGCATTTGCAGACATACTGAACAGGATACTAGAGGGTGAAAAGAAAGAGAAAAAAAAACCTCAACTCAGGTGGCACATCATGAAGAAAAATCTCTCTTTGTCCTACAGTGGAGGAAAATATATTCAACTGCTGTCACAGATAAAAAATTAAAGACTAAGAGGTAACATATGTGGGAGAAACCCCAAATATGTCCTGGAAAGGCTTTTCTAGAACACTGTCTGTGAGACTAACTATGTTGGCACTGTTACCCACATGTATCATTGAAGAATAAAATATTTGTAAATTAGTCATCACATTTATACAAATACAGAACTAGCAGGGTCATTTTTCAAAATGCGATGGGCTTTTATCACATGCGTTAGGGCCTTATTGCATGTAATACTGCCCTATTGTATGCGATAACGACCGCATCACAATGTTAAAATTAAAGTGAGGGAAAGGGGAGGAGTTAGGATGGGATTTGGGCAGGGTTAACAACATTTTGGGTCTGGTAGTGCTGTGGGCGATAATGTTTTATACATTATTGCCAGCAGTAGCACCAAAAAAAGCTACACCTTTTCCAGGGACACTATGGGGGTGATAGTGTGCACTGCGGCCACAATCACTGCGGGTGAAAATGCACCGACGTGATGCAGCCAGGGGCACATCATTGCCCTCCCGCCACTTTTCTGGCCATGGCTCTTCATTCTGCTATATTTATAGCAGAATGAAAAATCTAGTCTTAAATGTGGAAAAGGCCTTCTTGGTCATTCAGGCTAAAAATAAACTCACCATTCAGTATTAATAAAAATTAAATAAATCTACATGAGAAAACCTTCTCAAGGACAAATCCTTAATTTGCAGTAGAATATTAAGCATTTATGGGACAACTGACTAAATGCTGAGATAAAGTGGAACCATTTATTGTGATTATATAGTATAAATATGCACGAATATGTTTGTGCTATTGCTATTGTTCCAAAGGTGAATACGTGAATTTCACAAAGGGTCAAAGGGGAAGAGAGGGGGCACAGTTCTTTTTGAGATAAAGCAATGTGCAAAGCCTGAGCCTATTGGTTAGTTATTTATTTATTTATTTAACATTTTTTATATACCGAAGTTCTAGCAACAATGTTGCTAATCACTTTGGTTTACATATAACATTGTAGTGACTTAACATGTGTGTCTTACATGGAACAGGAACATGAACTTGGAGAAAATTGAATAAATACTAATAACAAATAAGATTAAATAACAACAGTAGTAATAGAAATGTTATATACAGGCAATTAAAAATCAATTACGGATAAGGTTAGGGCTTTGGATTTGGCCCGCCACAGGAAATTTCATTTGTCCCGTGGTTCGGGGTTTTTTTTTTTTCGGGGAACCCGAAAAACGAATTTTTCTGAAATTTTGGAAAAATTCTGTTTGTTTTTTGGGTTTCCCGAAACAGGACAAATTAGGAAATGTCATTGAAATTGCCTAATTCATCCAAAACGAATGCACATCCCTATAAAGCGCACTCCTTAGCCCTCCATCACTTATAGACTTGTCTTATGGACCACTGCTCTTGAAGCCAGGTGATGCTGATGCACTCATTCTGGACAAAGCACACATTTTCCCCAGAGCCTCAGTGAACTTCAAGTCTAGCCTAGCTGTTAGCTCCTTGTACTATATCTCAAATAATGCCCACATTGAAGAACTCAAAAGTGACAACTTATTAAAACTGCCAATGGATTTTCTGTTGTGATTATAATTTTTATTACTCAATTAAAGTTTTTGTTGCTCTATTGGCCACTGGAAAACAGGATACTCTGAAATTTGTGGTATATTTACATCTGAAGAATGTGCCTATGAGGCTTGAATGACAATTTATAATAACTTGCATGTATAATTACATTTTTTGTCTAATTTTAGATACAGTATTATAATTTGAAGAATATTCAAATGTTATTGTTTCACTTTAGCAATTAAAGTGTTTGTTAGACAACATTAGTCTTACATATCATCTTTCTCAATTAGTCTTTAGGGTGTGAAGCATACTCAGGCACTGATTACTAGAGTTTTGACACTTACTGTGACCTAATTCCTAAAAAATTAAACTTTTTTTTCCCAACCCATAAATCTTGCATATAGTAGTTTTGCATATATTGACTATTCAGAGTTTCACTTTTTTTCTCCATAGCTTTAGTTTTGATCATGTTTTCAGCAATTCCAAAGTGAAGAAAAATCTGTGAAAAAGAGGCTTCATATTTCTTTACTCTTACTACTTCCCTTTCATAAGAGATTACTTATGTCATCAAAGTCATTCCTTCTAGAAGGTGATCTAAGATCTCATTATACCTTTGTGTTCTACTGCTAAAGTTGTTTTCCAGCATGTTTTTTTTTACAATTTTGTGATTTGTTATTACCAGAAGATACCTGACATAGCTTGCATGAATGCATGGGGTGAATGCATGGATTAATTTATAGAGGAAAAGGGAGTGGGGTGGGATGAGGGAGGCAGAAGAGGGCCAAATGTGACCTGTGTGAGGGGTGTGGCCAGGGCCCTCTCTCTCTCTCTCTCTCAAACATATGCTTTCTCTCTCACACATATATATGTGAATACAATATTCCTCCTCTTTCTTACTATAGGAATACTCCATCCCAGCCCCTACCAGTGCTCAAGTCTCAGTCTGTGCATACAATTAACAAACCTAATTCTGTGAATGTAGAATACATTTCAAAGCAAATTAAACAATTTTCTAAAGTACAATTTCCACAAAAGAGAGTAATGAGTTAATATAGAGATGACTCAATCAACAACTTTGAACTTTCAAAACTTCACTGGACTGTAGCACTGACTGGATTCAGTCAGGACAAATACAAGAAAATCTCAATCAGCAGCTTTAAAAATTCACATCTTTGCTAGAAAATATATAAACATAGAAATGAAGGCTAAAAAGGACCAAATGGTCCATCCAATCTGCCCAACAAGCTTCTTAAGGTAGTAACTGTGCAGGTTACTCCCGTATTTCTCTTAAAGGTAGTAACTGTTACTCTGCACAGTTATCCCCAAGCCTTATGGTACCCATAAAAGTTGCAATTAGCAACATTTTTTTTACTGGGTGATGAGCTTTGTTGAAAATTCAGACAGTGTTGCTTGATGTGCTTTGTTTATGGACTTAGCTGTAGAAGCAGTCCTGTGCTTTTTTCCCTTATGTCAGATTATCAGTACCCAGACTGTAGAAGTCAGGCCCTCTTGGTTGTTGTTCGTATCCTTTTCCCCTGCTGTTGAAGTGGGGAGCAATGTTGCAATTGCATTAGAATCATCAAGGCATATTAGTTAATCTCCATGCCTTCTGTTAAAGGTAGTAACTACCGTACCAGCAAGTTACCCTCTGCACACTTTTCTCATTTCCGTTCTTTAGCTTTAGAGATCCATAGTGCTTATCCCATGCCGCTTTGAATTCTTGGACTATTTTCATCTTCACCACCTCCTCTGGAAGGGCATTCCAGGTGTCCACTACCCTTTCTGTGAAAAAATATTTCCTGACATTGTTTCTGAATATGATATCATTAGATTATTAAGCACTATTAGTGCTTTCAGTTACAGAAGAACCTCATTTCCACCTGTAATGGGATATTGCACGCTGTCTTGTACACTGTCAATTTTTCAAATTACATCAACGTTTAGGTTACTTTGTTTCCCTGTTCCTATTTAAAGATAAATTTTAAAAGCCCGGCATGTGCCAAAACTGGGAGATATGCACATGAGTCAGGCCAATGTGCACCAAGTAGATTTTAAAAGCCACCCGAGTACACGTGTATCTCCCACCGTGTGCACAAATGAAAAGTTCCAAAATGGGCATGGGAATGGGCATGGCATGGGTGTTCCTGGATTTTAACTTCAAATTAGTAAATACTTACGTGCACAGGCATGTGCTGTGCAACTTTACTTCTGCTATGGTGAATATGTAAGTAATAAAATAAAGATAAATAGATAAACCCATAGGGCCAGATTTTAAAATCTACGCCCAGTTTTATAACATGTGCGCGTAGTCGCATGCATGTTATAAAATCTGGGGTCGGAGCGTGCAAGGGGGCGCACACTTGTGCACCTTGCGTGCGCCAAGCCCTAGGGGAGCCCCAATGGCTTTCCCTGTTCCCTCCGAGGCCGCTCCGAAATCGGAGCGGCCTCGGAGGGAACTTTCCTTCAGCCCCCCTACTTTTCCATCCCTTCCCCTACCTAACACACCCCCCAGCCCTATCTAAAACCCCTCCTGACCTCTGTGGATGAAGTTGTGCCTGCCTCTGGGCACAGCGGTCGTGCTGGGGGCTCGCGCACCGGCCAAGTGCCGGCGCGCGAGCCCCCAGCACGACCGCTGTGCAGGAGGCCTCGGTCTCGCCCCTGCCCCGCCCCTCCGCCGGCCCGCCCACTCCCCACCCATTTTTTCAAGTCCCGGGGCTTGCGCATGTCGCTGGGCCTATGGAAAATAGGCTCGGCGCACAGGAGTGGGTTTTCGGGGTTACGCGTGTAATATATGCGTGTATCCCTTTGAAAATCCACCCCATAGGGTTTTAAAGGTCAGGGCTAACAGGGGAAAAAAGGAAGCTATTAAATTAGGGGGTTTTGGAAGTCCTTTCCCTTACCTGGGTAAAATCGGAACAAACTAGGAAAACTGGTAATAGAGTTGGCATGCATGTGTATTAAAATCTCCCCCCCACTTACGTGGTAGAAGCGGCATTTGCATGCACACATGTGTGTCCACTTAAAATTGCGCACATGTGCGCGTATTCAGATTCTTTTATAACATGCATATATATACATGCATTTGTTATAGAATGGCCGATTCCCTTGGCATGGGTTGACGAATGCATGCACATGTGCACCCACATGCCTGTTTAAATGTTACTGTCTTAGTGAAAATCTCTTCCGCTATAGGTATTGGAAATTCGTTTTGATCTAAACATCAGCTTCTTTTTAAATATTCCAAGTTTACAAATCTCTGCAGGTCAAAAAGTTGTCGCATTTCAACTATTATTACTGGCTTGGATTCTCTAATTTTTCATGTTGAAGGTAGCTGGGAAATCTGTGTTGTCCATATGGATGTAGTTGTGGAAAATAACATGATGAGGCAATAATCTAATAAATGTATCCTGCCATACCTTCGACATGTGTTATTCACTTGTATTTTCTGTCTGTAACAAATGGAAATCCATAGACAATCTGCTGTATCTGGAGCTTAATCATCTTCTCTTTTCAAATTAGGTTTAAATCCATTCCATGGGCAATTGAAGACAAACCATTTTGTAGTTTAGAGCAGATATGAAATTGGTTCTATACTAATTGGACTTAATTCACCAAAGTTTCTGACTACAAGAATGGCAGAAATATATTTAGACTTTGGTATTTTTGGTGTGCTGTTGAGAAGACATTTGGTACATTTACTGTCTAAGAAACAGATTTATTTGCCTATTTTGATTACTTTGAAAACCAGACTAGCTTATTATCCTCAAAGAGTAGAGATGCATATTCCTGCTCTATATCCTGACAGAAAATGAATATTTCAGACTTTAAAATCTGAAGTACTTCAAAAACAGGGTTTGTCAAACCTATCTTGGAGACTCCACAACTAGTCGAGTTTTCAGTATATCCACAATGAATATATAAGAGATGTATTGACATACATCTATTGTGTCTCCAGTGTATGTATTGACATACAAAGAATGTGTCTCTAGTGAATGCAAATCTATTTCATGCATATTCCTAGTGAATATCCTGAACACTTCACTGGCTGAGGAGGTCTCCAGGACAGGTTTGGGAAGCCCTATTCTAGAATAAGTAATACAATTTTAACATTTTACTTCCTGTACCCTTTATAATCACATTTTGATATGTTTATTCAAAGAAAACCCAAATGTAATAATTACTTTAGAATTTAAGAATGACTGACCCTCTGTGTTACTATCACTGCCCTAAAACTTGTTCTTTAATGAACAGCTATATATATAACATACTAGTCCACAAATTAAAATATGTTCTTATGGTGCTGTTATTATTATGTATAATATCCTTGCTTTGTTTGAATAAATGAAGCCACATTAATTGGTTTCAGGATCATTCTCAAGCTTTGGCATATTAACCAGCATTTTTGAATATGTGAACAAATATTGCAAAAAGCCAGTTAAGCTGCATTTCTTCATGGGATGCAAACTGACTACAGAATCCTTATTTTACTAAACTACTGTTCACTCCTTTATAAATGGGGTTATATTAACTTCATGTGTGAAGTTGGTCAAGGACACCTTGCAAAAATAGCTAGGGAAAAAATACACACATATTACAGACTTATTTTGTGTGTGCCTGGATAGATAATGTACAAACTTTACCAGATACATTGTAAGCCTGATTCACAGGGAGGAAAACTTTAAAACATTTGTGCCCATACACACACATATATATGGGCAAGCACAAAAGTGCTCCAAAATTTTATAACCTGCACTTATATTATGTATGCAGCTTATAAAACATGTATAAATGTACCAGGCTCATGCACACAAATGTAAAAAAATATTTTTTTTGCATTTATTCCATTTCATTCTGAGTTATCCAGCTAAGTAGAAGTACTTATCTGGATAAGTAATGATTTATCTGGCTAAGTCTTAAAAATGCTACTTATCCGGCTATCTGATTTAGGGGGTCATTTATCAAAATGTGGTAAGGCCTTATCGCATCATATTGTATGGTGCGATGCAAATTCAAAACCTGGGTGGAGAGTGGGCTAGCCTGCCTGTGAAGAGGTATTGCAGAGCCATAATGCCAATGTTAACAACACCTCTTTCAGCCAGGACTATATGATGCATTCTGTAAGGCTTATGTCAGACAATTGGAAGGCTGGGAGAGAGAGAGAGAGAGAGAGAGAGAGAGAGAGAGAGAGAGAGAGAGAGAGAGAGAGAGAGAGAGAGAGAGAGAGAGAGAGACTGGCCATAATAGCATGTCCTGTAGATAGGTATTTGTATCCCTAGGATAGGCCCACCTAGTAACTCGAGGTGGGGATGAGGTAAGAGTGTAGGGGGTTAGGGGCCACTTTCACATTCTACATGAGACGTACGAACAGAACAGTGGTCTCTTGTGAAGATTAGCTGGCCTTCGGAGTGAGGAAACTCACTCCAAGATGAGATTTGGGCAAGGGTCTCTCAACCTGTGAAAGTGGCCCCTAACCCCCTACACTTTTACCTCATCCCCACCTCGAGTTACTAGGTGGGCCTATCCTAGGGATACAAATACCTATCTACAGGACATGCTATTATGGCCAGTCTCTCTCATGTCCAGGAACAATGGGTCCCCCAGTGGTTGCATGCAGGACATACATCAGGTTTGGCACTTATCACAATGTGCACTAACTTAGCTCTTCACACAGGTAAGTTTCAAAAAATGCAATAAACACTACATTAGCATAGACCACACCCCTTTTGCTATCGCATGCGGTACTTACCACATTTTGATAAATGAACCCCTTAGCTAGGCAAGTAGTGTTTTATGACCTATCTGGCTAAGTAGCAGCTTTGCTGCTATGTATCCAGATATATTGAAACTTGTCTTGATAAATGCCACTACTTAGTCGGTTAACTTGGAACTTATTTGACTAAGTACAGCAAAGCGGTTACTTAGCTGGATAAATTAGAATTTAGCTGGATAAATGTGTTCACCTGATATACCTGCGTATTATATCTAACTTTAAAGTGCTATTTTAAACGAGTTATTTCCTCCATGTTTGAGGGGTTCATTCAAATCTTTTGAGGTGGAGAAAAATCACTGGATCGTTGCAACTCCCCTGAGGCAGGCACAGCAAGTGCTGAAACATTGGCAATGGGTTGTTTTTGAATTCTTTTGGTAGTTAGTAGTTTGGAGTATGTTCAAAATAATGAGAAGAACTAACACAGTATGATTTAAGAGATAAGTGTTTCTCTTATTTTTGAGATAATATTGAGATATAGAAGGTGGAAATAGGTAAAGGATTTTTTTTCAATAAAGTTTCCCAAAATGAAGTTTTTAATAGGTTGTAAAAAGAGAAAAAGTATATGAGGTGAAAGTTTGTGCTGAAATATATGATACTGGTTGCAGCCCATTGCAGACAAGAGCCTGCTGATCATAATTATTGAGCACTGACTTCTGATACTTTTTCCCTTTTAAGTTTTTTGGTATAAAGAATTATATCCCTTTTATTATATTATTTTTCCTTCATTTTAAAGTGTACCATGAGTAGATTTAACATGCATATTTTAAGTGCATTTACTCTCCTCCCCAAGTCAGCTTTTACACATGTTAAGTTGGGAGATTTTCTAACATGCATTCAGCAATAAAAGTATCAGTTTTACCAATTAGACTACCAGCTTGCCCAGCCAATCTGCAGATCATCAAGGCCCTCCTAGTTCTTCAGCCTGAAGTCTCCCTATTTCATCCAGACGCCCCACCTAGTCACTATTTCACTTTTAAGACATTTACAATCCCTTACTCCAAATTTTGAACAGAACTAAATATATGTGAGAAAGATGCCAAATTTACATGTGGAACTTGCTTATGAAATTGCAACTTATTCATGTAAATGTTGTCCCTGCCCCAGAATACTCCTGGCCCGCCCCTTTCTTATATGGGACAATTTATTCACGGACCCTGATTTATGCATGTACGTTGAGGTTTCTAAAACACCATGTACTTGCATATATGCTATTTTACACATGTAACTGCTAATTTTTATGCGCACAATATTTGAAAATTCACCTTCAAAGTTTTTCATCCATTTTGATGTTGATATTCAGTTCCATTTGTCCAGCTAAGTCTACCACACTGATCAGCCCCCACTTCATTGACCAGCCCCAAGATAGATGATGTATTAGCCAGCTAAAAAGTTATCCGCCTAGCACAGGGGCTGGGTGGGGATGCTCCCAGGTGGAGCTCTACAAATGCATTTGCATTATCCAATATCCAGCTAACATAACTTTTTTAAGATATCCAGGCATATTCAAGTGTGTACCCACACAGATAACTCTCCCGGCTAAGTTAGCTTGAGAAGTTTATCTGGCTAACTTTCCTAGCTGGCCAGTGACTGAATATGGCTCTTCCTGTGTCTATGGCAAAGAAAAAAGATTAGTGAATTTGGCCTTGTGCTTTCAATTAGCATAAGCAAGTTCCATAAATGTAAACAATTTGTGCACATCGATTTCTGGATTTCTTGATGGATAAAAACTATTTAAAATAGAAAAATCAAGCAAAGGAAACTTTATACATGCATATTTTCATACAAAAATTATTTTCATTGTTCTGGTAATATCAACCTCATTACAGCTTAGACTTTACTGAAGCAGTAAATGTAAGAGATTGGGATCATGCCCAATACACCCTGGTTTATGAATGAGGCTCATTCCTATCAAGATATATGCAAAACAAACCAATTTGGAAACACTGCCCTGGCAGATATCATCTTAGAAGAGATAAAGCAAAAACCAACATTGCTGAAAACACCTTTAAAAAACTTTCCCTCGGCACACCATTCTCTTTTGAATGGTGTTATGCCAAAGACATTCAGATCTATAAGGAATTCCACATGGTGAATAACAAAGCAATATAGTATCCATTAAGAAAAAGATGACCTGAAGCAGAGTTATCAAATGACTCAAGAGACAGACTGAGTCGGTCTTGGGTTTTCGCAACTGTGTCAATGATATGAACTTGGAAGAAGGGAGGCTTAAAAGAAATATAAGGAAACACTTCTTTATGAGAGCATAGTGGATAGATGTAATTGTTTTCCAGTGGAGATGGTGGAAATAAAATAGAGATATAACTGTGACGGAGACATCACAGAGCAGACCCCAAATGCAGGAGAGAAAATGCTAGAAGTATCTGATGAAGATAGAAAATCCCCAGAACAAAGCAAAGTAAGAGTCAGGAGAACAGCAAAACTCAATATGGACAGGGATTGGGTCAGATGGGATTTCTGGGGGTGGGACCTTAGGATATAGTTGGGCGAGCCAAGGTCCCTTCCACCTTAGTGCTGGTGGAGTAGATAAAGACAGGAAGGAAGTGTGGTTCTCCCCTTTAGAGTGACCACAATGAAGCAGCAGGAGGAAAGAAGCTCAGAAGCAAGAGGAGCCGGCGTGACCAGCCTAAGCAGAGCTGCAAAGGAGGTAGGACGCATGAAGCAGAGGGAGAAGGAGAGCCAGCAACTAGTTAGCTGAAGTTATCAAGCATCATTTTCCCTTAACTGCTGTGTGGGGGAGGGACACTGAAGGGGTGCTAGGCCAAAGAAATGACTTTGGTGTTTGTGATTGTGTAAACCTGCCGCATGGGAGATTGGCAGCACACCCTATGCAGGGTCAAAGCCTTGCAAGGGTCTTGAACTTGTTTTTCTGCTGGGGTGCTTGCAGTATGGACAAACAAAGTATTAAGAGAGTTTTGAACATTTTATGTCCAGGTCTTGGCCTTTCATAGTGGCCATGGGAGGCTCGTTTTTCACATACATGCGTGGGGACTGGGTTCTCGGAGCCAGATAAACAGACTCGCAGATTGACCCAGGAGCAATTTGGACATTATCATACATGAACTGTAATGGGCATAAGGCAAGAATAAACAAACAGTGATAAGTTATGCCCCATCCCTCGTGGGATTTTGGAGTGAGAAAATTGACAGGGGAAAGGAGAGAGAATTGTTAGACAGTGAGGGGTAGTGCTGTGGATGACAATACTGGAATATCCCGAGCGAAGTGTGCTAATTAAGAGTTTTGCAGGACTCACGAATCGGGATACTGCAGCAGGGAACTACCAGCTGAGGGCAAGCTGTGTTCTGAGGCAGGAGCAATCACAATAATTTATACATGCCTGGGGAAATATGGAGGATAGTGGTAAGGCAAAGAATGGATATCAAACAGGGACTGTGGCAAATGGTTAACCTAAGGGGTCTTTGTCTGTAACAAAGTTACTCTTGACTTGTGTTTTCAATTTTGTGAAGAAAAGAAGTACAAGAGCAGAGCTGCATTATGTTAAAACCAGGACTGGCTTAGCTTTTCCCTGAAGATATACAGAATAGTTGACAACTCCTAAAAATATGCTTGTACCAACAGTCTGAAAGATTTTTACTGACAACTCAGATATTGTGCAGTCTGGGTGGATAGGTAGGCAGGTCCAGGGGATTGCAGACAATAGGAGGTTTACAAACAGTGTAAGAAAATTTACGGACCTTACAGACAAATCCATTTCTTCTTGTTTTGAATGAGCAACCTATAAATTAATTGATGGTTGTCAACCCTGACATGGAGCCATCTGGTAGCCTAATACAGAAACAATGATATCAAAACCAATTACAAATCCTGTTAATGCACTCTTAATGGGAGAGAAAGAATGCACTATAGGCTGTGAGGACAAGGAAACTGCTTACCTGTAAAAAGCATTCTCTGAAGATAGTAGTTCATCACTCATACAAATGGGTGATGTCATCCTGAGATAGCTGACATGGACACATGTTCCAGAGATTTCCAGGAAATTCCTAGCAATCCCTCTGGACATGTGAAGTAGTTCCCGCACTCCCATGCACATGCAGTGTGCTTTGATTTTATAATTAAGCTAATGAACTCAACTCCAGATGGGAAGGAGGGAAGGGTTTTTATGAATGGTGATCTGCTGTCTTCAGAGAACACCTGTTACGAAAAAAAAAAAAAAAACCCTTTTCTTGCCATGAAGATAAACAATTCACTTTAGTCACATTTATGGGAATCCCCAGCTAAGGGTCATCTTCATTACAAAAGGTGAAACAACAACAATGCTGCCAACAGGGCAGCACCACCTTTTACAGTTTTGAATTTCCCTTTTTTATTTTATTAAGGAAGACAACCCTAAATAAAAGAATGCGCTCTAGGAGCCTGACCCTCAAAGAGACCCTCAAGAATTAACTGAATGACCCTGCTGGCATGTCATGAACTATTATCTAAACAACAATGTGATGTGAATGTGTGGAGTGAACTCCATGTCACAGATTTACATATCTCTTCAATAGAGGCTGACTTTATTTGAACCATCAATACCGCTATGGCCGAGACATTTTGGGCCTTCATATGCTATTCTAAAGTCAAACCTACCTCGATATAAGTGAAAGATATGCAATCTGCTATTCAATTGTACAGTGTTCTCTTCAACAAAGCAATTCTAGACGTCTTGGTGAAAAAAGAAGCTGGATGAAATTTCTAAGGTATTTAGTTTGCTCCAGATAAAAGGTGATGGCTTTCTTGCATTCCAACATGCATGGGGCTCATTCCCTTTTTTGGCATGTGACCTTGGAAAAAAATATTGCAAGGACAACTTAGTGATAAACATGAAAATCCAACATCATTGTAGGCAGAATTTTGGGATGCATCTACAGCACCACCCTACTATGGTGAAATTTAGTTTAAGAAGATATCTCATACTAGATCTTGAAGTTCTCTGTCTCTGCCTGGAGAAGTCAATGCCACCAAAACTAAGACTTTCCAGGTCAAGTATTTCAGCCCACAAGAATTCAGAGGTTTGAAAGAAGGCTTTCATCAGCTATGTTAATATTATATTGATGTCCCAAGATGCAGCAGGAGGCTTGATGGGAGGCTTCAAATCAAGCAAAACCCACTTGAATCTAAGTGTTATACAGAAATTGTTCTTCCTTTTGCATAATGGTGGTATCCACCAACTGCAGTTAATTGAAGCCTCACAAAGATTTTTTAAGACCAAAATCTATGCAAGGCTTTCAGGTAGTTTTTTGTGGGACAGGAGAAAGGATCTATGACCTTGTTTTCATCCAAGGTAGCAAACTTTTTCCATTTAAAATTATAAAACTTTCTAGTGGATTCCTTTACAGAAACCAGAATTATCTCAGGCACAGGTAAAGAAAGATTATATTAAAATGTATCACTTTGCTGTGAAGATTGGGTGGAATTACATTCACTAATCTTGTGATACTGTTAATCTTACACTGTTTGTAAACCTCTAACTAGATTGATATCTTTATTTGTTTATTTATGTATGTATTTATTTATTTATTTTAGAAATGTATAATCCACATTATCTATGATGTTTTAATCGCAAAGGATTAGAAACCAAATCTGTCTCAGCAAAGAGGGAGCTAAGATAATCATAGTCTGTAAGTCACTTCTGAATTTTCTTAAGGTTTTTGATGCTAAAGGTATCAGAGAATAGGTGTATAGAAGGCCTGTACCCCAATGAAGGGAAAAAAGCATCTGAAATAAATCTGATTTATAATTTCCTTCTAGAGCAGAATACTGGCACCTTCCGGTTTTGAGCTGTCACTAACAGATCTATCTTGGGCATTCCTCACCAAGAGACAATCCTTTCGCTACACTCTGATCCAAGGACATGTGTGAGGGTCTAACTAGTGACTTTGCTTGTCTGTCACTATATGCTTTATGCCTGCCAGAAAAGTGCTCTTAGGGGTGTCCCATTTGAAATGTCCCAATTCTACATTTTGGATACTTTCTGACATAGGAGAGATCATGCTATACCTCCCTGCTTTTTCAGGCAGAACATAGCTATCTGATTCCTTGTGTGGCTTAGGGTATAGTAACACAGTAACAAAGCAGACAAAGATCAGAAAGGTCCATCTCGTCTGTCCAGCAAGCTGCCCAGGGCAACAACTGCCACTTCACAAAGCAACAGAAGTAACAGAAGTTACCCCATTTAGTCATTTCCATTCTGTAACCTCTAGGGATCCTCTGTGTTTGTCCCATGCCCTTTTGAATTCCATTACTGCTCTTGCCTTCATCACCTGTTCCAGGAGAGCATTCAATCCATTCATCACCTTTTCTGTGAAGAATTGTTTCCTGACATTGTTACTGAGTCTTTTTCCATAGAATTTCATATCCATTCCTTTCCATTAGAAAAAGTTTGATTTTTGTGCATCATTAATTCCTTTCAGGTATTTGAAAGTCTGTATCATATCTTCCCTGTCTCTTCTCTTCTCCAGGGTCCTCCGGTCTCAACTCATAAGTCTTTTAATGCAGATTCTACAACATTTTGGTTGCCTTTCTCTAGACTGCTTCTATCCTGTCCTTATCATTTTTTGAGATATGGTCTCCAGAACTGAACATAGTGGTCACCATCAATGTCCTGTATGAGGGCATTATTGCCTCCTTTTTCCTACTGGTTATGCCTATTTCTATGCAGCAGAGCACGCCCAGCACCCTTCTGGCCTTAGCCACTGCCTAGTCTCATTGCTTTGCTACCTTCAGATTGTCAGGCACTATCACTCCAAGGTCTCTCTCTCTCGGTCCATGCACATCAGTCTTTTGTCATCCATTGTGTACAGCTCCTTTGGATTGCCATATCCCAAATGCATTTCTCTGCACTTCTTGCCATTGAATCCCAACTGCTAAACCTTCAATCACTCCCTGAGCTTTCTTAGATCGTTTCTCATTTTCTCTACTCCTTCAGGTGTATCCATTCTATTACAGATTTGGTTAGAAACCTGATTTCTGAAAACCTTTAGAGCATAACAATTTGCCCTTAGCTCTATAAGTTTCTTCCTCCACAATGGCAAGACCTGATCCCTGTTGCTGCCTGGGGCTTTCTTTTTTTTGGATGAAATTGCCTGGGTTCCTAGATCAGGAACCTCCTATAGAAAGAGATAGGCTCAAAAGCAGCAGTAGAGGACAGTATTGGAAGTGGTACATAGCATGTTAAGAACATAAGAACATAAGAATATGCCATACTGGGTCAGCCCAAGGGTCCATCAAGCCCAGCATCCTGTTTCCAACAGTGGCCAATCCAGGCCATAAGAACCTGGCAAGTACCCAAAAACTAAGTCTATTCCATCTTACCATTGCTAATAATAGCGGTGGTTATTATATAAGTCAACTTAATTAATAGCAGGTAATGGACTCTCCCAAAACAGAATAAAGTCTGTCATTCACATCCTGTGGCAGCAAGGCACACATCTTGGATATTTTAACATATTTCAAGGTTTCTCCTTATCACCTTTCCCTTGCTTCTGCTCTTGAGGACGTGAAGGCTGTGTGGTTTGCAAAACTGTAACTTCCTAACATCGTTCCTACCACCATCTTCTATATCTGTCCCATAACATGATTGAATTCTGTCATGATTTCACTAAGCAGACATAAGCTTTAAGTGACAGACCATAAAAGCAGCCCCACAACCTAATATTTACTAAAGGGAAGCACCTGGGGGATGTTGTGAATATGGCATCAGCTAGAACAAAATCAAGAATAAAATGCTACCCACAGTGCCAGTGGAATAATCATACAAGCAAAGTCTTGCATTATTAGTAGCACATAAAACAAACACATAATTTTGATCTTTTTTATGTATGAAGTTTTAAAGCCCAGTCCCATTAAACTTGAAAGCTAAACAGTATGCCTGCTGTTTACATTTAGATCTGGTTATTGATAGCTGAAAGGCTAATATGAAGCTTCGTTCAAATTTCAATAGACCTCATTATTCTTTGTATACAACAAAAACAATCCACTACCACAAAGAGTCTAGGAATGTCACTCAATTCAAAACATGTTACTTAACACTTCAGGAGGACAATATCCAAAGCTACTTACCAGGGAAAATACCACAGACTTCCATAGTATGGGCACTTTTAGCTGGGTAAAAAAAAAAAAAAGAGGTATTTTCCATGGATGCGTTTAGGTCAGAAAGGAAAACAAAGCAAAAAGCTCATGCATTCGATTTTCAATTGTATATGAGCTATGTACGTAATCCCTTTCCTTCAGTTGCCCACTTAAATAGCAGGTGCAAAAATCACATTGACTTTTAGGGTGTGCCCTTTATGGTTGCTAATTGTCAAAGGGAAACAAATGTGCATGGTCTCCCTTTGAAAATCAGTTGCAAAGTACCTGCACACTGTACACTGCAAAAAACACAGGCAATTCCAAACTGCCCTCATACTATATAAATGTAATCATTGTTGATTAATGGATAAATATTAGCAAAACGTTAATAGGAAAGTGAGAATCTTATTGCCAGTTCTACAGTATTAGTCACAGCAACTCACATTTTAAACCTGAAGACTACAAACATTGTACTTATATATACATGCTGTTAAGGAGCAGGTCTCTAACTGACATGGCTTGCTCTAACTATTAGCTGCTTGAATAAGACTGGTGATGAGATGCTATAGAAAACCAAACCTAGTTTGGATGAATCTTTGACAAGACTGTTCTTTTAAGAAACATGCCATTAGAGCGTCGGCTCAGGTGAAACTCTGCTAGGATCATTATCTTGTGAAGATCACTGCAACAACCTAAGTTCCTCCTGAGGAAGCCATAACAGGGCAAAAAATAAGCTTTTGATGTTTGGAATGTTTGAAGTTTGGAATAGCTCCCCTATCAGGAAAGCCTAAAGTGGTTAGGGCTGTTCAGCTCAGAGAAGAGACAGTTGAGGGCGGGATATGATAGAGGTCTACAAAATCATGAAAGGACTTGAACCAGTAAATGTGAATCGATTATTTACTCTTTCGGATAAGGACTAGGGGGGAATCCTTAGTTAGCAAGTAGCTCATTTAAAACAAATCCGAGAAAATTATTTTTCACTCAATGCATAATTAAGCTCTGCAATTCATTGCCAGAGGATGTGATTAGTGCAGTTAGTGTAGCTTGGTTTAAAAAAGTTTTGGATAAGTTCCTAAAGCAGAAGTCATAAACTGCTATTAATCAATAAGGATTAGTAGCTTGGGATCTATTCATTTAGGAGTCGATTTTAAAAGATGTGCCAATTTTATAACATTGCACGTTGCCATGCACATTATAAAATATGATATCCATATGCACATGTGCGCCCAATTTTATAATCGATGCACGCATGGGCAGATGAGTGCCTGATTTGCGTGCACAGGGAGGGCAATCTTTCAGTTACTCACAGCGACGCGATCAGCCTTTTTCCCAGTTCCCTCCCAGTCTGCTCAAATTAAGAAGTGGACTGGGAGAGAACTACCCTAACCTTATCCTTCCTTCCTCTTCCTCTCTCTTCCACAACTCCTAAACTAAAGTTATCAATCCCCAATTTTTTTTTTAATACTTACTGCTCCTCTGGAGCAGAAGTAAACTCCATGTGCTGGCCAACGTCTAATGGTGCTGTCCCAGCCTGCCCCCTTCCCCGCCCCTGCCCGCCAAGACTTTGCTCCCAGTCCGCCCCTTTTAGCAGGCCCAGCACTTCTGCACCTATCAGGGGTTACGTGCATGGCTGGGCCCATTCTAAATTGTGTGCGGCGTGCGCAAGGCCTGGCCAGGTGCGCAAGGCCAGGCCATTTTACCGCACACAGCATTTTTACAATTCAGACGTTAATGTTTGGGAACTTGACAGGTACTTGTGACTTGGTTGGCCACTGTTGAACATGGGATACCGGGCTCGATGGACTTTTGGTCTGATCCTGGGCATTCCAGGAAATATGAATGAAACCAGCGTGAAAGTATTTACCACACCAGCATGTGCCGAGGTTCCTATTCATGTAACGTTACTTCTGCTATGGATGGCATGTAAGTCATGAAACAAAAAAATCTAGGCTTGTCAGCAGGGTTTTAAGGGTCAGGGCTAATAGGGTAAAAGGGAGGCAAGTTAGCTAGGGGGTTTAGGAAGTCCTCTCCTTTACTGGGGCGAACTGGGAACAAACTGGGGAAACAGGTAATTGTGTTGGCATGCGTATTTACTAAAATCCTCCCCACTTAAGCGATTGAGGAGGCATTTGCACATAGAAGTTCATGCCAATGTAAAATTGTGCACACATGTACGCATGTATAGCTGATTTTATATTCATGCATGCATATTCGCGCATATGTTATAAAATTGCCACATCCATGTGCACTAGCTGGCAAACGCACATACATGTGCTCCCACACACAAGTCGTAAAATTCATCTTAATATGAGCAATGTAGGGCTAGAGTTTGACATTTTATTGTGTGTATTTCTTGTATCTTGTACAGGACCTGATCTAATAAGGTGTTATTCTTTGTGTACTGGAAAAAGCTCACTAAATCAGGCCCATAATTTAACTATTTTACATACTATTTCTTGCACAGTTCTGTGTTCACTAACAGTGCTTTAAAAATTCTTAGTATGGTAACCAGAATGGAACACTTTTACAAGTGCAATTCTATTTATGTATGTGCATATTCAAATTTAGAACTTGTACATATATCAAAATTAAACAATATTGTGCAAATGGCTTAGGTAAGTGCTCAACTCAGCCAAATCCTCAAACATTTATTTTTCTTCTTTTTCAAAATGGAGTCCTTTGTGGTTACTGTAAACATACATAGGAATTTTTTAGCAATGTATTCATGCATGCTGTTTTTCAATTTATTAGATTTAAAAATAAAACAGAGTAATACAAATTCCCTAAGCTTACTGTAAATTTGTTTTCCACTTTCTATTTTTCAAACACAGCTAATGAACAATGATCCTTTAGATTTGGGGTCCTTTGACAAAAATAAGAAAAGCTACACATTTCTATGAGTTACTCAATAAGAATCTTACTCCAGATTTTCTTCTTGATTTACTCTTTATATTTTCAAAATAACATACAAGCATAAATTATCAAGTACAAGATTAGATTGTAAGCCCTGTGGGGGTAGGGGAAATACCTAAACTACCTGAATATAATCCGCTTTGATGTACACTTTGAAGTGCTGAAAAGCGGAACATAAAAATCGAAATAAATAAAAAATCAAAATAAATAAAAAATCAAAATAAAATAAATAAAACAAAATAAACCATATATGTGATGAAAAACAAGTCAGATAAAACAGAAAACATAAGAAACAGTAATATATGTAATGCAGGCTAAGACAGTCCCAAAATAAAAGGGAGAGAGAGCCAGAAACAAAGGAGTCTATAAAAAAGGAATCATGAAAAATGGAAAACTCTTCCAAGAAGACCTTCGCATCATTATATTACAAGCAGACAGCAACCCTATCCTAACACCCCCCTCCCCCCATCATTCAAGGAACAGCATTAGGTTCACCAACATTAGATATTCGAGAATTTAAAAAAGACCAAACCTGAACGAGATAAAAAATACATATTTTTCTGAAGCAAGGAAAATTAAACAGTTACAAGGAAATCATAAAAAAAATCTCGCACCAAGGCCAATCACTTCATTATGCATGGATATTTTTTTTTCTTCGCACTTCAGTCACTCTAGAGAAATCAGGGAATACCCAAACTTGAAAAAATAATATAAATACCAAATCATGCTCAATAACTGAGAAAAAGAAAGCAGTGAAGTGACTCTGTGCTCTTCATCTGCCACTGTTGATTCTAAGAGAGCTGAGACACCCAAGTCCACAGGACCTAATACGTCCAACTGGCTTGAATCATGGATAACAGGAGAGGCTCTTGTGGGAAGCTAATATGCCTTGACAATAATAGGAGAAATTTAATTTGAAATTTCCAGAACCTGTCACATGTATGACTTGAAGAGTTCTGAAGGAGAAATCATAGAAACAATAGGAAAATTAACTACATGGAGATTCAATACCCTTACAAAATTTTCCAGGTTCTCAACCCCTCAGGAATCAGTCATCTTATCCTGAAGTAAAGAAACCGTCACCTTAAGAACATTCTCAGTAGCAGCCTTAAGATCCTGGATATCTTTTGCATGAGAAGAAACTGTAACCTCTTGCATTTGGATATGAGATAAAATATCATTAGTGGAAACAGTTAAAGAAGATAAAGAGTCAGACCATTTCATGGAAGAGACAAGTGACCATCTGCTGTCCAACATAATGGCAGAAGGTTTGCCACTAGGTATTACCAGAGCAAGAAGTGTCAGTGAACACTGAAATGAGGCATGATGAGAGAACCTGCAAAAAAGCTCTCTCCCTCTGGGTGAACCTTCACAGAGCCCTACTGAAATTGCTGCATACTGCAATACCGCATACCTTGTTTTGCCATACTCGGCATCTGCGCCCCCCACGAGTCCGTCCAGGTTAGTTCCAAATAAACTCCAGTCATGCCATGCTGATGCCAACATGGACGATGGAAGAGCAAGAGGAGAGCTACATTTGGGGCTCAAAGACACTACAGATTCCTATCCTAGCTGGTGAATTGCTCCTTCGATGTAACCAGTAATGGGAACCACCACTGATATTGATAGAGAAGGCTGTAAAAACTCAGGCATAGCCACCTATGTGGCAGGTGAGATTGCTGTAGGTAAGGGAAGGAACTCCCTTTCAGCTTCCTGGTCTGCTTAACCATGAGACCACAGGAAAAGCACGTTAGACAAAAGGAAAACTTGCAGCTGACCAAGAGCTCCACAGAACACATCTGCTCAGGACACCATCTTGGCTTTCTCTTGGGTACTCCAGATTTTCTAAGTACATTTCCTTTGAAACAACTCTTGCTGGTCTGCTTTCTTAGTAAGAAAAGAGAAGGAAAGTTTGCAACTATAAACAACTGCTTTACTGCTGGGAACATTTTGGGAATATCTATAATTCATCAATGTGATAGCAAAACATTCTCTGGAGCATGGATATATTTTCAGTGTTCTCATTTTGCTTTAATATAAGAACAGAAGAACAGAAGATATGCCATACTGGGTAGGACAAATAGTCCATCAAGCTCAGCATCCTTTTTCCAACAGTGGTCAATCCAAGTCACAAGTACCTCACAAGTACCCAAACATTAAATATATCTCAAGCTTCTTTGCTTATTAATTAATAGTAGTTTATGGATTTTCCAAACTTTTTAAAACCCAGTTACACTAACTGCCGTAACTACATCCTCTGGCAATGAATTCCAGAGCTTAACTAAGCGAGGAGTGAAAACGAATTTTATTTCAGTTAGAGGGACCCTGAAGAGATTGTGAGAAGATGAAGGTGGGGAGTATTGTACCGGTGGAGAGAGTTAGGGGCCCCAAGAATATGGGAGTAATTCAGGCATGTAAGTCACACATTCCTACTTAGTGCAGTCAAATTAGTAAATGGGGAGTAAGTGGGAAGGATTGTGGTCCTACCTTATGGAACTCCATTCCCCCAAATCTTAGAATGGAACCCAGCCTCTCAACCTTCAAGAAAAGACTCAAGACCTGGCTGTTCATGCAGGCCTTTCCTAACTCCAATATTATTTAACTCCTAACAATCAACACACATCACCAGCAATATCATTATTAGCTACCTCTTACAATGTAATTATATGTATTTATCTGATCTTCCTTTTCCTTCTTACTCCAAGTTCTATCTTTCCTTGTTACATGTAACTGCTTTTTCTGCACTATTGTTCAAGTTTTAAGTTTATTTTGCACTCCTGTTTCTTGTGAACCAGCATGATGGGACTATCGTCTTGAATGTTGGTATATAAAAAATGTAAATAAATAAATAAAATAAACTCTAATTTACTGAATAGTGTTTACTTGATTTGTGAATTGTATCTTGACTGGAATCCTGTTGAACCCTGAATATTCAACAATCTTTATTGTATCCTATTGTTAATAGTTGCTGGATGAAAACCCCAGAATATAAAAGTTATCTGTTTGAATTATACCTTGGTTTGGATTGTGATTGGAGGTGGGGGGGGGGGGGGGGTACCGTGTCTGCTTGAAACTCAGCCAAATAGAGATCTTGAGAGACAGGATTCACAGAGGAGAGATTCTAAGAGAAGTCGCCTTAAGAGAGCCACTTACCCCACTGCCTCTAGCCTGATCAACATCTGCATGACCCGAATTGCTGAACCCTCAGACCTGAGGGCATGATACTTAGTAGTCCAATGGTGTCAGAGTCTCTCAACCTTTCCTGTGCCCAGTCAGGAGGTTACACTTAACTTAATTTTTCAATAGATTTATGTGAGACAGCAATACTATGACAAACAAAGGGGGGCTTACTAGAATTCAATAATGCATTAACGTGCTAAATGCTAAGACTAGCAGTTAGCTTGCATTAAAAACAGGTTCTTGCATGTTACTGGGTAATACAGATTTTTGTGTTATCAATGTGGTAAAAACAAATCAGGTAAAACACGTTACATTAATGAATGTTTTAGGTGAGAGATTTGGTGTGCATGGGATGCTTCTGTGTTGGGACGGGGTCTCAGTAGGAGCTTCAGGCCCCTTTAAGTAGCAACATGGGGGGTGCCAAGAAATGTGCATTCCCTCAGGGAGTAACACATTGAAATTACCACTACTGATATCACCCATGTGCTCCCAACTAAGGAATAGTATTGAGGAGTTCAATAAACTATGGAACTCGATTACCATGTTAGTAAATGCCAAGGTACTTAAAATGTGTTAAAACAGGGCATTAAAGCATGTTATGAGGCACTTTAATAAAGACCCAATGTGTATTAAAATTCCACACAATAAGAAGCAAATAGTAAAGACTAGTTTATCAAAGTGCACTCAATGGGAGAAAACACTTCATAGACTGGACCCATTGGGGTTTATGCACTATATGCTACTGGGAGGATTCTGCACCTAAAATTTGAAACTTCTGCATACACATTCTGTAAATTCTGCAAACTTCTGCAAGTTTATTTGTCAAAATAACACTGTATTTTTGCAAATCATCAACCTGCATTTCAGTGCAATCCAGTGTTTGCATTTAAATAATAATACAGAAAACAAAGAGCCTTGACATTTTTCTCACTTAGGGCCAGATTCATTAAAGCTTTTCTCCCATTTTGTGTCTATGGGAAAAACCCTTAATGAATCAGGTACTTGGTGATTTCCTTCTGGCAGAAAGTATCAGACAATACAGAAAATGTTTACCTTCTTCATTTGAGAATCAATTAGCCTCTCTCTGTCTCACATGCAATCTCATAGACACATATTCACTCTCTCTCCCATAATGTGCAATCTCACACAGGTTCCCAGGCGGACACTACCTGCCCACACACACACTGGTTCACAATACACATGGGCTCACATTTACATTTCTTCCCAGGGCCTGGGCCTCTTTTTCAGCTGCAAGCGGGATGAGCTCTGCTGGTGGCCCCTGGGTTCTCTCTCTCTCTCTACTTCACGGTGGTGGCCTGCTGGATCGTGGCATGCGTGGCAGCAGGAGTCATGTTTATCCAAACATTATCTCCTGCTGCCGTGGGGCAGGTTTTGTGATAAGAGCTGTGAGTCTGGCCTCACGGCAGCAGGAGATAACAATTGGTTGAACGGGATTCCAGTTGCCAGCTCCTATCACCTTTTCCCTCCCTCTCTCCTTCTGTGTCCCCTTCTTCACCCCTTCCTTTTTTCCTCCTCTCCCTCTTCCCCTCCCTCCTTCCCCTTCCTCTTCCCTCTACTTCCCCCCTCCTGCTTCCCCCCCGTTTACAGCCATATATTTACCTCTTTCTTACAGTGCAGGAATAATATGCACTGACTGGGAAACAAATAGTGGGGTGAAATCTTCAAGCTGCCTGGTTGTGCCGTGTTTGCAAAGGCCCCGACCCAACTCTTTAGGCAGGAGTTAACCTTTGAGGGAGGAGTTAGCCTTTGAGGGAGGAGGGGCAAAGGGATAAAATACCCCATATTCAGTAGGAAGGGAGATTTTTATATGTACTGCCTAGATGCTGCATTCTTTCTGTTCGCATTTTTTTTTACATCTATGAAAGAGATTTTATGTTAATGGGCATGCAAAAAAAAATGCAATGCATATTATATTAACAGGGCTTTCAATATACAAGTTCAGTTTGAGTTTTAGTCCATAGGCTCCATTATGTTTATTTCCAATGCATACATTAATTCATTTTATTTCTTTATTACATCATTTATATACCATAATATGCAAAAAAATTGTTAAATGTGGTTTACAAATAAAAACCTCAAAAAATAAATATATATATTAAGTACAAAAAACACACAAACAATTCTTACAAATAACAAAAACATATTAAGAGCAAGCAGCTCAGGTTAAGTCTAAAATCCTTAAAGATCACATCATGCACCATATTAGCAGAGAGAAATTCCTTGAATAATAACATTTTCAAATTCTTCCTAAACTTCAATAACTTGCTCTCTTGCCTCAGGGTTAATGGCAATGAGTTTCAAAATTGTAGGCCATCTAAGGAAAATGTACGATTGGGTGCTCTGCAAATGAAAATGTTTGAACAGCAGAACTGACAATAGTCGGGCCTCTATGGAGCACAAAGTATGACCCGCTCTATAATAATCAAGTGTTCTTATTAGGTAATATCTGGCTCTGCTGTCTTCCTGTAGTGCTGTAATAATTAATGTCAAAACCTTAAATTTGACTCTAAGAGTCACAGGAAGACAATGTAAATCAATCAGTTTTGATGTAATATGTTCAAATTTGCCACAACTATAATTAAACGAGAAGCTGAAATCTCAATATCTTAAAAACCTTTCAGTTGCTTTCTGAGCAACTCAAGATATATAACATTGCAATATTCAAGTGAATGCGATATTAGGACCTGAATTACTGAGCTAAAATACTCTCTGCACAAGATAAAGCATAACTGATACACCACTAAAAATGTAAAATAAACAGCTTTCAAACTGGAATTTAAAATTTTCTGTAACAGAAAGGGTAAAGACTGTCCCTTACACTGAAAAGATGACAAAGCTTCAGGGATGGGAAGATGACTAACTCATAACTTTTCAGTTTTGGAAACTTTTAAAACTAAATAATTAGTATGCATCCAAAAATCAATTGCCTGTAAGGGCCAGTTTAAGTTTCTCTGTACAGAATATGATGTGTATTATACAAGTATCAACTAAATTTAATACCCAAAGGAAAACAAACTACATAAAAAACCATAGTGCTTTATACTGAAGAAAATAATACACTATTTAACTGAGCAATATTTATGCATTCTGTTATTTATTTATATTTATAGCAGTAATACCTATACATTTATTTGCAGAGAATCCTAATTGGAGCAGGGGAATCAAGAAGATCTCTTTATAATCTCTTCCAGACCTAGGATTTTTTTAAATCTATTTTTGATGAGTTGAGCAGCATCATTGAAGAAATAACTAAATAAGAGTACTAAATAATGCAAGGCAATGTCAACACTTTAAAAAAACAACAGCAACAAAAAAAAAAAAAAAACCCACACACTAACACATTCAAGATAAACAACTGCCCCAGAAGCAAGGAAAGTGAGTCAAGAAATGAACGGCTGTAAATTTCAAAGCACATTCTCACGACCCATTTTCCCCAGATGCCTAGATTATTTACTGCATGACCTTTCATAACTTGCTGCTGGCTTTGCAAGAACTTTTTATTTAGATACATATCAAGCAGACTGCGAGAGGTCATTCACTAAAGACAGGATGTAGAATGAGATGAGGCAGAATACAGTCTTCTTTGGCTCGTGTCATAACTCACACACACACTAAAGCATAATGGTGTTTAGCCCATATGGCAGTGGGCTTGAGTGCTAAGCAGCACCAATGAAGTATTTTATCACTTTCCTCTGGCATATGCATACTTGAAAAATGCCAACACCAATTCAGTGACCCTTGGCATCTCTGTTTAAAAGCAAAAGAAAGACAAAATCTGTATATTTATAGCCATATTCATGTAGGATGAAAGGAACAGAGTGCTCTCAGAGAACAGGAAAGAAAATTTATTTTTTTTTTAATTCTGAAGAAATAAAAGTACAAAAAAATAGACATCATTATATTAGGAATGACAAATAAGAGAAAGAGGAAATGAATACATTATTTTGGCTCTACAGCAGATAGAAGTGAAACATGAAATGATGCACTGTGTGCTGGTGTGTGGTTAGGAAAATATGGACTGGTACACACAGTAGATCATTTGAATGATGTCAGTCAGATACAAATAAATACTAGGAAAACAGCCTTACGTGTCTGCATATTATTCATTCCTCCCACAATATTATCTGGTAATGTGGTCTATGTATAGTACTAGTCATGACAATCTGTTTACTGCATGTCTCATTGCAATTAAAATTATTTGAATTTATGTACATTCCTATACTGATGTTTTTTTCTGAAACTCCTTGGTATTTGTGGACACAGATTCCTCACAAAAATTTCCCAATACTTTTGCAAGTGTGAATATTCTACAAAAAACTATTTTTCCCAAGGTTATTTATCCTGTCATAAACTTCACTTGTCAAAACTCTGACATACATCTATACTTAAAGGGTAAAGGGCAGAACACTTTAAAAAGTAATGTGATTCTGGTCAGACACCAGGATAAAGGTGATAGAAATATATATATACAAGCAAAAGAATGGAATATGCTGTTAAAACCAGGTGGCCATTTATCTGCTGTGGCTCTTGTCATTCTATAAAGTTTAACAAATACAAGGAGAGTTTGACTGCAGAATTCAGTTTTCTGTTTAACTGGATTAACCTCAATTAATGGCATCTATCATTCACTGGTTTTAATTGTTCCCTAACGTGAGCGCTCATTGCTTGAACACAAAGAAGTCCAGACTGAAAGACCCACTGAGCAGGTAAGTTATCCAGATCATTTTATCTGGTTAACTTTGCACAAACTTCCCGGTAAGGGTACCACTGAATATACCCAGTGAAATGTGGCTGGATAAAGTCATCCAGGCATGTTTAGGACAGCAATCGACTTACCAGATTTACCCAGCTAACTGGGTATACCAGCGCTGGCAGCCTAAAGTTTAACTGCTTCCTGGGGAATGCCTCCAGGGCCCCCAGCTTTCTGGGAGCCACAATTTGCCCACACAGAATTTACTCACTGAGGAGGGGAACCATTTAAACTCCTAAGATTTGCCCGACCCACTCACAAAATGTAGCCAAACAAATCTTTTGAAAGTGGGCCTCTTATGTATTTGTTTTTGTCTGTAGATCGTCTCCGTTGGTCTCGACTAAATTGTGAGTTCCAAGGAGTAGGGACTGTCCATAGGGAGGGCAATTTTCCCTGGGTAAGAGAGAGCTTTACTCATGGAAATGTGCTTTTAGAAAACTGCTTCTCCTACAAGCGGCTAAAAGCCTGTGCTGATGGGGTCCTGGGGTGTGGTTGGTGAGGGGGCTTGCATTTCTCTGCATACTTGAGAATTTCCAGAAACAAACACAGAGGTTTTCTTAGAAGATATAGCCACCCAAATTTGCAGGTGGAAATGTATGCGGGTAGCTTTCCTGGGATAATTTTCAAAGGGAAAGTGCGGATATAATTTCCGTTTGAAAATTAGTGTAAAGTCTGAGACTAAAAAGTACCCAGAATTCTGCATCAATGCAGGCAGTTATACAATTACTGACATGTGTCTCTGTACAGCATTGCATACAGCGGCATGCACTATACAAATTATGACAATGATACTATATAACCACTATTACTACTGTCATATAGGGCTCTAATTATTAATCATTTTTCCCATAGACACAAAATGGGAGAAAACCTTTAGTAAATGATCCCTCTTAGCTTGTTATCCTCAGTTTATTTCTTCATCCCTGGTTTTCTAGGATTCAAACTGACTTGTATTAGTCTGTTTCTACTGCTTGAAGAAGATCAGGTTAAATTCCATTTCAGTATTGGCTAAGTCTCTAGTTACATGTAAGAAAAAATGGTGTTTCACTGAAAGCCTGAATATATATGTACAGTACATGAATGTGTGTGTGTGTGTGTGTGTGTGCTTATACAATATACTAATCTCTACCATGTAATAAATGTGAGAAAAAAATATCCAGTTTACAGATTTCAATACTATAAAAAAGTATTGCTACAAAAGTGGTAAATCAAAGGCCAGTCAAATGTCTCAGTGGCAGTGTGCACTGCTTTGCAGGAGACCCAGATCTGATTCTTCAGCCCTTCTAATCCTTGGGCCATAGGAGGATGTTGTAGAAGCAGCATTCAAGGCCCTGGAGGGAACGCCAGTCATTGCATAATTGCAACTCCTGCAGACTGGCTAAGAGCATGCTCATGCCAGGATCCAGGGTGAAAAAATGGTCCGTGCCACTTAGAGAAGGAAAACAAAGAGCAAAATGAATCTGCCGGTGTGTGGTCCTTACCCTCCCCCCCCAAAAAAAATACAATTCTTCAATCAAACAATTGTATTCTGTATGGCTAGCTGAAAATTTTGAATAAAGTGTATAAATATTGTAAAATGTTTTTGAGGCCAACATTTACAGATAGTTGTGTAATTCATGGTCTTGTAGTTTAAACCTCTCTCTTTCTAGTCTGGAACATTTATTTTTCTTTACAAAGATGTTGATTAGGAAAAACAGAATAAAACAAATGCCTCATTTTCAACTACTTCCCAGGAACATAGAAAGATAAAGGCCCTGATTTACTAAGCATTTTTACATAGACCATAATGGGAGAAAGGCCCAAGGAGACTTTCTCAAGGTCACATAATGAATAAGGGGCAGTCTTGAACTGATGTGACTGGATTTTCCCTAAATTATAATCTAGTGGTTTAATCATTATACCACTGTGCCTTCTTAGATCTTTGGTGAGCCTCTAAGCACCACAGATAATGTCAGTTTTAGAGCTGACTAAACTTTCTGTGAACCAAATTTGAATGTAACTTTTTCTAGCCCCATCAGCTCGATGATGTTTGTTTGGGGGAGGGGACTTGATGTTTGGTCGGTAGAAGGCTTTAATGTGGAGGGTTGATCATCTAGAGGAAAAGGGGACAAGACCCTCCAACAAGAAGACCCAACTCCACTCTCATGTGTGATGGTGACTCTAGCCTATGACATGGGTAAGGGGTTAGGAGTTAGGAGAGGAACGCACCCATTTCACAACAGCATGTCCTGAGAAATTACTGAAATGATCTGCTCAAAGTCAAGCTGAGAGAGAGAGAGAGAGAGAGGTTGGAGTGGCATTTTGCGTTAGAGTCGAAAGAAGTATGAGCTATTCTGTTTTGGTGTATTTTTCCTTGTTTCCGGGTGCTAGGCTTCTCTAGCTTTCTAACACAGAATAGGAAGAAGGCAGATACCTTTTCACTACACAGCCTGCCTGGTAGAGTTATCTCAAGCTTTAAGAGATTTTTTTAGAATTTTGGAGTTTTTCCTGTGAAACCTTAGTCGTGGCTTAGGGAGGGAATGTCCCTGCCTTAGCAGAGAAGACCTGCTGATATCATCTGACCCCCAGTGAATGGACAGTGGTGGCCCACTACAGAGGAGCCCCAGTTTTGCCTTTTTGTAAGGATTTTACCTTTTGATTTGGGAGGATGTTTTTGCTGCCACCTTTCTAGTCCAGTAGTTGGAGAAAAGAGAAGAGCTGATACCCCTACCCACCTGGGGTACTTATCATTCCAAGCCCTAGTACTGAGAGACGCACTCACAGATAGAGGTGCAGTCTGAAACCAGAGTCAAGTGATTCCAGTTCCAATTAAGCACTTTGGAGGATCTGCAGTAAAGTTTCAGTTTAGATCACACAGCAGAGTATCCAGCCTTTTATTTCAGGTACCTACATCTATTTAGCCTTCACCCATGGATACAACACCCACAGATAGAGTCAATCCCTGAACCTTGATCCTTGAGCTTTTCCCCTCTCCCTTTTAGAGAATTCATGCCTTGGGGCTGTGCAGAATTTGTGACTGTGTACAGGGTCTTAACCCTGGGACTGATTGCAATTTCTGCCTTACCAGATAGTACCAGAAGAGAGGCTACATGTGCTAGTGATGAAGCAACACTAGATGAAGTATCATTTGCAAGTCTGCAGTATTGCTAGCAGGAGGGATCTCAGGTCACCCCTGCTGATGAAGATTGAGACTTGTGATCCTCCAGAATGGTAACAGCATTCCAGAGGACAGTTGGAGTTTTATGTAAGGATGGGGGTCCTTCCTTCATGGTGGGATTAAGACTTCTTAGAGGGGTCCTTGATGCTCAGGGCAGGGGGTATCATGATGTTCAATAGATTCAGTGTCTTTATGTGGTGAGGAAGCCTTGGGGGGAGGGGCAGATCTTGATGGTAGGATTAAGGGGATGCAATAGCCCATGGTAACTGATCCAAAGTGAAAGGGCCAATTAGCAGGAGAGATTTTGATATGTATTGCGTACACACAGTCCTTTTCCCATTAGTGGGTATGAGGGTTTGTTTTGCATACTTGCTAAAAAAAAGGGGCTGATTCAAATGCACCAACTAACAAACCCCTCGCCTTCTCCCTCCCCTTTCACCCATTCATAGGGATGGTAAATTTTCAAAACAGCACACAGGCACACATGTGCATACATTGTGTTTATGTGCATATGTTATAAAATAGCCCTGACCACACACAGGTGGATGCATGCAAATGCCACTTCTACTGCATAATTAAAAAGCACGTGTGCCAATGCCATTGTCAATTTTCCCAGTTCATTCTCAGTTCATCCAGTTAAGGGCTAGGACTTTTAACCCTCCCCCCTAGTTTAAAAGCTTCCTTCCTCCTTGCTAGCCCCAACATTTAAAACCCTGCTGATCTGCCTAGATATTTTTTGTTTATAACTTACACATCATCCATAGTAGAAGTAAAGTTATGTGGCAGGGGACCCCAATGTGCACTAGTGCGCGTAAGTATTTAGTGCACATTTTAGCTTAAAATCCTGGAATACCCATGCCCTGCCCTCATCACATACACATTCCGCCCGTTTTAAAAACTTTAAATTTGTTTGCGCAGCGGCATTTATGTGCACATCGGAGGAGCTTTTAAAATCTGCTTGGCACATGCCAGCCCAACATATTCACGCATCCCCTAATTGATGCATGCATCAGGCTTTTAATATTCACCTTTCAGTGTGCAATATGCAGGCAAAGAAATGTTTTTTTATCGAGTAGTACATAATTTCCAAAATATATGGACATATTTTTTTATTTGCCTTAGGAACACTTTATCCCAGCAATCTGAGAGCAAATTGTTATTTTTTTTCTGTATACAGCTAGCAGTTAGCAAACCTGAAATTATAAATGACCCTTGTATCATCATCATCAACTGCAAAACTGTATAAATTGAAATAAAAGACAATTAGGATTTTAAAAGAAGTCACAAAGTAATCAACAATCTGTCTCTAATTTAATTTTTTTTTTCTCTTACACATAATGCACCATTTGGCTACTTTAGCTTGGGCTATGAAATCTCTAATGTCTGCAGAACCACACAACATAAGCCTCGTCAACATCTGGCATGATACTGTGCTCACACAAGTCTTAGTCTTGACTGACTCGGGGTAGGCTCAAAGCCAGAGGAAATGGTGAATCACTGCAAACGGCATCAATCTGAGGATTGTTAGATCAGTATAATTCTCTGTTACTGAGGCATTTACTGCATAGCTAGGACTGAGACTCCTGATACAGAAACCTTTCTAGTATGGGGGTGTGTGTGTGTGGGGGGGGAAATCGGTTGTTGGCCTTTCTTTCCGCTACACTTGTTCTTTCACAACAACTTAGTAAGTCAAATAAAGGAGGGAAATAAATGATGCTTCTAATTAAGAGATTCTCAGTAGGAATAATTACTGACCATCATAAACTCTCCATGTGGCATCACATTTTTTACCACTGGAAGCCCAACAGAGCTGTCATAAGCTCAATGGAAATGACTCAGATATTAAACATCAGTGAGCGCAGTCCATGATAAACAATACTCTAGAGTACTGAAAGAAAAGGCCTGGATGGTTATTTTGGAATAGTTCTGTAGCAGATGACTCAAACAACATTAAGTATTTAAAAACATTGTTAAAGCCACTACAGTTGCTATTTCATTTCTTTTTAAAAGGCATTTGTATAGTGCTAACCACACTGGGGTTGATATTTAAAAAACAGTTGAGCTCCTAAATTTTGGCTCCTAAATTATGCAGCTAAGTTTGGAGCTATATACAGCCAAACTAAGGGGGGGGGGGGGGGGGTCCTAAGTTTTCCTTGAAAATTCACATACATTTAGCATTCTAGAAGTTAGGTTCCTATTCATTTATTTACAAATTTTTTATAACCTTCCTATCACAGTTAATATTGACAATATTAATTCAAACCAAAAAACATAATTATGATGGTTGTAATAAAAATAAATAAAATGCAGACCTGCTATTCATTTACCCACATTTAGGATTTTAAATTATGTGACTAGATCTGAACATCATTGCTAGGTTCCTTTGTTTCCCCACCCTAACTTTGCCCCAGCAGCTGCCCACACAGCCTCACTGCCCTAGTAAATTTTCAAAATGGCCAATTTAGGAGCCTATCTCCAAAAGTGAAGAACTTAAACCCTTCTGAAAATTGACCTCAAAGTGTGTAAACAAGTCACAGCTATTAATAAGAGACTGGAACCAACAGTCACCGGCTTCAGAAAAGAGGCATAAGCAGGGGAGAGGGTAAATTAACAACATAAGAACACAAGATATGCCATACTGGGTCAGATCAAGGGTCCATCAAGCCCAGTATCCTATGTTCAACAGTAGCATGGCAAGTACCCAAACATTAAATGAATAGATCCCAAGCTACTAATCCTTATTGAATAATAGTAGTTTATGGACTTCTGCTCTAGGAACTTATCCAAATGCTCTAGGAATGTATCCAAACATTTTATAAACCCGGTTGCACTAACTGCCATAACCACATCCTCTGGCAATGAATTCCAGAGCTTAATTATGTAATGAGTGAAATCATTTTCTCCTATTTGTTTTAAATGAGCTACCTGCTAACTTCATGGAGTGTCCAATAGTACTTGTATTATCAGAAAGAGTAAATAACAGATTTACATTTACCCATTCAAGTCCTTTCATGATTTTGTAGACCTCGATCATATCCCACCTTAGCCATCTCCTCTCCAAGCTGAACAGTGCTAACCTCTTTAGCCTTTCCTCATAGGGGAGCCATTCCATCCTCTTTATCATTTTGGTCACCCTTCTCTATACTTACACCAGTGCAACTATATCTTTTTTGAGATGTGGCGACCAGAACTGCACACAGTATTCAAGGTGAGTTCTCACCATGGAGCAATACAGAGGCATTATGACATCCAACATTTTATTCACCATACCTTTCCTAATAATTCCAAACATTCTGTTTGCTTTTCTGACCACCACAGCACTTTGAGCTGACAATTTCAAAGTATTGTCCACTAAGGCGCCTAGATCTCGCTCCTGGGGTGATAACTCCAAATATGGAATCTAACATCTTGTAACCACAGCAAGGGTTATTTTTTCCTATATGCATCACCTTACACTTGTCCAAATTAAATTTCTTCTGCCATTTGGACACCCAATCTTCCAGTCTTACAAGGTCCTCCTGCAATTTATCACAATCCACTTGAGATTTAAGTACTATGCATGATTTTGTATCATCCGCAAATTTAAGCACCACACTCATCATGCTCCTTTCTAGATCATTTATAAATATATTAAAAAGCACCGGTCTTAGTACAGATCCCTGAAACACTCCACTGTTTACCTTTTTCCACTGTGAAAATAGACTAGACCTACTCTCTATTTCCTGTCTTTTAACCAGTTTGCAATCCACAAAAGGACATTGCCTCCTATCCCATGACATTTTAATTTTCTTAGAAGCCTCTCATGAGGGAATTTGTCAAACACTTTCTGAAAATCCAAATATACTATATTTATCTGTTCACCTTTGCGAACGTGTTTATTCACTCCTTCATAAAAATGTAGGAGATTTGTGAGGCAAGACTTCCCTTGGGTAAATCCATGCTGGCTGTATCCCATTAAACCATGGCTATCTAAATGTTCTGTGATTTTTTTCTTTATAACCGTTTCATCGATTTTCCTGGCATGGAAGTCAGGATCCCCGGTCTATAATTTCCCAGATATCCCCTGGAGCACTTTTAAATATCTGGGTTATATTGCCCAACCTCCAGTCAAGTATAATGGACAATTTTTATGATAGGTTATAAATTTTTACTAATAGGTCTGAATTTCATTTTTAAGTTCTTTCAGAACCCTGAGGTGTATACCATCGGGTCCAGGTAATTTACTACTCTTCAGATGTCAATCTGGCATACTTCCAGGTTCTCAATCAATCCACAGAAGCTAAAGATCCTCACTCACGAATTTACTCAATACAAAAAAAGGAGGATGTTATGTTCTCTTCTATAATTATTAAGATAACAAATTCAAAAGCCTTATCAACTATTTATATAGGAACAAATACCATCAGTAGTAGTGCAAATGGACTATAATCCATCGCCTCTCACCACGCAATGGGCCCCAGGCGAATTCAGCATTTCTTCAAGCACTTAGTGTACAATCATTTGGTATTGTTCCTTTATTTATTCCACAACATTTAATATCTATCTACTAAAAATATTTTTTATTTTTTAGTATTCAAATTTTAATTTTATCCCAAAAACCCAGAAAAACTTATTTGTTTGTGTGTTTCTAAAATCTAGAATAATTATTTTCCTAGCACAAATTAGATGTCCACCGTCATTCAGTTTGTTCAATCATTGACATCCTGGAAAAAAATCCTAGGATCGAGTATACTTAGCCCCACTGTAGATGTATTATTTCTCAAGTTGTCCCGACATGGGCCATGTTTCGACTGTCTCCAGTCTTCCTCAGGGGATACTTAGCATGTTGTAATCACGATTCCAAAAACCAGTTTTTTATAATTTTGCCTTACCAGCGCTAGTCAGTTAATTTGACCTAGGACATACAAAAAATGTTGTTAAAAAGTGCTATTTAAAAAACCTCATCACAGATACAAGTTTGTTTAACCTTCCCAAAACATTTTTACCAACTCCCTTAAAAAAAATTCTCGTAACAAATTTCTTTCCAACTCAACAAAAAACTTTACTCACAGTGTTGCTAATGCCCATTCCTTTTTCATGCATTAATGGCGCCTCGGCATTCTTAGATTCCTCCACTTCCTGTCCACTTTTTTATACCTGTCATACCCGGAACTTGATGCTGTCAATCATATTCAAACATCGCTTTACTCAATACGAAATTCCTTCTTAGCCTGTGTCACCTCCACTTCCTGCCCACTTCTTTTTACCACTGCTCCCCGGAACTGGATGATGTCAATCATCTTCAAAAGTCACTGCTTCCGAAGGCATCCTTCTAAAAAACCGACCAGTCAATTTCTTTATTCAACCCACTAGGGGTCACTGTTTTAAAATAATGAATCCATTTCTGCTCTTTTTGTAGAAGGATTAGATCAAAATTGCCACCTCTCTGGGGATATATCGGCCGTTCTATAACTGCAAATTTGAAATCCGAGAAATCATGTCCCTCGGATATACAATGCTGTACCAGCGGTGCTTCAGCCTTTTGTCTTACAATTGAACTTCTGTGTTCCACCATTCTTATTCTCAAGCACCTCTTGGTCTTGCCGATATAAAGCAAAGGGCAAGGGCACCATATACCATAAATTACCCCCACCGTAGAACAATCAGTGCGTGCCTTGAATCTGAAAAATCCCTCCTTAAAAAAGGGTAAAAATTGGCCATTGTGAGATTGCTGACATACCGAGCATTTATTGCATGGATAATGTCCAAATTCTCCTGAACTATCAGTATTTTTAGGATAATCCACATCATCCTTATAATTGGAATGTACAATAGTATCTCTGATGTTTTTGCCCCTTTTAAGTGCAAAGCGAGGGCCATTTGTAAATATAGGATGTAGATTCAAGACATGCCAATGGCGCTTTATACTATGTTGTATACGATATATTTGAGGGGAATATGGTAAAACACAAATCATCCGGTCCATATTTTCTTGTCTTCGTGATGGTTGTAAAAGTAAATCACGATTTGCCCACCGTGCTCTTTTATAGGCTTTTTTTACCACATACGGGGGATATCCCCTTGAACAAAAACTTTGTGTCATTTCCTTTGCACGTATCTTATATTCTTCTACAGTAGAGCAGACTCTTCTTAGTCTAAGAAATTGTCCCATCGGTAAATTTGATCGCAGATGCTGGGGATGACAACTCTCATATCTAAGCAAGGTGTTTCGATCCGTTGGTTTCCGGTATAATGTATATTCAAAGGCATATTGTTGTATGGTAATGAAAATGTCCAAATAAGCCAATCCAATTCGACTAAATACTGTAGTGAATTTTAAATTCACATCCCTAGTGTTTAACCATTGTGTAAATTCCACAAAAATTTGCTCTTCTCCTTGCCAAACAATTAGAATATTGTCTATGAAGCGCTTCCATGTTTTTACATGGGCTTTAAATGGATTCTGTTCCAACCACATAGATTCAAAGTTTCCCATGTACAAATTTGCTACATCGGGGGCCATTGTGGCCCCCATTGCTATCCCTTTGGTTTGTAAGTAATAATCATCTTCAAAAAGGAAGTAATTATTGTATAGTACAAATTCAATCAAAAGTTTTAATAAAATCAACTGGAACTCTGTTATCCAATGACTTCATTCTTAAGATGTTTAATATGATATCACTCGCATCCCTCTGGGGTATATTTGTATAAAGTGCTACAACATCTATTGTTGCTAATGCCAAATTGTCACCCGGGAAAATGTCCTTTGATACATTATCCAACTGCGCTATCATATCAGAAGAATCCCTCACAAAAGAAGGTAATTCTTTAACCAAAGGAGCCAGGAATTTATCTATAAACACCGACAGAGGCTCCAACAAGGAGCCCCTTGACGAAACTATGGGTTGTCCCGGTGGTTTATGTAAAGCCTTGTGTATTTTAGGCAATACATATAATACCGGAGTTTTCGGATAATCTACCCTTAAAAACCTTCTCTCTTTTGATGTAATCCAAGATTTTAAGAGGGCTTCTTCCAAAGCATCATCAATCAAAGCTTTCAAGCCCACTGTGGGATCAAGATCTAGTCGTCTGTAATAAATATCATCATTTAATTGGCGCATAACTTCTTCTTTGTAATCCACGGTATTTAAAACCACTATGGCTCCACCTTTGTCTGCGCTTTTGATTATTATTTGTGAATTGTTCGCCAATTCAGTTAACGCAGTTTTCTCTGTATCAGATATATTAATATCCGTGGTAGATGGAAAAATCTGCAGTTCACCAAGATCTTTCAATACCAATTCTCTGAAAGTGCTTATTACAGGGTCTAAGACTCCTGGTGGGTTCCAGGTCGATTTCGGATGTACTAGAGATAAATCTGGAGACATACTAGGAATTTTAGAAAAATACAACCGCAACCATAGTTGTCGAATGAATTTTTGTATGTATTTCTCAATGTCGAATTTATTGAAATGGACTGTAGGTACAAATGAAAGTCCTTTTTCAAGAACACTAACCTGAGAAGGCGTTAATATTGTCGTGGACAGATTTATTACTGTTGAGGATTCTCTTGCTGCGATCTCGTCACTGGTCCTGTGCGTGGAGACTTGGTTATATTTTTTGCTCCGTCGGCATTCTTTTTGTCTAGAAATCTCACTTGCTTGTTTCGTTTTGGAGGCACTGAGTTTTTTGATCGCCCATTTGTATTATCTTCTCCCGATGAATCAGAGGAGGAATTAGATGAGGAATCATCAGAGGTCCGAGTTTTTTTATTTTTATCCTTCTTGTAATTTGGATTCATCCAATAATATACAAAACCACTAGAATAATCCTTCTCATCTCTTACGAACTTCTCGTACTTCATTTGTTTCACCTGCGTTGAAAAAGGTTTAATAACATTCTCTAGTTCATCATTTTTTTGTTCAAAATCTTCCATTGTCATCTCCACTTTAACAGATCCCAACAATTGCTCGATCTCAGATTTAAGAGAAATGCTCAATTTATGTGCTTGATCTATTATTAACAACATAAGATCTAAAGAGCATTTATTTAAAATGCAATTCCATTTCTGGAGAAACTCTTTATCATCAACATATAACAACGGTTCTTTATTTATGCGTAGTCCCCTTGGGATGCGCTGCGATCTACAATACTCAATAAGTGTGCTTCCATGCATCTCTGTTCTAACTAACCGTTTCAGGAGCTGTGTTAATTGTACCCAAGCATCCACAACAACCACTCCACTAGTTGTAGTTGAAAAAAAGGAAGGTGTCTGCAACACGTCCTGTAGATGAGATTGTGTAAAACTAAAAATCTCCTGCCATTCAGTAGCCATTTTTCAGACTTGCTTCCCAAAAAGTAGATAATCAATCAATCCACAGAAGCTAAAGTTCCTCACTCACGAATTTACTCAATACAAAAAAAGGAGGATGTTATATTCTCTTCTATAATTATTAAGATAACAAATTCAAAAGCCTTATCAACTATTTATATAGGAACAAATACCATCAGTAGTAGTGCAAATGGACTATAATCCATCGCCTCTCGCCACGCAATGGGCCCCAGGCGAATTCAGCATTTCTTCAAGCACTTAGTGTACAATCATTTGGTATTGTTCCTTTATTTATTCCACAACATTTAATATCTATCTACTAAAAATATTTTTTATTTTTTAGTATTCAAATTTTAATTTTATCCCAAAAACCCAGAAAAACTTATTTGTTTGTGTGTTTCTAAAATCTAGAATAATTATTTTCCTAGCACAAATTAGATGTCCACCGTCATTCAGTTTGTTCAATCATTGACATCCTGGAAAAAAATCCTAGGATCGAGTATACTTAGCCCCACTGTAGATGTATTATTTCTCAAGTTGTCCTGACATGGGCCATGTTTCGACTGTCTCCAGTCTTCCTCAGGGGATACTTAGCATGTTGTAATCACGATTCCAAAAACCAGTTTTTTATAATTTTGCCTTACCAGCACTAGTCAGTTAATTTGACCTAGGACATACAAAAAATGTTGTTAAAAAGTGCTATTTAAAAAACCTCATCACAGATACAAGTTTGTTTAACCTTCCCAAAACATTTTTACCAACTCCCTTAAAACAAATTCTCGTAACAAATTTCTTTCCAACTCAACAAAAAACTTTACTCACAGTGTTGCTAATGCCCATTCCTTTTTCATGCATTAATGGCGCCTCGGCGTTCTTAGATTCCTCCACTTCCTGTCCACTTTTTTATACCTGTCATACCCGGAACTTGATGCTGTCAATCATATTCAAACATCGCTTTACTCAATACGAAATTCCTTCTTAGCCTGTGTCACCTCCACTTCCTGCCCACTTCTTTTTACCACTGCTCCCCGGAACTGGATGATGTCAATCATCTTCAAAAGTCACTGCTTCCGAAGGCATCCTTCTAAAAAACCGACCAGTCAATTTTTTTATTCAACCCACTAGGGGTCACTGTTTTAAAATAATTAATCCATTTCTGCTCTTTTTGTAGAAGGATTAGATCAAAATTGCCACCTCTCTGGGGATATATCAGCCGTTCTATAACTGCAAATTTGAAATCCGAGAAATCATGTCCCTCGGATATACAATGCTGTACCAGCGGTGCTTCAGCCTTTTGTCTTACAATTGAACTTCTGTGTTCCACCATTCTTATTCTCAAGCACCTCTTGGTCTTGCCGATATAAAGCAAAGGGCAAGGGCACCATATACCATAAATTACCCCCACCGTAGAACAATCAGTGCGTTCCTTGAATCTGAAAGATCCCTCCTTAAAAAAGGGTAAAAATTGGCCATTATGAGATTGCTGACATACCGAGCATTTATTGCATGGATAATGTCCAAATTCTCCTGAACTATCAGTATTTTTAGGATAATCCACATCATCCTTATAATTGGAATGTACAATAGTATCTCTGATGTTTTTGCCCCTTTTAAGTGCAAAGCGAGGGCCATTTGTAAATATAGGATGTAGATTCAAGACATGCCAATGGCGCTTTATACTATGTTGTATACGATATATTTGAGGGGAATATGGTAAAACACAAATCATCCGGTCCATATTTTCTTGTCTTCGTGATGGTTGTAAAAGTAAATCACGATTTGCCCTCCGTGCTCTTTTATAGGCTTTTTTTTACCACATACGGGGGATATCCCCTTGAACAAAAACTTTGTGTCATTTCCTTTGCACGTATCTTATATTCTTCTACAGTAGAGCAGACTCTTCTTAGTCTAAGAAATTGTCCCATCGGTAAATTTGATCGCAGTTTTTTGTTGAGTTGGAAAGAAATTTGTTACGAGAATTTGTTTTAAGGGAGTTGGTAAAAATGTTTTGGGAAGGTTAAACAAACTTGTATCTGTGATGAGGTTTTTTAAATAGCACTTTTTAACAACATTTTTTGTATGTCCTAGGTCAAATTAACTGACTAGCGCTGGTAAGGCAAAATTATAAAAAACTGGTTTTTGGAATCGTGATTACAACATGCTAAGTATCCCCTGAGGAAGACTGGAGACAGTCGAAACATGGCCCATGTCGGGACAACTTGAGAAATAATACATCTACAGTGGGGCTAAGTATACTCGATCCTAGGATTTTTTTCCAGGATGTCAATGATTGAACAAACTGAATGACGGTGGACATCTAATTTGTGCTAGGAAAATAATTATTCTAGATTTTAGAAACACACAAACAAATAAGTTTTTCTGGGTTTTTGGGATAAAATTAAAATTTGAATACTAAAAAATAAAAAATATTTTTAGTAGATAGATATTAAATGTTGTGGAATAAATAAAGGAACAATACCAAATGATTGTACACTAAGTGCTTGAAGAAATGCTGAATTCGCCTGGGGCCCATTGCGTGGCGAGAGGCGATGGATTATAGTCCATTTGCACTACTACTGATGGTATTTGTTCCTATATAAATAGTTGATAAGGCTTTTGAATTTGTTATCTTAATAATTATAGAAGAGAACATACTTCCAGGTTCACCATGATTTGATTCAGTTCATCTAAAAACTGTCTCCAAAATGGATATCTCCCCAATATACTCTTCAGTAAACATCAAAGCAAAGAGCTTGTTTAGACTTAATGCAATGGTCTTATCTTACCTAAGTGCCCCTTTAATCCCTTGATCTTCTAATGGTTCAAGTGACAACCTCACAGGCTTTCTGCTTCAGATAGATTTTAAAAAGTTTTTATTATGAGTTTTTGCCTTTATGGCCAACTTCTTTTCAAATTTTCTCTTGCCCTGTCTTATCAAATTCTTACATTTAACTTGCAAATTCTTATGCTTTATCCTATCTTTCTCTGATGGATTCTTCTTCCAATTTTTGAATGAAGATCTTTTGGCTAAAATAGCCTCTTTCACCTCACTTTTTAACCATGCCAGCAACTGTTTGGTCTTCCTTCCACCTTTCTTAATGCATGGAATACATCTGGACTGTGCTTCTAAGATGGTATTTTTAAACAATGTCCACGCCGGTTGCACACTCTTTATCTTTGTAGCTGCACCTTTCAGTTTTTTTTTTAAATTATTTTCCTCATTTTGTCAAAGTTTCCCTTTTGAAAGTTTAGTGATAGAGCCATGGATTTACTTACTGTCTTCCTTCCTGAAATTAATTCCAATTTGACCATATTATGATCAATATTGCCAAACAGCCCCACCACTCTTAACACTTTCACGAGATCCTGATTTCTACTGAGAATTAAATCTAAAATTGCTCCCTCTCTCATTGTTCCTGAACCAATTGCTCCATAAAACTGTCATTTATTCCATCCAGGAACTTTATCTCTCTAGCATGCCCTGATGTGACATTTGCCCAGTCAATATTGGAATAAGTGAAATTTCCCTATATTACTGCACTACCAATTTGGTTAGCTTCTCTACTTTCTTTGAGCATTTTACGGTCTGTCTCATCATTTTGGCCAGGTGGTCAGTAGTATACTCCTATTGCTATATTCTTCCCAATACACAAGGTATTTCTACCCATAAAGATTCAATTGTGCATTTAGTCTCTTGCAGGATCTTTATCTTGTTGGACTTTATGTCATCCCAGACTTAAAGCACCACCCCCTTTGCTCCTCTCTATCATTGCTCCTCTCTATCATTGCAATACCATTTGTATGCTGGTATAGCACTATCCCATTGGTTATTCCTTTTCCACTATGTCTCTGAGATGCCAATTAAGTCTATGTCATCATTCACTATTATTCACTCTAATTCTCCCATATTACTGCTTAGACTTCTAGCATTAGTATACAAACATTTTAAAGTGTGTTTCTTGTTTGTATTTACATTCTGTTTTTCAGTTGTCAGGGATAATTTAGAATCTTTTGGCTCTGGTGATTCTTTATAGACACATGGAATACATTTTTTTTTATTATTGGAACCTCTCTGTCGGGACGTCCTAACTCTAATGTGTCATTAGTATCCTTCATAGATACCTCCCTCTGAACCATGCGCTGTTGAACAACTGGCAGCTTTCTTCTTTGTTCTAGTTTAAAAGCTGCTCTATCTCCTTTTTATTTCTCTCGTAATTTTCTTCTCATCCCCCCACTTAAGAAACGAAGTCTCAAGAGGTAGATTTTTTCCATTTTATATTGATTATTTTTCTTGGATTGGCTAGTGGGACTTGTATCCCATTTTTCCTCTTTCAAGTTTAATTTGTAAGGTATTTTTTTCTTTAATTGTGAATAAAAATAAATAATAAGCAGTGGCTATCTTAATGATAATGCATTTTAGTAGTATTCCAAGTTTCTTATGTCAACATGGAACAGCAAGAACATAAAAAACGACTATTCCTTCTGCAGAGATGTGTATATAACTCCGAATAAAGCTGAACTGGTTAACCAGATTGACTATGTTGGGGTTTTCCAGCAGATATCTTCAGGACACAATAGTGAAAGAGTTAAAGTCAGCTCTTAAAGCAGCAGGGTAGACATTTTAGTGTGCACATATCAGACCTAAAACTGTCCTGAAGGGCTCCCAAGCTACGTGTATCTTGCTGCCCTAAATCGCTGAAAAAAAGTGAAAAGGTTTTTGTATATTTGCATTGTTGGTTTGTCTCAGATAGCAGCACTGGAGAGCAGAAATTATGGATTATAGAGATTGATTGTTAGCAATGGATAAAAGGAAAAATAAAATAAAATCTTCACCTAACAGTAGGCTGCTTTCTAGGGGTGGAGCAGATCCTAATCAATAGCAGCCAGATAGTATTGTGAACTGCAGGGATAAATGTCAGTCTCTTTTCAGGTTATTTCCTGTCCAAAAGGGCTCCCAAGCTAATTATATCCTGCTGCCTTAAATATCTGAAATAGAGTAAAAACATTTTTGTATATTTGCATTGTTGGTTTGTCTTTGAGGGGACTGCTCAGATAGCAGCATTGAAGGACAGGAAGTGTGGATTATATAAAGATTGTTAACAGTGCTAAAAGAGAGGTGTTTAATAAACCCCTCACTTAAGTATACAGAGGATCTGACTCCATGTAAGCTAAATTATAGCAGCTAATTTCAACTGTTTTATTCCTTCCCACATGTCCTTCCCCACATACACAGAGCATACAGAAATCCAAGAACAAATCTATTTATTTATGTATTTATTTGTAGGCTTTTATATACTGTTGTTTGGTACTGGCCTTCACAACGGTTTACAGGTATAACAACAAAACATTAAAAAGTTTACACTATGTGACCAACAATACAAGGGTTAATGGGTATAACAATATAACCACAGAGGTTTAAGGTCTGTGGAAATAACAAAAAACAATGATCTAGCAAATATACTATTTATTTATTTATTTATTATTATTTTTTATACAATTTATTTACTTATTTTTTATTTTTATATACCGATGTTCCTATATCATACTATAACTATATAAATAGGATAGATGTGAGTGTATAAGATAAAGTGAGGGGAAACTAAATAATCTGTTCTCATGGTTAAATATGGGAATAGAGAATCCAACCTTTAAAGATCATAAGATCGCTAAGAACCTTAGATATAGCTGATATATACATGATAGACCTGGATTGTTAGAAAGACTGAGGATAGAGTGTGTGTTAGGCGGAAATGTGTTAAAGTAGTTTAAGCTATGCCATCTCTATAAGTTTGTTGGAACAGCAAAGTTTTGAGGAGTTTTCTAAACAGCTTTATATTGCTCTGCAGCCTTAGGTTTTCTGGTAGTGTATTCCTTAGAGCCAGGCCAGCCAGTGAAATCGCTCTCTCCCATACCATGGTGAGTCTGGCAGGTGCGACTGCGGGGATTGATAATAAGGCTTTATTTGCTGATCTCGTGTTATGCTGTGGAGTATATAACTGGATTACAGCATTTAGCCATTCGACTTCATTACCATATATTGTTTTGTGTATGATGGAAAGAATGTTGAACTCAATTCATTTGTCAATGGGTAACCAATGAAGTGCTTTTAGGACAGGGATGATGTGTTCCATATTTTTAATGACCAGTTAGGATTCTAGCTGCCATGTTTTGCAATATCTGAAGTGGTCTTATAGTTGATTTGGGTAGGCCTAGAAGCAGTTAATTATAGTAATCAAAGCTTGTAAAGATCAGTGATTGTAGTGTGGTTCTAAAGTCAGGTTGATTTAGGAGTGGTTTTAATCTTTTAAAAATTAAAAGTTTATTGAAGCCTTCTTTGATCTTCATGGATATGTGTTTTTTGAAATTTAATTCAAGATCAATCCATATACCAAGATGCTTCACTTTATCACCTAGTTTAATAATAGTATTATCAATTTGCTTAGTGTTGTTTGGGTTGTTTGTTGAGATTTGTTTTTCAAGGAGTATGCATTCTGTCTTGTTCATGTTGAGGCAGAGACTCATTTAGGAGGTTTTTTATGTCGTTGAGTTATATGGTTGAAAGTTTGAATGCTTTCTCTAATGTGTCTGTCACCGGTATTATTAGTTGGATGTCATCGGCATAAATAAAGTAGGTGATGCCAAGACCAGAGATGAGCTGACATAATGGGAGGAGATAGATATTAAACAGTGTGGCTGATAAGGCTGAGCCTTGTGGAACTCCTGTTTCTAGCAATATTGACACTGATTTGGAATTATTAATATTTACCTGAAATTATCTATTGAGGAGAAATGAGATGAACCAGTTTAATGTTGTCCCAGCTAATCCTATTTCAGCTAACCTGTGTATCGGACTTTTATGGTCAAGCTGCGGATAGATCTAGCAAGAATGTTGGCCATTATAGAAACCTCTTATAATTGTGTCAAATTGATTACAAATTGTGTCAAATGGATTACAGTGGGCTCTGGTAGAATAAGACCTGTGATGTGGAGACAACCACTTTCTCAAGTGACACAAGTAAAAATGCCTTCTCTGCATTGGATAAAGAAGAAGCTCTAGCAATGAAGATAGAAGAGGTATCTGAAAGGAAAAAAGAAATCCTTTGCATGCAGAAATTATATAATACAACCAAAAACCATAAGAAAAAGCTCATTCTGTTGGGTGACTCAGTCATCAGAGGCACTAATTTGGGAACTCTTTTCGAGGGGAACACTATAGTTAAATGCCTTCCAGGATCATCGGCTGGTAAAAATGCTATTCAGATAGTCAATATAATCAAAGAAGAAAGTAAGGACTCTGAAGTTGATTTTATCATCATTCTGGGAACCAATGACCTTGCTAGAAACAACATCCAAATGGTACATAGAGATTTCCAGATTCTGGGGTAGCAGATTACATGCAAAGACTATTGCCTTTTCAGAAGTATTACCTGTTCATGGAAAAGAGAAGGATAGGCAGCATGGCTTAAAACTTCAATGCATGGCTCAGAACTTGGTGTAAGGAATACAGTTTTGGACATATTGGGGGCTGGGGCCATGTATGGAACAGTAAAAGGCTCTATGTCATAATGCCTCTGTATCGCTCCATGGTGAGACCGCATCTTGAATACTGTGTATAATTCTGGTCGCCACATCTCAAAAAAGATATAATTGCGATGGAGAAGGTACAGAGAAGGGCTACCAAAATGATAAGGGGAATGGAACAGCTCCCCTATGAGGAATGACTAAAGAGGTTAGGACTTTTCAGCTTGGAGAAGAGACGGTTGAGGGGGGATATGATAGAGGTGTTTAAAATCATGAGAGGTCTAGAACGGGTAGATGTGAATCCGTTATTTACTCTTTTGGATAATAGAAAGACTAGGGGGCACTCCATGAAGTTAGCATGTGGCACATTTAAAACTAATCGGAGAAAGTTCTTTTTTATTCAACGCACAATTAAACTCTGGAATTTGTTGCCAGAGGATGTGATTAGTGCAGTTAGTATAGCTGTGTTTAAACAAGGATTGGATAAGTTCTTGGAGGAGAAGTCCATTACCTGCTATTAATTAAGTTGACTTAGAAAAAAGCTACTGCTATTACTAGCAACAGTAACATGGAATAGACTTAGTTTTTGGGTACTTGCCAGGTTCTTATGGCCTGGATTGGCCACTGTTGGAAACAGGATGCTGGGCTTGATGGACCCTTGGTCTGACCCAGTATGGCATGTTCTTATGTTCTTATGACAAAGATGACTTACATCTGTCTGTGGAAGCAAAAAAGATCCCAAGTGATAAATTCCAATCCTATGCCATAAGGTAATTAAACTAGAGGACAGGGATGGCAGAAGGAAATTGGAATGTCAGCCCCACATCTTCAAGAAATGGGTGAAAAAGATAACAAATGTCAGCTCAATAAGGCACAAAAGAAGTCCAAGTAAAGCAACTACCTGAAGGAGAGAAGCTGGAAAGCTATGAGCACAAATGCTCATAGTCTGGGCAATAAAATCTCAGGCCTGCAGGCTCTAATGGTGGAAGGATATCTGGACATTGTTGCTGTTACAGAGTCATAGTTCACAGAGTCACATGATTGGGATATAGCCATTCCTGGCTATAACTTATTAAGGAAGGACAGAGAGGACAGAAAAGGGGGAGAAGTAGCACTTTATGTCAGAAGCTATATCCAAGCAATTGAAAAGCAAGGGACATGGGGTAGGGAAGAAGCATTATGGGCTGTCCTAAAAAGAGAAAATGGTGCTTCCATTTACATTAGTGTGGTCTATAGACCTCCTATTCAGACAGAAAAGCTGGACATAGACCTAACTGAAGACATCAAAAAGATGGGAAGGGAGAAGTGTGGCTCACTGGAGATTTTAATCTGCCGGATGTAGAGTGAAGTTTCCTTTAGGTGGAATCTATGAGAAGTATAGAGATAATGGATGCCCTCCAAGAGACTACACTCAAACAAATGGTAATGGATGCCATGAGGGAGGGTGTGATACTTGACTTAGTGCTCACAAATGGGGAAAATGTCTCTAATGTCTGGACAGGTGCCCACCTGCGTACAAGTGATCATGGTATAGTTTGATATTGCGAATAAAATACAAAGAAGTTACACAAAGACACAAGTTCTGAATTTCAAATATATGGACTTTGGAAAAAATGGGGATTTACCTTGTGAAAGAGCTAGGACTCTGGGATAAAATGGATGAGGTGGAACAACAGTGGGCTCAGTTAAAAGGAGCTATTACAAAGGCAACAAAACTATATTTTAGAAAAGTGAACAAAAGCTCAAGGAAAAAAAAACCAATTTGGTTCTCAAAGGAAGTAGCAGTAAAAATAAAGGCAAAAAGATCAGCATTTAGGAAGTATAAAGGATCCCAAAAAGAGGAACACAGGGAACAATACCTCATGAAAATGAGGGAGATGAAGAAAGATATCAGACAAGGAAAATGTCAAGCGAAAGAAAGGATTGCTAAGCGATAAAGTGAGATAACAAAACATTTTTCAGATTTATAAGAGAAAGAAGGAAAGCCTGAAGTGATATAGTGGAATTGAAAGGTGATAGGAAGCAATGTTTTGAGACAGACAAGGAAATGGTGGAAACATTAAACAAATACTTCAGTTCAGTGTTCACTAAAGAAGACGATGGAAAAGGACTGTTGCTGGTTGACAAGACAGTAGAAGGAACTGGGCTAGACACAACTCCTTTTACAGAAGAGTAAGTATGGGAAGAGCTAACTGAATGTGGACAAGTCCATGGGGCTGGATGAGGTACATTCCAGGATACTACAAGAACTCAGAGATGTTCTGGTGGGTTCGCTAAATGACCTGATCAATAGATCCTTGGAAATGGGAGTGGTGCCACAAGTTTGCAGAAGAGCAGTTGTGGTCCCTCTTCATAAAAATGGTAGCAGAGAGGAGGCTGGAAATTACAGGCCAGTTAGCCTCACCTTGGTGGTGGGAAAATTAATGGAGATGCTGCTAAAAAAAAGGTTACTGAACTAACTACAATCCAGTAAGTTTTTGGACCCAAGGCAGCATAGATTCACCAAAGAAAGGTCCTGTCAGTCAAATCTGATTGATTTTTTTGATTGAGTGACTAGAGAATTGGATCGAGGAAGAACACTCAACATCATCTACTTGGATTTCAGCAAAGCTTTTGATACCGTCCCACTTAGGAGGCTTGTGAACAAAATGAGAAGCTTCAAAGTGAGCACCAAGGTAGTGACATGGATTACAAACTGGTTGACTGATAGGAGACAGTGTGTAATGGTAACTGGAACCTTCTCTGAAGATAGAGTCATGTTAAGTGGAGTGAGACAGGGATTGGTATTGGGACCAGTTCTGTTCAATATCTCTGTGAGTGACATTGTGGAAGGGATAGAAGGTAAAGTTTGTCTATTTGTGGATGATACCAAGATCTGCAACAGAGTGGACATGACTGAAGGAGTAGAGAGAATGAAAAGTGGTTTACAAAAGTTTGAAGAGTGGTTGAAGATTTGGCAGCTGGGATTCAATGCCAAGAAGTGCAGAGTCATGCATCTGGGATGCAGTAATCCAAAAGAGTTGTATGTGATGGCGGGGGGCAAAGGCAGATGCCAACGGACCAAGAGCGGGATCTTGGGGTGATAGCCTCTGGCAATCTGAAGATGGTGAAGCAATGTGACTAGGCAATAGCTAAAGCCAGAAGAATGTTGGGCTGCATGGAGGAACAACCAGTAAGAAAATGGAGGTGGTGATGCCCTTGTATAGGTCCTAGGTGAGGCCATACCTGGAGTACTATGTTCAGTTCTGGACCCCTTATCTCAAAATAGATAGAGACAGGATGGAGGTAGTCCAGAGAAGGGCAACCAAAATGGTGTGGGGTCAGTATCAGAAAACCTATGGGGAGAGACTCTAGGATATGAATATGTATGCTCAGAAAGAGAAGAGGCCCAGGGGTGATGATACAGACCTTCAGATACCTGAAAGGTTTTAATGATGTTCAAATGTCAAACCTTTTCAGATGGAAAGAAATCAGTAGAACTAGGGGTCACGAAATGAAACTCCAGGGAGGTTGTCTCAGAACCAATGTCAGAAAATATTTATGCATGGAGAGGGTGGTGGATGCCTGGAATGCCTTTTCAGAGGAGGTGGTGTAAACTAAAACAGTGAAAGAATTCAAAAGGGCATGGGATAAAAATTGTGGATTCCTGAAGGTAAAAGGATGGAAATGAAGAAAAGAGTGCATAGAGTAACTTACTGGTGTGGTGATTACTACCCTTTAACCAATAAGCCTTGATACTGTTGATGCAACTCAAACATTGCTTTCTGCTTCAACTGCAAAGCATAATCGGGAATTGTATTCAAACAGCAATTGAGGGCCCTAACTTTTACGATGTGGGAAAATGATAAGCATGGTGTAACCTACAATGCACAGAAGATATTACCATAAGTTTACTGGGCAGACTGGGTGGACCATTTGATCCTTTTCTGCAGTCATTTCTATGTTTCTCTGTTTCTAAAAGTATCTCTAAAATGGTTAAAAACAGTCTATTTTACACTTAGAAACTGAGTCAAGATCAGGTGAAAGCAAAAAGTTAAACATAGCCTGGTGATCGTAAGAAGAGCCCCAAGGGGATTTAAAGACATTTAAGTGAAAAATAAACAAATATTGCCATCATCCCTCTCACAAAAACTACTTTAATGCTTTACTATTGTGCAGTTCCATTTTTCTTCTTCTGTCAATGGCAGTTAAACAAAAAACAGGTGAAAACTGGTACAGCATCTTCATTAGTCCAAACTCATATTCTCTTGGCATATGTGGGATTTTTGTGTACAGTGCTCTGATTGGGAAAAATGCCTAGAACATTTAGCAGTTTTTAATCCATTTGGGGAAAAATGATATTGTAAATAGAAACAAATTGCTCAAAGAAAACTTTATCAAACCAACTGCCAAGGGAAAATAATTAAGTTCTGAGGGACTCCTAGGAAGTTGAACTGAATCCCGGAGCAGACGAGACTTCTGGCACCAATATGATGTCTGATGTGATTGAGAATAGCACAATGGTCCATTGATCAGTTGTGCTAGAAATACTATCTGGATCAGGGCAAATAAAGGGAAAAGAGTACTCCATCCTTTGTATTAACACTTGTAGAAGGAGAAGGGGAAGGAAGGCCAGTTATGATGGGGGTTTGCTCCAATTTGGCACCTGTATTATTTTAAAACATTCCAATGTATGGAATGCTGGAAAGAATTATGTAAAAGGAAACTGCATCTGTCCATCTATAGGCAACTTAACTCTCTAAAGAAGGGCTGGCAAGTTACCAAATTTGCAAGTACATTTTCAAAACCAAGCATGCGGAAATCCCAGGAGATACACCCGTGGCCAGGCCGAGCACGCACCGAGTGCATTTCAATGGCCCGGCCACACGTGTATCTTCCCATACGTGCAGAAAAGCCGGGATTTTGAAAAGGGGTAGTTTGGGGGCAGGGTAGGGGCTGGCCGGGACAGTGCCATTTTGCGCTGTCCTATTGATGCGCACGCCGGCAATCATCCAGTGCGCTGAACTTACTCCTGCTCAGCAGAGTAGGTAAGTTCTAAAAAAAAAAATAGGATAGCTAGGGTGGGTTTAGGGGTTGGATTGAGAGGGGAAAAGAGAGGAAGGATAGTTAGGGAGATAGGGAAGTTTCATCCCAGTCCACTCCTTTATTGGAGCGGACTGGGAGAGAACTGGGCAAAGGCCCGATTGCATCGCTGCGTGTGTGTTAAAAAAATCTGCTCCACCCCCCTCACACGCGCAAGTGGGCACCTGTGTGCACATGCGCGCACCAATAGAAAATTGGGCGTGCATGTGCACATGGGTATTGGATTTTATAACACGCGTGTTCTAAAATTGGTGTGTCCATGTGTGCATGCCGTGAACCATGTTTGCATCTTTGAAAAAATGATCCCTTGGTGCACAAGGCGAAAATGAAAATATAGAGTCAGAGTTTTTGGAGAAAGAATCCTCCCCAAAAAGTGCTGGTTGCTTTCAATAGGAAGCAGATAGAGGCTATGAAATGTTGGTGATCATTCCATTTCACATTTTCACCCCTTCTTCACCCTTCCAACCACACAAAACTGCATCTTCCAAACTGCTCTCATCTCCTCACCACTCAACTTGTTAGGGGCAGAGAAAATGGAATGGGTGGGGTTATCCCCGTCCCCAGCCAAACCATGGTTGCAACAAGAGGAATATGTTGAAAATAAATGTAAAAAAGTATACTGAAGCAGAGCATCTACTCAATATGCACTTTAAGAAGTCTATCATCCTCCTTCTTCAGCTCTATATTGGAATGTCTTTGCATGCTTTCCCCATTTGCTATTTCCAAGCTTGGTAGAGATAATGGGGCTGGTTCATCGTCCTGGTGCAAAGCATGCAAGTGCTGTTGTTCGATGAATTTACCAGTCAGAGCTACATTTATGAGGTAGAACACATATCCAAGAGCTCTTTTAGGATGGAGCAGATCTGAGGCTAGCACTATAAACAGTGCTGGCATTTGACTTAGCCTGCGGAAAGGAAAGGAGTGGAAAAGTGGATGGACTCCACTATCAGTGGGATAACAGCAAAAAGCTGAGTGTTAAAACTGTGTGCACAGTTTCTTAATGCTGTAGCTAATTTTATTTAACTATCAGTGTAGTATGCTAATGCATCTGGAGTTTTAAAATGCACACAAACCAGAAAATGTGCACACAAAAATGTCTTATTGCACAGAAAAACATGATTTATGTGCACAAATCTCATTTTCCATAAATAAAATATTTTATGTGTGCAAAATTCTTTATGCACATAAACTATGTTTTCCACACAGAAAACTTGATAAGCTTTACCCAGATTCTACATTTAAGGTAATTTAATTCATTCCTCACCAATCCAGGAAAATTATTCCAAAGCTGGGGTGCTACTGATGTAAAGGCACAGTTTGATATCCACTGATATCTGTGCGCAAAGCATGTTTTTTGTGCATAAAATCCCAACTAGAGGTCTCTGTACCAGAAAGCAGTTTCTGCCATAGATTAATATCAGCACTGGAAACTTTCACCTCGGACTAGGAGTTAAGTGTCCAGTACTAAGAAAACCAGGAGGTAAGCCTGCACACCTCTCTGCATTGAGGAGTAATACCTAATAGGGGTGTGTATTCGTTTTGAACGCATATGTAAAACACAACTTTTTTTTTAAACTTAAAAAAGTGAGGATGCGCAACGCGATTTTCAACTTATTCAACGTAGCTATGTTGAATACGTTGAACCTAAATAAACACTAAATAAACACTTAAACCCCCCACCCTCCTGACCCCCCCAAGACTTACCAAAACTCCCTGGTGGTCCAGCGGGGAGTCAGGAAGCCATTCCTGTATTCCTTTGCGAGGAGCACGTGACGTCGGCGTCAGGTCGGAGTGACGCGGACGTCACGTGATCCTCCGCGCCTCCGCTCTCGGACCCCCGTTGGACCCAACCGGAACTTTTGGCCAGCATGGGGGGGTCAGGAGGCCCCCCAAGCTGGCCAAAAGTTCCGGGACCACCTCCGGAACGCCCTTGGCCTGCCCCTGGACCGCCGTCCAGCCCCTGGCCCTGCCCCCTTCCCGCCCCTTTTTCAAAGCTCCGGGACATACGTGCATCCCTGGGCTTGCTCGCACCGCCGAGCCTATGCAAAATAGGCTCGGCGCGCGCAGGGGTAGGTTTTCGGGGTTACACTGCGTAACCCTTTGAAAATCTACCCCACAATGTTGTGCTCACATTTTCTGTGTGCAAAACTCCTTGCTACATTGGCAGTAGAGTTTGTGCATGAAAAGATTTACAGACAACTGAGGGTTAAGCTGTGCACTCTGCTGAGCACACCTGTTTGCATTGGTCCCAGAGAGAGCAAGCAGGCAGGAATTCCATATCAATGTGGATAGGTTTCTAAGCCAAGCCTAAAAGTTTGAAAATGCCTTTTTCCAAACTTTTAAAAGCCTTTTAAAAGCCCAATGATTGCCAAAGCTGGGAGATACATGTGTGTTCCGGGCCAGCGCGCACAGCGTGGATTTTAAAAAGCACGCAAGTACACGCGTAACTCCCGGTACACGTACAAATAAAAACGTTTAAAAAAGGGTTGGGGCTTGGGTGTGGTCTTGGTGGAGCGTGGGTGGGCAATGGGAAGTTACCTTGAAATGTGCGGTTATTTATGCCCCAAGCGTGCACCGGGGCCCCCTACTATGTAACTTTACTTCTGCTATGGACAGTGTGTAAGCATTAAAATAACAAAAAGCTAGGCAAGTCAGCGTGGTTTTAAGTGCTGGGGTTAAAAGAGTAAAAGGGATGCTAAATAACAGAGGGGGTTAGGAAATCCAATCCGATAACAGGGTGAACTGGGAGCAAATCGGGAAAAAGGGCTGTTGTGTCGGCGCACGTTGTTTTTAAAATCCCCTCTACTTACGCGGTAGAGCTGGCATTTGTGCATACATGTGCACGTCCATATAAAATTGTGTGTACATGAACATGCATACAGCCAATTTTATACCAAGCGAGCATATACGCGCGCATGTTATAAAATAGCTTTGTTCCCTGGTGCGAGCATGACTGTTTGAAAGTTACCATCTCAATATATTAGTAACCAGTTTGCCCACATTTTGAGGCAGTGGTAAAACTGGAGCCTTGTATGTGCACCTCTGCAGTATTAAACATTTTACAAAAGTGCTTAAGGCAATGTTTAGCACTTGTTCTATCCCAATTGGTTTTCTTTTTGACCTGCTTTCTTATACGCAAGCATAATGAAGGTACAGCACTAGCAGGGATTTAATACAGCAGTAATCCTTGTGACAAGCTAATGCCAGTTAATAAATTGCTCAAAAAAAGTTGGTGCCAAGGATAAGCCCTCAGCAGCCGAGCTATAAATAAGCTCAGATATATTTTTTAACATATTAATTTACACTAGTGTGTGTTACTATTTGTATATAATTTATAAGTATGATAAATCACATCCAAGTACAGCTTTAAGAGGGCATAATTAATTTTATGAAGGTCTCTAGTTAGCTTCTAAAATTATAAGATCAAAAGCTAAGTATTTTATCTATGTCATTCAAAAAAGAGTCAAAATACAATTGCATTTTTGTCATTTATATAGTGTGTTCTAACCACATCCAGTATAAATGAAACCCAAGAGTTAGAACTACTGGACAAAAACTGAAAACCAAATCCTTTTCCTATAACTTCCATATTGATTACTGTGTTTACAGTGAATGTTGGAACCAGTTACAGCGGACAGTCAGTGCAGTTGGAAATAGATTTAATTTGCCCCCTGAAGACAAGCATTACCTGCCATTGAATGATTTTCTGGTGGCTTTCACACACTGGGACTCATTCAATAAAGATTTTTTTCGGTAGGTATGGAATGGGAAAAAGCTCATTTTGAATAAGGCCCTTTTGTGCTGAGCCATATTATGTTAACAAGCATCTCTAGCCTCCGATGTTAGAATTCAAAGTCCTCACTCTGTGAAGCCATTGCCCATTCACTTGGCTTCTCTTGTTTCACAGCAACAGCTCTTCACCTCTGGTGCCAGATAAAGTACACTAATGACTGTCAGCTTTACTTATGTTATGCAGTTTTACAAACCTTCCCCCTCCACTTTACCAACATAAAGTTACATCACCAGAGAGAGAGAGACTGCATGTACCTAGGGAGTCTGACAGACAGACTGGATAAGCAGATATAGCTGGTAAATAAGTCTGCACAAACTAGCCTGGTGTAACTCCCAAACATGCTATTTGTCTGTGGTTTGCTAATTATTAAAGTAAGTTAAAGGTACAGGGCTAAATTCAAACTTCTTAATGGAGTTGAACAGTGAAAGGAAAGAGTACCAACTCTTGCCACCAAATAAAATTCAATCTAAATGTACAGGAATCACAGAGTACATTCATCTACTATTCTGCTCCTAAACTGGCACATAAGTAGGGGATGTTTGTTATCTAAAACCATTTCCTATTCCTCTTTTCACTTACATGGGATTCTGACTCTGAAATCAGAAACGGATAACTCCCATTGAAGAAATAGGGTAATTTTTTTTTATTTCAAATGCTTTTTATTAAACCAATTCCCAAGCCGTTATAGTACAACTATACATAGTACCATACAGTGAAACTAACTTAACTCCCATCCCCCCCCCCCCCCCCCCCCCCCCCCCCCCCGGTTTACCTCTACCATAATCGGCTAAACAAGTAAAATATATAGCACATAAGACAGGGCTCAAGGTGCATGGACTCTGATGCATCCCAGGCCTCCACAGCAATATGTTAATGTGAAACGTCAATGTTCTTCCTTATGCCCAGAGCCTCCCATCCCTTCCTCCCCTCCCTTATAGAATCCTAACAGACCCAATCAGATATTACAAAAGATTCTGAAAGATTCTGATCAGAGGACAGACTAAAAAACACAATGAAACCATGTGGACAAAATCCAAAATTGCAAATAGTAAAAGTATATGGATTATAACTAGAAAGAATTATTGAGTACTAAACTTCTCACTCTAGGCAAAAGTGAATGAAGGTAGCCTCCCCAAATTTGAAAAAAAAAATAACTATCTACACTTAAAAGAGGATAGTAAGGCTCTGTTTTCCAACAATATCAAGTCGTGAAGAGAGTTACACCACTGCCAATAAGCTGGACCCGATGTCTCTCTCCACTTCCCCAAAATAGATTTCTTTCCCAATAGGTACACTTTCTTAAAGATAACACTTCATCCTTATTCTTTAAGATAGCTGGGGGGATTTGCCTAAATAACATCGCTGTTGGAGTGGTCGGAATGTGATAACCCAATATTTGAGACAAATAATGCGTGATCGCCTTCCAGAACTGCTGGATTAAGACACAACACCAGAACATTATGAAAGTGTATTAAGTACTGAGTTTTATATTTAATATCAGATGCTGATTTGGAAATGCCAGCTTTCAAAGCATAGATTTGGGAGATATAAGCCCATCTCAGAAACTTATATTGGAGCTCTTTTAGATAAATGTTCCCAGAGAGCTCTCTTAAGTGTCTGAAATAATCCCACCACAACTCTGCAGTGAAAGTGATTCCACTCTCATGAGACCATTTGAGCAATAGAACCATACAGTCATTCTTCTGTCTATATATTTCTATAGAGCTCTTCGCAAACTAGAAGTCGAGTGTTTAGATAGCTCCGATTGAAAAAGATCCTCCAAGGTGTCCATAAACTTAGCATCTAGGTCTGCTTGTGGTAGTGAGGCAATATAGTGCTGTAGCTGAATATATGAAAAGAGGTTCCTTACAGGCACTCCATACTGTTCCTTTAGTGTTTCAAATGCATAAATTGTCCCTCTTCATTTACTCCATGATGTAAAAAGGTAATACCTATTGATTGCCATTGTCAGAAACCCACTGTATTAGTACCTGTTCTAAATTCTAAATTTCCCATGATTGGTAACAATTATGAGCAATGAGTAGAGTGTTATAAGAGCTTAGTTACTTTTTTTCCAAGCCCATTGAATAGAATTTATCAAGACCACACTGAGAGAGGCCCTTGGGCACCAACAATGATGGGGCATGCAACAGATATTTCAAATTTATGGGCACAACTAAAGATCTATCTGCTTCCACATTGATATAATTGGATTTTTCATACAGTCAATCACACAAAATTCAAAGTAGGCTGACAAAATTATATTCCCCTAGATCTAGAAGCACCAAGCGCCCCCCCCCCCCCCCATTCCCATGTATCCTTCAAACATCCAAGGGGGGATTCTTGTTTTTTTTCTTGCCATAAGTCATGTGATAATAATCGTGAATGTGTTGATCTTTATTTAATAAACAAAAAGGCAAATTCTGAATGACATAGAGCCACTGTGGGAAAATGACCATGTAATAAAGGTTGATTCTGCCCACTAAATTAAGCAGTAGGCTTTTCCATATTTGGAGTATTCCCGTAGTACAATCCAGTAGCTGATTAATGTTCAGTCTGTCAATCTCGTTTATATTAGTAGCAAGCTCCAGACCAAGGTATTTGAATACTCCATCCGCCCATTTCAACGGAAAAGGACCTAAGAACATAAGAACATGCCATACTGGGTCAGACCAAGGGTCCATCAAGCCCAGCATCATGTTTCCAAAAGTGGCCAATCCAGGCCATAAGAACCTGGCAAGTACCCAAAAACTAAGTCTATTTCATGTTACTGTTGCTAGTAATTGCGGTGGCTATTTTCTAAGTCAACTTAATTAATAGCAGGTAATGGACTTCTCCAAGAATGTATCCAATCCTTTTTTAAACACAGCTATACTAACTGAACTGACCACTTCCTCTGGCAAAAAATTCCAGAGTTTAATTGTGCGTTGAGTGAAGAAGAACATTTTCCGATTAGTTTTAAATGTGCCACATGCTAACTTCATGGCATGCCCCCGAGTCTTTCTATTATCTGAAAGACTAAATAACCGATTCACATCTACCCCTTCTAGACTTCTCATGATTTTAAACACCTCTATCATATCCTCCCTCAGCCGTCTCTTCTCCAAGCTGAAAAGTCCTAAAATCTTTAGTCTTTCCTCATAGGGGAGCTGTTCCATTCCCCTTATCATTTTGGTCACCCTTCTCTGAACCTTCTCCATTGCAATTATATCTTTTTTGAGATGTGGCGACCAGAATAGTACACAGTATTCAAGGTGAGGTCTCACCATGGAGCGAATCAGAGGCATTATGACATTTTCTGTTTTATTCACCATTCCCTTCCTAATAATTCCCAACATTCTGTTTGCTTTTTTGACTGCCGTAGCACTCTGAACCGACAATTTCAATGTGTTATCCACTATGACGCCTAGATCTCTTTCTTGGGTGGTAGCACCTAATATGGAACCTAATATTATGTAACTATAGCATGGGTTATTTTTCCCTATATGCATCATCTTGCACAGCCACATTAAATTTCATCTGCCATTTGGATGCCCAATTTTCCAGTCTCACAAGGTCTTCCTGCAATTTATCACAATCTGCTTGTGATTTAAATAATCTGAACAATTTTGTATCATCTGCAAATTTGATTACCTCACTCGTAGTATTTCTTTCCAGATCATTTATAAATATATTGAAAAATAAGGGTCCCAATACAGATCCCTGAAGCACTCCACTGCCCACTCCCTTCCACTGAGAAAATTGTCCATTTAATCCTACTCTCTGTTTCCTGTCTTTTAGCCAGTTTGTAATCCACAAAAGGACATTGCCACCTTTACCATGACTTTTTACTTTTCCTAGAATCCTCTCATGAGGAACTTTATCAAACGCCTAATGAAAATCCAAGTACACTACATCTACCGGTTCACCTTTATCCACGTGTTTATTAACTGCTTCAAAAAAGTGAAGCAGATTTGTGAGGCAAGACTTGCCTTGGGTAAAGCCATGCTGACTTTGTTCCATTAAACCATGTCTTTCTATATGTTCTGTGATTTTGATGCTTAGAACACTTTCCACTATTTTTCCTGGCACTGAAGTCAGGCTAACTGGTCTGTAGTTTCCTGGATCGCCCCTGGATCCCTTTATAAATATTGGGGTTACATTAGCTATCCTCCAGTGTTAAGGTACAATGGATGATTTTAATGATAGGTTACAAATTTTTACTAATAGGTCTAAAATTTCATTTTTGAGTTCCTTTAGAACCCTGGGGTGTATACCATCCGGTCCAGGTGATTTACTACTCTTTAGTTTATCAATCAGGCCTACCACATCTTCTAGGTTCACCATGATTTGGTTCAGTCCATCTGAATCATTACCCATGAAAACCTTCTCCGGTACTCTTTAGTAAACACCGAAGCAAATAAATCATTTAATCTTTCCATGATAGCCTTATCTTCTCTAAGTTCCCCTTTAACTCCTCAATCATCTAACAGTCCAACTGACTCCCTCACAGTCTTTCTGCTTTGGATATATTTTAAAAAGTTTTTATTGTGAGTTTTTGCCTCTACGGCCAACTTCTTTTCAAATTCTCTCTTAGCCTGTCTTATCAATGTCTTACATTTAACTTGCCAACGCTTATGCATTATCCTATTTTATTCTGTTGGATCCTTCTTGAATTTTTGAATGAAGATCTTTTGGCTAAAATAGCTTCTTTCACCTCCCCTTTTAACCATGCCAGTAATCGTTTTGCCTTCTTTCCACCTTTTTTAATGTGTGGAATACATCTGGACTGTGCTTCTAGGATGGTGTTTTTTAACAATGACCACGCCTCTTGCACACTTTTTACCTTTGTAGCTGCTCCTTTCAGTTTTTTTCTTACAATTTTTCTCATTTTATCAAAGTTTCCCTTTTGAAAGTTTAGCACGAGAGCCATGGATTTGCTTACTGTCCCCCTTCCAGTCATTAATTCAAATTTGATCATATTATGATCACTATTGCCAAGCGGCCCCACCAACGTTAACTCTCTCACCAAATCCTGTCCTCCACTGAGAATTAGATCTAAAATTGCTCCCTCTTGTCGTTTCCTGGACCAATTGCTCCATAAAAATGTCATTTATTCCATCCAGGAACTTTATATCTTTAGCATGTACCAATGATACATTTACCCAATCAATATTGGGGTAATTGAAGTCTCCCATTATTACCGCACTACCAATTTGGTTAGCTTCCCTAATTTCTCTTAGCATTTCACTATCAATCTCACCATCTTGACCAGGTGGACGGTAGTATACTCCTATTACCATAGTCTTCCCCAACACACAAGGGATTTCTACCCATAAAGATTCAATTGTGCTTTTAGTCTCATACAGGATGTTTATCCTGTTGTACTCTATGCCATCCCAGACATAAAGCGCCACACCCCTGCCAGGTGCTCCTCTCTGTCATTGCGTTATAATTTGTACCCCGGTATAGCACAGTCCCATTGGCTGTCCTCCTTCCACCATGTCTCTGAGATGCCAATTAAGTTTATGTCATCATTCACTGCTATACATTCTAATTCTCCCATCTTACTTCTTAGACTTCTGGCATTAGCATACAAACATTTAAAAGTTTGTTTTTTGTTTGTATTTTCATTCTGCTTTTTAATTGATAGGGATAAGTTAGAATTTTTTAGCTCAGTTGAGTTTTTAGTTACAGGCACTACCCAATGATCTTTCATAGTAACTGGAAATGGAAGAGCCTCCGATTTGTCAATGTTTAATCGAAGGTCTGAAAAGGCTCCAAACTGGGAAAACAATGTTAACAAAGGATACAACAATGACTCCGAGTTGGTTAGAAAAAACAGAATATCGTTAGCGAATGCAGCGTACTTAAACATATATTCCCCCATTTGGATTCCATGGATTTTGGAGATCCCTGCATGTCCCTTAGCAAAGAACAACAAAGTAGAAAGGGGGCAGCCCTGATGGGGGCCACGTTCTATCGAAAAGATTACAGAGCTGGTGCCATTAGCCCAAACATATGCTTGGGGATTGTTATAAAGTAGTTTAACAACTTTCTGGAAGGCCCCAGATAACCCCATGGCCTCTAAAACTGAAAATAAATAGGCGTAAATCCATGAATAAAGGTGGGGGGGGGTTAGATAGGGCCGGGGGGTGGGTTAGGTAGGGGAAGGGAGGGGATGGTGAGGGGAGGGCGAAAGAGAGTTCCCTCCGAGGCCGCTCCGATTTCGGAGCGGCCTCGGAGGGAACGGAGGCAGGCTGCGCGGCTCGGCACCCGCCGGCTGCCCAAAATCGGCAGCCTTGCGCACGCCGATCCAGGATTTTAGAGGATACATGCGGCTATGCGCGTATCTTATAAAATCCAGCGTACTTTTATTTGCGCCTGCTGCGCAAACAAAAGTGTGCTAATTTTGCATGTGTAACTCTTTCCAAATTCACCCCATTGTCTATATTCCCTTTCACTGATGCTATTCAGCACTTGTACTGTTGATATAGGAAAGGAACCTTTGCTGAATTTATTTGGGACCTACTTTTAGAATTTTTTTCTTGTACACATACATGCCCAGTCCTAGGTAAATCAGTCCCCCTGGTCTTCCATCTCTCAGAAACCAAATGTTAATGGCAGCATGAAGTGGAGTTAAATTGATAGACTGAACATTTCTGTGAAGATCCAGGTTAATGTAAATTAAGTCAAGGATCTGTCAATGCTCCCTTTATATGTAAGAAAGCAGAAAGTTAAATAATATTTTGAATTTGTGCCAAGATTTGTGCTTATATTTTAAGTAGGCCAAAAATAAGATAGAAGAAACATTCAACAGAAATTTTGCAACAAGAAAATAACAAATAAAGATTTGAGACATTAGGTTTTATCTGGCTAAGTTGGGACTTACCTGGAGATTTCAAATTTGCATCAGTCTCAATGACCACAAGTTATCCAGCTTAGTGGCATTCCTGATTGGGCTGGATAATTTACCCGGATCACTCAGACATTCTGATATAACCAAGTAATTTATCTGGATAACTCTGGCTCTGGTTTTGCCTCAGAGTATTCCTAAATTTATCCCGGTGCATGTAATCACATAACTTTAAGCATATCTGACTCTATTCAGGATAAAGCTAGGTAAGTTTAAAAAAAACCCCACAAGGCAAGCAGTGCTAATCCCCCATCCACCCAATCTCCAAAATGATTTACAAAAATGTTGGCACTTAGCACCCAATCCTTCCCAACTCCCCCAAATTAATTTTAAAATGTCTCACACATAACAGCCTGAAGTGCTCCCCTTCCCAAGATATTTAAGTCAATAGTCTGGCTGCAGGCCTCACCCCACATGGAACCGACACTGTCACACTACTGCCCTACCCAGAACCCCCTCAAACCTCCAAGGCTGGCCAGATTTGTAGAATCTGCTCCAACTGCATCCCATGTTGTTCTGATGGTATGTGGAGGGAAAGAAGGGGAGAATCAGGAGCAGGTCTATAATGAGGCAAGTTGAGATGGCTGCCTCAGGTGGCAAATCTGGAGAACAGCAAAAAGCATCCCCCAAAAATTTGCCTATGGCGGCTGCCTCACTTTGCCTAGGTGCCCACAACCAGATGTGAGATCCATTGGGTCCTCAAAAGCAGTATGGCTGTGGTGGAGCCCATCCCACTGTGGCTCGAAGACTAGGACCAAAAGGGTCTCAGAAGCATCGTGGTCATGGTGCAGCCCATCCCGCTGTAGCCAGAAAACAAGGCCCGGCAAGACCTCAGGACTAGTGTGCCTGGAAGACTGTGCCCGGTCTAGCCTCAGGAGCAGTGTGGCAGCAGTGGAGCCCATCTCGCCAAGGCTGGAAGTCTAGGCCCATCAATACTTAAAGAGAACTATGAAGAATAGACCCAGGGAGGCCTCAGTGTACATGAAACTAAGTGATAGCCAGTATCCTGTGTGCATGGGTGTGTAAGAGAGCCTCTGTGTTTGTATTTGAGACAGCATGGTATGAGCCTGTATGCATGTTTCAGTGCATGTGAGGAGCTTGCATGCATGTTTGAATACATGTGAGAGAGAAGGTGTGAAAGCATCGGCTTGTGTATGAGAGAGGGAGTGTGTAAAAGAGAAAGGATAAAGTTTGTCTAATCCTCTTCCGCTTGAATCTCAGGGTGACTGGAAATTAAAATATTCAGGTAGAGAGAGCAGGGAATGTTTTTATTCATATTAGTTTTAATTTTGGATGTTATATGATGACTGTTGTTTTGAAATATATTATTGGATTTTAAGACCTTTTTGAAAATATTTAAAGTATTGAATGATGTTCTGTTTGTTAATTGTCTTGAAGTATTTATATTAGTATAGTTTTACTATTATGATAGAGGTGTTATGGTTTTTTTTTCTAATTTTATTATTGTTTTATGAGCAGAGATGGTGTTTCTGTTGCACTGCATATAGGGTCTAGCTTCTTCTGTTTCCAGTTCAGTTTTTGTCTGCACATTTCTATTTTTACTTTATGGTATCTTTATTCTGTATTTCATGAGGGTCTGTCTGGGTTCTGCATGTGTGACTGAAGTGAGGTATTCTGCTGGCATATAATTTCTGTTTATTGATCTATAGCAGCCTGGTTTGCTTTTTTTTTCATATTAGGAGGTATATTGGTGTTTTAGAGCCTGGCATAGTATTTGCATTGTTGCCTTTCATAGGTAGGATTGTTACTGTTTGAGTGCTAGTAGTTAGTGCTGTATTGGTATAGGAGGTTTACTGTATTGTAACTGTAATTTGTTTTTTTCATGATTTTCTGAATACAAGCCCACATCACATGCATTTTCTAAAAGGCCTAATATCATATAACAAGGCTTCCCATACTGTGGGTTGGGACCCCAAATGGGATCACAAAATCTTCAGCTTGGGTCACAAGTGCCTCAAACAGGAGCACTTCACAGGTGCCAGCAGCAGCAGCACGAGTCATGGAAATCAGCGTACTCGCATGCCCTGCTGTGGCACTACCCTTGCATGAGTTTCTGTAGTAACAGGAGGCCCTGTGTGAGGAGGTACTGGGGATTAGGGGTGCGCATTCGTTTCTGACGTATTTCTCATCTGCAACATATAGGGCCCTATTAGTTGTATTCGTGGGGAAGCGAAACGTATCGCGATTCCCCACGAATACACCAAATCCGCTGAATTATTCGGCCGCCTAAAGGACCCAATTTAAACAAACCCCCCACCCTCCTGACCTCCCCCCCAAGACTTACCAAAACTCCCTGGTGGTCCAGCAGGGGGTCCAGGAGCCATCCTCTGTACTCACACCCTCACTGCCGGTTTCAAAATGGCACCGATAGCCTTTGACCTACTATGTCACAGGGGCTACGGGTGCCATTGGTCAGCCCCTGTGTGCAGGAGGTCGCTCCTGGACCCCCGCTGGACTTTTGACAAGTCTTGTGGGGGTAAGGAGGGTCCCCCAAGACTTGCCAAAAGTCCCTGGTGGTCCAGCGGGGGTCCAGGAGTGATCTGCACTCGGGCCGTCGGCTGCCAGTAATCAAAATGGTGCCAATAGCCTTTGTCCTTACTATGTCACAGGGGCTACCGGTGCCATTGGTCAGCCCCTGTCACATGGTAGGAGCACAAGATGGCGCCGATAGCCATGTGACAGGGGCTGACCAATGGCACCGGTAGCCCCTGTGACATAGTAGGTCAAAGGCTATCAGCGCCATTTTGAAACCAGCAGTGAGGGTGTGAGTGCAGGGGATGGATCTCAGACCCCCCGCTGGACCACCAGGGAGTTTTGGTAAGTCTTGGGTGGGGTCAGGAGGGTGGGGGGTTGTAGTTAATTTAATTTTAGCGGGGAAATTAATGGATAAACTTATCAGGGGGCCCCCTTGCCGAATGCAACGTATCTGCCCCCCGACGAATCCAAATGCAACTTATGGCGTCCCTTTGCACATCCCTACTGGGGATGCTTTAGGGCCTCTGAGTTTGCACTAGCTTACAAGACCCATGCTGACTTTCATTACTAATGGTGCTGCTGCTTGCAGATCACTGTCATATTAGGGGCCATTTATGGGGGGAGGAGTGGACTGAGTGTGCATGGGAATTTGGAGTTTGCCATTGCTTCTCTCATGCTATCCATCACTGAATCTACTCAAGAGAAAAAAGATTGCCTCTGTCATCAGCCTGCCCTCACTTCCCACCAGTTGTCATTTACCTTTGATCTGGGGCCAAAAGGAAAATCTTGCTGCTGACCCTGAACAGGAGGATATTTGGAAGAGGAGCTGTTTGAAGGGTGGGATCAGATGCAGGAGGGGTTTGAGGGTTGGATCAGGAGCAGATTTAGCTGTGCAGAAAGAGAGAGAAGGTGAATGAGAGAAGATTAACAGGAGGATGTAAGAGACTCATGGGCTGGTGAGAGGAGATTAGCTGATGGAATGTAAGAGAAAGGTTGGAGCGGAGGAGGTGAGGCTGGGAGGTGAGAAAGAGGGGATGGGGATGAGAGTGAGACAGAACAGTGGATTACCTGGGAGTTATATGAAGGGCTTAGTGTTGAGCGTATCTGCTGCGGGGATATGTGAAAAGAGCTGGAGCGGATGAGAGAGATGGGAAGGGTTGGGAGGTGAGAGGAGAGGAGCTGGGGATTCTAAGAGGGGTCAGCTGGAGGGGAGGACATTGAGAGGAAGTCTTCTGTAGGGAGTGCAGGTTGAGACAAAAGATCAATTGAAGGTTGAAGGAGGGAATCAGCAGGATTGCAGGAGGGGGAGTGTGGAGTGATTGTTGGTGGGCCTGCACCCCTGCTAATTTGTTTTGGTTGTCGACCGGGGTCATGTGAATTTTCAAATGCTAAATGGGGTCACATTGGCTAAACGTTTGGAAATCCTTGTCATACAGGTTCTAAGTGTCTAAAGGTAGGGTTTTCTAGCTGGCATCACAGCAGTGCATGTAATATAATATATTGTATATGTTGTTGTGATATTTTTACCTCAGAAGACTATGACTGAATGTCCTTTTTCATGCATAATTTTTAATTGTGGGTGGAGAAGGCTGGGAGGCAGGGAGGGTTTGCATGGCTCTAAGGTTCACCATTCACTTAGTTCCCATTTCTCCAGGGGAAAATGTTGAGGGGAAATTTGGGAGGCAGGTGGTAGGGTTCCTGAGAATGTGAAAGGTGTTGCCAATTTCCTAGAAATATTATCATTGATACACTATCTGCCATTCCTCTAGGAACTCTGATCCCTGCTTTTCCCCTTCTGCAGTATTTCAAATAACTGAAAGGGCCAGACTACAAGGGGACCCCTCTCGATGATCTGACCTCTGCCATGTCTTCGGGGTGGGGAGAGAGAGAGTGACATCTTATCCCTCACCTCAGACAGCAGATTCCCCTTGAGCTGCCCCTGTGTATGCCTTCTATTATTTTACATTTTTACTTAACCAGCCACATTCAGAACAAAGCCAATTAAGTTCTAAGATATCCAGGTAAAGTTATCCAATAAGTTTAGCCAAGAATATTCAGTGGGAGACTTGTCCTGCTGAATATTCATCTAAAGTACTCTGGATATCTTTACCCACATAACCTTGCTGCTGGCTGGCCTACTGAATATGTACCATAAAGAACCTCCAGCATTTTTTTGTGCTCCTCCCTGATTGCACAAACTATACTGCACTAGCAGTCAAAACAGACAGAACTCTGATTGACCTCCACAAGCCCTCTTTCTGGTTTCTCCACTGGCTTCTCATCTCAGCCCATGTTAAATATTCTCAGTTCTTTCATGCTATGCACACAGTCACCTTAACTCCCTATATCCCATTTCTCTGCCCCCCCCCCCCTGCACCTATATTTGTCTCCCAGCTCCACTGCGTTTTCCTCGCTGCACACATACTCTCTTGACTCTTTCCCCTTTCCATCTGGAAGCTTACTTCTCACCACCTTCAAACTTCAAATCAAAACAATCACTTACATGAAGCCTTCCATGGGAGATTGGTGCAAAACTATACAAATAAATAAAGAAAGAAATATAATTAAGTTAAAAATATAGTTTACATTTTTAGGTATTCTAAAACACATTGAATAGCAGCTGAATATTCCCTCATGGATGTTTGTCTGCTATTCACCTAAAGGAGGCCCAACCTCTGAGGTGTGGATGGGTGACTCAAATCCATTGTTATTCAATCAGTAGGTTAAAACACTGAAATCATTACAATAGTTGCTATGGAAATAACTAAACTGCCTAATATCATAGTATATTTCCTGTTCATGTTATCATTCCTAGCCTGATAAGCTAGATAGTTCCTTATACAATACCAACAGTATTTGAAAGGAACTAGTTACAAATTGTTCAATAACTGATGTGTGTGTCAGAATGTAGTGGGTCTGCTATTTTACCTTAAAATCCTTACAAGTAAAAGTTGACTCTTTAAACCAATTCAAGAAACAAGGAGGCTAGCCACTCACATTCCTTTCAGTTTAATTATGGTAAAATAGCAATGTACTGGATTTCACACCAGTTTACCCATAAAACATGTTTACTGATGTAGCATAAAAACTGCAGACAAACTGTACAAAAAAAAAAAGAAACAATTATTGAAACTTTCTTTTCTCTGTCTTTTTCATATTCTGTCTTTGTTTCTTTTTCTTTTGCTGGTTTCATGAAACATTGGAAAATGTTATTTAGAATAATACTTGTTACAACTACAATAAAAATCTAAGCTGTCCCTTTTACTCCTTGAGCTTGGGCTTCACAATTTATAATAATTAATGGCGCAAAGCTTCTTTTCATTAAGTCCTTTTTCCTATAATAATGATTCTATTGTCTAATTATCTATTTTATTTATTTTTATTTAAAATTTGTACTCACTCAATCAAAAATTCTAAGTGGTTTACAAAGTACATAGTTGTTATTATTTTGTATAATGAGTACTAGTTCTAGCTGGGTATTGGTCTTTATAATGACGGTACATTTCAGAGTTAAAGGCTTCCAAAAAGAAAAGAAAACAATGGTGTACCCCAGAAAGAATTCTATTGTAATTTACAGTAGCCCATTTGATCTATATACTATTTAAGAGAGTCTTTCTTCATTTAATGTGATTTCACAGCTGCTTTTCTTTGAAATGTATTGTTATTCCCATATACTGTAAATTCTGCATTAAAAGTTGTAAACAGAAAAATGCATGCAAAGTACACATTTAGCAAGAAGAATGAGTCATCGTGACTTAACCATAGGCTTTGTAATTCTTCCTGTGAAAAATGAAGTTCATTGCATATTTTTAATTATTCAAACCTGTCCTATACATTGACCTGGTATACAGCATTCTGTACTCTGCGTCACTTGGACAAAATGTGGATGGTGATTGATCTATGCTAGTAGATTCATAAGTCCATTGACACACAGGGTAAAGTCAAACTCCCACATACTGTAGACAAGTAAGCTACCTTTGACAAAAAATACAGTAGAGTTTGATTGTGCCTTCAGCCACAGTTTTAGAAGTAATATGAGCATCAGCTGCAGTACTCCTCATTTGTTTGGAGGGCCTGATGCATTTACGTATCTGAATTATTTCTTCAGTAATAACATCTCAATATGCAACTTGATAACTTCTTCTTAGTTCTGAAAATCTCTACATTAGGGCAGGACTGATTACAGATTCTTAACAGACCAATCACCATAGAAAAATAAAATAGAAAGGTGATTGAAGCAGGTAAAGCCTCAGAGCAATACGGACTACATGCAGAATATTACAGAATACTCACTGATTCAATCTCTCAGCCAGTATTATAAATGTTTAATGATGCTTTTGACAGAAGTTCTCTCCCCTGCTCTACCCAATTTAGCCTTGCTTACACTGATCTAAAAAAAAAAAAAAATGAGTGAGGAAACTACCCAGTTTTTATCACCCTATCTCACTTTTAAAAGGATATCAGGATATCAATAATATGTTTAGCAACAATATAGGCTGGAAGAAGGAGAATCTCCCATGATCCATGAGGATCAGTTTGTCAGCCAAAGAAATTCAGTGGAGAATGTAAGGCAAGCAACAGCTTCAAAGAGGGCCACAAGCTGAATATGGAGAGAGATGCACTTCTGACTGGACTGGATGCTGAGAAGGTCCCCAAGGTACCTCTTCAAGACTTTTCACACATTTAGATTTCAGGGCACTAAGGTAAACTGGACTAAAGCATTATGCTCAAAAAGGACATCTGCAACTACAAAAGAGAATTAAATCCCAGGAATTTGCTCTTCAGATGGGTACATGACAGGAGTACCCTCTTTCATCTGTGTTTTTCACATTAACAGTTGAACTTTTGGCTATTAAACTGAGAAAGGACTTTCAGTGAATACAAACTGGGGGTTGTGAAAGTAAATAGCTCTTCTTGCAGATAATATTTTACTAATGGCTCCTAATTCTAGAAAAGTACTCCCATGAATTTAGAAATGTACAAAAATCATTTGCTTCATTCTGGGGTACAGTTGACAGGTACTAGAACTTAGTACTCATGTATTCACTTCACTTCATGTACAAAGAATCAATCCCCATTCAGAACTCTATTCTAAACAAGGATTGGTTCCTTGGCTGTCATTTTACAGGATAAACCTATCAATTTTGCAAAGACTTTGATCTAGCCAGAAAAGTCGTTACTTAGCCACATAGATCCCTTTGAATATTGATCTAAAAATATTCAAGCTCCAAAGTCAGGGGCATATATAAAAAGAATCCTGCAGAAGGGAAAAATTGCTAGTGTTCAGGTGTTTGTTTTCTTTTTCTTTTTTTTTTAAAGACTTAGCTGGTCAGTGCCCGATTTTCAGAACCAACTCAGTTCTAGCTGGGGAACTCAACCACAATAAATGAAACCAATCAAATTTTGATCAGCTAGATTTACTGTGGGTGAATATTCAGCTGAAAATCAATCCAGTTAGGTTCAGCTAAATATTCCCTAAAGATAACTGCCTAAAATTAGCTGGTTACCTTTCCCACTCAGATCTTCCAGTATTAGCCTCTTATCATTAATAAAGGAAAACAATTATAGAATACAAGCTCTGAGAACACCTTCAAGATGGGAGCTAGCCAACCATATCTCTTCTTAGTCATTTACTCCTTGGGACGCTGCATAAAATTAGGAGCTGGGGGACTGCAGACAGTGCGCTCATACACTGACACTCCAAAGTTGTTTCCTCCAGCGCAGTTGGCCCATTCTTAGTGAAAAAAAAGATGGAACAGCTGCCTCACCAAGAATTCCCTCAGGTAAATCCCGTGCCTTCTCTGAAACCAGTGCCCACTGAGAATCCGGGCTCCCTCCTCACTTCCAGAGCGGCATTCCCCCCTCTGCAGGCACCAACAAGATGGTCTGAAATAGACACAAGAGACCCACCTGACTCCAGACAACCAGGCCAAAGAGAGGGGTGTTTGATTCCCAGTGCTCAATGACAAGTTTGTGGTATGGGGTGCCACTGGAAATGAGGCTCACATGGCTCTCCTACACTTGATTCATGTGATTGCAGCTGCTCCAAATGTGTCACAAAGGTGCCCAATCCATTGGCCCATGAACTAGCAATGGAGGGTCTGCAGGCTAGTTTCCTTTTCTAACCATTATGTATGTATATTTGAAATTCAAAGCAATATATCTGAAAGTACAGTCTGAGGCCGTGGAGCTCAGAAGGTGAGAAGCTGCTGGTGGTTCTTCCAGTTTTGGTCCAAGGTGTTGGTTTTCTTATCTGGCTCATTCCCATGACAGGGAGTTCTATGTGTAACTTCAAAGCAGATTATATTTTTACAAACTAGCAGAGAAGCATAGAGGCAGATTAGAGATTTTGGCAACAGATTCTTTAATTAAAGCTTCAAAAAAATCAGCCAATTCATTAAAATTTCACTATAAGAAACAAATATACTCAACATTCTGAGAACCTGCTTTTAGAGTTAGTTTGGAAGTCGGTTATAGTAATATAACTAGAGATATTTTGCTATTGAGTTTTCAGTGTATTAAAACAGCCTAAAAACCAGCCTTTATTAAAGAATTTCACTTTAAACTCTTTACATCTCCCCTTCATTTCTCTTTCCTGAGGATGTAGGTAAGGCTTACTGAGATCTGACAAGTTTTTCAAATATAAAACACAGAAAAAAATATCCCTTTCACTGGTTTCGGTCCTGTGAGAAAATCCAGAAATTCTAGCACTAAATCCAAGGTTTACTTATTAACATAGGGGGTGAAATCTTGCAAATTTGTTGTTTTTTTTTTAAAGTTCTTCTTGGCAGCTTTAGTAATCAGAAAATATATTCCTGTGCCAACCAATTTTTACTAATGGCTATCGCTATGGCAAACAGACGCATTCTGCCGAGACGAACAGACAGCAATCCACCTGACATAACAGCAACACAGAATGCTGAAAATCCTAGAAATGGAGAGAACAACAGCTGTCTCCAGTGCTGATCCAAGTTATAAATCTTTTCCAGATAGATGGGACAAGTATATTAACTATCTTCCATCGAAAGGAAAAGTAGTAATTATGAAATCAGCTGTGAATTTAGTCTAAGAGATGGGTTTATTACATTTTTTGCTTCTGTCCTTGCTCTGTCTTACTCTGCAATGCTGATGGCACTGTAGCTTGTTCTCCTGCTCAGTGAGATGCACATAATGTAGAATATCTTCAAGAGTAATATCTTTCTTTCTCTGCAGTGTGTGCACATGCTTTATGGACTGTTCACACATTCCATTTGCACCCTCCTTTTCATTTCTGCTCTTTTTTTCTCCAAGCTTATCATGAGTTCATTTGTTTCTTCTCAAGTTAAAAAATAAATATACTGTCAGCACACTTTATGCTAACCTTAGGAAGGAGCATTTTTCCTTCAGAGTCCTGCACTGCCTATGGTTTAGAAAAGCTTGTAAATACTGTGTTTTCAATTAAAAAAATAGAAAGATTTGTTAAAAGAAAAATGATAATATGAAAATATCTTGACTTTCAGCTCTGAAAAAAATAGGGGTTTTAGGGTGAAGGTATATCTCCTGTTGTGATACAAATCCCCATCTTACTCAGGAGAAAGGAGGAATGGGCATTAGGGAGAAACGAAATAAGAAATGAGACAAAATTTCCAGTTGTGTTTCATTTTCTTCTCAAAGCGAAATGGTTGAAAATACAATGAAATTTCGTTGGTTTTCACGTTTTGTTTAGAAAACAGAAAAATTGATCCATTGATGCAAGGCCCAGGACCAAACCTGGGGCCTTGCCTAAGAAATAGGTTGAGTTCCAAAGCAGGAACCATGCCTGGGTTCAAGTGCGAGGCCAGGGTCTCAGCCAAGGTCTGGGCCCAATGCCAGGGTCTCGCCTGAGTTTTGGGCCCAATGCCAGGGTCTTAGCTGAGGCTCGAGTCCACCCCCAGGGTCTCGACTGAGACCCCAAAAATTGAACAAATGTACTTAATAAAACTATTTCCATGCATCTCTGAAGTGTTTGACGGGGTCTGCTAAAGAGCCAGGGGGGAAGTGCAGGCTGAAGAATTAGGGGGCTTTGGAGGACTTTGCTCCAGACTGGGCAAACTGGTGGGCAAACTGCTGCAATTGGCCATGGCATGGATGCTCGCCTGTTATAAAATGTCCTCACTTGCACAGTTCAAATCAACATTACATGGCTGTGTGCACACACTTGCAAAATTAGGAGCACACATACACAAGCCAGGGCTATTTTATAACGTACGAGTGTAAATGCTCACAAGATATAAAATTGCCATGTAATCTGGCTGTGTGCCCACACACACGCATATGTGCACCCACACTCCCGTTTGCAAGTTACAATCCCTATTTCTAGTAAAAGAACAACAAATTCATAATGTATTTCTTCAGCAAACATTCTTGTTAAACAGGATAACTGACAAATCATTCAACAGAAAATGCAAAACAGCATAGAAAAGATTAATTGCTTGACCCCTGATAAAAAATTTCTGAATACATTCCATTTGTCAATGTGGATGTTGCATATTTAAAAAACCTTTGCTTTGAAATCTAAAAAGAGAAAATAGGAAAGAAAATGTCATTTTTGCAAAGAGACGGCAAACAGTGACAGCCTTCCTAAGAAAAGAAACTCAGCTACCTGTCCTTGCATAGGATGTTGACTTTCTAGCAAATTCTCCTGTGAGCAGTACCTTTGCTTTCTAAAAGATAGCCAAGATTAATAAACAAGCAGCAATCCCTGCCAAGCATATGCAAAGAAAGTTGGCTTTTTTAAGCGAATAATCTAAAAGCAGGCTTTCCTCTTTGCTTTTTAAAGAAGAGCAAAGCATCTGCAAATTGGGACCACTCTCTGTAAAAGAAAGCAGCCTTTTGGAAAACAACTTTCCTGTTGTGATAGTGAAGCACATTTTTATTTCTCAAATCGGAGAATGTTAGTGACTTTTTTGTGTTATATGTCTTAATTATTCTTATATTTTAATTGTGTCAAAATAATTCATGAAACATTTAAGCAGCATTGTTGTTTGTAAATGTAAATGTAAAAGGAACATCAATTTATTCTGTGCCTGTGCCCACCTCCAGTGTATGTTTTCTTTGTCTGTAACCACTAGAGAGTAGGAATAATTTTAAAATAATTTCTGAGAATCCTTTTCATCTAAAATTCAGGCATTCATATGTCCATGACTTTTCTATCTGATTCAATACTGTTTGGAGAGAAAAAAATATCTTGCATTAAGATTATTCTTTTTTTTTTAATTTTTTTTATAGGGACTCTTCAGTTCACAGATGGGTAAATAATTCTTCACTAGTTCTCCACTCATCGGGAATTAAACGCCACAACCAACTATAAAAATCCCCCAGGATTTACATTAAAGCACTTACAAACTGAAGACATTAGCTTTCAATCCTTACTTTTATATTATAGGAAAATACCTTCACAGTTATTTCACCAATGAAAAGTACTTTTGCTAGAAAAAGAATTGTATGTGGTTTGGCTGGGAGCATATAAAGGAAGAATATGTTACTATGATTTATAATGTTTATTTGCAAAAATTCCTACAACCAGGTCAGTTAAAAACACTTTGGTCCTAAAGGGTTTACCTGGCAAAAAAAAATCTTTTTAAAATGAAACTTATAATTTTCTGTAAAATAGTAAAACCTATTTTCTGTAGATTTCAGGGCAATGGGCACTATTGCAATTCCATTTCCTTATTCTACTGCCTTTTGAGCTGCTTTCTTCAAGGCTTTACAATATACATTGAACTGATATTGATCTAAAGTATGTATTTATCTGTTTCTAAGTGCTAAACAGAATCATTAGAAAGGAAAGATGTGCCAGAAACTAAAAGGTGAAAGGATGGAAAAAGGAAGCAAGCAATTTACAGCAAGAGGAAAAAACATATGAGGACACATACAGACATACATGTAACCTGCTGTAGTCACAGATCTATCCATATTTATTTCATAGTCACATGGATTTATATTTGACCTATTTAGCATAATCTTTGGAATATTGCCATTTAAGACTGATCAGAATTTCAGCTATGGTAACATTGACCAAGTGAAACACTCTTGCAGATTTGCACAGCAGTTGAATCTTGCATACTGTTTGCAAAAAAAACAAAAATTCAATTTTTGCATCTTCAATTCATTTTTTTTGGCTTTTATTTTCTTCTTTGTGAAACAGGGCAGCAAATAAGTTTGCATAATCTTTGTATAACCCTTGGGTGGGATGTATCCCAATTTGTGGACTCAAAGGCACACAATAAAAGATTTCACCCTACTTGCAGCAGTTTTCCAGGAAAGCTCCTACTTCTGAGGGGTCCAGGGCTCCCTGTGAGGAGAAGCATAGCTGCAAGGCCCTTTTGCATGCATCACAATTTCACAGCCCATTAGGCCCTTGGCATACAGCACTGATAATCTCTACAGTCTATGATAGCAATAAACATGCTGGAAGCTGAGTGGTTTCCAACTTCTTTCACCAATAGTTGATCAAATGAATGAAAATGTTCCTTACAGTTCTCTTGATGTTAAATCCAATTAATTTTACAGATTTAAATAAAATAATAAATTTGCGACCACAATCTTCCAGAAACAGTCTTTAGGATTTGTAATAAGCCAATTCTTTACACAATTTAACTCCTTCACCTTTCCATTAATTCCAAATTAATAAAGTGTATACCTTCTCTCAATCTCCCATCTTTACAACAGATTCTTCCCACTGTGGAATCAGCAGATTAGAAGTTCCAATTACTTAACAAAATGCAAAGTCCCAATTCTTGCACCTCTCCTGAAGTCATCTCTGTTCTCATAGATCTCCTTCTGGTAGCACCAAGTGGACCCTCCTCTCAAGTGTAGCTTACTTGAGTCAGCAGTGAAAACTCTCTTGAAAATTACATTAATATTTCTTTCTCTCTTATAATGGATGGGAATCCATTCCTCTGGATGATAAAGCTGCTCCTCAAGTTCTTTCCAGGAGAAAGAAGCATTCTCCTCTAGATGTTCTGGCATCTGAGCTGCTGGTACCAAAAAGACACTTGGTCCCAATATAACAAAAATCAGAGAAAAACTAATTCAAACAGGACAACCAAAAAGAGAGAAAGGAAGAGTGAAAAAACCCCCCCTTCCTTCTCTAAACAGAAAAATCTTTGAAAATCTGGACGAAGTACAGGGTTGACTCTATTTCTACTCTGTTTACCCAGGTTTCTGTGAACAGGACCCTCCAACTTATTTTCCCAAATGATTAATCAAAAAGAGGGACTGCACGCACAGGGTGGTTCCTCAACAGGACAACTCAGCATCAGGAAAAAATCTTCACTCTGAGGGTAAGGAAACCAAGGGTTCCTTACATTTGTATAATAGGACCAATGATCTATTTTTACAGCAACTATTCTGTAAAGCAAGAAGGCATATGGAACTCTAATACCTTTCAAAATAGTCTTATTTGTTTGACAGTGTCAGCCCAGAGAAGAACACCGTTTGGACTGCTTATTCCATGTTTGATGAGAAGTTACTGAATGTGTGAAACAGCAGTTTTTAATCAGCAGTTATAACCTGAAGAACCCAATATGGAGCCCAGACAGTCTGCTTTTATCACTGTATCTTCATCAAAGGCATCTTTTTGACTATAAATGTTAACATACCTGCCTCTGAAGGAGTCAGGAAGAATGCAACAGATTTGCAGTGGTAACAGCCAGGTGCTAGATTATTGCTTACAGGATTTATATTCTGGTACTTAAGAACCTGATTACTCATTGATTAATGATTTACTTACCACTTTAATTAAGACACTATTTTATTCCATTGTTGTAATTAACTTTCTAACTTACTGTATAATGAACAAGTGATCTCCATGCAGAAATATTTCTGCCATATCATTGAAGTATTTACAGTGACTATATTAGATTTCTGAGAAATCAGACACTTAACCAGTGCTCACAGCTCAGCTTTTTACATCAATATTCTCTTCACATTGTGTATAAACACAAGCATAACTTACTGGGCTATTTCCCAATAACATCCAGTATTCCTTTAGCATCTAAAAACTACATCTCTGCTGAACAGAAAGCATGCTCCCTTTATATAAACTAGAAAATTAAAGCTGAAATAGCTATACCAGCAATGGTGAACTCCAGTCCTCGAGTGCCCCAAAGGCAAAGATTTCAGGATAGCAACAATGAACATGCATGAGAAAGATTTGCATGCACTGCTGCCATTGTATGCAATTCTATTTCATGCATATTCATTGTGGATATCCTGAAAACCTGGCCTGTTTGTGGCCCTCGAGGACTGGAGTTCTCCATCACTGAGCTAAACAGTTTCAAACCTGATACAATACAAAACATAGGTTACTCTTCCAGAAACATCAATAACTCACATTTCAAACAGTGCTCAAGTAAGGACCTGCATGAAGGCTAGCATCAGTCATTTTAATGTAAACTGCCTCATACACAGTTCATTATCTAGAAACCATTTGGAGGTGCATATTCAGCGATGTTAGACAGATAGCTCACAAGTTATCCAGCTAAATGTCAACTTTGAATATTCTAGGCACATATTCAGCTAAACTTTAGCCAGATATCTCCGTATCTGGATAAAATTTAGCTGGATAACATAGGGGCGTTCCCAGAGCATTGCTGGAAATAGTTAAGTTCGCCAGATAAATTATCCAGCTAATTCTGGCCCTGCTGGTAGAGCTGTCTTAAAGTTAGATAAATAAACTGATCCAGCTATCTTTCAGATAGCTATCTATATTCAATAGCGCGGCTGCATCACTGAATATCCCTCTAAAATTAGCTGAAGACGTTTATTCAGCTCATTTAGCAGTCCAGCCAGTATGGACCACTTGGTTTCTATTCACCCTGGTGTTTATTTGTGACAATGTGTGTGTGTGGTTTGAGGGGAATTATGTAACTTTGACAATATGTTATTGTACCGTGTGACCACTGTTACGATAAATGAAAAAATAGCAATGATTTGTTGTGACAGTTCTTAGACTTCTCGATATGTTTTTATCAAGAGAACAGCAAAATGGTGATCATATAAACAAATGAAAGGAGATCGCTGTGCTAAATCTTCCTTATTTTTCAGGAAGTGCTTCATATCTGCTTCAGTAGCAAAAAAAATGCATAACAGACCATATTGGTGTACTAGTTTACCTTGGAACATTAAATTTGTATGTATAAGACGTGCACTTTAACCAACTATAATTTAATTATGGTTACATTGTCTCTATCAATTAAAGAAAGTTTGAGAATAAAAGCTTCAGGTTTATCACAAGTCTAAAACTGAGATCTATGAACACTGAATAAAAAATAAAATCACAAAAATACACAGTGTAAGAAGCTATCAATATTCTTTATTGACTCCACATGTTACAAAATCAAATCTAATTATATTCAGCTTGGTTTTACAATGGAAACATTCATAGGAATGAGCAACTTTAGGACAGAAATGGCTTGCTATAACTCTTGCAGCTATTTTTTTTTTTTTTAATCTGTCAGCTAAGCCAGCAGTTTATCAGACTTTCCAGGTATAAACCTGTTCAGAGAAAGAAGCATTCACTCCCTAATGCTGGGTCACCGTAATGCTAGAGTTACAATACAGATGCTCCAAAGCTAGTTTACAACTGAGTTAGCATCATTATGACATGATAAGTTGGAAGCACTTGATACAAAAATATTAAATCTGAGAAAGCAAGGAAACAAACTTTGGGCCTTATTTTCTAAATGTATCGCACGTGGTAAGGGACGTTTCGCATGGGAAATGTACCTTTTCGCGTGCAATACCAAAATGGGGGGTGGAGTCGGCCCCGGAAGAGGAGGAGTCGGGGCATCACCGGGGCTGACTCTGCGAAGACGTCGTGGATGACGAAAAGGTAAGGCCCTTTTTGCGTCCGCGTTCGCGCCCAATAGCTACACCTCCTATGGTGACGCTATTGGGGGCGAAACCTCGACGGTGCGGTCGCTGCTGGCTAGCGCAGGCCTGCCCCTCGTTTCGGCCCCCCGCCCCTCATTCCCTAAAGTATCGCAGGCCTGCGATACTTTAGAAAATGAGACCCTTTGTGCCTCTGCCTATTGTTCCTCTCCCACTGTACACTCTGCTTACACTTCTTGCTCTCTCCTTTGACCTGTCACGGATTTCTCTGCTCTGGTTTCTACTAGGGATGTGCATTGATTTTTTGATGAATTAAAATATCATAAGATATTTCCTAATTCGTCATGTATCGGCACAACTGATAAACAATCACATTTTCCACAAATTTTCGTGAAAAATTGTTTTTTGGTTTAGTGCGTGCTGACTTCCGTCAGTGTGCACTAACGGTTTTATGTTAGCGTGCGCTAACAGGAGCTAGCGTGCACTACCCGGAAACAATTTGCTATGAAAAAAAAAATACCGAACCGCGGGAGATATGAAATTTCCCGCGGTTTTACAAAACCGAAAGCGGAAATGATCACCGGCATGTTGCACATCTCTAGTTTCTACCCTGAATCTCCCATCAAGACTGTACCGGCTTCCCCTCACCACCACTACCATCACTACAATTTAACAGTTCTATAGTGCTACTCTGTGCACCCAGTGCTGTACAAATCATACGACACAGTTCCTTCTCAGTTGAGGTTACCATCTAATCAAGATAAACATGCAAGGCACCCCCACTACCAACACACCCAGCACACACACACAAACTCCCTGTGGTGTTTCTCCTTCTCTGTTATTTTGTGGTGTCATTTCCTATTATTCTGTGTTATGATTCCTAGCCTCTTCTCCCTATCTATTTGCTTCATTATCCATCTCCTTCATTCATACCTGCTCATTGCTGTGAGTCTGTTCCTTTTCCCTCCATCAATCTGATGAATCTTCTTTCCTTCTGCTTTTTCCCTTTCTTTTTTTTTTCATTTTCATGCAGTTTAGCCTTATGTTCCTTTGCTCGACAGCTTCATTTTCCCATTCCCCTGTTCCTTACTCAGTAAGTGCTCTCATTCTGTGCACAGAACAGCGCTTGTACCCACATTCCTTCTGATCCTCCATATGAAATCACCATTTCAAGTCATTTGTGATGTCATGACTATGCAAAGTGCTGCCAGGTTATAATTACGTAGTCACTATAGCTCTGTATTTGTCTATCTGTGTTATAACAAGTACTATTAGCTTCATGCGATTCTGCTGCAATGATAATCTAGGGCCTGCTGCAGAATTGTGGGGAAACTACCCAACCTACCTCTTCCTCCTCTGCCACTGCTTGCTCACCCAAGGCCACCACCTTTCCTTCAAGAAGCCTGGGCAAGGCTGCCTCTTCTCCCTCAACATGCCTACACAAGGCTTGTGCCTTTCCATCAACAGGCCGCACCAGGCCAACGTCAGTTGTCATCAGTAAATCCACTGTGTGCCCTCCTCTTGTCATTCTTAATCACCACCATCACTCCACCCTCAGCTGAGCAGCATTGACTTTCAACTTGGACTTCGTGTGGAAAACTGTGAAATTTGGAGTTAGTGCCAGCACGAGCTGCTAACACAGGAAACAGTTGTGCAGTGCCTGTACAAATGCAGGCCAGGGAAGAGGAATGAGCAGGGGGGGCGGTGGGGGGAGGGGGGAATAAAGCAGAGGAGGGTAGAGAGTGGATGGGAGGAGAAAGGAGAGAAGAGTGCATAGGAGAGGAACAGATGGGAAGAGAGTGGATGGAAAATAGAAGACTTAAAGGAGAGTGGAGGGATGGATGGAATCTGAGGGGAGGTGAATGAAAAAATGTATGAGAAAGAAATGAAAGAGATAGAACTGATATGGAGAAAGAACAGAAATTAACAACAAAAGAAATTAACCGATTGAACACAAAATAGTTGGAAATTATTTATTTTTAAACTGTAAATATGGAATTGAAAAGTGTGCAGCAAAATATTGACTTTGTAAGAATTAAATAATATAAAATTGTACACTATTGTGCAGCAGAAATTTGAAAACTGTGCTGCAAAAGTCTTAAACCTTTCTGCAGCATCTACTCTAGCACTGTCACAGGTGACCAGGCGCCTTCATTTTAACCATCTGAGTTCACATCATTTTGTGAAAGAATTTACTGTATTAAAGTTAGGGTTTACCACTTGGTAAATGGCCTAATGCAGAGAAAATGCTTGTTTTTTCAAATACTGCAGATTGCCTTCACCCCCATTACCCTGGTGAAACATAGGTATTAGGCAATGCCATGCAAATAAAATAATACAGCTTCCAGAGAAATTTGCAAGCCATGTTACTTTCAGAAAAGTTAGCTACATCTCAAGAGATGCAGCTAACTTTTCTCAGGACCAATAGGACACTAATACACTTTCCAATGTTCCCAGGCTTTGCCTTAAAGGGACTGAGTAGCCTGAATAATCTTCTCTCCCGAATAGTCAAAAGAGCACTGGAAGTCTTATGAGACCCCTTCCCCATCCCCTTCCCCATCCCCAAACCCACACACCTATCACTGGTTGAGGAGGGCCAAGTGGCCATAATGTTTAAAAAAGAAAATTGCACTGCTCTGGGTCCCATCCCCTCTCTCCCAAACCTGCCCCTTTTCTTTCATAAAATGACTCTTCCCAGATCTATTCTCCTACATGCCCACACCTCTCTATTCTCACTTTCTTTGCACTCGTGGTCTGTTAGGGCCTGAAGCACTCCCATGAGCTCGGGGCTGGTGCCTCCATTTTCAAAATGATGGCAGCCAGCCAATTTTATACCTTTGACCCTATCATGTGCTTGGGCAAAATACGTAGGGGCCAATATATAAGAAGTCATCTGTCGACACTGTCAGATTTTCCACTTCAATTCACCATCTGGATACCCTGCACTGCTATAATTTCACATGGATAACACCTGCACCACATAGGAAGTATTGGTTCTAGAGAGAAAGAGAAAGAGAGAGAGAGAACTTCTTTATAAGGCCTTCATAGTAGTCAATTATTTATAGAAGGGCCAGCTAATAACTCGAGGTGAGGTTTTGGTGGTGGTTTAGGGTTTTGGGACCCATTTTACATGCAGCACAGCACAGTACACCTCAATGAAGATTTCACATCATTTGAACATAAGAACATGAGAAATTGCCATGCTGGGTCAGACCAAGGGTCCATTAAGCCCAGCATCCTGTTTCCAACAGAGGCCAAACCAGACCACAAGAACCTGGCAATTACCCAAACACTAAGAAGATCCCATGCTACTGATGCAATTAATAGCAGTGGCTATTCCCTAAGTAAACTTGATTAGTAGCCATTAATGGACTTCTCCAAGAGAGTGAAAAAAGACTTCTCCTCTAAAACAGTGAGAAAAGTCTTTATACAATGTTCTCTTGCCCTAGCTTGATGGGCTCTATATCAGGGTACTATCAAGCTATGGCGAGAGAACATTGAATACATTTCATCTTTGTGAGACTTATCTCACTCCAAATGATATCAAATCTTCTCTGAGGCATACTGTGCTATTCGTACATCTCACTCTGCATGTAAAACTGGCACCAAAACCTTCAACCACCACCAAAACCTCACCTCCAGTTATTAGCTGGCCCTCCTATAGTGATATAAATAGTTGAATACTGTGAAGGCCTCCCTAGAGGCTCGCTCTCTTTCTACTCTCTATTCCTCTCCCTCTCTGTAAGCCCAAAATGCAATTTGCAATCTTTTTCAAAAATTGCATTACAGCCATTTCAGGCATTTCACAGAGCTTAACTCCAGGAAAAAAGGTGTAGTCATTTCCAGCATTAAAAGCATGCAGTATGCTATCACACAGTGAAAAATGCCCTTCATTTTCATTAATCCCATCCAAACCCCACCCCAGTCCCACCCCTATGAAAAATGTGCATTTGCCCGATGCATTACCATTACTATCACATGCGTTATGGTGTTATTGTGGGCATTAACACCATAATGTATTTTGATGAATGACCCTATAACCTTGCTAAACATAGGCAGATCAGTTATTTGAGATATTCATTGGGCTAAATGGTCTTGCTGAATATCCAAAATTAATATTGTCTGGCTAACTTTAGCCAGAAACTTTTTAAGTCTAACCAGTAATATTTGAATATAGACAGTTAGCTTAAAGTTATCCAACTGAGTTATCAAAATAGTGGCACTGGGCTGGAACCTTAAGGGGGACTTTAGCTCACTAAACCACCAGGACAATAAAGATAAGGGACAGGTAGCAGATAAGAGCTCTAGAGGTAATTTTATGACCAAAGTGGGTAGGGTTTGGGAGGAATGGGGAACCAGAAAAGGGCAATTTTCTTAAGCGTTGTAACAACTGGAGGCTGACTCAAGGGGTGGCAAGGGTTGTAACAGGGGTTGCTCAAGATCTCCATGGATTTTAATGCCACCATGGGGGATATAATCAGGCAGTACACATTTGGGTTAACTAGGCCATTTTATTTTTCCTGGCAGTATTTACCAGAGATTTGTTTCATTTTACTTTTTTTTGGCTCATGGTTCAGCTCGGGTTTCCCATGGAGAATTTCATTTTCTACGCGGGTCAGGTTTTTTTTTTTTTTCATGGTTCCCGAATTTCGTGTTAGTGTGCAGCAGTTTAATGAAATCTACTGTATTTTTTCCTCTACTGCAGCTTAGTAAATGACCCCATTAAATTTAGGCCCTTAGTGGACAGGGAAATACTTAAGCAATGGCCATGATGCCCTTATATCTGGGAAGTGAGAGGGGGCGCTGTTAATGCTGTCTCTACATCTTCTCCAGTGCCAGCTGACCTGGGAAATGGAAGACCCAACTTGGAGATCAAATTGAGGACATTTCATATGGCTATGCGCAGTATTGATCCACGTGGCAGGCCCTCAAAGTTGCCAACAAAAGACAGAGAAAAATAAGTTGAACATGCAGCGTGTTTTGCCTTCCTTGTACCCTTTTGGCTCCATGGCAATGTTATGTACACCGCCATCTCAGTTTTTCATCTTGCGACCAAAGCTGCTGCAGAAGCAGCAGTTTGAGCTCCCAAGGGAATGAGGCATTTCAACCATCACAGAATGGTGACATCTATTAGAAAGATTCAGGGCAACTGTTCTCTGCATGGACTGCAGTCCCTGGACAACAATGCTCACTTCAAAGGTTGGGTTAGAAAGGACTGGGGACAAACAAAAAGAGTTAAAAAAAAATAAGACAAAATGCAATGAGCTGATATCTCTGAAATTTGGCAGACCAAAGGAATTTGAAAAGCAGACCTTTTTCCTGCCAAATTCTAGGGTCGAAAAATGTACATCTTTGGCAGAAAGGCAAATAATTGAAAATGGCAGTTTTCCAGACATGAGGAAATGCAACCACTAATGCTATCACCATGTAGCTATAATAAAAATCAACATTTTACCTGACAAAGATAATTGTCCAGTAACAAATTAATGTTGAAGTGGCATGCTATCCTCTATTCTTTCTAGAATCTACACCTTCAGAGACAAAGGTAATAAACATTGTTTCAGGATGTCATTCCCTGAATGAATCATCCTCAATTTCCTACCACAATTTACATTGCTGCAATTGAGTGGAGAGTGGGGGGGGGGGGGGGGCAAGGGGGGGGGTGATTGTTTAAAATGTAACTGAGCAGGTCCAAACAGTCTATGATGGTAGAAATGGACCATAAGGCCTGTTTAATCTGCCCAATTTATTTCCTGTCGCAATGCTATAGTCAATAGCTGATCTCTAAATTTCCCTATACTTCTCTACAACTAAGGATCCTCTGTTTATCCTATGCCTTATTCAATTCTATTACTGTTTGGCCTCCACTACCTCCACTGGTAGGCTATTCCATGCATCCACCACCCTTTATGAGAAGAAATGTTTTGTCTGAGACTGCTCCTACCCCCCACACCCATTGAGTCTCGTATCATGAATGCTTGTTCTAGCATTTCCTTTCTACAAGAAGTTCTAGAAAGGACCTGAAAGGCAATAAAGCAGCCATGCATAAGCAACCAAGCTCTCAGTGTTTATCACTGAGTAACCTTTCCAAATGGGCAATGTCAGGGCTGACAGAAAAGGGAAAGCAATCATGGATCAGTGTATTAGCAATATCAAACACTGTACATTTCAAAGTAAAATCATTCTGGAATATTGGAAACTGTAGCACTGGCTGATCATTGCTTTGCTCTGTATATTACACAGCATATATTGGATAAAAAGAACATTCTAGACAAAGCTCAACTGCTCTGCATTATCAGACATTTTTACTTCAAGCCACAGTATGGAGTAAAGTGCATTTCACTTGTAGTGATCATCAGTTCAACTTGGTTACTGTTTGCTGTAATTCTTGATTCCCTCTGTGTCCTCGCTGTAATTGAGATATTAATCTTGGCAATGCAAATGACCTTTATTTCAAAATCATAGTTAAGGAAACAATCTCTACAAGAAGACATTCTCTGTCCTCCATTTTAGTTAGAGAAAATGCTTTCGCTTATGCTTGAATCAAGTAACAGCACTTTCAACCACCAGCATGAGCTTGATGTCACAAACTATTATTTTGCATGTGTCTTGGCTCTATATTCGTTTCTGATGCTATTTAGTCCTATTTCTAAATCGTCTTTCTTTTTTCATCCTACTGCCTTTTACCCTTTTTTAATAAAAGATATTTTCTTTGTATAATGGTCCTATTCCCTCCCCATTTCCTTCATCAATTCCCCCCCTCCCCCCATTAACTGTGCTGTATTCATGCTTTACATGTATTAATGTGATATCTGTAGGGGTTCTAATAAGAATCAGCACAGCGACATTCCAACTTACTTTTCTAATGATAGGCGCCGTGAAGGAAAACGAAGCTGTCATAAACTCCAACACTAAAACGTCTTCATGCATAAAACAAAGCTCAGAACAAAGTCAAGATTTTAATGATCTTATTTCATCCACTAACTGAATTATATAAGAAGTCATCTGTCGACACTGTCAGATTTTCCAGTCCAATTCACCATCTGGATACCCTGCACTGCAAGATGCAAATGAAACAGGCATAAGTGGGGGCAATTTTCAAACTGTTGAAGAGGGACAAAGCCCCCCTGGCACTTTTTGAGGGTGATTTTAAGACTGGCCACACAAGGGCAGTCCAAGGGTAACATTTTAAATGTGGACTTTGCTGTCATTTTTATAGTGAGAGTATGTGTGGACTTTTCCTTTGAAAATTACTCTGGAAAATCTATCTGGGCACATTATCTTTTTATCTTTATCTCTGTTAATTTTTTTTTTTTAATAGCTAATGAAATAGCTCTAAGTGATGTGCAAGGAAAACATACATAATTGAAATAATTTGAACAAACATAAAATAACTAACAAGAACATGCTGGCTTTGAATGTTTTCAAATAGTCAGATAGGTGCAGATTTTCTAGAAGTAAGTTCCATAATATGAATGTTACAACTGAAATAGCGCAATTTCTCATGTCTGCGAGGTGAGCTTATTTCACAGCTGGAATGTCCAATAAACTTCCTTGTGAGAACATGAGAGTTCATTTTGAGCATAAACCCACTTAGGGGTAGATCTTTAAAAAATACGCGATCGCACACTTTTGTTCGCGCACCAGGTGCAAACAAAAGTACGCTGGATTTTATAAGATACACGCGTAGCCGCGCATATCTTATAAAATCCAGGGTCGGCGCGTGCAAGGGGGTGCACATTTGCAACCTGCGCGCGCCGAGCCCGCTCCGATTTCAGAGCGGCCTCGGAGGGAACTTTCCTTCGCCCTCCCCCCACCTTTCCCTCCCTTCCCCTACCTAACCCACCCCCCCGGCCCTATCTAAACCCCCCCCTACCTTTGCGCGTGCCGGCCGGCAGCCCCGCTCCGTCCTCCGGTCCCGGGGGCTGGTCCAGAGGCCTCGACCACACCCCTGGGCCGGCGCCACGCCCCGGGCATGCCCCCGAAACGATGCGGCATTTCAGGAACGCCCCGGACACGCCCCCTCCCTCCCCTTTTCGAAAGCCCCGGGACTTACGCGTGTCCCGGGGCTTTACGCGCGCCGGCAACCTATGCAAAATAGGCGCACCGGCGCGCGAGGGCCCTGCGTGCATAAATCTGGAAGGATTTTCGCGCGCAGGCCTTTTAAAATCCACCCCATAGAGTATTGGACCAGGGAGAAGTATTGCATATGATTAATTTAAAGATCTTCATACTGACTTTGTATTGAATTCGGTAGAAAATTGGTAGCAAATGGAGGTCCATAAGCATTGGTGTAAAGCGTTCTCTCTGACTTTTGCCAGAGATCAATCAATTGGGTAGTGTTCCAGAGATAAACTAAAAGGTAAATTTAAAAAACTGGGCGTGCACCAAAATTAGGAGTTATGCATGCATCTAGAACATGCGCATGACCACCTGATTTTATAAGACACCCATATGCATGCACAAGTCCTGATGCATGAATGTCTTACATTGGTAAAAATGGGGTACAATGTGAGTGGGCATGGGTTGGGTGGGGCTATTCTGTGGAAGGGCCAAGAGGTGTGCCCTGTGCAAAAGTACCTATGTACTTGGGTGCCCACTGAAATATATTTGAGTATAAAGATTCTTCTGCTATGGAGGAGGTGTAAGTCTAAATAAAAATATTTCCTGCCATCTATGAAGTGTTTGAGGGTTCTAGGTTAACTGAGGTGAGTGAACACTAAAGAACCAGGGAAGTTTGGAGGTCCTAGATGTAGACTGGGAAAATTCATGGTAAAACTGATCATGGCATGGATGTGTGCCTGTTGTAAAATTTTCTCACTTACATAGCTCAAAGGCTTGGGGGTAACCTGCACAGACTGGCAGTTACTATCCTTAACAGAAACATGGGGGTAACCTGCATGAAGCGGCAGTAACAATTCTTAACATAAGACTTGGGGGATAACTGCACGGAGCACAAGTTACTACCCGAAACATGGCGCTAGGGTACAATCTCTGAATTCCTGCCCGATTCTTCTGCAAGGCAGGCTGCCATTGGCAACATCCTCGGCATTTTTACTGCTGGGTCCATCAAGGTAGAAAGACCCTTAAAAAGTGGCACTGTGTGTACGCTGCTGCCAGTGCACCTGAGCTGCAGGCCAAAGTGGAGCTCCCCTTATAACCATTTGCTTTCTTTGGAGGATGGGAAAGAAAAGAAAAGGAAAAATCTGGGCTTCCCCCTCTGTCTCCACACTGACCTGTGGGCCTGTGGATTCCCATGTTTTATGAACATTTTCATCATTACAAGCTGGGAAGGATAGGGCACAAACTATCTACACTTACATGTTCACAATCACATACATATAAGCTCATTTTTACATGGTCAAACATATGTTCTTGCGCACATGCTCACTCACACATTTCTATTTCACACACACACACATTCATGACCACTTCTCTCTCTTTCACACATGCAAGCCCACTTACTCACTCCTAATTTAAATCCTTCACACTCCCACATACACATACACATTTACACACTCACTCCCTCACACGCATATCCACTCACTCCCTCACACATATCCACTCATACACACATGCTCACTTTCACAAACTTCTCTTTCTCCTTTTCTCTTCCTCTCTCCCCAGAATGAAACCAGCAGCAGCAGCAGCAGCAGCAGCAGCAGCATCTCTTTAGGTTCACGTGGCCTACGGGACTGCTCTATCTTCCTACTGCATGGGTCGATGCCACTCCTTCCTTCTTCTGGCTTGGCATGTCTTGACACTCCCTCTGCTCCTTCTTCCGACAAAGGCTAACTGAGGCTCTTCTGCTCAATACAAGATGGTGCCCCTACCCCTTCCAGCATGGGCCTGATGCTCTACATTCTTCCCAACTGTTTGGGCCCAGGTCATTTCCTCTTCTGGGCCTACACAGGAGCTTCAACAGCAGCAGCAGCAGCAGCAGCACCCAAACCTAGAGTTTTGAAGTGTTGACCCAGAAACTTGGTGATTCTTTTGGTATTCCAGAGTCTCTGGGTCAAATCTGGAGAGTTCCTAATTATTTTCAGGGCCAGCCAGCTCCATTTTGCTTTATGGATGTATAAACATACCGGTGTACAACAAAATGGCTCTAGCTGCTCCTGAGACCAGCACCACTTTGGTGTTATTATGCCATCAGTCTCAGGGCTGGCTGGTACCATTTTGAAGTGATACTCGAGGGGCAGGGGGAAAGTTGATATCCTTCTTGCCCCTTTTACTAGTAGAGCCCCCATGGAAGGGGCAAGCAGGAGCCAGAGTGGTGCCCAGCCTGGGCAACTCTTTCAGGGGGGTAGGATGAGGTTTGTAGGGCCAAGGAGATCCCATTTCATTTTTTTGGTTTTGGGATTTTTTTAAAGTTTTATTTCAGTTCATAAAATGACCCAAACTGAAATAAAAAAATTAAACAAAGGCAAAATCCAACTCTCCCTTAAAAACAACAACATAAAAAGACACAAAATTATGGAGGCTGTATATCCTTAATAATTTAATCTGTTAAGCATGTTCCTTCTCACTTCTACAATATTGTTATGCAGTTTGTTTATAACTCATTATCTTGTGATATTCCTTCAAATGCCTACAGTAGCTGAGTGTAATCCACTTTGAAATATCGCAAAAGGACTATGACTAAATAAATAAATAAATAAATACAGAAAAATATTTAAATATTTTCTCTGGTAGGATTGGCAAGACTTGATTTTGTGAGATAAGCAGAAAGTTAGTAGTTCAGCAGGGAAGACAGAGACAGAATATCTCCTAAGATTCTGGAAAGGTAATTTTTAAAACCATTTCTGGAGGTGAAAGAGTGCTTTTATCCACAGAAATAGGTCTGTAGAAAATTGTCCACCATATATACTGATAAAAATATGCACATATTACTCACAGTGAGAGGAGATGTTCCCAGCAAACCTACCCACACAAATTAGCAAAGGTAAGAAGTATGTGTGCAGTTTTACAGGGATAATTTTCCAAGACAAAATATGCACATACTTTAATTTTGAAAACTAGTGCAAAATCCATGAATAATTGACTTTGCAGTAATGAAGATAGTTACAAAATGATCCCTTTGATTTCAAATCCTACTCCCTGTTAACTCTCTAAGGGCAATACTCAGCCTCTGCTGACTTGTAAAATTAGTGGATATTTATTTATTTAATTAATTGAAATCATTCTTTCCTGCTCTATAATTGATTCTAGGTGGGCTAGAATTAATACGTTCATCTTAAAATACACATAAAATGATACTATCAAAGTACAACTGACAACAAAAAAACAGTCCTGTCAAAATAAAAAAACTGTCAGCTAATAAATGAGTGATTTCCTAGTTGATACTTAAGAATGTAGAAATTAGGGATATGCATTCGTTTGAAATGATAGAGACAATTTCAGCTACATAGTCTTACCTGTTTCATGTAAATTTCAAAATGAAATGATAGAGAGAAACACTAAATTTTGTGTTTTTCCTTATATCATTTTAGAGTGCACTAGAGCATTATTTAGAGTGCATACTATTTGCAAGAATACTGCACACTATTTCCAAAACCTAAAAAAAGCAAAAAAAAAATTGGAAAAAATCCTAAATGACACAGAAATTTGCCCCCAGTTGACAAAAAATGACATGACAAATTTTTTTGGCATGCACATCCCTGGTGGAAATCATTAATAAAACAAGAGCTGAGACAATAAAAAGTCTTGTAACATTCATGCATGCATCAAAGCCTGAATAAATAAATGCAATTATTCCTGAAAGTTTTTACACATGCAGTGCCAGTGAAAGGGTGTCCAACTGCCCTAGGTAGTGATAACATCGTGTGATATTTCTCTCTCACTCTCAAATCGCACACAACAAATGACCCCAGCTCCTCGAAGAAATACATACCAAAAAAATGGAAAATGCCCTCCAGCTCTATGCATCACCCTCGACACTTCTCACCTTGTCTGTCCTTTCAAAACTGCCACCCTTACTGGATATTCTGCCTCCCCACCCACTTCTAGCACCCTAGGCCACCACCTACTCTGCCTACTGCTTCCTCCAGCCCTATATACATGCCAGGTCATCAGGAAGAACATTTCACATTGTTGGGTCAGCCACAGAGAATGGCCTTTCTCATGTTTCACAAAGAAGGGACAAGGTGGGACAATAATCTTTAATGTAGAGGAAATACAATTGGGCTTTTATTATTTAGCACACAATGTAATAAAAACAGGATCTTAAATTTCATGCACCACATAACTGGTAGCCAATAAAACAAAAATATGAGCAAGGAGGGATGTGAATCGTTTTTTAACGATTTAAATTATCGTCCGATAATTTTAAAATCGTCATTAATCAGTAAGGGACTCGATACAATAAGAATTCCCTCGATTTATCGTGAAAATCGTTAAATCGAGTACAGGAACAATTTGGGGGGAGGGCGTGAAAACTGGCACACCAAAACAACCCCTAAACCCACCCCGACCCTTTAAAACCAATCCTTTACCCTCCCCCACCCTCCCAAACCCCCCCAAAATGTTAAATTACCTGGTGGTCCAGTGGGGGGGGGGGGGGGGCCCGGCGTGATCTCCCGCTCTCGGGTCATCGGCGCCATTTTGGCTACCACTGATAAAAATGGCGCCAATGGCCCGATTAAAAAAACTCCACCCCGACCCTTTACAAATTACCCCTTTGCTTCTCCCACCCTCCCGACCCCCCCAAAAACCTTTTACATGTACCTGGTGGTCTAGCGGGGGGTCCGGGAGCCATCCCTTCAATCATACCCTCGGTGCCGGTGCCGGTGCTGGACTGGTTTCAAAATGGCGCCGATCGGCTTTGCCCTCACTATGTCACAGGGAGCGACAGTCGCTCCCTGTGACAAAGTGAGGGCAAAGGCGATCGACTGCCAGTATGGCGCCAATCAACAATTTTAAGCTTCATTTTCATTCTCAGTGAACCAAATTTAATAAAGTTTGACTACATTAATTTCAGAACCATTTTGCCGGTAGACCAGTGCACTGCCAGCAGCACTGTTCAAAAATGGTCAAACCTTGTAAAGGGCGTCAGTCTTCACAATAATCAATAGTTTATAAAATGAACAGTTCACTGTGGCTTTAATTTCTGATTGAAAGGATAATGAAGAATCAAATATAATGTCCAAACTTGCAGCTAAGGCTAGCTGCTACCGCCGCATTCCTCCGGGTTCCCAGGACTCCTCATGGTGGCCGGGACGCCACCGCCACCCACACTGACTCCGGGCCTTCCTAGGTACGCACAGACACCACCGGTCCTTCCTTTGAAGACCCAATGGCAGGAACCTCAGGGGCGTCCGCAACTGATGACATCACAGGGTTGGGATTCTTAAGCACCGCCTTCGCCCCTTGTTAACTGACTTGTCAATGAGTTACTTCACTACTGGTACTTGCTCCTGTCTCCTTGGACCCGTGGTTCCCCTATTGGATCTACCAGCAACTCTGGACTCTGGCTCAGGTACCCGCTTCTTGGGGGCCCTGCTTGCACTCCTTTCAGAGACCTCATCTCCAGGCTTCCTCCACTCCTCGGGCTAGCCCTGTACCTCCTAGAGCTCCTGCCTGCTTGCCTCCCTGCTCCTCAGGGTTGTGCCTCGGAAATACCTTATTGCTTTGTGGACTCAACGCTGTGCTTCCTCACTCCTCGGAGCAGTGCCTATACCAGTGATGGTGCCTGCGCTTCCCCGCTCCTCGGAGCAGTGCCTACATTCTACACTAGTGACTGTACTCTGCACCTCCCTGCTCCTCGGGGATGTGCCTTCATTTCTCTACCAGAGATTCCATCATGCGCACCCTCGCTCCTCAGGTTTGCTTACGTCACTACTTCAGAGATTCAACTTGGGCTTCCCCACTCCGCGGGACAGCCTACATCATCACACCAGAGCCTCTCTCGCTAAGCAGCCCCGCCTCTTGGGACTGTCTCTGCTGCAGATCTCCAGAAGCACCTGTCTCGCGCTTCCCGCTCCTCGGGGCCTGCCCAGCGCTTCTCTCTCATGAAGGCTCCTGATCTGGTATGTGCATCTTCAGTTCTGCCTGTATACTGTGGGTTCTCCCTGAACTGTGTCTCTCCCCCGTTCCTCGAGATCCGCCACAGTACTCTCTCTACTAGCTCCTATGATCACGTGGCTGTGACGCAGGACACCCTGTTCCTCTACACTCTACCGTATCTCCTGCTGCAGCTGACCTTGCCTCCTGACAGTGAGGACCTGTGGGGCTCCTACCCACAGGTAGTATCAACCTTCACCTCGGGCCAAGGGTCCACGAAACCCAAGAATCCTAACAGAAGATGCATTCATCTCACTCATGTACTGAATTATCTCCATGCTATATATTTTATTGAACTTTGCGTAGCTCCCAAAAGTCTAGTTGTTAGAGACTTCATCCAAAACTAACGAAGAAGGAAAACAAGCATAAAAGTTAGAGATTTTGTAACAAAGAGAATGAAAACTATTCACAGCCAGTCATTACTTGAAAACTAAAGTTACTATCTGTATCATTAGGATGTTGTGATAATTTCCAAAGTATGAAGAATAATTCCCTGGTCCCTGCAGCTAATTCTTTTTAGTTTCATCTGATAATTGCCTATAATATGCTAATTTTTGAAAATCTGCTGCTAGATCTTCCTGACATTTTGATTTTCACCATAGCCATTCAGCTTGACTTAGCTGTCACTTTTCAAATTGTAACTCATTAAAGAAGCAAGGTGCAATCTGAGTTCGACGTGGAACAATCTGTCTCATAGGTACAACTGAATTTAAAGTCTGTATTAATGAGTTTGACCATCATGAACTGCATCATCAATAGTGTCTGCTTCTGCCAACTGCTCATTTAAATTAGGTAGCCAAATTTCACAGAGCTGTTTTACCTCAACACAGGGTCGCTTATAACAAACACTTCTGATAGGAGTCAAAATCTGCTTACACATCTAAGTTGTAAGTGTTGCATTAATCTGTACACGGTCATACCATGGAATATGAGTATAACTTATCTGGATAATTGTAAGGATCTGTGAGAAATGTTCCCCTTCCGCCAGCAAGGGCCTTAGTACGCCATGTTCCTTGCTGCTCTGTTCCTCTAAGGCCTATGACTTGGAGGTCATGTAGGGGTCATGTTTTCTTGCACTGCCACAGGATATAAGCCTGTCCCTTGGTAAGTTTAGTGGCTTAGCTTGGGTCCAAGTGCAGTCCTTTTGTGACCCTCCATTGCTCTAGCTCTACTCTTATATTTGGCCTTCTGCTTTTTCTGTTTGGTCTTAGTTTTGTGGCCTTCTGGAACTGAGTGTTCTGTTGTTGTTTTGTTACTTGGTTTTCAGTGTCTGTCTAGTCTTCATTTTATTCTGCCTTGTTTTGTGGGCACCCTTTTGTTCCTTGTCTCAGAAGCAGCCCATTCTTACCCTTGTGGGTGTCTTTAGTTCTCATGTGAGCACTTCCTACTAGGTCCTGCTGGCCATCAGAACCTGAGGACTCAACTCAAGGGGGAAGTGGCCAGTATAGGCAGAAGATCCTGGTGTCATGCCAGTCCTCGTCTTGTTCTAGTCAACTCTAATTGGGTCCAGCCCTGCTCCTATTCCTGCTTTGGGGATTTATCAAATACTAGCAGTCCTGCCATCACACTAACTTGTCTGGATATTCAACTGTGCTGCTGAATATACTTAACTAACTTAAAGATAGCTAGATAACTTTATCCAGTTAACTTTAAGACTATTCTTTGGCCTAACCAGAATTAGCTGGATACGTTATCCAGCTGAAATATCAGAGTTAGCTGGATTAGTTATCCAGCTAATTTAACTACACCTTGTAAAGGCCCCAAAATGCCCTTACATTATCTAGCTCAATTTTAGCTGAATAATGAGATAAAATGTAGCATATGCAAAATGTAGCAGGATAAGTGGTGGAAATATTCATTTTGGTCTTAGCTGGATAACTCACAAGTTATCTAGCTAAATGACATTAAATATGGATCACTACTTGCCCTTGGGTGAGTCACTGTCTCTTTGTTTCGATTTACCCAACTGTAATTTGGCATTAAATATAAACTGTACTGATCCACTTGGAAACATAAAACTAAAATATCTACACTCATAGGAGAATTTTCAAAATGTTATGCCCATAACAATTAGCATATAAGCATCTAAGCAGCCTCCACTCATGTATTCTTTATTTAATAAAAGAAAAAATATGTGCATATTTTCATTTTATTTATTTATTTATTTATTTATTTATTTATTTATTTAATTTAACAGTTTTTCTATACCGACATTAAAGTACACATCATGTCGGTTTACATGATAACAAAAAGGTGGAAATTACAAATAACAGGAGGGGGGGAGGTGGGACATTAAGAATAACTAGGGGTCGGAAAGGGGACCCCAACAAAATAGAAGAAGGAATGAAATGAGAGGAACAATAACAACTAGGTAACACGGGTTTACAATGGTTCAAGTGAAAAATACATTGTTAGATAAGGTGTAGTAGGGTATATATACAAGGGGTGGAAAAATGCATGGGAAAAGAAGCGTACCGGGGTAGAGAAGTGGCTGGGGGTCAGGATAATTAATCCGAGAAGGCTTGATGAAAGAGCCACATTTTCAACAGTTTCCTAAATTTGAGAGGGCAGGGTTCCATGCGGAGATTGGGTGGTAGATCATTCCAACGTGTGGGGCTGGCAATAGAGAAGGCATGGTTTCTTGTGACTGAAAGGTGGGCTTTTTAAGGGGGGGGGGGATGAGCAGGGTACATTTATGAATTGTTCTGGTAGGGCGGGAAGATTTTGTGGGTTGGAGGGGTTCACTGAGCCAGGAGGAGATGTGGTTGTAGACAACTTTGTGTAAGATAGTGAGGGTTTTGAAAAGGATGCGGAAGGAGATGGGGAGCCAGTGAAGGTTTTTAAGGACCGGGGTAATGTGCTCAGATTTGCGTGTGTTACTAATGATCCTTGCTGTGGCATTTTGCAGGATCTGGAGAGGTCTGATGGTGGAGGAGGGAAGGCCAAGATAGAGGGAGTTGCAGTAATCTAGCTTAGATGTTAAAGTGGCATGAATGACAGTTTTGAAGTCGTGGGTGTGGAGAAATGGCTTGAGCTTTTTTAAGACCAAGAGCTTGTAAAAACCTCCCTTAATGACGGAGGTGATGTGGTTTTTGAGGTTCAGATGAGGATCGATAAGGACCCCTAGATTTCGAACTGAGGGTTGCGAGAGGAGGGACATGGTCAGAGGGTCAGAGGTGGCCAGTTTAAATGTTTGGTGGTTATATATAAGGAGTAGTTCAGTTTTGGCAGAGTTGAGGGCAAGTTGCATTGAGGTGAGTAAGTTGTTGATAGCAGAGAGGCATTTTTCCCAGAAGCATAGGGTGGTAGCAAGGGAGTCGTGGATGGGAATGACGATCTGAACATCGTCTGCGTAAATATAGAATTTGAGTCCAAGTTCAGTAAGAAGATGACAGAGGGGGAGGAGGTAAATGTTAAATAGTGTAGAGGACAGGGAGGAGCCCTGGGGTACACCATGTGAGAGAGAGAAGCGTGAGGATTCAGAGAAGCCAATTTTAACAGAGAAACATCTGTGAGATAGATAGGATTTAAACCATAGGAGTGCAGTACCAGAAATGCCAATGTCGGTTAGGATGGCAATGAGGAGGTCATGGCTTATGGTGTCGAAGGCAGCGGAAATGTCGAGGAAGGCAATGAGGAAGTTGTGTCGTGGTCGAGGCCGGTGAGGAGGAAGTCTGTAAGGGATAGGAGGAGGGTTTCGGTACTCATGTTTTTGCGAAAACCAAACTGTGCTGTGTGGAGGATGTTGTAGTCCTCAAGGAATGTCATGAGCTGTGTATTGACTACTTTCTCCATGATTTTCGAAATGAAAGGAAGATTGGAGATGGGACGGTAGTTGGAAGGGTCTTTGGGGTCTAGAGAGGGCTTCTTGAGCAGGGGTTTGACTATCGCGTGTTTAAGAGGGTCGGGGATGGAACCTGTGGAGAGGGAGCAGTTGATTAGGTCAGAGAGAGGTGGGGCAATGGTGTTGGGGTTGGAAAGGAGATTTTTAGTGGGTATGGTATCAGAGGGGTGGGATGCAGGCTTGGATTTTTTAATGATAGCCTCAATTTCCTTAGGTGTGGTGAGTTCTAAGGAGTCGAAGGGGGGGGGAGGGATTATGGTGGGTTGTGAGGGGGTGGGGAGATTGGGGGGTTGTAGGGGGAAATCGGAGGAGTATGTTGGCAATTTTATTGTGGAAGAAAAGAGCAAGTTCTTCGCATTTCGTGCTGGAGTCATCTTCAATAGCATTAGTCTAGGGGTGTTCCAGAGCGAGGTCAACACTTACATGTGTAAGTTACTATTTTAAAAGTCACTTACATGAGTGCATTGGCTAGGGGTGTGCATCTGTTTTCCACGTATTTGTAATCCACAATTTATTTTGTCCTATCTGTTAAATACGTGGAGAGGCGAAACGCATCGCGACTCCCCATGTATTAAACAGATTTCTGTTTTATTCGGCCTCCTAAATAAAAATTTAAACCCCCCCCCACCCTCCTGATCCCCCCAAGACTTACCAAAACTCTCTGGTGGTCCAGCGGCGAGTCCAGAAGCCATCCCTGCATTCTCACACCCACGTTTGCCGGTTTCATCATGACGCTGATAGCCTGTGTCACAGGGGCTACCGGTGCCATTGGTCAGTCCCTGTCACATGGTCACCGGTGCCATCTTGTGCTCCTACCATGTGACAGGGGCTGACCAATGGCATCGGTAGCCCCTGTGACATAGTATGGGCAAAGGCTATCGGCGCCATTTTGAGTCCTGGCATCGGACGGCAGGTCGCTCCGGGACCCCCGTTGGACCCACAGGGACTTTTGGCCAGCTTAGGGGGGCCTCCTGACCTCCACAAGACTTGCCAAAAGTCCAGCGGGGGTCCGGGAGCGACCTCGTGCACGCCCGCCGTCCGCCCGCCTTTGCCCTTTGCCTTTGCGTCTCAAAATGGCGCCGATCGCCTTTGCCCTCACTATGTCACACATAGTGAGAGCAAAGGCGATCGGCGCCATTTTGAGTTTTGGCATCGGATGGCCATTTTGAGTATTGGCATCTGACGGCCGGCGTGTAGGAGGTCGCTCCCGGACCCCCGCTGGACTTTTGGCAAGTCTTGTGGGGGTCAGGAGCCCCCCCCAAGCTGGCCAAAAGTCCCTGTAGATCCAACGGGGGTCCCGGAGCGACCTGCCATCCGATGCCAGGACTCAAAATGGCGCCAATAGCCTTTGCCCATACTATGTCACAGGGGCTACCGGTGCCATTGGTCAGCCCCTGTCACATGGTAGGAGCACAAGATGGTGCCGGCGACCATGTGACAGGGGCTGACCAATGGCACCGGTAGCCCCTGTGACAAAAGCTATCGGCGCCATGATAAAAAACCAGCACCGAGGGTGTGAGTGAGTTCCCGGACCCCCGCTGGACCACCAGGGAGTTTTGGTACGTCTAGGGGGGGTCAGGAGGGTGGGGGGTTGTAGTTAATTTTAATTTTAGCTGGGACAGGAATTTAACTCGCCGTAGTAACGTATCGACAGATCGACAACTTATGGAATTCTCCATACTTCCGCATGAAACGGAATTGACCCGCCACGAATATGTATCACGAATGCAATGAAAATTTTTGGCTGCACATCCCTAGCATTTGCCAACATACTTGCATAATTTTACATCTGCTAATTATATGGCATAAGGGATATTAAATGTGTTTCTTGTGTATGGATCCGGCACGAAAAAGTATGCATACTGTGTCTTTGCATGGGGTGGCATACTCAGGGGGGGGCAGAGGAATGGCAGAAGCAGGAGAGGACGAGGGGCCACTAGCAGAACCTGACCTGCCAGTGGACAAAGGAGAGAGGCCACAGGCCGGCAGCAGAGCTGAACTTGCAGGCGGCTAAAAATGAGAGGCCTGTGTTCCCTTTAATTTGTGTGTGTGCGCACGTGCCCATGCACAGCTTCTGCTCCCCCACCCACCAAGAAGGAAGGCCAGTGGGCCATAGTGGAGCTCATCCCACCATGGCCTGAAGACAACAGGAGGCCCGTGGGGCCATGGTGGAGCTTTGTCCCACCATGGCCCAATCACAACAGAAAGTCAGCAGGGCTCTGGTGGAGCGCATTCCACCATGGTCCAATGACAAGAGGAACTTGTATGTGCATATGGATAAGTGAGAGCCTGTGTCTGTGTCTGTGTGAGAGCCTATATACGTGTGTGTGTGTGTCTGTGTGAGAGCCTATGTGTGTGTTTGTGTGAAAGCCTGTGTGCCTGTGTAAGTGCTTGTGTGTGTTTGTGTATGTTTATGTGCCTGTGAGAGCCTATGTGTCATATATAAGCTCTAACAGGCATGCACATACACATATATAATGTATCTGTGAGGGAGAGAGAGCAGGTATATGTGAAAGAGAGGAAGTGTGTGAGACAATGAATGTGTTATTGTGCGTATGTGTAAGAAAGAATATAAAATTTGTACTGCCCTATCTCCCCTAATCCACAACATTCTCAGGGTGACTGGAAATCCAAAGATCCCAGGTATAGAGTGCAGGAGATTTTTTCCTCCTTATTAGTTTTAATTATTGGGTGTAATTTGATGTTTCTGCTCTTTTGAAATATTTAATATATATATATTTTTTTTTTGGGGGGGGGCGAATAGAACATTTTTTAATTATTGGACATTTTATTCATCAGTTGTTTTGAAATATTTTATTGATGTTTGGGAAAATTCTATTCATTAACTGGTTTGAAATATGTATTCTTTTTATTAATATGATTTCACTATTATGGTTGATTTTTATATTTCTTGATTTTATTATTTAATGTTTTATAAAGAATGATAATGTTTATGTTTTTCCATTGTTACTCTGCATGTAGAGGCTAGCTTGTTGTGGGTTGCAGTTCAGTTCTTCTCAGCATATTTCTGTTTATACTTTCTGATCTCTTTATTCTGTATTTGGTCAGGGTCTCTCTGTGTTCTGCCTATGTGACTAAGGTGAGGTATTTTGAGGGCATGTAATTTCTGTATAGGGTTTATAATAGCCTGGTTTCCTAATAAGAGCTTTTATTGGTGTTCTAGGGCCTGGTGTAATATGGGCAGTGTTGTCTTTTCATAGATAGGCTTATTAGGGTTGTTTTGGTAAGGGAAGTTTAGTTTACTATATTGTAATGGTAATTTTGTTTATGCATGGCTCTCTGAGGTCTAAGCCCACACCCAACATGCATTACAAAAAATCTAATTCCATAGGAATTCCAAGTGTCTTTTTTGCAGAGTTGTCTGTCTGGCACCACAGCAGTACATGTAAATATGATATGCATATTTGAAGTGATCTTTTTGCCTCAGAAGACTGAACTCTTGAATATTCTTTTTCATGTAAAATTTGTTATAATGCAGATTTTAATTGTATGTATCTGTAAAAGGTGTGGGAGTGTGTGTTGGGGGGTGTAGCGGGTGTGCAAGGCTGCAAGGCTGTAAGGTTTGCCTAGGGAATGTAATATCCTTCCCTATCCATGGGCTCTGGGGGGGGGGGGGGGGGGGAAATGTCAGTTTTTAAAATATAGATTTCAGAAAAGACCTGGGTTTTTTTGATGGGCCCGGGACACACACTGAATGAATGGGTGAGGGGTTGAGGGCAGCACAATAATTGTTTACACGGGGCAGCAAAGAGGCTAGCATTGGTCCTAATTGTGCAGTACTGAAATGGGTGGGAGATCTGGGTGAACTGGGATTACTTCAGGCTGAAAAACCACAAGGGTCTCCATGTGCTGGAGAAGGACTTGGCAAACTAGTGGACTAATTGGTAAAGTGGTTATATCATTTATGCACACATGCTTTATAATCGGCCAACTTATGTGCAAATAGGGACAAGTAGTGAGCTATTCCTGCATTACTTTGCATGCAAAATGTATGTGTGTATATTTAAAAAATAGCTAGGAAAAGTGTGCTCATTCAATGCAGTGATAATCGTGCTTTCAATGTATTGCATGTATTTGCGCCTAAGCATGCATATGCACATATGTTGCTCAGTAAAGATACACAAATTTTATAATATGCGTGTTTATGATACACATAAGTTATAAAACACTACAGTAAAACTACATGTGGCCATATGCACACATATATGCTTTCTTATGTAGTTGTTTGAAAGTTATCCTCCCAGATTGTAGGCAGTACATTTTTACTGGAGTTTGTGATGAGTCAGCCTAATTTTTTAATGCGGGTTTTATAACAGCAATGCAGCTTTTTATGTTTTTTCTAATTCTGACATTTGATTATTTATATGTTTTATTTTTTCTTTTGTCATTTCTTTTACTGATATTTATTCACATTTTTTACTCAGTTTCATGTTTGTCAATTTAGTCAATTTCTATGTATGATGGTTACCTTTTATTTTATGTTAGATGTTTATTGTTTCTTACTTGTTCTTAGCAATTATGTAATGTAATTCTGGAATCTGGTTTGAACATTGTAATAGGTGGAATACAAATTTCTGAAATAAAATATACATAATAATGGCTTTATTTATGTTCTGCTTTGAAGAGCTGGCACACAATTCTTTTTTATTTTATTTTTAGCAGGAGGTTTAAGCCTTCTGCTTTAGAAATGATTATTACATCACCCTGTCCCAATGGGGTCAGATGGCAGACAATTAACTGCCCCCTCCCCCCCCCCCCCCCAATGTTCAACAGTTTTCAATCTTATACAAAAGGCCAAGAATGGACTGTCCTCAGCATACAGCTCAAAATCCAGTGTTGGTCTCAACACTTGATCTTAACCATAAGGCAAAGAAGAAATGAGGGAATCTAAACAGGTAACCTGTCTTCTCCTACCCTCTTTTCCTAAAGAGATGAGTGTAGTCATGATTCTGGGGTAAGCTCTGCAAAAAGTGCTTAAAATGCTGCAAGGTAAGTTTTGAAGAAAGAAGATCACCTTCCCTGTGGTCTTGAAATATAGAAGAGTTAACAGTGGATTCCAGTTTGGATAAAAGGGGGCAATGGCATACAAATTTGGATTTAATTACTTGCTTTTACAAATCTGAGCTCAAGTCATGTTACGTTTCATTTTAGATAGAGAAGATGTTTCTCTGCCGCAGGAGGTTTATAATCTAAGGGCTTCATTTACTAAGCATTTTTCCTGTGAAAAGCCTTAGTAAATCAGGCCCTAAGTTTTACCTGAGGTGATAGAGGGTGAAGTGACTTGCCCAAGGCATCAAGGAGTGTCAGTGGGAGAAGCAGGATTTTAATCATGGCTTTCCTGGTTCTCAGCCTGCTGTTATAACCACTGGGCTACTCCTCCACTCCCAAATGCAATGATGAGTAATTACCCACACATATTACATGCCTGGAACTGTCGAAGAAAATAGAAAGGAAGAGTCTCACCAGCTAGTCATTTTAATAGAGAGGATTTTCTCATCTCATCTATAAAAAGATGTCACATACCTGGAGGATTAGGGTTGGGTTTTCCACGGTTCCTAGTACAAACCTGTATTTGCATACCAGAGGTTCCACCCAAAATCACCCTGAAGGATTTTGAATGCTTAGGTTTGTTTTGCAATATGGGTAAAACATTTAACTTGTTTTAAAATATAAAAAATACAGTAGCAAGATTACATTGGATTAAACAGATCTAATACTAGGGGTGTTTTCTTTTTATTTTAATTGTAAACATGACCCTTAAAAGACCTTTTGAACAAGATTTAACAAGTGTACAACTTAAACATTTAGGCTTTTCGACAAAACAGAGCAATAAAAAGGAGCAACTGTGAAAAGCAGACAGAAGGAATTAGAAAAAACGTGGAATGTGCAAATGTTTTTACTTAAATCTCAATGATAGAATATTAGAAACGGGGCCAGCATGGTGACCTGGGGTCATGTGAAAGGTCACCAGTTGGAGCCCTGAGTTAGGTCTTCCCCATCTCAATAGGAATGATACCTCCCGGCTGGATTAAGAACCTACAATATGAGATTTGGGAGGAGCCCCAGCCTCGGAGCCATTGCTGGAATGACCAAACTAGGAATAGTTGGTGGGCGAGTCTATTAATATAGTGAAAAAATTGTTACCCTTACACAGGGAATGGACTGACCCTGTTTCATGCCTGTAATTAAACAAAGTCATTCCAGCAGGGGGGGATAATAAGATTTCTGAGAATATTTTAGAGAGGAAGAGGAGTTTGGTCTTGGTACAGCACAAAGCACTGAATTGAGCTTGGGGGAAATCTTGCTGCAAGGAGCAGGAGAAGTAAGCTCATTGGCATCGCTATGGAGGGGGTGTGTGTGTTACGGGGTGGCAAAGTCTCCCCCCCTCAAAAATAAAGTCTTGCCTCAGTTGGCAGCTGGAGCTTCTTACTTGCTTCTTTTGTTGTTGTCAGCACCTTTCAGATCTTTGAACAGTGCATTTGCTTTTCACTGTGCATCATGCAGGACAGAAAGGCACCAGCGGCAGCAACAAGAGGAACAGGTAAGAAGCTCTGACCGCTGGATGCCCTTCCTGTATGATCCAAGGAGGAAGGAGACTCTCTGGGCCCTCTCCCTCCACAAGGACCCTTTTTCCTTCTGTCCCTATTCCCTTTGGGTTTTTTTAGCAGCATGAGCAGGGCTGGCCTTGTGCAGCAGAAGATGAAGGGGGTGCTTTTGAAGACTCTTCTATTTCTGTGACCCATGGCTGATAGCAGAACAAGCAAAGGATTCCCATGACTGGTTCTGCAATTCAAGATGCCCATAAAATAGAAAGCGGTAAACATATTGAAGTCAGTAGAAATCAGTAGAAATCCCCTGTGTGTTGGGGAAGACTATAGTGATAGGATTATACTAACGTCCACTTGGTCAAGATGGCGAGATGGACAGTGAAATGCTAGGAGAAATTAGGGAATCTAACCAAATTGGTAGTGCGGTAATAATGGGAGATTTCAATTACCCCAATATTGACTGGGTAAACGTATCATCGGGACATGCTAGAGAGATAAAGTTCCTGAATGGAATAAATGACAGTTTTATGGATCAATTGGTTCAGGAACCAACAAGAGAGGGAGCAATTTTAGATCTAATTCTCAGTGGAGCACAGGATTTGGTGAGATAGGTAACAGTAGTGGGGCCACTTGGCAATAGTGATCATAATATGATCAAATTTGAATTAATGACTGGAAGGGGAACAGTAAGCAAATCCACGGTTCTCGTGCTAAACTTTCAAAAGGGAAAATTTCATAAAATGAGCAAAATAGATAGAAAAAATCTGAAAGGAGCAGCTACAAAGGTAAAAAGTGTGCAAGAGGTGTGGTCATTGTTAAAAAATACCATTCTAGAAGCACAATCCAGATGTATTCCACACATTAAGAAAGGTGGAAAAAGGCAAAACGAATACTGGCATGATTAAAAGGGGAGGTGAAAGAAGCTATTTTAGCCAAAAGATGTTCTTTCAAAAATTGGAAGAAGGGTCCAACAGAAGAAAATAGGATAAATCATAAGGGTTGGCAAGTTAAATGTAAGACATTGATAAGACAGGCTAAGAGAAAATTTGAAAAGAAGTTGGCCGTAGAGGTAAAAACTCACAGTAAAAACCTTTTAAAATATATCCGAAGCAGAAATCCTGTGAGAGAGTCAGTTGGACCGTTAGATGATCGAGGGGTTAAAGGGGCACTTAGAGAAGATAAGGCCATCATGGAAAGATTAAATGATTTCTTTGCTTCGGTGTTTACTGAAGAGGATATTGGGGAGGTATCCGTACCGGAGAAGGTTTTCATGGGTAATGATTCAGATGGACTGAACCAAATCACAGTGAACCTAGAAGATTTGGTAGGCCTGATTGACTAACCGAAGAGTAGTAAATCAGCTGGACGGGATGGTATATACCCCAGGGTTCTGAAGGAACTCGAAACTGAAATTTCAGACCTATTAGTAAAAATTTGTGACCTATCATTAAAATCATCCATTGTACCTGAAGACTGCAGGGTGGCTAATGTAACCCCAATATTTAAAAAGGGCTCCAGGGATGATCCGGGAAATTACAGAACAGTTAGCCTGACTTCAGTGCCAGGAAAAATAATGGAAAATGTTCTAAACATCAAAATCACAGAACATATAGAAAGACATGGTTTAATGGAACAAAGTTAGCATGGCTTTACCCAAGGCAAGTCTTGCCTCACAAATCTGCTTCACTTTTTTGAAGGAGTTAATAAACATGTAGATAAAGGTGAACCGGTAGATGTAGTGTATTTGGATTTTCAGAAGGTGTTTGACAAAGTTCCTCATGAGAGGCTTCTAGGAAAAGTAAAAAGTCATGGGATAGGTGGCAATGTCCTTTCGTGGATTATAAACTGGCTAAAAGACAGGAAACAGAGAGTAGGATTAAATGGACAATTTTCTCAGTGGAAGGGAGTGGGTAGTGGAGGTCCTCAGGGATTTGTATTGGGATCCGTACTTTTCAATATATTTATAAATGATCTGGAAAGAAATATGACGAGTGAGGTAATCAAATTTGCAGATGATACAAAATTGTTCAGAGGAGTTAAATCACAAGCAGACTGTGATAAATTGCAGGAAGACCTTGTGAGACTGAAAAATTGGGCATCGAAATGGCAGATGAAATTTAATGTGGATAAGTGCAAGGTGATGCATATAGGGAAAAATAACCCATGCTATAGTTACACAATGTTAGGTTCCATATTAGGAGCTACCACCCAAGAAAGAGATCTAGGCATCATAGTGGATAACACATTGAAATCATCAGTTCAGTGTGCTGCGGCAGTCAAAAAAGCAAACAGAATATTGGGAATTATTAGAAAGGGAATGGTGAATAAAATGGAAAATGTCATAATGCCTCTGTATCGCTCCATGATGAGACCACACCTTGAATACTGTGTACAATTCTGGTCGCTGCATCTCAAAAAAGATATAGTTGTGATGAAGGCACAGAGAAGGGCTACCAAAATGATAAAGGGAATGGAACATCTCCACTATAAGGAAAGACTAAAGAGGTAAGGACTTTTCAGCTTGGAGAAGAGGTGGCTGAGGGGGGATATGATAGAGGTGTTTAAAATCATGAAAGGTCTAAAACGGGTAAATGTGAATCAGCTATTTATTCTTTCGGATAATAAAAAGTCTAAGGTGCACTCCATGAAGTTAGCATATGGCACATTTAAAACTAATCGGAGAAAGTTCTTTTCCACTCAATGCACAATTAAACTCTGGAATTTGTTGCCAGAGGAATGTGGTTAGTGCACTTAGTGTAGCAGTGTTTAAGAAAGGATTGGATAATGGATAAGTTCTTGGAGGAGAAGTCCATTACCTGCTATTGATAAAGTTTACTTAGAAAATAGCCACTGCTATTATTAGCAACACTAGCATGAAATAGACTTAGGGGCGGATTTTAGAAGGGTTATGCTCGTAATATATGCACTTAACCCAATTTCGGAGCAGCCTCAGAGGGAACGGGGAAAGCCATCGGGGCTCCCCTAGGGCTCGGCGCACGCAAGGTGCACAAGCGTGCACCCCCTTGCGTGCGCCAACCCCGGATTTTATAACAATCGCGTGGCTGCTCGTGCATGCTATAAAATTGGGCGTAGATTCAAAAATCTAGCCCTTAGTTTTTGTTATGGTGTTGAGACCGTCGCTGCTCGACTACCTCACTCTGCCCTCTTTACCTCTGTGGTGACTCCCTATGGGTCTGATGGATGGCTGGCTGCCACGGCGTTTCCATGCCATCTCCCTCCAGCGTCCCCGGACCGGCTCGATGCTGCAACTTCGCCATCTTGTCCTGATGCCTAGGGCGCGCGCACGCATGCGTCCCGACTCTTGTACCTGCAAGGTCGTGAACCTCAGGAGCGTCCCCCTGAGATGACGTCATCTGCTTCCAATATTTAAAGGTCTTTGAAAACACTAACAAATGGAGTTAGCAAGGATAAGGATATGGATTCGGATACGGATACGGATTTGTACTCACTTCGGCTATCCAAGCTACTCTGCCTCCTCGGACTTACCAGAGGTACCCGCTCCTCGGGGGCCTTGCTCTTTTCTTCATTTTCAGATTACAGATAGGAACCAGTACTCGCTCCTCGAGGGCCCATGTTCCTGGACACTCTGAAGATTCTCTACTGCCTGGAAGCTATCATGCTACAAACAATTGTGAGATACCATCGCTCTCTCAGAGCCTTCCCTGAAACCAGATACTCGCTCTTTGAGGGCCTAATCCTTTCCAGCTCCCTAGCTTACTTGAGACCTTACATGAGTTTTGTCATCTAGTTCTGTTCATGAACTCTGCCTACTCTGCCTACTCACTTTCTACAGTTTCTCAACAGCTCAGCCATCCTGGGATCATTGTTCCAGTACCTGAGGGTCTACAGCCCTGCCGGGCATATCAGCTCACTACTGCCACCTCTGGTGGTTTCTAATAACCTGTTTAATAAAATAACTATTGTGTGTCTATCTCCATACTCTAGCCTAGCCGGTAGTCCCTCTCGGGTTATCCTCCCGGGGGCGTAGTCATCTGCCATTGGCCCAGGGATCCACCCACAATTATATCAGATTCATTACAGATTGCTACTCCTTAGCAAGACGATATCTGAGACATTACAAGATTGCTGACTTCTCCTTCTCCAGAAGCCCGCTATACAGAGCTTCTCTACAGATTGCTCCTCCTATCTGACTGCTTCTCCCATCAAGCATCAGATTTCTAACAGATAGCTAACTCTGCAGTCTAACCCACAACAGATTGCTAACTCCCTAGCAAACCCTCAACATATGGTTTCAAAGTGTTTGAGTGGATTCTTGGGTACTATGGGAGATGATCACGCCCACGGGGAGGAGCCCCATTGGGATCCACAGTACTGGGCTAAACTCAAGATGCACAAACACAGAGTTTTGTCTTTTATTGTACAGCTTGTGTATACCACCAGAGGTGGCAGTAATGAGTTTATCCAGAGGTAGCAGTCCATGGACCCTCGGCAGAGAGAACCCGTCTCACCAAGACGGTATAGGGATATCCAGGTGTAGGTTTCCCAGCACAGCAGAGTTGTAAATGAGACAGACTGATAATTAGATTACTCACTAGATCAGGGGTGGGCAAGTCCGGTCCTTGAGGGCTGCAAACCAGTCGGGTTTTCAGGATACCCCTAATAATATGCATGAAATAGATTTGCATACAACTGAGGCAGTGTGTATGCAGGTCTCTCTCATGCATATTCATTAAGGATATCCTGAAAACCTGACTGGTTTGCAGCTCTAGAGGACCGGAATTGCCCACTCCTGCACTAGATGGTAGCTGCAAGGTTGATGATTCCACCAGGCAGAAGTCGATGGTAACAGGCACAGAGGCAGGGAAAGCAGGCCCTCGAGGAGTGAGTACCTGATCCCAGTAAGGCACCTGAAAGAAAGCAGAGGGCCCCCGAGGAGCGGGTACCCAGTTTAGAGTATACCCCCGAAGGGCACAAAGGACTTCCGGTGGCAGCAAGGAAGTGGCAGAGTAGCTTAGACCAGACGAGTCCAATTCGTATCACGATCCAATCCTAGTCCTAGTCCTAGTCCTTGCTAACTCAACAAGCTAGCAAACAAGTGTAGGCAAAATACCCGGATGGCATGACATCACTTGAGGGGGACACCCCCGAGGTTCCCACCATGACGTGGATAAAGACGTGGGTGGCATGCGCGTGCACACCCTAGGAGGCCCTTAGGAGAAACATGGCATGAGGCTTTGCCATAGCCATTCCGGGGACGCCGGAGGATGTGGCTAGCAGACGCAGCGGCAGCCATCTTCCCAAGGCTAGCAGGGAGAGCAGAGAAAAAAGTGAGGCATAAGGGTCGAAGCCGTCTGAGACCGACGGACACAACAGTTTTTGGGTACTTGCCAGGTTCTTATGGCCTGGATTGGCCATTGCTGAAAACAGGGGGCTGGGCTTAATGGACCCTTGGTGTGACCCAGTATGGCATGTTCTTCTGTTCTTAGTATTCAGCATCCCTTAGCTGGGTAAGTAAGGACTTAGCTGGCCAAATGGTGACAGCAGCTGCCACTTAGCTGGATAACTACTTTTCCAACTAAGTAGTTATCCAGTTAAATAGTGGGTGGGATCAGGGGGAGTAACTAAGCAGACTAAGGGGGTCATTTATCAAAATGCGATAAGGCGTTTTCGCATGCGTTAAGGGCTTATTGCATGCGAAAATGTGTTTAATGCATGCGATAGCACCATATCGTATGGTGCGATGCAAATTCAGAAAATAGGAGTTAGGAGCGGAGAGTGGGCTGGGTTAGCCTGTCTGCGAAGAGCTATCGCACAGCCGTAATGCTGATTTTAACTACACCTCTTTGAATTGCATTAGGCTGTGCGATAGCTGCCGTGACTGTGCGGTAAGGTTTCATCACCTTTTGAGATGTCTCCCGTAAGGCCTATTTGAGATGAATTGAAGGAGAGAGAGAGAGAGAGAGAGACTAGCCATAATGTTCTCTCTCTCTCTCTCTCTCTCTCTCTCTCTCTCTCTCTCTCAAAAATGGTCCACCCAGTGGTCATATGCAGGAAATACAACAGGTCTGACACCTATCGCAAATTGCGATAAACTGAATTTTTGCATAAACCACGCCCCTTTTGCTATCGCATGCGGTACTTACCGCATTTTGATAAATCCAGGCCTAATTTAGCTGTATAATTGTTGATATTCACATTTATCCTGTAAATTTGCTGGATAAATTAGACCTGCTATTGAGCAGGTGTAAGGTTAGCTGGATATACTTATCTGGCTAACTTTAAAATTATCCAGTTATATTAGGCAGCACGGCTGCACTACTGGGTATCACAGCTAAATTAGCTGGATAAGTTTATCTGGCTAGCTTAGCTAATCAGCTAGCCTTTCAATGCCAACCCTTAAACTTGGAGATTATGGCACTGACAAAACTCCCAGTTGTGGTACTTAAGAAGCAATATGACACAAATAGTTGGTATGATTTGAACCTAGAGAGGTTCCAGATTTTGTTAAAAATAATGATATACAAATAACAATAAACAATGATTTATTTGCAATCAAACTACTCTGAAGAATAATTTTTGAGTGCATATTTTTAACAGTTAACTTTTAAACACATACATAGCTTATGGAAGGTTATTACTGCAATACAGTATTGCAGAATAAAACAGAGTTCCTATAGGTACAGTTCAGTGAAGGAAAGAAATGAGAAAATAGATTGTAAGAGATTTCCACTGCTAAAATATTACAAAATATAACCTCAAAATAGAGTTTCCTGCAGTCTACAAGGCATATTTTTAATTAAAAATTATACACTTTAAAATTCCACAAAGTGTATGGATGTATTAATTGACACTACCCCTTGACATTACCCTGCATTTGGACAGTCTTTCACTGTAGTTAATTAACCAACTCTTTTCTCTGTTCTGCAAAAAGCTTCCTCCAATCCAATGTATTTTAATGGAGCTTTTGAAAGCATCCCTTTTTCTTCACATGTTCCAAAATATCCCTCACCATAGCATTTGAAAGTTGGCCACTCTACCGGCACAATATTCCATTTCAGAATCCAAATTAAAATCACTGTTCCAACCTTAACTCTCTATTTTGCTTTATCTTTTCCAGCTTTTCTATAGCTCTTTGCTTCTAGTATTATAATGCATGTTCATTCCTTTTTCTCCCTTCAGTCATCTCATTTTATTTCACTTTTTCTTCTTTTCTCTTTTTTTCTACATTTCCATCTCACTACTAAGCCTGCTTTCTTTCTCTTCTTACCTAAAATTTCTGTCTCCCCATTCTGCCTCACTCTCTTTCCATCAACTTAGTTGATCTCTCACCTCTCTTTTACAACTGCCAAGCTGTCCTTGATCTCACTCATGGCCCATGTTCCTTCTCACACAATCTCTCACATTCACCTCAGTTTCTCTTCCCCTACTCAAATGTCATCCTTCCTTTCTCCTCTTCTTCTTTCCTAAAAGGTGAATTTTAAAAGCCCAGTGTGAGCCAAAATTGGGAGAAACACATACAAATCAGACCTGTGCAAGCCCACTGAATTTTTGAAAGCTGCCCAGATGTGTGCATATCTCAAAAGTTTTTAAAAAGGGATGGGGTGCAGGCATGGTCTGGGCAGGGCATGGGCATTTCAGGGCATGTCCAAGAGATGTGCATGTAAATAATTATGTGCCTGAGCACATGCCCAGAGGCACTGCGGCATAAGTTTATTTCTGCTGTGGAGGAAGTGTAAGTTAAAAAATAAAGAGTGAGCCATTTCTCAGGGGTTTAAAGGGTCTGGGTTAACTGGGGGGCGTGCAGGCTATCAAACCACAGGTTTTAGAAGTCCTAGCTGTTAAGTGGACGAACTGGTGGACAAACTGGTAAAACTGGCAATGGCATGGATATGTGCCCCTTTTAAAATTCCACAACTGATGCAGTAGAAGCGAGATTTACATGCAGAGCCATGCACCCACTTAAAATTGGGCGTACAAGTTATAAAATGGCTGCATATCTTGATGCGTGCTGCTATGAAAATTACATCTAAGGTTGTTTCTTGCTATTTTCCTGTTCTTTCCATCTCTCAGCATAGTTGGAAGAGACAAAAGTATAAAAAAAAAGCAGAGAAAATAAAAATCCAAAAGCAAATAAAGCTAAATTCAAAAATGCTTAAACAAAAAAATGTTCTAAAGCGCCAAGTGCCTGCTAGAAGCAGTACATACTAGCTGCAAGTGTTTGATAAATCACTTTTTCCGCTCCCAACAGCTTCTTTGCTGCTGCCACCTCCTCCTGCTGCTGCTCCCATGGCTTCCCTGCAAATAGCAGCAATGTAGGTAATTCCCCGACCACACCACTGGCAACCTACAACTTTGCCATTGCTGCAGGGAGAGGGATGGTGTGGGTAGAAAGATGCAAAGTCAAAATTTATCAGCAGAGTGGCCAGCACTATCTAGCAGCTATCACCATTGCTGTTTCAGGAATAACCACATTACCTCTCACACCTCCTTTCCCAACCCAGGGACATGTTGATTGCTGCTGAGGCTGTGTCTGGACTGGGCCTTCTCTCTAGTCTCTACCATTCCTCTTGCTACCTCCTATTCCAGCATCAGCAGTAGGGGCAGCAAGGCTTCCTGCAGGCCCTGCCTATGCCCATGTAGCCTTACCTGTACTGTGTGAAGCTCACAGAGGGTGCCTGTACCATAGGTACAGATGGATGGATGGACAGACTAATAGATGGAAAGACACACCATCAAGAATAGGTGCATTAAAAAAGCAAAAGAGCAAAAAGAAGAATATAGACAAAATGAAATAAAGATGTTTGAAATATGGACAAGAAGCAAATATTAAAACAAAGAAAAACCTAAAAAATTGACTTGTTTTTCTTTAGAAAACACAAAAAAAAAAAAGAGTTACAGAAAAAAAAATTGCCTAGGCTTCCAAAATTTCCACTGGGTTTGAAGTTTGTGAAATATTTTTCCATCCTTATAAATATGTCAAATATTTGCTAAATCTTCCCCATATATATATTTTATTTCGCATACAATAATTACATTTACATTTATTAAATTTATGAATAGCCTTACTCAAAAAATGGTCTATGCGATGAACATAATAAAACATACATAATTATTACAAGGAAACTTATCTAAAACAATAGAAATACAGAATAGAAAATATATAATAATAAAATTAAAAATAAAATATAATACAATCATAAAACAAAGTTAAAATGAAATTTTATATTAGTAATAAAACTTAAACAATGTGTGACATTATGACAAAAAGGATTAGAAATCACATTAGAAATGTCTTTTTTGTCACACTATTACTGCCTGTGAAATAAAATATTCAGTTTGTGTATGTATTTTATATCATAAATCCAGTTTTAAATAGAAAAACATGAAATCCACATACTTCTTTGCCAACCAATTTTTAATTAAGTGATATCCATCACATGTAATTTGTATGGGTCAGAGTTTTGATATCTTCTGTTTTACTATTCATGTTTGGATTGCTTCTGAATATAAATGTTTTCCCATTTAATCATAATTAATCCTGTTCAAGTGTTGCCAAATAGCAGTTTTGTGTCATTCAGAGATCCAAAATCTTATGAATGAAAACATTTTACAACCCCTCTGTTTGTTAACCAACAGAGTGTAAATTAATGACAGTGCAAAAGGGTGCTGAGTTATGGCTGCTGAGGTCTGTATGAACTTGAATATCTGTGCTCAAATTATAAGCATTAGAGGTCTCTAATAAAATCTTTCTAATTGAATTCACATTTTTAGTTACGGAATGGAGAATAAAACAGAGAATATCATAATGCCTCTGTATCGCTCCATGATGCGACTATACTTTGAGTACTGTGTGCAGTTCTGGTAATCACATCTCAAAAAAGATATAGTGGAATTAGAAAAGATACAGAGAAGGATAATCAAATTGCTAAAGGGGATGGAATGAGTCCCTTATGAGGAATGGCAAAAGAGGTTAGGGCTCTCAGCGTGGAGAAGAGATGGCTGAGGGAGAGATATGATAGAGGTCTATAAAATCATGAGTAGAATGAAACCAGTAAACACAAATCAGTTATTTACTCTTAGAGGATATTCAGTGAAGTTACTAACTGTTACATTTAAGACAAACAGGAGAATATATTATTTTACTCAATGCATAATTAAACTCTAGAATTTGTTGCTAGAGGATGTGCTGAAAGCTGGGTTTAAAAAAGGGTTGGACAAATTTCTGAAAGAAAAGTACATAAACTATTATTAAGGTAGACATGAGGAAATCCACTGCTTATCCCTAAGATAAACAGCATGAAATCTATCTACCTTTTGGGATCCTGATAGGTACCGGTGACCTGAATTGGCTATTGGAAACAGGATATTGGACATGATATTCCTTTGGCCTGATCCAGTATGGGAAATCTTATGTTCTTATTTATATATATGTTAGCTGTTTATCTTGATCAGCATGGATATTCCTTTTAGCACTAAAAATTCTTGTTTGTCTTTGTAACAATATATTCTTATGAACACGGCTTTGTCTCAGCATCACCATCATTGCTCACAGTGATACAACACAAATAATTGTAGTCTGTATATCTAAAGTCACTACGAATGTTCATGTCAACCACAGGGACACAAAAATGTTTCTGATATCAGAACCCAGCCCAGTAAAAAATTTAAATATGCTGCCATCTCTTCTCCATGTTGATACTGTGCTGATGGTTCAGAACATTGTGGAATTTTAGCTGAATTTTTTGTTTTAGGGTGCATATATGTACAAATAAATTTTAACAAGGAGATATTTGAACATTTCATAATGCCTAATGTCCGTCTTTGACCACAGCACCAATTAATCAGAGAGCAGCTTTTAAACTGTCTGATGACATCACAATGTACTTAGACTTTCCTGAGATTTCAACTTAACTGAACTGAACTGGACTGGACTGTTTCCTCATAAGATGGAAAAAACTGGAATTCTTATTGTGGCAGGCATCAAAAATACATTAAAAGTGAGAATCGGAGATCATGGGATATGTTGGTATTTGTGGCAGAAATGTGAATGAAATTGGATGAGCGCTTCACACATTACTGGTGGGACACACTCATGAGGAGGAGAGGGAGATGGATGGACAGACATATAGACATGACAATTTTATAAGATCGGTTTTCCCTGTAGAAAACAATGTTAACATTTCCAAAAGGCAATCTCTTTTATAGAACTTCTAATGAGGTATTAAATATACGTTTTTTTAAAATCCAAATCAGTTATTCAGGTTACACAAATAAACTTGTCACAAGTTGAAAAAAAAATCTATTTTGAAAACCACTGTACAGTTTTGTTCCTGAAATCTGACTTACTGACAAGGGACTGAGATGGAACGAAGTCTGCCAAATTTCAGGAAATTATTTCTTAAATACTGACAGATAAAGGATATTTAAAAGAGCAGTGCCGTTCGAGTTACAGCATGTCCCTAAATAAATGTACATCAAATGCCCAGGGACAGAATCTTACACTTAGCTGGCCTTGATGCACATCTAGCAGCAATGGGGCATGGAAAATGACATGGCCTTTAGAGTGCGAGACGGCACAGCACCCCAGGGGTTAATTTACAAGAAAAGCAGGTTGCCAGGCCCTCTGAGTGCAGAGAAAAACAACCTAATGAGCAGTCGGTGCTGGTCTCCTAAACTCACTTGTCTTAACCTGTTTTACAGTGGTTAAAGTTAAGGAACAAGTCAACCCTAAAGAGTCACGCAGGGGCACTTGTTCTTTTAATTGAGTAATCACGACTACAGCTTTTCTCAGAGAAGCTCAAAGTCGCTCATCCAACATCTAAAACTCCGCGTAAATAAGTCAGAGTACAGCCACTGTCATCAAGAAGATTCAGTCGCTCTGGCTGAATAACTGCTTTGTTCTTAAACCTGAATATTTCTTTCCTATGATATTCTTGGACTGGAAGTAAAACAAATGGTGTCCACAAATAAAGCTTTTTTTTTTGTTTTAAACTATACTGTATTGGCTTGAGGTCTCACAGCCCCCAGTTTTCTGCAATACCTTATGGGTGCGTTCTGGAGCAAGATTTTTAAAATTCTGCAATAATTCTGTTTCACATATGCATAATATAAATAGTTTTTCATATTAAATAATGTCAATGTATTTTTTTTTCTCTTTCTGAGAGTTTTGAGTGATGGGAAAAGGTAAGTCAGGGACTGACTTCATAGAGGGCAGGGGAAACAGGAATGTGGGGAGGAGGAGAGGAGATTGTAAAGAAGGGGGAGTGAGGGTTCATGAAAGGGAAGAAAAGGAAAGAGAATCCAGTATTGGGGGAAAGAAGAGAGACAAATGAAGGATCCAGGATCATGGGAGAAAGGAAAGAGAGAGTGAAAATCCAAAATCTGGGATGAGGAAGAGTGAGACAGGAAAGATTTGGTGGGGGGCGAGGTAGGGAAGAGAGGGGAGAGACGATCTGGGATTGGGGGTGGGAGATTCCAGTTTGAGGGAAGGAAGAATCCACATAGGGGGTGGGAGGTCTCTCCCCCATATTTGACTTCTGCCTCCTGCAGTCGACTGCCATAGTAAATCCAAATCACACCCAGGGCAGAAATATCTCACTCATACCATGGATCTGGTGCTCTCATACCCAGTGCCTTAAATCGTAGTCCTCTCTTTACTTCTATTCTCCACCTCCATCCCCAATCCTTTTGTGTTATTTTCTCCACTCGCTTAATAAAGTAATTCAGCTCAAAGGTGGACTCTATAGCAAAAGGGCAGAAAAGAAGACCAGGAAGAACAACTGGAAAACTATGAACACAATAAAGCTGTAGTTTGGGCAATAAAGTTACAGATCTGCAGGCACTAATTATGAAGGCAGACTTGGATTCTGTTGCTATTATAGAGATGTGACTCAGTGACTTCACTCACATGCCCCATCCCCTCTCTCTCTCACACTACCACCCCATGCCAATTCTCTATCTCACTCTCTCACACCCCTGTGGCACTGAAGCCCTCTGTCACACATCTCTCTTTTCTTCCCCTCCTGCTGATTGTCTGTCTCACAAACACGCTCACCCCACTATCCCCACTGATCCCTTCCTTATCTTCTGCTGATCCTCTCTTCCTTCTCTCTCTCTCTCACTCAAACACACACACTACTTCCTTGATGACATCTCTCACACTAAATCCACTCCCATACCAATTCTCTCCCTCTCATATCTATCTATCTATCTATCTATCTATCTATCTATTAGGGATGTGCAGAGCAAAATTTTATGTTCATATTTTTTATGTCCGAAAGGGGGTCCCACTTGCGGCCAATATGGACATAAAAAAAATCCAATGAGTTGGGTATATGTACATATGTGCAAAAAAAAAATTTAAACCCCCTCAACCTCCTTAATCCCCCCCCCAGACTTACCACAACTCCCTGGTGATCGAGCGAGGAGTGAGGACGTCATTTCTGCAATCCTTGGCGAGAAGCATGTGACGTCGGTGGCACGTCGAGTGACGCGGCGTCACGTGATTCCCGGCTCGTTCGCGCCGGACGGCTCGTTCGGCCCAAAAAGAACTTTTGGCCAGCTTGGGGGGGCCTCCTGACCCCCCCCAAGCTGGCCAAAAGTTCTTTTTGGGCCGAACGAGCCGTCCGGCGCGAACGAGCCGGGAATCACGTGACGCCGGCGTCACTCGACGTGCCGCCGACGTCACATGCTTCTCGCCAAGGATTGCAGAAATGGCGTCCTCACTCCTCGCTCCATCATCAGGGAGTTGTGGTAAGTCGGGGGGGGGGGGATTAAGGAGGGTGAGGGGGTTTATATTTTTATTTTGGCTCAACAATCGCGATTTCCCACATATCGAACATATCTATGTTCGATATGTGGGAAATCCGATCGTTTATGTCGAATCAATTTTTTAAGTAAAAAAAAAATATGAGTTGCGTTTTACTAATGCGGTCAATCCGAATGCACACCCCTACTATCTATCTATACCTCCTCCCATCCCCATAATCTCCCCCATCCCCATAATCTTCCCACCACTGGCTAGAGAAGGGAAGAAAAGAAACCCAGTCGGAAGGTAAGGATAAGATTCACTGTATTATAAATCAGCATAAAGGAGAATCTCTTTGTTGTGATCATCCAGTATTCTTCACTCAGTGAACAAAATGAACATCATATAATTTCAAGGGAGTTCAGGGTTGGGGAAAATGAACACAAAAGTCACAAGATTCTTATGATAGTACCTTAGATCATAGTCTGGCTTTCTCAATTACAAAGTCTTAGGTTCCCGATTGTTAATATATTGTATTATTAGATACACTTTTAAGCTTTCATACATTTGGAGAGGAAACATAATGTGGAATGTACTGTGGTGACTATATATTGAACAAAACAGATGTTTGCAAGCTGAAACATGCTAAATTTACTATCCATGAAGAATGATTTCAGTAGAGTTTACCACACAGTATCAAATAGTCATTAATCTCATGAAATAAAGTGTTTTTAGTAAAAATAAGTTACCATGTAAATTCTTTACAATAGTTTTCAATCATAGGACCTTAACACTTATTTTTCTATTTTATTCAGCCCTAATTAGGACACGTATCAGCATCACATATAGGTATCCTGACAATTTCACTTATTTATTTGTATATACCACTTCCCCAGTACAAAATGAATTAACCAAAACAGTGATCAGCATAAAAACAATCACATATAAAAACATCAAATATAAATCTAAAAAACAAAAAAATCAAACATATAAACAAAACAAAAAAGTCTAAGCCAAAACAGAAAAGTATTCTAACTTTGCTAAACATAGCTTATAACATGTACATAATGCTAAGAATTTCAAAATATAAAACATAATTGCCTTAATTAAAGATACAGCACCGACCACAGACAACAATACTGTATATCATGCCAAAGACATTTAAAATATAGGATATCACTACATAATTAGAAATGTAACCTTGGCCAGGATTCATCATTCTTTGCAGAATGATGAATCCTGTGAAAATAGGGGGCGGGGGTGAAGGGGGGCAGGCCTGCAAAATCCCACAGCCTTTGCACCATGGCAGTGCACCGGCTGCCGGCTTTCGCACCGAATAGTGCCACCGTGAAAGGTGGCGCTATTTGGTGCGCTACTGCTGACGATAATGTTAGTAACGTTATCGCCAGTAGCGAAGACACAGCTGACTCTGCCCCCTCCCCGCCCCAACTCCTCCCCTCCCCCTAATTTCATGATATCACATGCAAAAAGGCCCTTTTCGCATGCGATAGAGGCTTATTGCACACGATACAGCTGTATCGCATGCGATAAGCCTTTGATAAATGACCCCCCCCCCCTTGTTTGTTATATATTTTCCCACATTAGGCATCTTGTCCTTCCTCCCAAATCAGCAGATCATCATTATCCCCAAGGCAAGAAAAGAAAAACTAAATTAATTATTTGCTTCATTATTGGGGAGAAAAATATTCCAGAATCAGTCTTTGATGGTGTTGATTAAGAGGAACTGAAGCAAATAACAGTGAACTAGGAAAAAGTAATAGAGTAAATTGAAAAACTGAAGAAGAATAAATCACCAGTACTGGATGGTATACTCCGGTGTTTCTCAATCATTTGTATGCCAGGGACTGGCTACCTACATTTCTTAAATTACGTGGAATGGTTGCAACACTATCACATGGGGTGGAAGTGAGGAAGAGGATATACTTCCTTTCCCACCCATTCATTAATCTCATTGTCATAAGTAGAATAGAATCCAGCTGGCATCATTTTTAATCAAATGGCACAGGGTCCAGACCCTAGGGGAAGATCTGGGCCCCACTAGCCCACCAAGGATACAAAGGTTTGATGTGGGAGAGTTCAATGGAGAGGGCTAGGATAGGGATGTCCAGAGGCCAGGAGGGGACCCTGAGTCCTGTGGGGGCTTTGAAGGCCAGGGTGGTTTACAAAGATGTGAGTTTGAAAAGGGAGGAAAGGGGGCTGGTACTGCATGGTTTTAAATATATTTTTTTTATTTTTTGCATTAATGTGTTGCATCTAGTGGTGGTGAGAGGTGGCTAAGGGACAGGGGTTCTCATAAGACCCTTGGAGTCTTTATTAATAGCTTTAAGGAGGCTTTGTTTGGGCCACTCAGGCTCTTTAATTAGTTGGTAGCCCATGATGGAGGGGCTGCCATTGCGAGGCAATTGCTGGCCACTAATTTGTGGTACTTTTTTCCCAAAGTAGTTTCCTAGCTTGTAGCACCAAGTACTGCAGTTTAGTAAACCCTGTGGTATTTTCCTTTAGATTATAAGCCCGCTTGGGACAGGGAAATATCTACTGTACCTGAATGTTACTCATCTTGAGCTACCAATGACATAACACATATATAGGTAATTAAGCTAAATATTAGGGATGTGCAGAGGGACGCCATACGTTGCATTCGTGATTCGGATTTGTCGGGGAGCAGATACGGTGCATTCGGCTGTATGGTGCCCCGATGCGCTAATACGGGGATTTCTATTCGTATCCCAGCTAAAATAAAAATTAAGTACAACCCCCCACCCTCCTGACCCCCCCAAGACTTACCAAAACTCCCTAGTGGTCCAGCAGAGGGTCCCGGAGACATCCCCTGCACTCACACCCTCGGTGCCGATTTCATCATGGCGCCAATAGCCTTTGTCATAGGGGCTACCGGTGCCATTGGTCAGCCCCGTCACATGGCCATCGGCACCATCTTGTGCTCCTACCATGTGACAGGGGCTGACCAATGGCACTGGTAGCCCCTGTGACATAGTATGGACAAAGGCTATCGGCGCCATTTTGAGTATTGGCATTGGACGGCCGGCATGCAGGAGGTCGCTCCCGAATTCCCGCTAGACTTTTGACAAGTCTTGTGGGGGTCAGGAGGCCCCCCCAAGCTGGCCAAAAGTCCCTGGGGGGTCCAACGGTAGTCCTGGAGTGACCTCCTGCACGCCGGCTGTCCGATGCCAGTACTCAAAATGGCACCAATAGCCTTTGCCCATACTATGTGACAGGGGTTACCGGTGCCATTGGTCAGCCCCTGTCACATGGTAGGAGCACAAGATGGCGCCAATGACCATGTGACAGGGGCTGACCAATGGCACCGGTAGCCCCTGTGACAAAGGCTATCGGCGCCATGATGAAACCGGTACTGAGGGTGTGAGTGCAGGGGATGTCTCCCGGACCCTCCACTGGACCACCAAGGAGTTTTGGTGAGTCTTGGGGGGTTCAGGAGGATGGGGGGGTTTGTTTAAACTTTTATTTAGGTGGCCGTATAATTCAGGGAAGATTTGTGTATTCGTGGGGAATCGCGATACGTTTCGCTTCCCCACGAATACTACGAATAGTGTAATATACATTGCGGATCGCCAATACGGCAAAAACGAATGCACACCCCTACTAAATATAAGCTCTGTCTCCCTTCCAGCTAGTGATCAGTTGATCATTGAAAATATATCCCTCCCTTTCTCTTTCTCTCCCTCATCCAGTAAGCTACCAGCTGGTCATTTAAAATTTAAAAAAAGTTAAGAAATTCCTTTTTTTTCTCTCTCCCTCTACTCTTCCAACCAGCAACACTATTACAATTAATAACCCCACCCCATGGACTTTTTCTTCCAGTTGGGGCTAGTGCTGTTGGATGGCAAAGAGCCTGCATGAGACTGAGTCAGCATCTGCTCTGCTCACAGGCCCCGCAGTGGCCCAGTCCCCTTTCTGAGTTCTGGACAGCGGAGCAAAGTCTGACTCGGTCAAAGTCTGGCTCATTAAAATTCCCTGCAGCTGCTCCCCTCTTAGAAATGGGGCCTCAGGACCAGCCCTGACTAGAAATAAAAAAGATCCACATGGTAAGGGGAAGGGTTAGAAAAATCTTTCCTGGCTGTCATTCAAGGTATAATTATGCTGCATGTGAGGGTGCAGATCCTCCTTATCCTCCAACAAATACTGTCACTCTTCAGACTGGTAGAATGTTGCCAGGGACCAGTGCCGGTCCATGGACCAGTGGCTGAGAAACACTGGCATAAATCACAGAATTTTGTGAAAAAAAAAAAAATTAAACTACAGACTTTTTCCTAGTAATCTCTAACTTCTCATTCAAATTAGCCTCAGCATCTAAGGCTTGGGGAGTGGCCAACTTAATGTTCATTTTTAAAAAGGTCTCCAGGGGTGTTCCAAGAATCTACAGATTGGTGAACTTGATGCCAGTGCCGGGGAAAATGATAGAAGCTATTCTGACAAACATAACCACTGCCCATCACCTTTCTGATTAGGGGCAAAGCCAACATGGATTTTGCAAAGGGAATTCTTGTTTTACAAATCTGTTAGATTTTTTTTTTAAAGATTAGTAAACATGTGGGCAACATTGAGTTGATTGATGTAGTGCATCTGGATTTTCAAAAGACATTTGACAAAGTCTCTCATGAGAAACTCATTAAGAAATTGAAGACTTATGCAATAGGAGGCAATATCCTATTATAGACTGTCAACTGGCTAAAAGATAGGAAACAGTCATAGAGATGTGCATTCATTTTACACTAATTAGGCAATTTCAATGAAATTGTCTAATTCAGCATGGTTCGGGGGAACTGAAAAATGAATGGAATTTTCCAAAATGTTCGGATTAGCACGCACTAACGGGAATTAGCGCACTAATTCCCATTAGTGCATGCTAACTCCCATTAGCGTGCACTAACTTTGACCCATTAGTCCGCACTATTGGGAGTTAGTGCGCACTAACCCGAAAATCGGGGGCCCCTGAAAAATAAAACCCGAACTGTGGGAAAAATGAAATTTCCTACCGGGGCCCCTAAAATGAAGCCTGAAACAATTTTTAAAAAGATACACATCTCTAGAAACAGACTATAGGACTCAATGGTTATTTTTCTCAGTTGAGAAATATAAATAGTAAATTGCCCCAGGGATCTGTACTGGGAATGATGTTTTTTAATATATTTACAAATGATGTGGAAAAGGAAGCAAAAAGTGAGGTGATCAGTTCTATAGATTACACAAAATTATTTAAAGTAGTTAAATTATGAGCCTATTGTAAAGAACTGCAAGAGGATCTTGTGAGTCTGGGGAACTGAGTGCCTAAATGGCAGATGAAATTTAATGTGAACAAGTGCAAAGTGATGCATAGAGGGGAGAATAATCCAGACTATAAGCTGCTTTCCATGTTAGGCATCACTACCCAAGAAAAGGTTCTTGGGATCCTTCTGGACAATATGTTGAAGTCCTTGGCTCAGTGTGTGGTGGCAGTCCAAAAAGTAAGCAGAACATTAGATATTATAAAAAAAAAAATGAATGGAAAATAAAATGGACAGTATCATAATGACTCTGTGTCAATCCACAGTACAACCAACCACACCTTTAGTATCATATAGTTCTGATTGTCTCCTCTCAAAAAAGATATAGAGGAGGAACAGGGTGGCCCATGGAAATGTAGCCTGCCTGTGTGGCACTGGTATTGGAGGCGGGCTACTTTTCCATGGGCCACCCTATAGAAAAGGAACAGAGAAGGGAAACCTAAATGATAAACGAGATGAAAAGGCTTCACTAAGAGGAAAGGCTAAACAGGTTAGGATTCTTCAGTCTGCAAAATTGATGGCTGAGTGAAAATATGATAGAAGTCTATAAAATCTTGAGTAAAATGGAATGAGAAAATAGGGAGTGGCTATTTACTCTTTTTGATAGTACCAGGACTAAGAGATACTACAAGAAGCTAATAGGCAGCACTTTTAACAAAAATCATAGGAAGTATTTTTTTCACTTAGCGCACAATTAAACTGTGGCATCTTGTTATCAGAGGATATGATGAAAGCAGTTTATATAGCTGGGTTTAAAAAGGGTTTAGGCAAGCTCCTGGAGGAAAAGTCCATAAACCACTATTAGACACGAAGATCCCTTTCTCCCTCCCAACCATCCCATCAGCACCTACTCCTTCTCACCACCACTCCTTCAACCCCCTCATCCCACTACCTCCTTTCTCTCCAGCCATCCCACACCTCTGCCTGTTTCCAACCACCACTTGTGCCATTTCCCTACCCTTTTCCCAACCCTCCCTACTACACTCTCTTGCTTCAAACTTTATTCTATTTCCCTTCTTCACTATTCCTTCTCCACCACTACCCCCTCATTTCACCAACACCTTTCCTGTAGCCCCTTTCTCACTTCCATCTTCCTCTCCCCACTACCAGCTTTACCCTTCTCCCATCACTCCCTCCCCCCTCTCCAAATAACTACTCAATCACTTCATTTCCATCCCCCCTCACTTCTATCTCTTTTCTCCTTCCCCTCTATCTCCCCCCATCCCTTGTCCCTCTCTGCCCGTGCCTGAATACATCAAGCTCTCCCCTCTCCCTTATCACACATTACCAACTCTATTAGGGTTTCTCCCTCTCTAAAGGTACTCCCCAACAGTTTCTAATCTTCCCATCGCTAAAGCTGCAACATTTGCCTCAGGCTATTCCCTCATTCTTCCTATACATATGGGCCAAAACAACCACAGACTCTTTCCCGATGAATGTGGGCAAAGCCAACAAATGCCAATGCAGCCAAAGCTTACAGCTTTCAGTAACTGTGGCTGTTGCCATCTCCTCTGTATCCTGGTCCACACAGGCTGAGGCCAAACCCCCTTCTCTGCATCCTCCTTCCTCTGGCCAGGCACAATATTTACTATGTGAAACGTTTGCATGCACAAGGCCAGTCATCTATATGGACATATATGCTTCCCAGAATTACAGACACTGGGAATTATTATATAGAATAGTCCATAAAATAAAGCTGCAGTTCTACTTTGCATTTTATATTGCTGTTTTGATTTTTAATTGGGAGACTGTGAAAAGAATGCTAATGGTGTAAGCACATAATGATGTGAAAGTGTTCTCAAGGATCCGTAACATACACAACCATAGCCTCTGCAGTAGATAATCAAAGGTCTCACTGACCTTGGCAGAATTTCAGTTGCAATCTCTATGCAAAGATGAGAAATTCTTGAACAATTTCTTCAATGCATTTGACATAAACATTCCTCCTTCCAAATAACTATGTATCTTTTTTTTTTTTCTGAAACAAGGACATCATTCTGTTCAATTCCAGATTAATCCAACTCCCTATTTATGCCAAGCTTGGCTTCCCTTCTTGTACTCCTGGGAACGAATACAAACAAGATTGCAGTGTTAATATTACAGTTTTCTATGCAACATGGAGACTGTAAGGACTGGCACCTGGGTTTCAATGCCAAGAAGTGCAGAGTCATGTATTTGGGACACAGAAATCCAAAGGAGTTGTATGTGATGGGTGCAAAAGACTCATAAGCATGAATTAGGAGGGAGCCCTCATGGTGATAGCGCCTGATGATCTGAAGGCAGAGATGCAATGAAACAAGGCAGTGGCTAAGACTACAGAGATGCTGGACCCCATAGAGAAAGACATAACCAGCAGGAGAAAGAAATGATAACTATCCTGTACAGGTCTTTGGTGAGGACCAAGGAGTACTGCCCTCAGATCTTGATACTATACCTCAAAAGGAGACAGGATGGAAGCAGTTTAGAGTAAAGCAACCAAAATGATGAGGGGTCTGCAGAAGAAGACTTATGAGATGAGACTGAAGGATCTAACTATGTATACCCTGGAGGAAAGACAAGACAGGCAAGATATGATACAGACCTTTAAATGCTTGAAAGGTATTAATAATGCAAAATAATTAAACCTTTTCCGATGGAAAGAAAGCTGTAGAACTAGGAATCATGAAGTGAAATTGCAAGGGGGTAGACTCAGGAACCAATTCAGGAAATATTTTTTCATGGTAAGGGTGATGGATGGATGGAATACTCTTCCAGAAGAAATAGAGAAGGCAAGAATGGTAATGGAATTCAAAAGGGCATTGGATAAACACAGAAGATGCCTAGTGGCTAAAGAACATAAATGAAGAAAACAGGTAACTCATATTAACTGGGGTAACATGTACAAAATGGCAATTACTAGCCTAAAAGAAAAAATAACTTGCTGGGCAGACTGGATGAACCAGCTGGATATTTTCCTGCTGTCATTTATTATGTTACTATGGATATTGTTATTTTACTCTGCATGAACTCTGGATACCAGCAATTCAATCTGATGAGAATTAAAACTGATTTTCCCTACTTTTTATGTGCTGTTCCAGAGTGAACCCTTTGCCCCTTGGCCAAGAGTATGACATACCAACAGCAGAGGTTGTATAGGGAGCAACTGTTATGATATTAGAGGTGGCAGTATCTGAAGCATCGAAATGAAGGAGTTGTAAGGGAGCACTCTCTTGTTGGTAGCCGACCAAGAATTCCAGGGCATCCTACTATAATAAAAAAAAGTTTAGAAAGATAAATATATGCATATTATAGCATCCAAAATCATTAAACCTAAAACACATGTGTACAGCCAAATATTTGAAGATTTATGCCCTTGGAGTCGACGAGGGATGGGGGTGGGGTGCAGCAGGGAATCTCACAAGAACCAAGAGGGTCTTTTTTTAACAGTTTGAGGGGAGCTTAGAGAGTTCACTTTCAATGTTCTTCAGGACGTTAGATCTCTTACTTATTATCTCTTACTTATTATCTTACAAAGATAATAATAATAATATAATAATAATAATAATTATTATTATTATTATTAATAACTGATAGAGATTTGTTATTAAAGGCAATGGCGTAGCCACAGGTGGGCCTGGGTGGGATATTGCCCACCCACTTTGTGTTCAGGCCCACCGAATCTGCTTTGCCCAGCAGCGCAAAAGAAGCACTGTCACAGGGCTATAGCAGACATGCCGGCCGAGAGGAGGAAGAGGCCCATGAGGCTGCCAGTGAACCCCCATCTAACCAGTGGCCAATAAGAGAAAAAGGCCAGGTTGTTGAGAAGTGGAGTAGGCCTGCGACACTACTGGTAGACATCATCCCATCAGTGGCCGAGAAGAGGAAGAGGCTGAGAGGCTGAGAAGTTGAGCAGGCCTGCGAGACCATTGGTGGACCCTATCTTACTGGTGGCCAAGAAGTGGAGGAGGCCTTGTGGCCGGGAAGTAAAGCAGGCCCACGAGACTGCAGGTGGACCCATCCCACCAGCGATCTAGAATAGGAGGAGGCCTGCGAGACTGCTGGTGGACCCATCCTACCGGAGACCAAGAAGATGAGTTTAACCGGGAGACCGTTAGTTAAAGAAAAAAAACCTTCACCAGAAGGCGTCCATTCTTCTGCTCCTCTATGTGTCGGCCCTGCAGCATTCAAAATACATGCAGCCAAGAAGTGCTCTATGCTGATCTCGTGTATCACAAATTTTGAATGCTGCGGCAGGTACATGAGGAGCAGCAGCAGCAGAACAGGCTCCCTCTTTTTTCCTATGTTTTGTGTTTATGTGTGTGTGTGTGTATGTGCATGATAGCCTGCCGCAGTGGGTGGGTTAATAGGAGCCTACCTGGGTGATAGTGTGTATTAGAGATATGAATCGGAACCTGAATCGGTTCTGATTCCGGTTCCTGTTTTTTTTTTATCGGCTGCACCCGAGCCGATAAACAAAAAACCCACCCCGACCCTTTAAAACTAATCCCTTAGCTTCCCCCACCCTCCCCCCAAAAAACTTTTTACAGGTACCTGGTGGTCCAGTGGGGTCCCGGGAGCGATCTCCCGCTCTCGGTTCGTCGGCTGCCACTGATAAAAATGGCACCGATGGCCTTTGCCTTTACCATGTGACAGGGTATCCGTGCCATTGGCCGGCCCCTGTCACATGGTAGGAGCACTGGATGGCCCGCGCCATTTTTAAAGCTAAGGTATTAGTTTAAAGGGTCGGGTGGGTTTAGGGGTTATTTTGGTGTGCCATTTTTCCCGCCCTCCCACAAAACGATAAGAGAACCCCCACGAACAATTTATTGGGGTTTTCCTATCGGTTTCGTCAGAAGCCCGATTCCCATCCCTAGTATGTATGTGGATGGTAGCCTGCCTGGGAGAGGGTGTAGGTGTGTCTGAATGGTAGCCTGTCTGGGAGAGATGGGGGGCGTAAATGGGAGCCTGCCTGAAGAGCTGAGGGGTATGAATGGGAGCCTACCTGGGGTGTGTGAGTGAATGGAAGCCTACTTGGGCAGGAGGATGCGAATGTGATCCTACTTTGGGAGGAGGGGGTGAGAGAGAGAGAGCATGTGGGAGTGGAAACCTGCATGTGAGAGTGAGAGCCTGTGTGTGTTCATATCTATGGAAGTGGGAGCAGGAACACTTATGTGAGACAGAGCATATGAGAGCCTCTACATTTGTGTGGGAATATGAAGCTGTGTGTGAGAGAGCATGTAAATGTGAGAGCCTGTGTGAGTATGAGAGAGATCATGTAATGTGTGAACATGTATGTGTGAACATGTGAGAGTCAGAGCCCTTGTGTGTATGTATGTATGGGAGTAGAAGCCTGCATGTGTGAGAGAACATGTGAGAGCGTGTGTGTGTGTATGTGTGTGTGTGTGTGTGTGTGTGTGTGAGAGAGAGAGAGAGAGCATGTAAGAATGAGAGCCTGTGTATGTCTGTAGGGAGGAATGGGATTGGTAACCTATGTGTGAGAGAAAGCATGTGAGAATGAGAGGTTGTATGTGTTTGTGGGAGCCTGTGTATGAAAGAGAGCATGTAAGAGTGAAAGACTGTGTGTGTGTGTGTGTGTGTGTGTGTGGGAGTAGGAGCCTAAGTATATGTGAGTGAGAGCATGGGAGTGAGGGATCCTATGTTGGGGAGAAAACTTGTGTGTGTGAGAGAACATGTGAGAGAGAGTCTGTGTGTGTATGAAGGTGAAAGAAAAAAAAAACAGGAGGAGGGAGAAGAAACAGACAGAATAAAAGATACCCTGAAAAAAGAATAAGAAAAAGACAGACAAAGGGAAAAAAGAGACTGGGACCAACCGATTAGAAAAATAACATCAGACATCAAAGGTAAAAAAAAATATTTTGCCGTTCAGTGATTGGAATATGCCATCTTTGGGAATGTTCAATTCTTAAATATTTGTATTTTGCTTTTTCTTCAGTATTCCAGTGTTCACAGAGTATGGTTTCTCAGGCTTTCCATTTCAGTTTTGTCTGCATGTTTGTTTCTAATTTGTAGTCCCTTATTCTGTACTAGCGGTACCCAGCCACGTGTTGCAGTGGCAGAGTCAGGTTCTTTTCACTCCCTCCCCCTTCCCCTTGCTCATTTACCTCAGTCACTCATCCTCCTCCCCCTTGGTCACTCACCCCCCCTTCCCTCCCCTGTCCCCACTCCAACTCTCTCCCCTCACACTCACCTCTCCCCTCATTCTCCCTCCCCTGACACTCACCTCCCCCCTCATTCTCCCTCCCCTCACTGTCACCTCCCCCCCCCCCCCGCCTACTGCCTACCCTGCAGATCAGAAAACTTTTGTCTTTCTATTTCTGTGGGAACCCCCCACCCCAAAAAAAACCCCAATCCCAACCCTTTAAATCAAATAATAACCCCCACCCTCCTATCCCCCCCCCCCCAAGACCTGGGAAATTAAAATTGTTGATGCTACATGTGGTCTGTCCCTGGGCATCTGTGCGCGTTATGTAGCCAAATAGGGGAGTGCCTAACCAAATTTGCACTTCCAAATTTGTTTTGTAGTCTGGGGAGGGCTATTTTGGTGCGTTCCCGAGATTGTGCAAGTTTAGTGTATGTATTTGTGTGTGAACCTCCCTCTTCCCCCAAAAAACAACCCTATGAGAAATGTTCTCTTAAACTAACCACCCCACACTCTCCTGCCCCCCATCCCCCAGCCCTGTGAAAAACAGTAGCCCACCCCCTGCCCCTCTCCAGAGTTGCCGAATGAATGAAACCTGTACCCCCCCTTGTGACCCCTCCACGAGATGTTTGCAATAAATTCATTACCACCCCCCATCCTCCAGACCTCCCGAGACCTGATAAAAATGTCAGCTGGTGGAGCGGGCGTTCAGGAGTGGTCTGGGAGTGATGTATTGGCGTTGGTCCGTTGGCTGCGAACACTGAAAAGGGTTGCAGAGGTAGGTCCTCTGATATAGTAAAGGCAAAGGGCCGCCAGCTGCCAGTCCTGAAAATGGTGCTGAGGGGCCCTCGCCCTTACTATGTCACATGGGCTACTGCCGCCATTGGTGTCCCCGAGTGGCATAGTAAGGGAAAGAGCCGTCGGCGCCATGTTGATTGCTGGCAGCCGACGGCCGTAGTGCAGGAGATGTGTCCCGGACCAGTCCTGGCCCCCTGCTGGAGACTCCTGGACTTCTGTCAGGTTTTATGTGTGTTGTGAGGGCCTGGGAAGTAAATAAATTTGGCATGTGTGTGGGGGGTGTGAGGAGGGTGGTGGGTGGTGGGTGTATTTTATCTGTAAAGGAAATAGTTATCTTCCGGCGAAAAAAGTGGTTGAATGTGTTAAAATGGAAGTGAAAAGTGGACCTGGACTGGCGAAATGATTAGTGTAGCGTGTGTTAGTGTAAGGTGTAACAGGTGGGGTTTACGTCCAGCAGATGTCACTGTTTTCTGGAAAAAATCTTTAAACCTATTTTACCTGTCACAGGTGTGACATATCTGTAATGTAAGTAGAGAAGAACCTTCCTGTATGCGAAATGAAGGTTGTGTCCAAATCTGAAAGCAATCGGTTCAGTGGTTTCTGAGATTAGCGATTTTGTCCAAACTATTTAACATTTTTATTTATATAGATTAGGTAAGGATCTCTTTGTGTTGTGCACGTGTGACAAAGATGCAGTATTTTGGCTAGTGTCTAGTTTCTCTATAGGGATTTGTAGCAGTTCTGTTTGCCCACTAGATAGTGTATTAGTGATCTAGGGCCTAGTATAATATTTGCCTTGCTGCCTTTTTGTAGATAAGATTGCTGCTGTTTGAGTCCTGAGAATTACAGCTTTTATGGTAACGTAAGGTTGTAGGTATTTATTTATTTATTTTGCAGACTTTTGTGTTATTTCACAAGTCCATCATCAGGCAGGCAGAATCTGCCTAGTAAAAAATCAATGCTTTATTTAAAAGGGAAAAAGGGGGGCGGCTAGTCCCCCAGCCCCCACCAAGTGTCCGGTCCTGCTTCATGGAAAAGTTGGCAACCTTATCTGCAACTTTTTCAAATATTTTTATGATGATTATTATGATTATTGCTGTTTTATTGCAGTTTTATGCATTTTTTAAAGAGGATTCATAAAAGAATATATTGATATTTGTTTTATTTGTTTTATTACATGATTGGATCTGGTGTTTCTGTTAAGTGTTCTTTGTTTACTTTTTACATGACATTGTGCATTTATAAACTGCAATAACTATCAAATAAATGAATACAGCGTAATAAGTCATTTTTAATGTTGGTAGGTACTTGAAGTAATATAAATAAAATATTTTAAAATGTCATTCGTGATGCATGATGGCTATTGCAGGCTACTCAGCAATCCATTGTAGGGTGCATGCTAAGGCATTATTTATTGATAAGAGTACAACTAGTAGAGCCTAGATTGGAATGTCTACTGTCCACCTATGTGAACATTGCGCCCTCCAAAAAATTCAGTTCTGGCTATGCCACTGATTAAAGGTAAAAATTATCTTATTTATTCTTTACCATTTAACTACATACATCTTCTTTCCATGTTTGCTCTCAAGGATTTTGTATTAACGCTAACACTAAAAGTACTGCACTAAAATACTCAAAATGCAACACACAGACACATAAACAATGAAAACTTGATTATACCTTGGGGAGGTGGAGTAAAGATTTTCTGTTACTATCCACGTTAATGTGCTTTCTTTACCATTTGTGAAAATGAAAGCCTCATTTGCATATCATTAATATTGGCCATTAAAACACTACTAAAGAATGTTTTTACAAACTCCAAGTTCTCAAAAATCTGAAACCCCTCCTGCATTTCAGCGACTTCCGTTTAGTAGTTCAGGCTATCATTCTGACAAAATTAGACTACTGCAACTCTCTTCTCCTAGGCCTTCCTGCCATAACCACCAAACCCCTACAGATAGTCCAGAATGCAGCTGCGAGGATACTCACTAATTCAAATAAAAGAGCCCACATCACACCAATTCTACACCGGCTGCACTGGCTCCCTATAAAATCCAGGATCACCTTCAAAACGTTAATGATGATCCACAAGGACATTATCGGTAGCGCCCACCTCAATCTCAGCACACAACTCGTCCCCCACTCATCACAAAGACCGATCAGATATGCTTACAAAGGATCTCTATATGCCCCTCCGGTCAAAACCTCACTAAGAAAACGAGCAATCTCCACAGCCGGGCCCACCCTCTGGAACTCAATGCCTCCGGAACTTCGACAAGAAACATTCCATCAAACTTTCAAGAAACACCTAAAAACATGGCTTTTCCAACAAGCCTTCCCGGAATCTCAAGAACACTCGGACACCGATCAAAGGGTATAACAGCTAACTACAAGACCCACGATCACTCGCACTTCCCTTAGGGACCAATTACGACTGATTTGGACAATTCTTATGTCATCAAAGAACCCCGGGTAGATGCATCAAGTCATGACACGCCCATTAACATTGTTCGCTGTTACATGTAACATTCAGATTTGTTCCTTTTAATTCTTTGGTTACGTCTAGCTATCCTGATTATGTTTATTAACGTTGTTCGATTCATTCAGTTACAACTTCTTAACAGTTACGTTCTATTGTTCAGACACCTTGTTATAATGTAACGCCTTAGCCGCGCCTGTTCTGTTATAATGGAAACCGATCTGATTTGATATTTGTATCAAGAATGTCGGTATACAAAAATTCTAAATAAATAAATTAATTAAAACATGCATTCATGCACATATTAGGCCAGATTTTCTAACATGCGCGCGGGCGAAGATTTGTGCGTGCAACCCGGTGCGCACAAATTTATGCCTGATTTTATAACATGCACGCGCAGCCACACGCATGTTATAAAATCCGGGGTCAGCGCACGCAAGGGGGTGCACACTTGTGCACCTTGCACGCGCCGAGCCCTAGGGGAGCCCCGATGGCTTTCCCCGTTCCCTCTGAGGCTGCTCCAAAATCCCCTCCACCTTCCCTTCCCTTCCCCTATCTAACCCGCCCCCCAGCCCCATCTAAATCTTCCCCAACTTTGTTGTCTTAGTTATGCCTGCCTCTGGCAGGTGTAACTTGCGCTCACCGGCCGGCTGCCGTAGCGCAATCCTCTAGCACAGCCACCTTGCCAGAGGCCTCGGTCCCACCCCTGGACTGCCCCCAGACCGCCCCTATCCCGGCACCCCACCCCCACCCCACCCCCTTCCTGCCCCTTTTTCAAAGCCCCGGGACATACGCACGTCGCGGGGCTTGCGTGCATCACCGAGCCTATGCAAAATAGGCTCAGCACGCGCAGGGGCACTTTCTCAGGGTTACGCGCGTTAGTTACACGTGTAACCCTTTGAAAATCTGCCCGATTATGTGCATTATCAGCTGGTATTAGTTTTTCGGCCCTAAGTTAGTAAAGATATTTCCATAAGCATTCTTTTCCTCAAAGCCGCATTATTCTTCCAAAATTTCAAGGTAAAAGTTAAAGGGAACTAATGTTTTACTTATATATATAAAAAGATGAGTCCCTTTTGAAAACAGTACAAAGACCTGGACCAGCTCATTCTTAATCACTCCATGAAACCCTCTGAAGAAAACAAAGCTAATCACAATAGCTGTGAGGGGAAACATTGTCTAATTGCTCCATGTTTAATTATTAGGAATCAAAATGAAAGAAGAGCAGCAGCATTTGTGTTAATTTATATCTTAAGCATTTGCAAAGATGTCTCTCAGAGCTACATTTTCAAAATTTTCCATGCATGATATCTATCTGCACGCCTCTGGCAATGATCGTACATCCACTTTCATTATTGAAGATGCATCTTTTGCTCTGAAAAAAACAGTTACAATTTGCACTCCAACCATTGGACTTTATAGTCTTTGGCTTCACCCTCCTTTGTTGCATTGATCTATGGCATGGGTGTGCTGTTTGCACCTGTTTCTTTTCCTAAATATTTTAAGACACCTAACCTTAGATAGCCATTTAAGGGGCTGACTCAGTAAAGGCCACAAATGCTTATTATGCACAGTTACAGGCCGATGGTGCGTGGAAAACGGGCGTTAATGATTGAGTTCCCACGCTCCTAATGAGCGCTGATGCACCTTTCTGGGGCACCCGATGTTTTATTTAAATTGGGTGCTGTGGTAAAAAGGAGGTGCTAGGGGAAATTGTGCACCCCTAGCGCCTCCTCAGCAGTGGGCGCCCAGGAGAGGTGGCTGTCAGTGGGTTAGGAAAATGGACCCTCAATTTTACAAGCATCTGTTTTCCCAACCTGTGCACAGCCAAAGGTTAGGAGAATGGATGCTTATTAATTGAGCGTCCCTTTTCCTATCCTGACTGCCGGCACACTTTTTTTTTTTTTTAGGGATAAACTTTTTCAGTTCCTCCGAATTAATATTACCATGATATTAAGTCAGAGGAACTACAGAAAAGCAGTATTTTCTGCTTTTCTGTAATCTTTTTGGGATCCTCAAGAATTAAAGCCTGCTCTGGGGCAGGCATTAATTTTTTAAGATAAAAATGTGTGCATCGGGCACACCTTTTTTTTTTTTGCATCGGGGGGGGGGGGGGTAAATAACTAATAGCCTCATCAACATGGATTTACAAGTGATGAGCGCTATTAGCTGTGTGCTTGGTTGGATGCACGTTTTGCATTGAGGGTTATGGACGTGCATCCAAAACGAGCATCCAGTCATGTGTTGTTAGGGGACTGCCTGCAGCGGTCCCGCAGGCAGTCCCCTACCTTTTTCATGGCAGGCCGCCGCCGATGTCAACACAAATGGTATCGCCAACTATCATATATATTATTGTCAACCGTTTGCCAAATAATGTGTTGTTCAGATAAATATTATCTTGCCATCAAACATCCGAAAAGAAAATGTCAACAGAAAAATATTTTTTGAAAAACAGGACTGCATCAGCAAGCCAAGTCGACGTGCTCAGGGAACCCTCACTGAGCCGTCCGGTCTTCTCGATCATCTGCAGCCTGTGCATGGGACGCATACCATCCGGTATTAATTATAGCATGTGAAACAATGTATATCACTTGTCATATCCAAATCTTTTTTCTTGTTTTTTTCTCTTTTACTATTTTTCTTATTTTCTTTTATATAATTCCCTTTTGTTTCAAACAGGGTAATGATCTTGAATCACTATTCTCTAGCTAATCAAAACATTAATGTCCTTCCTTATGCCGGTATAGGTATATGTAACCCCGAATTCAACAATGTCAATCAGATTTGAAACCACATTACCATCCCAATACATAGGCAGAGACTCTGATCTTCCTTCTAATCTAGCACCCCTGAGACATAAGAAGAGTCCACATCTACCCTGTAGGACCCCAATTCCTCTTCCAATTCCCCTGACACAAAGGCAGAGACCTTTTCCCAGGCTCTGATCCCCCTCCTACCATTCAGACATCTAATCAGAGGTGCCTCAGGCACAAAGATCCTCCACAGGATGTTAATAATCTCTCCTGCCTCTCCTCCAACACATAAATGAAAGCCCACAAAACCTCAGTCCTTCCTCTAAAATCTAACTTATAGGCAGAGGATCTTCTCATGCTCAATTCTCTCTCCCAGCCTGATTCCCCACAAATCAGCAGAGGTCCCATCTTTGCCCCAATACCTAGTGTTTTTTTAGGTTTCAATTTGAATTTGAATTACCAGATTACAAATGTCTCTAGGAGCATCTTTTAAAGTTAAGTATGATGCAAAACTGAGGCCATTTTTCAATAAATCTGATTTGGCAGTTGTGATTCACATGCTTGTGACTTCCAGGCTTGATGATTGCAATGTCTTGAAAATTTGAGACATTTGTAATTATTTCTAAACAAGCCACTTTTGTATTAGTAGATATGGGCCCAAGGACCACATTACCCCACTTCTAAAGGAATTAAATTATAATGAGTACCACTTCATTACTGGGCCCAATTTAAACCTTATGCTTAGCTTTTGAAGGAATTCAATGGCCATGATCCAGCCTACTTGCAGAAGCAGTTGCATCATTATGTCCCCACTTAAAGTTTTCACAGCCCCCTCCTCCCTCAAATAGGGCATTTTCATGGTTTATTCTGATTTTGTGAAATAAGTATGCTAAATCTCCAAATCAACAGTACTCTTGAGCTGAAGAATTCTCCCTATGAGCCAGTAGTCCTCCTTTCACTCATCCTGGTGGCAAAGAAAGCTAAAACATATTGCCCCCAAGCTGATGATTCCCCTCCATCCCATACGTACAGACTGATCAACTGAAAATCCCCCATCCTCCACCCTACTGTCCCAATCAGCAGACAATTTTTTCTTTCTACTTCCCCCCTTAAAGTGATGGTCCTGCTCTCTTCCATTACAGTAGCCCAATCAAGTGATGAAATTCCCTCCCCAAGTCATTGATTCCCCTTCCCTCCCACCCTATTAGCCCAATCAGGTGAAGAATCCCCCTCTAGGGATGTGCAGCAGGGATGGATTCATCCCATTCGGTATTTGTATTCGTGGGGAGCCAAATCCATTGCATCCGTTCTCGGGGGACCCCGATCCATTCATTAATTACGTATGTATTTGTTTCCCAAAAAAAACCCCCATCCCAACCCTTTAAATTTAATTAACTACAACCCCCCACCCTCCTGACCCCTCCCAAGACTTACCAAAAGTCCCTGGTGGTCCAGCGGGGGTCCTGGTGCAATCTCCTGCACTCGGGCCGTCGGCTGCCAGTATTCAAAATGCCACCAATAGCCTTTGCCCTTACTATGTCACAGGGGCTATTGGTGCCATTGGTCGGCCCCTGTCACATGGTAGGAGCACAAGATGGTGCCGGCCATCCATTGCTCCTACCATGTGACAGGGGCTGACCAATGGCACCGGTAGCCCCTGTGACATAGTGAGGGCAAAGGCTATCGGCGGCATTTTGAATACCGGCAGCCGATAGCCCGAGTGCAGGAGATCACTCCAGGACACCCGCTGGACCACCAGGGACTTTTGGTAAGTCTTGGGGGGGGAGGGGGTCAGGAGGGGGGGGGTTATTTGTTAGATACATTGTATTCGTGGGGGTTTGCCATACGTTTCGTGACCCCACGAATACAACGAATAGGGACATATACGTTGTGGATAGCCAATACGTCGAAAACGAATGCACACCCCTATCCCCCTCCACAGGCCAGTGATTCCCCTTCCCTCCCATCCCATGGCTTAATCAGCTAGAGAATTTGAACCTCTTCTTCCAATAAACCAGCAATCACCCCTACCTGTCGCCTTGGAAACTCATTAACTGAAAAACTCCTCACTGAGTTGGTGATCCCCCTCCCTCCTACCCTGGCGGCCTGATCAGCTCCTTTGAATTGGTGATCCTACAATTGTGGCCTGATTAGCAGAAAAACTCCTCCCTAAATTTACAATCCTTTCTTACTCCCATCTCAGCTACCCAATCAGAGAAAATTATGGAACTTCTCCCAAGCTGATGATCAGTCCTCCCACTGCAGCAGCCAAATCAAAGAAGAACCCTCTCCATTCTACTTTGCTGGCAATACTACTTCCTTCTTCCCACTCCAGCTGCAAAATCAGTTAAAGAAACAACACTCACACTCCAATCCCCAAAACTGAAACCTTCTCTCCCATCTAAGAGGCCCAACCAATTGAAGAGCTCCACACCCAAATCTGGCAATCCTTCCTCCCTCCCTCCCTCCCACAATGGTGACCCAATATTAAGCCAAGTGGTAGAGAGGAGAAATCACTAGTTTGGGGAAAGGAAGGAGTTTTTTTTAGCTGATCAGGTCATTGCAGTTGAAAGGAGATGGACTTGTTGGCTCTAGGTGGAGTGGTTCATCAATTGGGTCACTGAGATAGGAGGGGGAATTGCTGTTAGGAGAGGGGGAATTTACCTAACCATTGCCAGTTATAATATAACTGGCTAACCCACTGCTGAGCTGTTTACTGAAAATATAGTTTGTTTTGCTTAAGATGCTTTCCCTTCTTTTTATAATAATGTTTCTGATTCAAGTAATAATTAGTCTGTATAAGGACCTCATCCCCTCCAGTTATTCCTCTATGTCCCCTTCAGAAAGAAAATCCAGTCCAGACTCCCCCTGCAGTTGCTTCCCCACCCAATTATTATTTTCCTCCCCAAACTGGCAGAGAAAATTGGGAGGTTGTCCATTTTGCTCTTGCTGGCATATCATGCTGGATCAATTTGGCAGCTTTGATGTTTTTCTGGGGGTATGACCTTGACCATGATGATGCCTACAGAGATGGTTCCTTGGGGAGTGCTTTCCACAGGGTGGATACCTGTGACCCAGCTTTGGCTGCCACTAACAGTTTCCCTAGTTTTTCTGTCTTGGGCAGTGGGAGGGGTATTTTGTCTTTTTGAAGTTCTCCCCTAGCTTTAAACCCATCTTTTTGTGGGAGGCTTAAGTGGGCTATACAAATCCCTCCTAGCATGCTCAGATTCAGTGGGAAGGCAGAAGGAGATACTGAACTGAGAGGAGCTGTTGGAAAGAGTAGAAGCTTTGCTGATGGTCATAGCCTCATCCCTGGACGTTGGTGATCAAAAGGAAGACAAATGGATTTTGCTATAGAGTTTTGTTGGATTTTTAACTAGTCTGGAAAAAAGGGCATCCCCCAATAGTCAGCAAAGTGCAAATAGTCAGCAAGTGCAATAGTCAGCAAGTGCAAAAAAGATATGTTCCCTTCCAGGAGGGCACTCCATGCATCCACCATCCTTTCCATGAAGAAATATTTCCTGGCATTGTTCCTGAATCAAACTCCTTAGAATTTCATATCATTACCTCTAATTTTACAGATTCCTTTCCACTTGAAAAGATTAGATTTTGTACATCATTAATTCCTTACAAGTATTTGAAGGTTTGTATCCTATCTTCCCTACATATTAAGGTCCTTCAGTGTCATCTCATATGGCTTTCCATACAGACTCCACACCATTTTGGTCACCTTTCTCTGGACTGCTTTCATTCTGTCCTTATCCTTTTTGAGATGAGATCTCCAGAACTGAACACAGTACTGTAAGTGAAGACTCACCAAGGATCTGTGCAATGGTAATTTCACCTCCTTTTTCCTTCTTTTTATGCCTCTCTCTATGCAGCTCAGTATTCCTCTGGCCTTAATCACTGCTTTGCCACATTGATTCACCACCTTCATATCATCACACACTATCACCCCAAGGTATCTGTCCCAATCTGTGCAAGTCAATCTTTCACTTCCTAATGCATACAACTCTTCTGATTGTCATACACCAAATGCATGACTCTGCACTTCTTGGCATTGAATCCCAAACTGCAAAATCTTCAACCACTTCTTGAGCTTTTCTAGGTTAGATTTTCATTCTCTCTACTCCTTCAGGTGTGTCCAATCTGTGACAGATCTTAGTGTCATCCTCAAAAAGACAATTTTTACATACTAATCTCTCCGCAATATCACTTACAAAGATATTAAACAAAACTGGACCAAAAACAGATCCTAGAGAAACTACACTTATCACTCTTTTTCATTCAGAATAGGTTCCATTTATGACTACTTGTTGGCATCTATTAGTCAACAAATTTGTAATCTATTCCGCTACCCTGGGGTCCACTCCCAGGTTTCTTATTTTATTTATGAGCCTTCTCTGTGAGACTGTATCAAAAGCCTTGTTGAAATCCAAGTAAACATATCAATTTCTCTTCCTTGATCTAATTATCTAGTCACTCAATCAATCAGATTTGTTTGACAGGACCTTCCTCTGGTTGTCTCAAACTCATTGGATTACAGATAGTTCATTATCCTTCCCTTAAGCAGCTTCTTAATTAATTTTCACACAAACGAGTCAAAGCTAGCCAGCCTGAAGTTTCCAGCCTCTTCCCTGTTGCCATTTTTATGAAGTGGGACCACAAATGCCCTTTTCCAGTCCTGTGGCTTTACTCCTATCTACAAGGACCTATTGAACAGGTTCTTCAGCAGACTCGCTAGCACTTATTGGAGCTCTTTAAGCACTTATTCCAGCACTTATCCCTGGAAGTGTGATGCAAGGAATAGATCAAATATTGGGGATATGAAGGGTACTTGTGACCTGGACTGGCTAGTGGCTACTGTCAGAGACAGAATGCTGGACTCAATGGACCATGGTCTGAATCAGCATGGCATTTCTAGTGATTTTATGTTGTGTGAATGGACTCCATGATAAGACACCCTTGTCTGGAAGTCAAACCAAAAATAAAAATGGCAACCAGAAAAAAATGTTCTTCAAAACACTAGTAGATCATATTCCATTGTATTTCTTTGCAACACAACTTGCAATATTAAGGTCTTCTTGCTTCTTCATGTACAATATTGTTAACCATGGACAATGCTTTGGGATTCCATAATCACATTGGCAGTGCTCTTTGGCATAAGACAAAATAAATAGCAAAACTGTCAAGATCTGTGAAAGCAGAAAATCACAAGGAAATAAAATTGCAAGTAAACATTAAAATCTCCACTCAGCCAAATTTGGATCTTAGAAATAATTTTGACAGGAAGTTATTGGTTTGCTTTGGTAAATGAAAATATTGAAATCCTATGTTTAAGAACTGAGACTTTAAGACTTTAGATACCTTGAAAAAGCATGTAAGCCCACTTTAAGCAACATTTAGATCAGTCCCCAACCAGAATAACATATTATATGCGCAGTTTCATTATAACATGCATGACCAAGGTCTACCAAGAGAAATCCAGGACCCTATTAGCTATGTTCCCTGGGGCCCTACCTTCTTCAAATAATTATTTATATCCAGTAGGCTTAATTATGCTATTGCCAGAAATTCTACAAATCGAGTCAACAATTAAATGTTGCTGTCCTTTCATTTAAAAACCTTCAGGCAAATCCTACAAATATTTATTTTATTTTCCCAGCTTCAAGAGTGAACTAATTTTTGTCATAGTCACAAAATATTACCCTGTAAATATGCATGATACATCAATTCACTAATTTAACACATGTTTAAATCAATTTATGTTGATACCAGTGTAACTTTATTTACACAGATATTGTTCACATTTATTTTTTTCACCAATTTACCATTTATTTATTTTTTTAATATATTCTTGAAAATTTGGGATCCGCCACAGATTGAGGTTCATGTACAACTAGACTCATTTCTCCCCTTCTCTTCTCATTATCCCCTTCCTAATATACAGATTCACCCTCCTGACATCACCTAGAATTAGATGAATGGAAGAGAATGAGCATGCTCACTGAATTAATGTTAGCTCAAACTAAGGGCAAGAAGCCAAAACATGTTTCCACTCTTCCATCACCACATTGTTTTTAAGTAGCCTCACTTTTTAGGACCGAATGAGTAAAAGAATAAAAGAAATAATACAGTCTTTCAGTGGAAAGCAGTTTTATGTTGTAAGGAAGGAAGACCAGAGGCGTACTAAGGGGAGTGAGGGAGGCGGTCTGCCTTGGGAGACAACAGGGGGAGGGGTGCCATTGCCACCTGCAGGAAGGTCCTATGGTGGTGCAGAACAGTGACGTGGCGGGGAAAATCCTGCCAGCAAAAGCAAGGACCTGCAGCAGTGGCAGAGGCCAGAGGTGCCGCCAGCATTTCCTGGAGCTGGCAGCAAAGAACAGGCCCAGTGTTGCCACTGGTGTTCCTAGAGCCAGAGGCTGAAGAAGAGGCCCTGCGGTGCCACTGGTGGCCAAAGAAAGGAGAGACTGGCCCTGTGAGCAGGCCTGGCACCACTGTGTGTGCAAATCGTGCAATTGCACAGGGCAGAACACTTGGTAGGGCAGCATTGGGAGCAGGGAGAGGCACGTGAGGCCACTGATGGACTCTGTCTCACCAGTGGCTATGGAAGATGAATCAGCCTGTGAGCCCACTGGTGGACCCCATTTCACTGGTGGCCCGGAAGAGGAATCGACTCGTGAGGCTGCCAGTGGACACAGTACATGAGGAGGAGCAGCAGAATGGCTCCTGGAGGTATATGTGTGTATGTGGGTGAATGAATGAATGAATGAATGAATGAATGAATGAGAGTCTTATTGGAGTGTGGTGATGTGGTGTGTGTGAATGAGAGCCTGACTGGGGTGAATGAGAGTCTGACTGGAGGGGGGATATGTGAATGAGAACCTGACTGGATGCAGTGGGGGGAGGGGTATGTGAATGGGAGCCTGACTGGGGGGTGGGGTGTATGTGAATGGGAGCCTGACTGGATGCAGTGGGGGGGGGGGGGGGGGAGTATATGAATGGGAGCCTGACTGGATAGTTGTGTGCATGTGAATAGGAACGTGTCTGGTGTGTGTGTGTGTGTGTGTGTGTGTGTGTGTGTATGAATAGGAACCTGTCTGGGGTGTTGTGTGGATGTATTTCTGTGTTCATGACAACTTGACTGGGATATGTATGTGTGGGAGTGGGTATAAATCTGACTGGAGGTGTGTGTGTGTGTATGTGTGTGTGTGTGTGTGTATGCGAATGGGAACCTGTCTGGTATATGTGTGTTTGTGTATGTGTATGGGAACCTTTCTGAGAGATGTGTGAATGGGAGCCTGCCTGGGGTGTGTGTGTGTGTGTGTGTGTGTGTGTGTATGTGTGTGTATGAAGAAAATTTGTGCTTCCTCACTAATCCATGCCTTACTCAGTATGACTGGAAATAAAACATTTTCAGGTATGGAAAGTGGTAAATTTTCCATCCTTATTAGTTTAACTTATTGGATGTCCGTAATGTATGTGTGCCATTTTGAAATAATAAATTGTTGTTTGGGAAATTTAAAAAATTTTGTATGAGCTCTTAATTATTGGATATTATTCTATTCCTTAGATCATTATAAAAATAATATTTCCAAGTATGGTTTTACTGATATAATTGATATATATTCCTTGATTTTATTGTATAATGAATGATTTATGAGGACTGGTGACGTTTCTATTTCTCCATTGCTGCATTGCATACTAGGGATGTGAATCGTTTTTTGACGATTTAAAACAATCGTCAGATATATTTAAATCGTCAAAAATCGTTAAGAGTCGCGATACAATAGAAATTCCCCCGATTTATCGTGAAAAATCATAAATCGGGGGAGGGGGGAGGGCGGGGAAAACCGGCACACCAAAAAAACCCCTAAACCCACCCCAACCCTATAAAACAAATCCCTTACCTTCTCCCACCCTCCCGAACCCCCCCCAAAACCTTTTACGAGGACCTGGTGGTCCAGTGGGGGCGCGGGGACCGATCTCCTGCTCTCAGTCCATCGGCACCATTTTGGCTGCCACTCAAAAATGGCGCCGATGGCCAGATAAAAAAAAAACCCACCCGACCCTTTAAAAATGACCCCTTAGCTTCCCCCACCCTCCCGATCCCCCCAAAACATACCTGGTGATCTAGTGGTGGTCCCGGGAGCGATCTCCCATTCTCAGGCCGTCAGCTGCCACTCATAAAGATGGCGCCGATGGCCCTTTGCCCTTACCATATGACAGGGTATCCGTGCCATTGGCCGGCCCCTGTCACATGGTAGGAGCACTGGCTGGCGGCACCATCTTTAAAGATGGATGCCGCCTTCGTAAGGATGGCCACTGCCATCTTTAAAGATGGCCGTCACCGTATTTAAAGATGGCCGCCACCATCTTTAAAGATGGCACCGGCCATCCAGTGCTCCTACCATGTGACAGGAACCGGCCAATGGCACGGATACCCTGTCATATGGTAAGGGCAAAGGGCCATCGGCGCCATCTTTATGAGTGGCAGCCGATGGCCTGAGAACGGGAAATCGCTCCCAGGACCACCACTAGACCACCAGGTATGTTTTGGGGGGCTTGGGAGGGTGGGGGAAGCTAAGGGGTCATTTTTAAAGGGTCGGGCGGGTTTTTTTTATCAGGCCATCGGCACCATTTTTGAGTGGCAGCCAAAATAGCGCCGATGGCCCGAGAGTGGGAGATTGGTTCCCACGCCCCCACTGGACCACCAGTTAATCGTAAAAAGTTTTGGGGGGGTTCGGGAGGGTGGGGGAAGGTAAGGGGTTAATTTTAAAGGGTCGGGCCTCACTACAAAAAAAATAACGATGTGAATCGGAACCAATTCCGATTCACATCACCCACGATCAGACTTTTTCCCCCCTCTAGCCGAACCCGATCGTTAAGACGATCGGGCACACGATTCACATCTCTATTGCATACAGAATCTGGCTTGTTGCGGTTTGCAGTTTCTGGTTCAGTTTCTGTTTATAGTTTATAGTCTCTTTATTCTGAATTTTGTGAGAGTGAGACTGTGTTCTGCATGTTTAACTGAAGTGGGGTATTCTGTGTTAAAAATGAGGAGGGGAAAGCACAGTAATTGTTCGCAGAGGGCAGCAAAAATACTAGCACCGGTCCTGCCTGAGACATTAAGTGCTGGTATGTGTGTGTGTGTGTGTGTGTGTGTGTATGAGAGTGTGTATATGAGGGTGTGTGTGTGTGAGGGTGTGTTTGTATGAGGAGTGTCTGTGTGTGTGTGCATATGAGTGTGTGTGTGTGTGTGTTTGTGTGTCTGTATATGAGGGTGAGTGCATGTATGTATGAGGGAGTGTAGGTGGTGTGCGTATAAAGGTGTGTATGTGTATGAGAGGGTATGTGGTGTGTGTGTTTGGGTGTGGGTGAGACAGGAATCATGTGTGAGAGATACAGAGGAAGCATGTATGTGGGTGGGGGTGAGAGAAAGGAAGCGTGTGTGTGTGTGTGTGTGTGTGTATGGGTGGGACAGGAATCATGTGTGAGAGATACAGAGGAAGCATGTATGTGGGGTGGGGTGAGGTGAGAGAGAGGAAGCATGTGTATGCATGGGTGAGATAGGAATCGTTAATGAGAGATATAGAGGAAGAGTGTATGTGTGAGAGAGATGGAGAAAACGGGCATGTCTGTCTCTTTCACACACACACACACACACACAAACTCAAGCTCCCTCTTTCTCTCACCAAGCATGTATGTGTGTGAGAGACAGAGGGTGCATATTTTGTTTGTGTTTGTGTATCTGTGTGTGTATGTACCCCAGTTCATGACAATCTCATGGTGACAGATATGGAGAGTGGGGGATTTATTTGATGTCTACTGGTTGAAATATTTTATCAGTGTTTAGGAAATTTTTACAAATTTGTACGGAAGCTTCTAATTATTGAACATTCTAATAATCAGCTGTTTTGAAATGTATATTTTTTTAGTATGGTTTTACTATTCTCATTGATTTATATTTCTTGATTGAATTGCTGTATATTTCTCTGATTGTATAGTGATTTTCTGCTTTTCCATTGTTGCACTGTATACAGATCTGGCTTGTGGTTTCCAGTTCAGTTTTTGTCTGTATGTGAGAGAGAGATGGAGGAATCATGTCTGTGTGAGAAAGACACAGAGGAAGTCTGTGCGTGTGTGTGTGTGTGTGTGAGAGAGAGAGAGAGAGAGAGGTTCAATCCTAAGATTGTTGTATACCAGGGGCACACATGTACACACACACGCACACACACACACACACGCGCACACACACACAATATGCTCCCTCTCTCTCATATACACTAGGGATGTACACAATTTTTTTTTTTGGTCGTTTTTGTTTTCGGGTTCAGGGTGGACCATTTTGGTCCACTCCCCGAACCTGGAAACTTTTTTTGTTTCGTTTTTGGATATGGCCCGAAAAAAAAACACAAACGCCCCCAACCCTTCAAATTTACTTAATTACAACCCCCCCATCCCAATCCCCCCCCCCAGACTTACTAAAAGCCCTGGTGGTCCATCGGGGTCCCGGGAGCAATCTCTCCCTCTCAGGCCGTCGGCTGCCACTAATCAAAATGGCACTGGTGGCGCTTTGCCCTTACCATGTGACAGGGGCTACTGGTGCCAATGGTCAGCCCCTGTCACATGAAAGGAGCAATGGATGACCTGCGCCATTTTCTAAGATGTTGCTGACCATCCATTGCTCCTACCATGTGACAGGGGCCGACCAATGGCACTGGTAGGCCCTGTCACATGGTAAGGGCAAAGCACCACCTGGTGCCATTTTGATTTCTGGCAGGCCCAAAGGCCTGAGAGCGGAAGATTGCTCCCGGGTCTCCCACTGGACTACCAGGGCTTTCAGTAAGTCTTGGGGGGGATCGGGTTGGTGGGGGGTTGTAATTAAGTAAATTTGAAGGGTTGGGTTGGGTTTTTTTTTTTTTTTATAAATGTGCCCCTCCCCCCCCGTGCTAACCCGAAAATGAATTTTTCCCAAATTTCGGGAAAAATCTGTTTCAAGATTCGGGTCTCCCAAATCCCAACAAATTAGGTAATTTCGTTGAAATTGCCTAATTCATTCTAAACGAAATCACATCCCTAATATACACACATATGTGCTTAGTGAGAGACACACACATTACTCAGTACCTTTCTCATACACACACTTCCTCTGTGTCTCTCTCTCTTTCTCTCACATGCAGACATGTAGACAAAAACTGAACTGGAAACCACAAGTCTGGACTTAAGACTCCAGAGTAATCATAAACTTTTCAAAACACAACTCAAAACCTGGCTTTTCAAACAAGCCTTCAAGAAAGAAAATGACGCAGGCAAATAAATAAGGCTAAAGCGGACTCAGAGCACCCAAAGCATATTTTCCAGATACTACTGGAAATTAGTGCACTCACTTTTAACTGTAGTCAAACCATCAGGATGAAGTACCATAAAACACTTAACCCCCCCAAGGGAATTTCTCTAAAGGTAATTTCCTGAGCACAACCCATATTATTCTTAATTATTGTTAGTTACCGAACCACAAATGCACCATCCATGTAAATTAGGATCTACACTTTCTTTGATATAGGTGCCTTATTGTAAACCGTTATGATGGTAAATAACTTAATGACGGTATAGAAAAACTCTTAATTAAATAAATAAATAAATAAATAAATAAATAAATAAATAAATAAAAGTCAGATTCTGTATGCATTGCAACAATGGAAAAGCAGAAAATCACTATTCCTCAAAACAATAGAGTGGGACATTTTTAAAATCCTTATTAGTTTTAATTATTGGGAGTTGTTTGATGTGTTTGCTGCTTTGAAATATTTTAATGACATTTAGGAAAATGTAAAATGATATATTAGGGGGGAGGTGCCAAAGACGTATCCGCCCCAGGTGCCAAATACTCTAGGTATGCCTCTGAGTGAGACTGCTACATAGGAGTTAGGAAAGTGTAATATGTTTTATCGGCCCACCGCAGGAAATTTTGGTTTCCCGCGGTTCGGGCCTTTTTTTTTTCGGCCGCCCCGAATTTCGGGTTAGTGCGCACTAACCCCGAAAAACAAAATTTCCTGAAATTTTGGGGAAATTCCCTTAGTTTTTCGGGATGGCCGAACCAGGATGAATTAGACAATTTTGCTGAAATTGTCTAATTCATCCTAGATGAATGCACATCCCTAATATGTATAATAAAATCTAATAGAGATGTGAATTGGAATCGGAATCGGTTCGGATTCCGGTTCTGATTCACATTGTGGTTTTTTTTTCGTCCGGCCCGATCGCGGTTTTGTTTATTGGCTGCGCCCGAGCCGATAAACAAAAAACCCACCCTGACCCTTTAAAACTAATCCCTTAGCTTCCCCCACCCTCCCGACCCCCCCAAAAACATTTTACAGGTACCTGGTTGTCCTGTGGGGGTCCCGGGAGCGGTCTCCCGCTCTCAGGCCGTCGGCTGCCACTAATAAAAATGGTGCCGATGGCCTTTGCCCTTACCATGTGACAGTGTATCCATGCCATTGGCCGGCCCCTGTCACATGGTAGGAGCACTGGATGGCCCGCGCCATTTTTAAAGATGGCGTGGGCCATCCAGTGCTCCCTCCATGTGACAGGGGCCGGCCAATGGCACGGATACCCTGTCACATGGTAAGGGCAAAGGCCATCGGCACCATTTTTACTAGTGGCAGCCGACGGCCCGAGAGCGGGAAATCGCTCCCGGGATCCCCACTGGACCACCAGGTACCTGTAAAAAGTTTTTTGGGGGGTCGGGAGGGTGGGGGAAGCTAAGGGATTAGTTTTAAAGGGTCGGGGTGCGTTTAGGGGTTATTTTTGTGTGCCGTTTTTCCCACCCTCCCCCAAAACGATAAGAGAACCCCCATGAACAATATTGTGGGGTTTTCCTATCGTTTTAGGACCATGAGCGGGCTGAATACCTGAAGGCCCCGGTTGAGGCTCCGAGAAACTCGAAGGAATCACCGGGGGCATCGAGAACGTCCTCGATGGAATCGATGTCGGCATCGATATCGGTGCCGGCATCGAAGGAACCAGTGTCGGCATCGAGGGACTCGGTGTCGGCATCAGAATCCTCGGTGGAGCTGATGTGCGTATCGCCCCCGAGGAATGTATCGGTGGCGATTTCTGACGATTTTAAAAATATCGTATGATATTTTCAATCGTCCAAAGCCCGATTCACATCCCTAAAATCTAAGAAAACATGGTATCATATACATCACTCACACTTTGCCATGCAATAAACACCTCATTGCTAGTGCTATATGTCAAGGAGGTCCATTGTTTAACAAGTAAGATATCACGGCTTTCCCCAACTTTGAGACTTTTCTATAGCCCTACTGAGATATCATTCAGTCACATCTATCCAAGAGCATCCTCAGTATCATATCTAATGGGGGAAGAGCTCTAATTCACAAAAGCCCCAAGAACAGGGACAAAAGACAACACTTTGTTTCTCCAGCAGTAACAGCAGCAGAGAAGAGTGAGACCCAGCCACTCAATCACCCTTGACTCAGCCCTCAAGAACAAAGCTGAGGATGTAATTTAAAATGTTTTAATTAATTTTCTTCAAGTAAAATGTGAATATATATATATGCTTGATTTGCATCATGAATGCAATTGCATTATTTGGCAAATATCTTCTGAATATTTTCATTTATGACAGTTGTTTTTTGAGTTTTTCACTCCATTTTCCTCTAGAAGTCATAACAAGAATCTGTGTGAATTGAGTTCAACTGATGCAGAGAAACATGGCCTTGTGTTGTTAATCATTTGTCATTAAAACTAAACAGCAAGAAAACTAGGCATACAGAGAAATTCAGATGTTTTACACGAGTACTTGTGGTACTTAAGACTGGGAAAGATTCCACTGAGTAAACATGTTTTGTTCACATACAAAATTAATCTTTTCTGAGCAGCATACCATGTATTATTACACAATACTATCAAACAAAGACTAATACAGAGACTGCAATATGAAGAGGTTTGATCCAGTGCAACTTGCTACATTCAACTAAAAACATAGCTATGACAAGCTAACACAATACTGGTGTGCTAGGTACCAAATACAGAAATAAACTTCATTCTTGAACAGTTTGTTCCTAATCATGGCTGTACATCTACAATTATACACGAGTTCAAAAATTAACAAAGATTAGCTACCATTAAATGAACATGCATTATAATGTCTTCATAGCCATGAAAGTTCTAAAAAGAGCTAAGCTAACAGTTGGGAGCCTGCTTGCTGGTAGCTCATAATGTCTTAGTCTAATTGCTATAAATCTTTTTAACTGTTTGAAGTTATCTGTTCTTTAGCCTGGTACTGTAGTACAGATAGTCAGTTATAAAAATATATTTATTTATTTTATTTTTATTTTTTCTATACCGATATTCTTGTAGAGAAACAAATCATACCGGTTTACATTTAACTTCAATTTTGCCTTAAAGCGATACAGTAAAACAAGTTTCAACAATTTTAACAGTAAAAAGAGATGAAACATTCTGATCTGAACATTGCCTTATAAGATCATTGGAAATTATTTATACATAACAAACAAGCACATCAAATAATAAGAGGAATTGAGATATTCATCTTAGAGGGATGAGAGTAAGGTTAAATAAATGAAGAAAATGATGAGGAAAGTGTAGGGGGTAAGAGGCAGAGAGAGGGATAGGTGATAGGGATATTCTGAAGAAAAGCAAGTATAGAGAATATTGAAAGGAAGATAAGTTAATTGTCCTGAAAGGCTTGGCTAAATTATTAAAACATAAGAGTTATGATAGAACTAGTGCACTCCAGAAGTTGGGTAGCATTACTTTTGAGAGATTCAACCCCAAGAAAGGGGTTCATTTACAAAAAACTGGGTACACTGATTTATGTGCACAGCACAGACTAGTGCTAGTCTGCTCCTAGTTGCTAAATTTACAGTCACAGAGGGCCTCATTTTCTAAAGTATCGCAGGCCTGCGATACTTTAGGGAATGAGGGGAGGGGGGACGAAACGGGAGGTGGTCCTGCGCTAGCCGGCAGCAATCGCACCATCGCGGTGCGATCGCTGCCGGTTTCGCACCCAATAGCGCCACCATAGGAGGTGTAGCTATTGGGTGCGAACTCAGACGCGAAAAGGGCCTTACCTTTTCGTCGTCCGTGGTGTCTTCGTGGAGTCGGCCCCGGTGACGCCCTGACTTCTCCTCTTCCGGGGCCGACTCCACCACAATTTTGGTATCGCGTGCGATCCGGTTAGAAAATAAGGCCCAGAGATTGAGAAGGGAGACAGAAATTAATGAAATGCAGTGGTTCTGAAACAATATTTAAAAAGAACTGGGTCTGATGCCAGTGTTACAAATAACTGCTTCACATTCATATTTTTCTTCAATTTTCTTTTTATACTATTTCTTCTTTACAAAGGAAAATAACATAATTCTTTCAAGTTGGCTCAATAAACTATCAAACAAAAAAGCAACAATGTGTGTGTGTATGTATATATATATATATATATATATTTTTTTTTTTTTTTTTTTTTTTTTTTTTGCAAAGTCCAAATTGTAAGTCCACAACCTAAAGAAGTCAAGGCTAGGTCTTAAATTCTGAAAAACAAAACAAAACAAGAAAACAGAAAGAAATAGCCAAGAAAATGTGTCATGATCAATACGGCTGTCACAGTATTAGAAAAAGGCAGTCAAACAGATGGACATGAGTGAATTTCTTAATGTTTCTAAGAGAGGACGGTCCCTGGAGGATACAGATTGGCTATCTAATACAGCAGCAGCTTTCTTAGGGTATTTATCTTTCAGAAAATCAACCAATTCATCAGGATGATAGAAAAGATATGAATGGCCTCCGTAGGCAACCTTACATGTTGCAGCATTTAACAGGATATCATACAGAAAAAAAACAAACAGTTCCAGCATCAGAAAATAATTGCCAATGTTACAAGAATCATCTTCTTATAGATTTCTTAGCCCACAGTATGTCAGCAAAAATCCTGACCTTATGGCCAATAATGGAAACAGTTCTCCTCATAAAAACAAACAAAATATGGCATTTTGATCTGGCTCCAAAACAAAGACAAATTCACTAGGGGGTAGATATTCAAACACAGAGTCTCATTTATTAAGCATTTTTCCCATAGACACAAAATGGGAGAAAGCCTTAGTAAATCAGGTCCATAGCCAGTTATATTAGCCAGCTGAGACCTGGATTTATCAAAATGCACTAAATATTGCATACGATAGAAAAAGGAGCATTTACTAGGTGGTTTATTGCAATTTGTGCTAATTCCTATGTGAAGTGTTAAGTTACTGCAAATTGCATTAACGTTTTGCACTTTGAGATAAGTGCCAGATTTGTGGTATTTCCTACATACAACCACTAGGGGGACCATGTTTACTATCAGGGCCACTGGTAGAGAGAGAGAGAAAAAGAGAGAGAGAACTTAGCTGTAGCATCCTCACACTAGATAGGTATTTATATCTCTATGGGAGGCCCCCCTAGTAACTCACGTGAGGTTTAGGTATTAGTGTAGGGGTTAGGGGCCACTTTGACATTCAAAGTGAGACATACGAACAGCACAGTGCTCTCTTCTGAAGATCTGAGGACCTTCGGAGTGAGAAAACTCACTCAAAGATGAGATTTATGCAATGTTCTCTCAACCTAGCTTGATGTTACCCAGGTAGAGAGTCCATCAAGCTAGATTAAATACCTATCTAGTGTGAGGGCATTAGGGCTAGTCTCTCTCTCTCTCTCACTCTCTCTCTCTCTCACTCTCTCTCTCTCTCTCTCACATATAGCTAGGCTGGCTCTCCAGGAGCTTAAAAACTACTAAAAATGGTCCACCAAGTGATTGTATGCAGGAATTGCAACAATTGCAAAGTGTGAAAAGATTAGCATTTTGCATAGGTATTAGTGCACTTTGTGATAAACTGCCTATTACCATAAAACACACCCCTTTTCCTATCACATGCGATATTTAGTGCATTTTCATAAATCCAGGCCTAAGTCTCTACTTATCTTGCTAAGTAGCACTGAATATCAATCTCATGGCATCTAAATTAATGTGCCTAAATGTGAGTGGCTACAGGAGTGGAAAAAAGTTAGGAGCATAGCAAAGATTATCAGCTTTGGGCAACTAAATCTAAGCAAATGAACTAAATTTAGGAACCTAAACTTGGGTGGAGTTTCTACTGAAACCCCTCTAAATTTAGACTCTGAGTATGTTTTGAAAATTGACCTTCTAATAACATAGGAGATAATGGCAGAAAAAGACCAAACACAAAAGACCAATTAGTTATCATCTGCCCTTATCTGCTATGTTACTATATAACTATACTAACCAGACAGAAAGCCTACATAACCGCACTAATAAAGACAGTTTTGTATGGTAGTTCTCAAAGTTTGAAAAAAATGGATGGCCTAGTGACTTAGTAGTAGAACTGTGTGCTGTCATGCATCAGACTTGAGTTCAGTTCCCAGATCAAGTCTTCTTTTACTAGGCTGGTCATTCTGCAGAGGCTGCACTCACATCCTTGGAGGGGGGAAGGGAATCACTTAATGGTGACACCTACTGCTTGGAACTAGAGTGCATGCATCCTAGACTCTTGAGTAAGCTGGAGTCTGTGGACCCTACACATTAACAATGCCTAAGATAGAAATGGCTGAATTAAGTGAAAAGTTATAAAAAAGGGGAAAAATCCCAGGTAGCTGCAAATGAAGGCTTACTGCACCATAGCCCAGTATATGCCAGGTATGACTGAGCGTCCTACTCCAAATAAAGCAGGAGGAAATTGTTGGACCCAAACAAAAATACAATAAAATTAAAACCAAATTATACATAGTTTCCAACCAATAGAATGTTTTAGATCAATTAAACCCAAAGGGGTCCACGTTCAATTATCTGACCATATATCTAGGAGAAAAATAACTCTCCAAAGAAGGGAGAGAAAGTTACCAAATTAGGCACACTGGAAGAAAATGAAAATATCTTGGACAAGTTCAAACAACTGAAGCATTGGGTAGGTGATTTTATAGAGAGAAGCCTCCCAAAAAACCCTAATTGCTTCATTAAAAGAGTCCATTAGAGGCTGTTGAATGTTGGCCCCCTCCCCTTACAGCCTGATCCTCAGTAGTATTCCAGCTTGCTCAGTTACCGCAGAATATTGTGGTTTAAATTCAGACTATAGAAAGCAAATAATAAAGATTGGGCTATACGCATGCACGCGCACACACACACATCAGACAAGCTGCAATAAGTTAGCTCTATGGATGGAATTCCTAAAGATCAAAGAGGTAGGGTATCCCTCCCTTCGGACCCTTGCCCATCTCTCCCTCCAACATAGTTGAGGGCTTAGGTGCAAATTTCCAAGACATCTCAATATGGTTATAAATAGAAGGTTTTATTCTAAAACAATCACCTGTTCTTTTGCAGCAGATTTTTCTTCTTTGTTGTCACGATACAAAGAATTGAATATGTTTCAACAAGTGGGAAAACCATACTGATGCATAGAATATACTCAGAATATAATGTAAGAGGCCTACCACCACCTTCTGCAAATCTGTCGGAAACCGTTCCTGAAGTCTCTGCATGCAGTCCCTACTAGTTTCTAAGTTACGGACATTTTCTAAAACATTACAAACAAATATGTCCTTGCATTTCACCAACTGTAAATGAGGAGCACAAAAACTCTTAGCAGGTATGTAGATCTCATAGAATTGTGCAGGGAGATTTGACAGCCCCTAACAACTAATTTTTATACCATCTGACTTTTATGCATTTTCGTTTTCATACAGAAATGAAGATACCCAGACTTTTGACACTATTAGCTTTGACTTAAACATGCAGTGCTATTTACAGCACTAACGGCTATAGCACTTCATTATAAATATGATCGTAGTATTAACGCTGGTGCTAAGACATTGCAAATGAGCCCCTTAGGGCCATATTCAAAAAAAGACTTTTTCCCAATGTGTCTATGAAAAAAAAAACCAACTTTATTGAATGAATGTTTAATGCCTGTTGATAATTAGGGGCCTATGTGTTCCGTTCCCCATGCGCTGTATCTCTCCCCCATCTTCATGCACTATTATAATGTTGCACACAATGTAAATGTGTTGATACCTGAAAGAAGCTGCCATGTCTACATGATTTTAAAATCCATTTTAAAGAACACAGCTCAAGGGGTTTATCATGTAATGAGTATCTTTTGAAACTCTTATTCAATGTGTTCTTTTTTTTACAGAAGCTTATAAGAACCTTTTCATCTTTTCCCATAGTGAGGTTATTAAAGGCTGCAAAGTATGATAACAAGATCCTGGATTCACAGTAATGAAAACATATTTAAAAAGCTGCTGTTTTGTGGCCCTTCAAGGCAAAACAATGTGAATTGCTTTATGAAGGAAAAACCTGTCTTACAAAACATTTTCAAAGAAAAAAATCATCTTTAAGATAGGTACAGTACATTCAACATAGCATTCAACATCAGTTATTAGTAACTGGAATGTTTTTGTTTTTTTTTTAAAGGAAACCATATCTCTTTTAAAACTGTCAACACTTCACAATCATACTTTTGAGAACAGATGTTGGCGGTAGTCTGGCAGTGAAAGTCAGGTTATTATTCAAACCGGTCGCTTATGACGGCATTCTAACCTCATGTGACTGAAGAACTTACTCATTCAGCGTGTGGCTGAATGCTTGAATGCAATTTTTCACAGACAATAATGAGAATGCATGTTCCAGCAACCGAACTATACTTAAATATGTTAATTAATACAGCATTTCTGAATTATTAAGACAACATAGCAGATTTACATTTTATATGTGGTTTTATTTTTCTGGTTCATCTAGTCTGAGAAGAAGCAAGTGGGGAAAAGCATGAACTCTTAATATGCACCAATATGCTTATTTTATCTATAGAATAACAGTTTTCAGATTATCACATTTCTTGTATTAATTTTGCTCTGAAATAAATGATGCTAGGATTCAGTTTTTGCCGTATAATATGGGCACAGAGGAATACCTTATTTTGCATCCTACCATGATGAACCAAAAATTGTGGTAGAAAGTGCCGAAAGTGAAACTTCACAGATTCAGCTTTTAAATATATAAAGCACATGTAAATTAAAATGACAATAAATGTGAATGTTAAAAAGATCATAATGCTGTATTAAAAACTGAAAAAAAGAAATCATTTAACTTACTCATTTATAAAGTTTAAGTATCATAAATAATATTGGCTCTTGGTGTTGGGAAAGGCATATTTAAATGAATTGTTGACAATGTGGGAGGTCATTTTTAAACAAGCAGCAAAACTTTTAAATCAATTACACATATAGGAGCTGATATTCAGATAAAAGTTGAGCTCCTAAATGTATGTGCACACATTCATAGATAAGGGAGAGTCAAGAAATAAGGTCAATTTAAGCATAATTTCAAAGCAGCTTAAACTGACTTTCTTTATAGACTTAACCTTGTGTGTATATATATATATAGGCTTATATACAGACACACATACAATGACTTCTCTCACCTTACTCTAATTTTGTTTTATAAAAGAAGATCAGTGGGAAGTATCTTTGCTATTGCGAGGCCCCTGCATTACAGACTGGCTGACTGGCTGTGTTGCGCAATTGCTGCCCTAAAACAGAGAACTCTCATGAGGCACAACCTGACAAGAAGAAAGATGTCTCCTGCTGACCATAAAATCATATCTAATGGTTCCAAGGACAAACAGGGCACCTTCCAAACAAACTTTGTTCTTCATGTTAAGTCATTTCATTGTGGTACTTTTAGGAATCCTTGCATATCAAAAACACAAAGACACAAAAGTTATGTCTTGGGTTTTTTTTTTAATATATCTTCGAGATCGCTGCATAAAATATACTCAACAACAGCCATATGCCATTAAGTTTCCAGTGCTTCCTGCTGCCTCCATGCCTATGCTCTACTGGTAGCAACATTGGGAAGTGGAAGGAAGGAGGTATGGAGAGTAGACATGTGAATCGAGACCGGAATTGGTTCCGATTCCGGTTCTGATTCACATCGTGAAATATTTTTCGTGCGGTCCGATCATTTTTTTTTTATCGGCTGTGCCCGAGCCGATAAACAAAAATCCCACCCCAACCCTTTAAAACAGATCCCTTAGCTTCCCCCACCCTCCCAACCCCCCCCCAAAAAAAAAACTTTTTATGGTAAATCTATTTTTTATTGTTTATAAACATAACAATGGATATTATTAAAGTATAACATATAAGGTATACAATTAGAAACCTCTTATGGTCAATCTATCTAATCCACTACCCCTATTTGAGGCCACTTCCCCCACCCCCCACCCCTTGCACCAAAAGGAAATCTTGCAGTCCCATTAGTTCATCAAAATATATGTTTATATAAAAACACCATGAAATCTAAATATCAAACATCAATTCGATTAAGAAAAAGACTTTGCGAGTCATGTGGCAAAGTTTGTATGAATGGAAGCCAGATTGAATTTATAGCTCTCCTGGTTCGGATTGGCAGATGATTACTGGCTAACGTTTCCAAAGTAAGTTGATCAATAATAGACGAACGCCAGTATACAAGGGAAGGACTTTCTGATTTCTCCAGGCAACCAGTATAGCCTTACAAGCTAGCAAGTAAACTTTAGTAATCCAGAGTGCTTGACTTTTTTTCCCCTTGAAGGTCCTTGGGAAAATACCAAAAAGTGCCACCAGTGGTGAAAATGGGATTTTAAAGCCCACAACATCACTAGTAGATCGGAAATTTGTTTTCCAGAAAACTTGAATTACAGGACAGCACCAGAGGGCATGACCTAAATGCGCCTCAACCTTATTGCATTTAAGACACAGAAAACCCAGCTCTGAATGCTTGATGTTGAGAAATGTACATTCTGTAGATGATTTTGTATCTGGTTTCCCGAACTATTGAGTTGCTTGTAATTTTCTTTGTCATAATGAAGGCAGTCTTTAACGATGTAACCAGAATTGGATATCTAAGTTCTCTCTGCCATTTGATCTGAACCTCTTCTAAAGACCATTTGTTATGTATATCTTCTAACTGTTTATATAAATAAGAAATAGATCTTTTCTGTGGGTTGTCCAAGTCAAACCATGTTTTTAGTAATTGCCATTTAGCATCCAAAAAGGTGGGAGAGCACAGAGAATGCAAATAATGTCTGGCTTGGAGATGTTGGAAATAGTCTGTAGCTGCAAGGCCATAAGAAGACTGTATTTCCGAGAAGGTAAGTAATGTCCCATCCAAATGGATCAATTGCCCAATACAATATAGTCGAGATCTATCCCAGAGGCGGAATCGTGAAGAGTCTGATCCCGCAGGAAATGCTGGATTACAACAGAATGGAAGGAATGGCAATATCTTGTCCGATAGGGAGAGCTTTTGTAATAGCCACCTCCAGGTCCATCGTATTGGTCTTAAAAGCAAATCCGAGTATATTATATTAGAAATAGAGGCATGAGGGACATGCAAAGCATAGCGTGGTGATATGGGAGCAAGTAGTTGCGCTTCAAATGAAGTATCAGAAAAAAATTGTGTGCCTAGTAACCAATCACCAATATGTCTCAGATTTATTGCATGGTTATAAAGTTTTAAATCTGGAAGACCCAATCCCCCCATAGAGAATGGCTTCATCAATATAGATAATTTAATCCTCAGCCTTTTACCTCCCCATATGAATTTTGTTACTACTCTCTGATATCCAGCTACAGTAGCTTGTGTAAGAAGGAGAGAGAGAACACCAAGCACGTATAGCCAACGTGGTAGAATTGTCATTTTGAGTAAATGAATACGTCCAATGAGAGAAAGTGGGAGTGAATGCCATGCATATAGAGAGAGTTCTGTTTTTTTGTTGCAAAGTGGATACATTCATTTCATACAAGTGAGCAAGTGATTTAGGGACCCAAATCCCCAAATATTTAATGTGATCACCTGCCCACTTCAAAGGAAATTCCCCATTCCATGAAATAGAGTTTGCCAACCCTATCACCATAGCCTCTGACTTATCTGTTCATGCGTAATCCAGCATAAAGCCCATATTCTGCTATTAACTCAAGAGCAACCGGAAGTGATTTGGTAGGATTTGTCAGATGCAGTAAAAGGTAATCTGCAAATACCGCAACTTTAAACATCACTGGTCCCATCTTTATCCCCTCTATGCCTGGATTCTCCTCCAATACACGTAATAATGGATCCAGAGAAAGAATAAATAGTAGGGGAGATAAGGGGCATCTTTGCCGGGTACCACGAGCTAGAGTAAAATCTTGAGATAATTCCCCATTAACCCAAACGTTAGCCTGGGGGCAATTATAAAGAGTCTTTAAAAAAGATATAAAAGACCCATGGAATCCATAATAGTTTAATGTTTCAAATAAAAAAAACCCAATCCACCCGATCAAAAGCCTTTTCGGCATCAAAAATGACAAGGAGTGAATTTAATTGTAATTTTTCCGAGAAGGCTATGGAAGTCAAAACTTTGCGAACATTAGTTACTGCCTGCCTACCTCTGACAAATAAAATTACCTGGTGGTCCAATGGGTGTCCCGGGAGTGATCTCTTGCTCTCAGGCCATTGGCTGCCACTAATAAAAATGGCACTAATGGCCCTTTGCCCTTACCATGTGACAGGGTATCCGTGCCATTGGCCGGCCCCTGTCACATGTCACATGATATTTTCATTCATCAGAAAAATGATTCACATCCCTAATGGAGAGAGCCCTCTTTAAAAAGAAAGGAACAGGTGACCATGACTGGTTCCACTGCAGTGCCAATCTAGTTCCATCGTGGGTGGGTTTGGAAGATGTAGGAGCTTTTCAGGGTAGGTAGCAGCAAAAGGAGCAGGCAAGAAAGAAAAAAAAGAGAGCAATGAAAACTGAGAGCTTGAATGGGGACTTATGTAAGAGGTAGTTCTGATTCAGGAGAAGGAATCTAAGGATCCAGGGAATGGGGGCAGGAAAAGAATAGAATAACTCTAGAGAAGTATGAAGAGTTAAGTATTAAGGAGAGCGTAGACATGGGAAAGGGAGCACAAAGGAAAAAGAAAAAAAATCAGAACAGAAAGAAAAGGAAAAAGAGCAAATACTGGCAAGAGAGAAATGGAATAAAGAGAAAAAGAACATTAGAAGGGAAAATAAGAAAGAAAACCCAGAGATAAAAAGAGCCAGAGAAAAGCAAATCCAAAAGAAGAGCACCCTCAGGCAAAAATAGAAGATTTTAAAAAATATTTTTATTTATACCTTATATAGTGAAAACATAAAGGCTATAGAAATGTTATTCATTGGATGCTACCAAAAATAGTTTTTTCTCTATGATTTTAATATGGGACTAGGAAACTCATTATTTTGCCATTATCTGGCATATGAAGGAATGGAGTGGAGGGGCTGGCCTAGTTGCAGTGTTTTGTGCTTCCATGCAGAAGATCTGACTTCAGCTCCCCAGCCTGGTTTCTACTTCTTAATCCAGACAGAGGAGGAAGTGTCTCAGTAATTGCTGAATGGTGACACCTAGTGGTAAGATTCAAGGCACACAAGTACTGGTTCCAGAGTGGGGATCACATTCCATGACCCCTGAGCAAGGATGGATGACTGGGCTGGGTTAGGCATGGAAGAGGTCCTCCTCTACCCCAAGCAGTTAAAAATAAAGCCACCTGGCAGTATATTTTAGGAGGGGTTAGTTCCAATTAAACAGAAAGCCCAGAGGAGTAGGAGAAAATTGCAATGTCAAAAATGAAAAAAGAATGAGGGGAGAAGGGGTCAGATTCAACAGAAAGATTACTTGTAATTTTCCTTTCTCCCCAGCATACACTTTCTCAAAGTGTAGAAAAATAATTAAATATCAAGGGCCAAGTTAAATTATTTGAAATCAGATAAAATATAATTTGTACAAATGGGTAATACAACATTCTAGCACAATATTTATTTTACCTGTAATACCCCTTCAACTACAGCAAATGGATTTGCAATTTACTACATTCTAGGATAATGCTGAAATTCAAAGGAGGTTATGGGAAACAATACTTTATGCAAAATAAAGTTGCCTCATACATCTCTGCATACATTATTTCACCTAATATATATAAAATTATTGCTTGAAGCTTGATATCTTCTTCATTCATTGTTCAGTTTAATGCTGTGTTGTTCATATGTAAAGATAGGATAGAGGTACATGAGCATACAAATTTCCATACACAAGCTCCCTCAGCCACAATACTAACCACATAATTAAACTGTGGAATTTGTTGCCAGAGGATGGAGTGAAAGCAGTTAGCATAGTGGAGTTTAAAAAGGGTTTAGACAAGTTCCTGGAAGAAAAATCCATAAACCACTATTATTGACGTAGACTTGGGAAAGCCATTGATTATCTCTGGTTATGAGCAAAGAATGATTTGACCTATTCTTTGGGATCTTACGGGATACTTGTGACCTAGATTGTCCATGGTAAAAGACAGAATGATAGCCTTGACGGACCTGGAGTCTAATGCAGTGTTGCATTTCTTATGTTCTATAACTGTGTACCACACAACTTCCTAGATAAGGTACTCCACAGGTTCAGGATAGTTTAATTATTCTGTAGATATTGTAAGATGACATATGTGAACATTTTTAGTGTTGCAAATATTATTTACAGTTGGAAAACAGATTATTTTCCTTTAAGGATGGGGTCAGACATGGCTGACCTCTCTCACTTCTGTTTGTGTTATAAATCTTTTTGAATACCACATCAGATGGCATACAGAAATCAGGCAGATCATAGTATCAAGCAGTCAAGAAAGTGAAGTTCTTGTTCTACATGAATACTATCATCTTCTTCTGCACAAATCAGGCCTTGGTGAGAAAGCCCAGCAGACATACATCAGGACTTCTGAAAAACTTTAGAATCTAAGTGAAATACAGGAAGTTGGAAACAATGCTGTTTGGAGAGTTGGACTCAGCTTCTGCCCTACTACCTTCCTTACCTAGACAGGCCTGATCAAGATCTGGGGGTGTGGTTCAGAGAAGATGAAGTAGCCCTGAATTGCTGGGAGGAGAGACTCATGAAGTGAACTTGAAGTTGGAATGGTGGAGTCTGAGGGAGTTGCCTCTGTATCGCTCCATGGTGAGACCACACCTTGAATACTGTGTACAATTCTGGTCGCTGCATCTCAAAAAAGATATAATTGCAATGGAGAAGGTACAGAGAAGGGCGACCAAAATGATAAGGGGAATGGAACAGCTCCCCTATGAGGAAAGACTAAAGAGGTTAGGACTTTTCAGCTTGGAGAAGAGACGGCTGAGGGGGGATATGATAGAGGTGTTTAAAATCATAAGAGGTCTAGAACGGGTAGATGTGAATTGGTTATTTACTCTTTCAGATAATAGAAAGACTAGGGGGCACTCCATGAAGTTAGCATGTGGCACATTTAAAACTAATCGGAGAAAGTTCTTTTTCACTCAACGCACAATTAAACTCTGGAATTTGTTGCCAGAGGATGTGATTAGTGCAGTTAGTATAGCTGTGTTTAAAAAAGAATTGGATAAATTCTTGGAGAAGTCCATTACCTGCTATTAATTAAGTTGACTTAGAAAATAGCCACTGCTATTACTAGCAACAGTAACATGGAATATACTTAGTTTTTGGGTACTTGCCAGGTCTTATGGCCTGGATTGGCCACTGTTGGAAACAGGATGCTGGGCTTGATGGACCCTTGGTCGGACCCAGTATGGCATGTTCTTATGTTCTTAAGAGAAATATACTGGTGCTCAGGAGTAAGGCATTCCTAATCTACAGTATGTGGTGGTGTAGTCTCCTCCAGCAGCAGTAGCCACAGTTATCACAAAGCAGTTTTCTTCTTCATTTGGAACTTCAAGTTAAACTGTGTAAAATGTATAGTTTTGTTCAAGTTATGCCAGAAGTGGGGTAAAGGTGTTAGGAATATTTTGTCTGCAATTGCTTCAGAATCACAGTGAGGATCAACCCCAGAGACCACATTGGATACCTCATGTCCCGGTTCTTCCTCCTCCCAGCCTGGGAAAAGAAAGACTTGGAAAAGTGATAGAGCTTAGTTTCTTACCAATGGATTTTCCCTCTGCAATTCATGAAGAAGTTTGGGCTACAACATATCATGAAGCTTTATGTTTACCAAGCCCATAATCCCTATCCCATTCATCCGATACTTAAACTATTTTCACTATCCTCCCAACCAATCTTCTGAAAGAGTAGTCTCCAGAGAACCCCCCTAACCCATCTCCTATCCTCCTGAAACCCCTGGCCATATTTCCTTAGGCCAAACCAGCAGACAGACACAGGCTTACCTCCAACCAACTCCATTGTGTATTGTTCTGACAGGAAAGCTGTATGAAGTGCCATTTTGTCAAAGATAACAGATTGTGACTGCTTGTACAGAAACTAATATGTAAAAACACTATTATTTTAGGGAAAAGCTTGAATAAGTGTGAAAAACCTCAATTTTTGCTAAGCCCTGACAGGGGCATATAAACAGCACCTTGAGCTAGCACTTTCTAAATTGGAAAAAGCACACTAGGTCCAAAAACCTTCTCTGTAAGCATTATTCTGAGGAATAATGCTTACATTTCATCAAGTATTCATACGAACTTTGTACCAATGAAAAGCCTTTGCACTAAAGAAAAAGATTTTTAATTTTTTAGGAAAGCTTAATAAAGAATATGTTTTTATGATTTGAAAACTACATTGGGGAAAAAAACAAAGTTCCTTTGGACAACGAAATGTGTTGGCAGTAAATAGGGTTAAAAATAAGCAATAGTCAATTTTTGGTAGGTCAAACACAACCTGATAGAACTATCTGTCTTGTTATATAAAAAAATAGAAGTATAAATAGAAACATGTCCCACTAAAAATATCCATTAGGTCAGGGCTTGACAAAACCTGAGTGCTAGGTACCATGGCAACTAGAAATTACACTATGGTGCCCTGGATACTCTTGCTCTGAATGTCCTGTGGCAGTTTGCTCTCTGAATAGCTTTACTCATTTTGTTGGGCAACATGCAGCTCTTAGTGAGTTGGAGATTTGCAGTTCCAAAAATCCCAAGCTGGCCTCAATCTTGCCAGACTTGAGACTGCAAGATCAGCAAAGGATTTAAGGCTCCAGTACGACACCAAATCACTGAGATCCATGTGGTGCCCAACCAAAGAGAAGAACTGTTCTGGAAACTTTTTTTTTTTTAGACAAAACATAGCTACAGTAGTGAGCAAGGTGCGTGGGAAGAGTGGTTGACTCAACCAGATGGGAGGAACTGGGTATAGGAGTGAATGGTTTACTTGGAGGGAGGGGTGACTGACTGGCTACTAGTGGCTGATGGGGGGAGAAGGAGATGTAGCTGGCTAGGGAGGCAGGGATGGGGGGATAAGAGAGAGAAGGAGAGAGAAGGAGAGAGAAGGAGAGATTAGTGGGAAAGAAGGTTGGGGGGTAAGAAAGAGGTAAATTGATGTAGATGAGAGTGGGGAGGTTACAGTATATCTGTATACCTTTCCCAGCTTCCTCAATGAAGTCCAGAGGGTACTCAAACTCACTTGAGCTTCCACCAGCTGACCAGGAGTACCCTCTGGACTTCATTGAGGAAGCTGGGAAAGGTATACAGATATACTGTAACCTCCCCATTCTCATCCACATCAATTTACCTCAGGTCAATAGATTTTTCCCTCTATTTTCTATGGCTCCACTATATATACTGCTCCTGATGTTAATCCTCCCCAATCTTATTCCCTGCTGCAAACCATACAAGTCTACTGTCCCCATTCTCTACATTTTTCACTTCACTAGCTATTCAATCTTCTGCTCTTTAGCTCCAAAGTTTTCTTCCTGTCATGCAGCCAACTCTAGTCCCCGAAAACATCTCATCCTCATCACTGACAACAAAACTTCATCTCTCTTCTTTGTAATTTCCTGTTCCTCCTCCTCCTCCTCTTTGTGGGAAAATCAACTCCAGTCCTGGTCCTCCATGGCAATTTTCTCTCTGTACATATCACACCATTATCTCCCTCCTTCTTTCCTCTTCTCGTCCTTTCTCATGTTCCCTGTGAAATGCCTGTTCTGTTTCCAACTAGATTGACTACATTCATGACCTCTTTATCTCTCATACTCTTCAATTTCTCACCTTGACTGAGACAGGTTTTTTTCTGAGGAATCTTCTTCAGTTGCTTCTCTCTATCAAGAAGGTTATCCTATCTCCCATACTCTTCATATAGTAGACTGTTGCGGTTCTGGCTGCGAGCACCGCGGCCAGGCCCTTACCTCCGGGCTCCCCGACCTGTTCCCGCTTCCGGAGGCCTGGTTTGCGGCCTGTTTGGCAGCGTCCCCGCTAGGGCCAAGCCGCTGCGAGCTCTCCCATAGACTCCTGGCTCCTAGGCGCGCGTATGCGCCACTTGGGCGCTTTTCTAGGCCGTTTCCCGCCACTGGTGATTCCGCCCAACTCCTGACGTCAGACACCGCGGCCTTGATAAGCCGGCTGCGGTCATCCAGTCTTTGCCTTACAATGGGTTAGCCTCCCGGTTTCCTGTTACGCTGTGCCCCGGAGTGACTCGCTTCGCTCCGTTCCTGCTACAGTACCTGCTTGGTTCCTGCCTGCCTGCTACAGTACCTGTTTGGTTCCTGCCTGCCTGCTATAGTACCTGGTTGGTTCCTGCTTGTTTGCTACAGTACCTGCTTGGTTCCTGCCTGCCTGCTACAGTACCTGCTTGGTTCCTGCTTGCTTGCTATTGTACGTGCTCGGTTCCAGCCTGCCAGCTACAGTTCCTGCCTGGTTCCAGTACCCGAATCCTGCTACAGTTCCTGCCTGGTTCCAGTACCTGAGTCTTGCTACAGTTCCTACCTGGTTCCAGAACCCGAGCCTCATTACAGTATTGCTACTGTCCTAGTCTGGTTCCAGTTACCTGTCCTGATCCACAACCCGCCTAAGTCCCAGCGGCCGGGCTCCTATGGGCTCCTCCCGGGGGGGCTTCGGCTTCCAAGGGTGAAGCCACCTAAGTCCCAGCGGTTGGGTTCCTACGGGCTCCTCCCGGGGGAGTACCAGCTTCCAGGGTGAAGAGCATCTACGTCCTGCCTGAACATCTGCCTCCCGGCCTGCCATTCATTAGAGACATTAACCATCTTTCCCAGTCTCCAGCAGGTCGGCCCAAGGGTCCACTAAACAGAGACTCCCATAACAGTAGACTGCAGTGGTAAAATTTGATTTTTGCTCTCTTCCTCCTGTAGGTTGCAACTCCTCATTCCTACTCCTTTTCTTCCTTAGACCACTATATCTGCCTATTCACCCCACTACCATTCCAGGTGGCTGTCATTTATTGACCCTGTGATAAATCCCCTTCTTCCTTTCTCATCTACTTTGACTAGTGTCTTTCCTTCTCCCTTGAATCATATTCCCCTTACCGTATTCTTGGGGACTTTAACTAACATCCAGTGACTTTAACTTTTACATCTAATGCCTCAAACCTCCTTGCCTTAACCTTCACATTTGACTTCCAACTACCACTCTCAAACCATCAGCCAATTACTTTCACACTAAACCATCTACCCTACAGCCTCATTCAGTTACCACCTACACCTTCAGAAATCTCCAGACTATTAACCTTACTATCATCTCTCCTCTCCTCCACTACATTGTCTGAATTAGCTGATGAGGCAGTTTCTTCTTACAACAATTTACTCTCATCTGTTTTAGATACTCCTATCCTTCTTGTTATCCATCCTGTAAGGCACATCAAACCCCAGCCTTGGCTCATCTCCATAATTCACTTCCTATATGTCTGAGCTCACTCTGCAGAGTATCTCTGGTTAAAATCCTATGTCCATACCAACTTTATACATTTCAAATTCCTGACAACCTCCTTCCAGTCTACTATTGCACCTGCCAAGCCAAACCATCATCCTCCTTCCAGTCTACTATTGCACCTGCCAAGCCAAACCATTTATCCATCTGATAAAAACTCTTGCCTCCAGCCTATGTCATCTCTATTACACACTCATATAGTCATTAATCAAAATGCATTAGGGTGTTATCGTGGACATTAGGACCTTAACGCCTACAATAATGCTTTAATGCATGTGTTATTTTTTTCATTGCGAGATGCATATGCAAATTTTCAAAATTTAGGCAAATGGGAGGAGTTTATGAAAATAAGGTATGTTTAATGTTGTGTGTAATAGTGCAATGTCTGTTTTAACTATACCTTTTTTCCTGGTGTTAGGCTGTGTGCTATATCTTAACTGGGATTTGTGATATTTATTGCAAAGGCTGTTTCAGGCAGGAGAGGGGAGAGAGAGAAGAGAGTGAGAGAGAGAGAAGTCAACTATTTATACCACTGTAGGAGGGTTAATTAGTGACTCGAGGTGAGATTTTGGTGGTGGTCAAGGGTTTGGAGGGCAGTTTTACATTCTCAGTCAGAGGTACGAACAGCACACTACACATCACTGAAGCTTTCATGTGATTTGGAGTGAAGAAAGGGACATAAAGATGAGATTTGTGCAATGTACTCTCGCCCTAGCTTAAAGAAATTGCTAAAAGAGAAAAGTGTTCAATGAGACAATAATCTTGTTTGCCACTTGTAGTCAATACTGACATATTGATATGCATATGAATATTTATACATCTTTAACATTTTATCAGGAAACCTAAGCCCCTGATGCAGCCAATCAGGTGAAACTCGGCCAGAGTCAGGTATTCTTTCTTTTAATTTGGACTTAATTGATATTAATAAAGAATTTCCTTTCCAAGGTGAACGGTCTTGTCCCACTTTTGTTTGCCTGTGGCTACGCTTGACCGTCTTTTTTCTGTTTTATTGGACTGTCCTGGTTCTCTCCTTACATCTCCCATCACACTTATCACATGTCCTGAGATGAATCTTCCTTTACCGCCATCCCACTATCATTTGTTGTGCCTCAGGGCTCTGTCTTAGCCCTTTTCACTTATCTCTATATATATGTAATAATTCTCTTGGTGCTCTGATCTCCTACCATGGCTCTCAGTAACATCTTCATGCTGATCTCCCAGATCTATCTCTCTAAACCAGAAATGTCATCAGGAATTCAGTCTCAAATCTCACTCTGCTTGTCTGACATTGCTACAAGGATGCCCCATTGTCAACTTAAACTCATCTTTTTTTCCCCAAAATCTACATCCCTCTTTCTATATTTCTGTGGATAATATTGTCATCTTCACAGTCTCCTCAGCCCATATACTTTGACTCCTCTCCTTCTCTACATACAACAAGAACATTGCTAAAATGTGCCATTTCTTTCTCTATAATATAAACAACTACATCTCTTCCTTTCTGAATACACTTTCAGAGCCCTTATCCACTTTCTCATCATCTCCCACTTAGACTACTACAAACTTTTCCTTACAAGTCCTTTCCATCTCTTTCTACTACGATATATCCAAAATTCAGCTGAGCACCTTATCTTTCTCCAATGTCCTACACCCAAATAACCCCTCTTCTCAAGTTTCTATGTTGAATATCTATCTTTGTCTATTTAGAATGCAAACTCCTCTTACTCACCTATAAGAGATTTTACTCTGCAGCTCTTTAGTACCTCTCCTCTCTTATCTCACCCTATGCCCCTCCTCCTGAATTCTGCTCATTAGGCAAGTCATTCTTATTCTATGCCCTTCTCCTTCACCACCAATTCTCCACTCTATAGTTTCCACCTTGCTGCAGTGTAGGTTGCTATAGAATTTCTGAGTTGGTGCAACATGCTCTCTCTCTCTCTCTCTCTCTCTCTCTGGCCTTATTCAAATCCAGTTTAAAAATCCACCTTTTGGCGGCTGCATTTATATTTTGCTGATTACCCCACTCATAGCCTTATTGATTGTATCTGTTTTCTTAACAGGTGAAATTTCCAAATTCTCTTTTGTCCTGTATGTTTGTCTTTGATTAGATTGTAAGCTCTCGAGCAGTGTCTGCCTCACAGACCTTTTGAACAGCCCTGCAAATGTCGAGTAGCTCTAGAAAAGTGATAAGTAGTATCAGCAGTAGTAGTAGTTGAGAGAAAAAGGCTGCTGGGGACAACATAAAGGATTAAGAGAGAGAGAGAGAGACTCCAGACTTGATGGAGACAAGAATGGGAATGTTGAGTGGGGGAGAGAGAAACTGCTGGAGGATATGGCAATAAATGAAATAACAGCACATAAAGGGCCTGATTTACTAAGCTTTTTTTCCCCATAGAGAAAAAATGAGAAAATAACCTTAGTCAAGTAAGCCCTAAAAGAGACCTTTGGCAGACCTTGGAGGTTGAATCCACTGTGAAAGAGGAGAACATCCTCCCAACTTTGGAGGTGCAGAGGGGAACGGATCCTGCTGGCTCCAAGATCAAAAAAAAAAAAAGTGTCAGGGCCTAGATTAAGTTGCGATATGGTGCTGTTTGATATATCTTATTAGTATGACAGTAAACTAGCCATCTATCAGCCCTGCTGCTGCTGCATCTCTGTTCATGATGCTAAACCAGAGCACTTCATGAGACATGAAGCGATGGAAAGGGAAGCTGGGAAAGGCACCTGAGCATTGCTTTTATTGACTTTTGCTTAAGTAAATGCTGCCTTCTCCCAACTGCTGTACCATGAAAGATGACTTGCTCTCATTAGCTTTTCTGGCTTGCACATGATTCAGATGTTTTTAATGCTGTTGGCTGAAAATAATTACCTTTTCAAACTTTAGAATGAAAGTAAATCCAAAGCAATTAGTTAGCACTTTGTTGTTTCACACCAGTTGAAATTAAATGGTAAATATTTGAAGTCATAACAATTAAGAACTAGGATGGCTTCCAAGCTGATTTTTATTCCCATGAAAAATCCAAACAAAAATCCAATACAAATCCTGATTAAAACCTAGCCAACCAAAGCACTGCAGATTACCTAGATTCCAATTAAACATGACAAATGAATACTTGGCAGGTTTCAATTTCAATTCTATGGATGTCAAAATGATCCATTAATACTATAGATGAAAGAAACACAATTCAAATTCAAGCAATATAATTGGTGTTATATAGTTCGATGTGCGGTCCTCGATTCTGATAAATAGGAAATCATACTGTGCTCTGCCACTGATTACAAGGCCAGCCAGTGCTAAGAAAAAGACAATGCTGCTATGTGTCATTCAAACAACGGCACATGAAAAAAATGATGGCAGCGCTGGCTTCAAAAAGCAAGAAAATTAATTTCTCACTGTTCTGGCAATGAGGAAATATAATAAATAATTAGCAAATGTCAAGTAAAAAGGATACCAAAAGGAAAAAAAAAAACAACATCCCCTTGCACAGTCTACTATGTATATTACCTAAGGATCATCATAAGGTGGAATCAGGCACTTGAATGACTTGGGTGAGGATCAGAAAAGTTGTAATCAATTGTAATTATTTTTCTAGTTTGTTAATTAAATTATTTGCTTTAAAGTGCTTCAGTGTCCCACAAACTTTAATTGACAAATTAGATGTCCAAAATAATTTTAAAAGTTTCTTCAATTAAAATAACTATAAAAAAAATTCTTGTCTTCACACAGTATATCTCCTGACATGAATTCCTGTTTCAAAGAGCTGGAGTCTTCAGTCTCTAAACACCATCTGATTCTTTAAACACATTTATGGCACTAGGTTTTTTTTTTCTTTGATTTAGTTTGTTTCAGACTTATATAGTATTGTTTTTTTTTCTATAAAAAGTAAAAAAGAGATCAATAATCCCCCCAAAAAAATCACAAAATAAGTCACCGGGAGGTTCCACGATGATTGCAGGTCAGTGTAAGATAGGTGAGGGCAGAAGAGAGTATACACAGAATAAGACCCTAGATAAAAAAGAGGAGCAAATCAGATGATCAGAATGGAGGAGTCTGAGGAGTCTACAGGATTGTATCCCTCCAGACATTTAAAAGGAGCTTAAATTGGATGTGAAAGGCATGGCACATCATACTGGGAAAGCAAGCAATTTGTGAATTATTGTTCATTGTAAAATGAAGTGAATGGCTGGCAAGGTCAAAGTAGAGGTCAAAGTAGAGGTCTGATATTGCCAAGGAAGATCTCTGCTGCCATTCTTTCACTAGTAACTGACTAGTTTACTTGTGTCCTCCCCCCTCCCCCCTTTCTGAAAACTGGAATGAGAATTCACCTATTCACAATTCAATGTAGTTTATCATCCAGTCAGAAAGCATTTTCCATTATAGGTTCAAATGTGCTATAGGCTAGCTTATATAACTGCTGGGGAACGCATGTTGATGCTGCCTGCAAGTCTCCGTTTGCCAACATTAGGGTGTGGAATGTGCACCTCACTGCTTAGACACTGTAGCAAGAAACATATGTACCTAGCAGAACAGAGAAACATTTTCAAGAAAAGCTATTTTAGGACTTACTTGAACCTAAAATTAATCACCCAGCCATATGGGCATTTTTATTTAGCTGGACAAAAAAAAAAAAAAATCACCCTGAATTTTGCTCACGTGAGCTCCCCTTTTTCTAGTCTTCTCCAACTGAATTAATGCCTTCAAATGAAATATTGCCCAAGTATTTCAAATACCAAGTATTTTAGGAATATCAAAATTGGTAAGCTTGACTGGATCAAGGTAAAAACAATAGGGGCTCTATTTTGAAATGAGGTTTGCCACCAGCACAGAACGGGGAAACTCTTGTTACATGAGAGTATTATTTCCATTTATTGTAACATTCTTTCTTGTGATTTACTTGTTTTTCTTAGTATAATATGGTTTCTGTGGATATAAAAAAAAACCCCTAAAGTAAAAAAAATATATAATATTCATACAAATAAGTCCTGCGCTAGCAAATACCACAGGGTCCCTATCCTCTTTGGCTGGGCCCCATGGAGCTGTTGAATAAAGTAGTCCCATGGTCTGAGTATTTTATTCTATCTTATTTACAGTATTTTATTTTTATTTACAAAGACTTGTATGCCACATCCTCCAAAACATTGTTCTGTGCCTTTGGATTAAATGGGTCCAAAAGGTGCAGCACTTGAATGTAAAAATATAAGTACAAAGTTGATGGTGATCATTTAATAGGGCATTGTTTAATAGGCTGCCTGATGTGCCAATAGAATCTCTTATAGACATTTGGTATGAAGGTGTTAACTGAAACTTTAGATGAAATCACTCTGTGAAAACACTTGCCTAAGCAAATATCTGATGGAACATCCTATTTTACAAAGAGCATACATCATCAAAAGAGAAGAGCGAGACAACTCAAGTGACAATGGGTAAAACATCAAGATCCAAGTAGCAAAAGACTATGGCCAACTGCCACTAGTCAGTACTACACTGAGACTCTTAAAATGAAGAACTTTCATTTTAGTTTAAATGAGGCCCCGGGAATAGTTCTAAAGAGCTGTTCACTACAGTGAAAAGACTGTTGGGTAAGGGGCAGTTAAGGCAGGAGATAAGTTGGCTATAACTGACAGTAATGATTCTGCTTCTTATTTTAATGGTAGGATTTAAAATCTGAGATCAGATCTGCAATCTAAGAAATAATCAATGAATTCTTCATTATCTATTCCATCCTTGAGTGAACTAATAATGAGCTGTAACAGTGAATCACTTGAGACATTTAGGTCATTAGCTTTATCAGATTTTAAGAAGGTCTGGTCAGACATAACACCAACATATTCTTTTCTGTATTCTTGCCTGTCAAGATTGTTGAAATTATTACCAGATTCAATCTTTGGGCATCTATTGGGGATTTCCAGTCAATCAATGGGAGAAGGCCTGTTTTCCACCAATCTCCATTGTTCAGTTGTGATGCCAATTTTAACAAACCCACATTAAACATCTCTGCTTGTATGAATTACAAACTGGTAACAAGCATTCAATTTTTGATTAAATTTACAGAAAGATCTGTAACTAGCCAATTGGCATCTTTTCTAGAAGAGTTTGGCAGGTTAAATGATTTCTAAGAAGGTTTCAGAGTGGGGATGTACATCCATTTGAATAGACATAGACAATCTCAGTGACATTGTCTAATGTCTATGTCATTTCTTGTTGATTTTAAAACAAAACAATAGAAAAAAACATAATTTTTGTGTTTTTCTTCTATCATTTTTAGTGCACAATATTAAAAAATAGTGTGAACTCTTTCTGAATTGTAAAAAAATCATGAAAAAAGGAAAAACATTAATGACATTGAAAATTGACTCCCATAGTCATGGCATGAAAATGTTTGGCCTGTACACCCCTATTTCAAAGTAGGTTATAGTATAGAAATGTTTTGGTTTCTGTGAAAGCGGTGGAAGATCTTGTTAGTTCTGTTCAATCTATCCTCTGCTTTTAATCTGATGGTCAATGATATTCTCCTAAATAGATGTAGGTCAGTAGGGTTAGGGGATCTGTATTTTTGTGGATTGCATCATTCCTGAAGTGTAGATCAGCTTCTTTAAGGTTGGGTGATCTTTGTTAGCATGAATGATACTGGTGCAAAAGTACCTCAGGGGATCATTTCTGACCCTTTACTTTTTAATTTTTGTATACAGCCATTGGAAGGGCTATTCCATTTGTCAGGTCTACAGGATTATTTATATACAAATGGTATTCAGATTGTGGTTCCAGTAGGCAAGGATGTAAATTTGGTACTTGCTCACTTAAGCCATGGTTTAGCTGAGATTTCCAAGTGGCTTGTAGGGAGCATGTTGGTCATGAACTCTCAAAAAAATAGAGATGATGGAGATGGTAATAGGGATCTAGAAGTTTTCTCTATCACCCTAAGTACAGATATGGAATTTGTGTCATGTGTGTCCATGCTGAAAAAAAACAGGGATTAAATCAGATTCCATGTTAAAATTAGAAAAGCATATTTCCCTGAAGGTGTATAATGCTGTCCTCAAACTAAGAACAGTAATGATTTTGCCCCCTTTTTTTGAATCAAAAACGTTTAGAACTGTGGCGCAGGATATTGTGTTATCCCAACTGGACTACTGTGATGGCCTATACATGAGCTTTATAGAAAGGCTAGGCTACAAATGGTCCAAAGCATTCTAGGCATAACTAGGGTAGTAATGAAATGTTCAAACATATGACTTTAAGTCTCATACTGTGCTCCTTACAGACTACAGGTTGAGCAGCATATGTATTTTAAGATATAGGCAGTATATACAGTTTGTTAAATCAATAAAAATGATCTTGATGCTAATTTTCTGAGTATTGGGGGGGGGGGGGGGGTGAGGGACCTGCATATTTAAAAGAAAAATTGAGTAGGTATAAATCCATGCAGCATTTACAAACCAGTCAGGGTGACATCTGCGCCATCATATAATAACGTGACATGGACAGGGGGTATAAATGAGTTTTCTCCTTAGTGGTACCCTTGTAAAAGTGCTTTGAAAAGGTTTTCTATGAAGCCAGACTAGTTTGGTGGTGGTGAAGAAAAATGATGATATTGCACGGATTAGATTTGTAAAACTACCCAAGGGAAATAGCCAAGGCCATTGAAATGCTAAAATATATGCTAAAGATTAAAATGTGTGTTAAAGATTAGCATTACATTTTATTTCTGTCTTCTGGCCCCAATTTACAAGAAATCTTATGATTTAGAAGAATCCAGTCTTATGAACATATAAGAGATAAAATTGTAATGCAAACCAATTAGTAAAATGTTATATTAACTAAGTAACTACCCATTGGTATGGAAGTTAGATGTGGTGACTTATTTTACTGAATGTAATGGCTCAGAAGTGCTAAGCTAAAGGATTTCTCTGTATTGCTTGGTAAGCACTGCGTCTATTATAAGCTATCTTATAATAAAAGGCTAAAGATGTTTCTCTTTGCTGGCTGTTGCTATTTAGTGTTTACTAGCACCTCCAACATCATCACTGTGAAATAAGTTCCCCTTAGATATTAAGAACATAAAAACATAAGAAATTGCCATGCTGGGTCAGACCAAGGTTCCATCAAGCCCAGCATCCTGTTTCCAACAGAGGCCAAACCAGGCCACAAGAACCTGGCAGGAGCAGAATTATCTCAATTTTCATAAACATACAAAGACATAGATATATATACTGATTTTAAGTGATGAGGCCTGTAATATTGTGGGCACAACTGGGATTGGTAATTTTATCTGGATAATTTACCACCTCACTGATTCTCTGAATACTAAACTCTACAATCATAGCCCCAACAGAGTCTTAAAATTTTTGACAAAGATTTTTATATATAAAACTTGACAGTTATACTTCACAATGTGCAAATACAGGAGTAACATATTGGGGTATGTTGTTCAAACCACCGAAACCAAGAGGAGTATTGTAGAGTTGTATTGCTTAGTAGTTTTATAAGCAAACAATTTTTCAAAAATAATAAGGCTATGGGGGCTATAGTTGTAAAATTGGCTGAATGTCCTTAGTTTATCATATGAAATCTCCATTACACCCATATTACTTGTGCATGTATTTGTTGAATTTTGTGGATAGGATTTTCAATATTCAACAATATTTTGTAGCATCTTTATGGCTTACCTGAAATCAGTTGATAGTCTTGGAGGGCAATTATCAACTTTACAAAATCTATCAGCACATTGTAAATAATTATCCTGCCTGTCATCAGTTTGAGTAGAGAGGGCAAGATTGAATAAACATGCAAATTATGCTACTTGTGACTCATAAAAGTGATGCCTCCATCAAACGTGTTACAATACATAACTAGGAAAAAAGAAAGTGCCATTAGAAACATAAGTTCTAGATTTTTCACAGAGTATCATTGTTATGTTTCCTAGTTATGTATTGCATCCCCTTTTATGGAGGCACCACTTTTATGAATCACAAGCAGCATATTCTGAAACCTTTCATAAACATTATACTTGCTAAAAATTCAAAGATTGTGAACATTGAAAAAAAGAGACTACATACTCAGATGCTCAGTTAGTTTTGACAGAAAAAACAAAACCATGTGTTTTTTCATCTATTAAAGCTGAATGATCATATTTTATACATCAACTATGATATTCAAGGAAAAAGACAGAAATGAGATGGAATGTTTGATAAATGAGAAAACATTCAAAATAATATTTAAAAACATGAATTCTCATTTCATATTTTTGACATATCAATTTGTTCACATGATTTATGCTGTAATATTTCAAGGTGCACTACACCAAAAAATTATTGTGCATTTAAATCCAAAATTGGGCATAAGCTTCTGATGTCATACAATTTCTCTTACGACAGTTTAAATAAAATTGATGATACGTAGTAAAATATGCTGAAGGCAGAATAATTTAGCATGGTTTTAGAATCACTGTCTTTTCTATTTTTAGTCAATTAATCTACTCTTTTTCAAGCTGCCAAATTGTAATGCATTACTGAAATGTAGATTCTCAGTAAATGCTGACTACTGCATCTTTTTCCACTTACAAACATGTTTGCCAATTTCCTGTGCACAGTGAAAGTTCTACCTTTTGTGGGTCAATATGGTTTAATTTTAATTTCAGGAAATAAAATGGGAAGTGGTAGAAGGAAAGGAATTATTAAATGTGTGTAAATAAATATATATATATATATATATATAGTAGGGATGGTGAAAATTACTGTTACTCTACTTGATTTATTTTTATATAACACTAAATGTATACTATGTTAGCACTGCCGGCCGCAGCAAGCCGTGACCGGGGCCAGGTGTCATGGCCGCCGCCGTGGCGGTCCATGACTGAGGCCGGGCCGGCGGGTGCCGGGAAAATAGTTACCCGGGGCTTCGGACGGCGTTCGGGGCTCCTGCGGGGTTAATTCCTCTCGTCCAGTATCCTCCGCTCCATGAACTATACCCACTACTGAAGGGTCTGTTGAAGAACCTTTGCAATTAGGATGTGGACCCCTCTATCCAGAGGAACGGCAAAGACGCCGCTGAGCGGGACTCTGTATGTATTGTGGAGGAGCGGGTCACCTCATAGCCCGTTGCCCAACACGTCCGGGAAACTCCCAAGCCTAGGCTCTTGCGGGGGAGTAACCCTAGGCATTGCTTCTCCGGCTCCCCCACTCACTCTACAGGTCTCCTTGGGACTTGGAGATCTTCAATTTTCTACATTGGCTTTAGTAGCTTCAGGGGCAGGAGGGAGCTTCATCCTTCAAGATATAGACAGCTTCACATTCCACTTCGACTTTGCCCCAGGCCTTTGATCATATCTTCAATCCACGGAGATCCTCTGCTTGGGAGGATAACTCATCAAACTGTTCCCTTGGGGTGTCACATTGCTCCCAAGCATTCGGAACAAATTTCATTTTATGTCATCCGGAAAGCCATACATCCCATGGTTTTGGGCATCCACTGGTTACAATGTCATAACCCTCAGTTTGACTGGACATCATTAAAACTTCTTCAATGGGGTTCCACTTGTCAAGAAACATGCCTGAAAGGAACCACGCCAGCTGACAGTTATATCTGTACTACACTTCTTGAAGGTTTACCCGCTCAGTATGGTCAATTTGGGGACGTTTTTTCTAAAACAGCTGCTGACACTCTGCCTCCACATCGGGAGTTTGACTGTGCCATTAATTTGGTTCCAGGGGCATTGCCCCCCCCCCACCCCGAGGTAGGGTCTACCCATTATCCGCCTCAGAAACCCAAGCCATGACTAAATACATTCAAGAGAATCTACAGAAGGGATTCATTCGACGATCCACGTCCCCGGCCGGAGACGGTTTCTTCTTTGTGGGGAAAAAAGATGGGACTCTGCATCCATGTATCGTTTTCCGTGGACTCAATGCCATCACCATAAAAGACCGCTACCCATTGCCCTTAATTGCTGAACTTTTAATCGTTTACAAGGAGCACGGATATTTTTGAACTTAGATCTCAGAGGAGCCTATAACTTAATCAGGATTCGTGAAGGTGACAAATGGAAAAATGGCTTTTAATACTAGAGATGGCCATTATGAATTCGGATTGACCAATGCCCTGCAGTTTTTCAACATCTCATTAATGAAATATTTAGGGATCTACTTTATGTGTGTGTAATAGTCTATTTGGATGACATTCTTATTTTTTCCTCTAATTTTCAGTCACACCGACAACATGTCATTCAAGTTTTACAACGCCTAAGAGAAAACAGATTGAAAAATCATTTTTGAAAAGGAATCATTACCCTTCCTGGGGTACATTATCTCTAAACAGGGGTTTCAAATGGATCCCACCAAGCTGAAATGCATCAAAGAATGGCCCCAGCCTAATGGATTACGCGCGCTTCAGCGCTTTCTTGGTTTTGCGAATTATTATCGCAGTTTTATTTGGAATTTTTCTAAATTAGCGGCACCTCTCACTGCACTGACTCGTAAGGGAGCAAACATTAAGGCTTGGCCTGTTGAGGCTGAAGAAGCCTTCCTGGCATTTAAGAACTCTTTACTACAACAACCATGTCTTCGACACCCCGACCCCAGACTTCCATTTACTGTGGAGGTGGATGCATCGGCTGAGGGAGTTAGAGCCATCCTAAGTCAGACCAATACATCTGGAACTTCTCATCCGTGTTCGTACTTTTACAAAAAATTTTCTTCGGCAGAACGCAATTACTCCATCGGGGATAAGGAGCTTCTCGCCATTAAGTTGGTACTAGAGGAGTGGCGGCAGTGGTTGGAGGGAGCGCAACACTGCATAACCATCTTCACTGACCATAAAAATTTGACGTATCTTCAACAAGCTTAACGTCTGAACCCCCGTCAGGCCCATTGGGCTCTCTTTTTCACACTTTTGATTTTGAGCTACGCTACCAACCAGCCAATAAGAACATCAAGGCTAACGCCTTATCCCGATCATTCTCCACGGACAATACTGAGGAACCTGTACAGCCGGCCCGCATTATTCTGTCTGCTACCTTCACGGTGCCACCGGGTCATGATTCCCAGTTAGCTGGAAACCCCGGATGAGTACGAACTCAAACACTTCTCCAACAATACTATTGGTGGCCCGAGATGTGCAAGGATATACGAGCCTATGTCGACTCATGCCCAGTCTGCGCGCAACATAAAGTCCCCACGGGGAAAACTTGGGGTCTGCTACAACCATTACACATTCCCACTAAACCATGGTCACATATCTCCACAGACTTTATAGTGGAACTTCCACCATCTGAAGGCAACACTATGATATGGGTAGTGGTAGATCATTTTTCAAAAATGGCCCACTTCATCCCACTCCCCTCCCTCCCATCTGGTACACGACTGGCTCAATTATTCATGCTTCATATTTTTCGCCTTCACGGACTGCCTCAACACATCACCTCTGACCGGGGTCCTCAGTTCACGGCTCGATACTGGATCAACCTCTGCAAGAAATTCTGGATTTCTCTGGACTTTACCATGGCGTTCCATCCTCAGGCTAATGGTCAGGTGGAACATACAAATCGCACATTAAAACAGTTTCTACGCCTTTACGTCAACTCATGACAAAACGATTGGGCGTCTCTTCTTTCCTGGGCTGACTTCTCTCACAATTCGCATGCTGGTACCTCTACGGGGGCATCCCCTTTTCAGATTGTTTTTGGTCATCAGCCCAGGCCACCCTTGCCAGTACCACTGCCTGTTCCGTCACTGGCAGCTCAGCTAACAGCTGCTCAGCTGAAACAGCTTTGGGTCCATACACAACAGATGCTACAGAGAGCAGCTCACTCTGCTAAGAAATTTGCTGATTTATACTGACGACGGGCTCCCCAGTTCCATCCCGGGGAGAAGGTGTGGCTCAGCACCCGGCACATCCAATTGAGAGTTCCTTCTATGAAACTGGCTCCTCGTTACATTGGACCCTTCCAGGTACTACGACAATTAAGTCCTGTGACCTAACAACTTTGATTGCCTGCCACATTAAGAATTCACAACTCTTTCCATGTGTCTCTTCTGAAGCCATTGGTTCTCAAGTGGCCTAACCAGAAACCGCCCAAGGCTGTGCACCATCGAGCAGTGGACGAAACTATATATCAAGTTCGTGACGTTTTGGATATCCGGAGACGGGGCACCACTTGGGAATACCTCCTAGCTTGGGAGGGATTTGGACCTGAGGAGAATTCTTGGGAGTCAGCGAAGAATATATTGGACAAATCTCTGCTCAAGGACTTTCATTCCAAACACCCTGGTAAACCCAAACCTTCTAGGGGGAGGCCTAAAGGAGGGGGTACTGTTAGCACTGCCGGCCGCAGCAAGCCGCGACCGGGGCCAGGTGTCATGGCCGCCGGCCGTGGCGGACCGCGACTGAGTCCGGGCCAGCGGGTGCAGGGAAAATAGTTACCCGGGGCTTCGGATGGCGTTCGGGGCTCCTGCGGGGTGGGCAGCCCTTCTGCTTTCCTCCTGTGGCCACTGCCATGTTTGACCTGGCTGGCTGGCTCCTCGGGGTTCGGCTTCACCCCCATTACTTCCCCTAGGGCCACACGCGCAGCTGAAGATTGTTTTTAAAGGATCCATGACAGGAATTTGTCATGGCTCCTCCTGAGACTCCTCCCCTGGCTTCTGGTGCTTAAGGCAAGGTCTGAGCATTCAGACCTTGCCTTGGTATTGAGGTTCCTGCCTGGGTTGTTCTTGTGCTCTCTGTTCCTGGTTCTTCGTCCCGCTCTGCTTCCCTGCTCCGTGGATTAATTCTTGGCTTCTGACCTCTGGACTGGCGTACGTGTCTTCTCCTGGCTTGATCTTGGTACGGCTTCGGACCCTTCTCCTGGCTTGATCCTGGTACGGCTTTGGACCATTCTCCTGTGTTGACCCTGGACTGGACTTCGTCACCTCCTGTGTACCGAATCCCCGGACCGGCTTTGGGCTATTCTATGACTCCGTCCTTAGACTGCTATGACCTGCTGAAGGCGCCTGCATCCAGACATTTCTTCAGTATTCAGAGGAGTCTCCTAAGTCCCAGCGGCCGGATCCCTACAGGCTCCTCCTAGGGGGATTTCGAGCTTCCAGGGTGAAGTCTTCAGTCAACTCTTTCCGGTTCAGCGGCCTCGCCTTCGACGGTAAAGACCTAGGGGGATCACTTCCTTTAGTTAGCACTGACTTTACCTCGAGACAGGGGTCCACCTTCATCTTCATAACATACTATGTTATGCAAGTAAACAGATAAGTCAGAGGAAGATTATAATTACTGATACAATTAACTCATGAAGGTTTAAGAAATAAGGGCATACCTTTCTTGAAGTGTGAAGAGATTATGTGGGAAGAGAAAGAGGTACATAGGAAATATGAAGATGAGAAGAATGGGTTGCTAGAATGTTGCAATGGTGGAAAAAGATCTATAATCATGTGGAAAGCTTAATGAAATCTTTATTCTGTTTCAAAAATTCAAAAGAGGACTGTCCTAATGGCAGGGCTGTGGATTCCCATGCAAAGGTATATGGGTTTACTTCTTGGCTCATGTCTTCTGCTCACCAGGTCAGTCGGGGAAGGGGATGCTGTCATCATGCAAATGGTGACACTGAGTTGTCAAATTTAAATCCAATGACTGCAGCGTAACAAAAGTAGCCTCATGACCCCTAGCTGAGGACTATCACTGCAATGACATGACTAGAGCTGGGGGAGAATATAAAAAAGGGCGGATATCCATGATTCTGAAGATTTTAGCCCTGGCTCCTTTATGTGTTGGACACCCAAAGGAGCAAGAAAAACATTCAAAATATATCCTATCTCTCCTTGCTGCCAAAAATACGCACAAATCTAAAAAGCATACACATTTGTAACACCCTATTTGTAAGTACACAATGCATTGTTTTCTACATTTCTGTGAAATTACCTGAAATGGAAAGTGTAGATTTGCCAATTAAATCAGTTGATGAAACTGCATTCAGAGTAAAAGGAAATGCAGAAAGAACTTTATGAGGATCATTCCTTACAAAGTACTGCACATCACATAGATTAGCCTGCGTTATAATTATAAATATTTACAAGTTCATATAAAAACTAGTGATGCACTCACTATAGCCTGGGCAGATATTTAATAGCAATGGTAATGCAGTAACAGCAGCAGGCTCCATGTTTGCAAATGAGCTGAAGAAAGAGTTGAGCTGCTATACCCTGGTCTCGGTCGTGTGTACAATTATGTTTTCATCAGCATGAGAGTTTCACATTCAACCAGGCACATGAAAAAATCCAAAATACACACTAGCATGCAAAACATGTTACGCAGACAATGGCTGTGTTGCTCCTTTTTTGAACAGTCTGCCTGTAGCATAATAGAAATGCCATAGAAAATCAAACTAATGTTACTATAGAAATTGAGTTCCTAGAGTACATATTTGTAAATCTCATCAACAAATCATCTATTTCAAAGATCAGCTAATGATGACATTGTTTGCAATAGAGATTTCTGCTCATGGGTCAAATTTCCAAAACCCATTGAGTGAATAGAGAAGCGGGCTAAAAGACAGGTAAATTAGGGTTTAAATCCTGCTTATCCCACTGATGCTTCTTATGATCTTTGACAAGTCCCTTTGCCCTCTGTTGCATAACAGCTACCAATATAGATTACAAGCCCTCTCTGCAGCAAGGTACCTGAACCGTAACTTGGCCTTAAGCATGGATTTGGAAAGGTGAGCAATTAAATCTAAATTGCTTGATTTTAAAAAGCATTTAATCACGTAAAATAATGTTTTATGTAAGAGAATGCACTTTACTTGAGTAAGTGGGCTTTTGAAAATTGCTACAATATACGGCATTGAATTGTCTATGGGATTTACTCGCACAAGTGCACTTTATTCAAGTAAATGGCTTTTGAAAATTGCTACAATGGTATGAAATATGTATGTGCATAACTCCTTTGAAAATTGCATCAAAATCCTTACCTTGAGTCAAATTTCATCCAAGCCTAACTGGCAAGGCCTGCAGCTTAAAATTAATCTAAATCTAGCCAGACAAAATTAGGCCTAGTATCTGTGCAACTGGAGTTTTACAAATAAACGTAGGCAGTACGCAATGAAAATCCATGCCTATCAACAAAATTAAAAGCCCGCCCTAGGAATGCCTTCAGAACTGACGCTTTTCTAATCGGCTAAATTTGTGCAATTGTTAGGGATGTGCAGAGGGACACCATACGTTGCATTCGGGATACGTATTTGTCGGGGGGCAGATACGTTGCATACGTCCGTATGGCGCCCCGATACGGTTATACGTCTAATCCTATTCGTTACCCGGCTAAAATTAAAATTTACTACAACCCCCCACCCTCCTGACCCCCCCAAGACTTACCAAAACTCCCTGGTGGTCCAGCGGGTGGTCCAGGACCCATCCCCTCCACTCTCACACCCTCGATACCAATTCAAAATGGCGCCGGATAGCCTTTGACCTACTATGTCACAGGGGCTACCAGTGCCATTGGTCAGCCCCGTCACATGGCCATCGGCACCATCTTGAGCTCCTACCATGTGACAGGGGCTGACCAATGGCACCAGTAGCCCCTGTGACATAGTAAGGGCAAGGCTATCGGCACCATTTTGATTCCTGGCACCCGATGGCACGAGTGCAGGAGATTACTCCCGGACCCCCGCTGGACCCCCAGGGACTTTTGGCTAGCTTGGGGGGGCCTTCTGACCCCACAAGACTTGCCAAAAGTCCAGCCGGGGTCCTGGAGCGACCTCCTCCAATCAGGCCGTTTTGCCAGTATTCAAAATGGCGCAGGCGCTACCTTTGCCCTCACTATGTCACAGGGGCCAACGGTCAGTGACATAGTGAGGGCAAAGGCTAGCGCCCGCCATTTTGAATACTGGCTAAATGGCCCGATTGCAGGAGATCGCTCCCGGACCCCCGCTGGACTTTTGGCAAGTCTTGTGGGAGTCAGGAGGCCCCCCCAAGCTGGCCAAAAGTCCCTGGGGGTCCTGCGGGGGTCTGGGAGTGATCTCCTGCACTCGTGCCATCGGGTGCCAGGAATCAAAATGGCACCGATAGCCTTGCCCATACTATGTCACAGGGGCTACCGGTGCCATTGGTCAGCCCCTGTCACATGGTAGGAGCACAAGATGGCGCCGATGGCCATGTGACAGGGGCTGACCAATGGCACCGGTAGCCCCTGCGACATAGTAGGTCAAAGGCCATCCGGCGCCATTTTGAAGTGGTATCGAGGGTGTGAGAGTGCAGGGGATGGATGCCGGACCCCCCGCTGGACCACCAGGGAGTTTTGGTAAGTCTTGGGGTGGTCAGGAGGGTGGGGGGGGGGGTTGTTTAAATTGGCGGCCGACTAATTCAGCAAAAATTTGTTGTATTCGTGGGGAATCGTGATACATTTCGCTTCCCCAAGAATACAACGAATATTGGCACATCTGTTGCGGATTGCCAATACGTAGGGACCGAATGCACACCCCTAGCAATTGTAGGCAGACAAATTTAACCAGTGAAAGGGGAGAAAATTTAGTTGGATGATCCACCCCTTAATGCACACTGCATTTGATGGTCTTATCTAGAGGCAGCTCTTGTAGAACACTGGCAGGCTGCAGAACATTATCTCTTAGGCTTCTGATTCTTTGTGATTTAGCAATGCAGACTTTACTCCCAGAGTGGGGATTTCTCATTATATCTGCTCCAATGTGAACAATATTGGATTTACACATTAAATTCCCTTTTCCCAGTGCACTTAAACAGGAAATAGAATGGGTCAGGTTTTTCAGATATTTTTCTTATGTCACTCTCTAGAGTTCTATTGCAGATCAGTTTATTTTTTAATACTGCATAAAGGGGCGGATTTTCAGCGCCCTGCTCGCCTAAATCCGCCCAAAACCGGGCGGATTTAGGCGAGCAGGGCCCTGCGCGCCGGTAAGCCTATTTTACATAGGCCTACCGGCGCGCGCAGACCCCGGGACTCGCGTACGTCCCGGGGTTTTCGGAGGGGGGCGTGTCGGGGGCGTGTCGGGGGGCGGGCCCGGTCGACACGGCGTTTCGGGGGCGTGTCGGCCGCGTTTTGGGGGCGGGTACGGGGCGTGGCTACGGCCCGGGGGCGTGGCCGCGCCCTCCGTACCCGCCCCCAGGTCGCGGCCCGGCGCGCAGCAGGCCCGCTGGCGCGCGGGGATTTACGTCTCCCTCCTGGAGGCGTAAATCCCCCGACAACGGTAAGGGGGGGGGTGTAGACAGGGCCGGGTGGGTGGGTTAGGTAGGGGAAGGGAGGGTAAGGTGAGGGGAGGGCAAAGGAAAGTTCCCTCCGAGGCCGCTCCGATTTCGGAGCGGCCTCGGAGGGAACGGGGGAGGCAGCGCGGCTCGGCACGCGCAGGCTATACAAAATCGATAGCCTTGCGCGCGCCGATCCAGGATTTTAGTGGATACGCGCGGCTCCGCGCGTATCTACTAAAATCCAGCGTACTTTTGCTTGAGTCTGATGCGCAAGCAAAAGTAGGCTGTTCGCGCGCCTCTTAAAATCTACCCCAAAGCTTGCATCTCTAGCTTGCAATTGGTTTGCTCCCTTTACTTTTGATTGGTCAGGTTAATGTCATATGAACCTTTGAGGCAATTTTTTAAAATGTTGTATGCAGTATTTTAAAAGCTATTTACCTCTCTGTTTATGCACCTTAAGATGGTATAGAGTTCTTGCTGCTCTCACCCATGTTTTGAGATTGGATTTCAAGTTTGGTATGTTGCTTTAGCCATTTTTGTCTATCCTGTCTGTTTCTCCTATTTTTGGATTTGTCTTTTATATACTGATATTTGTTTTGAAGGTCAATTTCCCTCCCAAAATAGCCATTGTAAAACATGGTCCATGTTGAGAAACCAGAAACTTTGCACTGTGAAGAGGATTCTGCTGATATTAAACTGATATGCATCTTTTGGGATCATGGACAGTCCTTCAGATTTGCGTGTACACACCTTTGATTTAATTCATTAATATAAGAGTCCACCATAAACTGTTTCAGTAGACTACTGTATACGGAACCAGCAGGTTTACTAAGGATAAAAATAAATTAGAAAAGGCTGAAACATTTTTGAGTTCTTGAAAACGTATTTGCTAGAAAATTTTACTGCTAAGGAAAACAGAAAACTATTAACTTATGCAACTACTTTAGAAGTTTTAAAATACAACATGCTGAAAAGTTTAGAATGCAATCTTATTTTTTTTTCAAATGAATATATAACAAAATTCTTAGTTCATATTGCATAAGGATCCAGATTGGGGACTGGTCATGGTGGCTACAGAGACAGAACATTGAGATTTACCTCTCTAACACTCAGATGTTTCAGCTATTGGGGCTGATGCAATAAAGGCACATAGAAAGGGGGGCATCATACAATATTTAAATTAGGGGGTCACATTAGCAAGGATGCGCTAGGGTCGCTTGTGACCCTTGGCGCATCCTTGCTAATGCGAACCCAAATGGTTTTCATGACTGCTGTACACCAGTCACGAAAACCGATGCCGAAAAACCTGGCATCGGTTTCCCTTACTGCTGTACAGCAGTCATGAAAACCGATGACGGGTTTATCGGCATCGGTTTTTCTTAGCGGCGGACAGCATCCCATAATTCTTAGCGGTGATGGAAGAGGTCTTTCCTTCCTAGTTGCTGCGGTAACATGATTGCCATGCCAAAATCCAAGCGAGACAAGAAGGTAAGACCACAAAGGTTTACAAGTGAAACAGAATTTAAAAGAAGAGTTGCGGAAATGTGTCTATCGAAAACATGAGAAACAAAAATGAGGTCAGGAATGCGTAGTTACAAAAACAAACTCCAGGTTTATCAGCGTCAGTTTTCCTTTGCGGTAGAGAGCCACGAAAACCAACACTGATAAACTTGCCGTTGGTTTTCAGCGAACTAGTCATGAAAACCAATGCCGGATTTATCGGCATCGGTTTTAGTGGCTGTCCACCGGTAACGAAAACTGATGAAATTGAACTCAGCGTCGGTTTTTGTGATGGGTCCAATTTTTTTTCTTTTATTTGTTTTCTTTTTCTTCTTTTTTGATGCACACATCTATTAACGTCTGCTCCTGGCAGGCATTAATAGATGGCAGTTAAATGTGCATCCAAGACGCATATTTTTCTTTTTACATCGGGAGTGAATGCCTAATAGCCTCATTCACATGCATTTGCATGTGAAGAGTGCTATTACATTCACTCCACGTTGAACGTGCATAGAATATGCACTAATCCCCTTATTGCATTAGGGGATTGATTACGCCTATTCTACCCATGTCCAACTGCTCGTTAACAGTGCACTCGGCTCAGTGCACCATATTGCATTGGCCCCATTGTCAGCCGGTGGTCTTCTGCTCATTAGGCTTAGTAAGACTGTCTTCTAGTTTTTTTCTGGTATGGAGGTGTTTTAGATATATAAACATTAATGTTTGCTAGTAAAACTTTAAAAGCCAAAATTGATAAAAGATTTAATTATAGATGAGAAATTAAACAAAGAATCATTCTGACCTCTGCTTTGATTAAAAACAATGTAAGATTACAGAGGGAAAATGAGTCCTCCAGGCAAGTTAAAACCTAAAAAACAGGCTTCTTAATTTACCAGATGGTGTGGATGACTAGTTTACTGAAACTACTGATGAAAAATATACACATTGGCTCAAATTTTCAATGAGGAATATCTATATCTAGTGAAAATAGATAAGGCTTATAGAAAAAAGAACTCTAAAACAGGAGCATCTATTATTTTTTCAGTCTGCTTTTCATACCAAAGATGTAGGGAATCAAATTGATATATTATAGGCAGCATCCAGTTAAATAAAGGGCTTCATCTAGTTCAGGCTCTACATGGATAATTTCATTCTGTTTAGATAATAACAAGAACTGGATAGGGGATGGTGAAAATCACAAGATTAATTTTTGATGAGCAAATAATTCATACTTTTGAAGAATCTTCAAGACTAATCTAGCAAAGGTAGAAAATATTTTCTTACAAGTGAGAGAGCTTTAAAAACCTAGCAAAGTTTAGTTTTATTTTGGAAGATATGAATAATGAGTCTGATGGACCTGAATCTTTGGTGAAGAGAGTAGGAACAAGTAATTACAATGAATAATGATAGGCCTAAAGTACTAGAGAGTTTTACCCACATTAAGGTGAATTTTAAAAGCCCAGCACAGCAAAATCAGGAAATGCATGTCCATTTAGGGCTTACCCACACCTGCCATATTTTAACAGCTGCCTACATGTGCATGTATCTCCCCCTGCATGCACATTTCACTCAGAATCAAAAAGGGGCAATGTGTGGGTGAGGCATGAGTGTTTTGGGGCATGGCCAAGAGATGTACACACAAATACCTATGCACCGGGTTGCGCGCCCAGGTCTAGTACTGCAAAATCTTACTTCTGCTATGGAGGAGGTGTACGTTTAAAAAGCAGCAAAAAAAAAAAATGTTATTCCTGGTGAGGTTTAAAGACTCCAGGGTAACTTGGGGGAGTGCAGGCTATTAAACAAGGGGTGTTTGGAGGGCTCTTCACTGGGTGAACTAGTGCAGGAACTGAGGAAACTGGTCTTGGCATGGAAGTGCGCTGGTTATAAAATTCCCTGACTTATGTGTGTGCCCAATCACACAATTTGGTGTGATTGGGCATGCCTACTTGCAAAATTAGGTGCACCCGTATGCACACCAAGACTATTTTTATAATGTACACACTGTGTCCCTTGGTGTGTGCTCTTGCACACGGATCAATGTTTGCCCATGCGCCCCTTTGAAAGTTAAAATCACTATATCTAGGGAAATATCCTTTTGTCCATTGGGGCATAAGTGATTTGTTGCTGGACGAATAACTAGTTTCATTCTGTGCAGTTTGATTTAGTGAAACACAAGTTGACTTATTCTAGAAATATCTGTTATGTTTCCTTACTCTAATTTATATATTCTCATTCTAGGGGCCATCTCTGAATGCTTCAATTAGGTATACCTATCTGGATCTTGTTTGAGTTATATTTCTTGGGGTACATTTTCAGCTACTATGCAGTTCAGCTAGTCAGCTGGATAACTTTATCTGGCTATTTAGCAGGGTATATTCAGCAATGTGGTCATGCCATTAAATATACACAGCTATCCTAAAGATAGTTAGATGAGTTTATTTGGCTATCTTTCAGATGGGTCTGTGGCCTGACCAGAGTAAGCTGGATAATTTAGCTGGCTAAATCTGCTCCTCCCCAGAATGCCTCTCATATAACCTCAGAACACCACCCACTTAACTGGCTAAATTGTAACCAGATAACTAGATTATTTAGCTGGATAAATGGCTGAATATGATGGCTTTGCCATTTGGATGGATAACTTTTAAGTTATCCATCTAAATGGCTTTTGAATATTGACCTCCTGGTTTCTAGTAAAAGATGATAATTTGCTTGGCGGAATATTGGTTTATTATTGCCCACAAACTGAATGTGGAATTTTTGTTACTCAGCTAAAGTAAGTTGCTGAAACAAGATTAAACCCCCCCAAAAAAAAAACTAGCATTTAGGGGGTGGGGAGGAGAGGGGAAGGGTAGGGAAGGTGAGGTAGGGATGTAGGGAACTGGGGAAGGCCAATGATGCATCGCTGTGCAAGTTTAGCTAAACTGTGCCCCCTCTTGTGCACACCAACCCTGATTTTATAACGTGCACACTGGCGCGTGCATGTTAATAAATCGTGCGCCCATGTGTGTGCGCCGGGTAGTGCGCATACATGGACGTGCGCTCGCATATTATTTTTTTATGTACCCCATAATGTTTTATATGTACTTCAAGTTACACACATACTTTTCCCTGCACAATACCTTGGATAATTTTCAAAAGCCGATTTATATGCATAAACCAGTGTTTATGTGCATAAAGGGCCAGATTTTAGTAGCTAAGTGCGGGCGTAGAGTTGTACGCGCAACCCGGCTGCGCGTGCATGTTATAAAATCCAGGGTCAGCGCGTGCAAGGGGGTGCACACTTGTGCACCTTGCGTGCACCGAGCCCTCGGGGAGCACCGATGGCTTTCCCCATTTCCTCCGAGGCCACTCTGAAATAAACGCGCGTAACCCTTTTAAAATCCACGAGCGTTTCTCAATGTCTGGAATCCTTATATTCAGCACCTTTCTCATCGAGCCCGCAGTCTCGTGCTGAATGATTGATTGGATACTTCCTCAGCTTGCTCGGAGCAGATGCATGTAGATCAAAGATGGTAGTGGCCCTATCTCACCGGACTGGCCTAAAGGGAGGGGGGGACGGACGGGGAAGAGCTGGGTGGGGGGCCCTGATGGGGAAACAGTTGAGTATGTCATTGTTGGAGTTGATATTGTGAGGAAGAATCAGAAACCCTCTTCCTCATTGTATTTTATGTGCTGCATAATTTGAAAACTCAATAAAAACCATTTATACATAAAAATCCACCCCAAATCTTTTTGAAAATTAATCCCAAAATTCCCATATGCATCCTAACACCAAGTCCCTCCCACCTCATGCTTTCACCCAGTTTTTCACCATCCTCTCATATCTGTCCCAAGCTTGGCCAAAGTCCATCACAGTGTTGGTCTCCCCATGCTTCCTTAGAGACCTGATACAATCGTACTGTTGCTGTTAAGGGATGTAATTGCTGCTTTATGCAGGATCCAAACTTCAAGCTCAGCAATGCTGTTTTATCTCATATTGAAGTCATGTTATGATTAATGGAAAAGGAAAATCCTGAACAGTTTTTATATACAAAGAATGATTAATTGCACAAAACACTAACAATGAAACAATGCAGTAAACATTTAGCAGCCTATGTACTAATGGGTGTTGCGGTTGGAGCTTGTGTTAAAGGTGCTAATGTCCATGTATTAAGTGCATTCATTGGCAATATTTGTACTTGTGTTAGTGTTATCTCTGGTTTTCTGGCAGTAAGGCTGATATGTATGCAAATATCCCCAAAAATTAATTAAATTACTTTAATAGATATTAACCTTTCATGTACTATCTAGTACAGAGAATTAATGAAGTCTATTAATGCAAGAAAAAGTAATTATACCTCAGGTATAATTAACTGAGTGGCTTAAGTATATTGTATTAACTTGAGCTTTAAATACCCTAACACCCAGAAATACAATAAAGGGCTTGTATAATGGTTTTAACACTCTTCATTCTGTATACAGGAGAGTGATTCATCTGAAATACCAAGAACATAGCTGGTTAATTACATTTTATTCATTTTGCAGAAAACATAAAAATGCCAAGCTATAGCTTAAGTTGGGTATGCCATGATCATTGTTTAAGGATCAAACATTGGAATTCTTGGAGGTACATGAAGAAATGCTGAATTAAAAAATGGTGAATGATCCATTAAGAATATCTAAAGTTCCATCTGTTTTATTCTTGAAGTTCTCAATTTGCTTTCAACTAACCTTTCTCATTGTTGCTTAGCATGCTTCACATTTTAGACAATGTTAAATGTTTTTGTGATGATTATAAATAATTAAAAGTTCCTTTTCTTTATATACAAAATTAGATACTAGCTTTGCGGGTATTTTATCAAAGCAAGTGCCCTTTTTCAAAGATTTCTCACTTAAACAGTAACAATTCCTTGCTTGTGTTGGCTTGGATATGTCTAGATAAATGTGTAGCCTGTGACCTTTACAGTCTATTCTAGGGATGTGAATCGTGTCCTCGATCGTCTTAACGATCGATTTCGGCTGGGAGGGGGAGGGAATCGTATTGTTGCCGTTTGGGGGGGTAAAATATCGTGAAAAATCGTTAAAAATCGTTAAAAATCGAAAAATCGAAAAATCAAAAAACCGGCACATTAAAACCCCCTAAAACCCACCCCCGACCCTTTAAATTAAATCCCCCACCAAATAACTTAAATAACCTGCGGGTCCAGCGGCGGTCCGGAACGGCAGCGGTCCGGAACGGGCTCCTGCTCTGAATCTTGTCGTCTTCAGCCGGCGCCATTTTCCAAAATGGCGCCGAAAATGGCGGCGGCCATAGACGAAAAAGATTGGACGGCAGGAGGTCCTTCCGGACCCCCGCTGGACTTTTGGCAAGTCTCGTGGGGGTCAGGAGGCCCCCCACAAGCTGGCCAAAAGTTCCTGGAGGTCCAGCGGGGGTCAGGGAGCGATTTCCCGCCGCGAATCGTTTTCGTACGGAAAATGGCGCCGGCAGGAGATCGACTGCAGGAGGTCGTTCAGCGAGGCGCCGGAACCCTCGCTGAACGACCTCCTGCAGTCGATCTCCTGCCGGCGCCATTTTCCGTACGAAAACGATTCGCGGCGGGAAATCGCTCCCTGACCCCCGCTGGACCTCCAGGAACTTTTGGCCAGCTTGTGGGGGGCCTCCTGACCCCCACGAGACTTGCCAAAAGTCCAGCGGGGGTCCGGAAGGACCTCCTGCCGTCCAATCTTTTTCGTCTATGGCCGCCGCCATTTTCGGCGCCATTTTGGAAAATGGCGCCGGCTGAAGACGACAAGATTCAGAGCAGGAGCCCGTTCCGGACCGCTGCCGTTCCGGACCGCCGCTGGACCCGCAGGTTATTTAAGTTATTTGGGGGGGGGGTTCGGGAGGGTGGGGGATTTAATTTAAAGGGTCGGGGGTGGGTTTTAGGGGGTTTTAGTGTGCCGGCTCACGATTCTAACGATTTATAATGATAAATCGTTAGAATCTGTATTGTATTGTGTTCCATAACGGTTTAAGACGATATTAAAATTATCGGACGATAATTTTAATCGTCCTAAAACGATTCACATCCCTAGTCTATTCTCTTCTCTCTTTTTTGCCACTGTAAGCAGAGGTTCCTTATCTGATGTAGTCAAAAGAATGACAATAAAAGGGGAATGCATTTGGTTTATCTAGTTTCTACTTGCATTTCGGATAGCCTAACAATATTGTTTCCAACCCTTTTTAATTCTGTTATCCATATTAGCCTCAAGTTTTGAAAAATTAGGCAGGAACCGTGCGTTATATGAGGGTGCTTCTTTTATAGTTTTTAGCTTGATCAGTTAATTTTCTTTTTAAGTGACAGCATAGTTCAGGAATGGCACATAATTGCCCCTTTGATTTCCTCTTGATAGTCCTCTAAATTGTCTTTCTTGACAAAATATTTTGTCTTTCTTATGGGTTTTCTGTTACTAATGTCTTGTAAAATCGGTTGGATTGTGATTTGGTTTCCCCGGTAATGGAGGAATAAGATAATACATTATTTATGATACTGTTTAATTTGTTATTATATCATTTTCCCTTGTTAATTTGATCATGTTTTCTTCTCAAGATATTCCTGAAGCTGTATTAAAATGAATAGAAATAACATTTAAAAAAAAACTAATATAGGGGATGATGATTGGTCATTAGTGCATGTAAACACGGTATATAGTGGAAGTATTAATGGCCTATAATAATTAGATACAAATGAGGCTTATGTTACTGCAGATGGTGAAATACATTAATGAAAATATGCACATCAATATGGATGGTAGTACAAACTTAACTATATCAAAAAACTGCTGTAGCATCACAAATTTAACAACAAGGATTCTAAATCACCTCAAGTGAGAGAAAAATATTTTGTATGGTATTACTGGTATTAATCATGGTTTTTTGCATTGACAGCTAATTCGGCCCCCGACGAAGGCACGAGCCGAAACACGGATCCAGTGTCGGGCTTTTTCCATGCTAGCCTCATCTGAAGAACATGGCGTTTCTTCACTTAAGTTAAGTTTTTGTCAATGTGACTCAAAAAAGAACAAATCACCAATTTGTGATCATTTTTATTCTCACGGAAGCATAAAAAAATATATAACTATGACCTATGATTATAAACGTGGGCAAATACAATTTATGCTAACTTAGCATTACTAATTATGCCGGTTTATGAGGTCTGGTGACTCAAAAAAATTTTTTCTCTCACTTGAGGTGATTTAGAATCCTTGTTGTTAAATTTGTGATGCTACAGCAGTTTTTTCATATATTTATATTTCGCTGTTATCACTGCATGTAATTTTTTTAGAGAGTCTTTTTGGTACAAGTACAAACTTAACTACATGTCTTTGAAATATGGTTACTTTTTTGTGTTAATAAATCTATGTTATATATTGTGCATTCTAACACATGCATTTTTTGCTACACTAAGAAATAATGAGCGATTTTGCATACTTTTACATCTCCTTAGCTCATTATCACAAGGAAGATTGCACATACTCACAGTGTTCTTAGCATGCATTAAGTGCTTGCAATAGATAAGGCACATGTTTAACATATGTTCATGCAGGTATTACCAATAATGTGCTTTAGTACACAGACCCCATTAACATAACATAGAAGATAATGGCACATAAAGATCAAATAACCCATATAGTCTGTCCAGTTATTCTGGACTATACTATTAAGAAAACACTATAATAAAAACACTAAATAAATAAATAAATAAATAAATAAATAAATAAAGGATATATCCCAACTGAAGCTTGACCACTTGCAGGATATTGCCCTATATATAAGTTAGCATTTGTTTCCTTCCTATCCCAAACAGATGGCATAACATTCCCAAACTTAATCCAATGACCAGGCCTTCCCACCATATGTCTTATCAACAAACTTAATAACAGTCTATACAGCCATCAAAACTAATGAGGCTATTACCCAAAACTAGTGAGATTACTGCCATAACATCCAACTGCCTATATACCCATGACCTTGCTGGAAGGTATCTGACCATCATCAACCTATTAGTATTGACCTGGTTGTTTCAGATCAATACTATAGTCTGTTGGTCTACATTCAGCTACCTATGGCCTGTGGTATCATTAGTTTGAGCTTTCTTTACCCATGCCCTATTTCTAGGGTGGCCAACTCCAGTTCTCAAGAGCCACAAACAGGTCTAGTTTTTGAATATCCAAAATGCATATGCATGAGTGTAAGAAGATAATTTTAGGCAGCTTAGATAGATCTCTGGAAGAGTTTGTGATGGATCAGAACAGGATCTAATGATTGATGATTTTTGCATATGTTGAGTACAGGGATTGTGTAAAGGCATGACATTATTGTGTCCTGGCATCCTGGAAACAGGAGAGCTGAAACAGTCCCAGGGAAAATCTGGTGTCTCTAAGAGATCAAAGGCTAAGATATCTGGTGTCTTTTAACACCTGTAAAGATCAAATGCTAAAGACTAGTACCGATACCAATAAGCTGATAGTGAATTAATACATTTGGTGTCTTTTAACAAATGGAAAGATAAAAAAACTAGTACTGGATAAAGTGCAAATTGAAATACCTAACTTGCAGAGGGATATTTAGGCAATACATTTGCTTATTTTAGTGGGATGATCTGAAAGGAACAAAAAGCAAATCAGCTGGTTCTTTTTAGGGTCTCCGAGCTCCAGTGTTGCCAGATGGGTGGTTTTCACACTCAATTAAGCAACATTTTCTGAAGAACGTCTGTGGCAATTTTTTTCCTTTCTTTGGCTGTGGGATTTTGGGCCTTTTTTTTTTTTTGGGGGGGGGTGTTTTTTGGGTGTCTTTCCAGAAGGAAGTTGCGGTAGCTGAAAGGCATATTTCTAGTGGTGCTTTGTTGTCTCTTCCTGACAAACTGGTGCCAGTTTGAAGCTTGAGGATGAAATGGAGGGAGTTGCGCCTGGGGGGAGAGGAAGGGAAAGTGAGTATCAGACAGCTTAAGTTTGCTTTGTTCATTTTAGAGAGTCAAAGAGATGAATATTACAAGTGGACACTTCTCTATCCGTCTTACTTCTCCCATCTAATGAAAATAAACACTAAATATAGTCTATGGCTTTTTCTAGGTAGACAGACAGATCACTGTTGACAAAGGATCATTTATATCAATGAGGGTGGCTTTTTCTGTGGAGTGGCAGGTGGCTATCTCTTGCAGTTCAGGCTTCCTTTCTCATGCAGCAGTAAAAGGCTGGCTGTGAACTCCCAGACAGGCTTCCATGTATGCCTGGGTGAGAACTACCTCTGCAATGCCAAGTCATATGGCAAAATAGTGCTATTAGTTTCACTCAAAAATAAAGCAATGTTTTCAGTGCTAAAGGGAATAGAGCTGCCTTATAATACATTGTCAATGCTAACAGTAACACCTTATAAATGAACCCCAGAATATTCTATCCAAGAGCAATCAACGGTGTCAGTATAGTGCTATAGCAATCAATATAACTGTATTTGGTTCCTCCATTCCTGGGATCCCGAGTGGGCTGACTGCGAATTGCAGTAAGATATAGCTCTGATGGCGACTTGAATCTCTGTTTTGCTGTTACTTTTGCCCTGCCAGGGACTTTAAATAAATGCTTTCTTTGCTCTGCCACCTCAATTCTACCCAGCAGGGCTTGAAAAAAGAAAGCTGCTTGTTTTACCACTCCTGAGCAGGAACGGAACAGCTGTATTTGATTGGGTTTCCAAACTGGACTTGCTTCTAATACTTCTTGAATGGTGCAGCTCTGCACAGCAGTCAGAAGAACCTTATGTTATGCAACACTGACCATGACAACTTTGATTTTTTTTATTTTTCTAGAAATATTTTTATGTACACTGCTAATTTTGTAAATTTGTCTGCATGTAATGCAGGAATTTGTGTAAAATCATGCATAATAAAAATTGCTTTTGCAACTTTTGAGTTTTGGGCTACTTTTGGGATAGATTTGGTGATTGCTTGAGCTCTAAAGATTTTTGGCATCTGGCAACCCTGCTGAGCTTGAGTCTTCCAGGTTTCCAAGAACACTGGCTTATATAGAGGGAATGGTATCAACAAACAAGATAGATGCCAAATGTCCTTTGTAAATATTTATTGGAGACAAAAAAGTGCCCGACTCAGGCTGAGTTTCGCCACTATCCAAGTGGCTGCCTCAGGGGGCTGTATAGATGGATTTCTGATTATTTATTTAGTTATTTTTTTATTTTTTATTTTTATATACCGGAGTTCCTGTATAAGATACAAATCACTTCGGTTTACATTTAACAGAAAAGCTCTATGGGCTTTACATGGGCGCCCTAGGCCTTACATAGGCCTAGGGCGCCCATTTACATAGAACATGAAACAATGAGCTAATACATTAAGCATATAATAAAACGCATATAATAAATGCATATAGTAAAAGTAAATAATAAAAACCTAAAGAGAAACCAGTATCTGATTACAGATACTTCAGTGCAAAACCATCATACTTTGTACATAGTGATTCTGTGTGTAGTCAGTTTTAAAGATCAGTCTCGAATGCCAGATTATATCTTATGGTCTTTCCTTGTATCACCATCATGGCACAGACTGTCTCTGCTCTGATCATGGGAAGTGTTTTTTGTTGTCCTTTGATTAATATTCTATCTTTATTTCTGTCTGTTTCTTATTTACCTGATTTGATTTTGTACAGCTTACTGTGATACTTATTCAATTTTGATATTACTTATCTTTGCTGATTTATTATCCATATATTTACAACATTTAGTAAACTAAGGGGGTTATTTTGTAAGGCTTATCGCGTGTGATAAGCCGCTATTGCACGTGAAAAGTCCCTTTTCACGTGCAATAGCAAGCGTGGGGGGGAGTCGGGGTGGCCAGGGGAGAAGCCAGGGAGGTGAGGAGGCGGACTCAGCGCTGTCTTCGCTGGCGGCAATAAGGTAAGTCACGTTATCGCCACCAGTAGCATGCCCAATAGCACCATCTTTCATGGTGGTGCTATTGGGTGTGAAAGCCGGCAGCGATAACACCGCGGTGGTGTGATGGCTGCCGGCTTTCATAGGCCTGCCCCCCTTTACCGCTGGATTCACCATTCTGTGTGAGAATGGAGAATCCAGGCCTAAGTTTTGCTTTACCAGATTTTGTGTAGTGTGTTCTATGACATAATATAAAATATACCCTTATATGGCCACCGTGCACATTTGGCATCAACACAGGATTATATACATTTTATGTCATTGTAACACATTACTGGGGATAGGATTAATGATTGTTTTCTAGAGTGTTAGATATATTCAGAAAGTGACAAAAAGATTATGTGTCCATTTTGCTGTTAATACTGGGATCATGTGTAAGTCTAGCACTACTCCCAGTGACTAGGTTTTTGATAGCGTGTCTGTCTGGGCTAGATACAAACACTTTAATATTCCAGCATAACTACTAAACCAAATAGACGCTGTAGATTTAAGAGACCTTATAGCATTAGGACAAAATTCTGCTTTGATTTCAAAGATTGTTAGCTGTCTTTTCCAGCAAAGGCTGGCAAGTATTGGGAACTATTTGGCATCAGGTCTTATGCTTTTGTCTGATTGCCATTACAGTTTTGACTATCATTGCTGTAAAGAACTGTTGTTTGCCCAATTCCCAGAGCAGGAAATGGCTCCAGATCCAAGAATCATAGCCCAGTCTCAATTTACAATTGTAGTAGACATGCACAATTGAGTAAGGATTCAGAATGTGGTCATGGGGGAACACGGGGGCTCCTCTATTAGGGATACTGACAATGTGATTGCTGTAGCAGCAATTTTAAGTGTTAAATTTTAAAATTTGAAAGGACACAGGGAGTTAAGGGGTTAACAGCAGAGAGAAAGGGGATGAGTTGGGGATGCAGGAAAGTATTTCTCATATGCAAATATAAACAGGGAAGAGAACTTGTTTAAATGAATTGATTTTTCAGTTTAAAAGTTATGAAGACAATGAAGGGGAATTAAATATATTTGCAGAAAATGAACTCGATTTAGCAAAAATTGTTTACACTGAAGTAAAATCTGTATCTTGTCAAAGTGAAAACAGGGAATGTGTACCCCTCTTAATGACTAGCACTGAATTTGTACAGAAACAAATAAGGTTTGGTTTCTTTAAGCATTAAGTAACTACTTGTATGAAATGGATCAGCATTGCTCTACGGTTCTAATCTGGAAATAGAGAGAGAGCAACAATCTTGTCTATTTAAACTTTCTTTTTCATTTCTGCATCAGGCAGATGTGCAATATAGTCTGTATGTCTGACACTGAAGATCCTACTACAAAGGGAGATGAGATTAAAAGAAAATATTTCTGGTCCTGAATCAATAGACTGGAATGCCTGTCATGGGACTAGATGTGTTCATAAGTTTTATTTTTATCCCTATAATATGTAATGGAATATTAAAGATATTTTTATTTAGTGAAAGAACCTGTATGGCATAATGAGTTGAAATATGCAGATAGTTTTCTGATATTTGAATAAAGCAGATGTTTGTAGCCATTTGTTTAGAGATCTAAGAGATGAGATAAGCTTCCTTCTTATCTTATTGCTTTTTGCTTCAGAAATAATACAGATGAATTTCTTCCTATCATATGTTTATTTTATATCAGGTATTAATTCATACACATGCATCTCACTTACTGATGGGAGTGCAAAGGTTTTGCTTTAATGACAAGATTTGAGAATGCTGTCTTGAGAGAACTGTACTTATTATGACTGAGTAGAGGAAAAACCATCACATTCTTTGCAACAGAAAGACCCCTTTACCCTTTTATTTTATGGATTGAAGTGCTTAGAATTTATGCATAAGCTCTGTCCTCATGTTTTCTTGTTTTTGTTTTATGAAGCAATATATCTCTATCTGAAATGTAATAACTGACTATCATGATGAAATATTTTTATGATACACTTAGTTAATACTTAGTCTCATACATACTTGATACTATTTTGTTGCTCACATACATGAAAATGTCTGAATTGATGCAGTTCTGTTGGGTCTTAGTTGCTATTCCCTGAACTCCTGGTATAAACTGTCTGAATGTCCATCCAACATTCAGATAGTACTTTTTCTTTGTAACAAAGAACTAGGATATATTTTTGAAACGGGGGCTCTTTTTGTTTTTCACTTCTTATACCACTGGTGGGTGGGGAATATATGCCACACCTGGGTTTAACTGTTCCAGATACCTAAAAATAATTATTTGTAAGCCGCACTGCCAGTGGAAGATGCTAATAGGACCAGAGACCATACTTCATCGCAGGGTGGAGAGAAACCCAAATAACTACACCTGTGGAGCTTTTGTTATGCAGGCTATACTGAGCGCTGTGAGCCTGATATTGAATACACAATGAAAGGTAGATTATGAACACTGAAAAGCGGATGGCTCCCAAAAGTCAGAGTATGCTAACCATGTGCACAACTACCTGAATGGAGATCACAACAGATGACAGAAGATACTGAGACCAAGCTGTGAATGCTCTTGTCAGACTAGAGGTATGCTTTTGCTATTTTAAATTGGCCAGTTTCTGGATCAATTAAGCTCCAGGTGTATTTAAACTTAAATGGGATTTAGGTAATAATTGATGAGGGTCATGTGACCAATTATACAGAGAGAGCAATAGACTAATAAACTGTGTTTTTCCTCTTAATGAAGGTACTTTGTACGAGACATTGTTAGATCTGCTTGTCTTTTTGTAATCAGAATGAATTCACAAGCCCTGTCTAAGTAGAAATGCAAAAGATCTTCTATGCTGGATATCCTTGTTCCATCTCTATTTTCATAGACTACCTTCATGAACATTCTATACAAAATGCTTCATTTGAATGCTTTAAGGTTTTGATATTTCATTTTATATGCTTAGTATTAGAATCATTCACAAATATCTCATGATGTGATAATTATGATAACATGCATACACGTAGTGAGTGTGAAACAGTAATTCCTCATAATTTAACCCTTTGGATATTATTGGCTTTTCTTAATATTTCTTAATTACACCATCTCATGTTTGGTATATCATAGAATTGTTCTATACCATTAGCCCTAATGGTTATTTGTACACATAGTAATTTTACTTGTAAGGAGATATAAATTTAAGTTACTTTCCCTTTTGACTGAACTGACTCTCGGAACCACTAAGAGACTAAATGGGAGCACTTTGTACTGGTAATAAGAAATTTCTACCACAAAGCATAGATGGTGCTAGTAGGAGGGAGGGTTGGGCTTGTCTGCACATTTTCCTATCTTAGTGTTTATTTCCAGACTTGTAATGAAACATGCATTATGTGCTTTGTAGTCCTGTATAATTTCAATGATCATTTATATTTCTAGTACATTTTTAGGATTAAGTTCTCCTTTTGCTAGAAATAGCTTGGTGCACTGCTGCCTACACAGGCCACAGTGCAAGGTCACACATACAAAATGGAGACATGACTTAAGAAAACCACTTACTTAGAATGAGACAGGAGATTGAAAGACTAATGCAAACAGCTCTCTCCTAGTGCTGAGTGCTGGAATGAGTTGACAGATGTCTAAGATTAGTAATAGACTGAATATTAAGTTTTATGAATACATTTTAGTTTGGCACACACACATTTTTGAGATATGATATATAGGAATTGAACAATAAGGTTGAATCTTTAAAGTTTTTGTTCATAATTTTAGAATTATTTTTATACATTGCAGTGAAATCATAGAAATATATCATTTAATTTAGAGAAATAACAGCTACTTTGATTGACCCTGGATTTGCTGTTAATAATCCAATGAGACCTTTGCCATACACTCTAAAACACTGATTGTACTCCTATAAATCTAAATTTAACCAAGTATTTAGAACACATTTATAAACTGTCCCCTGATTAGTTACTTGAACCAGAGTATTGAAATTTTTATCTCTACGGGAACAAATTAAAGGATGGGTAACAAAATTATTAATCTGTTTCCTCATAGTTTTACATGTTGCATTGCAGTGGCCTTCATTATAATGTGTAAAGGTACTATAACAAAGGTTTGCTATTTGTCTCATGCTCATTACCATACATGAAGAGTCACTTAAAACAAGAGCTGAAAACTCATATAATTATTCATCCACATCTGTTCTGATCCAAAGACATGAGGATGGAGTGAAGAAGACAATTTTAGGCAACTTAACTAGATTCCTGGAAGACTTTGTGATGGCTCAGAACAGGCTCTAATGCTTGATGGTTATTGCAGGGATTGTATAAAGTACAGGGATTGCATAAAGACTTGACACTATCATGTCCTGGCATCCTGGCCCCAGGGAACATCTGGTGTCTCTGGGAGATGAAAGGCTAAGACATTTGGTGTCTCTTAACACCTGTAAAGATCAAATGCTAAAGACTAGTACTGATATCAATGAGCTGATAATGAGTTAAGACATTTGGTGTCTTTTAACAAATGGCAAGATCAAAAGACTAGTACTGAAATACCTGCCTGGATAAAGTGCAAACTAAAACACCTAACTTGCAGAGGGATATATAAGGCATTGCATTTGCTTATTTTAGTTGAATGATCTGAAAGGAACAAAGAGTGAATCAGCTGGTTGTTTTTAGGGTTCCTGAGCTAGAGTCTTCCAGGTTTCCAAGAACACTGGGAAGACATATAAGGGAAGTGTTCTTTGTTGTCCTTTGATTAATATTCTATCTTTATTTCTGTCTGTTTCCTATTTACTTGTATTGATATATGTACAGCTTATTCTGATAATGTATTCAATTTTTAATATGATTTATGTTTGCTGATTTATTATCCATATATTTACAAAATTTAGTAAACTGAGTTTTGCTTTACCAGATTGTATGTAGAGTGTTCTATGACATAATATAAAATATACCCCCACATGGCCACCATGCACAACGAGGTAGATTTGCATGCACTGCCTCCATTATAAGAAAATCCATGTCATGCACATTCATTATAATATCCTGAAAATCCGGCCTGTTTGTACCTCTTGAGGACCAGAGCTGGTCAACTCTGCCCTATTTTCTTCTTATTACTATCTCCTTGTCTTCACTCTCAAAAAAGGGAAGGTTGGGTTGTTTGTTGATACTACACTCTGCTCCAATCATGCTTGAATTCTACTACAATACTGTTTCAGGCATCTACCACACTCACAATAAAGAAGTGTTTTATCATGTTTACACTTTACCTTTCTCCCTACAAAATGTTCTTGAATTTCATCTATAGAAAATTTCACCTTTTTGTACTTCATTGAAGACTACAAAATATTTTAATGTTTCGTTCATACCCCTCCCTCTCTTTTCTATTGTTCCTCTGTCAAGTACATTATGAATGTTTTAAACCTCTCTTTGAAGGGTTTGTGTTATAGGCCTAGTATCATTCACGTAGTCCTTTTCTAAACTTCATCCATTCACTCATGAACTGAACGCAGTACTCAAAGGGCCTGGTTTATTAACCATTTTCCCCATAGTCACAGAATAAGAAGAAAGCCTTATTTATTTATTTATTTATTTGATTTATATTCCACCTTCAGGCACTTCAAAACAGATTACATTAGTAAATCGGACCAAGGCAGGTGTCTCATTAATGGGAATATTACATCCTTTTTTTCTGCTGATAGTTGTACTTAGGTAACTAAACATACTTTTAGCTTTCCCAGTTGCTTTATCATATTGACTGGCTACCTTGAGGTCATTTAAGATGATTACTCATAGATCTCATTCTTGTTTGACAGTTCCTAGTTCTTCTCCCTCTGATATGTGGCTATTGTATTTTTGCATCCCAAATGCATTATTTTACCCTTTTCAGCAGCGAACCTCATTTTCCAAACCTTTAACTAATCTCAAAGGTACTCAAGTTATTTCCTGTACATAAAGGGGCAGATTGTAAAAGGGTTACGCGCGTAATATACGTGCCCAACCCTTTAAAACCCCTCTTGCATGCGCCGAGCCTATTTTGCATAGGCCCGGCGATGCGTGCAAGCCCCGAGATGCGCATCTGTCCCGGGGCTTGAAAAAGGGGGTGGGGAATGGGTAGGCCGGGGCGGTCTGGGGGTGGGGTGGGGCAGTCAGAGCCTCCAGGCACAGCGGCCATTTGCCGCTGTGCCCGGGATCGCGGGCTAGCCGTCGGCCGGCGTGCGCAACCTACGACTGCCCGGAGGCAAGTGCAACTTCTAAGTTAAAGGTAAGGGGGGAGGGTTAGGTAGGGCTGGGGGACAGGTTAGGGAGGGGAAGGGGGGGGCAGAGGGAAAGCTGCGTGGCTCAGCACGCGCAAGGTGCACAAGTGTGCACCCCTTTGCGCACATCGATGCCGGATTTTATAACATGCATGCGGCTGCACGCACATGTTATAAAATCGGGCGTAGATTTGTGCGCTCTAGGTTGCGCGCACAAATCTATGCCCGCACCTAAATCTTAAAATCCATCCCAAAAGATTTAGCATGGTTTTTCTTGCTAGTGTAAAGGTGAAGATTTTTGCATTGTGTTCAGCAAGCCTTGCTGACTTAATGCGGATACTCTATTAACATTATACAACCTGCTTGCTTTTGCATTGTTTTCACATGTTACCTTCACTTTGGGGACTTAAAGTAAAATAGAAACCTCTTGAAGTTCAATGCAGATTAATATGAAATACTATTTTATTCTTATGGCAGACTGAACATACAAAGAAACTACATTATGAGCCCAAGCAAAAAGTCAAAGAAAAATGTGTCTCTAAATTCTAACATTATTTGAAGACAATCCTTGATTTTCCAATGTAATTTAAAAAAGCAAAATTTTTAAGGTCATCCCTATCCCATTCAATCTTCACATACCAAATAACTTCCTACAGAATAAGCGTTTTACTCATACCATTCAACTCTGCCAAACAAATAGCAAAACAATCTATGAAATCAAGTATTTTAATCATTAGGGGTAGATCTTTAAAAAGTACGCACATGCATACTTTTGTTCGCGCAACCGGCGCGAAAAAAAGTACACCGGATTTTATAAGATACGAGCGTAGCCACATGTATCTTATAAAATCCGGGGTCGGCGTGTGCAAGGCTGCGCAAAATTGGCAGCCTGCGCGCACTGAGCCGCGCAGCCTGCCTCTGTTCCCTCTGAGGCCTCGGAGGGAACTTTCCTTCCGCATCCCCCCACCTTCCCCTCCCTTCCCCTACCTAACCCCCCCTAAATCCCCCCCCCTACCATTGTTGGGCAAGTTACACCTGCTTGAAGCAGGCGTAACTTGTGCGTGCTGCCTCGCATCCCCCGGCATAGGCTGCAGTGCCGGGGACTCGGGACTGCCCTCCCGGCCTGCCCCCGAACCGTCGCTATACCCCCGGACCCACCCCGGACCGCCTCCTGACTCCAGACACGCCCCCTCCTGCCCCTTTTATGAAGCCCCGGGACTTACGCGCGTCCCGGGTCTTTGCACGTGCCAGCAGCCTATGCAAAATAGGCACGCCGGCGCGAGCGCCCTGCGAACGTAAATCCAGGAGGATTTACGCGCGCAGGGCTTTTAATATCTAGCCCTGAATGTATAAACTAATCTTGATGCACTGTCTCACAAAAAGGTTCCATTCCCTAGCCTTTGCATTCTCTATTTGATTCCCTTATGCCCCTACCACTTTCTTTAAAGTATTTTTATTTTTTAAAAAGTTCTATCTCATGTGACTGCACAAAAATATGTTTGCTGAAAAATGCATCTTTAATGTTCTTCCACTTATTTTCTTTCTACACATGCCAGGCCTGTACTTTTGCTCTTCTGAGTACCATGGCTATCAAGTCCAAGAAACTGTCTTTTCCTTTTCACTAGTTCTACATGCCAAAGAAAAATATAAAATGAAACCTCATTACTACATTTCCCAGTGCATAGCAGTGAGTTTACATCTGTATCGTCTATTGTATTATATTAAAGCATAGCTGCTATATCATACAGCCCCATTTTTACTAGAAGGAAAAGGATGAGAGCGAGAGCAGTGAAAGCCTTCAGTTTTTTTTATATTAATTATTTTGTCTCAATTTAGTCCCCCTCCTCTCGCTTCACCCCACTTGACAATTTTGCATGCAACCCACTGGCATTGAACTATGGGATCATTTCCCATAAGAGATAGCATCAAATTGCTTCGTTAGTGTAGGAGGACACATTCTACCTCTCTGCTTGTAGCTGGCATATGCACAAACCCTGTCTTCAGAGCAATGAAGGCCATTTAAAAAAAATGACAACTTTACTAAAAATATTAGAGGCACTCCAATTGCTAAACGCCCCTCTTCTTTCAATTGAAAAGACAACCCCCACAGTGTGAAGATCATAAATGAAATAAGGCATATTGGATATTGAAATGATTGCTGTAGAGTTCGTATCTGCATTCTGTTCACCATTTAATGCAAAAAGCTTTTGAGATGCTTCATCGGGCACCCTCAGAAGTTAAAAATATTAAGGACAAACCTCAGCAGAGGGAAAGAAATAGACTAAAAATAACAGACATGCTCTCAATAACTAATTCATAGCTATACATGAAGGAAATGCCTACTACAAAAGCAGAAATGTATATTCATGGTGACCCCAGAAACTAAGGGCACGGTAATAAGCTTTTACTATACCGTAATTATCGCACTCTAAGTTACCGTCTTTTTCACAGTATTCTAAATGTCTCGCATGTCGAAAAATGCTAAATTACACTAAAACTATTCAAAATTCAACCTACTGGAAAGAAATATATTTTTATTGTTCATAAATATAATGAAGCTTGGATTCCAGGTACAATAATCTTCTTATTTGAATAAAACAACACTAGAAAAGAAGACAGCAGTGCTCTCTTTTTCTTAGTTATCCAGTACATGGCGGCTACATTGTAATTTAAATAAATTACATTTTGCAGTTTGGAGCAACTGTAAAGTTAGAATTAATGCAAAGTATAATGAACGATAATGTTGTCATGGCATATTTCATTCGTTAAAGGATTTCAATGTGAATGTTCATTTCCTCTTTACGTAAGACACAGCACAATGATTTTATTTCCTTGTTAATGTAGTTTATCCAGTATTCTAACAAAAACTTTAACACCCAAACAGAATTTTTATGTAATATATTAATCTATTTAGCAAAATATAATTTTACTAAATGTTTCATCTTGAAGCATAAATGATTTTATTAAAACTCGTTTATTTGTTTATTTACTTAAGTTGGACTGGCCTCTCTTCAGAGCTATTTGTTGTGCCTTTCTAATGTGATTCTGTCTGTGAATTTTGTGTGTTTGCCCCTACCATTTTCCATATGCTCTGCCTCACCAACACTGCCATCCGGCGTAGTCCTTTCGTAGTTGTCCTCTGGGAGTGGAAGGGCACCCAGTCTTGGGCCAGACGAGCTCTTACTGCTTGGTGTCTCTGACTCCTCCAGACCGCTGTCATAGCAGCTCTGCAGCGAGCCCTGGTGTGGGTCCTGAGGCTGACTCACAACAGAAAACGTCACTCTACGAAATGGCTGCAAGAGAAAAGAGTCTGAATGTCATTCAACAGTTGTCTTTAATGTGAGAGCCAAATAAATGGATTTGATTACTGGGAAACCTTAAGACAACTGACTAATTATAAAGATTTCAGCACAATTTAGCATAAAATGTTGAGGTTTTTTGTTTTTTTTTTGCTTCTGTTGTAGCTCAGAAATAATAAAGTTTGACTTCTCTGTAAAATATCATCCTTGTGGATGAATTAATGGCACGCTAGCCTGACACCACATCTTTGGTATGTTAACATATCCTAACTACTTTTCTGTACAAAGTACAAGCATTAGAATATCAATAATGTGTGAGAGATGTGAGTGTGGCTTACATATTGTGTTGTGATTTATTCCATTTTAGTAATGTCCTAACAGATTAAAAAAAAAAAAAAAGCACAAATTAATGCAAAAAAGAATTACTTTTACATTTCCCCATTATTAGTCCAAATTGTAAAACACTGATAAGGAAGAAAATAATTTACAAAGAAAAGCTTCTGGTCTTAACATCAGAACAGTTAAGTTATCTTCCATTATAAGGCTATATGGCATATATTACCAAACCATCTAACAAACACATTCACATAGTCTGTCTCCTCACATGTTTCAATGTCTGCCTGAAACATGTGTATACAATCTGTTATGCATAAGCAGTCTGGATGCCTGTAGATCATATGCACAAGCTGTCATGTTCCTGGAACCTAGCACAAACACATATCTCACACACAAACATACGAATAGACTCAGACAACTTTCACATTCATCCATGCATAGAGCCTCACACACACAAACAATTTGGGGTAGAAATATAGAATATAATGGCAAATGTAGACCGTAAGACCAATCTAGTCTGTTCATTCCCCCCCCCCCCCCCCCATTCCAATAGACCAATGCACTGTCTTCATCTAGCTACCCTTTTGCACCTGGTGTCCAATCACACCTCCTCTGCCACAGTGCTTCTTTTTTCCACCCACCTTTCATCCATGTGTTGTAATTCTGTGGCATGATACTTTTCTTCTATGCTTATGTCTTCCCCATATAATATGGCTTAGTGGTCTAGTGCCTCTTTCTTCGACCCACCCTTTTTCCATATGGTAAATTTTTCTTGTGTACCTCTCTATGGACCTATTTTCCACTCATCCTATCGCCTCCTCCCCTGCATCCCACCAACTAAATCATGAGCAGTAGTTTTCTCTGTCTATTCCTCGGAAAGAGAAGCTTCAGTCTTTACCCCATACGTCTAGCTACCAATATGAACTGTGATTTTCATATCTCCCATTTTTCTCTTTTTATTGAAATTTTGCTGGGCCAAAAGTAACAAAGAAAAGCTTTATATCCACAATAAAGATTCCCCAACAACCCTTTTACTCAACATTCATAAAACACATTAAATTACATGTTGAGCAATGCAGGGCTACATGTGACATTTATCTGCATCAGCAATGGGATTGCTATTCCATATAATTGGCCTATTAACTAACCACCTTGGAATTTAGGGGTAGGTCAGATAATAGGAAAAGTCAGATGACTGGACTGAGAAGTATATGATAAATAAAATATATATTTCACTCTGTCTCTCAATTTAGATACCTTTATGTTCCTATTATAGTCAAGTAATTCATATGTTAACAAAGCAACAGTGAATGAAAGCAGATAAAGACCAAAAGTGCTCATCTAATCTGCTAAGTTAAGATTTGTGCACATTGGGAAGATGTGCTTGAGTTCCCATATGCAACCCATCTCTCTCTCCCTTCGTCTTTTACCTGACTTCTCAACCCTTTCCCTACTATTCCTTATCTTTACCAGCACTCCCAAAATCTGATACAGTCATGGCTTCCTCCACTTCTGCTAGTAGACCATTTCAAGCCACGCCAGCTTTAACTCTGATTCTCATAAAATCAATACTTATCTCTCATTTGGGATCTTGGAGTATCTAATTATCCTACTCTTCAAGGTTGTGATGTAATACCAGAGCTTGCACTCCAAGAATTTTGAACAATTAGGACATTGTCATAAGTATCCACAGAATTTCTCCAATATTCAGCCAGTAATGATAACCAGTCAACTGCTGGTGAACAGAAACTTGTGAGGGTAACAAGTTATCCCATAACAGAGAATTAAATAGTTTATCACATGTTTCATGTCACAACTCCAAATTATTGTTTCTATAATGCTGTCCTTTAAACACATTTTCACTGATCACTTAGGGCCTGATTTTGAAAAGCATTTACTCCTGTAAAGCTGGATTTTACTCGAGTAAATGTACTTTAGTCGAGTAAGTGGCCGTTTGAAAATTGCTACAATATATGCCATTAAATTGTGCATAGGATTTACTTGTGCAAGTTCACTTTACTCAAGTAAATGGCTTTTGAAAATTGCTACGATAGTATGTCACATTTATGCATGCACTTCCTTTTGAAAATTTCCCCCTTGGGGGCGGATTTTAAGAGCCCTGCTCGAGTAAATTCGCCCGGATTTACGCGAGCAGGGCCTTGCGCGCCGGTGCACCTATTTTACATAGGCCTACCGGCGCGCGCAGAGCCCCGGGACTTGCGTAAGTCCCGGGGTTTTTCGAGGGGGGTGTGCCGGGGGCGTGTCGGGGGCAGGGCCGATCAGCGCGGCGTTTTCGGGGCGGGACACGGCATTTTGGGGCGGGCCCGGGGGCGTGGTTTCGGGCCGGGGCGGTCCGGGGGCGTGGCTGCGCCCTCCGGAACCGCCCCCAGGTCCCGTCTCGGCGCGCTAGAGGACTGCTGCCGCGCGGGGATTTACTTCTCCCTCCGGGAGGCGTAAATCCCCCGACAAAGGTAAGGGGGGGGTCTAGATAGGGCCGGGGGGGTGGGTTAGATAGAGGAAGGGAGGGGAAGGTGAGGGGAGGGCGAAAGCAAGTTCCCTCCGAGGCCGCTCCGATTTTGGAGTGGCCTTGGAGGGAACGGCGGCAGGCTGTGCGGCTCGGCACGCGCCGGCTACACGAAATCGGCAGCCTTGCGTGCGCCGATCCAGGATTTTAACGGCTACGCGCGTATCTACTAAAATCCAGCGTACTTTTGTTTGCACCTGATGCGCCAACAAAAGTACGCTAAGGCGCGCTTTGTGAAAATCTACCCCTAAGTGTATAAAACTTCAAAATTTCAGCAAATTATAATAAACAGCTTTCTGTCTGTGGATTAAAAAACGACAATGAAATCCCACAGATGGAAACTGCATTGAATCCTATGGAAAGCTTCGCAACATCATGTCACATTTTGTGATGTAACTTCAAGGTTATAATTGTGATTTGATCTGCCTTGCTGTATAATGTCACTGATATTCAAGAGGATTGTAATGTCCAAAATCAGTCATTTTTCCTGGATAGATGTCTCACTCTGGATGAAAAGCTGTTGCTAGTTCTAGAAAGGCAGTAGACGTCTATGGAATTTTCCTATATTTCCATCAATGTAACTCAGAAAATATTAATGCTATCAATTTGTCTTCATAGGACAATGTCACCAGCGCCCCTATGTTCAATATTTCCACAACTTAGATAGCTGTCATTAACAGATTTTCTTTGTATGGATGAAAATCTGCTTGTTATTTGAAAAAGAAAATTATGGGATAGCTAATTACTCTATGATACCACATTGTGACAATTTAATAATGGGAGATATGAGGGTTACGCTAAAACCCAGGCCCCCCTTCCATATTAAAATCTAGTCTCCCCATGCTCACTGAAGTTGGATTTAATCACGGTCCCTCCATGCAGATCTCTCAGCCTTCTTAGATGCCCAATGCAATTATACCATTGCTATTTAAAATTATAGCCATTGTTCTGTGGAGGTTAGCCCAATGATTTCTAAGAAGCACAATGTGTTTTGTTTTGTTTTCTCATAAAGTTTGTTCTATGAGAAACCAAAGTCAGAGTCAGTAGTTCATCCAAAGTAACAGCAAGTCCAAGGTCCTGACCTGAACAGGGCTGTTCTCCAGGCAGAAGGATGCATTTGAGAGAGGGTGTGAGATGCTGAAGATAGGAGACCCTGAGGTGCAAACAAGGCAGCTGACACTAATCAGGTTATCTGAACTTTTCCAACCTCAGAACATCCTCCACTGAAATGGTCAACTGAGTCTATTACATATCTGGTGGTTGGATAATAGGTCAGTTATTATGAAAACTCCTTTAATCTAGATCTTGCTTTCTCATGTTCCTTCCATGAATTGTGGGGGAACAGTTAACAGGAATACTGTTAGGTAAAACATCTTTTCAAATACACCACTTATGATCCATAGACAAGTCAGAATTTTGACAAGCCTGTAGTCTGAAAAGCAAACTTGTATGAAGAAATACTATATATCAGCAAAGGCAGGAAATCTGTAGTTGAAAACTGCTGGAGGTTAGATTTGCAGACCTGGGCATGCTGGTAAATGTAGTTCAGAAGGCTGCATTTCTATTCATGCAAATGGACTTATAAACTGTATTTTATAAGCTGCTTTCCATACAGAACATTTTTAATTTTGCTAGTCATAGCTGCCAATCTCAGGTTTTGGCATCACTCTAAGGCCCTGCCAGTTACTCAAAGACTTTATTTGTGGCATGTATAACACTGAAAGTGCAGTTCTTGAAAACCTTCACAAAAGCTAATAAAAGCCTCTTTAGAAATACAATGGCAGAAAACAATACACATGTACAGACATACATGCAGTCACAAAGAAAAGTTGCAAGGTTTTTACCTTATGCCCATGCCTTTGAAATCAATCTGTGGGCACATAAAATTATGTAGTGTATTTTAAAGGTCACAATCGGCAAATATAAAGTACACGGCAAACATCACTTCAAGGATTTACACAGCTGCTCTGTTTCACTCATTATAGATTATTAAGTTTCTTACTACAAGCCTTCACCACTCATGAGTAGTAGTCATTCATGACTAATGAGATAAAAACAGTCCTAGAACTACAGGCAGTGCTGTATCACCCATATACTTTCTTGTATTCATTAGTGTTATTTATAAGGTTTGGAAGGCAATCTGCAATTTGAAGATTACAAATGAATGTAGTTTTGAGTCATTTAACTCCAGCTACATGACTTAAGAGTCAGATTAGATGTGATGCTTTTAACATAGAGAAGCAGCTACCATTGGGATCATTCATATATTGATTATTATGGATTTCTGTTCATTCAAAGTACCAGGTATTAAAGAAGGCACAACAAGCTAAGGAAACATGCATGCTGAATTCTTATTTATTCATTTATTTAGTAGTGTGCTTTTATTATGCCTCCTTTTCCTGGAAGTGCTGAAGACAAATATTTCTATATACTTTTCAAATACACAGTGTGATTAATAGTTTGAAAACTGTTGCTGTTGCTAAACTATATTTACAAATGTTTTTAGCTGAGGATGAATCTTTACACATCTCTTTAGTGGTGGGAAAGAAGTGCAGAGTTATGAATCTGGGGTGCAGTAATCCAAACGAGCTGTATGCGATGGTGGGCTAATGACGAACAGGCATGGACCAGGAGAGGGACCTTAGTGTGACTGTGCCTGGCAATCTAAAGGCTGTGAAGCAAAGGTGACAAGGCAGTAGCTAAAGCAGAAGGATGCTGAGCTGCACAGAGAGGAATAACCAGCAGGAATAAGGAGGTGATAATATCCTTAAACAGGTTCTTGGTGAGGCCTCACCTGGAGCACTGTGTTCAATTCTGCAGTCCATATCTCAAAAAGGATAGAGAGGGGATGGAAGTGGTATATAGGAAGTCGACCAACATGGTGTGGGGGTCTGTTTCAGAAAACCTATGAGGAGATGCTGAAAGACCTATATATGTATATCCTAAAAGGGGGGGGAGGGGAGGGTCAGAGGAGATATGATTCAGGCCTTCAAATACCTGAAAGATATTTATGATATACAAACATCCAAACTTCTCCACAGGAAAAGAAACTGCATAACTAGGGGTCATGACATGAAACTCCAGAGGGGACGACTCAGAAACCACATAAGGAAATAGTTCTTCACAGAGAATGTGGGGGGTGCCTGGAATGTCCTCCTAGAAAAGGTGGTGAAGACAAGACCACTAAATGAACGCAGAAGGGCATGGGATAAACATCGCAGATCCCTAAAGGCTTGAGGCTGGATATGAAGAAAGGGGCAACCTAGTTAACTTTAAGTGTAACATTTCTGTATGGAATGGCAGTTAATATCCGTAACTGAGTGCATTGTGGTAACCTGCATGGAACGGAAGTTTCCATCCTGAACAAAGTGCATGAAAGGTAATCTGAATGGGATGACAGTTTCTACTTTCACCAGAGCACATAACGTAGCTTGCACAGAGTAGCAGATTCTTCCCTTAACAGATCGCATGGGGGTAACTTTCGTGGAGCAGTAGTTGCTACCCTTAATAGAACACATGGGAGGTTTTTTACAGGAGCTATAGAATCTTCTGTGGGATCTTTTAAGTATGTGGTAATATTGTGTATATTTTGTTGTGAGCTACTTCGAGCCTAGGCATTTAAATATAAATAAGCAAATAAATGAATAAATAAATAAATAAATAACTGCCATGGAACAGCAGTAATTACCATAAGCAACTTGCTGGGCATACTGGATGGACCATTTGATCTCTCGTTGTCATCATTACTATGTTATTGTGTATGTTATTTTCTATTTTATCCTGTCTTATAGCAATCTAGTAGATATCTAAATCCCTGAAAAGACAACATGCTCAAAATTACAAGGTTGAATGCCACGCTTCTTTCTTGCCAGGCCATTCCTTTGAAACTTTGTAGGATCATCTTCATACAATGAAACAGAAAATTGTCTATGTTGTAAAACAATATACTATGAAGAAATGTATGATTATCTGACAACAATAGTCACTTTTGTTTTAATAGACTTAATGTTACTATATCTTCTCGAATCAGTCAGTGAGCAATGTTCAGGTCCTGTCAACAGCTTCATTACTTTGTGATTGCCTATAGAAATGTCCATGTTGCCTAAAGATGAGAAGAAAAATATGCATTTGAATGGTTTGCACTGAAACAGATCAATTTCTTCATCATGCTCTACTATGACCTTTAATGTGCATCTCGTGTAGTAAATCTTTGAATCCTGTGTGTTTATACTCCTTTTAATTGCTGAGGGGATAGATGTGAATAAGTCACATGGAAGGTGTTGGTGAGAGTCCTTAGGGAATGTCAGAACATGCATTAAATTAAGTGAATGTGAATTAAGACATATATCAATGTTAATTTCTGGCTCTGCACAACCATAGAAATGTTCACATCAGAAAATGTGTAAAAGATGCTTAAATCAAGATTGCCCTTAGAGAACTGGTTGATTTTATGTGCACTGTATGCTCTGCCTTGTAAACAGCCCTAGCCTCGGCACTATTTTTGTAGATCAACTTTATCATGTAACTAAATGTCAAGAACCACATGGAACGATAACCTTATAAACTCAGTATCCCCTTAGGCTTATTCATAGATTTTGGGTAAATCTTACTTCATGTACTGGCTGAAAAAAAAGAAAGTTATTTTCTACTCCACAGCATCCTTTAAAACCTTTTTTTACAGCCTAGTATTAACATGCTTTATCAAGTTAATTTTTAATGTTTATGGGAAAAGAGAGGGAGAGAGGGGAGGGAGGCTATTAGGGGGAGGAGTGAGAGAGGGGAGACAGGTTGATGAGGGGGACAGAGGGTAGTGAGGAGAGAAAGAAGGAAGAGGCATGCACAGAACACATGGGGGCCAGCACAGAGGTAGTGCAGGCATAAAAACAGCAGCATAAGCGACAGAAACAAGATTAGAATAAGGATGTTGCCATCAGGCCTGGATTTGCCAGTGGGCAAACTAAGGGTCAGATTTTAAAAGCACTATGCGCGCCGAGCCTATTTTGTATAGGCCCGGTGAAGCGAGCAAGCCCCGGGACGCGCATATGTCCCGGGGCTTGAAAAAAGGGGTGGGGAGTGGGCGGTCTGGGGCGGGGTGTGGCCAGAGGACTCCAAAGGGTTTCTAGGCTGGGGGATCGCGCGCCGGCACTCGGCTGGTGGTCTCAACATATGCCTGCCCAGAGGCAGGCGTAACTTGCCAAGCAAAAGTTGGGGGGGGGGGGTTAGGATGGGGAAGGGATGGGAAGGTGGGGGGGGGGGGGTGGAAGGAAAATTCCCTCCGAGGCCGCTCCAATTTTGGAACGGCCTCGGAGGGAACAGGGAAAGTCATCGGGGCTCCCCTAGGGCTCGGCTCGCGCAAGGTGCACAAGTGTGCACCCCCTTGCGCGCGCCAACCCCGGATTTTATAACTTGCGCGCGGCTGCACGCGCATATTATAAAATTGGGCATAGATTTGTGCGCGCCGAGTTGTGCGCAAAAATCTACACCCGCGCTTAGGTAGTAAAATCTGGCCGTAAGCCTGTGCCTAAGGTGGCAAATTTCTGGGAATTAATTAGCAGGCCAGCCGAAAATTTGTTGCTTCTTAGTTTTGCTGTATCTCACTCAGCAGAGCATGGCCTGATTACTGTCCAAATCCTCCCTTCTAGTACAGAGAACAGAAAGAAAGGGATAAGGCTGAAAGGGACAGAGAAAGGAAAGACTGTTCTTCTCCCTATTCCAGCCCTTCCTCTCCTGTCCTGTGCAGGAAACAGGAGGAGGGAGGCAAGGCGAAAGCACAGCAGGAAGCCAAACCTTATCCTTCCTGTCTCCTCCTGTCATTTATGGATTCAAGAGGAGGAAATAGGCCTGGAGTAGAATGAGCAGAACAAAGAAGACGGGGATCTTAGATGTTCTGCTCTGTTGTCTCTAGTCTGAAGAGTGAGTGGGGAGAGCCGGTAAAAAAAAAGGGGGATCAGCACCAACAGAGCCTAGGGGCAGCAAAATTCTAAATCCGTCACTGACTGGCAAAGTGGTGGTGGTGGCAGGAAGATGATTAACTTGCAGAGGCCAGTCTGGAGGCAGCAGTAACAAGAGGGAGAATGAGGTGGGTAGGGGACTGCAGGAGAGAAAGGCTAATGAATTGGGAGAGGCGAGAGTCATGCACACAGGGGCTGTGACATCAGCATGCATGGGGGCCAGCAGGAGAGCGATGATAATAGCAGCAATTAGGGATGTGCAGATAAAAAGTTTTCGTTGATAAGTTGATAAGTTGAAGTTGAGGGTCGATTTCGTTCAATATGGACATATGGAAAATTCCATAAGTTGAGGGTCTGTCCATACGTTCACCGGTTCCCTAAATAAAAATTTAAACCCCTCACCCTCCTTAATCCCCCCCCAAGACTTACCAAAACTCCCTGGTGGTCCAGCGGGGAGTCAGGAAGCCATCCCTGTATTCCTTTGCGAGGAGCACGTGAAGTCGGCATCACGACGTGACGCCGACTTCACGTGCTCCTCGCAAAGGAATACAGGGATGGCTTCCTGACTCCCCGCTGGACCACCAGGGAGTTTTGGTAAGTCTTGGGGGGGTCAGGAGGGTGGGGGGTTTAAGTGTTTATTTAGGTTCAACGTATTCATCATAGCTATGTTGAATACGTTGGAACTCGCGATGCGTTTCTCCTCAAACCTTTTTTCTCTTTTAAAAATATAAGTTGCGTTTTACATATGCGTTCAAAACGAATGCACACCCCTAGCAGCAATAGGACTGATCTGTGGGGGCGGGCGCAGCGGGGTTCAGTATAGTGGCAGCAGCTGTGGTAATAGAAGCAAGATGATCAGCCCTGCAGAGCTGGCATGGATGCAGAGGTGATAGCAAGTTGGGGAGAGAGGTAGCTGCAAATCTCCGAGTACTTTTCCCAGAGCAGTTTTCCAAGGAAAAGTAGATGTGTACTTTCCCTTTAAGAAGTGGTTAAAAAGCCTCAAGGAAAAGTACTAGCCAACTTTGTACCTACCAGCATAGCTGTGAAAATTCCCTCTAAAATATACACTTTTCCCTCACATAAACCATAGTACAGATTGATTTTACTCCATTAATGCTAGTTCTGCTGGAAAACCACGCTGTTTTCCACAAGTTTTACTCTGCTATATTTTTCACTGGTAGAGCAATAGTTCTAATGGAAATGATGTGCTATATTATTCTTGTCTCTATTCTCTATCTTTTATGCACTTCTGTTATGAACATGGAGAATGGCAAGCATACGTCTACTATTACTTTGAAGGAGTGATGGGATTGTAGAGCTGAGCAGATGGTGTGGATGGGCAGACTAACTAGGCTGTAAGGCCTTTCTCTGCCTAATATATCCAGTATGGTTGGATGCCCTCTTGCTGTGGCAAGGTTGGCGCAACCTACAAGCAAGCCCACTAGGCCCATGCTAACAGCTGGTGGACGTGCCCTGCAACAGGACTGGCAGGAGCTTCACCTATACCAGCTGCCTCGCCGGCAGGACTTAGGTGGGTCCCTAGGGTAATCCAGGAAACAAGAGTCCTGGGCCAGGCAAAGGTCTAGGAAGATAGCAGACAACAGATCAGAGAAGAAAAACCAGAGATCTGGGCAGGCAGCAGTCGAGGCAAGGTCGAGTTGAAGGCAGAAGGTTAGGTTCAGGCGGCAATCAAGAAAGGTCAATGTCCAGGCAAAGGTCAGAATCCAGGGAAGCAAGCCAAGAGAAAGACAAAACAAGGACAGAGATCATGACAAGGATACAGAAAAGCAGTGGGGCAAGGGAGAAGTAGGCGGAGAACAAGGCAAGGCAGATGGCAACACTGGAGCAAGATACGGAGACAGAAAAAAGGCAGGAGCACAGGGACCCAGGAACTCAGGAACAAGACAGGAACTCGGGAACAAGACAGAAGCATAAAACTAAGTCAACATGCATTGAGGTTCAATGCACATCAGGAGATCTGTTGCTGAGGTGTCGATTTCATGCCCAGAGCAGCTGATGTCATCAAAGGGTGCCACAGAGACTTTCCCACCACGGCCCCTTTAAGAGCAGGGATGTCGGCGACCTACATGTCTAGGGGGAGGCAGCAGTTGGGTGGTGTGTGAGGTGCATGCTATGGTCCTAGCAGTTCGGAATGGCATCCCAGCCATGGGAGATCTTAGGTGGCATCGGTGGTAAGTAAGGTGGCTTGCGGGATGGTCCCATGAGCCACCAATTGTAACACTCTGCCATCATAGAGGCCTGTTTTTATTAGGGGAAATATGCTAGAGATATTTAACTACCTTCTTAAATATTATTATCTACAAAGTAAAAATATATAATGGTGAATTGCAAGAAATTAAGAAAAATAACAACTGTTCAACATAAATTTGGAAAAGAAATCCCACATTTTCAAAGCTGAAGAAGGAACAATAACTTAGAGAACAATTTTCAAAACAGTCTTGATGCATTGACATGGATTAATGCAAATGAAACTGCCCTGTTTGCAAATTGTCCTTCTCAATACAGGTAAAGTCCACACATTTTTTCACAAGTACACTTAACTGTTTTTAGGGAAGGTATTCAGTATTCACTGTGATTTGGTTTGGACAGGGCTAGAAAATGGCATGTGTAGATTTGATTTTCCAACCTACGCATGTTATTTCCCAGACAAAGGCTGTCCATAAAAAAAAGCAGGTGAAAAGTATATGGATCTCTTGATCCCAAGGATAATTGTTAAAGGGAAAGCAGACACATATCTTCCCAAGGTTTTACAGAATCATGGCTTTCAGTGGTCACAGCTGAAACACATGAAACTACAGTCAGCTACAGTTCTGCAAGGGTCCTGGTTCCATGTCCCTGTTGTTGATCACCATGGCACTAGGGGTCCCAGTGCGTGTAAACGTCTATGGCACTCAAACAGCACCTCCTTTTAGTAAGAGCAGCAGGATCCAGGTTCCAACACTAATGGCCCTGACTACACTCTTCCTATTCTGAGCCTCCATGCTCCTCCTGAAGCAGCATGCACTGGTGCCCCAGTGCCCTAACTATGAGCTTTAGGCTCAGCCCCTCTTAGATGTGACACCCTCCCCTATACTGCAGAGTTTGTATCAGTGTTTGCTGTGCCCCAGTTCAAGAACTCTCTCTTCTTTTCTTACTAAAACACAAATGTATTCTTATCAGAATCAAATCATGATCCCTACATCAGGGCCATTGAAAGGGGTGGGTGAAATGGCCAACTACCCAGGACACCAGGTCTAGGAGGCATTAATGTACCTTCTGGGAGATAGTGATTTAGCACTAAAGTGGCAGTTGCAAGCTTAGAGCATGTACGCAGTTGGAAAATCTAAGGGGAATCCAAGCCAATTGTGTCATCAAGGGGGACTATTCTCCCACAGCCATTCCCGTCCCCTATGGCCAACCCTACACAACCCTTTACCTGGAATATCTGGGGCACTGGTGGTTACTCTGGTAATGAGTTTGCCCTATAGTAATGACTATAGACAGTCTTACAGGTCAATTTTCAAAAAACGCCAGATAGCCTGTCAACTTGGAAGCTTCTACTGTAGAAAGCATGCTGAGGATGATGTCTCAGTTCTGGTTTATTAATATATAAGGTTATAACATAAACATTCCCTGACTTACAGTATAATGTACTGCAGGTATTAATTAGGGATGTGCATTTGTTTTTTGACAAATTAGGAAATCGTACGATATTTCCTAATTCCTCATGTATTGGGAAACCAATCAATGATTACATTTTCCACAAATTTTCCACATTTTCCACAAATTTTCGGAAAAAATCATTTTTTGGTTTAGCGTGCGCTAATTCCTGTTAGAACGTGCTAAACCGAAAATAATTCGCCACGAAAAAAAAAAAAACCAAACCGTGGGAGATAAATAAATAAATAAAATAAATTTCATATTTTAATGATTTTATATACCGACATCCGTTTGCACATCGCATCGGTTTACATATAACTTATAACCAATTTCCCGCAGTTTTACGAAAATGAAACGATTCTGGCATCCGATTCACATCGCTAGTATAAATAAACAGATAACTTCATTTAAGACTGCAAACACTTATGGGTGGGGAAATTTATCCAGTCCAGGACACTTTCCACAGGTATTCCATTCCATGGACACACATAGAATACTTGAGACACAACTTCTACTCACAAGGTTAATACAACACCTTTGCATCACATAACATCCTTACATCAGCATCCCTCAATATCACTTGATCTCCAAATCTTGTAAATGCCAGGAATCCGCTTAGGGCCAAGTCAGATCCTTAATGGTGAAGTCATCCACCAGGCTATCAATAGTTTGAGCTGGATTGCTCAATGTTATTCTGTGGCTCCACACACAGTGGTTCTAAGCTCAAGCAAACCCCAGTTCAAAGCCAACTACAACACATTATGCCTAACAGAACCTAACTTACCCCTAGATTCATCAAAATGCTATAAATATTGTAGAAATAGTACCCGTGATAAAGAAAAATGGGCATGGTTAGGCAAATTGAAGACTTACTGCATTGTATTGATGAATATCGCAACACACAGTACATTATTGCATCGTGCATTAATTGCTAATATTGCACAACCACAGCCATTATCGCACTGCTGAGAGAGAGAGAGCACTTTAATAAGTTGAATAGGGCTCTAGATGGATACATTCAACTCGGGGGGGTTAGTGTTACATGGAATTAACTGCACATTTGATATCACTGAAGAATTTCTGGGACCTCATTGTACAAATCAACTGTTCTTGTACCTTCATTGATTCAAATGATAGAAATTCTTCTGTGATATCAAATTTGTAGTTAATTTCTCTGACTGTGTATGCAACAAACCCCCCCAAACCCATGCTGAATTGAATGTGCCCATCTACAGTGGTACTTATATAGAGAGTCCTCATAAATTAGAGTCCTTACTTAGATACATATTGTCAGCCAAACTTACAGGGTCATTTATTATTTTGTGATAGTGCCTTAATGCACATGATAAATAATACAATGCAAATTGTGTATGCAAATTAAATATTGAGCAATCCAGTAGGAGGTGGCTGGGTGGAGTTTATGGAAATAAAGCTTTGCTAGAGTTGAATGTGACAGTTTAAAGTTTAAATTCAAATTTTATTTTTTTATTACTTTACTGTTCTGTTCTTTTATTATTTTTATTATTGAAAAATTATATGTATGTTTGCTGTACTGTAAACCACTTAGATCTCTAATCCAATTGTATTGGCGGTGTATAAGAATTTTTAAATAAAATAAAGAAAGGAAAATAAATAAACAAACAAATAAATAAATAAATAGACAATGGCAGAGTTTCCATTTTACAGCCTCATTCCGTAGTTGAGAACCGTTTGCATGTGAAGTTAGGCACTTGTACTGGGGAGGCTTAGTATGACATGGGCATGTCAAGACACAGCTGACAGCACTGCCTCAGCAGTTTCAGAGTCAATGTTGACTAGGGTTACCAACTGGCTCCAGATTTACAGACATGTTGATCCAGTTCTGGTCTTACTCCTCTGCATGCAGGTATTTATTTATAGCCTTGATTTTCCTAGGAAAATCAATAGGGAAATCAGAACAAGTCCCAGCACATAATGGGTTAAAACCAGGACTGGATAAACCTGTCCTGAAAATCAGGTGGCAGTTGGCAACCCTACTCCTGACATTAAATTTCTCACCTAGCAGGCCTTCACTAACAGCTTTGGGTAAAGTGCTTGTGCTACATGGTGATATTCCCTCAATGCTCACAGGTCCTTCCAAGCTAGCATACCTCTTTAGGTTGCATGCACCCATACACAAATGCACCCTACTATGCCTACCTAGGCTATTTGTAGGGATGTGCATTCATTTTGAACGAATGCGCAATTCGCAAAGTATAAGTCCCTATTCGTTGCATTTGTTGGTTCCTGAAACGTATGGCGAACCCCCATGAAATCAACGTATCATTAACAAATAAAATACCCTCCCTCCTGACCCCCCCCAAGACTTGCCAAAAGTCCCTGGTGGTCCAGAGGGGGTCCTGGAGCGATCTCCTGCACTCGAGCCATCAGCTGCCGGTATTCAAAATGGCGCCGATAGCCTTTGCCCTTACTATGTCACAGGGGCTACTGGTGTCATTGGTCGGCCCCTGTCACATGATAAGAGCACAAGATGGTGTCGGCCGTCCATTGCTCCTACCATGTGATAGGGGCCAACCAATGGCACTGGTAGCCCCTGTGACATAGTAAGGTAAAGGCTATCGGTGCCATTTTGAATACCGGCAGCCGATGACATGAGTGCAGGAGATCACTCCAGGACCCCCGCTGGACCACCAGGGACTTTTGGCAAGTCTTGGGGGGGGGTCAGGAGGGTGGGGGGTTGTAGTTAATTAAATTTAAAGGAAAACAAATACCGAATGCAACTAATGAACAAATCGGGCCCCCCATGAAACGGATTCAACAGATTTGAGTCCCGATGAATATGAATACCGAATCGGATGAATCCATCCCTTCTGCACATCCCTAGCTATTTGTCAATGATCATGTGCAGACGGTGGGAGCCTTGACCATTGAGATGCCATGTTCATTTGGTTAGCTTCTCAGGGATGCTACAAAAGGATGCAGGTCTGGCTCTGTGAAGGCAGGTTTGGGAATCAGATGGATCCTGCCTTCACTTGTATTTTCCAGTCACCTCTGAAATGTCATTGTCCCAGTATAGTTTCTAATAACTCTAAGAGCATCCATATCTCTCCCAAGCAAAGGTGAACATCATAGAACCCAACATTAAGGTGTGTTAGAATCTCTTGGCTTCAATTGAGCCGTCACAGGTAATCAGATATGGAGAAGTCAGGGTGCAGCAAGGCTCTTGGCCATTGTAACTCATGGATAGTCATGTGATGTTGCTCTATGTGCATATGTATGTATGTACCCAAGTTAATATACAGAGTAGTTTGCTTGTAGTGATAGCTAGTATGATTTACAGTCCTAATGCTATCTGTGGCCACCGTTAAAGCACATAGGCTGAGCATGCCTGGGTCAAATAACTTGCTGATTGTTCCATTTCCTATGTTCCCCACCTTTCCAAGGTTTTAGGGTTGCAGGCCCTTGCTGATCCACATGGCTGACAGGAATTGTGGGCACTCTAGAACAGCTGCTGTCCTCTAGGCCAGTGGTTCTCATCAGGTGTGTCGGGACACACTAGTGTATCACAAGGTCCTGGAAAATGTGTCGCAGGGCCAGAAGGAGGCTGATCTCTCCTCATCAGCCCAGATGGGAGTTGGTGGACTTCTCCTTTATCAGGTCTGATGGGAGGCTACTCTTGCTTCCTTTTCCTCTTTCTGGCTCAGTGGGAGGCTGTTTCCTCATTCACCCAGATCAAAGCGAGACATTACCAACTCCTTCTCTTCTGGGTCTAATGGAATACTAACATTATCTTCCCCTGCTGAGCCTGGAAGTGATGCTCTGATGCTCTCTTTACCCTATGGGGTGTGGGGCAAAGAAGGTTGAGATGCTGGGCAGGGAGATGAAGACAGAGGGAATGTGACAGTTGTTGAACAGGAAGGGATGGGAAACAGGGAGTAGAGGTAGTTGGATATGGAAGGAGAGGAAGGGGGTAGGCAGAGTTTAGCAAGGGAGAGAGGGAGCACAGGGATGTGGGGATTGGGAATGCTGGACAAGGATGTGTGAGGGGATGGATTGAAATGGAATAATTGGGAGAAATGAGGGATAATGGGATCATGGAGGGATAGTGACAGAATGAAAAAAACATAGGGGCCAATTTTAAATCCTACATGCGCGGGGTAAATTTGTGAGCGCTACCCGGCGCGCACAAATGAACACCTGATTTTATAACATGCGCACCCCTGAGGCTTTTCCACCTAGTACTTGGAGTGGGCCTAATAGTGCACATATTTGGGGTATGCAGGGTTCCCAGAGCTTCAGCTGCCAGACAGGCTTTCCATTTTTGGGAGAGGGGTTGTGGGTGTTAAGAAGCTGTCCACTGATTGTGGGCCTAAAGGGATGGCAGGAATGTGGAGTGGCAAGGAGCACCCAATTCCATCAATGTTGGAGTTATTCTGATTAATGGTTTGGGTGAAGGGTTAGTGGCAGCATGTAGCAGATACCTGGTGTGTTGGGGGGGGGGGGGGGGCATGTGAAGCTGGTTTGCTTGGCAGGTGTGTGAGGCCTGGTGGCAGCCCTATTTGAGATTCCCTTTTTCTGGTCACTGGTCTCCTTAGACACCTCTCTGTAGATCATATCAGAGAGGGCTGCCACCCCAGGCTACATCATTTGACACTCACTCTATCATCTACCACTCTATCATCTGTATATGCTGGTAGGGTAGGGCTGCCTGCATTCTGCCATACATAGAAGTGGTGTATACTATAGAGATCAATCTCCCAGGTATTAGGGGTGTGCATTCATTTGCAACGTATTGGCAATCCGCAATGTATAGGGCCATATTCATTGTATTCATGGGGAAGCGAAATGTATTGCGATTCCCACAAATACAACGAATCTTCACCGAATTATCCGGCCGTCTAAAGTAGCAAATTTAAACAAACCCCCCACCCTCCTGACCCCCCCCCCAAGACTTACCAAAACTCCCTGGTGGTCCAGCGGGGAGTCCGGGAGCCATCTACTGCACTCATGCCATCGGCTGCCGGTATTCAAAATGACGTCGATAGTCCCTGTGACATAGTAAGGGCAAAGGCTATCTGTGCCATTTTGATTACTGGCAGCCGACAGCCTGACTGCAGGAGATCGCTCCCGGACTCCCGCTGGACCACCAGGGACTTTTGGCAAGTCTTGAGGGACCCTCCTGACCCCCACAAGACTTGCCAAATGTCCCTGTTGGTCCAGCGGGGGTCCGGGAGCGACCTCCTACCCTCGGGCCGTCGGCTGCAAGTAATCAAAATGGCGCCGATAGCCTTTGCCCTTACTATGTCACAGGGGCTACCGGTGCCATTGGTCAGCCCCTGTCACATGGTAGGAGCACAAGCTGGCGCCGGCTTTCCAGTGGCCCCAGTGTCACAGGGGCTATCGGTGCCAACCAATGGCACCGATAGCCCCTGTGACATAGTAAGGTCAAAGGCTATTGGCGCCATTTTGAATACTGGCAGCCAATGGTGTGAGTGCAGTAGTTGGCTCCCGGACCCCCCGCTGGACCACCAGGGAGTTATGGTAAGTCTTGGGGGGGTCAGGAGGGTGTGGGGGTTGTAAATTAAATTTTAGCCGGGAAACAAATAAGAATGAATGCATGAACGGATCGGGGGCCCCCCTTGCCAAATGCAACGTATCTGCCCCCCGATGAATACAAATTCCGAATGCAACGTATGCATCCTTACCAGGTATTACTTAATTACTCCCAACCTTTCGCCTGGTAATATATGCGGTCCCAAAATTTAACAAATCCACCTATTAGACCTATTGTATCATTGAATGGATCCATTTTGGAACCCCCGGTGTGTTTGTGGGCCACCACCTACAGGAATTAGTGAAAAGTAAACCCTCATACCTGAAAGACACAATACATTTTTTGAATATAAAGGAGGTTAAAATAATTCAAGATTCCACACTACTGGTTACGATGGACATCCAATCGTTATATACCCAAATACCTCAGCAATCAGCGTTGTAAGTGGTGGCTAATGAAATATCCCACCACGGTGAGTTTAAAAGGATACCAGAAGATGTTCTCATTACACTTACAAAAATGGTGTTATTTAACAACTATTTTTTGTTTAAAGAGAAAATATACCATCAAGATCATGGTATTCCAATGGGGTCATCATTGGCACCTGCAGTAGCCAACTTATACGTAGCAGATTTTGAGGCTAAACATATATATACTTCAGAGTGGTGAAAATACATTGAACATTGGTACAGATTTATTGATGATGTTTTCTTTGTATGGCAGGGTACTGAGAAGCAGCTGAGTATATTCATGCTGTGGATTAACACATTGGATGTTAATTTTAAATTCACATATAATCAGAGTAAGGATCGAATTGCATATTTGGATGTGGTAATTATCATTGCCGGTGATACACTACACACCACAGTCAATAGGAAACCTACCGACCGCAACAAGTTTTTGCAATTCGAGAGCCATCACCCAATAGGATTCAAGCAGGATCTTCCAGTATCCCAGTTTTTTCGGATATGCCGCATTTGTGCCACTCTCACAGAATTTAAAGTACAGGCAGACTTGTTGATTCAAAGATTCCCCGAGAGAGGATATCCAAGAAGTGTGGTGAGAAAGGCTTACAAAAGGACCATGTATAGTGATAGAGAAGCTCTATTACAATATAAACCAAACAGAGAACTAAACAGATTAGTGTGTGTACTCCCGCAAAGCACTTCCACCTCAGCCATTAGAGAATCTATCAAGAGACATTGGCATATTGTAGCATTACACGGAATTTTGTCGGAAGAACCTTTAATAGCTACTAAGGGAACGAAACATCCGGGACAAAGTAGTGCATGCACAACTGAGAGTACAGAAAACATAAAGTGGGGGACAGCATAGCAAATGTGGTAAATGTTCAGTGTATGACATCACGATTGAAGGACCCACATGGATTCATCCAGTGACAGGATATACAGTGATAGGAATACAGATACAGACTATACCACTAGATCAGTTATATATGTCATTGTTTGTCCCTGCCCGAAGGTGTATGTGGGCTGTACCAGCAGGGCTATAAAAGCACAAATTATAGAACATTGATCACGATTAAACACCGCTACAATAACAGCACCCATTGTACCCTATTGTATAGAGAAAAGCCACACATTTGAGCAAATAAGATGGACACTGATTGACAGCTTTGAAGATAAGAGAGAGAACCAAACTTTATTAAACCATCGTGAGCAAGCAAGGATTTTCAAATTATGTACAGAACAACCCCTAGGACTGAACGAACAACTCGATTGGATGTCACTAATATAAAGCTCTGTGATTGGCACCGGCAGCATCCCATGGTTGCTTTAAAAGGAAACAGGAAGGACATAGTGGATAAGAACCGTCGGATCAGCATCGGGCGGAGGCTCTTCGAGCACCGAGGAAGGAAGAACAGTGGTTTTACTTTGTAAGATAGCGTTTGGGATTTTAAAGAAAGAGAGAATTCCATAAGAAGGCATTATTTCCGAAACTTGTACAAGTTGGATACCGTAACCATTACCATTTTGGACTCTCTAAACGCAATCTAAGTAACAATTTAACAGTTAAGTAGCAAGAGTAATTGACTAAGTTATACTGATGGTGATAACGATTAGGAGGTGTGTGCACACAAATAAATATATACAAAAAATAAATAAATAAATAAGGTATACAGAGCAAATTTTGTTGTCAAACTCTAAAGTTTTTAAAGAAATGATTAAAAAATGGAGGTTGGAGGGTGAGTTAATGATTAAAACAAGAGAGGAAACATGGAAAGTGCCCAACAAAAAATATATGAAACCACTACCCATCCTCATAACAAATTTATTAGTAGATAATATAACATTGGATACATAGAAGTGGAGCATGCATAGAGGTAGTATGCCCATATCTGCTGTAGAAACTAGGTTTAGCTTAACACTTTTGACACTTCACTTGTCCACTAACCAACCTTTCCCTTCGCCACCACTGTGTACTTGTTGACTGTTGGAACAGGGTGTCAACTGCTGTGTGGCAACTAGGGAGGAGGAGTGAGGGAGTAGTGTCATGTAGAGAATGCCCACAGACCAAGAACAGAGGCCTAGAGGGCAGCTGCTTGGGACCAGGCAGACTTCCACAATTCTGGCCTAGCTTGAGGATCTGATTAATATGTGTAAGGTAAGGATGACCTTACAGGTAGTATCCAGATTCCAAAAGAAGCCCACTACTGGGATGGCAGTCTGTTGAAGTCTGCCTGGTCCCAAGCAGCAGCAGCCCTCTAGGCCTTGCTCTTGGCCTGTGGGCATTCTCTACACAACACTACTCCCTCACTATTCCTCCTTACTTGTCACACAGCAGCTGACACCCTGTTCCTGCAGCCTGCAGGTAGATGACATATTTAGTTTAGTGTGAAACCTATAAATGATTGGGTACAGATAGCCTTTGAGTAATGACATAAGTAAGAGAGCCCAAGGTCAAGTCTTGTGTCATGAAGACTGTAACTTCCCCTTAACACCACACAAGCACTACATGTACACAATGTACTCTGTAGGCCAGGCACCTGCAGCTGTACATTTCAGCTCCCTACAGATCTACCACACTTTGGCCATGAGTTACATTTCATGTACGCCTCTGACAAAAAAGTGAAGTATGAGAGCATTCGGTGCCATAGACAGAGAGAAGGACCATTATATGGTCAGAAGTGATATATCTTCACTATGGAAGAGGCTAATGGGTTGTTATTGCTCCATTATGACCGATGCATAGTTGTACAACCCATTTGGCCTCCACAGAGTGAAGACATAGCTACTAAACCTATAGCCAAGCATTTCCACACCTATTGTACCAGACAGTGTATCAAGCTAAACCCTAGCTAGCTAGTGTCCATCTTACATACAGGCCTATATAACCAAAAGTTAACTAACAGTATGCTGTGAAAAGAAGGCAACAGGAGCCAATACTGAAGGTCCCCAGTAAGGAGCTTCTTGTTTAGCTCTAGCTGTCTGCCTTAGAACATACATTGAGTGTTCAGTTGTATGGCATTCCCCATATGGTCTTGCCTGATAGATAAGTGGCTAGTTAGAATGTGCAAGGGCATTCCAGCATGCAAGGTCATGTGGAGGGCAAACCTTGTACCTAGTGAACACTTACGACAAAAACCACATATTGAAATGATCCAACCAGAAAGTGTATTTATCAAAACAGTGTCCACTTTATTAGCAAACACATGTAGTCTACTATTTGAAATAAATAAAGTCAACGTCTTTGGTAATCACATTCTACAAGGACAAGATAACAAAAAGCACATAACATTGTATATGAACTGAATAGCACATTATGTGAAGACCTGTACATATAGGGGTAGATTTTCAAAGGGTTATGCGCGTAAGATACATGCGTAATCCCTGAAAACCTACCCCTGCACGCGCCAAGCCTATTTTGCATAGGCTCGGCAGTGTGCGCAAGACCCGGGATGCACATATGTCCCGGGGCTTTCAAAAATGGGTGGTCTGGGGGCGAGGCCGGGGAAGTGGCGGCGGGCCGGGTGTGGTCCAGGAGCGTTCCCAAGTCTTCCGGTACAGCGGCCGTGCTGGAGGTTCGCGCGCCGGCCGGCCTGCCAGAGGCAGGCGTAAGTAACTCCATCAAATAAGGTAGGGGGGGGATTTAGGTAGGGCCAGGGGGTGGGTTAGATAGGGGAAGGGAGGGAAAGGTGGGGGGATCCAAAAAAAAGTTTCCTCCAAGCCTGCTCCGATTTCGGAGCGGCCTTGGAAGGAACAGGGAACGCCATTGGGGCTCCCCTTGGGCTCGGCACGCGCAAGATGCACAAGTGTGCACCCCGTTGCACGCGCCGACCCCAAATTTTATAACATGCATGTGGCAGCGCGCGCATGTTATAAAATCGGGTGTACATTTGTGCATGCCGGGTAGTGCACACAAATGTACCCTGAGCGTAAATCCATAAAATAAGGTAGGGGGGATTTAGGTAGGGCCAGGGGGTGGGTTAGATAGGAGAAGGGAGGGAAAGGTGGGGGAGATCCAAAAAAAATGTTCCCTCCAAGGCTGCTCTGTTTCGGAGCGGCCTTGGAGAGAACGGGGAAAGTCATTGGGGCTCCCCTAGGGCTCGGCATGCGCAAGGTGCACAAGTGTGCACCCCCTTGTGTGCGCCAACCCCAAATTTTATAACATGTGTGTGGCAGCACGCGCATGTTATAAAATCGGGTGTACATTTGTGTGTGCCGGGTAGCGCACACAAATGTACCCCGCGCGTGTAAAATTTAAAATCGACCCCCATATTGTTTGAAGTGGCATCATTATATATACAGGCTTAGCATCTTATCCTTTTGGCACAATCATGATTACATCAAAGAACATAGAAAGCAGAAGTGGTACCCCCAATAGCTACAGTAGAGCTCTAATGTTGGAGCTGATAGCAGTCTTACTATGTGATAGCAAGGAAAAGGCCCCATACAGTCCATGTTGAAAGAGTTCAAGGGGACAGCCTAAGGGCCAAGGCAGCACAGTTCAAGTGAAGGCCCCAGACAGTCCATGCTGAAAGAGTGCACTGAAGGGGACAGCCAAAGGGCCAAGGCAGCACAGTTCAGCAAGAAAGCAGCAGGACCAAGTCAAAAGACCGCAGCATGGAGGCTGAGGACCGAGATAAGACACAGCTGCAAGAAGAAAGCAGAAGCAGGACCAAAGAGTGCAGTATGGAGGCAGGAGGCCCAGGAGAATACACAGCAGCATGGAGTCAGCAGCAACATGAGCTGAGATGAGATGAGAAACAGCAGCATGAAGGTAGCAGCAGCATGATCTGAGCTGAGATGAGAAACAGCAGCATGGAGGCAGCAGCAGCACCATGAGTTGAGATAAGTTGAGAAACAGCGGCATGGAAGAAGCAGCAGCTTGAGATGAGATGAGAGACACCAGCATCAGGAACAGGAGATGAGACATGATGAGAAGAGGCAGGAGCTGGAGGCCATATCAGGGAGGATGGAATATGGGCAGAGCATCAAGGAGGGCTTTAGAACTAGATTGCAGGACCACAATGGCAGACAGTAGAGCATCCCTTCTGCTAGCTGCCACAGGAACTCTGTAGTGAGGACAGGCCCTGCAGGCTTCTTCTATCTAGTTGGCACAGGAACTCTGTAGTCAGGATGGGCCCAGCAGGCTTCTTCCATCTAGCTGGAACAGGAACTCTGTAGAGGGGCCCGCCCAGGATTGTTGGTACATCTCTTCTTAGTTGGCATTCGATGCCACAATATTTGGTGCTTCATGGCCCCTTGGAACAGCACGGCTTGCCACTTGGGGGGGCATGTCTTTTGGGGGTCTACCCTTCAGGCATCTATCAGGCTGGGGACTGCTGGGGGGCATGATGCTGGGGAAGATATGGGTGGATGCTCAGGCATCCTTTGAAGGATCTGCGTCAGCACGTTGATTGTACTATTGACTGATGAGGCCTGCATCATCATACCCTGCATGTGGGCGGCAGTCTGATCCTGCAGGGCCTGGCTCTGCTTGTTCAGAGCCCTCCTGAGGTGCACTAGCTCGGCTCATATCTGGCAGAGGTGTACTCCATGCCTCCTTTCCAGCTGGTCTAGCTGCTCATGTATCAACTCGTCTGTTGATGTCAGGGATGTTGTTGGAGCTGGTGCTGGGGCTATTGCCGTGCTTGTGGTCATACTGTGATGCCAATGTGGAGTCTTGAAATTTGGGCCTTCAAATGTGGTATGATGGGGCTGTTGGGTTGCTCCTGTTGAGGGCCTGTTGCTTCAGGCTGGTGCCATGGTATGTTGGCTTGAGATTGTGCTGCATGAACTGACTCCCAGTCCATGCTGGGTTCCTCCATGAAGCCGGAGATGTTGAGGGATACATTGAGTGGGCTCGCTGAGTCCAGGGGTTGAAGCATCTGCATAGTTTCCTGAGACTGTTGCTGCTGCTCTCCTCCTCCTCGCTCACTTGGGTCTGGGCATCAATCATGAAAGCCCTCTGCACAAGGAGTGGTATGCTGCTGGTCCATGGGGCTTGCTGACTGGTCCCTGGAGCTTCATGGCTGGTGCCTGGGGCTTCATGGCTAGGACTGGCAGCTTTGTGGGTGAGAGCTGTGGAAACAAAGAATAAGACATAAGTACCAATGGCAGCAAGTATCCATTTTGCATTTGGCATAAGAGGTGCAATCTAAAGCATTGTGAGTATCTCATGCCAACTGATGGGTCCAACCATTGCAGCCTGGCCATTACAGATAAGGTGAACTTACCAGCTGCAGCTCATATGGTGTCCAGCCGCCCAGCCATGCCCTCGAAGACATCCAGTCCCAGCAATTGCATGAGGTGCTCCTCCATGGGTGTGAGGAAGATGGGACAAGGGGCTCCTCCAGTCTGGCATATGTATTTATTTCTGCTCATGACTATTGCCTTCAACTGTGCCTTGATGTTTTGGTACCTGTGGGCCATCTGCTTCCCACTACGTTGGACACCACTGCTCCTGGATGTGGCCTGGGCTATGGTGCACCAGATCTGGTGCTTGGCTGCCTTCGAGATCTTGGATGCACAGTTGCTGGACAGCATGGCATAATGATCCAGGACCCTTGCAATCACCATCTCGTTGTCCTGCATACTGAACTTGATAGCCCAGAGAGAAAGGCATCCTGCTGACTGGCTACCAGAAGGGGGTGCCACTTCTGCTTCTGGAGAGGTATTCTCCCTTTTCTCACTCTTCCTTTGACTCCACTCTCTTCTCCCTTCCTCTCCCTCCTGCCCCTGCCCTGCAAACTCCCTTCCCCTTTGCTCTCTCTCTCTCTCTCTCTCTCTCTCTGTCCCTAGCCTGCCATCCTCCTCCTTCTGTCCTCGCCTGCCTATCCCCTTTCCACTCCCGCCTCCTCCTATCCCTACCCTTCTGCCTATCTCTACTCCTGTTCCTGTTCTTACTCCTTCTCCTCCTCCTAGTACTCCTGCCCTAATCCTCCCACCTTCTCTCCTCTCCTCCTTCCTCCCTCTCCTCATGCTTCTCTTCTTTTCTCTTCCCACACTTCTCATACTTCATCCTCCACTCCTTCACTCCTCTGCTCCTCCTCACTCCTCCACTCCTCTACCACCACCACTCCTCCACTCCTTCACTCCTCCTCTCTCCTCTACTCCACCACCACCACTCCTCCACAAAAAAAGACTGACAGACAAATGTGACAAAGTAACAAAAACCTTCACACACAGAAAAAGACAAAAGACAAAGGAACAGGGAAACAGATGAGAAACACAAAACAAAGAACACAGTACTCAGAAATCACTAGCTAAACTCCATCTCCAACCACTATCCAACAGCTCACCTCCTCTCATCTCTCTCCCACATCTGACACACCCTCAAAGTGGCAGCTGCAGGAAGCCAGGATATATAAACTGCAAAAATAATGCACCACACACTAATCAACGCTGTGTAAAATGGCATGGCACATGCTAACCCAACGTGCTAAGTGATAACACAATGCACCTTGCTTTACTTAGCTATGCAATGTGGTAGACAGAAAATTAGCCTAGTCACATCCTTTTTTATCACGGGCACTATTTCTGCTATATTTATAGCATTTTGATAAATCAAGGCCTTAGGGAGTTTTCAGCTGAAAATTCACTTATATTTAGGTCCCTAAATTTAGGCCTGTTATTCATTTGTCTAAAATTAGGACCCTAAATTAGGTGCCTAATTCTGAAAATCAGTGCTAAATCCCTAACTTTGTTTCATCTCCCTAACTTTATCCTTGTAACCACCCTCTCTATAGGATACAAAAGTTAGAAGCCTAATGAAACTAGGAACCTAAATATAGGACTCAGTCCTAGTATATTTTTAAAAGGGACAATTTAAGAGCCTAACTCTAAAAGTTAGGAGCCTATATTTGAAAATTGGCTACCTAGTGAAAATAGGCACTAACATTTAGGCATTCAACCCTATTCAATGTTCAAAGGTTGCACTTTAGGAACCTAACTCCCAAAGTTAGGCAACAAAATCCTTGGAAAATTGACCCCTATGATTTTAAGGTTTTGTTACAAATTGAATAAACTAGAGTATGGTGTATAAAAAAGAAGTTCCTTCTAAGCATGGAAGGAAGCAATTTGCTGCTTATTGTCACTACTTTTTCAGAAAGCCTTATATTTTTTAGGATAAAGGCACATTGAACAGAAATCTATATCCATTTAGTGATGTGCCAAACTAGATAATTTGCATGTGGCTGGTCCAGGACATCCAATATATAAAGAGAGAGAATTTAACAAAGCAGTAAATTGCTTAATACTCCACTAATCCAGTCATTTACTGGAAATCTGGACAGACAGAATATGCACCTTTCACCATGATTACTGTAACTTATAGTCATCATGGATGAAGGAAATAGAAATTTAGACAGCTAAAGAGGTTTAAATCACTCCTTTTGACTATGATATAAAAATGTATCTAATTTCCGGCTTTTAATCTGTGCATCCTCATTTGTGCTATTTACCTGAGTGAAGAGCCTACTTACGACATATTTACTGTGTTCATGCCCTTGACAATTGTAAAAACTCCACAACATCCCCAGCATGTGACACATCAGCAATCAGCATTTAAAGTGGATTTAGGATTTTAATTTGACTACAGTTTCAAGGGTTATCTTGAGCTTGGTTTGCATAGGAAATACATAATACAAAATTATTCCTACACGTGATATTCAATTTAGTGCTGACAAGTTAGCCTTTTTCCCTGGCATTTAATAACCAGCTCAGGATAATAAAGGCACATTTTGTCTCCAACAGAAAAAAGCACTAGTTAATTGGGACTTCAGCACTTATTATACATTTAGAGGTACTGCAAACAATGGAATCTTTTTTTCTGCTGCTGATCATATTTTTCACACCATAACATTTTAGTAAAACTGTATTAAAATAATGAAAATTAATTAATCAATTTGGAACCATTGGGGCCATTTATAACAGTACTTGAGAATTCTAAAGCTGCAATCAAGATAAAAGTGTCCAATTCTGATGGCTGCAACTCCAAAAGAATACACAGTGGAAACAATCTAAAGGAAAGTCACCAACATAGTATAGACTTTACATCATCATGCTGTCACGGTGTGATTTAAAGCCATAAATGTGCACATCCTAATGGGAAGCCTCTAGAATCAGATAAAATACCACAGATCAAGTTGTGCCAATATTTGTACAGATTCATTACCCTCAACTTATTATTTTTATCACTTACACCTCTCACCATGCACCCTACCATTCTTCCATTTATCTTCATGTCTTCTCAAACTCTATGGCAACTTTGAGATTATCAGATATGAATACCCTTGGGTTCCTATAAGAAAGACTAGAACAGAGAAAAACAGGCCAGTCTTCAATATGAAGTCAGGACAAAGATTTGGTTCTGCATATGATGGTGCAACTGCAACATCAATGTCAACCTTGCTAAACCCGGGCTTTCTGTACCATGAGACAAGAATGAGAACTTCAACTAGTTCATTATCCATTGATCATAATCAGACAAAGGGTTTGGTTTTGCCACCAACAAATGCTCATGGAAAATTTCCTAAACGATGAAAAGACAAAATAAAAAATGTGTTCTTGATGAAAAACACAAAACCAACCTCAAGGAAATATTTGCTGTAAGCAGACATCTGAAGCTGTCCTGGATTTATGCATAAGCACATTAGGCCTGTGCCTAGGGCCTCCAAATTCTGGAGGCTGCAAATTTTCTTCTGCCACTGCCCTGCAGGCTCTCCAGTCCCATCTGCCACCCCCATCCCTGCATTTTGTAAGCTGCCACTCCTGATTTCCTGCCACTTTCCCTAAACTCTGCTAGTGCTGCGCTCAGAAGGAAGCAAGCAGGGACTGAGAAATCACACAATATCTTCCCTGGGCTCCCATGCAAGAGCAGGGGCCTGTGATTGTGTGTCCATGGAATTTTCAGTCCCTGTTTGTTTTCTTCTGAAAGCAACACTGGCACGGGAACCAGAACAGCCTCTGAGGTTAGTTAACTGCGGAGCAGTTGTGGTGGCAGAGAGGGGAGGGAGAATTGAAGGTCCAGCTGGAGGAAGAATTTGTGGCTCATGGGTGTCAGAGGTCTGCGAGGGAGTGCATCGGAAAACTGTAGGCCAGGGAATGGGGGGGCAGCACAGTCTCCACAGCTGATTGTGCCTGGGGGAAGTGGAGTAACAATCTCCTCATTGATCTGAAGCAGGAAAATCACACCTTATTCACAAAATTGGTATATTAGTTTTCAGTTTGAAATTTTTTCTGTGGATCTGTGTTAGCTGTAAGACTGCCAGAGGAGACTAGATTTCTGAAACCTTGTGTGCCAACATTGCGGTACTTATACTCCATCCATATTCACATGGCCTGATACATTTCTGGTGATCGATCTTCAAAATATTTATCATCATCATTGTTCATTTATGACATGCTTTTCCAACAAGGGAGTTCAAAGCAAGTTAACAGTCAACAATTAGTTTCTACGATGCATTACAATGGATTACAGTAGCTGTGCTCCATGAGCTAGGATAGAAATACAATAGCAGGCATATGATGAAGAAGGGTATTTGCCATGTTCTTGGCTATTTGTGGCGGAGTGAATAACACATATTATGGAAAATTATTCAGAGATCAGTAGATTTGTTTTATCAATTAAGAGAATATTTTTTTTGTCTGTATTACTGTAAAGTCTGCAGGTACTTTTGACCCAATTTTCAAAGTGAAAGTATGTGCATGAAGTAAAAATGTTCCCATAAAATCTATCGACACACATTTATGCCTGTTAACTTATTCAGCTAGTTTTTCTAGAGAAAATCTATACGCATATTTGTGAATATGCAAAAGTAGTTACAAACTTCCCCAGCTTTGCTCCTAGGAATGCCTCTTGTCACTATCAGTAAACTTACATACAGGCCTTGGCATGTAAGTTTACCCACATATAAAGAGGGGAATTTTTTAAAAGCCCATTTCTGTGGGAAGAGTACTTGGAAATTGCTTGGAAATAGCTTTCAAAATTATCCTCAAAATCATTAAGGGCATGTATAAAAAAAAAGCTGAACTAAATTTAGGGACCTAATATAGGTGCCAATGTTTGTATCCATAGTTTTCAGCTAAAAATGTACAGAAATTAATTATCTTAAAATGTAGGGCCACTACTCATTTGTCTATATTTAGGGCCTTAAATTAATTGCCTAGTTCTGAAAATCAGTGCTAAACTCCTAACTTTGTTTCACTGCTCTAACACCATCCCTGTAGCCACCCACATCTTAGGGCTCTAAATTTAGGAGTTTAGCCATGCTAAATTTTCAAGAGGGCCAATTTAGGTGCCTAATTCCAAAACTTATCCTAAATCCTTTGAAAATTGTCCCCTTAGAGACTGATAAGTTATTCTGGATATTCAACTGGATCAACATCTTGCTGAATGTTTCTGAATAAAGTTAATCATACAAAAATACCCACAAACACACAGTGTACTCCAATACACCACAAATGTGAACAAATAACTAAGAAATAAATGTATTGGTCTTATTTCAAATAGAAAGCATTCTATCGCCAAGATACTAATGTAAGACCCTCTATTCACGAGTAAGACATTTCAAAATAGCTTCTCGTTTGCCATAGGGGTCTAATTTGCTTTAATAAATCCTGCAAATTTGCTAAATTTTTCTAATTTTCTTTAAAAGAAACCGTACGAAAATTATAAGGGAAATTCCCAATTAGATACCGCATGATTGAAAAGGAATACTTATCCCAAAATAACGATCAAGTCCCATAAGTCCCGACATGGCCATGTTTCGGACAATTGTCCTGCTTCAGGGGAAATCATGGGTCGTCTTTCCAATAACGTTGATGCGGCAAATTCACTGCGAAACTCCTTTTTTTGCGGGCTCTCCTTTACAACGTTATTGGAAAGACGACCCGTGATTTCCCCTGAAGCAGGACAATTGTCCGAAACATGGCCATGTCGGGACTTATGGGACTTGATCGTTATTTTGGGATAAGTATTCCTTTTCAATCATGCGGTATCTAATTGGGAATTTCCCTTATAATTTTCGTACGGTTTCTTTTAAAGAAAATTAGAAAAATTTAGCAAATTTGCAGGATTTATTAAAGCAAATTAGACCCCTATGGCAAACGAGAAGCTATTTTGAAATGTCTTACTCATGAATAGAGGGTCTTACGTTAGTATCTTGGCGATAGAGTGCTTTCTATTTGAAATAAGACCAATACATTTATTTCTTTGTTATTTGTTCTGAATAAAGTTATCCAGCTACCTTTAGCCAATAACTTTAAATCTAACCAGCTATCTTCCCCTGCTCCCTGCAAGCAATGCCCCTTTCTCTTGCCTCCCTTCCCTTCCACCGGTACCCTAGCACCCCACCTCCCAGTTTTTTTCAAAACCTCCGTCTTCTGCAGGGATCATAGAAAGTTCATACACTTTCTGTGTTGTTGTGCCAGCAATGCTGGAAACATAAGTGGGACTTTTTTTTTTTAACATGGTCAGTCAGCGGGCTACAATCTTTTGAATATAGCTGATTAAGTCTAATGGTATCTGGTTACATGAGGCTGGCTAACTAAAGACCTGCTCTAGGGCACAGCTACAGTTAGCTGAAATACTTATTTAGCTAATTCCTAATATTGGAGTTAAATGGATAACTTACTCGAGTAACTAATCTCCACCCATGCTCCCAAAATATCCATAATTTATCTGGCTAATTTTTAGCTGGATAATGTCCTACCCAATGAAAGGTAATTACAGATAAGTATTGGGGATATTGAAAACTAGGCATTTAGCCAGATAACTTGAGAGTTATTTGGCTAAAATGGCTTTGAATATTGGCTTCAGGCATATTCAGTGGCATGGCTAAGCCACTCAATATACACATATATATCCGCACTTAGCCATATAAGTTATAACCAGCTATGCTATGCGGCTAAGACCGAATATAGATAGTTAGCCGCATAACTTGTATGGCTAACTCACTCTGCCCTGATCTGCTCATTATGGGATAGATTTTATAACTTGCACATACTACCCGGCGTGCGCACATGTACACTCTGTTTTATAACTTGTGTGCGCAGTTACCACATACATTTTGCTAATATGGTGATTGTATGTTTTGTTTCTTGTGTTTTGTATTGTCTGATCTATACTGATTATTTGGTATGATTTCTTAAGAGTGTGTTATTTCTACACTGTGGATACAATAGTTTATCAATGTTTAAATAAATAAATAAATATGCAGAAAAATTGCCCAAACAGCTTCTTATACATTAGAAACAAGACTAAAAATTTGTATCCTGTAGCTAGAGACATTTGTTTTCATTTTCACTGGGAATTTCAATATTATAACAAAAACAAAAATCAATGGAAAAGTCATTTTTCTACTGAATTATTTTATTATGACTGAAATTTCCAGGGAAAATAGATTAAAAATGGAAAATGTAGTTCCTATTTGTAGCATACAAAAACATTTTAAGGCATTTTTTATACTGAGCACTAAATTACAAAACATTTGTGTATGTGTCTATATCCTTTTTACAAGTTACATGAGTAACTCTCATAGTTACAAACCAAAACTTCAACTCACACTAGTACCTCTCAAATTTGCAATCCCAGCTTTCTGTTGGACCTGTATTTTATGTCACTGTGCTGGACTATATTTAGTTAGCTGTATGTGTGTGTACTTGATTCCTGTTTCTGTGGGAGTTGGGTTGCTACCTGATTAACACTCCATTTTACCTTGTTAATAAAAGCAGTGCTGTTTTACTGCTCTTGCAAAGAAGAAATCTCCCTGGCTTGTTTTTCTTTAGAAGGCATTGCCTTACAAAAAAATTGGTTATGAGCCAAGGCAATGCAAGGAAGAAAAATTAAAAATATCCCAGTGGGGTAAGCTCCCACCAATGGTGAAAAAAACACCATGTAATCAAGCTGCAGAGAGAAACTCATCCAAAGGAATTGCTTTTTTTTGTGATTTGTGGAGATAATTTGCACAGATTTTCTGTGAACAAATTGAAAGTGGAGTAGCAAACAAATGTCTGAAAATCTACAAATCATGTACAAATGCTGAATTCTAGCATTTATCTAACCTGGAGATTTAAGATGATGATTCTTCTAAAAACTTAAAGGCCTTTGAACAGTCATAAAATCTGATTTGACTGATATAACAGGTATTCAAGAAGTAAAGAGTGCTTTGAAGAAAAATGATCAATATGCCATGATCAATATGCCATGAATATAATTGTCCAGGTCAGATTATGACAAAGGGCATCTGGCAATATTTAGAATAGGCAAATAGAGGATGTATCCCTGAAAAAAACCTTGAACCTTAAGCATGAGATAAATACTATCAAGTAGGTGTAAGAAGTAGGTGTAAGAAGTAGGTGTAAGAAGATTCTGCTAGTACATAGCATATGGTATCATATCATATTAGGAAATCCAAATTATGAGGCAGAAGTTGCATCACTAGCATTTCAAAGACTCCCTCAAGCATACTGTGGAGTACCTAGAAGTTTTGATGTGTGCAATATGTCTGAGCTGACTTCAGAAAAAGTGTGTCAGTCATGTCTGCAAGAAGAAGAAGAATGTCAGAAAAAGGATTTTCTGGATATTGAATCAACATATAGCACACACAGAGCTTGGAGAAACTTCAGAGAAAATGATGGACAGAAAATAAAATGCTATCAATTCACAAAATTTGGACATTTTGCAAGGGATTGCTGTTTTGCAACCAAGCAGGCCGATACAGTACAGTGCACTCTGGCGGAGCACACTGTTAATCCGCGATTGGACGTGCATTTTCAATGTGCTAGCACTACCCCTTATTCAATAAGGGGTCAAAAACGCACGTCCAAGACCCCCAAACCTAATAGCGCCCGCAACATGCAAATGCATATTGATGGCCCTATTAGGTATTCCAGCGCGATTCAGAAAGGAAAATGTGCAGCCAAGCCACACATTTTACTTTCAGAAATTAGCACCTACCCAAAGGTAGGCGCTAATTTCTCCAGGTACCAGGAAAGTGCCCAGAAAAGCAGTAAAAACTGCTTTTCTGTGCACCCTCCGACTTAATATCATGGCGATATTAAGTCGGAGGTCCCGAAAGTTACAAAAAGTTAAAAAAAAAAAAATTGAAGTCGGCCCACGGCTCGTGGGTTGAAAACCAGACGCTCAACTTTGCCAGTGTCCGGTTTCTGAACCCATGGCTGTCAGCGGGCTCGAGAACAGACACCGGCAAAATTGAGCATCGGCTGTCAAACCCGCTGACAGCCACCACTCCTGTCCAAAAAGAGGCACTAGGGACGCGCTACTGTCCCTAGTGCTTCTTTTTACCTACTTTTGAATACTGAATCGCGCGCACAGGAGACTGGCCTGTGCGCGCGCTAGGAGAGCGGACATTCGCCCGCTCTCCCGCGGACTTTACTGTATCGGCCCGAAGGGAAATAAAAATGTTCAAATTGAAAAAGTGACTAAATATTTTTCAAACAATGAAAACTATCAAAGAAAATATAATCAGAGAGCAAAAATAGCCAAAGAGTCATGTAAAGACAAGAACACTACTGGGTTCACCATGAAACAATATAATTTCCATGTATACACAAACCATATAAATCAAGAGTCAAATAATTACAGAGCCATTTTTAGTAGATTCTAGTGCCTCAAGTCATTTAACTGGACAACATGAATTACTCAATAACTACACTGAAATACAGGACAAATCTGTAACAATGGCAGATGGAACATCCAAGGAAGCAGTGGGAGTATAAAGTATTCAATTCAAGCCATATGGAGGCAGCAACTATGAAAGTCTGATGGCTGATGTACTATATGTACCTGAATTAGCTGACAATCTTATATCAGTTTCCAAATTAACAGATGCCTGATTGAAAGTAATTTTTGACAGACAGTTGCGAAGACAAACATTGCAATTAACTTTTGTTTACTGAATTAAAAGAATGTGGCATTTATCGGATGAATGCCATGGCTACACCAGAGTGATCAAGCAAATATTGCACAAGCAACTAATGTCAAACTGTGGCAGGAATGCATTGGTATGTTTGGGGTGTGTCAGGGGCATGGTTTTGATGTTCGCATATACTTTAGTATTTTATAACAAATTTATGTATACACATCAACAAGCTTGTGCATACACTTTTACACCTGGTATTGAATGAACCAAATTAAAACCTTCATTATCATTTCACACTTAGGGGCAGATTTTATAAATCTGCGCACAAAGTTTCGCCTGCTCAAAGCAGGCGAAACTTTGCGCGCGCTGGGCCGGCTGCCGTGCTCCATGTTCCGGTCCGGGGGCTGGTCCAGAGGCCGCGGCCATGCCCCCGGAACGCCCCAGGCCTAAACCACGCCCACGGCGCTGCCCCGGATGACGCGCTGAACACGTCACGCCCCCTCGACACGCCCCCGGATCGTGACACCCCCCCCCCCCCCCAGGAAAGCCCCGGTACTTACGCGCGTACCGGGGCTTTGCACACACCGGAAGCCTATGCAACATAGGCTCAACGCGCATAGAGGGTGTTTGGGCCAGGTTTTCGGGGGGTACGCGCGTATCTTAAGTGCGTACCCCTTTGAAAATTTGGCCCTTAATGTTTGACATACTGGCTTCTGGTAGAGAGTGATGAAGAAAGCTTGGTAGGAGTATAGGGAGAGTATGTGAGGTGTTACATGTAAAATTGATGCCCTTGCCCATTAAGGTTTATTGGCGTGTCATGCTATTTTATGGTTTATCCTTGTGCCTTATCCAGGGTTTGCTTCCATTATTTGGGAGATCTTTCAGTGGATGTTACTGGATTTCTGAGAATGTATATGGGTCTGCATGAGTGTTGTGTGACTGGGGCTGACTCAACGGGGATGTGTGTTTGAGAGTGGGGCTGACTAGTACTGACTTGGGCTGACTGTGTGAATGTATGTGTGTGTAAATGTGTGTGTGAGCCAGATGGCCTGTCTCAGGATGGGTGATTGGTGGAGAAGTGACAGACAAAATGAGTAGTGTAAACTAATACTCAGGGAGCAACAAAGAGGTAATCCTTAGAAAGTGTATACAGGACCAGGTTACAGTTTTTAGATCTGATTGAGGAGCAAATATCATACAGGTTCAGGCTCAGGAAGGAAATTATATTATACCTAGGCAACAGTTACAGGAGGACCTACGTCCTTCCATTCAGAGAGGCCACACCTTGCTAGTACAACTCAAGGTAACTATGGCCTTGGTCTTTTTTTCCACTGGCAAATTAAAGACATCTGTAAGGGACATGACAGGAATAAACTAGTCAGCCATCACCCTATCTATAAATAAGCTTCTGGCAGTATTTCAGAGAAAAACCCATTAGTATATATCTTTCCAACATAGTAGACAGCAAGAACAACAAATTATGACTGATTTCTACTAAATTGCATGTTTCCCCTTGGTTTAAGAATTATCAATTGCACACATGTTGCTATACCGCCACCTGCATACAATGAGACCACATTCTGCAACTGTAAGGGTTTCTACTCACTCAACATACAGGGATATGAAATTCAAAGGGGATCATCGTGGATGTAGTGCCCATGTTTCAGGTTCTGTCACAATGCCTACATCCTCTCACAGTCAGGAATTCATGGCTGCTTCCAGGCTGATTAAGTCACTAGGGGTTGACTTCCAGGCAATGTTCCTTCTAATTTCTAAAGGCTACATTTACAAACATTTTCTTTTGTTCATTTTTATATAAGCTGAGTTCAAATTTGTGCTCTACAGATCAGAAGAATGCAAATAATATTGAGATTTCTTGTATACCTTATGTTTTATTGTGTGCATGGGGTTCATGACCTGTTGTACGTGCACATGTCCGTGGCTATAGAGGGAATAGTGCTTCTAGGTATGGATACTGTTCTCACAAAAGCTACTCTGAGCTAACCTCTGCCCTTTTATCCCCTCTGTCATACTGCATTGCTCAAGATGGCCTGCTCCACCCTTTACCATGGGCCTGCCACATAGCAAACCAGCTTGGAATATTTTACTTCCCTCTGCCTTATTCCCAATAGGTGATAGAGAATATCCATTCTAAACCTGGTTCATGATCCCCCTTACATACTCAGGCTATGGAGATGAACTCTAACACCTGGCCCACAGGTAGACCAGACAGTTATTAGAGAACTTTTGGACTACTCAAATCTCATTTCTATTGCCTGAATAGATCAGGGTGTTATCTTCTCTACAAACCAATGAAGGTCTGTGACATCTTTTCTAATCTGTAGCCTGCCTCCTCTAGAGGGGGTAATGTTCATCTTATAGTGCTCAATAATGAAGGGAAGAAAGCAAACAACATAGAAGAGGAAAAATTGTTAGAAACAGAGTGCCAGACTCACTCCCCAGGCTATGTAGGAAAGGAACACTCAGATACAATAAAATGTTAACAGTGAATACACATTTATTAACAAGTGAAGATATATAATATATATATGCATTGGACAATGATATTTTTTTCTGGGACATCTCTCTCCCCTGCTGCACTGAAGAGAAGGCTAAGACAGGTCTAACTAATCCTCCTAAAACTTCTTCCATTTCTGATGAGAATCCCACACAAGATGATTCTTCATCTGAATCAGAAGCAAACAGTGACTGCGCTACATTGTCAACCTAAGTGTTAGTCGAGACTTCTGACCCCCTGCTGCTTTTGGGTGTCAACATTTTGTCTAGCATGACTCAGCCTCCTCTTCCCTCACCTCCAAAACTACAGGGTCAGAAACAGGTGGTGGCAATGGCGATGCATTATGGTCAGATTTCATTTTTTTTCTGCATGGAACTGCCTGCCCCTCCAAAGAGTTTAGATTGTGACAGGTCCCTTTTTAACTTTAATGGGGGAGTGGCACTAGTGTCTTTTGAAGTGCCTCCTCTGCCAGTCCCAATCACTCGACTACATCTAGCTTTCCCTGACATTATGGATTTAATGTCACTGCCTAATGCCTACTGGCTGCTCACTGTCACAGTGCCTTGCTGTGCACTAATGCAACTTGTGTGGTGTGTGCACACACACGCAGCTTGCTTGTAAGCACAAAAGAGGCAGACTGGGGATTTCACTGCACAGACCATCCCAATAATAATGTTCGGTCTGTTAAACTACCCACTGCCCACTGTCACAGTGCCTTGCTATGCACTAATGCAATTTGTGTGGTGTGTGCAGACACATGCAGCTTGCTTATAAGCACAAATGAGGCAGACTGGGGATTTCATTGCACAGACCATCCCAATAATAAAGTTCAGTCTGTTAAACTACCCACTGCCCACTGAAGCCCAGTGCACAGAGAGACTGAGTGAGTTGAATTAAACAAACTCAGTTTAAAAAAGCTGGAATTGTTGGCACAGCAGGAAAATCGATGAAATATATTTTCCAATGGAAATTCTAGCAAAACTGAATATATCTCGCCCAGCCACAACACCCAAATTGTGCTTGCTTGCAGCTTAGCCCAGAGGGTAAATGAAAAAAATGGCACTGCTAGCAGCTTCTCTCCCTGGCACAGAGAGACCATCTCATATCACATAAATAAACTGCTTAAAAAACAAACAGGGCTAGCTGGCACAGGCACTGCAGCCAAATAAAGAATAAATATCTTCTTTTCTCTTTACTAACTAGCCTAGCTAGCTCTCAGTGCAGCCTCCTTCCACAAAGACCTCCTCCCCACACCACCCCTGCAAAGAAAGTGTGTGGCACGCCGCGTGCTTAAGTATATATAGTAGGGATGTGAATCGTTTTTGAACGATTAAAATTATCGTCAGATAATTTTAAAATCGTTCTAATTCATTAGAGTGCACGATACAATACAAATGCCCCCGATTTATCATCAGGGGCATTTGTATTGTATCATTAAATAGGGCACGGGAATTATTTGGGGGAGGGCGGGAAAACCGGCACACCAAAACAACCCCTAAACCCTCCCCGACCCTTTAAAACCAATTCCTTACCCTCCCCCACCCTCCCGAACCCCCCCCCAAAATGTTAAGTAACCTGGTGGTCCAGTGGGGGGGTCCCGGCGTGATCTCCCGCTCTCGGGCCATCAGCACCATTTTGGCTGCCACTAATTAAAATGGCGCCAATGGCCCGATAAAAAAAAAAAACCACCCGACCCTTTAAATCAACCCCCCTTAGCCTCCCCCACCCTCCCGACCCTTTTTTTTTAGGGAGGCCCGCGCCGCTAAAAAAAAAAAACCCACCTGACCCTTTAAATTGACCTTCCCTCCCGACCCCCCCAAAACCTTTTAAAATTACCTGGTGGTCCAGGGGGTCCTCAGGGAGTCTCGGGGAGAGATCCTGGGGGGCCTCGGGGAGAGGAGAGATCCAGGGGGGCATCGGCGAGAGATTTCCAGTTCCCAGGCATCAGCTGTTCTAAAAATAAAATGGCGCTGATGCCCCTTTGCCCTTACCATGTGACAGGGTATCCATGCCATTGGCCGGCCCCTGTCACATGGTAAGGGCAAAGGGGCATCGGCACCATTTTTTTTTTAGAACAGCTGATGCCTGGGAACAGGAAATCTCTCGCCGAGGCCCCCCTGGATCTCACTCCTCTCCCCGAGGCCCCCCTGGATCTCTCCCCGAGGCCCCCCCAAGGCCCCCCTGGACCACCAGGTAATTTTAAAAGGTTTTGGGGGGGTCGGGAGGGGGGGTCGATTTAAAGGGTCGGGTGGGTTGTTTTTTTTAGCGGCGCGGCCTGCCTAAAAAAAAAATTAGCGATGTGAATTGGAATCAGAAATGATTCCAATTCACATATCTTAACGATCAGATTCCCCCACCCCCCCCCCCCCCCAGCCAAATCTGATCATTAAGACGATCTGGCACACGATTCACATCTCTAATATATAGTGCTGGGTTATCAGGAAAATCATCACCAAGCACTGAATGACAGCACGATTGGCTGCATTCAGTGCATTTCACAAAATGTTAGTGCTGATATGCTGCATTCCAGTATCTGTGCCAACCTGTCCGACCTTTTCCTGTGAGTCACTGATGACTCACAGGAAAGGGCTGGTTTATAGCTCTGGATAGTGAATTCACCGAAATGGTGTCTTCTGATTGCAAATGGCGGCGAAGAAAAGCACACGTGCGTGCTGTGCACCACGCAATGGATGAAATGGATGATAAGTTATATTCGTGGGGAATTGCAATACATTTTGCCTCCCCATGAATATAACGAATAGGGACATATACGTTGCGGATTGCCAATACGGTGAAAACGAATGCACACCCCTAGTGTAAAGAGCTATTTTTAATTTCACCCTGCTGAGTGTGTACCTACTAACAACCAATTGGTATTTTTTCTTGTGTTAGAGAAGATTCCTCATCAGTACACTCCCTGTCTTATAGGTCTGTCTCATTTTGAAGAGTGAAAGAGATTTTTGGAGGTTTTGGTTAGATTTTGTATAATTTTTTCTCATTTTAGGAAACATTCTGTGCTTTGGAGAGGGGCAACTCACCCGCCCCCCCCCCCCCCCCCAGTCCAGAAAGCAGGGGGCTGGAGACCCGTGAGCTACCGCTCTACTCCCTAGAGGAAGCAAGACCAGTAACAGCACTACCGAGTGTGAGATTTTTTAATTTTGAGCAATTTGGATTTTTCTCCTTTTTGATAGTGTGGTTTATTTCCCCCACCTCTTTTCACAACTTGGAGGAAGAAAATAGGGAACCAAAATGATAAAGGGGACGGAACAGCTCCCCTATGAGGAAAGGCTGAAGAGGTTAGGGCTGTTCAGCTTGGAAAAGAGACGGCTTAGGGGGGATATGATAGAGGTCTCTAAGATCATGAGGTCTTGAATGAGTAGATATGAATCGGTTATTTACACTTTCGAATAATAGAAGGAGGCATTCCATGAAGTTAGCAAGTAGCACATTTAAGATTAATCAGAGAAAATTATTTTTCACTCAACACACAAGCTCTGGAGTTTGCTGCCAGAGCATGTGATTAGTGCAGTTAGTGTAGCTGGGTTCAAAAAAGGTTTGGATAAGTTCTTGGAGGAGAAGTCCATTAACGGCTGTTAATCAAATTTACTTAGGGAATAGCCACTGCTATTAATTGCATCAGTGGCATGGGATCTTCTTAGTGTTTGGGTACTTGCAAGGTTCTTGTGGCCTGGTTTGGCCTCTGTTGGAAACAGGATTCTGGGCTTGATGGTCCCTTGGTCTGACCCAGCATGGCCATATTTTATGTTCTTATGTTCTTTAGTCAAGACTGAAAACATCAGACTTTTCTCCCATAGAAGTCACACAGAGTTGAAGGAGAGAAGGGAGTGAAACATCAAGATCTGGAGATTCCCAACTGGATCTCCACCCTAAATGGATCAGGACACTGACCAGGGGCAGCTCAAGGCAAGCTACTGCCTGAGGCAAGAGATGAGATGGCACCCCCTCTGCCCCCCTCTGCATCACCCCTCTGCCCCCCTTTGGCCCCCCTCCTCACAAATGCTCTCTCAGACCCCTCTGGCTCACAATCTCTCACACAAATCCACACACACACAAACACACATACAAACACACACACACACATACAAACACACACACAAACACTAACACACACACCCTGCTACATGCACTCACTCTCACCGGGGCCTTCATCTTTGCCACAAGCGGGATGTGCGCTGCTTGTGGTATGCTGTGGCCTTCATCTTCACCGTGAGTGGGGCTGAGCTCTGCTCACGGCATGCTGGGGCCTTCATCTTCACCGCGAGCGGGACGTGCGCCACTTGCGGCACGCCAAGGTCTTCTCCAACTTTGCCATTTTCTGCTCAGAATCTATTCTGCACAAAGAATGGCAAAGATGGAGGAGGCCCCAGATGCATGGCGGGGGGGGGGGGGGTGGGAGGGGAATTCTGCACTTCACAGTTGTGCAGAATTCCAGGACTATCCACCAGTGGAATTTGGGGTGGGGGGGGGGCAGTTTTTGCTGCTTCCAAAGTTTGCCGCCTGAAGCAGCCGTCTTACCCTGCTTCATTATAGAGCTTCTCCTGTCACAGGCTTTGGGCAAAAGACAGAACTCTGAAGTCAGGTAGGATCATTTTGTGGCATGGGGGTCCCCTCTATGATTCCTCATGTTACTGGGCTGTTTACACACAGATGAGGAAACAGTGGCAAGCTCCCTCCCAGGAGCTAGAGAGATGGACATAAGCACCCCAGCAGAGAGGCAATGTAAATAGTTTGAATGTACAGTTTCATTTGTGAAAAGTTTGTTGGTCAGTGATCAACATTTTGGAAATATTGAGTAAACTTTATTTGAACACCTAGTCTGGGTCCAGCCTGGTTGTCCCTGAGGAGAATACTGAAGCTATGAGATGCACATTCATCAGGAGAAACACTTTATCACAGGGCCACAAAGGATTTCCTTTCCCTCACAGAAAAAGCTTATTCCCTAGGAGTTGTAGAGAGAAGGGGAAGGATAGAGAGAAAAGCCCTGACAAACAGCAACCACCCTGGCAAAGGATGACACTCCGTTCTGAACCCTTGAAACCTTTTCCCTGATTTCAGGGCAAAACAGCATGCTGAATGCAAGAGCCTCCACCTAGTCCATGACGTTTTCCAAATACACCCCCGTTGTTCTCCATTTGATTCTTTACTACCCACTTCTTTTTAGGTACTTACTTCCCAGGATAAGGAGGCTCAGTGATAGAATTCGAGCCGCAGGCCCTGCCAAGCCTGCCTTGTCTGGTGCACATTTTGATCTACCCCACAAATGAGGAAGAGGAGGACCTTGTTGGCCTCGTCTATCTCCGCCAGACTGGCTATATCCTCGGCAGAGAAATTGGACTTCCTCATGGGGGGGCTGCCATTTTGGAATGAGCCCGTAACTGGAAGTGTTCGCGCATCCTTGAGATTCCAGAGTATGTGCAAAATAGTGCTTGCAGAAAAAGTACATCCATATATTGGGGAACAGAAATACATGTATTTTAAAACCTGCATGATAGCTCTGCACAGGTTATAAAATATTTGGGAAAATCTGTGCAGAACCCCGTATGTGCATAAGTGGGGTTGCGCAGACAGGATGGAAAGATAGCCTCCCCAAGTGAAAATGGAACAATCAAAGGTATTCACTTGAAAATAGCAGTTATAGATGCATGTGAGGATTGCATAAAAAGTAAACACTCAAGAAAGAAAAAAAAAAGAACATAAGAGTCCAATGATAACCTTTAAAGTATAATAATTAATATTATGTTTCATATTGTTATAAAACAATCCCAGTGTATGAACATATTAAACAAATGTAAATGATATGTTCATAGACAGCCTAACATCTCAATAAAGATTTGTGGCATCAGATTCAATTATAATAGAGCAAATATTTAAAAAATGCTCAGCTCCTAAATTTAGGCTTCTGAATTAGGTTGTAAATTAGGCACCTATTTTCAGCTAAACTTATGTGCCTTAGTTTTCTGCTGAAAATTAACATAAATTTAGGACCCTAAAAGTTAGAACTTCTTAATTTAGGGCTATTTATTTGCCTAGATTTAGGACCCTAAGGGGGTCATTCTCTAATGCTATCGCCCACGAAAAGGGAAGTTTTGCATGCGAAAAGTCCCTTTTCACATACGATAGCTATGTGGTGTATGGTGTAGTTATTCAGTGCGAAAGCAGGCAGCGATCACACCGCAGAGGTGCGATCGCTGCCGGCTATCGCAGGACCGCCCCCGCTCCCCCCCCCCCCCCCCCCCGTCTCCCGTTACCGCCGGATTCTCTAAGGTCGCAGACCTTAGAGAATCCAGGCCTAAATTAGGTGCCTTATTCTGAAAATCAGTGCTAAGCCTCTAACTTTGTTTCCCCACCCTAACTCTGCTTCTGTAGCAACACATTTTTTAGGATCCTAAAATTTAGGGACCTAATGAAACTAAAATCATAAATTTAGAAATTCTGCCCTATTAAATTTTCAAAAGGGCTAATTTAGGAGCGTAGCTACAAAAGTTAAGAACCTAAACATTTTGAAAATTGTTCTCAGTATTTTAAGCTTAATTAGAAAAATACCATTGGGCTCTTTTTTTGTCTGTTAGCAGTTAATTATGTCCATTGTTTTTTGAAAACACTTTTGTGATTTACATTTGTATATTTACAAACATTCAAAATATGTGTAAGGCAATTTACAAGGAATCAAGCAAAAACTATTTGAAGCTAATATACATGGATTTATGAGGACCCATGCCAGTGGATGCTATTGTTGCTAGCAGGTATATACTTGTCATTTTAGATGATTGCACCTGTAAACTGAATGTATTTTTCCTTAAGCTAAAAGACGAAGACCCAGATATTTTCATTAACTATCTACAATACTCAGAATGCAAAACAGGCAAGAAGCTGAAACAGGTCTGCACTGACAATGGAAGCAAGATAAGAATAATAATTTCATGAAGAAGTATGGAATTCATCATGAGAAGATAGTTCCATATTCACTATCTGAAAATGGAATTGTAGAACATGTGAATCAAATGCTATAGAAGCAGTGAGAACAATGTAGATAAGATCTGGACTACCATCCAAATTTTGGACCGAAGCAGTAATACTACTGCTTATGTAAGAAACTATTATAACAATAATTATTGAAAGAAAAATCACCAGAAGTATCAGGGACAGGCATGTGGCAATCTGTAGGATACTTCAGTGCTTAGAAGTCCTGGATTCCCAAACAATACAGGATGAAGTTAGGTGCTAAGAGCAAACCTCCACTTTGTTGATTGGTGTGAAAACAGGAAAATATATTGCTTGTATGATCCCAACATGAAGAAGATTCTGACAAGTGGGGATCCAAAGTTTCTTCAGCTGAAATTCTAGAAAATGGAGTTGATACTATGAGGAAATGTAGCCAAATCACTTATTTTTCAAATGAAGAGAACAATGGACATTATCCCATTGATGAAATACCAAGAAGTCAAAATGTGTGCATGAGTATCGGATTTTATAACGTGCGGGCATCGCCAGGCGCATGTTATAAAATCAGCGCATCCATGTGCATGAACCGGGAACTGCGCGTACATGGACACACACGCGTGCCTTTAAAAATGTACCCCTTAGGCCCATTTATGTGTAACCGATCTCCAGGTTTGCTGCTTCATCATTCACTTTGGGATGGTACTGGTCTGGGTCCAGTCCGGACAGGGAAGAAGAATAATCTTTTGGGGCCCTCTGGCATGTCTATCTACTCTTTCCTCTCAGTGCTCACACTGAACTTCCACAGGTGGCAAACAGTTCGGAGAAGGAGCAATGAAGGAAGTAAAAATAGAAAGGCTAGTAAAATCAGGGAAAATACTCTCAGGAGTCCAAATGTGGTGTTCAAATAAAATAGTCTTTACTGCAACTTAAATAAAATAATCCAAGCCACAATGCCAAAAATACAAAACAGCATCAAAAGTATAATAGCAATGAAAATTATTTTACACAGGGAAAAATAAAAAATACAAACCCCTCCTATAGCTATTTAATATTCAAGCTACAAGGCAATGATAGTGACAGCTTGGACCCCTATCACATTCCCCACTAGCTGCCAAAAGAAAAATAATGAAGCCAGGATGATGATGCAATTATTTTTCTTATCCTACAAGTACAACAATTAATGAACTTTATGTATCATAACAATTTCTTTAATTCATCCAATGAACACAAGTGGATGGATTGGTGTAAAACAGGATTTTATTGAAGCTTGCCCGACTCTGGCCGAGTTTCGCTCAAAGAGCTGCCTCAGGGGCTTTCAAGCCACTTCAATTGGCTTATAACATCACAAAACTATCGCGTAGCAAGGTCAGAGAAGATTTACACAGCAGGCTTTTTTTGAAAAATATTCTGATCGAGTACTTTTGAAAGCAAGGCTTTAAAAGTATTGGTATTGCATTCCTACTCGCCGCTCAGCATAGGTTAACGCAAGGTTAACCTATGCTAAGCGGCGAGTAGGAATGCAATACCAATACTTTTAAAGCCTTGCTTTCAAAAGTACTCGATCAGAATATTTTTCAAAAAAAGCCTGCTGTGTAAATCTTCTCTGACCTTGCTACGCGATAGTTTTGTGATGTTGTAAGCCAATTAAAGTGGCTTGAAAGCCCCTGAGGCAGCTCTTTGAGCGAAACTCGGACAGAGTCGGGCAAGCTTCAATAAAATCCTGTTTTACACTGATCCATCCACTTGTGTTCATTGCTGACAGCCACCTTGGATCGATTACCAGTTTGCTTTCTTGGACCATCCCTTTAATTCATCCAATACATGTGGCTACTCCCATGAGCACAAAATCTCTTCACACCTTCAATGGTGAAGCTACTCACTGTATAATAATAACCAGTTCACTGCACATTGACAAATTATCTTTCCAAATTTTACTAAGTAAGCTCTTGATGGTAAGAGCCATCACCAAATAGTAACTCAGTAGCATAGGCCACCATATAAAAGCAATCATAATCACCAACATAGTGTTAACACTTTCCATTTGATCTTCTGTTGGAGATCATTTTTAAAGATGGACAACATATCAAAAATACTAAAAATAATTTCAAAACGCTAAATCAGTTTAGCATTCAGCTCACAGAAGTGGAAACCTCCTTGAAAACATCCTCCCTTGCAAGAGGGAACATGTATAAGCATATTTTTTTAGCACTCAGTATCAAAAACAAACCCATAGAAACATCAGAGTACAGCAAATAGGTTAGAAAAATGGTATAACTTATAGTGAACATATTTTTAACATGTTTTTGTAGTTTTATGGAATTTTTTTCATTAATAAGTTAAATAGAATAACCAGTATAATATGCTATACCATAACCATATTCAACAATACCTCTTTAGTCCACAACAGTTTGTATATCCATATTCAACCATAGGGATATCACCCACATTTTACATTCCCACCCTTAATTGGGATCAACACTTAATACAATATTAGCCCAATTTATTATTTAATTCCTTGGAATCTTCATGTGCATGTCCATCACAGGTTCTGCTCTTCGATGGCTCTTATTTACTAGGTGCCAGTTGCTAGATGAGGGCCATGATCAGAAAATCTATAATGAGAACATAACAATACCTTCCCAATATGAGGCAACATATGTAGTTTCCCAAGCCCGAAATCAACAGCAATTTTTATTTAGATCCGAGTAACATATTTCAGTGAACATTTTCTCAAAATACACAGCACATTTACAAATATCAAAAAATGTGCAGTTCACATATTAAACCCCGGCATCACTCATACTCCCCCTCATATTCCTCAAAAGGCAGAGGTTCATAATGGCCTGGTGTAGTTTTTTAACAACAGCCCCATTAGGGAGAAGGCATTCAAACTGGGCTTTATCCACCCACCTGTCATACTGGTAATACCTAACACCGCCCTGTTGGATTTTTCACCCAACTTTCATGTCCCTGACTTTCAGTTCAATGACCACGGGGTATTTAGGATAACTGTGTACAAAATCTTTACCTTGTTTGTCTTTAATTATTACTTTATCTGTGTGCTCAAAAACCCATACTTCTCTAGGACATTCCACATAGTTAATGACATATACAGGCACACTACACCAGCTCTTCTGCAGTGGATGGCCATCATAAAGCTTGATCCCTGTCAACAGTGCTAAGAGCAATTCAAGACTTATACCATACTTCAAGGGGAAACCCGTGGTCTAATCCAGCAGCGGTAACAAGGTTCCCATGTCCACTGCTCCCAAGTGTTTCACTCCCCGAGGTTATAGACTGTCTGTCTGAGAATCCACTAGACCAATGACAAATATCACCCTCCCTACCTAGCATGGGCAACATGAATGTGTGGTCAGTGCACATCCTGCAAAACTCAAGCATGGTCCAAGGGCCTCGCACCACCATATTACTTCTAGGCATGACTATAGAAAAAACCTGGTGAGCCATGGCAGCAGTAACTGCCACATTTCACTCATGTGAATCATATTTGTGACTCACCACTGTACATCTTTCCTGAGAACCTTGGGAGTCCTGGGAGCTCTCATCTGATGATCTCAATCGAGATGAGGAAATACCTCAGGAATATGATTTTCCCCAGCTGAATCACACAGTTCTTGCTTGTCCCATCGATGCAGGCTGCACTAAAGCTGGGCGAGCTAGGCCAACAGCATCTCCACTGCCTGAATTAGCAGTGCCACCTCCTCTTTAGCTTCCATGATGAGGACTCATCCCTCATGCTCCTATTTGACACTATACTCCCTTTGATTATTTCTTCCATGACTACGTTGGAATTTGCGATGGCCTCGGCAACCACTGCAGCAACCACAATCTCTTCCCAGGGGTGTCCCTGGGCCTCGATGACCTTCAACTCTGCATCCCGCGGTTTTAGTATCAAGGGTTAATAAGAGTTTCCCCTCGTCTCTGGTCCCAGCGTCTTTGGATATATGCTTGGGTTCCTCGGTCTTCAAGGGCCCTGCCAGGCACCTAACAGCCCCTGAGCTAGAATACTCACCAAGGCATCCTCTGTGTCCATCAGTGAGGGTCCTTCAGCACTGGGATCTGCCTCCAGAAACATTGCCGCCATGCATCAGCAATACTGCAGGGCCACAGGCTACTGTCTCTGAGGGATAATTGCAGTTGCCCTTAATGGTAGAAGTATCTCTGGTTCAATTTCTCCAGTGTGGGAACAACAGCTTCCCGGGCTTCAGGGTCACTGTATCTAGCCCAGTCCTGAGGACATTTGCTTGTTAACTGACTCGTTGATCCTCCAATCAAGCAAGTTTAGTATCCTCCTCTGCTCTGTAATTAACCAGATCAGTCATCGCTAATACATGTTGTGGTGTCTCCAAAAGGTCTGGATCAAAATCTGGCTAGTTCACCATTACCATGCTCCTGCGATTCAGGGTGTGGCAAGCAGGCCAGTTATTTCCTGATTCATGTGGTTGGGCGAAGTCTTCCTCTACCCACAAGACTTGGTTGCCCTGAGTGGCTGAGAGATGACACATTACTCCTCCTGCCACTCCTGTGCTTCAGGTCCTTCTTCACCACTTTCTGGTGCCAAACCATCTTCCTGCTCTGATGGCTGAAAAAAATGCCATCTTAATCCAATTTCACAGCAAATCAAAATTAAGGTAACACATATGAATCATGTAAAAATTAGGGAATTTCTTCTTTCATACTGTCCAAACATTTTACTCCTGCGGGTCCCTGTTCAGGTGCCATTTTGTGTAACTGGTCCCCAGGTTTGGTGCTTTATCCTTCACTTTGGGATGGTATGGGTCTGAGTCCAGTACAGATGGGGAGGAAGAATAATCTTGCAGGGCCCTTTACTCTCAATGCTCACACTGAAGGTAGAGGATCTCCACAGATGCCAAACAGTTCAGAGAAGGAGAAGTGAAGGCAGTAACAACTGCAAGGCTAGTAAAATCAGGGAAAACACTCTCAGAAATCTATATGTGATGTTCAAATAAAATAGTATTTACTGCAACTTAAATAAAATAATCCAAGCTACAATACCAAAAATACAAAACAGCATCAAAAATATAATAGCAATGAAAATTATTGTTAATTTGTCCATCCTTGGTGTTACCTCCCTTTTCACTTCTCTTGCACATTTATCCTAGGAGAAAAACTGTTCCCTTTGCAAGGTAAAAAAAAAACTGGAATGGGGTTCCAACATGATGTCAATCAGCAAATAGAAGAAAATCCCCAAGCACAAAAACTGCAGGACAATTGCCCCCACATACGAAAACACCCAGCTTCAATTGGTCCAAATTTCAACTTTTCTTCAAACTGGGAAAAACGTATCACTATCTCAATGGGTTTAGCCCTTTGAGTCCTTGTATCAACAAGTATCAAAAATCTTCTTACCCCTATTTCTTCAGCTCTCAGCACTCAGACTTTTGCTTCAAATCCTGACTCTTGTCCTAAGTCCTCATGGATACCGAGGGTATGCACTTCCCTTCAAACTGGTCAAGTCAAAGTCCAAAAAATCCTTTAATCCAAACTCTTCCAATATCAAAATGCAGTGATGAGCAAAGTCCCACCCCTAAGTACTCAAATCTCTGCCTTGTGAGAGCCTATGAAAAGTCCCAAAACTTCTCTCTCCTTCTCCTAGATCTTGGGAGGATCCGAAACCTCTCGCAAAAGAATTTGAAATCCTGGAAAATACTACCTCCTCTTGCTTCAGATCCTGTAGGACTCTTTAACTTTCTCCTTCCTTTTCTCATCTCTTCCTCCCCCCTGAAGTTCTGAGCATGCTCCTGGGCCCTATATACTCCAGATGCCATACCCCCAGAAAGGAGGGGCTATCACATAGGGAAGAATAAAAAACACAAAACTCCTCCTGTAGCTTCTGAATATTCAAACTACAAGGGCAATATTAGTGACGGCTTGGACCCTTATAACATATGCGGATATGTAGGCTGCATGTGAGCAACACAGATTTGAAAAGCTGCTAATTATATGCATGTGCATGAGCAAAAAAAGGGGGGCGGGGAGTACATTGACAGGGCATGGGCATTCTGAAGCGGGGCCAACAGTTATGTGTGGAAATCTATATTTTAAACCAGAGGCCACTGAACATGGCGGCTTATTAGCTGCATACATTTACTGCTGCTTCTGATGAGGAATAAGTCTACATAGAACACATTTTAGGTCTAGCACGACAGGGTGAGGAGTCCAGGTCAACTGCGGGGAATGCAGGCTGAAGAACCAGAGAGGTCTGGATGGTCTCGAGATAGACTCGACAAACTGGTGGGCTACTTGGTAAAACTGGGAATGTCCCTCACAAGCCCATGTTTTAAAATCTGTTTACCTGCACGCGATATAACCGATAAAGTCCTAAGGAAGATACATGAACTACATTTGCGTGAGCAATGCCCTAAAATTAGGGGAACATTTATGCCCAGTAGGCATATTTTTAATCATATGTGCAGGATTTAAAGTTATTATCATGGAACAGACTATCAAGAAAAATATTCACCAGTAATGAAAATGGCAACGTATAGATTATTATAAGCTTAACATAATGAAGAAAATTTGATTATTTGACACATTGAAAACAGTGCATCTCCATGGAGAACTACAAGAAATATACACACAGAACAATCTCCAGGGACTGATGAAGAGGAAAAGATGACAAACATTTGTAAGTTCAAAAGGCAATATATGGATTAAAACAATCAGACTGTACATGGTACATGACATTAGATCAAATATATGACAAGGGTTATCAAAAAATAGATTTAGATCAATGTGTCTGCTTTGACAAGGAGAAGAATGTGCTATACTAGCTATTTATGTAGTAGGGATGTGCAGAGCAAAATTTTATGTTCATATTTTTTATGTCCGAAAGGGGGTCCCACTTGCGGCCAATATGGACATAAAAAAAATCCAATGAGTTGGGTATATGTACATATGTGCAAAAAAAAAAATTAAACCCCCTCACCCTCCTTAATCCCCCCCCCAGACTTACCACAATTCCCTGGTGATCGAGCGAGGAGTGAGGACGTCATTTCTGCAATCCTTGGCGAGAAGCATGTGGTCAGGAGGCCCCCCCAAGCTGGCCAAAAGTTCTTTTTGGGCCGAACGAGCCGTCCGGCGCGAACGAGCCGGGAATCACGTGACGCCGGCGTCACTCGACGTGCCGCCGACGTCACATGCTTCTCGCCAAGGATTGCAGAAATGGCGTCCTCACTCCTCGCTCCATCACCAGGGAGTTGTGGTAAGTCGGGGGGGGGGGGATTAAGGAGGGTGAGGGGGTTTATATTTTTATTTTGGCTCAACAATCGCAATTTCCCACATATCGAACATATCTATGTTCGATATGTGGGAAATCCGATCGTTTATGTCGAATCAATTTTTTAAGTAAAAAAAAAATATGAGTTGCGTTTTACTAATGCGGTCAATCCGAATGCACACCCCTATTATGTAGTTTCCATTCTAATACCAACAACAAGTGATAAGTTTTGTATATATTATCTGACTGTGCAAATGGCGTTTTTCTGCTACAGAACACAAGGATACCACAAATAATTTCTATAAGGTTTAAAGACTTTTCTGGAGACTAAAATTGGAGAGTCAAATGGTATCTAATGCAGACAAAAATACATTGTCAATCAGTTTCAGAACTATATTGCATAAACAATTTTGAAATGAGTGACTGTAAGACAATATCAACACCCTTTGACCAAACCACTTCAGAATAATAAGAATCAATTTTGTATACAAGGATTAGTAAGTAACTTTCACATGAGTGGTAGTGTATTAGAAACATGATTCTTGTTGCTGTGCTGGATTGTATTTAGTTAGCTAATAATAAACTGTAGTGAGCTATTGAGATTCTGCATTGCTGCATGTTTACTTCCTTCCTGTATCTGTGCAAGTTCAATTGCTGGTTGCCTACAGCTCCATTTTATCTTTTTAATAAAAACAGTGCTGTTTTACTGCTCTTGCAAAGAAGAAATTTGCATGATTTGTTTGTTTTCTTTAGAAGGCATTCTCTTATCTAAATTAACTCCATTGTGCTACACATGGCTAACACTCTCAAAGTATGGTACCTAACTTGAAAGTTAAACATGTAAGTTTTTGCATATGTTCAGATGAAAAATAATACAGGCAAAGGGTCAAGCGCAAGTGTTCCACATACTGTAAAGAATATCTAAAAAGATGTTTAGAAGGAGACATTATCAAAGTTACAGAGATCTTGCAGGCAATCATTCTATGAAAGGGCTACAAATAAAACAAAAGGAGCATCCTCTAAGATTAAGTGTAATAGATTTCACTACCTTCATAAGAAAGGACATTACTCAGAGTTGTAAAATTACAGGACATTTTTCCAGTAGAAATTGTTACATGCACATCACAAAATTAATTGAGAAATAAACAATTTATAAGGAAAAAAATCATATTGATGAATATGATTATTGCATCGGAGGTGGACCCTTAGTTGATGCAATCCATAGGTGAGAGTCTATGGTTCCCCACTGTCGGCAGGTGGAGTGGGCTGAAGGTAGAGGCCACTGGAGCTTCACCTATACCAGCCCTTGTTCCCCTTGGGTTGAGCCTTTGGGTGTCGGGGCCGGCAGGAATTAGGTGGGCCTTGAGATTGGAGACAAGAACCGGGAACAATGAAGGTCATGAACAAGGAATAGAAAGGATTCTGTATCAGCAACGAGTACTCAGAGTACGAGGAGACCTGTTGCAAAGGCAACGCTATGGAGCGAGGCCTGAGCTTAAATACACTGGAGAATCTGACATCATCATCCGGGGCCGCAGCCTGGTTCCCACCGCAGGCCTTTCAAAAGGATTAGCGATGCGGGCTCTTGCCTAGGGAGGGGCACGGCGCGGGTGACGGCGTCTCTCCGCGGACCACACGGAGAGGCCCGACAAGCAAAGGTATCTTGACTGGCAACACTGGGGTCCATGGCAGAGCCGGAGGCAATGGAGGCGGCCCGAGGTCAGAGGCGGTGGCCCATCGCCGCTAGCAAGGAGGAACCAGGAACTGGAGTCCATGTAAGAAGGTGAGGGGGCCACACTGTGGCTCTGCCGCAGACATCATGCGTAACAATGTTGATATAACTGCATATTAGGGAAAAGTATAAGTCTAGTGTTGCTGAAATGATTGCCATATTTGGATTGGGAAGGAATTCTCTCTCCTGGATTTCCATATAACAAGAGCTATTAGAAAATCAAAAAATGTTTGACTTAACCTTTGGCTCCAACTGTGAAACTTCTTTAGTATGGTGAGAAAATCACACTTCTGCTTTCTATAGGCATGATCCTTTCTTCTGCTACTATTATCCAACGCATTGCAGCCAATATTCTTTTGTATATCAGTATTCATTTTAATTAAAGATTTAAATGAATATTTTGGATTAATAGCCTTATATAATATGCTGACAATAGAGTTGGCCCCTACTAAAACAAGAATAATTTACATTAATACAGTGCTAAAAATTTTACCTTCCAAGAAGAAATAATACCTCAAATACCAGCTGCTATTCATGGGCTTGACATGCATCTCCTGACCTATCTTTCACTCAACAACCATTGATATTGCTCCTAACAAAATATGGTTTTCTTTCATCTCTCCCTTATAATAACATTCACAGTAACCTTCAATAATAATGGAAGTCAATGGAATGAGAATATTTTCATCTATGTGCCTAATCCCCTGAGCCCAGTCTCTATTCACCTGAAGAAAGATTGGGTTAGCATTGAATCACAATTTAACTGCAGATGGGTCAACAAGTTTAAATAAAATCTAACCTCCATTCAAGCAGGGAGGATGATTCGAATAATCAGGGCAATCCTTTATACCTTACAAACAGTATCAGTTAAGTCAGAGCCATGTGTGGTTCCACTCACATAAATCAAAACCACTTGTAGCTTGACTCAAAAGCTCTGGGTAGTCATACATCTGGTTGCATAATTCCTCTCTACACTGAACTATTGCACGTTTGTCCTCATTGAGTAATGAATCCTTCTCATTATTTCTGACCCTTTCAAACAAAAGTCCTTTCTTTCTGATTCTCCTTAAGCCTCGGTTATCATCAAATCCTATTCATCTCCAAAGTTTGAACTTCACATTATTATTCTCAGCTGCTCTAGACTATAAATCTACTGAATGTTTCTTAAACTCAAATCTTTTGCTCTTCTAATTCTTGGTAACTATAGGTGAACCCTGTCTGGCAGAATACCTTAGTGGCAAAGAAGATCCATTAAATAGGATGTTTATCTGACCCAGAAGAATTTAGTATTATTTCATCCATTTTGTGTAATCTCATTTAGTTATCCGAATTTTTTGTTCATCTCATTTGCCTGTTTCTCCATATCACTAGCTCATGACCACAGGCATTAACCAATGGCAGGGAAGCGTAAAAAATACTCAAAAACTTAAAAATGTTCTCTGACCTTCCTGAAATTTCAGTGGATCTGAACTGGTCTGTTTCTATATAGGAAAGAAACACAATCTGGGATTCTAAGTGTTGGCCACATCAAATTTATTTGAAAATTGAATGCAAGATGTCACTAATATCTGTAGCAAAAATGTAAATGGCAGTGGATAAACAGATCAAAAGTTATTGTGAGGGGACAGTCGGACGCTCGGACATAATGATCTTTTTAAGGACAGTTCTCCTTCTAAGATATCAGGCTAAAAGGCTCCCTCATACACACACACACACACACACAGATACACATACACACAGATGCTCTCTCATAATAACTGGTTCTCTCTCTCTCTCTCTCACACACACACACAAACACTATCTCACACTCCAAGCCTCTTCTTTTGCATGCCAGCAGCCATGTAGGGGCTATTCTTTGGCTGCTGGTAGCCCTGTTGGGCCTCTTGTTATTCTGCCACAAGCGGAGTGGGGGGAGGTGCTGGCAGCTCCACTGAGACTCTTGCTATTTTGCCATCAGTGGGAAGGGAGATCCGGCGGCCCCAGTGGACTTCTTGTTGTGCCATTGAGTGTGTGTGTGTGTGTGGGGGGGGGGGGCAGTGCCTCTTTTTGTTCTTCTGCAGGCTGGATGTGAGATGCTGGCAGCCCTACTGGACCTCTTATGTTCCACCACGAGCACAAGGGGAGACTTTGGTGGTCCTGCTGGGCCTTTTGTTCTTCTGTTGTGGGCCGGATGAGAGATGCTGACTGCCCCACTAGGCCTCTTGCTGTCTAGTTGCCAGTCAGAGGGGAAGTACCAGTGGCCCTGCTGGGCCTTTTTTATTCATCGTGTGCAGCAGAAGAAGCGTAGACTTAGAGCATGGGTGCCACGTGCCTCTATTCGAACCTGGGCTGTGCTGGAGACTGCTATTTGCTGCAGCAGGGAGAGGGGGCATGTGCAGCCAACTTTTTGCCAACTTTTGCCTGCAGAGTGACACCATTGACTGTCGAGTTAAACCACAGCTCCTTCATGCCAGGTGAGAATATGTGGGCTGCTGGCAGATGCCAAAATAGCTGTTCCCCCTAGACTGGAGGGTGAAAATACAGGAAATTTCCAAACATTTTAGTCCTCCATCTGGTTTCCAGACACTGCCTTTAAATTCTATACTTTCTGAAGGAATCTGGACAGTTTGCAACCCTAGTGCTAAATGCTACAATCACCATTAAGCACACAGTAATGCACTTTTTTTTTTTTTTTTAAAGAGGCCCCTATGATTCTAGGCATGCAACAGGCAAATGGCATACTGTCTCCTTTCTCAGACAATATATTGTTTCCTTGTGAAATGCATCATTAGTTAAAAAGATTTCCTGTCACTCAAAAATACTACTGTTTCTAAAACAAAAACTAATTTCTTTCTTTATATTCTAGGAAAACAAACTTAAGACTTCTACATGAACACTCATTACCTTGTCAGCTATTGTAGCACTTCAGAACAGAATTCTAGAGGCCTGCTCTTAATAATGATATCAGAGCTTTGTCCTTATATAAATAATAATATCTGAACTTAAATGAAGCGATCATGCACAATTTATGGAATGATGTAATAAAATGTAAGTGCACATATTCTTTTCTTACATGCTGAAAAATTAGCTACTTCCCAATGCAGGAAGTTAATGAAAATGCTAATGCATTAAGAGTTTTAAAAAAGCACACTAACAAAACAATATGTGCATTCATGAGCACAGTTATGTGTACTTTATTACACAGGCCCCAAAATGAGTAGCGCACATAAAATATTAGAGATGTGAATCGGAACCGGAATCGGTTCGGATTCCGGTTCCGATTCACATGTGGGGTTTTTTTGCATCGGGCCCGATCGCGGTTTTGTTTATCGGCTGCGCCCGAGCTGATAAACAAAAAACCCACCCCGACCCTTTAAAACTAACCTCTTAGCCTCCCCCACCCTCCCGACCCCCCAAAAAAACTTTTTACAGGTACCTGGTGGTCCAGTGGCGGTCTCGGGAGCGATCTCCCGCTCTGGGCCGTCCTCCCGCTCCCGGGCCGTCGTCTGCCACTAATCAAAATGGCACCGATGGCCCTTTGCCCTTACCATGTGACAGGGTATCCGTGCCATTGGCCGGACCCTGTCACATGGTAGGAGCACTGGATGGCCGGCGCCATCTTGTGCTCCTACCATGTGACAGGGGCTGACCAATGGCACCGGTAGCCCCTGTGACATGGTAAGGGCAAAGGCTATCGGCGCCATTTTGAATAGTGGCAGCCGACGGTACGAGTGCAGGAGGTCGCTCCTGGACCCCCGCTGGACTTTTGGCAAGTCTTCTGGGGGTCAGGAGGGTCTCCCAAGACTTGCCAAAAGCCCCTGGTGGTCCAGCGGGGGTCCGGGAGTGATCTCCTGCACTCGGGCCATCGGCTGCCAGTAATCAAAATGGCGCCGATAGCCTTTGCCCTTACTATGTCACAGGGGCTACCAGTGCCATTGGTCAGCCCCTGTCACATGGTAGGAGCACAAGATGGCGCCAGCCATCCAATGCTCCTACCATGTGACAGGGTTCGGCCAATGGCACCGATACCCTGTCACATGGTAAGGGCAAAGGGCCATCGGCGCCATTTTGATTAGTGGCAGCCGACGGCCTGGGAGCAGGAGGACGGCCTGGAGCGGGAGATCATTCCCATGACCCCCACTGGACCACCAGGTACCTGTAAAATGTTTTTGGGGGCGTCGGGAGGGTGGGGGAAGCTAAGGGGTTAGTTTTAAAGGGTTGGGGTGGGTTTAGGGGTTATTTTTGTGTGCCGTTTTTCCCGCCCTCCCCCAAAACAATAAGGGAACCCCCACGATCAATTTTGTGGGGTTTTCCTATCGTTTTAGGGGAGCCCCCGATTTCTGATGATTTTGAAAATATCGACAATATTTTCAATCGTCCGAAGCCCGATTCACATCCCTATAAAATAAAACTTGTTTGCATAAAACTGAAAAGGTATAGCAGGCAGATGTAAAGTAACCTCAGCTGAGCGAGCGTGGGTTAGTGGATGGGTCAGGTAGTTAGGTGGGTGGATGGGGATTTAGTGGTTTGGGGATGGCTTAGTAGATGGTTGGATTAGAGTATGGATGGGGGGAGATGTTAGGTGGTTGTGGGATAGTGGGTAAGTAGGAGGGTGAGGGAGGGAGGTAAGTTGGGAGGGATCCAGAGCAGAATCCCTCTGGCAAGGAAGTCCTGAATTAATCTGCTTTGGGGGTCTCAGAATGGGTTCCCTCTAGCTCCTGGAGCAAATTCCTCCAGGAGCCAGAGGGATTCCAAGTGCTTGTTCACAATTATTTTAGGCTTGGAATCCTGGGTCAGAGTTGGAATAAATCTTAACCCACGTTTCTGGGGCAAGTGTTGGTCTAGGGTTCTGGATGTAGTGGTCCTCTCCTGATGTGAAACACTCAAGTCTATGACTCCCACACCCAGGAACGAAAGGTCTGGGACAATGATAGGCTAACACTAGCTACAACAAATTAATGTAAGTTAACTTTTCCTCACCTCTGACCCAGAAGTTAAATTTCCAGAATTAAAAAAATGTGAGTTAAATCTTCACGGTTTTTATATTCCCTATTGAAAGGTGGTGCGATAGCTAATGCCTTCATTAACATGGGATTAATGTGGAGTAACACTAATTTGTGCACACATTGTTACATTTGTGTGCACTTTTTTGTGTGCTAATCCCTTAATAAATGAAGAATAAAGTTATGTGTACACAAATGAGTGAATAGACATGAATAAAGCTGTGTCCTCAGCCTAGCACACATAATTACATAGGATAGGATCCTTAAAGTCTGACAGTCTGATATATCAAGCCTGAGTGCTAGCACCAATGGCAACCTTTGATGTAATAAAAGGTACTAACCAAAGTTAGGGCTTTAAAGATCATTACATGTTTCAGAACCCGCCAGAAAGTACAAGCTTTATTATGCCTTCATTACAATATTCTACAAACGAAGGGTCAACTGGTAAAGAAGGGAACATGCTTAGCAAAGGCAGCACTAAAGAATGCATTAATGGAAAATTATATTTAAAAAACTGCAAAACAAAGAAAGCAAGAAATCCTCATTCAGTAAAGGAACTCAAGCAAAAATAAACGGGAATGAGGGCACAATATATCTCTTAGGTCCCTGCTTAAAGTGGTATCATGAACAGTGCACCATAGTCAATAAACTGAAATTTGTAGCAGTTTTGACTTTGCCAAAGCACAAATGTATAATCATTTACCAAAAAGAGTAATCATGTGTAATATCATTTTTTTGTAATTTTAGATTGCAAATTTAAACTTTATTCCAAACTGAATTTCAAAGCTGAAGCAAAACCAAGATGGGAATGATGCAGTATAACAAGCTACTATAAACCAGGTTCATTCCCCCACGAGCTTATTATGTGTTAGAGACTTACAATGTAAAGTGAATTGTATCTAGATCTGAGTGATGTGTTTTGACCTGTCAAAAGGGGGTTTTCAGCCCTGCAGAGACTGCAAGACGCTACAGCCAAGGTAAAGAAATATGAAAATTCAACAAAACCTATGTGTATTCTTCTCTGAATGACAAATTTTCTGCAAGAGCCAACATCCAGTTCTCACAGTGTTAACAAGTTGGGAAAAGGGCTGTACTGTTTAGCTTGTCTAGAGAACAGCAATACATATCCAGCAGAAGAGAAAACCAAAGGAATGCTGGGAGAATATTTAAGGTAGAAGAGGTGCAATTTGACTAGCTCTGTCTGTGTGTGCAGAATGGGGATGGCCAGAATTTGGAGCCAGAAGCCAGGAAGAATGGAATGAATCTGGCAGCCCTGCAATCAGTCATTTTGCTAAAGAGCTAATTATCAAGAAGGAAAAATAGAAGTCTGTACTCTGAATAGAGAGACAGACAGCTGTTTTTACTTCATAGACAAGCAAGATGAAAAATCCCAACAAGGAACAGAGGAGCCAGGAGCTGATAGACTGAGAGACTTCCTTTCTAGAAATATCCAGGTCTAGGAGCACATGGCTAGATCACCCTCCTAAGAGACTTAGTTAAGTAATCTAAACTTTGCACAGACAGCAGAGGAGAGAAAAGGTTTATTTCCTTATCTTTTTACAAATTCAGTATCTCATCTTAATTGCTTCATCCTTTCAGCTGAAGTCAAGCATAAACCCTTGCTAACAAAAACTGGTGGACAATGGTCTTTATGTAAGAGATTGAAACCATGCCTGTTTTCTGTTTAGTACCAAGTAAACCATTTGGGGAAGCTTCCCAGGAGAGAGAGACCTTTCACACACTACAGTGCTCATATATATAGTTTGTTGTCTAGCCAGTTCCACCATCAAAAGAGACTTCTTTGTTTTCTTTTCTTTCTCTTTTTTTATCTTTTTATTTATCATTTTTAAATGTTAACAATTTAAATCAACTTGACAAGAAATAGTACATTAGAGATCAAAATATATAAGAAAGAAAATACATAGAGGAAATATAAGATCTCAAAGTACTCTGTCAGACCACAAAAGGAAAGGGAAATCCAAGAGAAAATAAGAGAGGATGAAATCCTGATCAGAATCCACAGCAAAAGTAACAAATAGAGTGGAAGAAACAACATCTTTATCTGCCGATCTTTCAAGAAAAGAGGAAAGATGTGAGGAATCTGATGAACCAGCTCTCAATTGAACAGCTTTTGGATTCACGGAACATCATAAGCTTTTGAAATAAGAGGAAGCAAACTTTCCTTAATGGATACATTTTTCCAAGAAATATCTAAATAACGTCTTTATGGAGTAATTAGCTTTTTCATAGGAAAATTAATAATCCTAATATTCCGGCGACAAACTACATTTTCAAGATTTTCAAGCTTTGGCCAACCAAAACAGTTTCAACAGATTTCTGCAAAGATGCCTCTTTGGACTCCCAAGAATCCACTCTCAATGAAATTTCAAGTAGTTTGGAATGAGAAGTTTGAAATAAGTTAGCAAACTTGTATTGCTGTAAAACAAACTGAGAAAGCTGATTGGAAAGGTTTGCTATGGATTCCCAAATAATGTCCAAGTGATATTAGAGGGTTTAATCAAAGGAGTAAACAGTACCTCTTTGATAGCACTCCCTTCCATAGAGGTAATAGGAGAAATAGATGCAGGCAAAAATTTGGCTCCAAGCGCATAGCACCCTCCAAGTCTGTGGCTCAACTCCACCATTCGGGCACCTCCTGATGCTGATTCAGCCAACATTATGATGTCATACAGGTGTGATGAGGGCAAGACAATCTCATCAGTGCTGGCCATAGGGAAGCCTAGGTTGTGGAGAGTTTTGGCGCAACTCCAGGGTTAAAGATGACTCAAGGTCTGGGGCAGTCGTCGATAAACCTTTGCTCGGCGGACCACCCAAAGACACCCCAATGGAGTTTGAAGGAAGATTCTGGCTCCAGAAGATGTGTTTATCCATTGGGCTGATTAGAGTCAAACTTTTAGAGACTTCTGAATGGGCTCTTGTCTTGCCCGTCTTCTTATCCTTAGCAAAAGAAGGTAAGGAATAGGATAGGAAACAAAAATTTAAAAGGCAAGAGGGGAACTAACAGAGCAATGTACCTTAGCGTGCAGCCATCTTGAATCCCACCTTCATTTTCTTGATTGTATTTTTTCCATAATATTTTGTATTTTGGACAGAGTGTACCCTTTACAAACTGGTGACAGTGGGGTGGATCTCCCCCCCCCCCCCTTTTTGAGTACTTAGAGGAAAAGGCCTTTTTAAAAAGCTGTGCATTGCTTTTTCCCCCAACCTTTCTTTATTAGTGTTCCATTTTTTTTTTCACTATCCATATGAGTATATTGGTTGTCCTGGCTAACAAGCCATACCCAGTGTTATTGTTGCATTGCTTGATTTAAAATAAGAAAACTGCAAGTTTGTATTGAACTTCAGTACTGTACTTTTCCCTTTTAATGTTCTGGTTGGATTTACCTTCTACTTACATAATACTAGTAAAAGGGTTAATTACTGTTTTATTCTTGTGTGTTGATTTTATCTGGTCTGTGATGCCACTTGTGAAAGATTGTTTGGGAAGGACACAGAATTGTGATATCAATGTGACTGGGACTCTGTCTTATCCCCTACTCAGGCTACAAACTTTATTTATTTTATTTATTTATTTAAAAGGTTTTATATACCGATGTTTGGTGTTGACCTTCCCAACGATTTATAGTTTCTTTGTAAAAGCAAAAATACAGTCATAATAATATAAAAATTATTCTTATCCTAACACAATTAAAACATTCAATAAGAATATAAAAGAATAACTTATTAATAAGAAGCAATAAGATTACTCATTAAATTAATAAGATTAATTAATGATCAATAACATAAAAATAAAAAAGCAAATTGTAAACATAAAGCAATAAATAAGATCATAAACATAAAATAAATCAATAAAAATAATCACTGGCTAGCAACTGTTCCGAATGCTTGTTCAAAAAAGCCACATTTTCAATGATTTTTTGAATAGTTTCAAATCTTTCTCGAGTCTTAGCTCAACAGGTAAGGTGTTCCATAAATTTGGCCCAGCTATTGAAACAGCTCTTTCTCTGACTGATGTGAAAAACTTGAATATATATCATATTAATGAATATAATTTCTCATGTGGTACTCCACACCCCAATCATAGGTGTAATTCATAGTCTGGTGCAAAGGCAGCCACAGTAGTTACCTTGTATTACCTAAGAATCAATGATGGAAGTCTGCTAGGCAGATACAAGCTATGAAATGTCCTTAGATGCAAGGATCAGTCAGCTCAGTTCACAAAAGTAGAGGGATCCACTACCTAGTTGTCATAAAATACTGCCAGGAAAAAGCTTTTGCAAAGCACAGTCAATTAGCTTAAAAAAACCATAACAGGGGCAAAAAAAAAGATATAGTGGCAAGGAGAATGCCTAGTTTCATTATTGTAAGAGACAGGGGCATTCTGGAGCCTGGAGGCATGGAAATCAGTGACAGTCCATGATTCTCTGTTCCTTTAAGAAGGATACCTTGAGGAAGCACCACTGCTCTTGATTTCCCGATACTTAAAGGATCCACATGGGCATATCGGGGACTCAAATTAGAATCCTGAAGCTCCCTTGGGAAAATAACTAGATAAATAATGAGGCTGACTTTTTTCTAAGTCAGCCTCATTATTTTATTTTCATAAGTTTGCCTGTGTATAAGCTGCTTTGCATGCATTAGAAATTTTATGCATACAAATGCATGCAAAGCTGCTTATTTTCATAGGGGAGGAAATCTTTTGTTATATTGTGATATATTCTGTGATAGTGCCACAATATGGAGATATCACATAATAAACAGCATTTAAGACATGTAATATACTGTTTAACTTGCAATATTGCTTTATTGAGGCTTAGTAAATCTAGGCCTTAGTTAGTCAGCAAATGCTATTTATGCTTGCAAGAAATTGCAAGAAGACCTTGCAAGACTGGGAAGTCAGGCATCCAAAAGGCAGATGACAGTTAATATGGATAAGTGCAAAGTGAGGCATGTAAGGAAAAGCAACCCAAATTATAGCCGCACAATGCAAGGTTCCAGTTTTGGAGTCACCACCCAGGAAAGAGGATCTAGTCATCATCGTGGATAATATGTTGAAATCCTCTGCTCAGTGTGCAACAAAGGCCAAGAAATCCATTGAATTATTAGGCAAGGAATAGAGAATAAAACAGAAAATAGTATAATGCCTCTGTATCACTCCATGATGCGACCACACCTTGAGTCTTGTGTACAGATCTGGTCACTGCAACTCAAAAAAGACATAACAGAATTAGAAATGGTACAGAGAAGGGCAACCAAAATGATAAAGGGGTTGGAATGCTTCACCTATGAGGAAAGGTAAAGGAGGTTAAGGCTCTTCATTTTGAAGAAGAGATGGCTGAGGGGAGATATGATAGAGGTTTATAAAATAATGAATGGAGTGGAATGATAAATGTGAATCAGTTGTTTACACTTTCAAAAAGTACAAAAAATAGGAGACATACAATGAAGTTATTAAGTGATAGATTTTAGACAAATAGGAGAAAATATTTTTTTACTCAATGCATAATTAAACTCTAGAATTTGTTTCTGGTGGATGTGCTGAAAGCTGTTAGTGTAGCTGGGTTTTTAAAAGATTTAGACAAGTTCCTGGAAGAAAAGTCCATAAACCATTATTAAGGTGGACTTGGGGAAATCTACTGCTTATCCCCGACATAAGCAGCATGGCATCTAGTGATCTTTTTGGATCCTACCAGGTACTTGTGTCCTAGATTATCCACTATTGGAAACAGGATATTGGGCTTGATAGACCTTTTGTCTGATCCAGTATGGCAAATCTTATGTTATTATTTTTAAATTACAATTTCCTACTCCAGGTAACCATTGGTTTTGAATGTGTGCAGCCTTATTAATTTATCACTGAGAGACACATTTCTCTGTGTTACATTTCTCCTGCCTAGTGCTGACATGATAGATACATCAGACCCTGAGAATCCAGACAACGGTCAGGTTGTGTCCTATGAATGTCAGGGCTCATGTGCAAAACTATGGGTTATTCATTTTTCATGCTTTTCTATCTGAAGTTTTATCAAATATTTTTCAAGACAGATTTCTGTTTGCCAGCAGATTCATTTATTTTGTTTGTTTGCACTTGAAATAATTTGGTTCCAAACTTGTAATTTTCTTCCACATTTATTTTTTCTTTTGACTCTTTAGTTTGGATATTAGCAACCAAGAATCAAGGTAGTCATTTCCTAAAGGCAATGGAAAGATTTGCTCTTTAACTAAATATTTTTACATTTCTTTTTCCTTCTGCTTTGAGCTTGAGTACCTGCAGGCTCTCTCTCAATCACTTCCTTTAGTTACTCTGATGAACAACCATTTATTCCATTTTTTTTCTCTGGTTAAGCCTAAACATGGCTGAATCTGAAACATCAACTACATCAGGGTTTTATCCATTATCTTCCCTCCCCACCTCACCAGAAAATTGAGAGCACAAATTAAAATGCCACAGGTTGAGTGCTATCATTACTCAGAGAAAGTCCCTTTTGGATCTCAAAAGGCCATTTCTTCAATAAAGATTTTTTTCAAAAGACACAGATTAAGAAAAAGTCCTCTTTTAAATAAAAGGCCATGCTTTCCTGCTATAACCCTGAAATGTCCAAGTCATAAATCACTTATAAAACCCTTGTAAATATAAATCCCCTGTTTCCTATGAGCATCTCCCCTTCACAACATCTGATGCTAGCAATCACACAGTTCCTACTTCCTAGTAGCTCTAAAAAGCAAAAACATCAAATTTTATACTTCTGATTTATGTACAATCACAATAACCTGCTCCACATGCTGTCTCCATCTGTCATCTACTCAGAAAGTCACAAAACAGAATGCAATAGAATGCAATCTAGCAAACCAATTGGTTTGTACAGCAGAGTGAACCAATGAGATTACATTCTAGGGTGGACTGTAAATTGAAATCTATCACTCTGCCTGTCTATAAACTGAGGTGAAACAAGACATAAACACTCTTTTATGTATTCATAATAAGTAATTTCTGAGTTTATTTAATTCAAGAGAAGACGGAAAAGGGTCAATTAGGGAGAAAATATAAACAATGCAACAATATTTTTAGATTAGGGGAGAGACTAGGAAAGACTGCAGAGAGCAAACTGAACTGTTTCTCCAACTAAGCAGTTAAAATCCCCTTCCAAGAATGTGGTAGGTGGGGGCAGAGGGGAACTCCCTGCCCAAACAAAGATGCAGGACTGGCTGCAAGGGAAGTCTTTTTTTTTTCATTTTCCAAACATGTGCTGTCCTAAAAGGAAAGCTTCCTCCTCTGTCCCAAACACACTTTCTCAAAAGCACCAGTCAGCCTGAGGAGCAGCAGTATCCTAATGTAGCTGGTCCCCCGTTTTGGTGCTTTATCCTAGACCATGGGTGCTATGGGTCCAGATACATGCCTGGATGGGGAGAAAGATTTCTCTTCCAGCGCTCCTAGCGCTACCCACCACAATCTTCATGACCACTTCACACTCTATATTGATGATTTCCGGAAGGCACCAAATAGTGAAAATAAAAAGCAGGGAGGCCAAAAATGCTACCACCAGCAGAGACCAGGAATCACAAAAAGGTCCATTCATTCCTCAGTAAGCCCACACTTGGGTAAAACTCAATGGAAACACAGAAGTCTGTAGCTAGTGTTCAAATAAAAGATAGTCTTTACTGTAACTTAATAAAATGATCCAAGTCAAGATGACAAAAATAAGAATCAATGTTCATCCAATGATCCAATGATCAATAAAAACAAAATGATTTCTCTGTCCATCCTTATTCTTCCCACTTCCTTTCTTGCTTTTGCACCTTCACCTTACCAGTGAAAGTGGAATAACTAGACTGTAGTTCCAGATCAGGCACAAACTGGTCTGGAAAAATTCCCGTGCAAAATATCCAAAAGAGGGTTCCACCAAGTCAAAATCTTCAACAGTAATTCAAGTATCAAAAATACTAGTCTCTTGAGTTAGTGGTCCAAAAGTTTACATCCTTCTCTTCGCTCAATTTGTTAACTGGTCAAAAGGGTCACAAGATTTCTGATTTCAGGTCCTTTGGGATACTGGGGGTATGCCCTTCCTTCTGGCACTGATCAGTCAAAATCCACAAAATCCACAGTCAAAATCCACAAAATTCTCAAAAGTCTCTTCCTCTAAACCTCTTTGCCAAATGCTTGAATTGCCTTCTTTGAGATCCAGAAGGATCTCAAAGAAGCTCTCTAACCACCAGCAGCTCTCTAAACACCGTGCCTTGAGATCCTGGGGAAATCTCTGTCTCTCCGATTCTCTCTCTCTTGAAACACAGGGTCAATTTCAACTCCTCACTCTTCTTTTCCAAGCCACTGAAGCACTGAGCATGCTCCTAGGGTTTATAAACCCTAAATGTTGCCTATCCCCCCAAAAGTTGAGTTTTATAAAGCAATGGGAGGAATAAAAAATTTTACTGCCCCTAGATAGAAAAATTATATAGGGTTAATATTAGTGACTGGTGTAATCCCAGCACACTACCATATATGCCCCTAAAAAGGCATGGAGGAAGGCCAGTGGCAACTCTACATAACAGTTCTCTGATTGCAAGTGAACTCCTGTGCCTACAAGGAGATTGGACTCTCAGAATGCTGCCAGTCAAGCAGATCAGCACTTGTGAGAAAGCACCACCAAGACAGAGGAAGTAACATCCCTTCCATTGAGTACCTCTAGGCAGGGGGTTGTGGTCAGATGGAAAATGATAAGGAAAGAGAGAGAGAGATGCCAAGTGTATAGGCCTCCCCTGCTCCACTGCTAACTGCAATCTATATGTTAGGGATGTGCATGGGAACAATTTTTTTGTTTTTGGTTCAAATTAAAATGTTCACATTCCCAAAAATATGTTTGTTCCTTTCATGTTCAGGAACTATATATATGTAAATGCTATTTTACGCATGTAAATTGTATTTAGCACACACAATCAAATTTCAAAAACATGCAAAATGTACACACACAAACCCCCCAAAACAAACTGAATAAATTCTCATCTCTACCATATTTCATGTTATTAATATATCTTTTTCATATAATGACTGGTCATTTCACTTTGGGCCAATTAGTACAAGGTTGACCATTTCCCATAGCAACAGTGTTTCTGTGTATTAGGTAAGTAGAAGCTTGAAAAATGTATTGTGGCTTTAATTAACTGAAATTCTTTTTGGTGCATATTGCAGCAAACTCTATTTAAATTGGGCTCTAAATTTGGAAGATTACTCACACATGCCTTAGTGCATAGCCTCCTTAATGAATACTTATTCTGTTTACCAATTTACTGGAGAGGTTCTGGGCAGAGAAAATTGAGAGAGTTTTGGGTTTTCCTCCCCTATGTGGGACATGCAGATATTGTGGCCTAGCTGTCTATCATCCCAATGCACCTGCTATCCTGGTAGATTTTTAGTTTGGAATTTCAATTAACAGGTTGTGGATTTTCAGTTAGACTTTCAAGCAGCCAGGAGCTTGCTGCTTCCTGCTTTAATTTTTCCTAAGGAAGTTTTCCTATTTAGGAGTCAGGTTCCACTGATTCGTCTATCCAGCCTTTAAGCTTTTTTTGGACTCTTGTAAGCCAACGTTTTAAGCATTCCTTTCCCTTTGCGGTAGATTGGGGCATCTGCTGTGTAAGGTTTGATCATGTAGAAGGGAAGATTCTGGCAGTCTCTTATCTCTCCTCCAAAGGATTTAAGCTGTCTGGTGACCCAATGCAGAGGAATTATATTTTTTAATTAACTGTCTGTTTGCATCATCTCCTCTTTTTGAAGGCAAAGAAGTTTTATTCCACTCTTCCTGCTTCTTGCTTAATTTTTCACTTTTTTGGGTTCGTTCTACTATTTTTTTCCCACTTGGAGATGATAACCCATGCTACCTGGGAGTCAGTTTATCAAACCTTTGAATGAGAGAAGTCTTTTATCCAGATACAAATTCCAATAAAGCAAAGGAACCCAGTAAAATGCACTACCAGGAGAAACAAAGAAGATACAACATAAAGTAACAGGAACTTTGTTGCTATTAAGGGAAGTCTTACATGAAGGGGTGAGAAGTGCCAACCAGGCATTGCCTAAGGAATTAACAGAATCAAAAAGAGAGTGAAGTACTCTTTTGGTTCTGTCTGAAGAGTTAAAGGATACCTACAGGATTTCTTGGAAGATATTAAATTTGGGACTCAGTTCTGATTAAATATTGGGACTGTATACATGCTGACCACGTTCAGTGAGAAATTTAAGAATTATATTAGGAGATAAAGGAGGATTGAACTAACTTCAATCTGCATGCTGTGAGGAAATTGAGTAAGTGGGAGAAGAATAAATATTAGTGTTAATAAGGAGTGCTCCCAAAGTGATTAAGAGAGTTTGCTTGAAGAGGTGAAATCACAAGTTTATTTATCTGCTGTCTTATCATTTATTGTTGCTAATCAATCAAATATGAGAAGTATACATTTTATTCAGTCATCTGATCAAACTATCAGTAAAGAAGTTGGAAACCACCATTCTTTTCCTATGTGTTTATTGGATGCAAAGAGAATGTAAACTGGCAGCAATGCGAACCAAAGGACAGATACAGGGCTTGATTGGAAAGAAACAGAGTTTAAGAGCTATTGTTTGTCCCCACAACTGGGAGCTCGGCCTCAGGGAGTAAAGCTATCCATGGAGCAAGGGAGAGGTATATAGAGACTTTGGAGGTATTAAGAAAAAAGGGTCCATCTTTTATTCTTTCTATGGGCCCCTGGATGTCAGTAAAGGATCCATTCCACTCAGGGGGTACATATAAATTACTTTTGTTTAAAAAATTGCAAATTAACATCTTTATGAAGCTGAAGGAAGAGAGGACTGCAGGATTAATGAGAAAATACTTCTTTACAGAGATGGTAGTGGATGCCTGGAATAACTTACCAGCAGACTTGGTAGAAACCAGTAATGTGACAGAATTTAAACATGTTTGGGACAAGGCAAAGGGCCATGATAGGAACAGGGTTGAACTGTTGGGTAAAATACATGAGTGAGGGGAGGAAGACCTGGATGTTGGATTAAGTATGGAAATTTTGATACTCACCTAGCCAGAATGGTAGAGGCCAAGGAGAAACGACAACAAAACTGACTTAGATAAGGAGCAATATCCTACAGGTGGTCAAGTTTATACAGCTGGCAACTGGGATATATCCTTAGCCTGAGCAGTGTAGAAGGAAACAATCAACTAGATTGAATGGGCTAATTGTATTTTTATCTGACATTATCTGTTATATTAATTGTATTGGCACCATGATTTCATATACTGGTTCAATTTCAGCTGTCATTGTGATACCAAACAAATCTGATTGGAAAGATAATGTCAGCCACAGTACTGTATTCCAGAGCGATATTTAATGCTTTAAGCAAGGCAGTGATAACTGTGTATATGCAGGAATTTTTGGCACTTTTCAGCACTAATCTGGTACTCTCCATCTGAAACAGCATAAGCTGTACTATGGTGGCACTCAGTTGAGGTATAAAGTTGATTGCCATCTTTTAAAGAAGTTATTATGCCCCCATGTAGACAGACAGTTTGATAGATTGAATCGCTGCTATAGTGTGCTTTCAACCCTGGTTCAAAAGTGTTAAATAATAATGAAATTTTATATAACACTTCCTGGAAGACTACTTAATGGCTGCTGAAAGATGTCAGTGATATATTTCCAGTATGTATACAGTTTACTCACCATTTTTTCATCATATATCCTCTTACAAAAGGTGATGTCTGTTCATGGAAACAGATTTTTGAACATTATTTTGCATTGGATAAACTCAGCACTACAACTGTATTTAGTTTAAGACAGAAGAAGAAGGACATGGGGTAAAGTCAGCAACCTGATTCTACTTTCAATAATATTGCATCTATCCCATCAAATTCAGAAGTTTGTTTAATCAAAAACAACATTATTTTAAGATCTCATCTACATGACATATGATAATGGTTTAGTGATTAACATAATGAGCATAATTAAAACATCCCTGCTTCATTATCATTGTTATTCTAAGATCTGGATGACTGAGGTGTTAGAAAGGTATAAATATGGATTATGATATTTAGTATAATTTAAATAATCTAGGTATGCGAATCAGGTGGTTCAATTTAAGAATACTGGAAATGTTTTGCTGTGACTTAAATTACAGAGATCTGAATTTGTGTCTATATTATATAGATCTGAACTACTAAACACCCTTAAACAGATCAATATAAACCTACCTTTGATGCCTTTGTTTCCTCTGTAATAAGTTCATGGTTTATTTGATAAAAATAGTAACTTTATATAGTTTTGCAGATCATCACATTAACTCTCTTCTTATATGCCCCACTAAGGTGCATGTTTTTTTATATTAGAAAGTACAGATGGCCAAAATGACTGCAATCATAATCCCTGCTTCTAATCCAGGTACTCATCTACAAGGGATGTTTACTGAATTATCATTTGCATTTTATGAATTGTTTTGTATTTAGTTTTATATGAATTTTATTTTACTATGTTGTATTCAATTTGTGTTTTCTAATCAATATTTATAAAATTGTATTTATATATTGTAAGTCACTCTGGGTGTTCTTATGGAACAAAAAAGGTAGGAAATAAATATAAAATTAGATTACTACAGAGTTCATAAAGCAGGAAAATAATGAGCAAGTCACATAAACCCTTTGAAAAGCTATTTCCATTGGGAAATGATATGGTCATCTGTACATCTATGTATTGTTTTGCAATACCAAAGATTTTTCTTGATCTTTGGCATTATCTTCCCTTCCCTACAGTTAAGAATCTGCTGTACTTATACCATGATTTCTTGAATTCTATTTTTTGCCACCAACACCTTCATTTTGGAGACTGTTACATGCACCCACAACCCCTTCTAAGAAGAATTATTTCCTTATGTTACTTCTGAGTCTATCCACTTTCATCCGTATACCAATGTATTATAGACTTTCTTTTCATCTGAAAATGTTGGGTTTTTTTTTCATTATTTACATCTTTGAAGTATTTGAATGCCTTTATCAGAAGACTTTTCCTCTCCTTAACTAATGATTTGAACAAAAGAATTATAAATGAGAGATATGGTGAGAAAAACTTTTCATTTTGGTTCACTCGTGTAGTAGGGTACCTCAATTTGGCTCATTAGTTTCAAATGAAACAAAGTATTTGTTTTATTCATTCATTTGTTTACCATTAAAGTCCAAGGGGGAAATACTGTAGCGTAGCCTATATTGAGCACCAAAATTGCTTTATCATCAATTCTAATAAAATTGGGTAGACATCTTCAGAAGAGAGAATGTATGCCATCACAACAATACCATGTCAAAGTGGTGCCAAACATCACATGAATAGCCTAAGGCACTGTAGAAGGGCAAAGGGGTACCAGCAGTGGCAGGAATTCTATAAGCCATCATCAGAGGAGCAAACAAGCAGCAAAAATAATAAGAACACCTCTAAACCCCAGGCTTCAAAAGAAGGCATCAACAGCCTTGGCATGAACCCTTGAAAGCAGCTTAAGAGGTAAAGTGACACCAATTATGGCATCAATATTCTTAGGTATCATGAAGAGGGAATGAAGCACAAAATATGGCAGGAAAAACCTAAGACACCAATAAAGGGACAAAGCAACACAAACAGTAGAATCAACACACCAAGGCATCAAGACAGGTATAAAGCAGCCCCTCACAGTGGCAAGAATATCCCAAGGTGTAGAGTCTCGGTTGTAATAGCAAGGCAGAGTGACAGCAAAACCCTCAAGGTACAAAGTCTGGATACGGCACAATGCTGAGTGGAAGAAAGACCCCAAAGGAGTACAGCAAGGAGGCAGCAAAATTCTCAAGGAGGTACATAATAGGCATGGTAGGTAGGAAAATTAACAACATGACCACTAAAGTGATATATCAGGGGCAAGGAAATTAGGTAGAGCCATAACAGCAAGACTCCCTAATGTGGTATATTTAGTGCATGACAGGACACAGAGGGCTGGATTTTAAATGCCCTGCGCGTGTAAATCTGGCCGGATTTATGCGTGCAGGGCCCTCGTGCGCCGGCGTGCCTATTTTGCATAGGCCGCCGTTGCGCGCACAACCCCGGGACGTGCGTAAGTCCAGGGGCTCCGTAAAAGGGGCGGGGGAGGGGGTGTGTCCGGGGCATGTTCAGGGTCAGGGGGTGCTTTGGGCGGGACCAGGGGCATGGCGCCGGCCCAGGGGCATGGTCGAGGCCTCCGGACCTGCCTCCGGGTCGGGTGATGGCGCGCCAGCAGCCCGCTGGTGCGCTCAGATTTACGTCTGCTTTCAGCAGGCGTAAATCTGCCAACAAAAGGTAGGGGGGGTTACATGGGGCCGGGGGGGTGGGTTAGGTAGGGGAAGGGAGGGGAAGGTGCGGGGGGTGGAAAGAAAGTTCCCTCCGAGGCCGCTCCGATTTTGGAGCGGCCTCAGAGAGAACAGGCAGCGCGCGCCGACCCCGGATTTTATAAGATACACGCGGCTACGCGTGTATCTTATAAAATCTCTATCAGCAACGAGTACTCGGAGTGCGAGAAGACCTGTTGCAAAGGCAACACTATGGAGCAGGCCTGAACTTATATATGCTGAAGAGTCTGACATCAGCATCCAGGGCTGCGACCAGGTTCCCACCACGGGCCCTTTAAAAGAATCAGCGATGCGCTCGCAGGGAGGGGCACGGCGCCAATGGTGGCATCTCTCTGCAGGCCATGCGGAGAGGCCCGATGAGCAGTGACATCTTGGCTGGCAACACTGGGGACCATGGCAGGCACTGGAGGTAACCCGAGTTTGGAGCTGGCAGCCCATCACCACCAGTGAAGTGGAACTAGGAGCTGGAGTCCATACAAGAAGGTGAGAGGGCCGTGCCATGGGTCTTCCACGGGTGGCATGCGTAACAGTAACCCCCCCCCCCCTTTATGCCACCCTCTTGGAATGCTCGGATGGGCACAATGGTAATTCAAGAGGAGAGTCCTGTCTAGGATATTTTGAGCTGGTTCCCACGAATTCTCTTCAGGTCCATTTCCCTCCCAGGAAAGGAGGTATTCCCACGGAGGGCATCTAGGACTTCATGGACCTAATAGGTCGTATCGGTTTCCTCCACCAAAGAACGAAGCTTAGGGGCTTTCCAGGCAGGCCAAGATAAAATCACAGGATTTAAAAGTGATACAAGGAATGTATTATGTATTCCCAGCGTAGGAGGCAGCCGAATCTGATAAGTAACAGGTCCGATGCATCGGGTAACAGCAAAGGGACTGATGTATCTAGGAGCAAATCTCTGAGATGGAATTTGAAGTTGGATATATCGAGTACTTAACCAGACTTTCTGGCCAGGGAGGAATTCAGGAGCCGAGCGACGTCAACTGTCAGCAGAACTCTTGGCCCGGGAGGCGACCTGACACAAGCGGTAATTTGTCTGCTCCCATAATGTTTAAAGGGCATCCACAGAAGCCTGCACTGCAGGGGACGGCACAGATAGAGGTATGGGTAATGGTGGTTGTGGTTGTTTCCTATAGATGACTGAAAATGTAGATTTTCCAGTAGCAGTGGCAATGTGGGAGTTGTGAGAAAACTCCGCCCAGGATAAGAGGTCTGACCAATTATCTTGTTGGTCATTGTTGTAAGCGCGCAGGAAGGAATTCAAGGAGCAATTCATCTGCTCAGCTTGTCTGTTGGCTTGAGGATGATAGGTGGTCGTGAGGCTGATGTTAATGCCAAACATCCGGCAAAGGGAGCACCAGTACCTGGCAACAAATTGGGGACCTTGATCTGAAACAATGTTCGTGGGTAAGCCGTGCAGTCTGAAGATATGGTGGAAGAATAATCAAGCTAACTTTGGAGCAGACGGTAAGCTCGGTAGAGGTACAAAATGGGCCATCTTTGAAAAATGGTCTATGGTGACCCATATTGCGGTGTGACCCTTTGAAGGAGGCAGGTCCATGATGAAATCCGTAGATAAGTGAGTCCACAGTTCTTTGGGTGCTGGAAGTGGTTGTAAAAGACCCCAAGGTCATCCGACTGGGGGCTTTTGCTGTGCACATACATTACAGGGTTCCACATACGCTTTTGCTTCGGAGACCATGGAAGCCCACCAGAAGAACCGCTGGAGCAGTGCCATGGTTCGTGCTCATCCTGGGTGACCAGCGAATTTGGAATCATGTGCCCAGCAGAGAACACTTTCTCGGAGTCGTCGGGGCACAACTGTCTTTCCAGCACGAACTGGATGAGAGGCAGATAAGCAAATACAGGTCGAGTCAATGATATGAGTTGGTTCTTCTGGAGTGTCTTCGGCATCGAAGGATTATGATAGGGCATCTGCCCAGAGGCTTTTATCGGCTGGGCGATAACGAAGTTCAAAATCGAATCTGGAGATGAACAAGGCCCATCGAGCCTGGCGGGTGTTGAGACGTTGTGCTTGACTCAAATGTTCCAGATTCTTATGATCAGTGAACACAATAAATTTGTGTTGTGCGCCCTCTAGTCATGGGCGCTACTCTTAAAGAGCCAATTTTATGGCGAGCAGCTCATGATCCCCGATGCTGTAATTTTGCTCTGCAAATGAAAATTTTCAGGAATATAAGGAACAAGGAACTATGGTACCAGAGGAGGTGCATTGATTCAGGACTGCCCCAGCCCCAATGGCGGAGGTGTCAACAACTAGAAATGGGCGGTTCAGGTTAGGATGATGCAAACAGGACCCTTTCTGGAAGGCTTCCTTCAGATGATGGAAGTCAGAAATGGCCTCAGGGGGCCAATTTCGCTTGTCTTGGCCTTTACGTGTCAAGGCTGTCAATGGAGCAGCCAAGGTAGAATAGTGTGGGATGAAGTGACGATAGCAGTTGAGGAATCCCAAGAAGCGCTGGAGCACTTTGAGGCCCACAGGTTGTGGCCAATCCCGGATTCCATTTAGTTTGGCTAGATCCATAGAGAAGCCCTGCCGGGAGATTATATAGCCAAGAAAAGGTAGACTGGATTTCTCAAACAGGCATTTGTCCAATTTCGCGAACAGATGATTTTCATGGAGATGCTGGCAGACGGTTTGTACATCGGCACGATGAGTATCAATGTCTTTGGAAAAGACGAGGATGTCATCCAGATAAGCCACTACTTTGGTGTACAGTAGGTCTCTGAAGATTTTGTTCATCATTCATTGGAATACTGCAGACGCATTACAGAGGCCAAAGGGCATCATCAAGTATTCATAGTGCCCTTCCTAGGTGTTAAAGTCAGTTTTCCAAATGTCATCAGGATGGATTCTTACCAGGTTATATGCCCCGCGTAAATCCAGCTTCGAAAATATGGAGGCACCCTGGAGACGGTCAAATAATTTGGATATTAATGGCAAGAGATATTTATCCTTACAAGTGATGGCATTGAGGCCGCGGTAGTCAATACACAGCCTAAGTGACCCATCTTTCTTGGTCACAAAAAAGAATCCAGCCCCAGCGGGAGACGTAGGTGGGAGAATGAATCCCTTTGCAAGATTTTCCTGAATATATTCCATCATTGCCTTCATCTTGGGCAGAGACAGAGGGTAGGTGCATCCACGAGGAGGAGTGATTCCTGGAAGATGTCGATTGGACAATCAAACCTTCGGAGAGGCAGAAGGAGATTGGTCTTTTCTTTAGAGAACATGTCCTCAAAGGCCGCATATGGAGCAGGTATGCCAGAAGATGTAGTAGCCAGAGGGACCACAGGAGGTGGTGTCACTTTCTGTAGGCAGGACTGGTGGCAAGTGGGACCCCACTCCACCAGTTACAACGAACCCCATTTGAATTGGGGAGAATGCTTCTGCAGCCAGGGGAGTCCAAGCACTATGGGATGGATGGATTTCTCCAACACTAGTAATTCAAGTTCCTTGGTATGTAAGGCCCCAGTGCATAACTGGATAGGTTCCGTAGTCAAGGTAATTCAACCGGGTAATGGCTCTCCATACATAGAGGCAATGCATAGTGATGTGTCAAGCGAATGGGTCTTTATACCCAAAAGCTGAACAAGGTCCTTGTGGATAAAATTACCTCCTGCTCCGGAGTCTACCAGAGCAAGAACCGGGAAGGATCGAGAATCCCAGATCAAAGTAACTTGTACAAATAACTGAGGGGCCAGGGAAGTTGAACCCAAGTTCAGGACCCCTACTGAACTTCGGCCAAGGAGTTTATCAGTTGGATAGGGCAAGCCTGTAGATGGTGGCCAGGTGCTCTGCAACACAGACACAGACCAGTTTCTCTCCACCGGAGGCACTCTTCCTGTATCAGCCGCCCACGACCCAACTGCATAGGCTCTTCTGTGTTGACCACTCTGGTATCGCTGCAAAAAGCAGGGTTGGAAATAGGTGGTGAACTGGAGCGAACCTGCGTAGGTTTCTTGGGCATCCGATTCTCCCAGTGACACTCTTGAAGACGATGGTCGATTCAGCCTGCCAAGTCTATAAGGTCCTCCAAAGAAGAAGGGAGCTCCCATGCAGCCAGCTCATCTTTCAGCTGCAGGGAGAGTCCATCCAGGCAGATAGCTCGGATGCAGTCTTCCTGCCAAGCGAGCTCAGTAGCCAAAGTCCGAAACTCAAGGGTGTAATCAAAGAGACTTCTTTGACCTTGTCGAAGGTGTAGTAAGCTGGCTTGCCATGGCATGTCGCCCAGGATCATCAAATGTTTGTCTGAATACAGCCACAAATTGAGCCAGTTCTTTCAGCAAAGCATCTGAGCATTCCCACAGGGGAGAATCCCAGGCCAGCACCTTCCCTTCAAGGGTGGAAAGGATAATGGTGACTTTAGTCAACTCATCCTGGAAGACATAGGCTGTAGAGCAAATTGCATGAACCATTGGTTTATAAACCCTCTTAGAGTCTAGAATTGACATTGAAGTGTGGGGGCGCTGGAAGTGCCAACAAGGCTCGAGGCATTGATGGAGGTGCTGTGGATGAGGAGGAGCTGGGAGAGGAACTGGATTATTTGTAATGGCATCAAGCCGGGCATGGAGACGATCCATGGAAGAGGCCAGTGCCTCAAGAAACTGCTACTGTTCTTGTACCTTAGATGCCAGGCTTGGGATGGCCTGGAGGGCACGTGGCTCCACCGAGTCCATGGCCTTTGCAACCTGTTGCATCGGAGGTGGACCCTTGGGCCGAGGTGGGGTTGAAGCAACCCATAGTAAGGTACCTACGGGTCCCCACCTTCGGCAGGTGGAGTGGGCTGACGATAGAAGCTGCTGGAGCTTCACCTATACCAGCCCTTGTTCCCCGCGGGTTGAACCTTTGGGTGCCGGGGCCTGCAGGACTTAAGTGGGCCTTGAGGTTGGTTCGTGAAGTAAGGCAGTTCAGCCCAGAGACAGCAGTCAATAGGTGGCTTAGTCCTACCCTGGACAGGGTTCGGTACCGGAACTCAGGCACCAATGGAACAGAAGGTAACTGGAGGCACCTAAGCAAAGAAAGGCTGAAGCCTTGAAAGTCCACGTCCAGGAGATAGGCTAGAGGAGGCATCACTGACAGGTTGGAATCCAGGCTGGCAGCAAGCGAAGGTTGTGGCAAGCAATGTAGAGCTCTGAACACGGAGTAATCTGTAGCATAATTGATCAAGGCAATGGTCAGGGCACAGAGAAGGCAGGCATAGTCATTCAAGGCAATGATCAGGACAAGGAGAAGGCAGGCATGGTCAAGCGTAGCAAAGGTTCGAGGTTGGAGATGGGCTGAGGAGTAGTCAAACATAGCAAAGATCCAGGGTTGGAGATAAGCCAAGGAGTCATCAAGCAAAGCCAAGTCGAAATCCAGAAAGTCAGTCCAACACATAGACAAGGCAGGAATGAGGAAGACAGGAACCAGGAACCACAGGAGACAGGAACAAGACGTAGAGATGATTCTCTATCAGCAACGAGTACTCGGAGTACAAGGAGACCTGTTGCAAAGGCAAGGCTATGGAGCGAGGCCTGAGCTTATATATGCTGAAGAGTCTGAAGTCTCCGGGGCCGGGTCAGGTTCCTGCTGCAGGTCCTTTAAAAGAATCAGCGATGTGCGCGTGCGTGCCTAGGGAGGGGCATGGCGCAGATGGTGATGTCTCTCTGCGGGCCACGTGGAGAGGCCCAACGAGCAGGGACATCTTGGCTGGCAACACTGGGGACCATGGCAGTGCCGGAGGCACCGGAGGTGACCCAAGGTCAGAGCTGGCGGCCCACTGCCGCCAGTGAAGTGGAACCAGGAGCTGGAGTCAATAAAAGAAGGTAAGAGGGCCGCGCCGCGGGTCTTCCACGGGTGGCATGCGTAACACTAATGCCAGTCTTAGATTCTCTGCCACCTTTTTCCACTGCTCCAAAACAAGAACTACAGGAACAGATGACAGTTGCACATGCATCCAAATTTCAATTTCTTCTGCATTATAGTGGCTTCTTCTCCTGCCATTCTTGACCTAAAAATGTTCCTCTTCAATTCTGGTGCAGGACTGTGTTTTTATGATGCTTCTGCTAAAGCTTCTAACCCTTCCAATCCTACCAGCATCCCTTCCTCTCTTTCTTTCTGACATTATTGAATTTGTTGAAATACACTACTGAGGATTTGGATATTACAAATGAATTTATTTAACTATAACTGTACCCTTACTCATACTACTATTCACTAAGGGTATGCAGGGAAAAAAATTGTGTTTTAGTTTTCAGGTTTATTCCCATGAATTTCATTTCATGAAATGTTTGATTCATTTCATTCGTGAGAAAAAAACAAATCAAACATTAAAAAAGTAAAAGGACCAAAAAACAAAAATGGGGCCAAATGTGGCCAAAAAGGGTCTCCCACCCACCCGTCCAACCCAACTAGAAAACATATGGAGCCAGGATCCCCCTGGCCCCCACTTATTAGGTCTGAAGGGGATCCACTGGTGATACTTAGGTCCAAGCCAAAGCCTCGGCCTTGCATAGGCTGAGGACATGGTAGGTCACCTTGACCTTGGCCAACGCAAGGCTGAGACTTCAGCCGAGGCCAGGGCTAGACACCATGGCAGAGGCCTATACCCAGGCTGAAGCCTCAGCTTTGCTTAGGCTGGGACCATGATAGGTTGTTGCAACCTCAACCTCGGCCTACCCAACGCCAAGGCTTCTGCCTAGTCTGGAGCCCAGGCCCAAAGTAGTGGTGCATCCAGGAGGCAAGATCTTGATGCTGAGGCCTCGATCTGGACAATGTCCTGACACCACAACCCAACCAGGGTATCGGGTCTTGATGCCGGGGCCTCAGCCTAGGCCGAAGTCCAAGACCAGGTCCAACACCGTGACCCTACCCAGAGGCTAGAACCCAATGGTGGGGCCTTGACCTGGACCCAGGCCTGCCGCTGCAACCTGACCGGGAGGCTGGATCCCGACACCTGGGCCTCAGCCTGAGCCACAGCCAATACCATGACCCAGCCCAGAGGCTGGGTCCCGATGCTGGGGCCTCAGTCCAGACCCAGGCCAACTGCTACAACCCGACCCGAAGGCCTGGTTCCAACACCAGGGCCTCAGCCTAGGCAGGAGCCCTGACCCAAGCTTAAAGCTGTGACCCAGCCCAGAGGAGGAGTCCCAATGCTGAGGCCTCAGCCCGGACCCAGACCTGTTGCTGGGGCCTGGCATGGAGGCTGATTCCAAATGCTGCCAGGCCTCGCAGTTCCTCATGTGTCATCCTCTTTTTTTCTTTTTCAAAATAATTTTTATTGCAAGGATGACGGTTTACACACACAGAAGTCAGTAACACAGTACCAAACATTATCAAGCATGTAAAAGAGTCCCAGCAAGACCAATATAAAACCACGGAAGATCTGGCAGCAAGCGCACTCCTCTGCCAACTTTTCATTTTTTTTCCCATCTCTCCCTTTCAGAACACCACCCCACAATTACACCTTCATTCATACTCCATTCACTCACCAGTCATTCATCACTTCCCCCCTCCCCCCGAAACCTCCACTTAAGACCAGGTTAGTTTATAGCCAGTGGCGATCAACCCAGCTTGCACATCACCAGGAAGCAATGCATAAAAGGCTTGCCAACAAGCACAATATAGCCTGTCTGGTCTCCTCGTATCACTGAGAAAGTCCAGAAATCCCATTTGTAGTAAAAGTACCATTCTATTAGTCCAGGCTGCAAAGGTAGGTGTCGCCGCCGGATCAATCCAGTCAGCCAGGATTGTTCGGCAGGCAAGCATAACAGCAAGACGCTCAAACTTCTGCTTGGAGTCACTGCCAGGTGCTCCACCCGTATGCTGGCTGGCCAATAAAACAATGACCGGCAACAGGTATGGGCACATCCGTGCATTTAGTGATCGTTTGTAACACAGAACCCCAGAAGGATGTCAGCTTAGCACCCCATCCGCGGCTCCACATTTGCTGCACAAAGGAGAAGGAGTCAGCTTCATTTTATACTGGCACACATCATCATAATAAAAGCAGTGAAGAATTTTAAATTGAACTTCTCATAATCCCAAATCAGGTAGCCACATATAAAGTGCCTTGAAGCAGGTTTTCAGATGGGCTGGGGTGACCTCTGTAGCCATCGTAGTCGACCAGTGGGTTGCCAAAGAGTCCAGACAGGCAGCTGAGCGAGACTGTTGCCCTAGCTTTTTCCAGCCGGTAATTGTATTCGCTACCCAGGCAGTATCAAATAGTTTTGTAGCGTAGTTGGATTCTGCCACTAACGCCCCAGAGTTCCAGGAAAAAGAGTGCAAGTAGTGACAGACATGTAGGTAGGCAAAAAATTGTCTAGCAGGTAGTTAATAAGTACAAGTCCAGGTGGGGTAGTCCAATAATACATGAGAGACAGGATCAAATAGATGGTAAGCAAACATCACCCCACAATTGGCCCAAGACTGATTAACAGCTCTGCTCTCAATCCCTGGCAGGAAGCTAGCATTTCCCAGAAAAGGTAGCAGGAGAGAGGCCACCCCTTGTAGACCTTCACGGCGGCACAACCATCTTCAGGCCCTAATGAATGATGCCTTTCTCTGATGTCATGCCAGAGTTAACTCCAGAGCATTTACTTCAGTGGATAGCGCCATTTTGATGTAAGGCTTTGCCATACAATTGCCATTTAAGATGGTGTGGGCCTGTGCCTGATCCTAGGCCGAGGCCCAGGCATCAAGACCTGACCTTCATCAGATACCTGAAGAAACAGTTAAATTTTTTTTTTTTTTAATGTTTAGGGGTCATCCTTTTGCCAAGGTCATGGCCCCTGCTTTGGGCCTCAGCCTATGCCCTAGGTGAGGCCCTGACTTTGGGCCTAGGTCTGATGCATTGGTTTAAAACAAAATGAATGAATAAGGTTTGTTTTATTTGGGGGTGCTCCCAATTTGGTTTGAGGCCCACCAAATGAAGCAAATTGTCCTTATTCGTTGCTTTTGGAGTTTCATTTTAAGTGAATGTGCTTCCCTACTATTTACTGTGTGGAGAACTGTGTCACATACACACACAGATTGATATACAATGTATGCATGCTTTACTGTGTGCACTAGTGCTGACTAACTCCATACACAAAAAGATCTGTTAAACACTAACAGATAAAAAAAGACTGGCAGCCTTGTAAGACTGTTCTCTTTAGTCTCTGAGCATGCACTGCTCACCTCATTGGTGTCCAGACAGACAGAGTGAAAAAAAACTCACTAGCACTGTCACAACTGCAATCTCCTCACTGTCTCCCATACTGACCCTTCCCCAGAGAAGAGAAAAATCCAAATGAGCAGCAGTGCACGACCTCTCTATCTGGCACAATTAGTGTATGTGACTACTGAAACACAGAAAAGAGTGCCAAATACTAAAGTCTGTGAGCTTTTTTAAAACACTGTGAAATCTTCAAGTAGCACATCCTTCTCCACTACGAGCAAGAGGAATAGTACAGATCTTCTTGGGGTGGAGGAATACAAAACAGCACAGTAGAGGGGGAAGAAGAGGTGAGAGAATGGATAGGAAGAAGAAGGTGGTAGGGACTTCCTAAAGAACATGTCTGATGAGGAAGCAGAGCACGATGATGATGAGGAGGCGGTGATGCAGAAGGAGATGCCAACTTCAGTAGAAGGGCCAAGAACACACCAATAGATGCAGTGCTTCATGCAAGAAGAAAATAACTGAATTTTGGGGCTAATCCTGGAGAATTATGATGTGCTCTTTCTGCTATTAATTGCATCAGTAGCAAAGGATCTTCTTGATGTTTGGGTAATTGCCAGGTTCTTGTGGCCTGGTTTGGCCTCTGTTGGAAACAGGATAATGGGCTTGATGGACCCTTGGTCTGACCCAGCATGGCAATTTCTTATGTTCTTATGAGATTCTGCACAATGAATTTTGGACTTTAGCAGCTGCAGTGTCACTCCTAGGGTAACAGCACAGGTGAAACATTACTGTCAAAATATTACTCAGAGCCTATGAGAAAAATCAGCAAAGACCTTGTGGCATACAAGTTGGTTTTGCTATACTATACTGCAAATAATACTTAGGCCAACACAAAATTCAGATATGCATCCAGGCTGAAGCCAACAACTCTTGCTAACTTTTATGAGCAATGATAGATATTAAATCTAGCAGCTTCTAGAAACCTGCTAAAATGCATACTTAGCCATAAAGCCAAATCAGTGATTTCTGTATGAAAACCAATGGAAAATTTCAAAGAATAGACTATGTGAAGACACACACATGAATCATACTCCAGTTCTAGTAAAACATCCTCACATACGTCTAAGCTGGAAATTTTCAACTACCTAGCAGACACGAATGCCAAACTTTAATGATACGCAGAGCAGCTGTGAAAGGTATAACAGTACCCAAGTCCAAGAGACTAGAGACATGCCCTACAAGAAAATTGTTCTTAACTTCAAGATGCCAGCTGCACAGAATGCAGCTTGGCTAGCTGCCATCTCCTGGAAATGTAAGTTTTCTGAGTCCTATATAATAAAGAAAATCATGCTTTCTGTTGCATATATTTTTAGAAATCCCATATAAGCTAATAAGGACAATTATGTACCTATGTGAACAATTCCACCGCCGCGGTGCGATTGCTGCCAGTTTCGCACCCAATAGCACCACCATAGAAGGTGTAGCTATTGGGCGCGAAATAGGATGCAAAAGGCCCTTAACTTTTCGCCGTCCACGGCGTCTTCGCAGAGTAGGCCCCAGTGACACCCCGACTCCTCCTCTTCTGGGGCCGACTCCGCCCCGATTTAGGTAGCGCAGGCGTGCGCTAGCTTCGCATGCTATCGCAGGCTTGCGCTAACAGCGCAAGCCTGCGATAGCCTTGGAAAATAAGGCCCTATGTGGATTTATTTTTTTTCCAGACTGAAATGCTGTTTTGTTATGTCTATTTGTGCAGCTACTGTGTTCAGCTCCTTCTACTCTAGTCCACTTGGAGTGTACTTTTTGTGGTAATGAGCAGTAAATAAGCACAAATAAAAAAAAGAAAGAAAATAGATTCAAATTGATGTCTCTTGTGAAGGACTTTAACACTCCACTGCTGAAGCTTTGTCTCCATTGCAACTGTTTGCCCCATCTGAGATAAGTGGAACACAGGCCACATGCAGTAAAATATTTCAGCACAATCCTGGCATTCAATTACGATTTGTGGGTTGGTCCTTCATTTGCAATATCTACAACATTGGAATTATACTTGGAAGTGAAAAACAGTTGTTATCAGTGAACCTCTGACTTGAAAATATATTTTTTGTGTGTAACTACCAGATTAGATTTGATCTGAAGGCAAGACTTTTTAAACTGTCTCTGTCCCTTATTTAAGGAGTGCAGAATATGGGTATCTTTTCTTGCTAAAAATGACAAAGGACACCAGAATGATAGTAACTTCTTTTTTGACAACTCAGAATCATTTTAATTGTCACCCATGATTTCACATTGCATCAGTTTACCTACTGTTACAAGTAATTAATATTGCAGTTAAAAAAAAAAATAGTTAAAATGTCAGACAAAGACTGGCATTCTTAAGTCTTCCAAGTCTAATGGTGGAAAAATTGGCTTCAACCAGGCCTAAGCTTTTTAGTTAGTTTGCTCCACTCTCTGGAATACCATTCCAAAAGAGGCTCGCTTGGAAACCCACTGACCTTTCATAAAGGTATGAAATCCTGGCTGCAAACCCAGGCTTTTGGCTTATTGTGAGCATTACTCATGGTTAGATTAAGAAGAGAGGTCCCTTTCAATTATATTGTTTCTATTTGGGAAGAGAGTGGGTTAACTCTTGGGGAACCAATTTGCTCTTGGTACAGGTTGCCTTTTAGGATTTTGTTAATGTTTTAATTTAAATTTTGTACTGTTTTTTTTAGTGATTGTGATTCTTATGATCGTACAATACTAGTATGTTTAAATTCTAATCTGCACTGGGCTTCAAAGAAAGTGCAAGTAATCAAATTAAATAAACACATGTAAAATAAATAAATAAATAAATAAATAACTAGGACGGAAGTTCAGGAGCTGGCGTAAGTACTTAAACAAAGGGGAAAAAAAAGGTATGAGCTTTTAAGGGGTCAGGGAAGACAGGGGAAGAGGGAGGGAGTATGGGCAGGAGGACAGGGAACAGGGGAAGACCGGGTTGTGTTGACACATGGAAATTGCATAATTCTCCCTCCCCCCTTGTGCGTGCTGCCCCATATTTTATAACATGCACGCGCCGGCATGCCCATATTATAAAATCGGCGCGTCCATGTACGTGCGCCAGGTTGCTGTGCACGCATGGATGAGCATGCACATGTTTGAAAATCTACCCCTTTGAGTTACTGAGGTCCTCTGGGGAGATGAGTGTTGTGATAAATCAGGCAATGGGCCCAATGGAATCCCTGTTGTAACCTCCTCTGAACTTGGTAATGTGGAAATATTGATCCATGACTGTGATGATGATGATGATGGTGGTGGCCTAGTCAGAAACCTCTTTTGGCCAAGAGGAGATATGCCCAGGTAGAAAGCTGACCTAGCTGAAGCCCCTTCCTCAATTTCCAACTCAGGATAGGTGTCCCCAATCAAAGGAGATGGCTTGTATGTCTGTTGAGGGCTAAACTCTATAGACTCTTCTGGTGAAGAGTCTATAGAGTCTGTTGAGGGCTAAACTCTATAAACTCTTCTGGTGAACTATGCATTGATGTGGAACTAGGCAGAGCCCCAGACTGTGGAAAGACTTATTCCATTTTGGATAGGAGAGGTTGCAAGTTTCCTTTCTTATCTTATACTATACATCACAGCATATTCTTGCATTTCTTTTGTGTGGTCACTCAAAAAGAGTGTCGGTGTTCAGTAAATGCCGAGATAGATGTTCAAAATCCATTTAGTTGGATAATGTAAACGTTATCTGTCTAAATGGCAAATATGGTACATTCAGTCACTTAACCAGCTAAATTAAAGCCGGATAACTACTTATCTGGCTATAATTTAGCCGGAAACTAAAAGAGCATTTTGCGGGCATTCCAAGGACAGGCTAAGATGTCTGGCTAACCTGGCTAACTATCAGATAAATCCAGCTAGGTTATCAGGATAACTTTAGACCTGCTTTAGAGCAGCCCAATTATGAGACTTTCCTCCCCACCTTCCCTTATAGATACACGGCCCTGTCAGGCCCAGCAGCTCCAAAACCAGACTGATCCCTTCCTCCCCCTCCCACTGCCACTGCCGCCACAACCTTTCCCGGTTGCATTTCTAGAGTTGGCATCGATACCCCAGGACTTTATTCCCCCAACTCCCCCCCCCCCTTCGATCACAACAGAAATTGTCTCACCTTGGACTCCCCTATCATCCCACCTCCAATGGCCAAAACAAATTTCCTGCCAGGAACAAAGTTCTTACCCACTCTCGGTGGCTCCAGCCCTGCTTCTGATAGGCAGCACTAGAGGCATAAACCACAAGCAGTTTATAGCAGTTGACAGCTACTTAACCAGATATCTTTGAAAGTTCTGGTCATGCAAGGCTGGATAACTTGAAAACCTAACCAGCTATATTCAGACATAAGGGGTTAGGTTTTCAATGTATCCGGCTACATATAGCTGGATAACTTTAAGCAAGTATATTCAGCGGGGCATTTATCCCACTGAATATACATACCAAGTTATCTAGCTAACTTTAGTTGGATAACTAGTCCACTAAATGGCCTATTCCGTATTGGCCTCCCCATTTATAGTAATGCATACTGCAAATGCAAACCTTTTCTTAGACATTCAGCGTACTAACAATTAATGTTAGTGCTGCAGCAATGCTTTGACTATAACTGGCAAAGGACGGGTCTGTTTGGCCTTTCCTTCTGTGAAACTAGGAGCCAGCAATCTGTAAAATGTCCTTGTGCTGTCTTCTGGCATTTAATTAATTGAAGTACAACTGATGAGCTTTCATTATTATGGGTGTTTTGAAAGCATAAAGTGGATTAATGCAATGTCCTCAAGAATCTGGCTGCAGGCATTAGTAGGGAACCAACCAAAAATATTAACTGCGAAATCACTTTAGTATCAACATTTAAAAATAATGGCATCAGAAGGATAAAATGATCAGTTGTACAAGAAAATGCTTGCTATTGTACATGATATTATCCAATGTATTATATATGTCACTAGATTGATCATAAATCCAAGAATTCAGTAAGTGGGTTTGACTAGTGTACTGTTTATGATTTTTTTTTTTTACCACTGATGTTTACCCAGTTCAATTACTTCTGCTTTGGAATGCATGCATATTTTGCATGTTTTCTATGGTAATCTGACCCAGATATTACAGATCTGTAATTTTTTTTTTATCTCCTAGAACTCTGTATGGCAAATAATTTTCATTCATCTTCTTTTCATCTGTCTATCAAAGGGTTGCCATCAAATATATTTCATCACAAATTTTAGGGAGGAAGTTTTCACAACAATGCGTGAACTTGCAAAGCCTGGAACTTTAACCTTTAGACCCTGCATCAATTCTCCAAGGGAAATTGCGCGCGTACTTTCCCTTTGAGATCTGCCTAGACAAAGCATATCGGCAGAGATTTTTCATTTGCTTTTTCCCTGTGGATACCTTTTCCTCTTCCAAATAATGTGGGTAATTTTGAAAATGCAGAACAAAAACTATGCAAGCTGTAGCATTCCCTGCCTTAACCCTGCCCCAGGAATGCCCCTGGAGGCAGGGTTAGTGCGTGTGGAGCAGCATGAATACCCTGAGGGAGGATGGGTAATTCTGTGACAGCTGATTTAGGTAGGTAAATAGCCATTTACACGCCTTTGATTATTCACAATATCTTACAATTGCAAATCAGGGCGATATACATAGAATAATACTAAACAAAACAAAACTACGTTGAAACAAAAGCACAAAATTAAAAATTATAATATCATAACAAAGTATAAATACAGAATTGTGAACATAAGCTTTCAGGAACAATAATGTAGTTCAAGTCCTTTTTCTGTGGATGTCCGTGTATTCAGGGATTAAAATGTAGAAATGATATAAGAGGGCAATGGTGTAAGTGGCTGCTACTATCTGTCTGAGTGGAGCTGGAGCTGGTAGTTGAGGTAAGAAAGCCCATGGTTGTGTGATGTCATGCAAGAAAAAGCACATAGCAGGAAGAAAAAAGACAGGGAGACAGAGGAAGATTTCACGCAGGAACAAAAATCACAGTAGTCGTTCTACAAGAAAAGTTTGAGGAATGAAGAGGCTAATGGCTGAATTGTTTGGAGGCAAGGAAAACCAGACATTTATTGCCTGGATATAGAGACACTGAGGGATCTGAGAACATTCTAATACTAGTAGACAGGTCCTGAGAAACAAAATCAATAAGGAGAATTATTAAACCTCTTCCCTCCCCCTTTGATAGGGGAGGGGAAGAGGAATTGGATTCAGACGCCAATCAATACAGGCCCTGATTTTTACAGTGTGGGGTGCTGATAAGAACATAAGAACATAAGAAATTGCCATGCTAGGTCAGACCAAGGGTCTATCAAGCCCAGCATCCTGTTTCCAACAGAGACCAAAGCAGGCCACAAGAACCCAGCAAGTACCCAAACACCAAGAAGATCCCATGCTACTGATGGAATTAATAGCAGTGGCTATTCCCTAAGGGGCGGATTTTCAGAGCCCTGCTCGCGTAAATCCGCCCAAAACCGGGCGGATTTACGCGAGCAGGGCCCTGCGCGCCGGTAAGCCTATTTTACATAGGCCTACCGGCGCGCGCAGACCCCGGGACTCGCGTACGTCCCGGGGTTTTCGGAGGGGGGCGTGTCGGGGGCGTGTCGGGGGGGCGGGCCCGGTTGTCGCGGCGTTTTGGGGGCGTGTCGGCAGCGTTTTGGGGCGGGTACGGGGGCGTGGCTACGGCCCGGGGCGGTCCGGGGGCGTGGCCGCGCCCTCCGTACCCGCCCCCAGGTCGTGGCCCGGCGCGCAGCAGGCCCGCTGGCGCGCGGGGATTTACGTCTCCCTCCGGGAGGCGTAAATCCCCCGACAAAGGTAAGGGGGGGGTGTAGACAGGGACGGGTGGGTGGGTTAGGTAGGGGAAGGGAGGGTAAGGTGAGGGGAGGGCAAAGGAAAGTTCCCTCCGAGGCCGCTCCGATTTCGGAGCGGCCTTGGAGGGAACGGGGGGAGGCAGCGCGGCTCGGCGCGCGCAGGCTATACAAAATCGATAGCCTTGCGCGCGCCGATCCAGGATTTTAGTGGATACGCGCGGCTCCGCGCGTATCTACTAAAATCCAGCGTACTTTTGCTTGAGTCTGATGCGCAAGCAAAAGTAGGCTGATCGCGCTTCTTTTAAAATCTACCCCTAAGTAAACTTGATTAATAGCAGTTAATGGACTTCTCCTCTAAGAACTTATCCAAACCTTTTTTGAACACTACACTACACTACACTACACTACAGTAACTGCACTAACCATATCCTCTGGCAACAAATTCCAGAGCTTAATTGTGCATTGAGTGAAAAAGACTTTTCTCCAATTAGTCTTAAATGTGCTACTTGCTAACTTCATGGAATGCCCCCTGGTCCTTCTATTACAAAAACTTAAGGAAAATGCACAGGATTGCTTATATGCCCAAATAAATAAGGAAGCACGTCAAGCAGCACTTTTTGAATTTTCAAGAAGGCTCATCACCCAGTAAAAATGTTGCTAGCAGTACATTTCTTATGGGTTATCATAAGGCTTAGGGATAACTGCACGGAGCAGCAGTTGTTACCCTTAAGAGAAACATGAGAGTAACCTGCATGGCACAGCAATACTACTATAGGAAGCATGCTGGGCAGACTGGATGGATCTTTTGGTCCTTTTCTGCCATCATTACTATCTTACTATCTTACTGTTTCTATGATAATGTTAAGAGTTGGAATAATGTTGGGAATATATGTGTGAGAAAACAAGAACAGGCCATCCTGAGCCCCTGTTGAAGCAGAAAAACCCCAGGGGAATCCAGAAGGGCTGATAACAGTGTTTGGGCAAAAACTGCATGCCTGCTTTAGAAAAGTTGCTGAACTGTGATAGAATTTGGGAAAGTGGAGCTTCCTTGAGTAGTTTCTCGAAAAAGACAATGCAAAAATATAATTTTATTTATTATGAATGACTGCAAGCGGAGATCAGGGAACTATCCAAGACACTGGGACTGTTCCCTCTCACTCAGACAGTGAGACATACTCCAGTATACAATACTAAGTGCTGTGATTTGAAAATATAGGGTGGAATGTAAGTTCTGGAAGACAGAGCAACAGGATCAAGAGGAGCTGAGAAATCCTGCATTGGAAGACCTGCTCCACAGCATCTGAACTTGACTTTGGGACCAGTTGGCAGCAGCTGAAGTCCACCTTTGACTAGGCGCATCCAAGTATAATCATGAGCTCACAACTGTTGCAGACACACACACACACACACATATGAGATTTAAAAAACTGATCAGAATTGTATTGCTTTGGGTAAATCACACTAATATCTGAACAGTACTCCTCTGAAAGGTATTCAGGACCCCATGAATCTTCAGAAAACATTGTTGACTGGATGTCTTGGACCTTACTGACCTATGGGCTGTGGTGTAAAACTTGACCCCTTGAGCTTCTGGACCAAGTAGAAAAGAGGGGTAGGGCATGCCTCTAGTTCCAAGCCTGTTCAATTTTGGCTCAGAGGAAGTCCAGAAATGATCTCTGCAGACTGACATGGCATTTTTTGAGCAAACGAGGCATAGCTCACTTCCAGACAGAGTCACTATGGATGGTGTGGGCTCCCCGACATCTCGTAGCTCTTGAAACTGTGCATTGAAGGGGTACATTAAGGCTTCAATGCCTCTGTTTGAGTTCAACACAACTCCCTTCTGCTCCTCGCTTGAGCATTCAGGGTCCTGGACTCAGCTTGAGCTGAGGAGCTGAAGAGGTTCAAGATCTCTTCAGAATGGCTTTCCTATCAGCATTTTGCTTAGCTCTGCAGACCTCAGGTTGAGCCTTAAATGTCAGATTCAAGGAGGTCTTTAGCTCAGTGGCACAGGTGGCTCAAAGTCTGCCCTTCAGAGACTGAGCTACTCTTGGTGGCACCTTCATGCAGATATCATAGCTGGAGGCCTCGTAGGCATGCTACAGATGTCTCAGAGATCTGTAGCAAAACTTGTGACAGTCAACAATGGACAGCTTCTGTTTGAACCTGGAACACAATTTGAAGCTATCAGCATGCTTCTACGTTTCATTTCATTTATTAAAATTTAATATCCCACTTGTAAAACATGTTATCCAAGTGGTTTGCAATAAAATTGCATGCATAATTTAAAATTATAAACAGATGAGTCAAGAAGCACACTGAAGAGACAAAAAAACCCCCCATAAAATTATAATACTTACTGACTTGCACTAAAACATGAGTGCATCTGATAAAAGTAACAGTTATAAGCTTGGTTAAAGAACCAGGTTTTTCCTGAATTTCAAGAAGTTTAATTCTGTGCAGATATCTGGAGAGAGGGAGTTCCAAAGAAGCAGAGACTGATAACTAAAAGAGGATTATCTAGTAGCCTCAAGCCAAAAATCTGAGGAGGTGGACAATATAAACAGCCTTTCTGGGGAGAACATAATGTGCAAGCTGGACGATAAGGAATCAAAAGTTCAGACAGATATAGTGAAAATCCAGATTTAAGGTCATGGAACATAAGTCAAAAGGATTTTGACCTTGAAAACTAATGGAAGCCAATGTAGTGATTTTAAGGCAAGTCACATTGTCAGATTTTCCAAGACTGTAGATCAATCTGGTATCAGTGCTCTGGAAGCCTATAAATGCTCTAACTGGTAATTAGGTAAGCCAAGAAGGAGATAAATAAAGTAGTCAGCTTTTGAAATAAAAAAAAGCATGGATTAATTATTTCAAATTATGGAGGTCTAAGAGTAAGCAAAGACAATGAACATATCTAAAGAAGAAAAATGATTTCTTAAATGTGAAGTAATGAAATGAACCATAGAGAGCTTGGAGTTGAACTGGACCCCAAAGACCATAACAACACCCTATAGTGGGATCCAGATACTGAACATCACAGAGGCTGTACAAGAAGCTGTCATTTTATGACTGAAAGACAAAGCTTCACATTTTACTGAGTTAACTTTCAATTTGTGATCAAACAGTGAGATACTTGATCTAAACAGTTGTTTAGATTAATGTATTGAAACAAAATGTTGGTGTTTATAAAATCTGTATAAAATGAAGGTCTAAAGCCAGAATCCTGAATAAACATTGATAAAAAGGACAGGAAGAGATTAAGATGAAGAGGAGACAGAATGGAGCCTTGTAGAATGCTAAATGTCACAGGCATTGAATATATATATAATAACTGATTTATAAATCAAGTAATAATTTGATTTATATTCCTCTTTCCAGGCACTTCAAAATAGATGTTGTTCCCATTCCAACTGGAAAGAATATCCGGAGAAATAGGAATTAAACTGGCACAGGACACTGTCAGTAAGTTGAGTCCAGTCTCCTTGAGGTGCTGGAGGGCAGAGTATGATTGATAGTGTTGAAAGCAGTGTTCATGTCTAAAAAGACTGTGAGCATGTCCTTTCCTGCAGCAGATTGAAGCCTGATGTCATTGGTTAAGGCATGTAGGGCAAACTCTGTGCTGTGGCCCTTACTGAAGCCTGACTGGGAGGGATATAAGATATTGATTTTAATGACAAAATCACTAAGGTCATCAAAAACCACTTTCTCAATGACTTTAGAACTAACAGCAAAGTTAGTGATAGGCCTGTAGTTGGGCAAAATACTTGCATCTAGTGACTCTTTCTTTCTAGAATTTTTAAATTGATTGGGAAATACACCAGAAGATAAAGAATTATTTATGATAACAGACATGAATTTAGAGAGGCCAAGAGTAGGGTTTCTGAGCAATTGTGATGGCCTAGGATTTAATTGGGATGCATTGTGTAAAGCTTTTAGCAGCAGAGCAATACCAGCAACAGGAATCAGATTGAAAGAGGATAAATGTGAGCTTGGAAGACAAACAGCAGAGGGGGATTGGACAATTGAATTGACATTATTAGCAACAGGGAAATCATTACAAACTGAACTAATCTCATTTGAAAAGAAGGTAGCAAAATCACTGGCAAAACAATGAGGATTTTTTTTTATTTTAATTTATAAAATCTTATATTCTACCTCTTCCTAGCATTGAGTATTCAGTGTGGATTACAATCTTAATCAGGAAGGAGCAAAAACAGTTGATTGGACAATTGGGTGATGATCTCAAATAGTTGTCTGGGGTGATTTTCAGATGACTTAGTTCAGCAGAAAGAAACTTCATTTTTGAAACACGTAATTTGTGTGGATAGTGTTGATTGGCTAGCTCCCATTTATTCTTAATTGCTATAGTTTTGTCTTTACACCACATGCACTTGAAATGATGGACCTGCCTTTTCAACAGCCTCAAGCCTGGATGGTACCAAGGGTAACAGAATTGACAGCGGAAGTTACACTGAACCATGGCAGCTGCTATATTTGTAGCATTACTAAGAAGAATATTGTTCCAAGTTTCAATCTGGAAGGTTGGTGAAAAAGCCTCAAGGTTGTCAGGAAAAGAATAGAGATTAGCTGGTAATAAATCTAAGTCCGTATCTTTAAGATTCCTAGAACAGAAAATAATGTTTACTGTGGGAAGCCTAGACAGTCTATGCTTAGATTCAAAGAAGGTTAAAGAATGGTCAGTCCAGGGAAAGATAAGGGATGACTAATAAGTCATTGTAAGAAGAGAAAACAAAATCCAAGGTATGACCTGCCTCATGGGTTGGGAAGTTGACCTGTTGATAGAGGTCTAAGACAAAATAAGAAAGGTTTTATCTGTAGGATGTCTGGGCTATTAAAGTGGTCATTGGAATCACCCAGAATAACTGGATTTTAATTAGGTGTGGAAATGTCAGCCATAAATTCCATAGACTGAGATAGAGAAGTGAAGAAAGTATCAGGTTAGTTATAGATCAGAAGGAAGGAGAGATTGAAGAAGACTGTATCTGAAATAAAAGAGCATCAGTGTAGTGACAGGGTCTCAATTCAAGTTCTCTAAGCCATAAACATTTCTTTTTTCAAATCTCAGTGATCCCTCCCCAGAGCATCCACCTCTTCATTTATGTTAAAAATGAGTAACTGGGGGGTAAGCCTGAGTAATGCAGTAAAGATCTCTGTTTCTGAAATGATTAACAAATAAAGCTTATGGACAACTATCAAATCTCTAACATAGACATTTTTAGGGCTAAGACATCTGACATTCAGCAGGGCACATGATTATAGGGTAGGAGAGAGATTAGGGGTATAGACAAGTAGACGTTATGAGCAGCAGTGAATTTGATACTCAGATTACCATACTGACCATTTCCAGTCAGAACAGGGATAGAAGACATAAAGAAAGTTTATAAAACAAAGTGAACAAGTAAAAAATAATAATAAATCATGATACAATAAAACAAATTAAGTACAGAATCTGCATCAAGGTAAGAGGACTCACTTAGGGCTTGCAAAGGACCAGTGCAAGTGCCTTTGGCTTGCGCTCCTTTAGAGCACACTCCACTGGCAGACATCCACCTCTGGAGTAGTTCAGCAATTTAATGAGTCTAGCCAACCTGGAAATGATGTCATAGGCACTGGGTCCAATCGGGGATGGAACTGAAAAACTGCAGTAGTCCTTGGATGGTAACAGGTGCAGGCAGTCAGAAGAGGAGTCAGAAATTAATCCTCCAGATTAGTTCAACAATTTAAAGGGCCTAGCCAATCCGGAAGTGATGTCATAGAAATTGGGTCCTACAGGGAATGGAGGCCCCATCCACCGAACACGATGAGAACAAATTTGCAAGTAAACAAAGCAGAATTAGATAATTGCAGCATTCCCTGAATGGAAACAGGTACAAGCAGCCAGAGGAGGAGTAAACTGATGAGGCAAAATAAAAAAAAATGTCCTTACCTAAAAAATGATCGAAAAAGATGAAAAAGATTCAGCTGACTGTTATGCTGGCTCAGCAGCACTGAAAATATCAGACTGGTTTAGCATCTAGAAAAATTAAAAATAAAACTTAACAAGTGCCAAAAATCTAACTAAGGTAATCTAGGAGAAGAGTACAGGAAAAAGAGCTTGAAGAAAATAAAGATGATCATTTCTTCAGGCCTATGGGGCAACAAAAGTATAAAACACATTTGATGTTACTGGCAGAAAGAAAACAAACTGAAGTGAGCCACAGGGTGAGTGCAGACTGGGAACGATCAAGCAGCCAAGGAGTGCGAAAGAAGGGTACAGGGGTGTGAGTGAATAATTTCTCCTGACTCTGATCCTGAAATCCAGGATCCCCTCCCTCATCCTCAATTCCCCTTCCCTCTCCTCCACTCATTCCCTACCCCTCTGCTTCCTGATCCCCCTGACTGAGATTCCTTCTCAGAGATCTCTCTCTCTCTCCATCTCCCAAATCCTTTCCCCTTTTCCCTTCCTTCCTTCCCAGTACCATCATTAAGATCCCTTTCCTTCGCTAAAAAGAACCAAATAAATTAACTGAACACCGAAATGTCAGACAATAACATTAAAATATTATGCAAATTTGCCATACATTTATCACAGAATTTGAAAAAATCTGCCACAGGAAACGGGGGGGGGTGGGGAGGGGGGCACTGTTATAAAGCACAGTGGCGAGGAGAAAAAATAAGATATCAATGCCAACATTATGCAACTGTAAGGTGATGATAGAAAAAAATAGTTTCACATTCTTGTCTCTCTGAAAGCATTACAAAAATATCAATCCCAGCCTCAGTGGCCTGATATTACCAAGACTACACTGAAATCTGGAGCTGCCATTTGGCTGCATCCATTCCTGCAAAACTGACATCTGACCAGCAAAATCAAATCAGTTGTCTTTTGGTTTCACATCACAAGCATTTACGACTGAGTTCTACTGAAACCCTTATTAAATATGATATATCCTTTGAAATGCAGGCCGAAATCTATCCAGGCATATATTCAGAGTGTCAATAAGGTTAACTTTTTAACAGGGTTCAGGACAAAATAAAAGTGAAAATAAACCTACTGACTCAATTTGCAAAATTCAGCCTGAGAACCATGATATGACCCTCCATCTAAATTTCTAGGAACTCATTTTCAAAGGAGACAAAAGAAATGCTCTAACAATTGACCAAGACATTTGATTATCTTGTCTAATTGTGCACATTATATTGCTAAGTATATAAATTCATTAGTGTATGTACTTGTTTTAATTTAGAAGCTGTATACTTACCAAAAGCTCAGTGTGCAAATGGCTTAGATAAACAGCCAGCTGGGCCAATTAAATGAGCATTTGTTTTGCTCACATTTGAAAACTGAGCCGCTGCTGTCAGCTCCTACTCTCTGTTAGCTATTATTTAGAAGGCGACCAACTATGCAGTACTGCACTTTTGGGCCCAGCACTTTCTTCCTGCTCCTTTCAACTTCCGGTTCCATCAGAACCAGGGCTGGGCTTTAGTACCAAAAGCCTTCACTTGCAACTATTCAAGGATTTGTTTCCCTTATTTCAAATCCGCTCGCTACGTAATGTAGTCAAAGCATTGCTGTGACAGTCTTCAGTCAATGGTCATGCACCAGGACTCCTTCCAGAACCTTGCAATCAAAGGCACTAAAATCGGCCACTGGGTGTTGCTGTTGCATAATGATTAGGAATCCTGCTGCCCAGAGGCTGTGACTGCTGACTCCACAGCATCCCCTTCCTTGACTGGCCTGAGAAATGGAAGGCCTGACCTGGGAATTGACCCCAGGATGTAATTTCCGAACTGCTGTGACTGAAGATTGTGGTGAACTTTGAGAAAAGCAATGATGGATTAATAAAATATAAATTTCTGAAACATCCCCAAGAATGACTTTATGAGATGGTGAGTATGATTACGCTCAGCTACTGTATACAATTCCAAAGAAACTCTTCACCTTACACAATAAAAATAAGGCAACAAATAGTAACATAGTAATTGACAGCAGATAAAGAACAAAATGTCTCATCCAAATCTACCCAGTTGAAATTCCTCCACTTGGGTGGATATACACATAAATAACCATAATCAACCCAACTACCCTTCCCCCATGCCTTTTACTTGACCTCTCAATCCTTTTCTTACCACGGCCTTCCATCCCAAGAATGCTTAAAATCTGTTATAGCAAAGGCCTCCACTATTTTCATTAGTAGGACATTTCAGGCCTTTCCATCTTTTTCTTTCCTTCTTAGAAGACCAATATTTAAGCCAACCAGGTCTCCTTCTATATCTTATTACCATGTTTTATAATAATCCCTACATTTACCAAGGTTATTGAAGGTGGTGTAAAAAATTTGGCCTCCTTATGCTCACTGAAGTTTGGGTTTCAATCATGATCCCTCCAAGAAGGCCAACTCAGTCTTCTTGGAAGTCTGATTTTATTGCATCACTGTTTTGGGGTTTGTAACTGCTGTTCCATACACATTACCCCATAACGGACCAATGTAATCATGCAATCGCTCTTTAGGACTCAACAGCTCTGTGCAGGTTACCTCAGTGCTTAATTACCATCTTCTTACCATTACTGATCCTTTAAGCTTATCCCATGCTTTTTTGAATTCCATTACCATGTTTGCTTCCACCTCCTCTACAAGGGTACTCAAGATATCCATCACCCTTTCCATTAAAAAACAAACAAACAGCAACCTTTTCTAATGTTATTCCTGACTCTATCCCCATAGAGTTTCCTTTCATGATCCCTACAACTTCCTTACCTCTTAAAATGTTTGGTAATTGTGCAGGGGCAGATTGCAGGAAAATATCAGCCCAGGGGGATTTTTTTCAAAATCGGCCCACAGGGTACCTGTCTGACTCCCTTGTGTGCTTTCTCTACAGCATGTGTTTCAACATCCCAAAAGCCAAACTGACCCTTCATAGGTACATCATGTGACCTTGAGCCTGGCAGAATTGAGCCAAAAAATTTCCAACATAAATGTCACATTTTTCCTAAATAACTAAGTATTGGAACACACCCTAGACCAGAGGAGAGAAAACGGAACTGCATGCCTTCTTCCATCCACGCAATCGGTTGCCATCAGCCCAAAAGGCTGGCTACATCTCTTATAATTAGATCTTGGATTCCTGGTGTGGTATTAAAGTCTCTTGCCAACCAATCAGCTCTTGAACCAGTTGCCAAGTAATGTGACAACCACACTGCCAGCCAGTGTCAGACATACACACATAGTCTCTCAGACACAAAGACGCTCACACTCACACTCTTGCTCACAGTGTATGGGTATATCATAGAGAAAGTATGTGTATGGGTGTCTTTCTGTGTCAGGGAGAAAGACACCCACACAAACACTCTCACACTGAAACACACATTCTATCATTATGCTGCTGCTGCTCATATGCTCACACAGTGAGTACCCCCGCTCCAGTACTGCCACATGATTATCTAAAAAGTTTGTGTTTGCTACCAACCCTTCCCCAGCCTGCAGGTGTATTCACCCTCTCCCTTTACCATTCCCAATCCCACCTTCACTCTAGGAGAGTCACTGTTTCCACAGCCAGTTGACCCTTTCAAGAGTTAAAACCAGCCTACAAAAGCCTCCCCAGCACTGCATAGGCACTTTCTCTTGGCTTACCCTATCCCTTTTTCTGACTGTAGCTTGTATTCATTTCTCCATACTCCCCACCAACATTCCAGTGCATTCCCATTGACTGAATGCTACATAGTCTGGTGCTTGTATATTTCCACAGGCTCTGCACTGCCTACCTACTCTATTTTAGCAGGCCCTAAAACACCAAAACACTTGATATTATTGACAGAACAAGTCAAGCTGTTATAGATCCCTACAAAGAAACTGCACGCTAGCAGAATATCTCACCTCAGTCACATGCAGAACACATAGACCCTCACCAAATACAGAATAAACAGACAATAAAGTTTAACTAAAAGCATGCAAACAAAAACTGAATTGGAAACCATAACAAGACAGTCTCAGTATGCAGTGCAACCATGAAAAAACAGAAATATCACCATTCCTCATTAAACATTGAAGAATAAAATCGAGATATATTCTTCATCAAACATAATAGTAATGTTGCATCCATCGGTCTTAGACGGCTTCAACCCTTGTGCCTCACCTTTTTCTCTGCTCTCCCCGCTAGCCTTGGGAAGATGGCCACCGCCGCGTCTGCAAGCCGCGTTCTTCGGCATTCCCGGAACAGCTATGGCAAAGCCTCACGCCATGTTTCTCCTAAGGGCCTCCTAGGGTGTGCGCGCGCACACCACCCACGTCTTTATCCACGTCATGGCGGGAACCTCGGGGGCGTCCCCCTCGAGTGACATCACGCCATCTGGGTATTTAGCCTGTGCTTGTTTGCTAGCTCATTGAGTTATCAAGGATTGGATTTGTCCAGTCTAAGCTACTCTGCTGCTTCCGAGCTGTCGGTGGAAGCTCTCTCTGCCCTTCAGGGTATTCTCTAACCTGGGTACCCGCTCCTTGGGGGCCCTCTGCTTTCTTTTCAGGTGCCTTACTGGGATCAGGTACTCACTCCTTGAGGGTCTGCTTTCCCTGCCTCGGTTCCTATTACCATCTACTTCTGTTTGGTGGAATTGTCAACCTTACAGCTACCATCTAGTGAGTAATCTAATTCTCAATTTGTCTCATCTACAGCTCTGCCGTGCTGGGGAACCTACACCTGGATCTCCCTATACCAACTTGGTGAGAAGGGTTCCCTCTGCCGAGGGTCCCTGGACTGCTACCTCTGGATCACCTCACTACTGCCACCTCTGGTGGTATACATCAGCTGTACCATAAAAGACTTAACTCTGTGTTTGTGCATCCTGAGTCTAGCCCAGTACTGTGGCTCCCCACGGGGTTCCTCCCCTTGGGCGTGGTCATCTGCCACAGTACACAAGAATCCACCCAAGCACCTCAAAACCATAACAGATTGCTAACTCCATGGATTTGGCTCGGCTCACCGCATTGCAGGCCATTCCAGGCCTGGCCCAGCGAATCTCCGAACAGCAGACCGCACTGGAGAATTTGACTGCTGCATTTAACCAGCTGCACGCACAGATGAACTCACCAACCACCACAGGTAAAGACGTTACATCACCAGAAGTGCAGAAGTGACAGTCAAGACAATTGTACCTCCATCTGCTCCAACACGCTTCTCAGGGGAAGTTTGGAAATGTAGAGGATTTATCAACCAATGTTACATGCACTTTTCCCTGCAACCTAATCATTTTCCTACAGCCTATGCCAAGACCACCTACATCTTGTCTTATCTGGATGGAAGAGCATTGGCTTGGGCCTCTTTGCTGTGGGAGCATGATGATCCTATCCTACATGATCTTGTCGGGTTCCTTGAACTGTTCAGATCAGTTTTTGATGACCCTGTCCGGCACACAACTGCAGGATCTTTGTTGGTTGACCTGAAGCAAGATAATAAACCTTCATCAGACTTTGCCATAGAATTCAAGACACTGGCATCTGAATTACATTGGGACCCTAAATGCCTGAGGACCCTCTTCTTTGAAGGACTGAACTCTCGTTTGAAAGACGAGCTGGCAGCTCGTAAGATGTCTGAGACCTTGGCTGAACTGGTGAAGTTGGCAACTAGGATTGATCGCCGACTTCGTGACAAGGTTCAAGAGACCAAGACTCCCAGAAGACCCCCTTCAGGCAAAACTTGAGTTAAGCCTACACCCAGGCCTGTTCCCTTGGGCCCAGTTGCTGGCGAAGAAGAAGCAATGCAATTAGGCCACATTCATCTGATGTCAAAAGAGAGAAGAATGCGGAAGAAGTTGGGAATATGCATGTATTGTAGACAATCTGGCCATGCTGTACAAACATGCCCTCTATGTCCTGGAAATTGGCAGACATAAATCCTGCCGGAGGATTCTTCTTAGGTCTAACTGCACCCTCTCCTCCACTCTCTCTTCCTGTATCCTTAATCTGTGGACTCTTAGAATACCAGACTCTTGCCCTAGTGGAATCAGGGGCAGGAGGCAACTTCATTTTCCAACGATTTGTGGAGCACTTGCGGATTTCCACCACCACCATGACGTCTCCACTACTCTTATCTTTAATTCACGGGGAGCCCTTACCGGGCGAAGTAACCCAGCTCTCTGAACCAGTGAGGTTACGGACCGGTGCTCTCCATTCAGAGACTATCTCCTTCTTTGTACTAGAGAAAGCCATGCACCCTCTAGTACTGGGGTTACCGTGGCTGCAGCAGTATATGCCTCAATTCAATTGGGCCACTCTGGAGTTTTCACACTGGAGTCCAGATTGCCATGGTAAATGTCTGATGGAGGTTTCTCCTTTACCCTGCATGCCAACTACTCCATTGATGCCTGGGTTGCCGCATCAGTATGCATCTTTTCAAGAAGTGTTTTCCAAAGAAGCCTCAGATGTACTACCTCCACACAGATCCTACGACTGCACCATCAATTTGAAGCCTAAACACTGAACCACCCAAAGGAAGGGTTTACCTTCTCTCTGTGGTAGAAAATAAAGCTATGTCTGATTACATACAGGAAAACCTTCAGAAAGGCTTCATAAGAACCTCCAAGTCTCCTGCCAGCTTCTTCTTTGTGGGTAAGAAGGACGGAACACTGCGTCCATGCATTGACTAGAGAGGTCTAAACGAGATCATTGTGAAAGACCGCTATCCCTTACCACTCATCTCAGAGCTATTTGATAGACTACAGGGAGCCAAGATATTCTCCAAGCTTGATCTCAAGCGAGCCTATAACCTGGTTCGCAACCACTCTGGCGATGAATGGAAGACAGCCTTCAATACCCGGATTGGGCACTTTGAATATCCAGTGATGCCCTTCGCCTTGTGCAACGCCCCAGCTGTCTTCCAAAACATGATGAATGACATTCTGTGTGATCTACTTTACAAATGTGTCATTGTGTACTTAGATGACATCTTGATATTTTCCCAGGACATGAACACGCATCTGGAAGATGTCAAAAGAGTGCTGTAAAGACTCCGCTAGAACCGCTTTTACACCAAGTTGTCTAAATGCGAGTTCCACAAGGAATCAGTGCCTTTATTAGGGTACATTGTTTCCAACCAAGGTTTCCAGATGGACCCACAGAAGCTGGAGAGCATTCAGAAATGGACACAACCCACAGGTCTAAAGGCTCTTAGATGATTTCTGGGATTTACCAACTACTACAGAACATTCATCAAGAACTACTCCTCACTAACTGTTCTGCTTACAGCAATGACTAAGAAAGGTGCCTATGTCACAATTGGTCTACGGAGGCAGTAACAGCATTCCAGATACTGAAAGACGCCTTCTTGAGCAAGCCATGCCTCCGGCATCCAGATCCGACTTGACCCTTCATCGTAGAGGTCGATGCCTTAGACATAGGCGTAGGGGCCATGTTAAGCCAGTCCGGTGACTCTAAGACCTTACACCCATGCTCCTTTTTCTCCCGACGCTTCTCGCCAGCGGAGAAGAACTACAGCATAGGAGATAAAGAATTACTGGCAATAAAGATGGCATTCGAGGAATGGCGCCCCTGGCTTGAAGGTGCACAACATCAGATCACAGTAGAGATGTGAATCGTGTCCTCGATCGTCTTAACGATCGATTTCGGCTGGGAGGGGGAGGGAATCGTATTGTTGCCATTTGGGTGTGTAAAGTATTGTGAAAATCGTTAAAATCGTGAGCCGGCACACTAAAACCCCCCAAAAACCCACCCCCGACCCTTTAAATTAAATCCCCCACCCTCCCGAACCCCCCCCCCCAAATGCCTTAAATTACCTGGGGGTCCAGTGGCACACTAAAACACGGCAACTAAAACCCCCTAAAACCCAACCCGACCCTTTAAATTAAATCCCCCCCCAAATGCCTTAAATTACCTGGGGGTCCGTAGCGGCGGTCCATAGCTTAAATTACCTCCGTAGCGGTGGTCCGTAGCTAAATCGGGGGAAGGGGGAGAGCAGGAAAACCGGCACACTAAACCGTGTAGTCTTCAGCCGGCGCCATTTTGCAAAATGGCCGCCGCAAAATGGCGGCAGCCATAGACCAAAACGATTCGACGCAGGAGGTCGTTCCGGACCCCCGCTGGACTTTTGGCAAGTCTTGTGAGGGTCAGGAGGCCCCCCAAGCTGGCCAAAAGTTCCTGGGGGTCCAGCGGGGGTCAAGGAGCGATTTCCTGCCGCAAATCGTTTTCCGTACGGAAAATGGCGCCGGCCATACACGTATGACGGTGCCATTTTCCGTACGTAAAATGGTGCCGGCAGGAGATCGACTGCAGGAGGTCGTTCAGCGAGGGTTCCTGACCCCCGCTGAATGACCTCCTGCAGTCGATCTCTTGCCGGCGCCATTTTCCGTACGGAAAACGATTCGCGGCAGGAAATTGCTCCTTGACCCCCGCTGGACCCCCAGGAACTTTTGGCCAGCTTGGGGGGGCCTCCTGACCCCCACAAGACTTGCCAAAAGTCCAGCGGGGGTCCGGAACGACCTCCTGCGTCGAATCGTTTTGGTCTATGGCTGCCGCCATTTTGCGGCGGCCATTTTGCAAAATGGCGCCGGCTGAAGACTACACGGTTTAGTGTGCCGGTTTTCCTGCTCTCCCCCTTCCCCTGATTTAGCTACAGACCGCCGCTACGGAGGTAATTTAAGCTATGGACCGCCGCTATGGACCCCCAGGTAATTTAAGGCATTTGGGGGGGGTTCGGGAGGGGGGGATTTAATTTAAAGGGTCGGGGTGGGTTTTAGGGGGTTTTAGTGTGCCGTGTTTTAGTGTGCCGCTGGACCCCCAGGTAAGTTAAGGCATTTGGGGGGGGGTTCGGGAGGGTGGGGGATTTAATTTAAAGGGTCGGGGGTGGGTTTTAGGGTGTTTTAGTGTGCCGGTTTTCCTGCCCTCCCCCTTCCCCCGATTTACGATTTTTTGATGATAAATCGGGGGAATTGGTATTGTATCGTGGCCCTAACGATTTTTGACGATTTAAAATATATCGGACGATATTTTAAATCGTCAAAAAACGATTCACATCCCTAGATCACAGTCTTCACAGATCACAAAAATCTGGAGTACCTCCATCACGCTCAGCACCTAAACCATAGGCAGGCGAGATGGTCCCTGATCTTCAACAGATTTGACTTTGTGCTGAAATACTGCCCTGGAGAAAAGAACATCAGAGCAGATGCCCTATCTCGCTCATTTCTCTCTGAGGATGTACCCGATGAACCTCAACATATCATTGACCTGAAAAGAGTTATCTTGTCAGCTACTCACCCAGTACCTGCGGGTAAGACAGTTGTACCCAATAACCTAAGGAAAAAGCTGTTAGCTTGGGCTCACGATTTTAAACTGGCTGGATATTCTGGTCAAGCAGAACTCTGGCTAAACTACAGAAGTATTACTTGTAGCCCAACATGAAGGAAGACATGTTCTCCTACGTTGCTTCTTGTTCCAATTGTGCCAGACAGAAACCACTGCACGGTCATCCTTGAGGCCTACTCCAACCCTTGCCAGTGACAGATGAGCCCTGGACTCACATTGCTATAGACTTTCAGGAGGTAACAACACCATCTGGGTTACAGTGGATCGTTTCTCGAAGATGGCTCACTTTGTGGCTCTCCCTGACTTGCCCTCAGCCATGGAGCTTGCAAAGCTTTTCATCACTCACATCTTTCACTTACATGGCATGCCAAAGCACATTGTCTCCAACAGAGGAGCCCAATTCACAGCTAAGTTCTGGAAGGCATTGTGCAAGAAGTTTGATTTCTCTCTCGACTTCACCTCTGCATACCATCCACAGTCTAACGGCCAAACGGAGAGAATGAATAGGACACTCAAGCAGTTCATTTGCGCCTATGTTGGTACTCATCAAAATGACTGGGCTGAACTGTTGCCCTGGGCTGAATTCGCCATCAACTCTCATCCAGCAACATCAACTGGATCAACACCATTTGAAGTAGTCTACGGATGACTACCATTTACCACCCTTACCACTTCCACTTTCAGTGTCATCTCTGGCAGCTCAAGCTACTGCCAAAGATATTCAACAACTATGGACTAAAACTAAAGACATGCTCCATAGAGCAGGACAGAGAACAAAGAAAGGCTATGATGCTCATCACTGCAAGGTTCCAGAATTCCAGCCTGATGACAAAGTCTGGCTGTCTACAAAACATCTAAGACTCAAGCTACAATCAGCTCATTTTGCTCCACGCTTCGTCAGACCCTTTCCCATTCTCTGATGTCTAGGTACTCTTACGTACAGTCTGAAACTTCCACCAGCATTGAAGATTCATAATGCATTCCATGTCTCACTACTGAAACCATTAGTCCTTAGTGAGTTCTCAACCAAGATACCTGAACCTACACCTATTGATGCAGAAGAAGACATCAAATACAAGGTAGACACTATCCTTGATGAAAGAAAGAGAGGCAGAGTATGGTAATACCTCCTGTTATGGGAGGGTTATGGACCTGAAGAAAACTCTTGGGAACCTTTGGCTAATATCATGGATAAAGAGATGCTTCAGCAATACCACAGAATGCATCCTCAGAAACCAAGACCAGGTAGGAGGTCTGGAGGAGGCCCTTGAAGGGGGGTACTGTTGCGTCTGTCGGTCTCAGACAGCTTTGGCCCTTGCGTCTCACCTTTTTCTCTGCTCTCCCCACTAGCCTTGGGAAGATGGCCACTGCCGCGCCTGCAAGCCGCGTTCTCCGGCGTTCCCAGAACAGCTATGGCAAAGCCTCATGCCATGTTTCTCTTAAGGGCCTCCTAGGGTGCGTGCGCGCACGCCACCCACATCTTTATCCACGTCATGGCGGGAACCTCGGGGTCATCCCCCTCGAGTGATGTCATGCCATCCGGGTTTTTAGCCTATGCTTGTTTGCTAGCTCATTGAGTTAGCAAGGATTGGACTCGTCCATTCTAAGCTACTCTGCTGCTTCCATGCTGCCGCTGAAAGCTCTCTCTGCCCTTCAGGGTATTCTCTAACCTGGGTACCCGTTTCTTGAGAGCCCTCTACTTTCTTTTCAGGTGCCTTACTGGGTTCAGGTACTCGCTCCTCGAGGGCCTGCTCTCCCTGCCTCGGTGCCTATTACCATCTACTTCTGCCTGGTGGAATCGTCAACCTTACAGATACCATCTAGTGAGTAATCTAATTCTCAGTCTGTCTCATCTACAGCTCTGCTGTGCTGGAAAACTGACACCTGGATCTCCCTATACCAACTTGGTGAGACGGGTTCACTCTGCCGAGGGTCCCTGGACTGCTACCTTGGATCACCTCACTACTGCCACCTCTGGTGGTATACATCAGCTGTACAATAAAAGACATAACTCTGTGTTTGTGCGTACTGAGTCTAGCCTAGTACTGTGGCTCCCTACGGGGCTCCTCCCCGTGGATGTGGTCATCTGCCACAGTACCCAAGAATCCATCCAAACACCTGAAAACCATAACACTGAGAAAAGGTAAACCTTTCCTTTTACCTTTAAAAAAAATCTTAGAGAAACATAGTTGAAAATGAAAACCACAAATTTTTGAGTCAAGAAATATCTGAATATAGTAAAAGAAAAATATGTGTGGAATCAGAGATCCACCAACTTATTATAAATTCTAGAAACATTTGCGGCCTTGGAACACTGGAAGAAACAGAAAACTGTAATAAAGTCTGTAAAATGTATTTGTAACTTATCATCCCCAAAACTGGAAAAGATGCAATAGAAAACATTGATTGGAACCAGTGGCATATTTATGGAGAATTATTATATATTAACAATATACTAAGGTCAATATTCAAAGGTTTTATCCAGCTAACATTTGGAGTTAGCTGAGCAAAAGCCAAGATTTGAATATTTCCTCCCATTTAGTGGCTAAATTTTTTCACTGGAGGCAGTCCTGGGGTGACTCTAAACTTTAGCTGGTGGATCGATATTAAGTACTATCTAGCTAAAGATACATCCCTAAGGGGGTTATTTTCCAAGCTGCGTTATGGGTTTTTCGCATGTGTAAAGCACCATAATGCATGCTGTGATGCTAATTTAGAAAAGGGGTGGAGTTTGGGACAGGCTTTGCAAATTGTGAAGCCACATTGCACAGTTTTAATGTGGCAAATAACTACACCTTTTTCATTAAGTAGTGCAACATAGCTTTATTGGAGAGAGAGAGAATAAGATATCTGCATAGTAGTTAGGTATTTATACCTCTACAGGAGGCCCACCTATTTTATTTATTTATTTGTTTATTTATTTATTATTTTTAAAGGCTTTCATAGACCAGTATTTGTAAGAACATCATATCGGTTTACATTAAACTTGAGAGAAACAGAAATACAGTTAACAGGGAACAAAAACTGGGAGGGGGGGATAAAAAACCTAGTTACTCGAGGTGAGGTTTACGTAGTAGTATAGGGGTTAGGGGCTACTTTGACATTCAGAGTGAGACGTACGAACAAAACAGTGCACTCGTGAAAATTTGATGTCCTTCGGAGTAAGGAAACTCAACTAAAGATGAGATTTGTACAATGTTCTCTCAACCTAGCTTGGTAACATCAAATTTATATCATGCATATTCATTGTGGATATCCTGAAAACCTGACTGGCTGTGGGGTCCCCAGGATAGGTTTGGGAAGCCCTGACTTACCCACTCACTAGCTCTCTGAATATTGACCTCACTGTTTTTATATCCAGTGGCAAATGAAAGTCTATATCCCCTTGAACATTGTTCTTATTTTGTAGTGTCAGTACATCAGAATTGCATGCATTTTAATCAGGAGTTTTTTTTCCCATGAATCAACAAACCATACACCTTTCATGGCCAAAAATGTTTACTGTGAGAAAGCATTTATAACATATATAAAGAAAAATAAAATTGAAATCCAAAACATGGATAAGTCTTCAACCTCTCAATCAATACTTGGTGGAAGCACCTTCAGCAATAATTAGTGAGTCTGTCGGGAGAAATCTCTACCAACTTTGCATACCTAGATTTGTCAATAATAGACTAATCTTATTTTCAAAGCTGCACAAGCTCTTTCAAATTCCCTAGGGAGTATTGATAAACAGCAATCTTCAAGTCATGTCATAGATTTTCAATTTTTTTTTTAAGTAAGGGTTTTGACTGGGTCATTCCAGGACATTTACTTTTTTGTTCCTTATCCACTTCAGAGTAACTTTGGCTGTATGCTTTGGATTATTGTCATGTTGAAAGGCAAAATTCTGTTCCAGTTTGAGCTTTCTTGCAGAGAGCAGCTGGTTTTCCTCAAGGACTTCTCTGTATTTTTCCCCTTTCATTGTCCCATCCATTCGGACAAATGCCCAGTCCCTATTGATGAGAAACAACACCATCACATGATACTGCCCCCACCATGGTTCATTATAGGTATCGTGTTCTCTGGGTGATGTGCTGTGTTGGGTTTGCACCAAATGTAATATTTTACATTCATGCCGAAAAATTCTATTTCAGTTTGATCATAATACTTTTTCCACTTTGGCAGTTTCTGTTGAATATTCCTTTGCATACTTCAAAAGGAATTTTAGGTGAGTTTTCTTGAGTAATGACTTCTTTCTTACCACCCTACCATATAGGCCTGATTTGCAGAATGTTTGAGATACTGTTGTTACATTCACATTTTGATCAGTCTTTGCCATGGAAGCCTTTAGTTCTCTTAAAGTTGCCATTGGCCTCTTGGTTGCCATGCTCAGTCTCCTTTTGGAGGGACTATCTGATCTAGACTGGGTCTTAGTGGTGTCATACATCTTCCATTTCTTAATAATCATCTTGAATTCCAAGGTACATTTAAAGACTTTGCAATGCTTTTATACCCATCCCCAGATCTGTACTTTTCCACAATTTTGTCCCAGAATTCTTTTGACAGCTACTCGGTGCTTATGATTGGGTCTTTTCATTGAAATATACTACCCAGAAGGCAGAACCACTGAATTTTTCCTGCCATCATGTGAATCAGTACAATTTAACACTGGATGGGGGCCTCTTCTCTTGGTGTGTGCTTTAATAATTTAGCATTGCTACAGAAGTACAAGGTGGGGGGGGGGGGGGATTATCCAACCAAGCCATTCCATGATTTTATTTCTAATGAATTTTCTAATGAATTCTGAAATATATTTTTTAATTGGCAGTTGTTCAGTCGGATATGTGGATACATGGAACAAACACTGTTTTTATGCATTTTATTCCAGCCTATAAGGCAACAAAAGGTGAACATTTTACAAAGAGGTATAGATGTTTTATAGTCACTGTATTTATTTACTGGTTTTAATTTATAGGTCATCTTTCCATTGCATTCATGCTCAAGGTAGAGTCACAAAATGGCACACATCAAATATTTTCTTTAAGCTCGGCTTATATTCAATTGTATACAGATGCAATAATTTGCATCATACAGAACAGATCTGTGGCTGGATTCCAAGTATTCTAAGGCAGAATAAACTGACTCACAAAAGCATCTCATGGGGACAGGGATTCTGAAATTCTCCACAAGCACAGGCTGTTTTGACCATGGATTTGGTGCCATGAATGAAGGCCCATGATACCTCAAGCCTCAGACCTCTATCATTAATTATAATAAGCAGAATTGGGGCAGATTCCAAATGGGCTGGAAATCCAAGTCAACTCAGGATTAATTTAAGGAAATATGTCTTTACAGAGGGGGTGGTGGATACATGGAACAGCCTCCCAGTGGAGGTAATGGCAACAAGGCCAGTAACTGAATTCAGGAAGAATGGGATAAACACAGAAGATTTCTGAGAAAATGGCAGAGATTGTAGAGCAGAATAATTGATCTAGATGGAAAGACAGATCATATGATTCCATGAGGTAGATATTGAGCCACTGTATGGCTCAGCTTGTCAGCCAGATAAACATATCTAGCTAATTTAGTCATATATTCAGTGGCTAACTTTAAGAATGCCCTATGGGTCGATCATACGTATCTGGATAAGTTATCCAGCTAACTCTGAATATCCAATTTAGCCAGATCATTTATCCAGAAAATTGGCTCCCCCCTCTGGAACTAGTTTTTCAGCTAAATGGCAGCCATCCAGTAGGGCTAGCTATTCAGCTGCCACTGCTTAGCCAGATAAGCCCTAACTTATCTGGCTAAGAAGAGTTGAATATTGCCCTCCCTGCTTCTGTGTTTCTAAGAAAGAAAAAACAATTGGACCGGCAGGTTTGCAGCTCAACCAGTACCAGCAACTATTTGTGTTAGAGAACCATGCACTTCCTTATAACTACCATGGCTTTTATTTCATTTATAACCCTGTCCCCCTACCATCTTGTTCAACCATTATAGCAACAATCATTGGACAGGCCCACTATCCTGAATGTGACCACTTGGTGATACCAATGTGCAATAGTTGAGACTCCCTCCCCTCACTCTGGGACTTAGCGAATGCTGCCTCTGCAGCGGTGCTCAGAAATTGAACCTGGATTTCCTGCATGACAGTACCCAGCATTGTCACTGAGCCATCAGGCTGGCATCTAAAGACAGAAATATTGTTAGAAACAGCAACAATGGAATTGCAAATATTGTAATGAGCTATGTGCTATTTCAGAGGAACAGGTTACCTATTTAATGTACAAATCAGTTATTCTCGCAGACATTAAGGGACACAAATGTTCCTGGTATCAGATTTGCCAGTTTGATATTTGACAAGCAGGTCCACACAGAGCCAAAGAACTAATTGTCCAGGACATGCATGTGCATGCATCTGTATTCCACAACCATGAGTTGATCTGAATAAAATATCCCTTTCAGAGTCCCCATGTCCCTCCCTCCCCAACCTGATATGTCCTGAAAATGTGGTTTGGTCAGAACACCAAACAAAAAGTAATTAGGACACATACACAAACAGTTATCTCAAAAGCCTTCTTTTCTTTCGGAAAGTAGGCTAAAAACACTGAGCAGAATGGCTGATTTCCATAAAATGAGGCCAGTTTGCATAAAAGTTGTTATCCTAGAATCCCGTTTGGCTTGTTTTTTTTTCGTTTTTTTTTCACAGTAGAAGACATTTTCTGGAGAGGATCTCATTTAGGTTGAGCGCTCTTCAGATTTCAGCTTGCTGGTAGTTACTTTGTTTCCTGGCTAGAGCAGACTGAAAGCATGAAGAGAGACTCACGGTGCTTATTACAGAAATATCACTACAGCAGCTGAGAATCCCTTTGAAAATCAATACTAGTCATCAATTTATGGGAGAATATAAATTTCAGAATAAATAATATTCTGCAGTCTCTTGCAATTTGCTGTATTAGACATAAAGAGGCTAATTTTCAAAAGTGTGCATAACTCATCACATTCACACAGAAGTAGGCATGCCGAAAGTTACACCTGTACTGTATAAAGTATGCAATGGAAACTACACAGTTTATAAAATACTGCATATCTCTGTATCAAAATTCTGCATGTATGTTTCAGTAGGTACATGTTTTTATGCAGGGATCTCCATAGTTTATACACCTATTTTTGTAAAAGTACACTCATGTATTTTATGCACAAAATAATTGTAATGTGTGCATAATAATTCTGAGTTTATGCATGGAGGCAGGCATTTTATGAAGTTAGGTGATTGTGGGAATGTAGCTTACTTAATGAAAATATTTTCTTGTGCATGTATTTCTAAGCAGCAGTTCACCCAGACCTCCATCACTTGGCCCTCCACTAATTCACTCATACTCTCCATTGCTTGTCCTAGACCTCCCCACCCAACTGCAGGCACAAGAGAAATTGAGATTCAATTGTCACAGAGTAGCAGATGTAATGACTAAAATACACATTCCACCAGCAAAACACATGCAACGCGCCTGAAATGCCCTTTTCCTCCATGCATGATTTTCCGTGCAGCAGCAGAAGTATGTGCGTACTTGCGTCTTCAAAAAAAATCACTTGGTCTGCCCAAAAGCTAACTACACACATATATAACAGTTTTATGTACACAAACCCTGCATATGACTTTGAAAATTCACCCCAAAATGAACTGGTTTGCAGAAAAGTAAAGGTGAAAGCTGAAGCACACTTCACTGAATGCAGATGAATACTATAGCTAAATGGTGGTCAGAAGAGTTATCCAAAATAAGAAATGTTTCCTTTTAACATTGTAGTTCATCTCTCTAATTTTACATATATTCTAATCATTAAAACTAGGATTGCCACTACAAACTTTCTGGCAGCCTTTGTAAAAACAATATGGATCTCCTGCTGGGTGTTTTTTGGTGGTGTGATCTTGGGTCCTACTGAGTTTTAATGCTTAATTGTGTAACATACGGCTCCACAACTGCTAGAGACAACATACTTCTTCCGTGCTCTGGAAACAATAATATTAGAAAAAACATAAAGCTTGGCTTAAAGTTTCCATGCTAATAACTATTTTAAAGCAAATACTTTGGATTTTGACTGGATGTTTTATCTTATCTGTTATTTAAAGTCATAGTCAATAAGTTTCACATCTTTCAAATTGAACATGATCTTTCACAGTCAGATTGAAGTCACTATTTTTTGGACATTGTATATTGAGAAGACTATCTGATTCAGGGTTTATAGCACTGAACTACAGATAATGAATCACATTATCCTGTGGTGAGAGGAGGGTATAAAATTTGTTCCCCCACTCACTTACTGTGATAAACTAGGCAAAGCACTTCTATCTCCCTTACCTCAACTTTCCTAGCTATTGACCCAACTAAGGCCCTTCATTCATTCCAACTTTCAAAGCCATCACAAACATCACCTTTTTCCCACAGGTGGCTGCATGCTTGTTTGTCAAATACTGTATAGCAACAATATGTTTTGGAGTGCTAAATGAATAAAGGCATCATATCAATGCAGATCTGGAAGATTTTTCTTAATATTTCCAACAACGGAGAAGTACAAGACAACCTATACAATCCAGAGGTCATGTAGACGACCACATGACTCTGATTGTAAAAGAGTAAATTTCTACATTAGTCAGCTTTCACACAGCAAACCCATATAGACTGTAGACTTAACAGAAAAAGAATAGGCACTGCATGTAGAAATTCTGAAAATATGCAAGGTCTTTTTCTGCCAACATCAGCAGATGTTTCCTTTGTTGATGTGCCTCCCTTTTCTAGTCCATCTGCATATTTAAAATCCATATCTCATTCCCACTATAGGGGTATGCATATGCTTCTACCTGACTCTGAACCATCCACCCCTCCCCCCATTTCACTACAAAAGAAAATATAGCTGCTGACCAAAGGGAAAATAAAAAGATACAAATTCAGAGCAGGAGGTAGGTTTGTTTTGACCTTTGCAAAGCAGATTCTAATTCTCCAAGGCAATGCCATGAAGTGGCGAATAGAGTGAGGTTGCCCAGTCTTCACCAGAAGCATTGGTGAAAATAGAAGCAGTTTGGATGCAGCTGTGGAAGGCAGTTTGGCCTATGCCAGCAGCAGGAAGGAGTAAATCAGCCCAGCTAGCATTAACAGCAAATAGGAGCAGCATAAGGTGGCGTGGCCTGGGAGAGCATCGTTAGATCACTGGGCAATTTCCCATGATTCTATAGCCAAGGCAAGAATTTGCAGTAAAAGCCAAAGTCTGTGGTAGCTGTAATGGCTGTGGGTCTGCAGGAAACTGTGGACTTGGATTGTATTGAATGAACCAAGATCCCCTATCTCAGTGGTTCCCAAACCTGTCCTGTGGGTCCCTCAGCCAGTCAGGTTTTCAGGATATGCACAATGAATATGCATGAGGCACATTTGCATGTACTGTCTCCATTTCCCACTAGGCAGAGTAGGCAGCTGTCCAGGAGTGCTGAGTTGAAAGGAACTCCACCTTCTCCTCCATCTTGGCAACATCGAATGAGGGACAATGTCCTATTTGACCATCCCCTTAATGTTATAAGGGACTGTGGCATTAGAACTTTAAAACAAAATTGATACTGGCCCACTTCTTATCTTTAAGTAGATGGGTGCAATAGGACATTGCTTCCAAGATAGAGAAGACGGCAACTCTTCCATCATGACACATCATCAAAAGGGGACTGCCACATCTCCTCCTTCCCTCCACTTTTGGCTCTCACATTCTCAGAAGGGGATATCCTGTTCCCTGCTCCCATACCTTCAGGCCCCTCACATGTAAATCTGGCCGTGTCCTTTCCTGCTGACAAGAATCTCCATTGTCATCTTTTACCCTGAAGGTGTACCCTTTAATTTTTGGCAGATGTATGTGTGCAGAAATGTTCTTAAGTGCAATTTTTTATAAACTGAGTTCAAATTTGTGCACTATGAGCCAGTACAATGCAAATCATATCAGGATTTCTTGGGCACACTATATTTTGCTAGGTGCAACAGGTTCACAAATTGTGTGAGTGCAAACTTGCACAGTTTAGAGGGAACTGTGAGGTCAACCCATCTGCACAATGTATCCAAATCCAAGGCGCATTAAAGTAGGGATGTGAATCGTTTTTTGATGATTTAAAAAAATTATCAGATATTTTTTAAATCGTCAAAAATTGTTAAGAGTCGCGATACAATAGAAATTCCCCCGATTTATCGTGAAAAATCATAAATCGGGGGAGGGGGGAGGGCGGGAAAACCGGCACACCAAAACAACCCCTAAACCCACCCCGATCCTATAAAACTAATCCCTTACCTTCCCCCACCCTCCCGAACCCCCCCAAGTTTTGGGGGGGGGGGTTCGGGAGGGTGGGGGAAGGTAAGGGGTCAATTTTAAAGGGCCGGGCCTCACTAAAAAAAAATTAACGATGTGAATCGGAACCGATTCCGATTCACATCACCACCGATCAGATTTTTTTCTCCCTCTAGCCGAACCAGATCGTTAAGACGATCGGGCACACGATTCACATCCCTACATCAAAGTAATAAAGGCTCCTGTATGAAGGTATAGTAAGTACTTCTATAGCTAAAAAACGCATGGCCAGCAATGTTCACTTACATCTGCATTTGCATTACAGAAATGTAATTATAGAGGTAAACAGGAGCACAAGTGTGAACAGATATTGTGAAGTTAACATTTACCTACTATCTCAGTTCACAATAGGGAGGAAATACAATAAGTGCCGCGCTTATATTATACTATTGCACAAAGTATGATGCTGTGCTACAAAAATAATACCTATTAGGACAAGACTGCCCTCAGCTTTCTTGATGTAGAAACATTTCCCTGATAAACCAGTCCAAAGAAACTGTAAAAGATCACACCAGAATCAGAAGCACATTAATTTCAATACAGACTAAAGAGGCTTGTACATTTCCTTTTCTGATCTAAATATCAGGCCTTTGGACTTTCTATATGCACTTCACATACTGAAACTCTGATTCTTTACTCAACTTCTTTGAGTATATTCTTCTCATCATACACTGAGCAGCGTGCTTTTCTCTAAATATAAAAATAATTTAAATAAGAAAATTTATTAAAGAAATGTACTTTATGAATATAAGAATATATATATATATATATATATATATATATATATATATACATATATATAAATGCATGAAACCTCATTAATTATGTTTCAAAATGTGCATCACTCACAGTATGATGAAGTCTTTAGGTAAATTTTTCCCCCGTTTCCTGTGCATCAAAACATTTACAAATTTTTAAGGGAATATACACCGAGGGACATCTCTAGCCTTCTGTTACTAAAGCATTACGGGTAGACTTTTTAAAAACCCTGCTTGTAAAATCCGGGGATTACGTGTGTGGCCGGGCCTTGTGCATGCTGCGCGCATTTTAGAAGGGGCCTGGCCATGCGAGTAACACCCGTTATGTGCACAAGAATCAGGCCTCTTCCAAGGGGCGGACCAGGACAGAACCATTGTTCGCTGTCCCGGAGCCTCGCGAGCCGGCGGGCTGCCAGTGCGTGCAACTTACTTCAGCCTCGGAGCTGAAGTAAGTTGCTCAACAAAGATAAATAAAAAAAAAAGATTGGATTTAGGGGTTGGGGAGGAGAGAGGGAAGAGGAAGGGAGGTAAGGGTAGGGAGTAGGGAAGTTCCCACCCAGTCCATTCCTTGGAGCAGACTGAGAGGGAACTAGGGAAGGCTGGGATGCTTCACCGCACAAATTTTGCAAAGCCGTCCCCCCCCTTGAGCGCGCGGATTACAAAATCCGGCGCGCAGGTGCGCACAGCCCACTGATTTTATAACGTACACGGACTGATCTGCGCATGTTATAAAATCAGCGCGTCCATGTGTGCACACTGGGTAGCACGTGCACATGGACGCACGCGTGCACCTATTAAAATCTACCTCTTAATTTTTTAATTTTCAAAAATACCTTTTAACAACATGCTCAGGAGTATTTTAACATTCTGATTATATAGCATGGGATGTTTCAGCCATCGTTGCTTTCGGAACCAATATTAGGCTTCTTTAAATGTCAGTCATAAAATAAATCTTGTATTTTAAACTGAGGTTTATATTTCTGTGGTAACAAATGGTTTCCTGCCCTGACCTACAGTACTATCTATGATTTCTTACAGGCAATATTTGCAGTCCCAGAAGAGGAAAGAAATCCCAATTGCTGCACAGCAGTGACCCCTTGGGATGGGATACAGAGTGCCCGTGTGCCTGGCTCCAGCCGGTGGACTCCCACTGAGGACCGCTGCTGGGAAGATGTGTAATTCCTAGGAAAATCCTCTGGTGGCCATGAAATGTGGCCCACAGCACTTCAGCTTCAGACACCTTTCTCCCTCATCTTTAATGGTAGAGAGGAGGGGTAGGAGAGGGGCAGGCTCCACCTGGACTTGAATCTCCCTTGTGGAGGAAGACAAGTAAAGAAATAAATACATATACATACAATTACAGAGAGCACAGTTAGCTGCTGCAGTCTCACTTTAAATAGGAGCCTACCTATCGTATTGCTTCCCTTCAGTCTGTATAGAAACTGCTAAGCTTCTGATTTAATTGTGGGTTGTTTCCAGACACTAAAGTCATTTTCTTCTTGTTCTGTCAGGGGCATCACAGATTAAAGCAAATAAAAAAAAAAGGTGGGTTTTCTTAATGCAGTAGTTATAGGCCATTGACAGGAATCAAGAACAGCAATAAAGAGTTCTCTCAGTCCCCTCCTTCCTTCAATTAATTCACAGCCATGATTTGTTGTTATTGTGCTTGCTGCTTAATAAATAACGTGCAAAACATTCATTTAACAGAGCCATTAGGGATCTTAAATGAATGTTTTGCATATCACTCTAACATGGAGCTCTAGTGTTTGCACCTAAAACTTCAAAACTCCATCTTAACATAAACGTTTAGGGATTCTGCTAACAAACTATTAGAAGAGCCTACGCAGACAAAAGTCTTACAAGACAGAGTTGCATTAGCAGTCAGGAGAGCCAGCAGCTCTGCTGCAGTGTCTACTGTACTTCACAACCATTTCTGTTCTTTCATTTGTTACCGTGTGAACTGTCCTGCACTGGATGAAAAGCCGGGGTTTACAGTTACTGCATATTAAAGATTATTAAAGATGGAAAAATGAGGATTGAACATGCACGCACGTTTATGACAAAGCATTATGAACATCCACACTTTAATGTCATCTTAATCTGTGAGACCCAAAGAGCACCCTGATCAATTTGCACTCAGAGTCTTCATTCTCCCAAATTCGGGAGTTAGAACATTTTCCATCAGAAAAATATTTAGTGACTTTTCTGAAAGTGGTAGGTAGCAATCCTCACATTTGCCTGGCTACAACCCAAAACAGCAGGGATACGCTGCCATGGGGGTAACCCAAAAACAGCAGTGGTATGACTTCATCAGGGCTCAAAGAAAGCATGGGGAGGCTAATATTGTGATGGCTATGTTTGGGACAGATGTGAGAGGAAGGTGGAGAGATTGGATGGAAGACCCAAGGTGGGATGTGGTGTTAGTTTGCATTTGGGAATTTAATATACACATGTTCCAAAAAAGGATGAATCTCAACTGGGTAGACTGATTGGGCCATTTTGGTCTTTATCTGTCTTTATTTATTATCAGGCCAATATAGTACAGTGCGCTCCAGTGGAGCGCACTGTTAACCGGCATTTAGACGCGCATTTTTGACACGCTAGCTTTATCCTTATTCAGTAAGGGGTAATAGCGCGTCAAAAATGCGCGTCCAACCCCCCGAGAGTAATAGCACCCGCAACATGCAAATGCATGTTGATGGCCCTATTAGTCATTCCCGCGTGATACAGTAAGTAAAATGTGCAGCCAAGCCGCACATTTTACTTTAAAAAATTTGCACCTACCCAAAAGGTAGGTGTTAATTTCTGTCGGTGCCAGGGAAGTGCACAGAAAAGCAGTAAAACTGCTTTTCTGTGCACCCTCCGAATTAATATCATGGCGATATTAAGTCGGAGGTCCCAAAAGTTAAAAAAAAGTTAAAAATAATAGAAAACAATTTTAAATGGGCCCGCGGCTCGCAGGTTAAAAACCGGACGCTCAATTTTGCCGGCGTCCGGTTTCTGAACCTGTGGCTGTCAGCGGGTTTGAGAACCGACGCCGGAAAAATTGAGCGTTGGCTGTCAAACTCACTGACAGCCACCGCTCCTTTCCAAAAAGGAGCGCTAAGGATGGCACTAAGGATGCGCTAGTGTCCCTAGTGCTTCTTTTTACTGCGGGCCCTAATTTAAATAAATTAACTTACTGAATCGCGCGCACAGGAGAGTGGCCTGTGCGCGCGCCGGGAGAGCGGGCGCTCGTCTGCTCTCCTGCGATTTTTACTGTATCGGCCCGTATATTATTATGTAATTGTTAATGGATTTGTCCTCCAGAAACTTTTCCATACCTTTTTAAAACCAGCTATAGTATTAACTGGGACCACTTCCTCCAGCAATTCCACAAGCTTAATTGCATATTGATTAATTTAAAAAGAAAATACTTTCTTAAATTTGACAGTTACTTTAATAGAGTGTCTCCTAGTCCCAGTACTCTTTAAATAAGTAAATAACCATTCCCTCTTAATCTGTACCACTTCACTCACGATTTTATAAACCTCTATCATATTCCTTCTCGGCCATTTCCTTTCTAAACCACAAAGCCCTAACTTCTTAAGCCTTTCTCCTTAAGGGAGTTGTTCCATTGCCTTTATCATTTTTGTTTACCTTCTCTGTACTTTTTCCAGTTCTATCTCTTCTCTTATAGAAAAGGTGACCTGAACAGCAAACAATACTCCAGGTATGGTCACACTATAGATCTATAGAAAGATATTAGAATATTCCCAATTTTATTTTCTGTTCCTTTCCAAATAATTCCTGATATTCCAGTTGCTTTTATTGTTCCAGAATGAAAATCACCTGCATTCAAGATATATTTAAGTTGTTTAACAGTCCCAAGCTTTAAAAAATGTGAACTTTATCACTACTTTAACGTGGTTTTTGAGGGCAAACTTCCCTGTTGTGCCAATATCCTTAGAAAATAGTAAAATACTGCTTTGAAAACTATTTGCTCATGATTGCCTGTTGGCTTTCCATATGTTTTAGTTTATAAGCTGCTCCATCTCCTTTCTGGTGAATTTCTGGATTTTAGGCTTGAAATCCTTAGTTAGGTTATGCTAACTGCCATCATAAGGACCGAGATTGCACCTTTAGGCCTTGCTAGGGACAGCTAAAAACAGAAGTACTGAAAGTGATATGGCTATCTATAGCATGCTAGGAATTATATATTTATATAATCTTTAGTGGCAAAAGCCTAACCATATATGGAAGAAGTTAAAGTTGTTTACTACAAAAAGTAATGATCATTTCTTAGGAAAAACATAAGGTATAAAATTATATGAATGTAATGAATATTTATGCATATTCATGTAGTCTATGATATGTTTACCATTGAATTGTCCAGAGTTTGGTATCACTGTCTTAAGATCATTTATAAGGTATGAAATATTACTGCATCACTGAGAGCTTTCATATCTTATGTTGCTGCTAGAAGCATATATTGTCTGTGTGTGCACAAGCAGATAATACAATAAGGAATTAAGCTAACTGCCTTCTGTTTCTTTAGTGATTACAAATTTTTCTTTAAAGCTTTTAAATTGGTACAAACAGAAGAGTACAAAGCCAGAGCCAAGGGGCCTTCTGAGTAAGACACCATAGATCTATAAAAAGTATTATAATATTCTCTGTTTTATTCTTTGTCCCTTTCCAGTTAATTCCTGATATTCTAGTTGCATTTTTTTCCAATATGAAAATCACTTGCATTCAAGATATATTTAAGATGTCTTAGAGTCATGAATTTAAAAAATGTGACCTTCATCACTGCCTTTACATAGTTTTTGAGGGCATTACATCCCTGTTATGCCAGTATCCTTAGAAAATACCGCTTTGCAAACTATGGGCCTCATTTCCTAAAGTATCGCAGGCCTGCGATACTTTAGGAAATGAGGGGTGGGGGGCCAAAACGGGGGGCGGGCCTGCGCTAGCCGGCAGCGATCGCAGCGTCGCGGTGCGATCGCTGCCGGTTTCGCACCCAATAGCGCCACCATAGGAGGTGTAGCTATTGGGAGCGAAATAGGACACGAAAAGGGCCTTACCTTTTTGCTGTCCACGGCATCGGCGCAGAGTCAGCCCCGGTGACGCCCCAACTCCTCCTCTTCTGGGGCCGACTCCGCCCCGACTCTGCCCCCATCCTGGTATCGCACGCAATAAGGGACTTTTCGCGTGCAAAAGGTCCCTTATCGCGTGCGAGCCGCTTAGAAAATGAGACCCTATATGCTCATGATTGCTGATTTTCCTCATGATTTAGTTTACAAGATGTTCTATCTCTTTTTAAAATGTTAGCACTGACAGCCATGTTTTCACCCTTGTTAAGATGGAGCTCATCCCATCAGTATTGGCTTCCCCTTTACCAAAATGTTTCAAAGGCCCTAATAAATCTAAAGTCCTTCTTTCTGCCCCATGGACTTCACCATGCTTTTGAGGTCTTGGGCATGGAGCAGAGTACATTTATGAAACTAGAACTCTGAAGATTCTGAATTTCAAGTTCCTAGTTAGAAACCTAAATTTGGCTTCCAGAACTTCCCTCCTGCACCTTTATATGTCATTGATACCCACATGTAGAACAACAAACTTCTCCCCAGCACTCTGTAAAATCCTATCTAGGTGATGCATGAGATCAGCTACCTTCTCACCAGGCAGGCAAGTTGCCAAGCGATCCTCAAGCCAATGCACCACCTAGCTATTTACCTTCCTAATTATTGGATCACCAACTACAACAGCAGTCCTAACACTTCCCCTCCTGGGCACATGCCCCCAGAGAGACATCCTCAGTGTGAAAGAACAGTGCATCATCTGGTGGTGCAGGTCCTAGCTACAGGAAAACGTCCTGTCACACCAAGTTGACATTCTCCTTCCAGGTGACATTGCTCCACCAAACCAATACAGAGGCTACTAGACTACGGGTGAGAAAGTTCTCCTCTATGTATACCTCCTTGTTTGCCTCCAGGTCTGCCATTTTATCCTCCAGAAATCAAACTCATTCTCTGAGATCCAGGAGCCTTCTCATCTGGGTGCACACATTAACTTCACCAACAGGTAATTATTCATGTGGCACCAAGTCATACATGTGTAAAAGACTGAATAGCCAATCCAAATCACAAGTAGCTGTAAAGTATTCAAACATTAAATAGATCCTATGCTACTAATGCCAGTAACAAGCAGTGGCTATTCCCTATTGGTTAATAGCAGTTTATGGTCTTCTTCTCCTGGCACCTATCTGAACCTTTTTTAAATCCAGCTACTATAACTGCCTTAACCACATCCTCCAGCAATGAATTCCAGAGCTTAATTGTGTGTTGAGTAAAAAAATAACTTTCTCCAATTTGTTTTAAATGTGCTGCTTCCTAACTTCTAGAATACTTAGTGTATGTTAAACTGCTTGCTTATATAGCAGTACAGTATACACTTGTCGTGTGTGTTTCTCTCTTTCACTCTCTTTATATATATATAAAATAATTATTATTATTATTTTGTACTGCTACCAAGTGTACACAGCACTGTAGGAAGACAGTCTCTGCTACTTGGACCTCACAATCTGGTCAAGACAGACAGACAAGATACACAGACAAAAACAAATAAAACAGTAATTTAACTCTCAGGAAAAGACAATTATTTAAACAGATTAATAACTTTGAAAGCATATAGTAGTGTTAGGATTCCCTGGGGGGATTCCCAGGAAGATGATAAGGCAGGATGCCATACCGCCCACACTTGGGAATTTTCAAATATTGCAGTTGCTATAAAAGAAGCAGCTCAAAGTAGAGCTTTTTTTCTCCCCCTGTGTAGCAGGAAGGGGAGAGGCACTATGAATTTTGTGACCTTGTAACCAATCCCGAAAATGGTTAAAAAAGAAACAGCTGGTCGCTAAAGCCAGAGCAGTACACTGGAAGTCTGAAAAGCCTGCAGCTTAACTGTAAGCCTGATTGACTTAGGTCCATTGAAAATTATTCAGAAGAATTGCCAGAGATTGGTCCTTTATAGACATTTTTGCAGAGTTTTGGATTTAATGATATAGATTTAGATAGTTTTCTGCATATGAATCTTGAAAATTTTTGAAAAAAACACTTTAAATGTTAGATAATTACCCTTTCAGCTCTAGACAGAGCATACTGTAAATAAGATAAACAGAGCCTAGTTTGGAATCTGATACTCCTAGTATAGAAAGTATTGCTTAAAATTCCTCTGTATGGGAGATGTTGCTTAAATTTTCAAAACTTTAGATAGCATTTATATATAATTTTTTTTAAAACTTAGGACCCAACCAGACTCTGAACAACCAACCCATAGGCATCTGGCAACCCAGCAGTTTGATATGTGATAGACATCCAGCAACCCCAAAATTACAGGTCAAAAAAATAAACCAAATAGAAGAGTAGTCACAGTTCCTGCTGAGTGACATTCTTAAGTCCCATAGCAATAGCTTTCCTCAGAATAGCAGAGGGGGTATAAGTATAATGATATAGGGATACCCTAACCTAACATATGCATACAGAGTGCCCCTCCCCCAACACACACACACAGACAGATAAAATAAACTCTGCTGCCCATTTGAGCCACCATGAGAAGAAGTTAACTACATTATAAGAAGTTAACCCTGCTGCTGATATGAGATAGATGAACAGAATGATCGCCTGGTGATCTTTCACATCTGGGTAATGCCATGTCATTTTGTGTTGTGACTGGCGATTGAACAGTATGGGGTAGATTTTCAAAGGGTTACGTGCATAATATACACGCGTAACCCCGAAAACCTACCCCTGCATGCGCCGAGCCTATTTTGCATAGGCTCGGCGGCACACGCAAGCCCCGGGATGCGCATATGTCCCGGAGCTTTGAAAAAGGGGCGGGAAGGGGGCGGAAAGGGGGCGGGAAGGGGGCGGGGCGGCGGTCTGGGGCCAGTCCCGAGTCCTCCGGCACAGCGGTTGTGCTGGGGGATGGCGCGCCGGCAGCCTGGCGGTGCGCGAAAGATACGCCTGCAAGAGGCAGGCGTAAAAAATAGAATAAGGTGGGGGGGGATTTAGGTAGGGCTGGGGGGTGGGATAGATAGGGGAAGGGAGGGGAAGGTGGGGGGGAGCAAAACAAAAGTTCCCTTGAAGGCCGCACCGAAATCGGAGCGGCCTTGAAGGGAATGGGGAAAGTCATTGGGGCTCCCCTAGGACTTGGCGCATGCAAGGGGCCAGATTTTAAAAGGGTTACATGCATAAGGTACGCGCGTAACTCTTTTAAAAAAACCCTGCGCACAAGCCCCAGGACGCGTGTAAGTCCCGGTGCTTGCAAAAAGGGGCGGTCGGGGCATGGCCAGGGGGCGTGGTTTCCAATTGGGGGCGTGTGGGTGGTCCAGGGGCGTGGCCGAGTGCCCCGACACAGCAGCCTGTGTCAGGGCCTGCCCCGCTGGCGCGCGTAAGTTACTACTGCCTGGAGGCAGTAGTAACTTTTCTGATAAAGGTAGAGGGGGGTCTAGATAGAGCCGGGAGGGTGGGTTAGGTAGGGGAAGGGAGGGGAAGGTGCGGGGGGGGGGGGGGGGGGGTGGAGGGAACGGGCAGCACGTGCAGGGCTCGGCGCGCGCAAGTTGCACAAATGTGCACCCCCTTGCGCGCGCCGACCCCGGATTTTATAAGATACGCGCGGCTACGCGCATATCTTATAAAATCCAGCGTACTTTTGTTTGCGCCTGATGCGCGAACAAAAGTAAGCACGCGCGCTGTCTTTTAAAATGTACCCCAAGGTGCACAAGTGTGCACCCCCTTGCGTGCGCTGACCCTGGATTTTATAACATGCGTGCGGTAGCGCGTGCATGTTATAAACTCGGGTGTACATTTGTGCATGCCGGGTAGCGCACACAAACGTACCCCGCACGCGTAGGATTAAAAATCGGCCCCTATATTTTCTGTGCCAGAATTTGCACAGTAAAATTGCATGTATTGACATAAAGGTATGCTGTAGAATTATTGGAGTCAAGGAAATGACCCACCTCTATTGACCATCTAAAATAGTTATTAGGAGTGCATCTCTAATTAATTCAAGATTAACTTATTAGGGTTAATGAAGTGGATGGAGCTTCTATTTAACATGATTGAGTTAAGATACGAGATTAGTTTGATTAGTAACTAATCTATTGCAGTGACATGGTTACAGCGCAGAGCTGCACTGAGATAAAGCTGCACTGAGATAGGCTACCTGCAGGCCAAGGAAGACCTAAGTAAAAGAAAAACATTACTGATAAGGCTACTACTTGGCAAAATTATAGTAGAGTGAACAGCTTAAATCCTGAATGGGTTAAGAATTTGCTTGCTGCTGAATCACAATCATTGATTTGTTTTTTGTATTTTTCTATATATATATTTTCATTCTGAACTGTGTCCTAAGCTAAGCTCAGAATAAGAAATCTTAAGTTTAGACCTGAACCATGACTGGCATGCTCTCTAAAACCTGTGAACCCATCAGTGCTTCAAAACAGGGAGATGTGTGAGTAGAGCAGGGGACGTTAATGGACCGCCTATCCAAAAATCTGATGAATCTCTGCTTTTCACAACAGTTCTTTTCAGCTTATTTCCCCTCGAGATGCCAAAAACTATTAGGTGATTTAAGTCCTTAGAGATATAATTTTATCCATACTCCTTTTAGGGATATGTTGGAGATTGCTTTCTTTTGATTTGTTTTCCACTTGGGTATAGTAAATAAAAACTGCACTTTTGGTATTGTGTTCCTGTATCATATTGTATCGTTGCTAAGCCTACCATATGTTATCACACTATGAAGTACTAGAGCAACAGCATATCAAAACTAATTCTTACTGTGCTAAACTGTTTCAAATCCAGATCAAACCATATTGATGTGCCAAAAATACAAATAGTATGGTTCAGGAGGAAGGAAAGAAACAAAAGTGTTTAGAAAAGCTTCAGCAAATCTGTGGGTGGGAACTGTTGGCCGCAATAGTACTTTATGTATAAACTATTTTTCCAATGACACACATTACTTAAATATTAAATACATTGGAAGCCCAGGGTAAAGCTGTAGGGGAACTCAGATGTCAGGTACAACACAACCCAAGACACACTGAGATCAACTTGTCAAACATTCAAACAATTGTACATCCCAATCCATGCATCATTATAGTTATTCCTGGAATACCTTGTATATGAAACCAGAGAAAGTAGAAATTAGTTTTGCCTTCATCTGACATATGACACTGCGACTCCTCTTGATAAATGCAAATTCCTCTGGAATGTAGCATTTTTCAAAACCAGATGTTGCAATGAATAAAAATACAGCTGGTGGGTTTCTGGGTTTTGAAAGAGTAAAATTAGATTATCATTTGATGGACTTTGATGGCTTACCTTTGAACAGTGTTGGTTTCAATCTTTGTGTTCAGTTAGTGCTGTTTCTGTTTGCTAATTTAAATAGTAGTCACTTAAAAAAATAACATTTGAATGCATTTTTTCCAGGCATATTCAAGGAACATGCCTACAAATATCTAATGTATCTTGGATATCTATGGGTGACCTTGGCAGCTTATGCCTGTGGAACCTCTGGCTGATGAGGCAGACACATGACACCAACATCTCACAACGCATAGTGAGAGTCATCATAAGTGTCAATCATATAAATTTCCCTGGCCTTTCACTGACTCTGGGCAAGTTACGATGAATCCTATTATTAGAACTAATCATTTCTGCATTCACAGATAGACTTCTCTTAGCATGCTGTTTGATGGTACAGGTAATGCTTATGATAAGCTAGTTATTTTCTGTCAGTTCTCATGCCATTCATTTTATTCTGTACACTGCCCTTTGAGCTCAGACACCATGAAAATTTTCAGGGATGCATGGAATTTGTCCCTTCTGAGAATTATATGTACCTCTTTCTTTGTTAACCTAATTGGCCTCTCTATCTTCCCTTTGTTTATCTCCTCCCTATTGCACTGTTACGCTGCGGATGGAAGGGAGCACCAGGGGGCACTCCCCAGCGCGGGACAAGAGATGTGTGCCCTTGCGGTGAAACATCCTTACCCTTAGCCTTGAACGGACCTGCACGCTTCCTTGAGACCACCAACGCAATGGTGGTCTCTGAATGGTCCTCTGACCATTCAAAGCCCTTTTGGACTGCTGCTAGGGAGCGGCGGGAAGCAGCAGGTCGGACAGAGGGCAAGGCCGGATGGAAACATGGAACAAGACATGATAAGGCAGACAAAGACATCAGGCATGGCAAGGCAGACGAAGACATCAGTCGTTGAAGACTCAGGACGTTGCAGGACAGACAAAGACTCAAGGCATGACAAGGTACGGACAGGCAAGGCATGACAAGGCAAGGCAAGACTAAAACCAATGGTTAAAAGTCCAGAACCTCCAGAATGTCCATACTGGCACCCTACTCAGCCCAGCCCTCGATGACATCACTGGTGGACCTCCTTCCTCGCTGTCCCTTTAAGAAGGGAAGGAAGACACGGCCTCGCCCCTAGGAGGAAGCAGGAAGCAGAGCAGGCCCCTGGACAGCGGCCCTGCTGCGATGCAGTGTGCAGGAGAAGAAGAACTAGGCCTCAGGGCAGGCTCTGGCATAAGAGACGGCTCCCTGCCACTGAAGGATGATCACTGGTGGCTCCAGGCTCCGGGCGAGGTCGGTGATGCAGGCCCTCTCCCCACGGAGGGCCTGAGGTATGTCGGCGGCCTCCGGGCTGCATGAAGGCATTGTTAGCAGCCTCCTGGCTGCTTAGGCTACACCTGTACCACTCCCTGCCGTCGGGTAGGATAGGGAAGTGGTTAGTGATCCCCTGAGCACAGGGGATGCTCAACCACAGCTCCTGCCATGTGTGAGAAGCGTTGGCAGCCTCCTGGCCGCAGGGAAGGTAATAGCGCGGCTCCTGCTGCCAGCAAAGTTTGTCGGCGGCCCCTGGGCCGCGTTAGCAATCACGGCACGGCTCCTGCTGCGAAGGACCATTCAGGCACGGCTCCTGCCGTGTGTAAGGCAGGTCGGCAGCCTCCGGGCCGCATAGGATGTAGTAGTAATGCTCCAGCCGTGCTAAAGAACATCGGCAGCCTCCAGGCTGCTGAAGACAGCAGAAAAGAAGGTGGAGAGGCTGCCCAAACAGGGCAGAATCGCAACATGCACCCTTCCACTTCTGCACATGCCCTCTGAGTACCAGTGGCAGCAGCAGCACTTCCTTGGAACTGGTCCTCTGGCTGATAGTATGACATATCATGCCAGCTTGGAAACTGTTCTTCCAGTGGTAGTGGCATGTTCTTTCCTTCTGGGGCTATAATCACTCCTCTTTGCTTACAACAGATGCGTGCATGACTTTGAATGCTATTTCCCTGGTATAACTCCCTTCTCACTGACTGCTCAGAGTTGAAAGGCTGAAGTAAACCTGATGTAGCAGCAGTATCTATCTCCTTCTCCATCTTCTTGCTGTGCAAGGACATCACCGCTGAATGTTAGTTCTATCTGAATCACAGAAAAGCAATACTCTTGCACTTCAGTGATTCTTCCACTGCACGTTTCCCACTGGAGCTGCTCCTCTAGGCTCAACTTCACTCAAGCTACTCAAGCACAGAAGGACACCTTCTACTGGCAAAGCACTGGTGCTTTCATCTTCCATTATTTAAATTTTGGGTTGCTTTTTTTTCTTTATTAAATAATCAGTAACTTTTATGTTAGTTGTCCTCAAAACTTTCTGGATTCACTACATCCAATATGTCTATCACAGCAAAGTAATGGCTCATTTTAGGACAAAAATTACTTCCACCTGCCATTCATGAACTGTCAATGCTTCCTCAGTGGTGTGTTCTGGGCTGCTAATTTGAATTTTGTTCTCCTTTTAAAGTTCATGTCATCATCCTTTATCTTAACAGCATCTCAGCATTCTCCTTGTAATCTCAAGTAAAGGTGCAGTGAAGAACATGCAATATTTAAATAACGGGGTACATATAGAACATTATGCACATGGTACCATACAACTGCAAAATCCAATATAACATAGTAACATAGTAATGATGGCAGATAAAGTCCAATAGGTCCATCCAGTCTGCCCACCAAGCTGCTTATGTTTGTGCTGCTCCATAGAGGTTACCTCCAAGCCTTCTGTTAAGGGTAATAACTGCTGCTCCGTGCAGGCCCTGTGCTTTCTGTTAAATGTAGCCTGCATGGAGCTGCAGTTACAACCATTAGCAGATTGCTAATGGTTTCCACTGGAGCTGCTCCAGCGGGATATATAACATTTCTCATATCATATGTAACATTTTTCATACCTTAGCATGACTATTGTGTAAATAGAATAATTTAATTTACAGAATTCTAATCTGCCTTCCAGAACCAAAGATATTCCATAAATGAAACACTTGTTTATGCTATGCGCACAAGTTGCCTTTTATAAATGTGAGTAAACTTACACGCATTCATTATGTTGAGGTCTAAGTTTACCTAGACTGAGCGAAGGCATTCCTGGAGGAAGATTTGGGGGAGAGCTTGGACTTACACACATGTATTAAGTTAGGCAATAACAAGTATCACCTTATATATATTTTTTATTCTTATTTGTTAACCTTTACTTCTGTTCTGTATAATGTAGGTGCAGGATTGGCAACTTTGCCTGTTTGAAAATTACCCTCCCGATGCTGAAGCTAGCTCCCTTACCTCTGGCATAACATGATAATAGATTGGAGAGGTTTCAGTCTTCATATAGTTCTCATGAGATGAGACTTGCACCCATTCCTGATCCTAAGGATCTACCATTTCTAGCTTGTTCCTTTTTCTCTGCTCTCATTGTTTCTCTAACCACAGACAATGCTTAACGTCGAGATCGCTGATGCATGGCCCACCCACTCCCCCTCTTCTCTCTTGTCCCGAATTTTAACATATTATCACAACATTCTTGTAAGGCTACAAAATACTAGGCAATACACCTTTATGGTGGAAGAGGCCACAGCTTTATTGTAGTTTAAACAATTTGACCAAATGGAAATAGTATATGATATGCACGAGCCGCCGCTAATTGTATATATAACCAATGGTACCAGGGGCCACCCGTCATGTCTCCTAGCAAGGTGTCTCCCTCCCTCACCTTGCTCTTGCTAGCAAGGGGGCCCATACCTCAGGCCTACTTAATACGGCCCCGGCTCATACACCCGCCTAAAGCTGTGACATATAATACACCTTGTATGCTGTTACAAGTTGATATAACAGAGGAACATGCATAACTGCTGAAGTAAACTTATTACTAACTAACTTCTGATTCCTAACTACTAATGTGTACGATAGTGAGAATGAATGGCTGTTACTGCTATTGTTAATACATGACTTATTTGGTTACTGGGGATGGGTGGGTGGGGTTTCATGCCATCGCCACCAGGTCAAAGGGGCTAATGGCGGCGATGGGGCCCCTCTTTTATCGGCGCTGTGACATGCTTCCAACACGTGTCGCAGGCCGATGACGTCACCAATGTCACCTGACGTTGGGCCCGGGGCACGCGCTCCAATGGAGCATGCACTCGACAATTAGAGGATACTCCTCCCTGCTAGGAGGAGGGAGAGGGGATGGGCGTGCCCCGACCTAGCAACGTCTCCATTAGGGTTGGGGCTTTGTGCATAGGGGCGCGAGCCCTTGCATTTTCTGTTAAATATACTAAAACAACTATTTAAGATATTGAAGTACAAAATCAAATGAATTTAAAGAAAGCAGCTACGATCTGGGCTTCTGGTTAAGATGGCAGCACAAGTCAGATGTCTGTAAGATCAGTGTTAAAATTTCAAGAATTATCTCTTTGAAAAATATTATGCCACTTAAATGTAAGGGTAAGTTGAGGGTATACCCAACGGAGTCTTTACCCTCACCTATTCAACTTGAAATTACTCGCTTTATGTCTGTACCTGCTGGAGAAGATCCAGGATCTGAGGAACCTGGTGGGCAGAGCAGCAGGGGAGAGCCTCTCGTGCCCTTAGATGAGGAGTCACTGAGTCCCAATCTGAGGAGGCTGCCGGCACAGAGAGGGAACAGTGAAGACTTTGAAGAAGGTCCCGGAAATGACCTCTTTTCCGGACGCAGACGCAAAGCAGAGGGAAGCATCGCTGGAGAGACGCCACAAAACCTGACACCTCCATAGATAAACTCCATTCAAGAGTCAGCAGAGAGAGTGGAAGAAGCTGGAGGAGCAGAAACATTGAGCCTGAACCAGCGACATGGAGAGAACATCATGGAACCCAGTCTGCGAGATGTAGCAGGTACGGGGGAGAGTGAGGTAGTTGTTGCGACCGTCGGTGACTCGAGCTGTCCCCCTGTGATGACCCTTGATGGACTCTGGGATTTGGTAGTAGGCTTTTAAACTGAAATGAGAATTGCCTATCAAAAGTTAGACCAAGCAAATATTAAGCAACATCAGGAAATATCTGAAATTCCGGAGAAATTGAATACTTCAAGTAATAAGATCTCTGAACTCAAGAAAAAAGATGAAAAAACTCAGGAATTCAAAGCATTGCTAGTTAAAGACTGAGAAGCAATGGCGAGACGTATTGAAACTTTGGAGAATAACGCTAAAAGTTTAAATATTGGTATTTTGAATTTCCACCCATAGTAGGAAAGACTCCATATATTTCACTTAAAAAGTTTCTTACTGAGATTTTGGGTTTCATGGATTCTGATATGCCAGCGTGAACACGTTATTTTTTGCCTATTTCTAGAAGGGTAAATAGAGATTCCAATATACCGTTCCAAGATGACTTGACAAATTTTCTGGAGCAGTCTGATTTGGTGGTAATGGATAAGGGAACGTTATTAGTTTCTCTAATTACAAGCTTTGATGTAAATAAAATAATGAAAACATATTTCAGAAAATATCCTATTAAGTTTCATGATTTGAATGTCAAAATATTTCCAGATTTTGCATTAATAATGCAACAAAGATGAAAGAATTTTCTTGCTTTAGGTCAAGAAATTATTTCATTAGGATATATGTTTTTATTGTGTTTTCCTTGTAAATGTCTAGTAAAAAGGAGAGATGAATGCAATATTTTATTTGCTCCAGACCAGTTAGCTAGGTTTATAGATTCTAAAAAGCATCTTACATCATCCCCAGAGACATAACTATATGTACAGCAGAAGTCTTGTGTTATTGCTACTTAATGTTTTCCTTTAAAAATTGGATTGTATATTATATAAATCCCATATTCTATAGCCCGAGACTAGAGTCATTGACTGGTCAATATGATATTGTCAATAGAAAAATATTCTAGAGAAATGTTGTAATAAGTAAATGTTGAAAGTGACATACCCTTTATTTTCTGTTATGAAATGGAATTGGTTTGTAAAAATTTAGAAAAGCTAATAAATAAAGAATTAAAAAAAAAAAATCAGCTACAGATTGCTGACTTACTTTTTTATATGGCTGAAAAAATAAACAGAGCTGCATCAGATCCCCAGCGTCACAAAGCTCCAGGTCTCCAATGACTAAACTGTTCTACCCCAATGACATCATTATTTATTGACCATATGAAACCAGACACAGTACAGCATACTATAATGTCATCAGCAATGCAATAATTTGTACTCTTAGGACAACATGATGGTTTACCACTGGTTTCCAAGGTAATTAGTGTAGAAAACTTACATTTTTTTTTGTCTATGAGGAATTAATTATAGCACTTGAGGAATTCGTTAGCATTATGCCGTCTGTCCCAGAGTGTCTTCTCCATTCTTTCCTTTATAAATTATTCTTATCTTTGAAAAATTGCACTTGTCATAGAGGTGTTTTGACTAAGACACGTGGCTGTTTTATGTAACCGGGGGGAGGAGGGAAATGGATGAGAAGGGGAGATGCAACGGGAAAAGGAATGAGCAAGGGTAGGGGGAAAAAGGGATAGGGGAAAGAGAGGAGTGGAAGTTGTTGAATAAGAGATACTAATTGACCTGCAAATCTTTTGCAGGTTTTATCTAGTAAAAATAAAATAATAATAAACAATGTTAGGGTCTGCTGCCTCCCTGAGATTTGATCAATTCCTAATTTATTGTTTCTGTTAAGTATTAAGAATTGTGCTTCTGCTATCGCGGATTTTAACTACAACTCCAAGTTATGGACTGTGCTACGGGCCAGAAAAGGTGAGAGAGAGAGAGAGAGAGAGAGAGAGAGAGAGAGAGAGAGAGAGAGAGAGAGAGAGAGAGAGAGAGAGAGAGAGAGAGAGAGAGAGAGAGAGAGAGAGAGAGAGAGACTTACTATAGTGCCTATGCCCTACATAGGTATTTGAATCCCTATGGGAGGGCTACCTACTAACTCGGGGTGGGGATTAGGTATGAGCGTCGGGGGTTGGGGGCCACTTTTGCATTCCACATGAGACCTACGGACAGAACAGTGGTCTCTAGTGCAGATTTGCTGGCCGTCGGAGTGAGGACGCTCACTCCAAGTGGAGATTTGGCCAACATTTTCTCCACCTAGCATGTTGTTGCCCAGGTAGAGTGTCCATCAAGCTAGGTGGAGAGAACGTTGCCCAAACCACTTCTTGGTGTGAGCGTCCTCACTCCGACGGCCAGCAAATCTGCACTAGAGACCACTGTTCTGTCCGTAGGTCTCATGTGGAATGCAAAAGTGGCCCCCAACCCCCGACGCTCATACCTAATCCCCACCCCGAGTTAGTAGGTAGCCCTCCCATAGGGATTCAAATACCTATGTAGGGCATAGGCACTATAGTAAGTCTCTCTCTCTCTCTCTCTCTCTCTCTCTCTCTCTCTCTCTCTCTCTCTCTCTCTCTCTCTCCAAAAAGTGGCAAATATCATATTGTGCACCACGATAAAACACTGAAAGAATCATTGTGCAGTGGGAAAACATCACATGTGGTGCTAATGTTATGGTGAAAACATCGCCGCACACAATGTTTCCCCACTGCACGAAAGAAGCCTCATTTGCATTGGTAACACCCCCTAATGCGTTACCAATGCGATATGGAAATAAATGTCAACAAATAAGTTGTAGGAAACACCTTTATTCTTGTTTTTGCACAATTATAAAATATTTTATTTCTAGGCTGCCTTTCTAATTTTTAGCTCACAGTGGATTGCATCATATTTCAGGAAAGGTAAATTTCTTCCTGAAATTGCCTATAGCCTAAGTGGGTATCTGAGGCAGCAGGAGATAAATTGACTTACCCAAGGTCACAAGCAGTATCAGTGAGAGAAACAGATATTGTTCCATGGGCTCTCTAGATTGCAGTCCATTACTCTAACCACTAGGCTACTCCTTCTCCTATTTGCTACCTATACACAATGACCTGTGAAACTCAAAGTGGAAATTTTGAAGCTAACATCAAACAACAGGAAAGTAATAATCTAATGATATTAGTTACAGAAAAGAATACAACCTCAGCTTTATTATCCATCTTTCCTGATTGTATAAAAAGGTATTCATACCAGTAAACTGGGCAGGTATTCATACCAGTAAACTGGGCAGGTATTCAGTGAAATCAAAGCACAGCCATATAGAAGCAACTTAAAGGCCTCATATTTATACTATGGCTTTAAATGAGGGCCACTCTAACTGGACACTATCTGTATTCTATTCTAGATGCCACAACAGTGGTCCCAACACTGGATAATTCAGCAATCACATTTCATAAAATCTTAGCCAGAGCAGTAAATCCCACAGTGATAAAACTGACTCAATTTCAGATTTTTAGCATTGGTTAATCATCTACTACCAAAGGCATATTTGGGTCTTATTTTCTACAGGTAAAAGATGTGATTGGTGATAGTACCATATAATCATGTTTTAGGTCTATTAATTGTGAGCAATTAGTACATATGCAATGAAACAGGCTTCAGGCCTCATGTCAGTCTTTGTTCAGCAGATTATATGAGTCAGTGCAGCTTTCTTTTCCTTCTATAGTATGCAAACAACAATTTCTACAGCAGAAACAGCTTGTTTCTCTCTTTCTTCTTAGCAAACTACTTTCTACTTTGAAAAATAGCTATATTCTATGAAATGTAACTGATATTTTTCTTAAGCAACTAGTCTAATAATTTCCAAGACAAATCAGGTAATGAGATAAAGCCAAAATGAGGTATCTTTCACGCATAATGGGTCATAGCCAGACCTCTTATGGTGGTCTTATTTATTTGATTATATTATTCCATAATAAAGGTAGATCATGGTATTTGGCCTCATTTTAAATGTCACAATATAACTTAGGTTTGTATATTATTTGATTGCTTTGGAGAAGTTGACACAACAATATATAATCAAATAGCTCAGATTCTTGGTGTATAAGGAGAAAATAACAGCTAGAGAGAGGGGAGAGCATGGTCTTGTTGCGTCCATCGGGGTCAGACAGCTTCACCCCTTATGCCTCACCTTTTTCTTGGCTCCTCCTGCTCACCTTGGGAAGATGGCTACCACCACGTCTGCAAGCCGCCCTCTCTGGCATCCCCAGAACAGCTATGGCGTTGCCTCCCGTCATGTTCCTCCCAAGGCCCTACTAGGGAGTGCGTGCGTGCACTATCCACGTCTTTATTCCAGCTATGGCAAGAACCTCGGGGGTGTTCCCCTCAAGTGACATCACGCCATCTGCGTATATAGCTGTACTTGTTTGCTAGCTCATTGAGTTAGCAAGGATTGGTCTCGGCTGGTCTAAGCTATTCTGCCGCTTCCGTGCTGCTGCTGGAAGCTCTCTCTCTGCCCTTCGGGGTAATCTCTAACCTGGGTACCCGCTCCTCGGGGGCCCTCTGCTTTCTTTCAGGTGCCTTACTGTGATCAGGTACTTGCTCCTTGAGTGCCTGCTCTCCCTGCCTCGGTGCCTGTACCATCTACTTCTTTCTGGTGGAATCGCCAACCTACAGTTACCATCTAGTGAGTAATCTAACTCTCAGTCTGTCTCATCTACAGCATTGCCTTGCTGGGAAACCTATACCAGAATCCCCCTATACCAATGTGGTGAGACGGGGTCCCTCTGCCGAGGGTCCCGAGACTGCTACCTCTGGATCACCTCACTACTGCCACCTCTGTAGTACTCATCAAAGCTGTACAATAAAAGGATCTGAATCTGTGTTTGTGCATCCTGAGTCTAGCCCAGTACTGTGGCTCCCACGGGGCTCCTCCCCATGGGCATGGTCATCTGCCACAGTACCCAAGAATCCACCCAAACACCGCTAAGCATAATAGCTCTGGACATGATTTTATTTGTTCTGTCCTCCTATTGCTCAAATAAACTTACTTTCCTAAGTACCTAGAACCGTGATGTATTGAATCAAAATGTGTGAGTGGCTATCTGTGTAGGGAATAAGCTCTTGGGTTCAAACCCCCAGGTATAATCCTAGTAATTGTGTGTGTTTATATTAAGTAAGCCCCTCAGGTAGCCCTCAGTGTGGACCTCAGTGAGATTAGCCCCCCCAGGTCAGAGCCCCTGGGCAGAATGCCAGTGTGCATGGTGTGAACCCAGAACACTTGGGGACCTGCAGGACTGCATGCTCACTTTCAGTGGGAAATCCCTTTGAAATTGAGGGCAGAAGCGGGCAATATGGGTGCAAGGTGTGGCCTGTAAAGGACATGCAATTTTTAAAAAGCCATCTATGCACATATTTTGACTCTCTTGACATGTCCCCATGACCCCATCCCTTTTTAAGCAACCAAAAGATTTCATGTTGTGAACAGTGCATATACCTTTACTTACACAGAGGAATAAGGGGAAGAACAATTATCAAACTACATTTTAATGCAGGTAAATACATATTTACCCATATAAAAATCTTTGATTATTGCCTTCTAAACTCGTGCAGCTGAATGAAGCCTTAACTTTCAGCACGGGAAGCCTTAATCTTCATGTGGAGATATTGCCCATACATCTTGCCTCTTGGTTGACTGATGGTTGCCATTTCTTTTATTGTATAATTAAGCAGCAGGCTCTAGGTAGTTGACAGATGGTAAAATGTCATATACAGAGCTAATAGTGAAGGCCTCTAATGTTATAGCAAGGACCATTATCCAACTGCACGGTCAGCTGACAAGGAGACTATGGCTTTTAAAATACCCACTGGATCTTGCCTCTGATGTACTGGTCGAAATGTTACATTTTCTAAAGCAAAATAATACCCCTTCTTCTTGGACACTGCATTTGTATGAGTGCTTTCTGTTTCTTTTTTCTAACCAACATCTGGCATTAGAATCTTGACAAAATCATTGAGAAATAACTGAAGGAAGGCAAGATCTTTTATTAATTTAACAATCTGGGGGTTTCTATCTGGATTTCCCAACTTCTAATATGCAATAATCCTAATGGTAGAAGTTCAGAAGCAAAAGTTTAATATGACAAACACCAGAAAACACTATTAATTTTTTGGGAAAGGGGTCAATACAACTGTTTCTCATTTAATCTACTACCCTTATGCTTTAATTAATATCAGATGTCCCCTACTGAAAATGATTGCTTCCCTTCAAAAGGTTTCATCTGAATCAATGATTGAAGGTTAAATGTGAAAAAATAAGGTTAAGGTCATAAAAAATATTGCATTAATGTCCTTTTTCCATTGCTCGCATTGATTTGCTCATAAATTCTAAAGCCAAAGGGGTTAAGTTTTCACTTTGTACTAAAGCAAAATTACTTCTCCCTGTTTTCAGCTGCTGATTACTAGAAATGTGTCCCTAACATTAACCATGCTGACAGTTCCGACATTTTACTGATGGCAGTGGTTGTCCTGCAGATTACTGCACAATGTAGATTTAATCTCTCCATTGTCTTGAGAGTCTCAAATGAAAGATTCTGAAGTTTCATGCTTCTGCCCTACTCAGGGTGAATGGGTGGATAATAAATTACCTGCTCCCAGGCTCTAACAAGAAAGGCAACAGGATTAGGCTTCAAAGGACTGCTATCACTGCAGCTCGTTCTGGTGCATGACAGCAATATTTACCAGCATAATCCACAGACGATGGAGCCAGAGCTCATTCTATTTAAGGGATTAAAAGCAATTAAAGGTATATTAAAAATGGACCTATTCTGTTAGCAGAGTGATGTCATGGCTGCATGTTTCACTGCCATGAAAAAGAATTAGCATCCAATGGAGCTGTAGATTTATTCCACAATTAGTTAGGTTTCTATTATAGAAGTTAAATGTTCACTTGCTAGGGAAACAGAAGTCCATTGATGGGATTATAAACATTTCCTTTAAAACAGTGAAGAAGCATTCCTAATAATACCTGTGGATATGGAGGAAATGTACATGTCATGCTAAAAGATAAAGAAATACATAATACAAAAAGTAACCAATGTAATAAAACCCATGTTAAAATTGTAGTTAGATTTTAGTACAAGCTTTATTTTACACAATTATTGTAAAATGTGGTCCCCACAGGATGCCAGAAGCTAATGTTATGCGAATGGACCAGAAATTTAAAAAGTGCATTAAAAGTACCTAACACTTAATATTAATTTATTCACTCTGACTGTCTTCCAATTGGTCCCTTCTCTGTCTTCTCTCATATCATTGTCCTTTTAGAATTCTGAAAGGGGATTGGTCCTTGCACTGACATGTGACAGCGAAGTGACAAATAGACTGTCAGCCCGGAGGAAGTAGACCTTTCTCCCATTGGGGTTCCAGGTGGAATTAGGAGGGGTTTTGCGATGTGGAAGTTCTGCAGGACCCAGTTTTTATGAGAGAGGGAGGGGACTGAGACAAAGAGACAATGTAAACTGAACTGGACCAATTGACCTGACCCTACCCTGTCTGGCCTGCCCACCAACTTCTGCTTAAGGTAAGGGAGGAATAGGCATGCTGGGGAGAGAGGGAGGACTTGATAGCTGACTGGCCTGTTCCATCCTGGTCCACGGTAGTGAGATTTGGTGCCTTTTTACTGCTGGAAACTTGCTTCTGACCAGGCATTAAATTTCCTGCAGTAAAGGAAATGCATTAGGTAGCCTCTCTCTTAGCACACTTCCTTGCATTGCAAGCTAATAAGGCTTATTGCCCTGCAATTTGCATGAGATGCTCTAATCTTACCATGGGTTTTACAGTACATGTTTTTACAGCGCTATAACCTCTATTACATACTGAGGTTAGGTTAACGCCAAAAGAACACAAGGTAAAACAGAAGTTAAAACCTGCAATAAGGTCAGCATGGTTTAATACATCAGCCTCCATAGATAACTTATTCCATCATTAAAAATTCAAATCTTTAATTCAATAATGCTATTTACTAATAACAAATAAAATATGCCCTATGAAGAAAGGAAGGTCTTACTTGCATCCTGTATCTGTTACACGCCCCACCCACAGTTGTCCCGTGCACGGGACCGCTCACCTACGGGGTCGCACAGTGGGTCCTGGTCATGTCTCCCTTGTGTCCCTTGCAAATCCAGCTAGGCCCCGACATCCCGCGGCGGCAGTCGCCGGGCCTTCAGTCATGCGCTGAGCCTCACGCCAGGCCTCAGCATCTCAGCAGTTAGCCACGCCCCTACGCGCGCACCGTCCAGGCGCCCTGATGTAGGTTCCAGGGCGGGGCCTAGTTCTGCGGTGCACCCTGATTGAACTCTTGTTAAAAGAAAGTTCCTGGCCTCAGTTCCTTGCCTTGGCAATTGGGTCGGTTTGTTCCTGAGATTGCCCTTGCTCGTGTACCTGCTTGCTTATTCCTAGTCTCGTTCCAAGATCCTTGTGTTCCAGTTCCGTTCCTGCTTGTACCTGCTTCCTTGCCTGCTTGTTCCTGTGTTCGTTGTTTGTCTCCCTGGTCTTACCTTGGACTGACTTTCTGGTAAAGATCTCAGCTTGTTCCTGACCTGCCTGCCTGCCGCCTGCCAAAGACCTCAGTTTGTTCCTGACCTGCCTGCTGCCTGCCAAAGACCTCAGCTTGTTCCTGACCTGCCTGCCTGCCAAAGACCTCAGCCTGCTCTTCGACCTTGCCTGACTTCTGGATCTTGACCCTTGCTTCGTTGACTACTCCTCGGACTGATTCTTGGACTTTGACCTTGCTCGGCTGACCTTGCTTAATTCTGGCTCTGTCCCTAGCCTTGTGCTCACCAACTCTATTCTAGTTCGCTGTCTTCCAACCTGTCTCCAGCTTCGAACCCGATAGCACTCTTCCAGTGTCTGTGGGCATGCCAGACTCTGACTCTCCCAGGAGACCCTGTGAGGCCCACCTAAGTCCCAGTGGCCTGGGTCCCTACGGGCTCCTTCCAGGGGGGACCTTGGGCTTCCAGCGGTGAAGACCTACACTGCCTCTGTCTCCTTCCATGCTCCACCCCCTGTGGCCAGTCCCTGAACTGCAACAAGACAGGGGTCCACCCCCGAGCGCAACAGGTTGCCAAGGCCATGGACAAGGTGGAGTCTCTCGCCTCCAGGGCCCTACCAGGACTGGCCGCTGCCATAAAGCAACATCATCAAGCCTTGGAGACGCTGGCTTCTTCAGTGGAGGAGCTACACTCTCAGCTACAAGAGACTGCTATGGCCAACCCTGTGGGCCTCCCGGCCACTATGCTTCCTAGAGCAACTCTGGCACTTCCTGCACCTCCTAGATACAATGGAGATCCACGCTCCTGTTGTGGCTTTCTTAATCAGTGCTTTATGCAATTCGCCCTCCAGCCTTCCTTGTTTTTGAAGGAGATCACGAAGGTCACCTTCATCCTGTCCCAGTTGGAAAGGAAGGCACTGGCATAGGTCTCTCCCTTACGGGAACGTTCTAATCCCATCTTCTCCAAGATGTCTGATTTCATTACGCTCTTCATGAAGACATTTGGAGATCCTGCTCGGATGGCTATTGCTGGTCACAACCTACTCCATCTCCATCAAGTGTCAAGGATCCTCTCCAAATATATGGTGGATTTCCGAACCTTAGCCACAGAACTTGAGTGGCAAGAGAATTGCTTACAAGCTATCTTCCTAGATGGACTCTGGTCTGTTCTAAAGGATGAGCTCTCCATCCGTAAGACTCCCACGTCTCTAGAGGACCTGATCTCACTTGCTGGAAGGATCGATCATCACTTCCGGCAAAGCCACCTAGAAGTAAAGGCTCCATGCTCTTCTCCAGTATGGCCTGCTAGTGTACCATGCACCCCTACAAAGAACGTCACCCCACCACCTTCCTCCACAGTGGAACCCATGGAAGTGAATCAGGGACGGCTGTCTCCCACTGAACATCTCTGCTGTAGAAAAGAAGGGCTTTGCCTTTACTGTGGCACTTCTGGACATCATCTGCAGTGCTGCCCTGCTCGTCTGGGAAACTGTGGCGGGGGTCCCGAGCTTGGGTGCAACTGTTTCTGGCCCTCAACTCCTGCTTCCAGTATCCCTGGGCATTAAGACCCATACATTCGCTACCAGTCCCTTATTGATATCGGTGTGAGTGGCAGTTTCATTATGGATGATATCGTCAAAATCTTGGGAATACCTCTTCAACCATTAGAGGTGAGTCTCCGTATCACTTCCATTCAAGGAGAACATCTTTCGGGTCTCATCACCCATCAGACCGTACCTAGTCACATGTCAGTGGGCACACTCCATAAAGAAGAAACCTCCTCCTACATGTTGAAACGCTCAACGCATCCGGTAATTCTGGGGTTGCCTTGGCTCCAGACTCACGAACCCCAGTTCGATTGGCAATCCCTGCAACTGGTACGGTGGAGTCCGAAATGCCAAGCTACCTGTCTCCAGCCGGTGTCTCCAGGGATTCCTGTTTTGAAGTCCACTACGCTTCCTGGTCTGCTTCCGTAGTACGCGGAGTTCCGTAGTACGCAGAGCAGATACTTTGCCTCCATTACGTAAGTTCAACTGTCCCATTGAACTGCTGCCGGACCCGATGCCTCCCAAAGGCAGAACCTATCCCTTGTCACAGCCTGAGATGCAGGCTATGTCAGAGTATATAAAAGAAAACTTGGAAAAGGGTTTTATTCGACCTTCTGATTCACCCGCAGGAGCGGGGTTCTTCTTTATGAAGAAAAAAGATGGTGGACTCTGCCCTTGCATGGACTATTGGGGCCTTAACGCCATAACACATAAGGACCGTTATCCACTACCTCTTATCAGTGAGTTATTTGATCACCTTGAGGGCGCTAATGTGTTTACCAAGTTGGATTTGAGAGGTGCGTACAATTTAGTACGCATCCAACCTGATGACATCTGGAAGACAGCGTTTAATACGAGGGATGGTCATTATGAATACGTGGTCATGCCCTTCAGGTTATATAATGCCCCAGCTGTCTTTCAGCGTCTCATGAATGAGATCTTCAGGGACCTCCTGTACAAGTTTGTTGTCATCTACCTTGACAACATTCTAATATTTTCCAAGGATATAAAAAGTCATTATGAACATGTTCCTACTGTCCTTCAATGATTACGAGAGAATCATCTCTACACTAAAATAGAAAAGTGTCTATTTGAACCATTTGTCTACCCTTTCTAGGGTACATAATATCTGACCGTGGTTTTTCCATGGACCCAGAGAAGGTCCAAGGAATCCGTGACTGGCCTCAGCCAGTTGGGCTTCGAGCCTTACAATGGTTCCCAGGCTTCATCAACTATTATTGAAGCTTCATTGCTAATTACTCTTCCATAGTCACTCCCCTTACATCAATGACTAAGAAGGGGGCTAACACCCGAGTCTGGACACTGAAAACCATCGCGGCCTTCCAGAGGCTCAAAGATGCCTTCAGCTCTGGCCCATGTCTCCATCACCCAGATCCCAAACGTCCATTTATCATTGAAGTAGACACCTCAGCAATCGGAGCAGGGGCCTTCTTAAGCCAATACTCGTCCACGGGCAAATCAACTCTTTGTTCTTTCTATTCGCACAAGTTCACCCCCACAGAACAACACTACACAGTTGGCGATCATGAACTTCTAGCAGTGAAGTTAGCCCTTCAAGAATGGCACCCCTGGTTGGAAGGGGCACAGTACAAATTCACTATATTCACGGATCACAAGAACCAAGAGCACCTCAAGGAGGCCCAGCTTCTGAACCCCCGGCAGGCCCGCTGGGCCTTGTTTTTTGAGAGGTTCAAATTTAATCTCTGTTTCCATCCTGAAAAATCAGCGAGCTGACGCGCTGTCCTGATCCTTTGAATCTGAAGACATTCCAGAAATTCCTAGTTATATCATCGATCCTGCCTATATATCCCTAGCAGCAACCACTATGGTTCCAGTCGGGAAGACTGTTGTTCCTTGCCGACTCCGAGAACGGGACTTAAAGTGGGCCCATGATTCAAAACTAGCAGGCCACCCTGCACTATTGGTGGCCCACCATGGTACAGGTCTTGCGGAGTTATGTGGACTCTTGTCCCACCTGCACGCAAGCAAAGCTGGTGGCTGAGCTCATGACCTATGTGGATATGGATACATATGCATGGATCTAGGAAAGTTAAACCTGAGACCCAAGTAAGGAAGATCAACAAGACCTTAACATGCATAAAGGAGCCATCTATTGATATCAGATACAATAATGTGCAGAAAACATTATTATTGAGAGAAAAATTGAAGGAGAAGACTTGAATGTTTGCTCAGTCATATGAAACTTTACAGAGCAATAGAGTGTTGTTATGACTGTATTGAGCATCCAAGAAAGCTCAGTTCACCTGCACAGAGAGACCATGGTTCCCATAATATACCCAACTAGGTACTAAAGTTGTGCTACAATAACAACAACAACAACAACAACAACAGAATGCTATGGAAAGAATCCTTACAAATATACACAAAGCCGACCACATCACCCCTATTCTTAAGGAACTCCATTGGCTTCCCATCTCCTCAAAACCCTCACCATTATTCACAACTCCCTGCACAACCACAATCACTCCTGGCTTGAGAATGCTCTTCGATTCTGCTCCTCCAATCGTCCTATTAGAACTGCACTTTCAGGAACCCTCTACACCCCTTCCCTTAAATGTTCTCACCACACATCCACCAGAGAAAGAGCCCTATCCATTGCAGGTCCCTCCCTCTGGAACACTATGCCACTTGAGCTCCGACTAGAACCATGCATTCGGAAATTCAAAACAGGGGTTAAAACATGGCTCTTTAAAATGGCCTACCCTAATCTGGATCCTACTTAGTCCCTCTGCTCCCTCATAGTCTTCTCCTTTATTTCTTTAATGATACTCTGTTTTGTCTCCCATTTCTCTTCATCTCCTTATTTACTCCCATTTATACCCCTTTCCCCCGTCCCCTGTCCTTATACCCTACCTTTTTCCCTATAGTAACCCTTTTATACCCCTTTTATTTTACCCCTCCGCTATCCTTTAAACCTTACTTTTCCCTATAGCAACCCTGCTAGTCTATACGTAGTTGCTGTTCTGAATGCATAATTTGTAATGTCATATATAGTGTCTCCTGTATGTACTAGTTAAAGATAATATATATTATTGTATATAATATTTTGTTATTATTGTATATAATACTTTTTGGAGTGTATAATTTATATAAGGTTATCCACAGTGTATAAGGTTATACACAGTCCCTTACTGAGTGTATAATTTGCAATGCTACTTATTATGCTCTTCTGTTGTTTTCCATCAGGTACTGTTCCTTTTCTCCTCTTCCTGTTTTTCCCTCTCTTCTCTCGCCCCTTCTCTCTTCCTATCTGATCCCTCTCCCCCCACCCTGGTTTTTTTGTAATTTCCTCCTTCAGTTATGTTGTAAACCGGCATGATGTACCCACAAATGTCGATATATAAAAGCTAATAAATAAATAAACAACATGTAAGAAGGTAAAATATAAAATCATACATCAAAATAAAGCATAAATACAACTGTAAACACAGTGATAACATCAGATTTCCCAGAAGACTGGGGTAACCTGCACTGAGCAGTTATGGCTGTAACTCTAACATCAACTAAAGAATGCTCGTAGAATGGGGATGGTCAAATGTTGGTGTCCTGACTTACAGCTGACAGATTTCTCTCCCTGGTATCAGTGGGATGAATATGACAAGGCTTGCAAAGTTTCCTTGTGATACCAGTCATCCTCCACCTTGGCAGACATCTCAGGTATGTGCTTTTGGTCTGATTTGTTGTCTCCTAGAAATTTCTTCTCTTCTTCCACCTCGACTCCTTGGTACTGGATGATCTCCCACTTCTATACTCAATACAGATAACCAGCCTCATGTGCCAGATTTATTTTTATACAGGTTTACAAGGGTGCTGAGCCATGAGGAATAGATGATTGTGCATGCTCAGTTTAGAGTTCATATGTAATCTCTGTCATGGTCTGATGTTGTTTAGTGTACAGATGCTATCAGCACATAGAAGCCAGTTTTATGGTTTAGTTTTTAAATGTTATTGAGGCCATGTTTTTGCATGTATGCTCAAAATGTTAGAGGTAGATTTTAAAAGTGTTGCTCACACAAAAATTCCCACATATGCACATATGTGGGCTGCACATGAGCAACACGGATTTTAAAAAGCCGTGAAGTATGTGCGTATATACTGGTGCTTGTGTAAAAAATAAGATGGTGGAAAAGGGGCATGGTAATGGCAGAGCATGGGCATTCCAGGGCAGGGCCAATGGCTACGTGCACAACCCTGTAGCTTGTTATCCACGTAACTTACTGCTATTCCAGATGAGGAGCAAGTCTGTATAGCTCAAGTTGTAGGTCTTACAGGACAGGGTGAAGGGGCTGGGTCAATTGGGGGGCATGCAGGATGAAATACCAGAGGGATCTGTAAGACCTCAATGCTAACTGGGCAAACTGGAGAACTAATTGGAAAACTGGGTTGTCTCTAATGCGAGCATGTTTTAAAATCTCCCTACATATGCATATAAAAACCGACAAAGTCCTATGGAAGACACAAGTGCTAGCTGTTCGAAAAACCTCTTAAAATGAGTAAGGATGTGACAAAGGTAATGTATGCTTTTTAGTATAATTTGTTGATTGTTCTATGTAACGCTCACTGGCGAAGTTATGTTTTATTGTAAACTGGTGTGATTTGTATTTTATACAGGAATATCGGTATATAAAAGTTAAAAATAAATAAATAAATAAATAAATAAATAAATAGTTTACAACTAAAAGAAAAATGAAACAAATAGGGGCCAATTCATTTCTTTTGTGGGACCCCAAAATGAATTGAAGGGGCCCAATGAATTAAACAAATCATATTTGCTTCATTTGTTTGAAATAGATGATTTCTAGAAGCCACTATAGTCAATGTACTCATTAAAATAATATGGAGACCAACAGGTGCTTGTCAACAGTTAGATTTTGATACAGTGTAAAGCAGGAGTTCAGCAGAGAAGGGGAGGATGGGCATGTTGTCAAGGAAATGAGAAGAATGACATATCACAGCAGAGCATTTTGCTAGTCTGACCTATTGCTGCAGACCGGGTGCACTGACCAGGAGCAGATTGGCCTATAAGGGGATCATGATTCCTTCATTGGGTCGGCCGCTCCCATCACATGTTTTTTTTTTCAAATAAAGATTCCTACCAAAGAAAATGAGATGGACTGCTGCATCCTAAAGAGAGATCTACAAAGTCGCAGCAGAGCCAATGAAGCCGCACTGAAAGTGAGGCCTGTGGGCTGTGTCAGAGCTGATTCTGCTATGTTTCCCTTGTTGCACTGCATAGTGCAGTCAGATTTGCTGTGTATGAGCAAGAGTGAGTGAGCATGCATGTGAGTGAAGGAGAACGAGTGTGCCAATGAGCATATATGTGAGCAAGAGGACTATCTAAACCAGTGAGCATGTGTAAGAGCAAGAGCGAGTCAGTGAATATGTGTGTGAGCCAGAGTTTGTGAGTCAGTCAGCATGAGTGTGAGAGAGAATATAAGGGAGTTTATGTAAGAATGATCATATATGTTAGAGTGTATGTATGAAATATATGAGAGAGAGGAGAGAGTTTGTGCATACCTCCTATCCCTGACAATCTCAGGGTGACAGGAGTCTAAAGTTCCCAGGTACGGAGAGCAGGGAATACATTTTTAGCATTAGTTTTAATTATTTGGTGTTATTTAATGTGTCTGTTTTGAAATATTTTATTGATGTTTGGAAAATGTAAAAAAAAAAAATTGTATGTTTTTAATCATTGGATGTTCTATTCACCAGCTGCTTTAAAATATTTATTCTTTTTATGAATATGGTTTTATTATTATGACCGGTGGTTTACATATCTTGATTATATTATTTGATGTTTAATGAGGAATGATAATATTTCTGTTTTTTTCCATTGTTACACACAAACAGAGTCTGTCTTGTTACGGTTTCAAATTCAGCTTTTGTCTGCATGTTTCTAGTTATAATTTATTGTCTCTTTATTCTGTATTTGGTGAGGGTCTGTGTCCTGCATGCATGACTCTGGTGAGGTATTCTGCTAGCATGTAGTTTCTGTTTAGGGATCTATAACAGCTTGGCTTGTTCTGTTCTGCTTTCCTAATATCAGGTGTATTGATGTTTTAGGGCCTGATATAGTAATTGCAGTTTTGCCTTTTCATAGGTAGGATTGTTACAGTTTAAGTGCTAGCAGTTAGTGCTATTTTCATATGGGAGATTTACTGTATTGTAATTCAGTTAACTTAAAGCTTTGAAGGTTGACATGCTTTATAATAGTCCTAAACCATAGGACTGCAGTCAAAAAAAGCAAACAGAATGTTGGGAATTATTAGAAAGGGAATGGTGAATAAAACGGAAAATGTCATAATGCCTCTGTATCGCTCCATGGTGAGACCGCACCTTGAATACTGTGTACAATTCTGGTCACCACATCTCAAAAAAGATATAATTGCGATGGAGAAGGTACAGAGAAGGGCTACCAAAATGATAAGGGGAATGGAACAGCTCCCCTATGAGGAAAGACTAAAGAGGTTAGAACTTTTCAGCTAGGAGAAGAGATGGCTGAGAGGGGATATGATAGAGTGTTTAAAATCATGAGAGGTCTAGAAGGGGTAGATGTGAATCGGATATTTACGCTTTCAGATAATAGAAAGAATAGGGGGCACTCCATGAAGTTAGCATGTGGCACATTTAAAACTAATCTGAGAAAGTTCTTTTTCACTCAACTCACAATTAAACTCTGGAATTTGTTGCCAAAGGATGTGGTTAGTGCAGTTAGTGTAGCTGTGTTTAAAAAAGGATTGGATAAGTTCTTGGAGGAGAAGTCCATTACCTGCTATTAATTAAGTTGACTTTGAAAATAGCCACTGCTATTACAAGCAACAGTAACATGGAATAGACTTAGTTTTCGGGTGCTTGCCAGGATCTTATGGCCTGGATTGGCCACTGTTGGAAACAGGATGCTAGGCTTGATGGACCCTTGGTCTGACCCAGTATGGCTTGTTCTTATGTTTCTTTTTTGCAAAGTTTTCTGATTGGTACCATAGCAGCACTGTAAATAATATTCATGCTGTAAGTTATATTATTACCTTAGAACACTGAATGATCTTTCAGTAAAATATGTTACTATAAATGCATATTTTTAAGTTATTTGTGGGAAGACTGTAAGGCTCACTTATGACACCTAATACCTTTGCACCAGCCCTGGCTCCACAAGGAAAAGCAGGATTCCATCTGGAGCTGTGCTGCTTTGGCTTAGTGGCTCTCCCCAGTCTTGGCCAGGGCTTAACTTTCTCTTTTCATAAGCCCAGGGAACAGTATGGGTCACTTCTCGTCCCCTCGCTCCCCTGGAGTCAGTAGGCAGAGCCGAGCCTGGTGAACCATCAAAGCAGCAGACTCTGTAGCCTGCAGTCAATGGGAATGCACTAGAGTGGTGGGAGGGTTGCGGAGAAGTGGAGGCAAGCTACAGGCACAGGAAGGAAGGGTGCAAGCCAGAGGAAGTGCCTGTGCAGTGTTGGGAAGGCTTCTGAATGAGGTGACTGCATTGATCTCTGAGAGAAGCAGCTGGCTGTGGAAACAGCCAGTTTCCTGGGGAATGAGACTGGGAAAGGGAGGGGGCTGCTGCAGAATGGGGAAGGGATGGCAGCAAGCAAGACCTTTTCGCTATATGGAGCAGTGCTTGAATGGGGGCAATCATTCTGTGAGTACATTAGGAGCAGCACAACACTAGCATGTCAGAGAGAGTGTTGGTGAGTAGGGATGTGAATCGTTTTAGGACGATTAAAATTATCGTCCGATAATTTTAATATCGTCTTAAACCGACCCTTTAAATTAAATCCCCCACCCTCCCGAACCCCCCCCAAATGAGTTAAAAAACCTGCGGGGCCCGCGGCGGTCCGGAACGGCAGCGGTCCGGAACGGGCTCCTGCTCCTGGATCTTGTTGTCTTCAGCCGGCGCCATTTTCCAAAATGGCGCCGAAAAATGGCGGCGGCCATAGACGAACACGATTGGACGGCAGGAGGTCCTTCCGGACCCCCGCTGGACTTTTGGCAAGTCTCGTGGGGGTCAGGAGGCCCCCCCCAAGCTGGCCAAAAGTTCCTGGAGGTCCAGCGGGGGTCAGGGAGCGATTTCCCGCCGCGAATCGTTTTCGTACGGAAAATGGCGCCGGCAGGAGATCGACTGCAGGAGGTCGTTCAGCGAGGCGCCGGAACCCTCGCTGAACGACCTCCTGCAGTCGATCTCCTGCCGGCGCCATTTTCCGTACGAAAAATGGCGCCGGCCATACGCGTATGGCCGGCGCCATTTTCCGTACGAAAACGATTCGCGGCGGGAAATCGCTCCCTGACCCCCGCTGGACCTCCAGGAACTTTTGGCCAGCTTGTGGGGGGCCTCCTGACCCCCACGAGACTTGCCAAAAGTCCAGCGGGGGTCCGGAAGGACCTCCTGCCGTCCAATCGTGTTCGTCTATGGCCGCCGCCATTTTTCGGCGCCATTTTGGAAAATGGCGCCGGCTGAAGACAACAAGATTCAGGAGCAGGAGCCCGTTCCGGACCGCTGCCGTTCCGGACCGCCGCTGGACCCGCAGGTTATTTAACTCATTTGGGGGGGGTTCGGGAGGGTGGGGGATTTAATTTAAAGGGTCGGGGGTGGGTTTTAGGGGGTTTTAATGTGCCGGTTTTGCGATTTTTAGATTTTTAGATTTTTCACGATTTTTCACGATATTTTACCCCCCCAAACGGCAACAATACGATTCCCTCCCCCTCCCAGCCGAAATCGATCGTTAAGACGATCGAGGACACGATTCACATCCCTATTGGTGAGTCTATGTCAGAGAGATTGAAAGAGACACACACAGCTATCTACATTTTGTCTGTGAGAGAGAGCGTATGTGTGTGGGGTATCTCTCTCTCTGACATAGACACAGGCAAACACTCTCTGTGTGTGTGGATTTTTGTGTCAGTGTGTATGTGCCAATAAAGTTTCTGCAATCTAAAAATCTGGTTGTGACTGATTGTGTGTGTGTCTGACACTGGTTGGCAGTGTTATTACTTGCCATTGGTTCAAGAGCTAGAATGGAAATCCAGGACATATCACTATAAAGAGATAGAAGCAGATGTGTAGGAGCCCAATAAATTTGCATGGATGAAGAGAGGGCTGCAGTTCTGCTTACCCTTGGTCTAGAATGTGCTCAACTTCTTAGCTATTTAGGAAAGAAGAAGAAGTTTATTTTGGAGATATTTTGGAGATATTTTGGCTCAATTCTGTCGGGTTCCAGAGTTAACTTGGAGTGCTTTTGGGAGCTGTTGACACATGTGCTGCAGGGAAAGTGCATGAGTGCGTCTGTTACCCTATGGGCTGCTTTTGAAAAAGATCTCCCAGGCTGATATTTTCCTCCAATCCGCGCCTAGCGGTGACACTGATCTTGAAGACTGAGGGTGTCAGAGATTTGCTGTGCAGTGCTTCTCAAGACATGGTGTGAAAACATAGCTCTGAGCTCTCTCTGAGTTCTTGGTAAAGCTTTTTGCTGTGGCATTTTCTATAGTCTTACTGTGCCAGCCCATCATCAACGGCCCGTCACACAGCAGAGGAAAGCACAGCAGTGAGGCAGTGCTCCATCACAATATCTGTGTCTCCTTGCAGATTTGAGTTGCTTCCCTTGGAGTTGCTGTTCTGTTTTCCTTTCTGCTGATTGAAGCCTTATGTGTACTTTAGATTAGTCATTTATTCTCTGTTTGCCTGGCAGCGGGCACATTGTGGACAGGGCAGTGGGCACTAGGCAACGCAGGGCATAAGTGAGCAGTGAAGGCAGGGCAGAGAGTGCAGCATAACAGGCTGTATTGTGAAGTTTGTCTACATTAGAGAAATAGTGCTGGCAGAGTTGACAGCGTGACACTCATTGTTTGCCTGGAAGCAGGCACAGTTTGGGCAGTGGGCATTAGGCAGTGGGCATTACAATACCACTGTAAAATACTACATCTTTGTTGTAATCTTCATATCCCCAGTGACATAAAAACAATAATGTCAGAGACAGTGAAAGGCAGAGCATATGAAATAAATTTAAATGAGTCGAAAATTAGGAAGGTTGGCATTGGCACTGGCAGTGCCAGGAAGCACCCAAAAAGTAGTCCTGCACCAAAATTGAAGAGAGATTTCCTGTTATACTGTTGTTTCTTCTACTAATTTTTTTTGCCTCCAAAAGCCCTCATTCTGAATGAGAAAAAACTGGCACAAGACAAAGATGCTCAAGCAGAATCACTTCACTGTTTGGAAAGTGATAACACTTAGAGTAGTGCCAGAGATTTCATGCAAAACCAGAATATCAGGAAATGGAACAGGCTGAGGGCAGCTCAATGATGTGGGAAATGGTTTCTAAATAAAGCAGCCCTCACTGCTTTCCTGCAAAACCATCCCACAATCATTAGAGAAACCATTAGAGATGTGAATCGTGTGATCGATCATCTTAACGATCGATTTCAGCTGGGAGGGGGAGGGAATCGGATTGTCGCAGTTTGGTTTTTTTAAATATCGTGTAAATCGTGTAAATCGAAAACCGGCACACTAAAACATCCCTAAAACCCACCCCGACCCTTTAAAATAAATCCCCCACCCTCCCGAACCCCCCCAAAATGCCTTAAATTACCTGGGGTCCAGAGGAAGGGTCCCGGTGTGATCTTTTACTCTCGGACCTCCGTGCGTTGTAGAAATGGCGCCGGTGCCATTTTGTTTTTTTGTCCCCCGATTTCAGGAGCATAGGAGATCGCTCCCGGACCCCCGCTGGACCCCCAGGGACTTTTGGCCAGCTTGGGGGGGGCTCCTGACCGCCACAAGACTTGCCAAAAGTCCAGCGGGGGTCCGGAACGACCTCCTGCAGTCGAATCGTGTTGCCGTATGGCTGGCGCCATTTTGCGGCGCTATTTTGCGCAAAATGGCGTCGGCCGTACGGCAACACGATTCGACTGCAGGAGGTCGTTTCAGACCCCCGCTGGACTTTTGGCAAGTCTTGTGGGGGTCAGGAGGCCCCCCCAAGCTGGCCAAAAGTCCCTGGGGTTCCAGCGGGGGTCCAGAACGACCTCCTGCAGTCGAATCGTTTTTCCGTACGGAAAAACGATTCGCGGTAGGAGATCGTTCCGGACCCCCGCTGGACTTTTGGCAAGTCTTGTGGGGGTCAGGAGGCCCCCCCAAGCTGGCCAAAAGTCCCTTGGGGTCCAGCGGGGGTCCGGGAGCGATCTCCTATGCTCCTGACATCGGGGGACAAAAAAACAAAATGGCGCCGGCAAGGTAGCGCCGGCGCCATTTCTACAATGCACGGAGGACCGAGAGTAAAAGATCACACCGGGACCCTTCCTCTGGACCCCAGGTAATTTAAGGCATTTTGGGGGGGTTCGGGAGGGTGGGGGATTTATTTTAAAGGGTCGGGGTGGGTTTTAGGGTTGTTTTAGTCTGTCGGTTTTCCCGCCTTCCCCCTTCCCCTCCCCCTTCCCCCGATTTACGATTTTTTAACGATAAATCGGGGGAATTGTTATTGTATCGCGGCTCTAACGATTTTGACGATTTAAAATATATCGGACGATATTTTAAATCGTCAAAAAACGATTCACATCCCTAGAAACCATTGTGATAAGACCCTTTACATTTGGCAAACCCATTCTACAAGAAAATCTAAATTCCACCCTGCAACTTGGGAGTCTTTGTGCCACTCAGCTTTGCTTCCAACCCCAGACCTTACACCTTGGAGTTTCTTTTACTGTGGCTTGCTGTCATACCCCAGAGCTAACACCTTGCCAGTCTTTGGGGTGGGAGGGAGCTGCTTTATACCTCGCTCTGGAAACTTGAAGCCACTCTTTGTGCTGCTTGGCCCCTTTATCGGAGAGTTTACTGCCACCTTTTCTGCTTTGCTCCCCCTTCATACTGCCTTAGGATGCTAATTCCACTTTCAGTGCCAGTTTGCCATTTGTTGCCATCAAGGGTTCATGGCACTGTTGCTGGTGCCCTCTTTTGGAGCTTTGGGGTGTTCTTTCCACTTTTTCTGTTTCTTTGCTCCTCTTACACAGGCCGATACAGTACAGTGTGCTCCGGCGGAGCGCACTGTCAACCCGCGATTGGACGCCCGTTTTCGACGCACTAGCTTTACCCCTTATTCAGTAAGGGTAATAGCGCGTCAAAAACGTGCGTCCAACCCCCCCGAATCCAATAGCGCCTGCAACATGCAAATGCTTGTTGATGGCCCTATTAGGTATTCCCGCACGATTCAGAAAGCCCAATGTGCAGCCAAGCCACACATTTTACTTTCAGAAATTAGCGCCTACCCAAAGGGCACCGCTGCTTTTCTGTGCATCCTCCGACTTCATATCATGGCGATATTAAGTCGGAGGTCCCGAAAGTTAAAAAAAAGTTTAAAAAACATAAAATTTGAAATCTGCCCGCGACTCGCTGGTTGAAAACCGGACGCTCAATTTTGCCGGCGTCCGGTTTCCGAACCCGTGGCTGTCAGCAGGCTCGAGAACCGACGCTGGCAAAATTGAGCGTCAGCTGTCAAACCCACTGACAGCCGCCGCTCCTGTCCGAAAAGAGGCGCTAGGGACACGCTAGTGTCCCTAGTGCCTCTTTTTACCGCCGGCCTAATTTAAATATTTTAGTTTACTGAATCGTGCACACAGGACACTGGCCTGTGTGCGTGCCGGGAGAGCGGGTACTCGCCTGCTCTCCCACGAACCTTACTGTATCGGCCTGACAGTGACTTGGTGAAATCCTGCCAGTGCTGGTTCCCCTTTGCCCCTTTACAGAGTTGTAGGCTATTCATGCCACTTCTGATGTCACTTTCTAGTCTCCTCAGTCTTTCTAAATATCTTGGAGATTGTTTCCCCTTCTGCTGATTTCTTCCAACAAGTTGTAAGACAATTGATTAAAAAAAACCTATTCTGGAGCCCAATATAGGTTGAAAATTACCTGTAATGCTTCCTCCATTGACTTTAATCAAATGAAAAATATTAAAACTAATAATTTTTTTTTTGTTTTGAAACTAAAGAAACAAATTAGGGTCCCCACGAAACTAACTGTAAAACAAAACAATTTTTTTCCAGCTGTATATGCCTAAAAATTAGGAGCATACTTATGGTTGATGTCTTTTAAAACATACAGACAAGTGATATGTCGATTGAGATCGAATGTCGGTACATAAAAATAATAAAAAAAATAAATAAAAAAAATAAGTGCATGCACGATTTAAAATTCCAGCATATCTTCATTCGCACTCCAATATGCATGTGAATAGGCACACGCGCTTTCATTTTAAAATTAGCCTGTTTGGTATCACTCATTAAAATATATTTAGTATGTAAATTAACATGCTTAGCACATGAAAGCTAATGTTTTTAGCATGATTTTTCTTGCATAGGCCCCTATATGCATATAGGAAAGTGAGGCCAAAAGAGGTATTCAGAAGAATATTCTGAAATGATCATCCGTTTCTGAAACGCCAATTTATTATCCCTGTTTCTCTAATCCATTATTACTCACCTATTTATTTTATCCCGCTGCTAAACTTTACATTATCGGTCTTACCGCCCATCTATTATTGAACTTGCCATTAACATTGGAATAATTTCATCGTTAGTTTAATCGTTCCTTTTTCTTATCTTGTTCTTAATTGATATTTAATATGTTCACCTTATTTAATATTGTCTGTAAAGCTTGTTGCTAATTTTTTGTTTATTGTAAACCGAGGTGATGTTATTAACGTGCCGCGGTATATAAAAAATCAATCAATCAATAAATAAATAATTATTCACAAGTAATACAACATTTTGCTGTTGAGCCAAAATTTGCACACAACTTTAACTAGAAAATGCTGATTAAACTGGAATTTTACTTATTTTAAAATACAGCTGTATAATATGTCCAGTTTGTTAATACTGGATTATTCCAAAACAAGATAAATTCAGTGTGGGACAAAATTAAAGTGTTTTATTATTAAGATATTCTAAGTACATCAAAATAGAATTCTATTTATAATTTCAGAGGGCACATGTCAAACAGCCCACATTAGCGATTGTTTGTGTGTACTTTTTACAAACAGATTTTATTCAGAATTTTCAAAGCAGATATGTGTACATAAATTCACTTTGAAAATTTCAGGTGTGCATGTGATTGGTACCACTACACACACACACTATGTTACAACTTTGTAACTTTGTGCTTGTATATTTATGCTAGTGTGTTCCAAAATTGAAAGTATGCATGTAAGTTCTGTCCCTTTTTTGCATACTTTCACATTCATGATCCTGCGGCTCATTCTTTAAAGGCCCTTAATGCACAAAACATCAGTTTTTATGCACATAAATCCTTTTGAAAATCCCCCTTAACACTGTGTACAGATTTGTACACATGCAAGGATACTGTATTATAAAACTCAGAGCCATGACCAGTTAGTTATTCAGACAAGATGAGCTGAATATTTACTACTTTGTATTTTATTTGTCGTTTTCCCTCAAGCAGTACGATGAATTGAATCTACATTCCGGATGCACAAAGCCATATGCTTAATTAGTCTTTATTTGTCTAAATTTAATGTCAAACTATCCCCAAATAGGAAAAACCATGAGTGCTTTATGTTAAACAACAATAACCAAGACGTCTTCTGGAATGTTAAACCTCTCAGCACTCACACACATTTTCCTATAGGGTTTCAATGCTGATATTTTTGTTCAGGCAAAATTTGAGTCTTAGTTCTATAATATAAGGATCAAACATCTTAATGAACAAAACTGCATGTCCTAAGGGACACATATAATTTCATAATTTTGTCATCTTACTCTCCATACCAGCACCTGTACCTCTTGTAAGGCAAATCTATTATCTGATAAGATCTTTCCTACAGGGTACACAACAACGTAAAACTATTTCTGTTGTGGCACACAAACAGCGATATCAATTGCTTTCTTGTAAGAACAAAAACTGTGAATGCAGCAAAACGAGCTTTTACATTTAAATGTACTTTAAAATAAAGTCTCACTATTGATTTAAATTGCTTTCTCAGTTGTTGCTTTTAAATTTGATTAATCTAGACTTTTAATATATGTGCATTGTACATATTCCTCTGAAAGATTGCATGACTCCAGCATGATTTTCCCTAGGGCTGCTCTGAAAATGAGAAAAGGATCTCAGGGGGTCATTTTCCTCATTGAATGAAAAGAAAACAGAAAACTGTTAACTAGGAAAATTTGCCTTTCCAAAATGGCTTTTATCCCTAGCTTATCTGTTAAACAAAAATAAGAAACCTCTCAGGATTATGCATTCTATTATGTTTCCCATACACTCGAAACCAAAGGGTAGTAACAATCAGAGTATATAACAGAACAACAGTTTAAAGAGAGGAAGTTGTACCACCTCTTTGCTTAGACCCATGCCTTCCTTTTGTCAGTAGCCATTTTAAAACTGGCCTACCATTGGGGAGCACCATAGAAGCAGAGCTCCAAAGACATGAGTCCAGCTGCCATTTTAAACATTTCAACAGCCTCCCAAGCAAAAGGTATGGGCATCTGTCTTTCACATATATTAACTATTCCTTATTACCAGCTGACTGCATATAGTTTGGAGCACAGAGAAAGGATTTCCTGAAGTGTCCTAGTAGCAACCATCTTGGAGGTTGGATAGGTGGGTGTAAGCAAGCCCCTAAATCTTGTAATTCTAAGTTATACAAGGAACAAAACAGAGTCTCAGGTCTAATCAGGTTAGATCATTGGGTTATATATATTTTTTATAAGATGGCAGAACCATGGCATACAAAAGAAAAGTACCGCTGAAAGGGATAGGTTGCAAATTATGTGGAATCAGGCTCAAGGTGTACAAAACTGATTCCTTCTGCTTTATGCATATGAAATCCATCTGGCAAGGGAGGAATGGACAAGTCACCAGCATAGGTGAGTATCAAACCAGAAGAAGAGGAATCTGGTTTGCCAGGGTTGATCTACTCAAAGCCTTTGGTTTAGTAGGGGTAGGAAATCTGGTCTTTGGACAAACCTCATAGGAGATAGATAGTTCTAAGTCTCTATACTGCCTAAGGTTTACAAATATCAGAATATCCTCCTGAGTAGTAGAAGCTAGCCAAGGGAAAAGCCTGCCTACCTGAAGATTCTACTACAGGTTTTCAGGCTAAGAAGGCTGTCATGAAACTTACTGTGGAATCTCCACAGGTGGAACCTCTGTAAAGATACAGAGATGAAGGGCAGCAGATAGCTCCTGGTCCATTAGGCTGTTAATGATCTTATCAAAAAAGATTAGCATTTTCCAGATGAGAAAATGGTTGTGCCAATAGTACTGGTAAGATTAAATAAGCTTCCAAAGAGCCAGGATTGCTAAGAAGACTGTGATCCCAGGAGATAGCATGATTTCTCAAGAAGATGTCATAGAAAACAAAATGGAAACTCCTCTTAAAATAGTGTATGAAATTATGGTCTGCTTCCTGCAGTGTATTCTGTTTCTATATCCAGAGCTCTTATAAAATGGACTCAGAAGTTGCAATGAGGATATGAACAATAAACTCTGAAGCATCATCTTAGTGTAGAGAAGCCTAGGTCTCCACTAACTAGTAGGGATGGGAATTCAGGAGAAACAACATAGGAAATAAGTCAAAATTTTGAATTTAATTTCAGATTGTTTTCAAAATGGAATGAGTTAAATTCAGTTGACATTTTGTCAGAATCTGATTTCATTTTGAAAACCTATTAAAAAAATGAAAGTCACCGGTTGGGACTAGGCCTAGGCACAAAGCCAGGGCTTCGCCTAAACAGTAGGCCAAGACCCAACAAAGGGGCCATGGACTACACCAAAGCATGATGCCAGGGTCACAGTCTAAGCCCTGGCCCAATTCAGGGGCCTAATCTAAGACCCAAGCAAAGGCCCAGGCCTGGGAAATTTCCCGATGACCCTGCCCCCCATGATTACTAAACCCAATGCCACGTCTTGGATCAGTCCTGATGCCAGGGCGTTAGCCTGGACCAAGGTCGGAGCTGGGGCCTCAGCCTGATCCAGGCCTTAAGCTGGCATTTGGCACAAAGGCCAGGTCCCAAAGCCTTGGCCTCAGTCTAGACCAAGGCCTGGGCCCAGGCCTGACACCATGGCCCAGTCCAGAGGCCAGATTCCAATGCCTGAGCCTCGGCCCAGGATGAGGCTGAGGCCTGGAACCAAGGCCTTGGACTTTCTCTTTGCATATTGTATCTTTGGCTCTTTTTTGTCAACTAATGCTGTCCATTGGGGTGATCCCAATGCTGGGGTGGTCCCAGCTAGTGCCAACACCTAGGCCCAGGCCAAAGCCTCAGCCTTGCATAGGCCTAGGCTACAGTAGGTCGCCATAACCTCGGCATAGGTCCCAGGGCTAGGATCCCCTACAGATTGAGTAAGTGGGGGCCAGGGAGGATCCTAGCCCCTGGCATTTTTCAGCATGGGAGGGATGAGTTGGGGGCATTGGAGGCCCTGGAACGCCCCTTTCTTTTTTTTTTCCAATGTTTGTTTTGTTGGGTTTTTTTTTAAACATTACATGAAACAAACTTTGTGGAGAAAAAGCCCCCCAAAAATGAAACAATTAACAAAATTAAATTTCCCCCCTTCCCACCCCTATTCTCCAGTTGGTCCCTCACTATTTAATGTTTCTAGCTTAAGCCCTAGGTTAGGGTTTAGTATTGGAAGACCATCCCTAAAGGCACTTCCACAGAGGCTTGTCTGGATTGCTCAGCAATGCACTATAAATGCAGGCTGTGCATCAGGAGAGGTGTGGTGTTTCTTGTTAGAGTTTTGGAGAGGAAGGAGAATTGCAAAAGTGCTTCCCATTTCTAAAATATTTTATCTACCTAGGCAAAAAAGTTTGGGTCAAGATAAACAGCCTTCTTCTTTGGATAGCCCCGGGGGTTTTAACCTTTTTAGAAGAATCTCTGGATTTAATTCCAAGAGGGCTACCTTAATGGTTTCATTCTGTGCTGAACAGCATAAAGATCTGGTGTTTCTTAGATATTTTAAAAATAAGGATTTTCTCTTTTGTGTTCAAAAGATTTTTGTATTTCCTGGTGACTCTGGTCCTACTCATGTTCACAGGAGACATTTCCTTTCATTGAAGAGTACAGCCCTTGCACTTGGAGCCTCGTTCTTCTTAAAGATTCCTTGCAGATGTTTTGTAACTTACCAATCTATCAGATTTGTTTTCACAGACCTATTACATTTGGAGACTTTTATTGTGAATAAAAATGCTGAGCGTGGATTGGATTATTATTAGGAGGTTAAGTCAATATACCAAGTAATTAGGTACAACTCTTCTTTTTTGTTTTCTTTTCCTGAGTATATTATTTCCTGTATTAAGCTCCCCCCTTATTATAGATTTGTTAATTCACAGTGATGCTTTTCTTTATATGTTTCTATGAATTTATATTGCTTTACTGCAATTTACATTTCTCTGTTTTATTGTACCAATTGAAAAATTCAATAAAGATATAATTATAAAAAACAAGAAGTGCTTCCCATTTTAAGATGCACAGCCAGATCCAAGGGAAGATACTCTGCCCTTGCCAGTACCCATTTTCTGGAAGGGAGTGTCTTTGTGAGACTGAAGATGAGTTGCGAGAAAGCTGAAAGATTTTTTCTGAGATTTTTGCTTTTTTTGACCCTGATCCCAGGAGGATTGTCACCCCCTGCCTGTGGGATGTCAAGGTAAGCTGTTGTGATTCCTTTTATTTACCCAGCTAAGGAGGAACTGCAGTGACCTGACAAAAGAAGTGAGAAGTATTTTTCTACATACTTTTGTTCCTGCTTGTTTTGGGAGGAATTTTTGCCACCAGTTCCTGCACTTGAGAATGAGGAGGACAATTGTGTTTTGCTGTTTCTGGGACTTTCTACCCCAGAGCTCCTCAGTAACATAAAAGACAGAGATAGGAGATTCCATCCCACACTAGGAACTCCCTTTCAACCATCTGGAGGGCTAGGTCATTTTCCTAGTGCTTGCACCGAAAAAGGACCCTAGCTCTGCAATGCAGGTAATCAGATTATTTAAGATTTGGTTGCTGATTGAACTTGAAACATTTTGATTACAGTAAATTATTTTTGGAACATCCCACCAGAGTGTCCAGCATTTTTCTTCAGTGTGTTGTGAGTCGCGGAGGTGTGGTCGCTTCTTGAGGGATAATGTGAGCACTTGGATCACGGCGCGGCTCAGGGAGGAGCCCCAAGACACACTTTGAGAGGTGAGCAGGTACAAGCATGGGCAGAGCAGGAGCAAGGCTGAACTGAAGACAAGGAGCCGCAAAGAAGCAGGAGCAGCAGTCCAGGTGGTGGCACTAGGACCACAGAGGCACCAGCAACAGGAGTGGCCTCCGGGGTGCACGAAAGACGGCAGCCTCTCTCCACCCTCCTTACCTCTTTGGCACCTCCCTCTTAGGCGCCTCCCTCTTTGCCCGCGGGATAATGGCTGCTGCGGCGTCCTTCTGCTGAAGTCCTCCGGCGTCCCCGGACTGGCTAGACGCTGCAACCCGCCATGTTTCCTGGAGGCCTAGGGGCGCATGTGTGGCGCGGCCCCAACTGAAGTACCGGCGATGGCTCGAGACAGAGAGTTAGGAGCAGAAATGGCCCTGGGGACAACAATATGCCTCTGCATTTCAGAAGGTAACCAAAGGGAGGAGGGTTACACAAGTTGGCACCTGAACAGGAGCTGAAGGCATCCATAAAGTGGATTCAGACAGCAGAGAATATATTCAGAGACTGATGTGGATGCCATTCTGGCCCCACCAGTTCACATTGATCTACACCTAGTAAGCATATTAGAGAGTGGGCCTGGGCAAGAGAAGAAGACCCTCCTTCCCAGTGGAGTCATATGAGCATGGAGGGAGTAACAGCAACCACAGCCAGTAATGGGATAAGATCACTGCTCAAGTGTAGTGTCAGGACCTCATTAAGCCTTCCAGCTGCTAGTGAGGAGAAATTTGTATTTCCACCAGCAGCAGTACTCTGTTCAGCTGAAGGGGGCAATGTTATAACAGAAGAGATAATTGAGGAGTTTACTCTGGTTTCCACCATTAAGTTGGTAGAGCCCTCATGAGCTGAACACGTAGATGGCAATGCCACTGAGCACATAGCACGAAAGGAACGTGAGCACAAGCCCATGAAAAGGAGGCCATCCATTTGGAAGCCTTTATAGTCAGCTAAACCTCAGAATCATCTGCCCACCCTCCATCCCAGCAAAGAGGCGAGGCAAGCCTGTTCCTCTGATGAGGGATCTATGAGTTCTTGGTTCCCACAGAGGGGGAGTAAAAAAGACTCTAGAGAATGGAACATTGCTGTGAGTTCTAAGTATCACTTTACTGTATCACTTTCCAATGTAATCTGTTGATAAAAGAGCCTACCACCATTCAGGAGTTCTTCAGAAGAGCGATGGAGAGTCCAATCCATCAATCCAGTTCATTATTTTCATCTGAAGAGGAGTCTCTTGGAATTAGTGAGTCCTGTACACCATCGCCCAGTGTGCCTGGGGAGGAAAAGTCTTTAAACCATCAGTGATCTCTCGATACCCAGCAGCAGACAGGGGCAACTGTTAGATGAATCACCCCATCACCAGGTCAGTATGGGATCAATTGTGGTTGGTTCCTAGTGCATTGAAGCCTGGGAAGAAAGCTGCTCAAGCATCCCAAGCTGAACGGATGGTGTGCAGAAAAGTCCAGGCCCTATTTGTTTTGCATTATTGTTACGAACCAGTGTATGTGATGAACTTTGTCGAACACCACAGAGAGGAGTGGATATGGGAGCACAATGCTTCTTAAGAGTCCACAGAGCCCAATTTTGTCTGCTCGCACCCAGACTATCCTAGAGATCTATACAGATGCATAGAAGAAATGAGAAAGGGCAGAAACATCTATAAAAAGGCTGCTGTTTACCACCTATTGATGGTGCCATCAATAGGTACCAGATAAAGTACCCACCCAGACCATTACAATCCAGCACTATTTGAGAGTAGGGAAGAAGAAGAACTGGAGTAGAGACCATGTGTGACTTTCCATTCCTTAAGTGGGTGAAAGTTAACTATGTGTGTGACTGTGTCTGGGTCCCCACTTTCATGAACCTTGGTGCCTGTTGTGTCCGTCGGTTCCCGATGCCCTCTCTCTGCCCTCCTTACCTCTTTGGCGCCTCCCTCTTTGCCTGCGGGACAATGGCTGCCGCAGCGTCCTTCTGCTGAAGTCCTCTGGCTTCCCCGGACTGGCTAGACGCTGCAACCCGCCATGTTTCCTGGAGGCCTAGGGGCGCACGCGTGGCGCAGCACCGACTGAAGTACCGGCGATGGCGCGAACCTCAGGGCCTCCCCCTGAGATGACGTCACCCGCAACGGATATATAAGGTCTTAGAATTTGCTAACAGATCTAGTTAGCAAGGGTTACTCTACCTAAGCTACTCTGCCTCCTCGGACTTACCAGGGGTACCCGCTCCTCGGGGGCCTCGCTCTCTCCTTTGTTTTCAGGTGACAGTCTGGAACCGGTACTCGCTCCTCGAGGGCCCTCGTTCCCAGACTTGCTCTGTATTCTCTTCTGCCTGAAAGTCATCACTGCCAACTACATCAGTGAGTTACCATCGCTCTCTCAGAGCTTTCCCTGGAACCAGGTACTCACTCATTGAGGGCCTATACATTCCAGCTCCTGGGCTTCTATGAGACATTGTGTGAGTGTTACCATCTGGTTCAGTACATGAACTCTGCATACCCTGCCTACTCACTATATTTCAGTTTCTCTACAGCTCAGCCTCCAGGGATCGCTGTTCCAGTATCTGAGGGACTACAGCCCAGCCGGGCATTCCAGCTCACCACTGCCACCTCTGATGGTTCAGTATACTGTTTAATAAAAGAACTAGTATGTGTCTGTTTCCTAACTCTGAGCCTGACCGGTGGTCCCTCTCGGGATCTTCCCCCGGGGGCGTGGTCATCTGCCACTGGTCCAAGGATCCACCCACAACTCTCCTAAATAACATTAGTGCCCCATAGGATTTTCTTCCTTTCTGCTGGAATGAAGACCAGCACTGGCGGCCTATTGTGAACTGTGTTGATGTGAGCTGAGAAGAGACAGAGAGTGTTGGCAGCAAATGTGGTCCTGGGGACAACAATGTACCCTTGCATTCCAGGAGGTTGCAGAAGAGGTGGTTACAATAGTGTCCTATGTTTATAATGGGGTAAATAAATACTGCTGATTAGATAGAAACATAGAAAATAAAGGCAGATATGGACCGCATGGCCTGTTTAGTCTACTCTTTAATAGTGCAGTATTACAAGATGTACCAATTTTAGGCTTTACTTTCACCTCCTTGCATCTAGGGATCTTGTACTTACCCCATGTTTTCATAAATTCTGTTACTGTTTTGGCTTCTGTCACTTCATGTTCTATTGTTCTAATGCTATTAGTCATCTGGAGTTCACAAAATAATAATATTCTCTCTCCCCACTTTGCTCCATCCTCCTTAGCCATTCCATATCTCACTCTCTTTCTATCTTTCACTTATTCTGCCTGTCTGAACACTTTTATCCATCAATTTCCAAATAAAAATGTTGAATAGTGTGGTTTCCGTGTTAGTCCAATTCATCTGATGAAAGGAGTATAATTCTGAAAAGCTAGTCATAAATGTATTAAGTTGGTGTAATAGAAAGTTATCACCTACAACTTGTTTGCTGACTTTTATTTTCCTGTAAATAAAAAAGTTAAATTATAGCTCAAAGGCTATCTAAAATCCAAAAGATTTCTGCAGCCACTAACAATGTTGCTCACTATAACAGCAAAGTCCTCATGCTTATAAATGTCTAGCTAGGTGACAGTTCCTTCATGACTGCTCATTTAAAAAAGAAATAAACAGCCTAATGCTCAAAAGTGATACTCCCTAGGTGCTGTGTAAATCCATTCAGTGCCAAGTGGCAAGAATTGTATTATCAATGTATCCAATACTCTTCAGCTGACTTGTATTAGTCCTAGGAAATACTCAGTAGGTTAAGATGCCTTTTAAAGAACCAACAAAAAATATGTTGCATTACATGAACTTTCAACATTAGACAGGTTTCTTCTTCAAATATGCTCTTTAGCTGACTGGAAGAGGACTTGACAGACTGCTTCAGTAGGGCCAGGGGCGGGTCCTAGCTCTACGGCACACCCTGATTGAACGTACAACATAAGGAAGTCCCTGCCTGCACTTCCTTGCCTTGGCAATCGGATCGGCACTATAAGAGTACTAGTTTGCCTCCACATTCACAGTCTTGTTTCAGTCTTGTTCCAGTCTTGTTCCAGCATCCTACTGTTCCAGCCTTGTCCAGTGTCCTTCTGTTCCAGCGTCTGTCTGTCCTGTCTCCCCAGGTAGTACCGACGGACTGTCTCTCTGGTACTGACCTCGGCCTGCTCCTTGACCATTCTGTTCGCTGCCTGGATCCTGACCTCTGCCTGCCTTATAACCTTGTCTGACCTCTGGAACCTGATCCCTGCTACGTTGACTACTCATCAGACTGATCCTCGGATTCTGACCCCGGCTGCCATTGACCATGTCTCCTGATTCTGGCTTTGTCCCTTGCCTTATCATCGCCTACACTGTACTGGCCTTCCTTGCTTCTCCAGACCTATAGCCTAGTATCTGACCACGCTCCCTTGCTGCTCATGGGCATGCCTCTCTGCTATCTCTCCGGGAGACCCTGCTAGTACCACCTAAGTCCAAGCGGCCTGGGTCCCTACGGGCTCCACACGAGGGGACCATGGGCTTCTAGTGGTGAAGCTCATCCTAGCCTCTGTCTCCTCCTGTGTCCCACCCCCTGGGAGCAGGTGCTTACTGGTCCCTACCAGGGAGCCATTCTCCACTGCTCCAGGACAAGGGTCTACTTCCAAGCACAACTGTGCCAAGGCCATGGACTCAGCGGAGTCTCCCACCTCCAGGGCCCTACCAGGTTTGGCCACCATGATCCAAGAACATCGCAGGGCTTTGGAATCACTAGCCTCTTTGGTGGAAGAGCTTCATTCCCAGCTGTGAGATACAGCTCTGGCCAATCCCGTGGGCCTATCGGCCTCTATGCTACCCAAAGCATCATTGGCGCTCCCTGCACCACCTCGATACAATGAGGACCCACGCTCCTGTCGTGGCTTCCTCAATCAGAGCTTTATGCAATTTGCACTGCAACCCTCCTTGTTCCTGAAGGAAACCACTAAAGTGACCTTCATCCTTTCCTGCCTAGAAGGGAAGGCTCTTGCATGGACCTCTCCATTATAGGAATGCTCTGATCCCATGCTTTCCAAGCTGAGTTTGTTGCTCTCTTAAAGCAGACCTTCAGAGACCCAGGCTGCCAAGCTGTAGGCAGCCATAATCTACTCCACCTCCGTCAAGGGTCACGGACCCCCTCTGAGTATATGGTGGAGATCAGGACCCTGGCTACTGAGCTCGGGTGGCAAGAAGATTGTCTGCAAGCCATCTTCCTAGATGGACTCTCCAGCACTCTCAAAGATGAACTGTCCATCCATGAGACTCCCACATCTCTAGAGGACCTGATTTCCCTCACCGGGAAGATTGACCATCGTCTCCGGCAAAGGCGCCTAGAAGTAAAGGCTTCCCACTCTCCTTCACTGCGTCCCATGCGTGTCCAGAGTCCTCCAGCCAAGACTCCATCACCACCACCCCCTCTTGTGGTGGAACCTATGGAGGTGAACCGTGGGCTACTGTCTCCGAACGAACGTCTCCGTCGGAGGGCCTTTGCCTTTACTGTGGTGCTTCCGGACATCTTTGGCAGTCCTGTCCACTCCATCTGGAAAATTGCAATGCCTGAGCCTGGCGTGGGTCCCAAGCTTAGGTGCTACTGTCACCGGCCCCCAACTCCTGCTTCCAGTCTCTCTGGGCATCGAGGTCCACTCCTTCACCACCACTGCTCTTGTCGATACAGGAGCAAGTGGCAGCTTCATCATGGATGATATTGTCAAGCTTCTGAACATTCTTCTTCAGTCATTAGATGTGAGCCTCCGCATCATCGCCATTCAAGGAGAACATCTTCCAGAGCTCATCCATCGAACAGTGGCTGTCCATCTTGCCATGGGCACTCTCCATGAGAAGGAGATGTCCTTCTATGTGTTAAAATGTTCTACACATCCAGTCATCCTGGGGCTGCCCTGACTCCAGGTCCACAAACCCCAGTTCGATTGGCATTCCCTGCAGTTGGTGCAGTGGGGTTCCAAATGCCAGAAGACATGTCTACGTCAAGTATCTCCAGAAGTCTCTGTCTTGAACTCTACCATCCTATCTGGTTTGCCTACCCAGTATGTTGAGTTTGAAGACATCTTCTCGAAGCAGAAGGCAGACAATTTGCCTCCGCTATGCAAGTTGAATTGCTCCATAGAACCTCTGCTGGGCACGACGCCTTCCAAGGGCAGAACTTATCTATTGTATCATCCAGAAATCCTAGCGATGTCTGAGTATATCAAAGAGAACTTAGAAAAAGGGTTCATTCATCCCTTTGATTCTCCCGCTGCAGCAGGCTTTTTCTTTGTCAAGAAAAAGGATGGCAGTTTACACCCTTGTATTGACTACAGAGGGCTCAATGCCATAACCCGCAAAGACCAGTAACCCCTGCCCCTTATCAGTGAGCTGCTTGACCGCCTTCAAGGGGCATGGAGCTTCACCAAGTTGGATCTGAGGGGTGTGTACAATCTGGTATGCACCCCTCTGGTGCATACCAGAGGGGTGCATACCAGCATTCAACATGAACATGAGGGGTGGAAAACAGCATTCAACATGAGGGATGGTCACTATGAATATATCATGATGCCCTTTTGGCTATGCAATGCTCCAACGGTCTTTCAACGCCTTATGAATGAAATCCTCCGAGACCTCTTGTACTCATTCATAGTCGAATACCTTGACGACATCCTGATCTTTTCCAAAGACCTTGAATCCTATCAAGATCATGTTTGGATCGTCCTCCAACATCTAAGAGAAAAATCACCTTTATGCCAAGTTAGAAAAGTGCCTCTTCAAGCAAAATTGCTTACCCTTCCTAGGGTACATCATATCTGATCGAGGTTTCTCCATAGATCCAGATAAACTCCAGGGGATCCGAGACTGGCCCCAGCCAGTAGGCCTACGTGCCTTAAGAAGTTTCCTTGGCTTTACTAATTATTATAGGAGCTTCATTGCCAATTATTCTACCCTAGCTGCTCCGCTCACCGCCATGACCAAGAAAGGGGCTAACACTCGTGTGTGGACACCCAAAGCACAAGCCGCCTTTCAGACGCTAAAAGAAGCATTCTGTTCCAGTCCTTGTCTTCAGCATCCAGACCCAAGATGCCCATTTGTCATTGAAGTCAACGCCTCTGCAATTGGAACAGGAGCCGTCTTAAGTCATTTTCTCAAATGGGTAAATTGATACATTGCTCATTCTACTCACACAAGTTCTCTCCTACAGAGCAGCACTACACATTGGTGACCGAGAACTTCTAGCCATCAAGTCGGCGCTCCAAGAGTGGCGCCCCTGGTTGGAAGGGGCACAACATAAATTTACCATTTTCACCGACCATAAGAATCTTGAGCACCTTAAAGAAGCTCAACTCTTGAATCCTAGACAAGCCCAATGGGTGCTCTTCTTTGAAAGGTTCAATTTTATTCTACGTTATCGCCCAGCTTCCAAGAACCTCTATGCTGATGCACTATCAAGATCTTTCGAACCAGAGGATGTTCCTGATGTTCCCAGACACATCATAGATCCTGCCTGTGTATCCCTTGCCATGACCCTACAGTTCCAGTTGGGAAAACTGTCATTCCACGAAGATTACGAGAACGAGTTCTGAAATGGGCCCATGATTCCAAGTTGGCAGGACACCCGGGTCATACCAGGACCCTAGAGATGTTGCGGAGATATTACTGGTGGCCCAACATGGTGCAAGACTCTCATAACTATGTAGATTCATGTCCCATCTGCGCCCAACAGAAGTCACCTACCGGATTGCCTTGAGGCCTACTCCAACTGCTTCCAGCACCTGCCGAGCCATGGTCCAGCATCTCAACAGACTTAAGAACATGCCATACTGGGTCAGATCAAGGTCCATCAAGCCCAGCATTCTGTTTTCAACAGTGGCCAATCTAGGCCATAAGAACCTGGCAAGTACCCAAAAACTAAGTCTATTCCATGTTACCGTTGCTAGTAACAGCAGTGGCTATTTTTCAAGTCAACCCAATTAAAAGCAGGTAATGAACTTCTCCTCCAAGAACTTAACCAGTCATCATAAACCTGTCTCCATCCCAGAACGATACCGTAATCTGGGTCATCATCGACCGTTTTTCGAAAATGGGTCACTTTATTCACCTGCCGGACCTCCCATCAGCCCCAGAACTAGCCAAGTTGTTCCTGAAACACATTTTCTGTCTCCATGGACTCCCAAAGGAAATCATATCTGACTGAGGACCACAGTTTGCTGCCTGGTACTGGCGTTCTCTATGCAAAACGTTTAACATTGCCTTGAATTTCATGTCGGCCTATCACCACCAGGCCAATGGTCAAGCTGAAAGGACCAACCGGACCTTGAAAACATTCATTCATTCCTACATGAATGACCAGCAGGACAACTGGTCTGATCTGTTACCCTGGGCTGAGCTGTCGCATAATACCCACATCACTGCTGCCACCGATGTATCTCCGTTCTCTGTGGTATTTGGACGACAACCTCGGCTGCCACTTCCAGTTACTCTGACTGTTCCTTCTCCAGCTGCGCAATTCATGGCCCACACCATTCGCCAGGTGTGGAATCAAGTCAAAGAATGCCTTACTCAGGCCACTGAGCACTCCAAGCACACTTCTGATGTCCATAGACGTCCCGCTCCACTCTTCCATCCTGGTCAGAAGGTGTGGTTAAGCACCCGACACATAAGGTTGAGACTCCCTTCTCATCGCCTGGCTCACAAGTACATAGGCCCATTTCCAGTGCTTCGAAGAGTGGGAGCAGTGTCTTATCAACTTCAACTACCTTGTGCCATGGGCATCCAAAACACATTCCATGTCTCTCTGTTGAAGCCTTTGGTCCTCTCCTGGCCCTCTCATAGAGATCCTTCACCTTCGCGGATCTCTACCAAACCAAATTTGTCACTTCAGGTAAGAGAGGTCCTTGACGTCCGTCAGTGTCGAGGCAGATGGAAATACCTCTTAGCCTGGGAGGGTTATGGGACCGAGGAGAACTCATGGGAACCATCCCACAACATTCTTGATAAAGAGCTCCTCAGGACTTTCCACAGGACCTATCCTGAAAAGCTATGGCCGCGTAGAGGGAGGCCTAGAAGGGGGGGTACTGTTGCATGCCCCGTCCGCACCCGGCTCACGCACGGGCCTGCTCACCTCACTAGCTCCTCTGCAGGTCATGGGTCAGCCTCCCCAGTGACAGCCGTGAGCTCCTCCAGGCCTCGGCATCCCGCGACGTTCGTCGGGACTACCACTGCGCACCAGGCCTCACGCCAGAGTTCGGCATCCCCAGTGGCATTGGCCATGCTCCTACGCATGTGTGCGCAGACCGCCCGGCCTCTTGTAGGGCCAGGGGCAGGTCCTAGCTCCGCGGTGAGCCCTGATTGAACGTACAATATAAGGAAGTCCCTGCCTGCACTTCCTTGCCTTGGCAATCGGGTCAGCACTGTAAGTGTACTAGTTTGCCTCCACGTTCACAGTCTTCTTCCAGTCTTTTTCCAGTCTTGTTCCAGCGTCCTCCTGTTCCAGTGTCCTTCTGTCCTGTCTCCCCAGGTACTAGCTTCAGACAGTCTCTCTGGTTTTGACGTTGGCCTGCTCCTTGACCATTCTGTTCGCTGCCTGGATCTTGACCTCTGCCTGCCTTGTGACCTCATCTGACCTCTGAAACCTGACCCCTGCTTCGTTGACTACTCCTCGGACTGATCCTTAGATTCTGACCCCGGCTGCCATTGACCATGTCTCCTGATTCTGGCTTTGGCCCTTGCCTTGTCATCGTCTACACTGTACTGGCCTTCCTTGCTCCTCCAGACCTACAGCCTAGTGTCCAACCATGCTCCCTTGCTGCTCTTGGGCACACCTCTCTGCTACCTCTCCGGGAGAGCCTGCGAGGCCCACCTAAGTCCAAGCGGCCCAGTCCCTATGGGCTCCACCCGGGGGGACTGCGGGCTTCCAAAGGTGAAGCTCATCCTAGCCTCTGTCTCCTCCTGTGCTCCGCCCCCTGGGGGCAGGTGCTTCCTAGTCCCTACCAGGGAGCCGTTCTCGACTGCTCCAGGACAAGGGTCCACCTCCAAGCACAACATAGGGATCCAGTTTTATCAAGTGAAAGTCAGGCTACAAGAGGAGAATGCCAAGTCAAAAACAGTGTCTCTCTCTCTCTTTTCCTCTCTCTCCTCTCTCTCCTTCCCTTATTACCTAGACCTTTTCCCCCCCGAGTCCTCCTTAGCTGGTATAAAAAAAAGAGTGGGGATTCATGCAGCATCATCCTTCCTCTTCCAGCCCATTTCAGTCTGATGGTTTGAATTTTATAGTGCCCCATAGTCTTGCAGGACCCACCAACACTGCTCATTCAAAGCTTCTACAGTATTTGCATATGGAAACTATAGACAATAACTCATTTCATGCAGGCATTTTTCAAAATAGAGAGAGACTGTTTTTCAACCTATTGGTTTTTCATCATGTCACAAAGAAGGGTATTAGTTGGATGGGGAATTCCCCCAACAGGAGCAGGACCGGACACTTTGGCAGAGCCAGACAGGGTCATCCACCTGACCAGCCAACTCTCCTTTGGATTGAGTCTGCAGGTTCTGGTGGTAGTTAGGGCTTTCCTGAAGCAGTACATGGCTGACAGAGGTCAGGGCAGGCAGCATTCAGATGAAATCAGTGTCCAACAGGAGGTCAATGCAGGCAACAGCTGGAAACAAGCGCTGCAACAGGAGGCAAAGCCTGGGACTAGAGACAGGGAATGGAACTGGAGGCAAGGCAGTCGTGGGAGAAAAGGGCTGGAACGAAGGCCCACAGGGAGCTGGGGGCCACAAGGAGGACCAGGCAGCACAAGGCAATGGACAAGGAATGGACAAGATAGAAGAAGACTATGATTGGACAGGACCATGAGAACAGGACAAAGAATACTTAAACACAGGCTAACAGGAAACTAATGCAAAGCAAAGTGTTTATAATCAAGTAAAGGACAAGACAAGGGAGAAACAGATATGGAAGCCTAGATATGCCACAAGGCAAGGCAGAGCGAGACCACAAGGCCTGAGGGTCACAAGGCAGGGCAAAAAGGCCAAGGTGGCTGAAGTACAAGGCAAGGTGAGCCAATGCAAAGAGCCAAAGTGACTCGATGAAGAGGCACCAAGTTGTGGGAGAGGCAGGGCTAAATAAGGCTGAGCTTGCTGTGTCATGGAGCCATCAAGTGGGTGGCTAGAGTGGAAGAAATCATGGCTCAGTGAGGACTTCTGCAGGTGATGGAGCTGTCTAGCAATTAGATTTGTTACACATCAATGTTCAAAGCAAAAGTGCTGGGTACTTTCTCTGATTGGTCCCTTGCATCTGCTTTTTCTGAAGGTAGCTTTTTCCTGGAACAGTACACGCATAGATTTGAAAATGCCATCCACACCTATATGTTTCCTTACCTGACCAAAACATACACTTGAGACTGCCTTCTCCGAATGTGGCCAAAAGTACACATTCTGGAGCACTGCACATACTCAGCCAACTCGAGGGAGGGCAATTTTTCTGCAGCCAATTCATGCAGGTAAAATACTTTTTAGCCCTATATATCATGTTGAAAATTGCCCTCCCCAATTATTGTTGTGAGAAAGGAGCTTTCATTGATTTACATCCAATTGATGCTGACAAAGTAGCACCACCAGAAATTTTGCAATATGACTCCTGAACTAAAATTAAAAAAAGAAAATAACAACCATGACAGTGAAACATGAGATACTAAACTGCATTGAAAAATATGAAAAGCTATTACCCAACTATTGCTGAATAAAAGAAATTGCTTGGTCAGTCCTACTCAAGTGTACTTGTAGTTACGTATGGACAATGGATACTTTGATTTTGAAATGCAATGACTATTCCTTCCAGTTCATTGGCATGCTGCTTTCAATCCGCTGATTTACAGGAGCCATATAACTGATGCAGTTTTGCATCCCACTATAAAATGGCAGTTGCATGCAATATCACAGAGCTGACAACACATTTTGTCTGCTACTAGAAGTTACAGAAGACTGGTTTGTGTTGCAAAAATTCAGACACATTTAGATACATTTTCAATAGAGCACCAAATGTCCAACTTATGCATGCATTTTACTGCCTGCAAACATATGGTCCATTTTTTCACAAAAGGTACCAAAGTACCTTGCATTTAAATACTGTTTTTTTGTGAACTTAAAAGTACATGGGCATGCTTGCATATTTTTAAACAATGGCATTCAGAATTAAGGTTAGTGGAAAGACTCTCATGCACCTACTTTTTGGAAAATGAAAAGTACACACTTGGTTTCCAAATATTGACTCAGAAACCCCATTCTCTAGGCATCCAAAAAAAAAAAATCCATGCATATTTTGGGGAAGTTAAGAATGCACTTACTTGAATATGGGGTTTAGAAGTACAAAAGATGCCTAAATCTCTGAAAATATACTCCTATGACTCAATTATTATCCGTTTAATACAACTAAGTTAGTTTTAACATATTAAAACATTTATAGCAAAACTAACAAATCTCAGACAGCAAATTCAAAAACTCAAGCCATATTTCAATTTCACCAGCTCCAAAAGAAGGCAAATGTGAGTTATCCTACCGAAGAATATTACACTAAAGTGTAGTGCTACAAAGGATATGGAAACAATGGACTAAAATGCTCCAAACTTTGTGCTGAAATTGAGATTTCTCACAACTACATTTTGGGACTCAGATGTAAATAAGACCAAAAGAAAAGTGACATGCAGAAGCTTCCTAGAGACGACTTTGCAAAAAAAAGTTTTTACACCTCACTTAAGAGTAGTTATCTTTTTCATGCATACTTTAGAACTGTGAACATACTTAATGAGCAGCTTTGCATGAATTTGCATAACAGCCACTCCATTAATTTTGATTTTTTTGTTACAATTCTTTAAGAGTAGACTTACACACAGAAGTTCACTGCATGCCACACCAAAAAGGTTCACTGCATGCCACACCAAAAAAGTCCATGTCAGATGTAAGAAAGGAAAATTGCACCTGAGCCTAACTTACAGGTACAAGTTGCCATTTTAATGTGTAAAGTGGACTTTGCGAAATTCAGAGCACATTAGTACATCAGCCTCAATAATTGCAAATTCAGAGTTAGTTTCTAATGAGATTTGAGGTTTCAGCATAACCGAGAGTGACTATTTCATATCAATTTCTTTCCAAGCCGCTCACATGGTCCTGCAGCGGTTTCCTGAAGGGCTCTATAGGAGGTCTTTGGGAAACCAGGTGCATGCACTGAGAAGTGCATCCAAAATCTCATAGAAAATCACTTCTAACTGAAAGGCTATTTCTTTATTTTAACTTTTATGCAACCTTGGTGAGTACTTCAAATTTGACACCTTACTGTGTTAAAATACTTCTTTGAATGAAAATATTTCTTTAATGGAGAGGCAAGTTACTCCATTGTTTCATGGACAATGGCATGATCCCCTTGTCTAGATTTTCAAAGCAAGAGGCAAAAGATTTTGTTAAGGAAACCTAATCCGATGCTTCTTAGGATGGGTGTTGCTGATAGGATCTTTGTACAGATATAATGGAGCCTATTCAGCAGTGATTTACACACCTAGTCCATGTCCATTTTCTCATTATATGCTATGAGAAAGCAGCTCAGATGTCTAAGAGGTTTGCAAAGCACTCATACATACAGACAAATGATACCATCCATTTTTTCAATTTGAATGTTCACAGAGCAGAATGTCAAAATATACACAATGATGCAAACCTATTTCACAGGTAGTGAAACTGCTGTATCCTCATATTTGTTTTCGTCTCACAACTGGAAAACATATAACATGCAGTCAACTTTTAGACTTGCTAGAAAGACCTCTGGTGGTAATGCATTTAATTGTGTTGTATACAGTACAAGCAGAAGCTGAACAGAATAAAAATGTAGGAAATTACTTACATGTCTATCCCCAGCTATATCTATCACCACCTAAAAAGATATAAAACAAACAGAAAAGAAACAGTTTGTGTCTGCAGAAATAGAGTTATGAATTAACAGCCCCAAGAATATATATAACTCTCCAACCCCTCAGTTTTTTCCCACATTATTTGCAAGCACCTTGAGTAATGAAATGTGCCAGTGATTCATTAAACATCATAGCTGCACTTTTAAAAATGCTGAAGTCCACAAACAGAGAAAACAGAATTCTTAAATGTCCACCCCCAAGGGAGAGCATATTTTTTTGTATTCACATTTTTCAGCTGGTAGACCTGGCACTCCCAGACTGAGTGTCCAAGGACTGGTAGCCTCACCATGAAGGGCACATCTGTCAGGAATTGTGTCCACTAATTACTGTACAAAAAGCCATTTGGGGATGTAACCTTGTACATGAATGGAAGACAACACTAACAGACAAGCTCAGAAGACCTGGCCTCATTTTTTTAGGTCGGGAGTGCCAACATCAGAGCTAAACTTTAGGTTTTTATTAGCTTTAGTAAGGACTCATTCACTAACCATTTTTTTCCCATTCTGATTTAGCGCATAATAAGTAGCGCAGGACGTAGCTGACAGCAGCTCCTTGTCTATCTCACGGAAGGGCTGTCCCAGTTAAAAGAAGGTGGCTTTGGGCTTTGTTGTATCACGCCTAAAGCAGTCTTTGCAAAAAGGGAACATAGCAATTCCCCCGCCCCTCCCCCCCCCCCCCCCCAGGACAACTTGTGTCTCCTAAACAAAGAGATTCATATTAAAAAAAAAAAGCAACCTTGGCCACATAGTTTTGCTGCTACAAGCATTTTGAAAGCATCTCTGACCGAAGAAGATATTTGCCAGCCTAGCTGGTTTAAACCAGATTTCTTATTATAAATATTTAGGAACATTTGAGAGTCAAATGGAAACAGAAAAAAAAAAAAAAACAACAACATGATGGGATGTGAAAAGTTGAAAATTTAAAGAAGGGGACTACAAAATATTTTTAAACAAATACAGTATAATTTGTAGCTGGAAATTCCTTAAGAAGACAAAGGGCTTTATCCAGAGAGACAGTCAAATTTAATGCAGAGGGATAAGTGAGGGGAGCATGTATTATGAACTGCTTGAAGTGGGTTGCTGTTAATTCCTTAATTCTTACTTTACCATGGTCTAGAGTGGCAGATTTGATAGTGGTTTTTTGTGTGTGTGTGTGTGGTGTGTGTGTGTGTGTGTGTGTGTGTGTATGATTTCTGAAAACTGACAAAAGGATTTCTTGCTGCACACAACTTATTATCTACAGCCGTGGTGGGTGAGTTTATCCATTTTTATATACATAGCAAGCATAACCCAACTGATCTAGAAACGCTGAACAGAGATGCCACGTTTGGCTTATACTATTATATTAGCTTACAAGGACAGTATAGGGCATATGCAGTCCCTTTTGTTTCTAATGGCGCACACAGAAGCAAAAATGCTGGCATATACAGAATGGAGCGAATTTCCAGAGGAGTTCCATACATGAATGTAGCATATATCGTAGCAATTTCCAAAAGCTTATTTACTTGCGTAAAGTCTATTGATATGCATTAAAAAAAACAGTTTTACGCACGTAAGTCCTTTTGGAAATGCCTCCTATATGTAGCTCCCACTTTGGGTTCCCACAGTGAGTTATAGTGACAGGAATAAAAGTCCTGGACATTACTGATCACTGGAGAAGTGCATACACAGGGCTGCAGTGAACTGCTTACGTTGTAACTGATTCACCAAGGGGGTTTTCCCATAGACACAAAATGGGAGAAAAGCTTTGATAGATCTGACCCATAGAGACTAAAAATACCACAATTTATGTTGTCCATTTTTAAGATGGAGAAGGATGAGAAGGCAGGTTGTGGAAAACAAGGGATATCTACATGGTATAACCCATGCAGATCCATATTTTTACTTTGGAAATAAATCTATACAAGAGCTACATCAGGTAGCAAAGAAAGGTCCTGCGACCTCCATTTAGCTGACAGACTTACAAATTGCAGCCCCCAGTTGCCCGAAATAGATATTTCTTGGCAGTGCACTAACAGCAGAAGGAACACTTTTAGCAATCAGTTATGAAATTACAGTCTCCTGTCCTACATTCAGACCCTACTCATTATCCTTGCTTCAATAACAGAGGCAGCCATGCAGCTCAAAGAGGAAGCTTGAGTTTGCCTATCCATGCAGCCCCTAGTTTCTTTTACTTACACAGCTCTGGGGAAATGTTCCTGGCTGAGACGGAAATCAGACATATAACCTGCTATTTCAGTGAGTCCACGAGGACTAATGGGCAGTCAGCCCTCTCCAGTTCATCACTGGGTTTCAAAATCTCCCTGGCTTCTGCTGCTGAAGATTTTCTTTTCCTTCTCACTTGGGGGTAATTTTGTAACTGTACATATTGGGGGTAAAGTCTGTCGGGTAGTTTTTACTCACAGGCTGCATCAGTATTCAAAGGGAACATATTCCCATATGGTCCCTTTGAAAATGATGCCAGAAAAACTGCCCACACACATTTGCACCTGCTAAAGTGTGCACATAGTTTTTTTTTCAGGAGAAATTATCCATATCTTCCAAACCTTGGCTCAATCTCACCCACAAGAATGCCTCTTCACACTGTGTATGAGCATGCAGGCCCTACTTGCTTCCTTGTACATGAATATTAGGCAGACCATTTTTTAAAAGCCCATTTCTGTGGGTAAAGGAAGTTTTACCCAGGGAACTGGCTTTGAAAATCTCCCTTTTATCTAACCAAATAACACACTGCACATCAGGGCACACATCTTTTCGGAGCAATTTTCAAAAGCCAGTTATCGGTGCAAATGGCTATTTCCCCTGACTAAAAGCGCTGTCAGAAAATGCTCCCCCCTGTAAATGGGTAAAAGTGCACACATGCAGCTTTTCCCTGCAGAAAGGAGGTGGGATTGGAGGCCGGGGGGGAGACAACAGGACACATCGCTTCAAATTTTCAAAACTACACATGTTGTTTTGCAGGGAAAATAAATATCTGCAGGAAAAGCAGATCCAACTCTCTTCAGCTACGTTTTCCTGCCGCAGTTTTCAAAGGCACAGTATGTGCCTATTTTTCCTTTGAGAACTAGGGCAATGTCCGTGGGGAAAAAGCACCCGTGGACTTTATACCCAGCTGTATAGTTTTGACAATTGCCCTCTCAAAATCATTTCTTCTCCTTTTGACTCTTATGTGGTTCTCCTTTCGAACTAGAAGGTAATTTTCAAAACACTTTACACATATAAAAAGGCCCTTTGAAAATTAGCTTGCAGTCCTACGGGTACAGGGCCGATTGGCAGTCTCAAAATTGCCCCATTAATGCTGTATTTGATATAAATGACAAAAGTTTCACCCAGAAATAAAGGCTCCCTACTTTCTGGTACACATATGGACATGCATCCGTAGTCTATGGACATTCACGTTCATATCCTCATGTCCCTCCACCCCCTACCATCGACATGTCCTGAAAATCTGGTGTGACTTAGACACTACACAGAAGTTACTAGGGATGCACAGAAACATAGGATTCCTTATGCCTTCTTTCCTTAGAAAACGGGCAGGGCAATATTTACTGTAGACAAAATAAAGTCTTCCCTTGGTGAATTTTCAATTGTGTGGTAATCTACAGTAGACTCACATGAGGCAGTGCAATTGCAAATATTTTTTCACATCCTTCACCTATTGCTACTCTCTAGAGATGTGCTTCGGGGAAAAATTTCATATCGGGCTTCGTTTCGGGTCCCTTCCCTGAGGGAATTTCATTTTTCCCGCGGTTCGTGGGTTTATTTTTTCGGGGACCCCAATTAGCTCGCACTAACTCAAAAATGAATTTTTTTCCGAAATTTCAGAAAAAAATTAATCGTTTTTCAGTTCTCACGAACCATTCCATATTAGGCAATTTTGTTGACATTGCCTAATTCAGGGAAAAACAATTGCATATCTGTACACTCATAAATAAAGGTGAAAAAATATTTAGAAAATTTGATGCCCACTGCCAGCCAGAAGTTTTAAAAGCCAGGGAGATTTTTCCTTATAAGGGCTCTGCCTGAATTGCAAAGATGAACATCAAATGTCTCTGGCTGCATAGCAAACAAGACAGACAAAATGTGGGAAACGGTTGCTTGGTAAGGCCATACTTACATCGAGAGTTTTCACTGATTGTGGATTCTAAGATACTAGGCCTCTACACAGTTTAAGCAGGGCCTTACTTCTAACTTTCTTCTTTGGATTTTAGCTCTTTTTTGTTACAGGTAGGAGGACAGGTGTTTACTTATTTTGCTTTATTTTTGCCTTTTTTTGTGTTCCTCTTCTTTCTCATTCCATGCACTCCTGCCTGTCTCCCCTTCCCTCCCTCTTTTCTATCTTTCCTCTCAGTCTTTTTCCAGTCTCTATTCTCTCTTTTCTCTCCTCATTCCCTCTTCTTCCTTCTCTGTAGCCTTTCTTCCCTCTGACCTCTATTCTCCCTGATTCCTTCTCTCCAGCATTATTTCCCCTCCTCTTCCCTCACTCCTCTTTCTCCTCCACCTCCCCTTCCCTGCCCTCTCTTCCTCCAATATCTGTCCCCGCTCCCATTCCCTGTCTCCTTCTAGCCTCTCCTTTTCCACGTGACCTAGCAGCAGGACACGATTGTGGCCCGTGGTAGGGATGTGCAGAGCAAAAGTTTAAGTTCATATGTCCATATGTCCAAAGGGGGTCCCATTTGCGGTCAATATGGACATAAACAGAATTCAATGAGTTGAGTATATGTCCATATGTGCAAATAAAAATTTAAACCCCTCACCCTCCTTAATCCCCCCCCCCCCAAGACTTACCACAACTCCCTGGTGGTCCAGCGGGGTCAGGACGCAATTTCTGACCAACTTTGCAAGGAGCACGTGACGTCGGCGTCACGTGATTCCCCGCGGGGTCGCTTCCGGGATCCTCGTTCGGCCCAAAAGGAACTTTTGGCCAGCTTGGGGGGGCCTCCTGACCTTCCCAAGCTGGCCAAAAGTTCCTTTTGGGCCGAACGAGCGTTCCGGCGCGAACCCGCGGGGAATCACGTGATGCCGCGTCACTCCGACGTGGCGCCGACGTCACGTGCTCCTTGCAAAGGATTTCAGAAATGGCGTCCTCACTCCTCGCTGGATCACCAGGGAGTTGTGGTAAGTCTTTGGGGGGGCATTAAGGAAGGTGAGGGGTTTAAATTTTTATTTTGGATCAACCATCGCGATTTCCAACTTATTCAACATAGCTATGTTGAATAAGTTGGAAATCCGATCGTTTATGTCTCATCACTTTTTTAAGTTAAAAAAAAAAAATAAGTAGTGTTTTACATTTATGTTCAATACGAATGCACACCCCTAGCCCGTGGTAAATCAGCTCAGGTCTGGGCTGACCACAGTGGTAGACTTGCTCCCAGGCTGGCCATGGCAGCTTCACTTGGGCCCAGGGCGGCATCAGACACCAAGTTTTAGGCACCCCAAGTAATTTGGCATCCGAAAGCTTTACACCTTGTCCCCGGTTTATGAAAATATAGTGCATTTCATTATGAAAGATAAATCTACAGTTAATAGAAGTGTGGCAGATCCTCCCGGTCTGCAACATTTCCTGTCCTTTAGTGGCAGACATTCCGTCCCACCAGGAGGCTTTGGATTGGGTGACTGAGTGCTATTTAGCCCAGCCATTTTAAGTCTCAGTGGGAGAGGAGCTGCAGAGTAAACGTATATTTTCCACTCTCTGGTAGGGCTTTACAGCCTTAGCCGAAGGAGTTTTCTTTTCAAAGAGACATCTCACCATGCACTCCCTGCCAGAGGGTCCTTCTTATTATTGACAGTGAGATAGACTTTAAGCCTGAATCCCTTTAGGAGCAAAGGGGCTCTTTTAGAGAGGACCAAAGACCTGTGCGCCTTCTCTACTCCCTAGGTAGGCAAGCACCAGTGATGGATCCTGCTGCGAGAGACTGTGAGGGCAGAGGAGACCTCCAGTTTACCATTTGAAAGCATTTTTGTGAACTTCAGAGTAGCGGAGAGACTTTTTGGATTCCCCCTTCCCCACTGGGATTGCAGTGCTGAGGAGTAGCCTGATCCCCCGATTTTTCCACAAGAGGAATCACCAGAAGTAACAGCTAAGGAAGAGAGCAACTGAATCAAAGGAAGAGAGTACAAGAGAAGGAGATCTCATCTGGATTTCAACCTAAGGAATCAGGATAGGCTAGAGGATGACGGGAGAGAAGATGTCTAAAGGTAGGATTTTTGGAAAGCAAAGGGGGCCCCTCCACAAGGATTTCCACAGCACAGCCACTGGGAGAGTAAGCGCATTTAACATCACCATGGGCTCTTCCCAGAGGTCTGTAACAAGGACACCTACCAACACAGAAAGAAACCCTGTAAGTACAGTCAGATGTACACTCATCAATTTGGGCAATGGATTTTATTTAACTTTAAGAATCATTAAGCTTTATTTTAACACCCAGACCAGGTCCTGTCTGAGTTCTTACAGTCTCTCACCTCATGAGAAGCACTTAAAGTACAGCACACACACTTGACGACCTCTTTTTATCATCTGGGCCAAAAGCAAGAGATTCCCCCCATAAAAAGGAGACCCCCCTCCCCAAGGGATTAAGAGTCAGTGTGGGAGTGAATGGTTAGCTGGAGCAACCCAGAAGATATAAATAAGATTGTGTGCCCTTGGGACTTAAAACACCCCACTAGCATTACAGAAGGTAATACACTGATGCACATCTCTGTAAGCTTCTGCATTTGGTAGGGAGAAAAAGAGTTTAAGAGACCTATGAGGTTAGGGGGCAATTTTAAAAGGCATTTCTCCTGGTAAAGGTGTTTTACGTGCAGAAATGGGTTGTTTGAAAATTGCCTACCTACCCTCTCTGTATGTGTGTATTTCCAGCAGATGAGCGTTCCTGTAAGTGGAGTCAAAGAAGAGTTAGCATTTACATGCAAATGTGCAGAATTTTGCCAGAAAAAGGAGGTCAGGGGTCTGTTTGTGAACTTTTTCTGACCCAGTTTTCTGTAAGTTGTCCTCTAATGCCTAGTGTGCACAATAAATAGGCCTCTGAAGAAGTTAGTATGTATATGCTAAAATTAAATTAACCCACATTCATGTCAATAAACAAATTATCAGATGAAAATTAGGCTTCAGTGTAGGGCTTCCCAAGCTTGCCCCAGGGACCCAACAGTCGGTTTTTCAGGATAGCCACAATGAATATGCATGAGATAACTTTGCATATCATAGAGACTCGCCATATGCAGTGGGGTCCCCGGGATAGGTTTGGGAAGCCCTGCTTTAGTGGGCATGTGGAAAATAGCATTGTGTGCTTTCCTCTCCATGTGCTCTTTAGTGTGTGCTCACTATCACCAAAGTTTAACACCACCTCAGACCAGATGATAGTATTTTTAGTGTGCCCACTATATTTAAAGGGCTCAGCTACCAGCAAATATTCTGGCTGAAAGATGAAAGTGATATATAAGCGATGACATTGTAAAAGCTTACCCACAAACCTTTTAAACTACAACATATCTTCCTCCACTTCTCTTTGGAAAAGAAAAATATACCAATTCACACTTTAGATCTTTCTAAACAAATCCACATTTACTGACACAACAAAAATATATATCCAAGTAAAAGGTTAACATTTGATAAGCGGCATTCAAACACTCATGTGTAGTTCACAGTGATCAAGTCACAGTGGTTTTATAGTTTCTACTAAAGAGCTATTCCATAGTTTCAATAAACAAGATTGATCACGATGTTCATTGCTATTTATCTTCTGTTTTGTAATTCCAAAAACCACTGCAGGTATTCTAAGCCTGGGTCTCTAAGATAAGAACATAAGATCTTGCCATACTGTGTTAGAGAAAGGGTCCATCAAGCTCAGTATCCTATTTCCAATGGTGGCTAATCCAGGAAACAAATACATGGCAAGATCCCTAAGAGTAAATAGATCCCATGCTGCTATCGCACATGATAAATCTATTTCTTAAGTCTACTTGGCTAATAACAGTTTATTGACTTCTCCTCCAGGAATTTGTGCAAACCTTTTTTTAAACCCAGCTATGCTAACTGCCTTAACCACATCCTCCAGTAATTAATTTCAGAACTTAATTGTACATTCAGTGAAAAACAATTTTTCTCCGATTTGCTTTGAATGTGCTAATTAAAACTTCATGGAGTGCTCTCATGTCTTTGTATTTTTTGAAAGAGTAAATAACTGATTTACATTTAGCTGTTCATTTACACTCATGATTTTATAGACCTCTATCATATCCCCCCCCCCCACCCCCCATATGTCTCTTCTCCAAACTGAATAGACCCGGTCTCTTTAGACTTTTCTAGTAGAGGAGACAATTTATCAATTTGGTTGCCCTTCTCTGTACCTTTTCCAATGCAACAATATATTTTTGGAGATGTGGCAACCTGTGCTCTGTGTGGCCTCACCATGGAGCAATACAGGGGCATTATGACATTTGCAGTTTTATTCTCCATTCCTTTCCTAATAATTCCTAACATTCTGCTTGCTTTTTTGTCTGCCATAGCTCTCTGAACTGAGATCAACAATTCTTTATGTTTGAATGCAGATTTATTTATAGAAGGTTCTGAAGCCCTCCCAGATTGGGTCATCCTGCCATTCTAGCTCCAGCTAAAGGTGAGCACTGGTTCAGGAGCAGCCACTTGCTCCTCAGGTCTCCTTGGGGCCCCCTCTACATATATCTTCCAGTTTACAAAACAGGAGACCACTGAGGCTAAGGCCAGAACATTTGCCAACACTACAAGGTGTCATAAGAGGTATATGGGCACTACAAAGCACTCATAGATGGTATATAGTCACATGTTGGTACCTTTCAGAATCAGGAATGTCAGACTTTCCACTCTGATGTTAATGGGATGGATGTGCCAGTTCTCTCATATGAGTATGTGGCACAACATCCAGAGTATGATATGATCACGGCCTTGCTCTGATTCCTCTACACTTTCCTTCTCCTCCTCTGTTGCCTCTACCTCCTTGGCAAATACCTGGTTTTGCCTCTCCTGAAAGTCCATTCTCTGCTATCACTTTCTTCTGAGGTCCAGATGCTCTCCCTTTTCTGCCCTCAGCATTGACAACCAGCCTAATGTGTTAAGTATACTTTTGTCCAGCAAGGTAGCTGAGCCCATGAGGAAAAGAGGAGTGTGTATGCTCAGTTTAGCACATACTTGCTGCTAATCTGTGTAGCATCTACATGCTATTTATCAGTCAGTCAGATATAGCTTAGGCATGTTTCACAAAAAGCCTTAACACATGCCATAAGCACCATAACGCATGATGTGATGCAAATTTTTAAAAGGGGAGGAGTCCAGGGCGGGATTTCCAAAAAAAGTGGGCTGACTTTGCACAGCCATAATGCACAATATTGCCAAAATAGCTATACCTTTTTCAATTGTGTTAAGCTGTACAATATGCCCATAACACAAATTTTTTTCCAAATTCCATTGTGGGTATTTTGAGAGAGAAAACGAAAGAGAGAGCACCTCTAGGGTGACAGTATAGTAAGCAGCTATTTATGCTACTATAGGAGGCCCACCTAGTAACTCAAGGTGAGGTTTAGGTAGTATTGTAGGGGTTAGGGGGCCACTTTTACATGCAGAGTGAGATGTACAAACAGAACAATACACTCTTGTGAAAATTTGATGTCCTTCGGAGTGAGGAAACTCACACAACGATGAGATTTGTATAATGTTCTCTCAACCTAGCTTGATGGAACTCTCTACTACAAATTTCATCTTTACAGCAATTTAATAAATCCAGCTACTAATTTGTAAAGAGGAGTCCATTCATGAGTCTGTTCAATTAGAAAACAAAAATCCTCCACAACCCAAGTCGAAATTTGCAATCACTTTCAAAATTCTCAAGGATAAATTTACATAGTATAAAACACTGCAAAATAGGTTCACAGCGATGTCTGATATTTCTTGAACTTTGATGATACCAGAGGTTTTGAGTACAAAGCAAATTTTGACTTTTCACACTAGAAAACATAAAACTTAGGTCAAAATAAGGAGAAACATATTTTCAGTCACCACTAATAGAGTTAGAAAGAAAAAGACATTTTGATATAAATACATACTGAAAGTCAGGCACAGATTATAATCTACCCCTAGGGAAAATCTGTGCAAAAAATATTAAAATTCTGCACACAATGTTTTAAATTTCTGCATATATCAAAATAATACAATATAGTCACTTTGGAGGTACTTTTCAAAAGGTTTTTATATGTATAAATCGAGTCTGCATACATAAATTGGCTTTTGAAAATTGCTACTTTTACATGCGTAACTCCTTTGAACATGTACTCCATGGAGATGAATTTTCAAAAGGTGTTCCACATGTAAATGGACTTTATGGGCCGGATTTTAAAAGGGTTATGTGCATAAGGTATGCATAAGGTAGGGGCCAATTTAAAACTCCCCTGCGCACGCCAAGCCTATTTTGCATAGGGTCGGTGGCGCAAGCCCCAGGACGCACGTAAGTCCCGGGGCTTGCAAAAAGGGGCAGTCGGGGGCGGGGCCAGGGGGCACGGTTTTGGATCAGGGGCATGTTCGGGGGCGTGTGGGCGGTCCGGAGGCATGGCTAAGTGCCCCAACACAGCGGCCTGTGTCGGGGCCTGCCTCGCCGGCGCGCGTAAGTTACTACTGCCCGGAGGCAGTAGTAACTTTTAAGATAAAGGTAGGGGGGGGGGGTCTAGATAGGGCCGGGGGGGAGGGGGGGTTAGGTAGGGGAAGGGAGGGGAAGGTGCGGGGGGGTGGAAGGAAAGTTCCCTCCGAGGCCGCTCCAAAATCGGAGCGGCCTCGGAGGGAACTTTTGTTCGCGCCTGATGCGCGAACAAAAGTACGCGCGTGCGCGCTCTCTTTTAAAATGTACCCCTATATGCATAAATGGTAGGGATGTGCAGAGCAAAATTTTATGTTCATATTTTTTATGTCCGAAAGGGGGTCCCACTTGCGGCCAATATGGACATAAAAAAAATCCAATGAGTTGGGTATATGTACATATGTGCAAAAAAAAAATTTAAACCCCCTCACCCTCCTTAATCCCCCCCCCCAGACTTACCACAACTCCCTGGTGATCGAGCGAGGAGTGAGGACGTCATTTCTGCAATCCTTGGCGAGAAGCATGTGACGTCGGTGGCACGTCGAGTGACGCGGTGTCACGTGATTCCCGGCTCGTTCGCGCCGGACGGCTCGTTCGGCCCAAAAAGAACTTTTGGCCAGCTTGGGGGGGCCTCCTGGGGGTCAGGAGGCCCCCCCAAGCTGGCCAAAAGTTCTTTTTGGGCCGAACAAGCCGTCCGGCGCGAACGAGCCGGGAATCACGTGACACCGCGTCACTCGACGTGCCACCGACGTCACATGCTTCTCGCCAAGGATTGCAGAAATGACGTCCTCACTCCTCGCTCGATCACCAGGGAGTTGTGGTAAGTCTGGGGGGGGGATTAAGGAGGGTGAGGGGGCCTCCTGACCCCCCCAAGCTGGCCAAAAGTTCTTTTTGGGCCGAACGAGCCGTCCGGCGCGAACTCGCCGGGAATCACGTGGCGCCGTGTCACTCAGACGCGACGTCACGTGATTCCCGGCTCGTTCGCGCCGGACGGCTCGTTCGGCCCAAAAAGAACTTTTGGCCAGCTTGGGGGGGTCAGGAGGCCCCCCCAAGCTGGCCAAAAGTTCTTTTTGGGCCGAACGAGCCGTCCGGCGCGAACGAGCCGGGAATCACGTGACACCGGCGTCACTCGACGTGCCGCCGACGTCACATGCTTCTCGCCAAGGATTGCAGAAATGGCGTCCTCACTCCTCGCTCCATCACCAGGGAGTTGTGGTAAGTCGGGGGGGGGGGGAGATTAAGGAGGGTGAGGGGGTTTATATTTTTATTTTGGCTCAACAATCGCGATTTCCCACATATCGAACATATCTATGTTCGATATGTGGGAAATCCGATCGTTTATGTCGAATCAATTTTTTAAGTAAAAAAAAAATATGAGTTGCGTTTTACTAATGCGGTCAATCCGAATGCACACCCCTAATAAATGGGCTTTTGTAAATTGCTACAATATATGCTACTTTTACACATGTAACTTCTTTGAAAGTTCACTCTTTTTTGAATAATAATGAATTTAAACTACCATACAACAAAAATGTCATTTCTCAAAGATTCAGTATTTAAAATGTTTGGGTGCAGAATTCCCCCAGGAGTACTGTAAAAGAACACCATAAATAGGGTTTCTGATTTTTAAAGATATTAATTTGGCAACTTGCGAAGCTGGATAACTCTGAGCCAAATTCTTGCAGTTGGCAAAAGTTGTGGTAACACAAATGCCAGTATTGGTGGCAACAACACTGCTGCCTATGGCTCCTCTCAGACTTGGCAGACTGGCAAATTAAAAATCCACCAAAACAAAGAAGCCCTTCCACAAGGCAGTGCATTTCTCATCCCCATCCCTCGCTTACCCCCGACTCTTCATGCTCCAAATCAATCTTCCTCCCCCAGCACATACACCCACACTTTCAATCTCACCACATCCACAGCTTGGCCCCACCAGTCGTTTCTCCCAACATATATATATTTCTCCCAGCTAGTCACTAGTACTCCCCCACCCCCCATTCCTTCCCAGCCAGAAAAAAACCCTTCCTCATCCCCCTTGGCTGGTCAGCTTGCCTCCCACAATCAGTCCCCTCTGAACCTTGCTCCTCCACTGGCAGTCTAATCTTTAGCATCCCTGGAACAGCCGAGGTCTTCTAGTACAACAGGGCTCTCAACGAGCTTGAGCTATGAAATGCCTGTATTCTTGCACTGGTCATGCCATTTCCATCTCATGAAAGCAGCTTTACATTAATAGCACCACAGCACTCAAACTCGCTGAAAGCTGTGCGATGCCAGAGTGGAAGGTTTCAGCTGTCATGGGATTGGTGTAGGCGAGACAGCAAGCATGAAACAAAGTGGGAGGGGGACTAGATGGCTGATGGGCACAGGCTTTGGAAGGTAGGGGGTAAAGGGGGACAGGAGATAATCCATTGAGGACCCCAGTGGCTTTCACTCCCAGAAGCCCAGGCAATCACCCAAATTCTATGAAGGAGGGTGATGCTGCACAAATTCTGCAGTGCACATAATTTCGCTAGGAATGATAATCAATTCACTCAAATCCTGAACACTTGAAACTGAAGGGAAACACAGCAATGTTTTCAATTCTTAGAATTTAATGGGGTATGAGATACAGATTGTATCATTCTAAGAAGTTATGTTTGAAAAAAAAATAGTTAAATTTGATGTCTTGCATTTATTATATGCACCATATTGAACAACCAGACCTATTTAGTCTCAGAGTTCATGTACAAAATCTTTAGGTAGAGCCTATGTTAGTTGAACACATCACAAGCTGCCAAGAATCCATTTTTTCTAGCACCAATAGAACTACTAGAAGTCTGTATTATATAAAATAGTCCATTTTAAAGTAGTCCATGGAAGCACTCTATTAAAAAAGACGTATTGAAGAAAAGGTGAACTGATTGAAAACTTTTATCTTAACATATATATGGAGAATGAAATAGAGGTGAAGCAGAAACAGATAAAGTATATAGCTTAGACCTAAGGCAGATCTCCATTCATTTAAAATAACTGAAAGTTCACCTATTCAAAAAACCTGCAGATGGTGGAAGAAACGTAGCTTCCATTAATCATTCCTTTTATTCTTCCCTTTTTTCATAAGCCCACCTTTCTTATCTTGGCGTAACACAGCGTCACATCAGGAGGAAAGGCAGTACCTTTCCTTCCCTGGATATGAAGCACTAAAGACATGACTGTATATTATAAATGACCCGCAGTAACAGACATATATTATTTCTGCAAGGTGACTGATTCTTGACCTTATCTAAGCTAGATGAATAGTATGGTAACCCTAGGGTACAGTACAGCTCGTTTTCTTTCATATATACCTTTTTCTCTAACATATATTTGTCCTTTCTACTTTTAAGTCATCGCATGGCCTTATCTGTTAGGCAAATATTTTTATACCAGATTAAAAATATATCTTTTGGATTGTTTTCTCTGCAACCTCTCTTCTGAATGGTATGAAGAATATTAAAGTATGGTTTATTTTTATGTCAAGGAGTCAAGTATGCCCTACTGTGTCTAAAGTGTGTCAGGTGCAATCAATTCCAAGGAGCACTTGGCTTGGCTCTTGAAGAAAAACTCTCAGTCGCTTTGATGCTTACCCAGACACAACAATAAAAATGGGATATTTTTATCTGTTTCATGTTTTCATTGGTGGTTTAATCATCCAGTTAATACAATTATGGAATAAAGTGAGTGAACTTAGCATAAGTGATTTAGAGGGTTTGTGTCCTTCTAAACTATGCATTGTGGGTTCAAATCCCAATCCTCTTTAATGCTTGATTCTGCGTAAGCCAAATTCATTAAACTTCCTACTCTTGAAGTGTAATATGAAGCACAATCTCATTTAATGTTCCCCCAAATGATTTTTAATGTATTCCATTTGAGTTTCAAACACAAAATGTGAACGTGTATTTGAAATTCAAATGGAATGCACTCACATTTTCAATCTCATTCAAGAGAAAGTTAAATTAGGACTGTACTCTAACTTGCAGAGAAGAAAAAAAAAATGTCACCTGCAAATTCTGGTGCTCCAAACAACATTTATGGATATAAGACGTGCAATGGTACAGGCTCGGCCTGCAAGCTTTGTGATCTGCAGTATGGTGCTCCAATCAGCTAAATACATCAAAGAGTATAACACCAGAAGTACTGCAGAAAAAAATTCATTTGTTTATTGATCAGCAGACTATGAAAGAACAGGATAGCCTAGGAGGGAATGCTGAACTCATTCAGGAAATGGCAATGTTGGCTGCTTATCCAGTGCTTTTGCATTATTCATGTTAATCCTTTTGTTTCTAATTTCTTGCTAGATCCCAATAGCAGAGCGCATGATCAAATCACAAATAAACAGCACCAAATACAACTCTGGAAAATGTATTAAAATAATTATTATTGTAGTTGGATAGAACAACGAAACATATGTTTAGATGCCATCTTCTTTGTCCTCTCCTGCTTTCATTTCTCCACATTAGTTTGAAGCGACCAGTAATAGCTGTCAGGACTATTTGCTATTGAAGCTTTTCTCTAAGTGCAGCCAAACTCGGTCACCCAGTAGAATGCAGAATCCAGGAATCTCTGCCTTGCTGTCAAATATGTCCACTGGTGTTCCTTCCTGTAGCATATAGCTAAAGGATATTAAGTGAGACAGGAAAATCAGAAAACTATAGTTTTTGAAATAACATTAGACGTCATTCACCTGTTTTTTTCCATTAAAGGAGCACTGTCAATTCTTGGCAGATCTGTCAAAGAATGCTCACTTGTACATTGTACGGTGCCTGGACATTTTAACAGCTTGAGTTATGATGGACCAAAACACACTCAGACATTTGTCCTCTTTAACTGATGTCATGCTGGAAGTACATTAGTGTGATAAAGAAGTAATAGTTATTTTCATTGTTTTTCTAATAAAAAAATGTAAACTATTATACTGCCGGTCGGATGGATATCTGAAGTATACAGTTGAGGTAAAACATACTCTGTTATGTCTTTTCATAACAAAACTTTGCATCATTGCAGGTTTCAGAGCAGTGTGAAATTCTTATTGCCAAAAACATTAGTAATGTTTGTTGCATGGCCGTCAGTCCTTTATAACACAAGAGAATTGCTGAAGCAGAAATCAGTAGATTAGTGCAGTAAAAAAACGAATGATTAGGTACCAAAGATTAGCAGATTCAGTTGACTCCTTTGGCTGTTACACCTTTCATTAGGGATTGCCAAGGAAAACCAAGGGATTAAATCCATTTGTTCATCTGTCATTTCCAAATGGCAAACACTGTTTTTTCTTTTTCAACTAGAATCACAATTTAAAACAAGAAAATTGTCAAATGTTGTTTGATACATTCAAAATACATCTCCTTTTCTCTGTTGATGTTTTAAAGCGGTTGACAGCAGTAGGTTAAAGGGGAAGTTATTGAGTCAAATTTTCTTCTCATATACAGCCAATATTGCTGCCCCAAAAATCGCTGCCTTTACCTTTGTGGCCGGGCCTCTCTGCCTCCCGACATGGCAAAACGCTGCTAGCACACTGCCACATATGACGTGGTAGGACGCCGCCAGCCTCAATGCGCTGCACCTCTCCTTAGGTGCGTGCATGCCCAATGTTGGCCTATTTAAAGGGACTGTGATGGTATTGTTCACAGGCTTCAGGACCAACAGGGTGCCTTGGAGCTCCTGGCCACAGCACTGGACCGCCTCACCATGCGCCTGGATGCCCTGACTACAGCTGCCTGTAGCGGTGCTGCTACCTTCTCCAGAGCTCGGTCGGCCCATTCCTCAGCTGCGAGCTCATCCCTGATACACAGGGGATCTCAGGCAGTGCTGGGAATTCCTCAACTAGTGCAGGATGCACTTTCAACTACAGGCTTCACTGTTCCCTGATGAGGAAGCTAAAACTATTTATATTCTTGCCCTACTAGAGGAAACAGTGCTGGCATGGAATTCTCCCCTCTGGGAACGAGGGCACCCCATACTTCTTGACCTTCAACAATTCATGGAATGATTTTACTCCATTTTTGAGGAGCCAGGTCATGCAACTGCAATGGCCTCTGATCTACTCCATCTTCACCAGGACTCCAGAAACCTAGGTGAATATTTGATGGAATTTAGAACCCTGGCATCTGAATTAAATTGGCCAGAAAACAGCTTGGTCACCATCTTCCTGGAAGGTCTTTCAGGGAAGATTAAGAATGAGCTCACCACCAGGAAGGTCCCTAACTCATTAGAGGCCCTTATTTCCCTAACCAGCAAGATAGATAGACGCTTGCAGGAAAGGCTCCGGAAGACTCGCCTGCAATGCAGAAGCATCTCCTTGGTATTTCATTTCCAATGCTCGCTCTCACTGGCTACTGACACCATCACCATGGCCTCTTCTTTTCCTCCAGAGGAACCGATGCAGTTGGGCTATTGTTGCCTAGCCCTAGAAGACAGATTCTATTGCAGGCAACAGGGCATCTGTCTCTACTCCACAGCTCAGGGCCATCTCTTGACTCACTGTCCCAAGAGGTTGGGAAACATCAACACCTATGGTCATTGGGGGAGATGATGCTAGGCCTTACTGCTCCAGGTCCCCAACTCTTCTTGCCAGCCACTCTGGAACTGGGCCCAACATGTTTCTCTATACAGGCCTTCATGGACTCTGGCTCAGGAAGAAACTACATTTTACAAGACTTGGTCAACCAGCTACAGATACCCACTGCCCGGATGACTCCTCCACTCATCGTATCCTTGGTTTATGGGGATCCACTTCTGGGCAGGTTACCCAGACCACCGTGCCTCTAATGCTATGCATCAGTCTCTTACACTCAGAGAAGATCAGCCTCCATGTTATTCCTACAGCTGTTAATCCTATTAAACTTGATCTGCCATGGCTTCAACAACATCAACCTCACTTTGATTTGGTCACCTTGGAGCACGTCTGCTGGAGGCGTGGATGCATAGACTTCTCTTTGGTACCCATAGAATTATCTCGCCTAGTGACCATGGCTTCTGCGCTTCTGGGACTCACACTGCAAAATGCAAATTATAATTATGCCTTTTCCAAGAAGGGTGCCTAGATTCTGCTGCCTCACCATACATACAACTGTGGTATCAAGCTCATTTCTGGAGCCACATCTCCGCAGAGCTAGGTTTACCCCTTATCTCCACCCAAGACTCAAGCCATGTTGGCCTACATCCAAGAAAAACTGGCCCGTGGATTCATCCAGCCTTCCTCTTCTCCAGCAGGAGCTGGTTTCTTCTTCATCACAAAAAAAGACAGGTATCTCAGACCATTTATAGACTAGACTACTGCAGCCTGAATGCTATTACTAAGAAAAAACAATACCCTCTGACTCTAATAATCAAGCTCTTTGATCACCTACAGGATGCTAAAATATTCACAAAACTGGACTCAGGGGTGCGTACAACCTCATCCGCATCAAGGATGATAATGAATGAAAGACCACTTCTAACACCCACAACAGTCACTATAAGTATTTGGTCATGTTCTTGAGCTTTGCAATGCCCTGGTGATATTTCAGAAAATGATCAATGAGATCATAACTCTGGTATGTTTGTCTAACTCCATAACTCATCGTCTGTGAGTGTCAAACCTGTACACTGTTGTGAACAATTGATTCTCACATGGAATGACAGTATATAAAACACTCAGATAAATAAATATATAAATAAATCTTTCACAACCTGTATACACATGCATGGTCATATACCTGGATGACATACTGATTTTTTCCCAGAACTTGAGCTCCCATTGTAGAGATGTTTGAACTGTCCTGCAGCACCTTTGGGAAAATAACCTCTATACCAAATGGGAGAAATGTCTCTTCAAGTAAGAGGAACACCCCTTCCTCAGTATATAGTCTCACGATATGGATTTCAGATGGACCCAGCCAAGATAAAAGCTGTAAGGAGTGGCCTTGCCTGGAGGGCTCTGAGCCTTTCAAAGCTTCCTGGGGTTTGCTAATTATTACCGCCAGTTTAGCCCTAATTACTCCTCCTTGGGAGCTCCACCAAGGACTCACTGTCAGAGGCTACCAAAGCTTTCCAGAAATTAAAGAAGACCTTTGCTTACAGACCTTGCCTTCATGACCCAGATCACACATGGCTCTTAATTCTGGAGGTAGATGCCTCTAACCTTGGGATAGGGGCTGTCCTCAGCCAGCACAACTCTGAAGAGGTGCTTCATCCGTGTTCCTTTTTCTCCAAGAAATTCTCCTCAGCCAAGTACAACTACAGTATTGGAGATCAGGAACTCTTGGGAAGATGGCCATAGAAGAATGGTGCCATCTTGTAGAAGGGACTTAACATGCAATCACTATATACATAGACCACAAGAACCTTGAACATTTACATTAAGCTCAGCAGCTCAATGCTAGACAGGCCTGCTGGTCCTTGCTCTTTTCCTGCTTCGATTTTGAGTTGTGTTATCACCTTGCATTCAAGAATCAATGAGAAAACACCCTCTCCCATTCTTTTCAGACTGAGCATGTACTGGAACCTCCAAGGCATATCATCAATCCTTCTGAGATACTCCTGGCTACAACAGTACCATCCCTCCAGGGCAGATGGTAGTGCCTTACATATTGCGAGAGAAAGTGTTAAAATTGATCATGACTCCAGTGTAGCAGGACACCCTGGATGGGCATGAATCCTTGAATTGCTTCAATGAAATTACTGGTGGACCCAAATGAAGCAGGACATTAAGGCCAATGTAGACTCATGTCCCTCCTGCGCACAGCGAAAAAACTTGGCATGGCCGACCCTGGGACTGGTACAGCCATTGCCAGCCCCCAGGGAACCCTGGAAACACTTGTCCACAGACTTTATTGTGGACCTCCCTGTCTCTAATAATGCCACCATTATATGGGTGGTAATTGATTGATTCTCCAAGATGGCACACTTTATTCCATTGCTTGGTCTTCATTGTGCCCCAGAATTGGCACGACTTTTCACATTCCATGTCTTCTGCTTACATGGCATACTAAAACATATCCTATCATATAAAGAAGTCTTTCTGCAAAAGTTTGGTATCACGCTTGACTATATGACAGACTATCGTCTCAGGGCAACGGGCAAGCAGAACATGCTAACTGAACTCAAAACATTCCTCTGCTCTTGTATCAATGAGTGCCAGGACAACTGGACCAATCTCCTGCCTTGTGCTAAATTTTCCCACAACAGTCATGTAAATGCAGCCACCAGCTCTTCCCTTTCCAGCTGGTTTATGGGAAACAGCCCCTTCCTCTGCTGCCACAACCCATGACACTTTCTTCCTCTGCGGCTCAACTCTCGGCACAAAAATTGCATGATCTTTTGGAATAATCCAATCTGTTGATTGAAAAGACCACCATGTGAGCCAAGAGGATGGCAGATTTCCAAATGAGGCCAGCTCCCCAATTTAAGACAGATGAGAATGTTTGGCTAAGTAGCCAACACACCTGCGGCTTCCCTCAATGTGTTTGGCACCATGCTTCATTTGGCCTTTTCCAGTGTCACAGCAAGTGGGCCCTGACTCATATCAGCTAAAGCTGCCACCTACTTTAAAAATCTACAACGTGTTTCATGCCTCTCTACTCAAACCAGTAGTATTCTCTTAGCCCTACAGAGAACCACCCAAACCTCAGGAGGTTGTTGCTGATGGAGACACAATATATGAAGTCCAAGAAGTCCTGGGTTCAAGCTGGAGGGGCAAAAGAATAGAGTATTTGATCTCCTGTAAGACCTATGGCCCAGAGGAATATTCATGGGAGCCATCATCCAACATATTGGATCCTAACCTTCTAAAGGACTTTCATCAATGGTATCCCAGGAAACCCAAAGCTTCGGGGAGGCTTAAGAGATGGATACTGTTGCATCTGGAGGTCCAAGGACTGCCCCTGTGAACCACCACCCTTACCTTTGTGGTCAGGCCAGCCATTCTCCCTCCAAATGTGGCAAAATGCTGTCGACATGCCGCTGAACTCCACGTAGTAGGACACCGTCAGCCTCAACGCATCGTGCCTCTCCTTAGACTCCACTTGGCCTATTTAAAGGAACTGTGGTGGGAATGATGCTCCCTGCCTCAGCAACAGGTCCAGCTACCCTGAGTAGTGATACCCAGTTTGTTCCTGTCTTCATCTGCCCAGTCTATTCCTGCCTTGCCTGCTCAGTCTGCCTCCATCCTATACATCCCTTTTCCTCTTCCTCAAACAGATACCTGGTTTTGACCCTTGCTTGGACTCTCAAATCACCTGATTGCTGCCTTCCTTGACCTATGCGTGGACCATCGACATGACCGATCATTGCCTGCTGTTGTCCTTTGCTCTTGTCCTTTGCCTGTATACTTGAAATGCCTGATTGCTGCCTACCTATGACCCTAGCCTAACCTTGGACCATGTCTCCAGTCATCAGCAGAGACCCTTGCCTAAGTCCTGCTGGCCCTGGTAGTCAAAGGCTCAACCCAAGGGGAATGTGGGCTTGTAAAGGTGAAGCTGCTGACCGGTCTCTGCTTCACCTGAGTCTGCCTGCTGACAGTGAGAACATCAAGAGCTCCTCCCTGCAGGTAGAGTCAATCTCATCTCAACCTCAGCATCCACAGACACAACAGTCAACAGCAAATGTATTTGTCAAGCATATGAATATTAGACTTTTTTGTCTTCTTCCCTTATTTCCTTTCCATTTACCTCCCAACCCCTCCTGCCTCAGTGAGCATGCCAAAATGACTCTGAGGAAATTTCACAGGACCAAAAAGATGTTGGACTTACTTGAGGTGTACTCTCCATACCATTCTTTGGCTTACAGAGACAACCATAATAGCAACAGTCTGCTCCCCTGCCTTCCTGAGCTTCAATGCACCAATTCCAGTGTTAAGATTTGTGGACCCTTGGCCTGAGATGGGGTTGACGCTACATGAGGGGTTGGGCCCTGCAGGATCCCACCATTGGGAGGCGAGGCTGGCCGGGAACTGAAGCTGGCCAGGAACTTCACCAGTACCGGCCCTCGTTCCCCACAGGTTGAGCCCTTGGGTGCCGGGGCTGGCTGGTCTTAGGAGCACCTCTGAGTGGCTGGTCCAGGAGAGAGTAGGTGGCTCGAAGCAGAGAGTGTCAGTGAGATTAGATATAGTCCAAGATTGAGGTACTCTCAGAGGGAGAGGGAGAGAAAGCCTCAAGGGTTGAAAGGCCACTGCAGTTCCAAAGACAGTAGAGCAGAACCACGTGGGAGAGGCCCTGAGGAGATGAAGTGCAGAAGCAGAGGCTTGTATAGTGGTACGCTGAAGCAGGGCTAGCGCGGGGGATCCGCTGTAGCAAGTACGAGTAGAGTAACAGTGTCCATCTTCCTTCAAAAAAAGACTTAAAACATGGCTATTCAGCCTAGCCTTCCCGGACTCCTAATGCTATTCTTCCCATACTCCAGATTCCAGCCTTTATAGTCTCCTATTTCTTGCAACCTCTGACTGTTTATTCCCCCTCTCTTTCTACCATAATTGGCTCACACATTGTTTCCCACCCACCTCTCCAAAGCTTTCCACCGATACATATTTACGAGAAGTTAATTGATATGATAGGATATGTACTGCCTACTATATATTAAGTTAAAATTCATTTCATATTTTTATGCCTTCTTTGTTATGTTATTCTTTGTTATTTGTTATATGTAACACTCCTAAGCAAATTTTGTTGTTATTATGTAAACTGGTGTGATCTGTATTCGTACAGGAACTTCGGTATAGAAAAATTAAAAATAAATAAATAAATAGAGTAGTAGTGCAGAGGGACTGCCTGGGAACTGGGAAACGGCAGTGCAGTAACAGTGCCTTGTGATGTAGAAGCACTGAGAGGTGCCCTGGGGAGCGGGGCCACAGAGACACAGTCCAGTAATGTCAAAGCGCTGAGACAGGTCTAGAGCAGAAGCATAAAGATAGTGTCTTGTGACATAGAAGCTCTGACCCAGACCACGAGGGGCGGAAGCACCATGACAGGATCTCTTGATGTAGCAGCACTGAGCCAGGACTTGAAGAGTGAAAGAACTGAAGCAGGATCTCCGATGTAAAAGTGCTGGTCCCACAGAGCGGGAAGTGCCGCAGTGGGGTCCCAAGTGTAGAGGAGCTGAGCCAGGCCCTGAGGAGCAGGAAGTGCTGAGACAGGGTCCTCGGTATAGAAGTGCTGAGTCAGGCCCTGAGGAGTAGGAAGTGCCGAGACAGGGTCCCAGGTGTGGAAGTGCTGAGCCAGGCCCCGAGGAGCAGGAAGCGCTGAGACAGGGTCTCAGGTGTGCAGGCGCTGAGCTAGGCCCCGAGGAGCAGGAAGCGCCGAGACAGGATCCCAGGTGTGGAGGCGCTGAGTCAGGCCCCGAGGAGTGGGAAGCGCCGAGACAGGATACTGACAAGAAGCGCAGGGATCTGAAGAGCAGGAACATCAGGTCCGGAGTACTGGAGCAAGCACCAGAGAGGAACTAGGCAACTCCTTGCCAAGTCGGTTAGTGGTGGCTGGAGGTCATCCTTAAATATCCCAGGCCAGTGATGTCATTAGCTGGGGATGAGCCTGAAGTTCCTGCCATTTGCCCTTTAAAGGGAGGACAGATGGTGTATGTGCGCGCCTAGGGAGGCCCAGGGTCATAACGCTGGTCGGCGGCATCCCAGCCGCCACGTGGAGCACAGAGAGCCAGGAGGAACGCGGCGGCAGCAACTGGCCACAGCCGCGAGTGTACCGGGAGTGAAGAGCCAAGCATGACATAACGTGAGTTGTGCGGGCCGCGGGAGGCCGTGGCTGGCAGCCATAACATCCAGGACATATATAGTCTCAACTTCCATTGCGATACCTGAGAAAGGCAAGCAGTGGTGCCTTAGATTCATTCTCCTCTTCTGCCAAAATAAAAGGAATGGCCTCAACCATTCTCTTTGTAAAGGATGAAAAGGAAAGGTCCTCTGGAATTATCCTATTCCTTTTCAGAAGAAATAAGGGGATATGTTATATGGACAAAAGAATATTTCTGTTAGAGATCCAGATTCTCTAGACCAGTAAGCAGGACCCAAAGACTCTTCAGATTCTGATTCTGAAATTAAAACTGTATCTTTAGTCTGAGAAGGCACTGCCCTTCCCAGACACCTGGAGCAATAGCTTTAATAGATTTCCCAGATTACTCTGTGGGTTTTGTGTCTGTGAGGCTGGGCAACTGGAGAGACTTCTTTCTCTGAGACTGTTCTGTTTTAACTTGACATGGACAGTATTAATGCCATCTCTCAGCATGAAACCACAGTTGGTGCCAATCTGCTCAGTGTCAGTGCAAAGGGCTTGAGCACCAGTTTACTTGGAAACAAAGTTGGATCCAAGACACATGGTGCAGGCATCTGAATTTAATTGAAGTTTCAAGTGAGGGACTTAAAGATAATCTTGTCCAGTTCCCTCTCAGATGTTGCTGTGGTTGACATTGGAGGGGCATCAGCAGGACTTGTTTCAAACTCCCGAGTATTCTGAGACAATGTACCAATGGCAAGCATCTCAACTTCTGGAGTCTAGCATGGCTAGGATTTGGAGCTCATCTTCTGATGCAATCGCTTGGGAGGATGGATAGTAAGAGTTGCAATCTGTGTTCTTGAATCTTCACAGTAAAGAAGATCAGTGCTGATACATCAATACTTTCCTACAATGCTGAGTACCCAGTCTTCCTGAATCTGAGCTTGACCCTAATCCCACTTGTAAAGAACCCCACTCAGGTGCTCAATACACAGGTTTCCTGCACCTGAACCTATGTTTTGATCTTGGTGCCATATCCAAGAGAGGCTCCTTCAGTACAAATGCAATGCTAGTAGTCAATGTAGCTACATGATCCTTCAGTGCTGATGGTTCAGTGCTGGTGGCATTGCACCAAATTTCTCCTTGGAATTAAAGATGTTCTAAAGTTTCCATCTTCAGAGCTTGATAGCCCTGTATGCCATCTTAGAGCAGATGCAAAAAATAGGGATATTATATTTTAGCCTTAAGCAAAGTATGCAGACTATGTGAAGGTTGCTTATGGGCATCTCGAAGTTTCAGCAGGGACAGCACAAAGATGCTGGTCTTTTTTTCAAACATAGGGCCTTATTTACTAAACATTTTTAAGATAGACACAGAAAGGTCAATATTCAAAGCTCGTTCAGTGCTATCTAGCCAGATAAGTGTAACTTATGCAGTAAGTAGCAGCCACTGAATATATGCCTATGTTCCGCTTATATGGCTAAAATTTTAGCCACACATCTTGTGGGCGTATAGTGAGTGGATCGGGTGAAGCAAGTTAGCCATACAAAATATGCAGCTAACGACTGATATTCAGTCTTAGCCACATAAGTTATGCATCTAAGTTTAGACGTCCCTTAGAAAAGGTATAAACTTCCTTGGTTTTAACTTATATGCACACGTATATTCAGCGGCTTAGCCGTGCTGCTGAATATACCTCATAACTTGTAAGTTATATCAGATTAAGTTACTTAAATGGCCAGCTTTGAATATTAACCTCAGAATGGGAGAAAAACCTTAGTAAATCAGGCCCATACTGAGGAAAACAGTTAATACAAAATGAAAAGAGAAAATCTTTCTAGTGAAAACTGCCAGCCAGGGCTGCAATATTAAAGCTGCACAAAGAAAAACAATTTCAGGTCATGCAACCATGTCGAAAAGAAAAGAGATTTAGGAGAAGCTGAAAAAAAATGATATTACCCAGAAGGGGAAGACTAACCTAGGCAGCAAACAGCAAGGAAATATTTCTCTGTGGAATGAAATGGAGGAGAACATGTCCAGCTGCTGCTGGATGTGGGAGGTGGAATGCACAGGATATTTCACACATGCCCAGGAGAACCTGGAAAGGTTTTCTAGAACTCTCTGTGAGACTGCCCATGTCAGGTGGTCAGTCTAGCTTATTCCCTCCCATGCCGTTCTTCTTTTTCTCCAGAATTCTCTGGGAACACAAGAGACGTATCTATGGGGTGAAAAGAAGGAAACATGTACCATACCGTGTTTCCCCGAAAATAAGACAGTGTCTTATATTAATTTTTGATACCAAAGATGCACTAGGCCTTATTTATGAAGAAGAATTCACATATATTGTTGAACAAAAAAATGAACATTTATCATATTCTGAATAGTTGTCTGGTTATGCTGGTTTGTGATGACAACTAACTGTGAATCCTGCAGGGTAAAAAACTCACAGCTGCATGCTCTGGTGTTCTGTGCGACAGGCATGCTCTCAAATAAAAACTTTGCTAGGTCTTACTTTCGGGGGAGGTCTTATATTTAGCAATTCAGCAAAACCTCTACTAGGTCTTATTTTCGGGGGATGTCTTATTTTCAGGGCAACAGGGTAATACTGTTCTCACACAGGAAAAGAAGGGTTCTAAAATGGTTCAAACTATGAAACAATGCTAATTAAATTACCATTACAATTTTTATGAACTGGGCCCTCAGATTTTAATGTGACAGTGATCAATGGCTCTCAGTACAGTGCCATCCACAAGCTTTGAAAAAACAACAGCTGGAAGCTCAATGAAGGGACCTTAGCAGGCTTAGCAATGCAAATACATTTACAAAGCTGAGTTTAGGGGGAAAGTGCTGATGAGACAGAAAGTGAAAATACAGTTATCAGTCATGTAGTGCAGGTGGCAGATTTTCAAAGTCCCAGAGAGCAGTCTGCCCATATAAGAAGGACAGAGTATGAAAACCAGATGTTTAGTCACCTAAAAAATATATTCCTCTTCATCACTTGTGACATAGCAATTTACAAATGCAGAACAAGTAGAAAAATGTTCAGCAAATACAATACAAACACCAGCAACTCTACAGATTGAATTCAGATGTAAAAGGAAGAGTCAGTTCCACTCTTGGGTAATGGATATATCTTTCTACATACTGCCTATATGTTACCAGATGTTATCACCACTGGTGGTAATCCTATAAGGACTATAATATGGTATGTATAGTTGGACTATAGCTATGAACAATATGAAAGTAAAGACACGTGTAATGCTTCAGGTAGGAAAAATGTCATCAAATTTAATCATCACAATGAAATTAATTTAATAAAAAACCTCTCTGTCCATTTCTCGCTTTGTTTATATGTTTCTTTTCTTGCTAAAGGACAAAGTTGTCACACATTCTGTTGGCAGTCCCACACCACAAATGTCACTTCAAATGCTTCAGATTTTCCACTGTAGTGATTATTAGACCTATTACACTCCCGTTGATATGATCGGTTTGGAAAGTACCTGAGGATTTTCTCTAATAGGACCTCAAGAGTTTTCCCCTCAGATTCTCTGAACTGAAAGATTGTCTTTCAGACATTTTTTCCTTCATTATCAAAGACTTCTTGCACCATGGCAGTATCGTATTTAAATCTGGAGTGACTTTATTGTAATCTCAGCAGTATCTGGCTGTCAGCAAGAGGATGGCATAATGGATTGTAATCATTTTGCACAGAGTGAGGACGGGTCTAGCAAAAAACATCTAATTCTAGGTAACGGTTCCTGCAGAGTCAGTAAAGGGCACATGCTAATAAGGAAGCTGCAGAAAGGCACGGGTGACGGCATGCTCGCTGAGAACAGCAAGCTCAGCAGATACACTGCAGCTAATAGAACCATTACTGCCGCGTGTCAAGCTATGAAAAATACCTAGGGACAAAGGCAGCACAGCGGAGGAAAAAAAAACAGAGCATGTGCATCTCATAACAGCAGAATCTCCAAACACTGAAGACTTTCAGGCTTAACAAAGTTATTAGACGCATGAATAAAGATATATTAACAAATGTTGCCCGATATAAAGAGCAGGATTTTTTTTTTTTTGTTTCACTGACTGAACATGCAAAGTGAGGCAGCCATATCATTCACTGCACTAATTCTCAGTTTGAAATGCACTTCCATCAGGGCATCTCTTGTCTTCTGCTGATGGAAGCAGTTTTATTTTTCAATTTATGAGCAAGTCCACAAGTAAATCATGGAGTACTGCAAATGAAGATGACTGCAAGGCATGAATCACATCCAAATGCTATTACAGAGAGAATTAATTTCCAGATGAAACTCCAGGCTACTGTTAAGACTGGAAAAACTGAGTGTGTGTGTGTGTGTGTGTGTGTGTGTGTGTGTGTGATGCAGAGAGAAAGACAAAGAGCAAGATAAATAAGAGTGGGATGGGGAGAGAGAAGGAGAAAGGCAGAGGCAATGAGGACTGCTCCTCGAAAATACTAAGAACTCACCAGAGCCGGAGATGCTACAGAGACAGAGGTCACAGCCACTAAGGAGAGAGAGTCTCAGCCATTGCCACCAAGTTCTGGAAGAACACACACCGAGTTCCACACACATAGGCCAATACAGAATGGCGTGCTCTGCCGAGCGCACCGATAGTCCCCATTTGGCAGCACGTTTTTGACGCGCTATTATTACCCGTTATACAGTAAGGGGTAATAGTACATGGGAAAATGTGCGGCCAACTCCCCCAAAACTAATAGCGCTTATCACATGCAAATGCATATTGATGAGCCTATTAGGTAGTCACCTGCAATACAGAAAGCAAAATGTGCGGCCAAGCTGCACATTTTTTACTCTCAGAAATTAACTCCTGCCAAAGGCAGGCAGAAGTTAATTTCAGACGGCACCGGGCAAGTGTGCAGAAAAGCAGAAAAAACTGCTTTTCTGTACACCCTCCAACTTAATATCATAGCGATATTAAGTCGGAGGGCCCAAAAATGTTTTTAAAAAAAATCTTTTTAAAAAAGAACTCTTCTTTAAAAAAAAAATCTGCCCGCAGCCCAAGGGTTGGAAAATGGACGCTCAATTTTGCCGGCGTCCGTGTTCTGAACCCGTGGCTGTCAGCGGGTTCGACAAACGACGCCGGTAAAATTAAGCATCGGCTGTCAGATCTGGTGACAGCCGCCACTTCCGCCAATAAGGAGGTGCTAGGGACGTGCTAGTGTCTCTAGCGCCTCCTTATTAGAGCGGGCCCTAATTTAAATACTGAATCATGCGGCCAAGAGAGGTGCCTGGGTGTGTGTTGGGAGAGCGGGCATGGAGTTTACTGTATGGGCCTGACACTAAGTTCCAGAAGAAGCTGTGGTCTATGGCCTATTTAGATAAGGTGTCTTGTTTGACCAGGTGCAAAAGAGATTAAAAAACAGGGGAAAGTCCTGGCAGTTGTGAAAGTTCATAGCATTGTAGCCCAATAGACAGGGCCAGATTTAAGCCAAATGTCGCCCTGGGCAGAAAGTGTCCCCCCACCACCTGATGGTGCCCCTTCCAAAACTGATGGTGCCACTCCATCCTGCTCCTCCCTTCGGCTGCAGTGGATGGAATCCACCGCAGTCAATCAGTTCCTGTTTTCAGCTGCAGTGGGATGGGATCTACAGTGGCCATGCTGGCCTGTCCTTTTAGCTGCAGTGGGATGGGATTCATGGCAGCCACGTGGTTCCTTTCTTTGACCATGGTGGGATGGGATCCACCACAGCTAAGTGGTTCCTTTTTTCAGCTGCAGCAGGATGGGATCTACCGTGGCCATGCTTGGCCACGGTAGATCCCATCGGCTGCAGTGGGATGGAATCTGCCATGGCCAAGTGATTCCTGTTTTCAACTGCGATGGGATGGGAACTGAATGGCCATGCTGACCTGTCTTCAGCAGCAGTGGGATGGGATTTGTGGCAGTCAAGTGGTTCCTTTCTTCAACCACAGCGGGATGGGATCTATCACGGCCAAGTGGCTCTTGGTTTCGGCTGCAGCAGAATGGATCTACTGTGGCCATGCTGGCCTGAGTTCAGCCACAGCGGGATGGGAATCTGCTGTGGCCACATGGTTCATCTCTTCATCCGCAATGGGATGGGATCCACCATGACCATGCTGGGCCTTTCTTCTGTCACTGTGGTGCTCAGAATACCCCCCTCAGCTAACGGTGCCCCAGGTAACTGCCCGGCTCACTCGTCCCAAAAACTGGCCCTGCTAGTACAGTCTAGTTCTGACCTACTAGGAGAAAAGCAATACTGAGAGTTTGCTCACAAACAAAAAAGAACTGTAAAAGCTTGTTTGATGCTGTATTTGTGTTAGTTGTACATGTGATGAGAGTACACCTTCCAACATCAGTTATAAAAGGGCTTTTTTTTTTTTTTCAATTATTTGAAGTCTTGCTACCACCAAATGGAAATCTTGCAAGGTATGACAAACGTTTAAGTCTATAGTAGGCTAGTCTAATAATATGGAGTAAAGCACTCCTGCAGGAATTCAGAAGATGCTGCTTAAAACATACGGTATTATTTATCTGCTGAAACAGATGAAAAGAGACAAGTATTGACCTTTTCCTTGGCAGATTGTTATTCTGTGCAAAGCTTTTCTGCAGCACAAGCAGGCAAATTTCTTTTTAATGTAACAGGCATTATCTGAAGCTCAGTATTACTTGGCTGATATGGCAAAACATTAATAATCCACGTTTGGGTAACAGAATTTTGGGGGCTGCTCATTATTTGATGCAAAAACAAAATTCTAACAAAAGACCACAGCACAAAAACCTTGCATACTGATGCACTCTGACAATCAAATACTGGTAACGATGTTATACTCTGATGTCTAACCACTTAGGACTCTGATTAAGCCTGGTGCTGAATTGCTAACGCACTATTCAGGTCTATGCCTTGCCTACAATAAAGGCTTCATTCAGAAAGCAGGGAAGCTTAAGATGTGCTGCGCATTCATAAAATTTCTGCATGATTTCTACAATTAAATACGAGTCCAGAGAAGATTAACACTTGTCATTTCTTGAAATCATCAATCTGTCCACGCCTCGGTTCAGCAATGAAGGAAAACTGAACATCCTGGATAGCACCAAAGTTGTCTTTTGCCTTCAGCATGTTTTCATCTTGCGTGCATCATCAGTACATGGCAACTATTTCAGTGGGATGCCCCCAGATACTTTAATTTTGCCAGAGAATTTTCTTCATACACTTGCTTATGAATGCAATGTCAACATAACATGGAATGAACTGAGCATTGCTCGGCATCCATTAGAAAGGATCATTTATCATGAAAGATTCATGATATAAATTACCAATACAGCAAAATTCTACAGCTTTCTAAAACATGTGGCATGCAGGGAAGGACTACAAATGAAGAGAGAGCCATAAATCAGAAGAATTGGAGGGTCATAATAAGTGTGAAGTAAGGAAAAGGGCCTTATCCCAGTGTCCTGGATCTCATTCAGTATTTGCAAAATGAAAATATTGCCAAGCAAGCAGCATTGTATTATCAGGCAGCACAGCTGTGATATCAAAAGGTATATAACAAGAGGGAGAGGCTCCAAAAAAACTTGAGTCCATATAATTATTGTGTGATTTGTAAATTGTTTCTTTACATTTACATTATTGAATATGTTTTTTATGTGTTGCTTTAACCTTTACATGGCCTCAGTGTTTCCCACACCTAAGCAGTTGGATTTTAGGAACAACCACACTTAATATACATGAGACTGATCTGGATACACTGGGTCCTATCTCATGCATATCCATTGTAGCTATTCTGAAAGCCTGACTTCTTAGGTGTGCCTCCAGGTCAAGGTTGAGAAACACTGAGGCCATGTAAAGGTTAAAGCAGCACATTAAAACAAAACAACACTTTTGCTAAGAAACAATTTACAAATCACACAATAATTAGAATTGCTCCAAAAATAACAACTAACAAATGTCTGCACCTTTTTTTTTTTAACTTCTACCTCTTGAGCTATATTTTCTTGAATTACATCATCTTCTCCTTTTGATTTTATTCTGTGTGATTGTAGTGCCTCTCCTTTTATTTTATGTCAAAATATATCACAGCACCTGCACTGTGCAACTATATTTTTCTCGCACACTCCCTTTATTCTCTGCATCAGACCTCATCAACAATAAGTCCAGATCCCTCTTCTTCCCAGACATCATTTTTCTTCTAACTTCTCTCACAATTATCTGTTATTTCCTCTTCTAATCTGACCTGAAAAGCCTCTAAATTGAGTTTCCTAAAAGGAATCCCATTTACCAAAGGCCCACTCATTGAGGAGTTCTGCCGTAAGCACAAGATATGAGAAAACCCTGAATAAATATGGAGGCGGACTGTAATATTTTTTTTCTTTCTATTAACACTGCTTATACTGACAGAAGGAAAGAGTGAATGCCATAGCAATGAACTGGCAGATAACTGTAAAGGCTGTCTATCAATAAGGAACTTCAAGGAGGAATAATGCAATGTGTGTGACAAAAAAAAATAAAAAATCATAGTATCTGAAAAAGAAGAGAACCTGATAAGTATGGGATGGAATATTCCAGGCAGACTATGGAAAGCAAGTGATTTTGGAAACAAGAGAGTCAGACTACAGTGACATACCGTATCATGTGATTGTTGATTATTATTTGTCAAAGCTTTAAAGTGCCACAGTTCGTTAGGACCCCCCTTATGCTATATTAGCATTTGTACATATGTTTGCATATTTATATTCTTTAGACACTAAGGTTCATGTTACGCCTTAGCAGCGATTGTTCGATTGTATTATATTATATGTTGTCAGACGCTATGTTTTTTATGTTTCAATGTAACGCCTCTGCCGTGATTGTTCTGTTGTATTGTAAACCGATATGATTTGTATATCATACAAGAATGTAGGTATATAAGAATCCAAAATAAATAAATAAATAAATAAATAAATAAATAAATAAATAAGATCAGAGACGAGAAGGATGATGACAATGTTAAATCAAATATAATATGCAATATGAATGGTAGGTTTACAAAAATACAAGATTGAAAATTATTTTGAACCACCTCAGCCTTACATTGGTATTTATACCATCGAGACTATTTACTAGAAATATTTTCAAGTATTTTGCAAAAGTTATTTATTTGATAAAATTTCTTATAGACTGTTTCCCCAGCCCAAAAGGGCATTTGAACAAACAAAAAGATGAACAATATACATAATAAACAAATCAATATAACAAATTAATATATTTATTTATTTTATTTATTTAAAGACTTTTATATACCGAAGATCATGTACTAGTACATATCGCTTCGGTTTACAGATAACCAGCATTAGAATACATCGCTGCAACTTAATCTAGGAAACCAAAATTAACCCCTCCATTGATATTCTTCATCTCACAAAGCCACAATCAAATAGGTCCGTCTGCAAGAGGACACCAGTGCTGTTAATTTTCCCTTTAAAATGACATCATAAAAAAGACCCCACTAGGCCATTATCCTTGGAAAGAAAAAAGGATATCCATATTCAAAAGCCTTTTAGAAGTATAATGTAAGTTATCCATCTAAATAGCTTGCCTAGTATATTTAGCATTTATCTGGCTAAATTCTAGTTGGCAAATAAGTTAGGTGGTTGGAATTTAGCCAGATAAATTAGGAGAGGTCCAGGGGCATAACTGGGAGGAGTTGAGTTAGCCAGCTAAGTTAACCAGCTAATTCCAATATTCAGAGTTAGCTGGATGACTTAGCTGGCTAAGGGGGTCATTTTCTAAGGTTTATCACATGCGATAAGCCTCTATCGCACGCGAAAAGTACCTTTTCACGTGCAATAGCTTTCTAGGGGCGAAGTTGGGGGCGGCGAGGGGAGGAGTTGGGGCAGCGAGGGGGCGGACTCTGTGATGTCTTCGCTGGTGGTGATAAGGTTAGTAACCTTATCATTGCCAGTAGCGAGCCCAATAGCGCCACCTTTCATGGTGGCGCTATTGGGTGCAAAGGCCAGCAGCAAAAACACCGCGGTGGTGCAAAGGCTGCTGGCTTTTGCAGGCCCGCCCCCCCTTCTCCCCCCACCCCCCATTTTCACTGGATTCACCATTCTGCGGTAGAATGGTGAATCTAGGCCTAAGTCTGATCGAGTCATAGAGTTGTTCTAAAGTTAGTTGACTATATTCAGTAGTGTGGCTGCACTGTTGAATATGCCTCCAAAGTTAGCAAGAAAGGTTTATCTGGCTTAACTTTGCTATTTGGACTGTGTCTAAATATAGAGCTCTCAGCTCAATAATTCCTTTCTAACCTGATACCCATAGGAAAAGAGTTCAAAAAAGTTGGAGCAATAGTTCAAAAAGGCCTAGCTTGCAACCAAATTTGTCCCATTTCCATAAAAGATGGAATAACCAACACCACCCCTTCACTTGATCTCATCTGGCATCCTGACATATAATGATCTAATTTGTTTCTCATATATTCAGTCCCCAGACTCCACAAGGCACAAAAATTCAGAACCAAGATCTTAAATCATAACTGTGCCCCGATTGGCAGTCAATGCAAGGAGCAGAAGATAGATGAAATGGAGCAGCCTGATTCCATCCTATCCACTGTATTCTCCTATATCCTGTGTATGAGTGCACAGAGAAGCCCACACATAGGGCATTACAATATTTATTTATTTATTTATTTTATTTAACGGCTTTTCTTTGCCGACATTCGTAAGGCACATCATGCCGGCTTACATTGAACTGAAAAGGATGGAAATACAAAGAACAAAAAACCAAATCGTAGTCAAAGCAAAACAGAGAGGTAAAACAAAAAGGGAACTATATACAAAGGAGGCATTATAAAACAGATATTTGAGGGCTAAGTGAGCAAAAGGGCAGAAATGTAGGGGAAAAAGAACTTTATACAGTCAATACAACGTTATCTTAACTATGTAGGCAATAGTCTAGATAGGAAATGACCCGAGCCTAAATCACAGATTTGTGTGTGTGTAAATTAAAAAAAATGGATGAAGTTTCTTAACCAACATGAATTTCTAAAAGGCAGTCTGATTTGCTTATTTTATCTATTTATTTATGAATATTTGATATTACATCTTCTCCTAAAGTTAGTCTCAAGGCGGTTTGCAATATATTTAAATGTATAGAGGCAATAGAACTGAGCTTACAGTCAAATCACAATTTGCAATTAATGAATCATTGGAATCAAGTACAGGAAATCTAATTTGTCACTAGTTTCAAGACCCAGTTGTGCCCCTGTTGTGTGTAACACAATTCTTTTTAGAGGATTCCAGGGCAAAGGCCAGTTGGTGCCATTTTGGAAAATAGCATCAACCAGACAGACTAGAGGCTGCTCTGGGCTCCCACCGTACCACCAATGCTTCTTTTTAAGGCATGGGAGGTGGAAGAGGGTATTCTGGTGGCCACAGACCTCCAGAGAATTATTTTGAGGCAAGGTAGGGAAAGGGGTCTACCCTAGACCACAGGACCTTATTATTTTTGGAGGGGTGTTCTGGGGAGAGGAGGATTGTGGGAACACCTGGAGGGGGTGTTTACTACCCAGGGGGTCTTTAATTAGGGAAGGGGGGTACAGTAATGGTGAGGGGTTTGGGAAGGGGTTAAAGATGCAGCATCACTGCATGATTTTACATTTGTTTTTTAAGCTTCAGAGAGGAGCCGCCTCAGCAGGACACCCCTGGGAACATTTCAGCCTTTTGGAGTTGGGCGCATTTTAGGCTTCGCGGCCTGCAAAGTGATGGCAGCCCCAGCAGAAGTAGGCCACGGTGATTTTTTTGTTGCATGTTCCTCACATGATAAAAAAGATCACATGTCTAGTTTGCCATGATATTTTGTCAGGGAGAGGCAAAATATCATGGGAACAACTCTACAATATTTGTCCCCTCCTGCGATAAAATATTGCAGCGTAGTAAATGACCCTCTAAGATTGCGAACCCTCTGAGGCAAGGAAATACCTACAGTACCTGAATGTGATCTACTTTTAAGTGTCTGAAAGGCAGAATATAAATCAAATAAATATATAAATATATAAACTCCATGGATGGATACAGAGGCATTAGAATGTTCTGAGCCATCCCCCCTGGAGTTTCATATTGTGTCCCCTAGCTCCGCTGTTTCCTTTCCAACGGAAAAGGTTTGAAGTTTGTGCATCATTAATACCTATCAGGTATCTAAAGGTCTGTATTATATCTCCCCTGCCCCTCCTCTCTTCCAGGGTATCCATATTCAGATCCATCAGCCTCTTCTCATAGGTCTTCTGAAACAGACCCCATACCAGTTTGGTAATCTTCCTCTAAACTGTTTCCATCCTGTCTCTGTCCTTTTTGAGATACGGGCTGTAGAACAGAACACAGTACTCCAGGTGAGGTCTCATCAAGGACCTGTACAAGATTATCTCTTCCCTTTTCCTGCTGGTCATTCCTCTATGCAGCATCTTTCTGGTGCTAGCACTTTTGCTGCCCTGTGTGAATAATTGCTGTGCTGCACCCCCCCATCCCCCATGTTCTCTGTTTTGTTTTGGTTTTTTTTAACAGAATTGTTATTGTTTTGCCCAATAATCAACACACAATCAAAACTGTCATTCTCTCACTGTTTCCCAGGGCCCCGTTCACTGCTGAAAAATTCACACACACACACACACACACACACACACACATACACACACACACACACACACACACTTATTTTACCCCATCCATAGGTCCAAATTTTCTAAACTGTGCAGGAATGATCCCCAGGTGCTCCTTCCCCACCATCCGATACAAAATATTGCTGCTGGCTGGACCCTATAGCCAGCATCAGTTTGTTGTACAGAAAAATATGCACTGCTATGGTGCCACCCAGAAAACCCTGCAAAAATGACACTTGGAACCCATAGGGTGTTAGGCTTACTATAACGCAGAGAGTGCATGTCAGCCCCCGTTTTCAAAAGGGAACTCAGTGGAGAGTTTCCCTTTTGCTAATGAGTTTACAGGCACATGGGGATTATTAAAAGTAACCCTGAATGTTTAGGCAACTTCGACTTTTGTTCTGACTTGCTCATTTTATTTTGACCTCATGAAAAAAGTATTAGTTCCAAAAACTAGTCAACAAATGAATTACTTTAGATCAATAAATATTATAATTCTGCAATATGGGTTTTTGCCTTTTGTTACTGAGTCTTGAACAAAGTAAATACAACAGTGGACGAAAAATAAAATGTTTGGGGGGAATGAAGATAAGAGGATTTACATTCAGACAACAACCAATAAGGACTGAATTGCACAGTCTGGGTAAACAAATAAGCATGGGAGTAGCTTGCTTGTTGCAGCGGTTACTACCCTGAACCAATTAAGCCTGATACTTCACTTTGAATGCATATCCAGTGCAGCTCACTGCTTCAACGGCAGGGGGAAATGAAGAAATAGGATTTACATCCAGACAACATCTAACAAGGCATTGATCTGAGCAGTATGAGTATAAAAACATCGGGGTAACTTACTCGATACGACAGTTACTACCCTCAAACATTAAGCCTTATACTTCATTTTGATGCAGCTCCAATACTGCTCTCTGCATCAATGGTGGGGGTGGAAGGAAATTAGAATCAAAAAGTTACCAATAAGGGCCCTGAACTCAGTGGTCAGAGTAACAGATAAGTATGAGAAAATAAGTGTAAAAGCTTGCTGAGCAGACTGGATGGGCCTGTTAGTCTTCTTCTGCCATCATTTCTATGTTTCTATATGATTGACTGAGCTACAATATTTTTTTTTAATCTTATTTATTTCTGCTCAGATAATGTTGACATCATTCGTTGGATTTTGTGGCTGCTTTTAAAATTATCCAATTCCTTACTATAACCATAACATATTATATACCAAGCAACTCCACATTGAGCAAGGAAGATTGGCTTTGCAAGACAAAATTAATCTCCTTCTAATACTAAACTGAGACAAGAAAAAGTATTCTTGTCTTTAATTGGGGGCAATTTTCAGTGTCCCCGCGGAGGCTGCAGGACCATTGGTATACCTGCAAAGTGTCTTTCAAAAGGGAATACCCCAACAAGGATTCCCTTTGAAACTATGGGAACCAGGAGGAAATGCTGGCGCTTTTATAGCCAGTAGCCACCTGCTTTGTAGGTGAAAAGGAGTGTGTGTTAAAGTGCATGTAGGGAGTCATTTATTTATTAATATATGTTATTAAGTAGTTGGATTTTTTACCCACTGTTTTGAATACAACATTCACTCAAGGAGATTTACAGCAAATTAGAATAGCAGCATATAAACAGAGGTCTATTGCAACTGTACAATAAGGAAGGAGCTATCACAGATGAAAATAGCAGCATAAAAATGTAATTTACATCATTGGGCAACTAAAAAGGTGTCTGTAAAACAAACTTTCCCTAACTCAACAAATACTGTATCTTCCCATGCTACCAATGAAAGACGTGAGCCAAGTCCAGTCCAAACAAATAACATTAAAATAGTGACTACGTTCTCTGAGCACCACAGCAGACATACTGGTGACCAACACTATAAATAAATAACACTGCATCAGGAACCTGAGTTTGGAGCAGCACTTTAAGGTATTTGAGGTGATGCCAGGATGTTACTGGTAGTCAGTTTAACAACTTAGTGCTTTGTATTTGGTATCAAAAGCTTGGCAGAAGAGCCAGGCTTTTATTTGTGTCCTGAAGTAGGAGTACTCATGGGTTTGCCAGAACTCTTCTGGGAGGGGAGTCCCAGAGGGTAGGATCATCCTATGAATGATCTGTTTGGGGTCTCTTTTCCTTTAATGATGGAACTGACCTTGAAAATCCGAATGATCTGGGCAGCATGTTAAAGATAGCCTTTTGCTCAGGTAGAGAGGCCCATCTCTTCTTATGGCTTTGTACATCTCTGTATCAGAGTTTGACTTTCAATCTGTATGGTATGTGTAACCAATTTAACTTTTGTAGGGAAGGTGTGATATGGTCATGTAGTTTGTATCCTTCTGTCAATTATTCAGAAGAGTCAGTTGTGGCATAACACCTTTTTGGTAGGGGGGTAATCAAGCTCCGCCCACAACTTCAACCATGCCCCCACTGTTAATGTTTTACTTCTCATTATCAGTTAATGTGATTCTATCCTACATGAATTCTTTGCATAAATCATAGAATTAAATTCATCCCTAGACCAATTAAATGTTTGATACTAGAAAACCAGATATAGTAGAAAAGGAGAAAATAACAAAAACAGCATTACTAATAGAAACATCAGTACTACATGAGTATTCTGTACTATGTATGGAGAGAGAGAAGAATATTAGATACCAAGAGAAGCAAAGACCAAGAAAATGTGTCCTAAAGATACAGAAACAGTACTATTTGTTTGGGCATCACTCACCTGCTTAAAAAGAACTTCCAAGCTCACCTCAATATGTTGCCTGATTATATGTAACATCTTAACAAACTTCAGATTGAAGCTGTTTGGCAAAATGCAAGTATTAAGAAGGGCAGTAGCAGTAAATTCAGAGACCGAGAACATACCCAACATACCGTACCCTGGGTTAAGAGAGGTTCTTTCTTGACATTGCATGCACAAGACAAACCGATTCTAAATCCTGTACCTCCAGTTCTGTAAGTATATACTTTATTACTATATATCCCTCTAATAATGGGAACAGAGCAGGATATTTTCCCTTACACCTCACCATACAAAAAAATTCTGATGTCATCTAAGTAACAAACACAAATTTTCTCCTGTACCATGCTCATTGAAAAATACAAAATCCTGGAAAAAAAAACACTCAGCATATATAGCAAACCTGCCATACTATGGCAGCACTAGCTCAAAAGAATCCAAAAGCAACAACTCTCCCTATGATCAGGCAGCACTGCAAATATTGCACTGGGCCCTAGAACACCAATACAGTTTATTTTGAGAAAACACAATGAACAAGATTACTACAGATGCCTACACAAAAATTACATGCTAGCAGAGTACCTCATCTTACCCACGCATGCAAAATGACCCTCAACAAATACAAAATAAATGATTACAAATTAAAAATAAAAATAAGCAAACAAAAGCTAGAATGGTAACCTCAAGAAGACAGACTTTGCATGCAAAGCTTCACTGAAGCACTAGAAAGAGACATACATTTCCTTGTAGACTTGGCTAAGCCCCAGGCATTGTTCATGTGGGAAGTAAAGGCTGTTATTTTACACAACATCCCCCACAAGAAAAATGACAAAACCTTGACCGCAGCTGTGGCACCCACATTATATGGTATTATGTTGGGACCACTAATCCTTTATTTGTCTTGTGAGAGGTAGGTAGGGGTGGGGCAGGAGGGAGAGCAGGGAAAAGAGAACAAGAGGAGGCGATGGGACCTGGGAGAAGAAAGGAAGGGGGATGGGACAAGGGGCAAGAGCATGCGTGAGTGGCAGTGGGGAAGGGATGTGATGTGCTTAAGGTGGGATGGGGAGAGATCTAGAATTCTAAATCAGGAGAAGTGGAAAGAGCAAAAAGGAGTGGGGATAGGGAGAGAGGTTGGGTGTTGAAGGAGAAGGGGGATGGGGATATAGGTAGCTTGCTGAAGAGAAAGAGGAGGGGGACTGATGGGGAGGCAGGAGAGAAAGGGGGCCAGCAAGAGGTCTGCTCCCAGGATAAACAGCAAAGGCTCAGCGGCCCCAAAATAATACGGTACTATGTTGGGCCTGCCAAACCTTTGTTATTTTTCTTGTGGGGGGAGAGGCAGGAGGGAGAAAAACAAGCCATCCTGTCAGTCATCTCCTTTATTCTACTCCTCCACAATCCCCTCTTGCCTTCACTCTTCTCCCACTCACCTCCTTCGCTCTCACCACTCACAATTCCTTCATTCCTTCACCCTACCCCCTTCCCCACGATCCCGGATCCATATCATGCCTTCATTTCCATTCTTATCCTTTGTCAGCATTCCTCTCTTCCCCGGTATCTGCTTTCCTATCCCTTACCCCTTTCCCCAGCTGATTGCCATTTGAATTGCACGGGAGGAAGAGGCTTTGGCTGCAGCAAGAAGAGTAGGTTAGAAGTGCTGCTGGCAGTCATTGCTTTCTTGCTGAGCCATAGGAGAAGTAGGTTGGAGTAACAAAAGATGCGTGGAAAGGTGACATTTGTCACTTCATCCCTCCTCCGTCACGTTTTCCTGCAGCATATAACTGTGAGCTAGCCCATGGCTGCAATTATATTTTTTTTATTTCCCTGGCGTGCTACCCCTTTAAAATGCAGTCCTAGGAGCAGTGTGGGAATCATCCAGGGGAGGGGAGCCCAGCCTGTCCCAATATTATTTTTAGGCCCATTGGGCCAAATGAACTGTCGGGGACAGGAAGAAGGCAGCAACTCATGCAACAGTTAAGCCCATCCTTCACCTGCCTCTGCTGACTGCTCTTTTTCATCTGTACAGGCACTGAGAACAGGTCCAAAACTCACAGGCAGCATTTCCTATAGTCTGATCTCATGCATCGCGAGATCAGACCAACAGCCCGACAGGAAGTGCCCCAGCAAGTTTTGAACCTGTTCTCAGTACCAGCACTAATGGAAAGGAGCAGTCAGCAGTGGCAGCCAAAAGACAGGTGGTACTACTACTACTACTACTACTACTACTACTACTACTACTACTACTACTACTACTACTACTACTACTACTACTACTACTACTGCTTTTGCTCTCCCACTGAGGTCGGGTCCTGTGCGGTATGAGCGGCCACTTGAGTGCTGCACAGTTGTGCATGTGCACAGCTTAGAGGGAACACAGGGGGGAGCAGAGAAAATGTGGTTTGCGCTGATTTGCCATTGTTGGTGGAAATTTTAGGGGGGGAGGGGGCCCACTTCCGATGCCTATTAGAAGAGTTCCGTATAACCTGGATTTTGTGGAGGGAATTGTCTGTTAGACCCTTGACCAGTGCATTGCAGAAATCCAGTTGAGAGTAGGTTATTCTTAGAAATATAGAAACTTAATGTCCCTAAGTTTAATCATGTTTAGAGACCTTTGTTTTCAGTTTTTATTTTATTTTGCCTGTTATAACAGTGAAATACCCCTGGGTATTTCACTGTTATAACAAAAAAAGTCTGTGGGAAAAATGACTGATATAACACACAGGAGAAAAATCAGAAGAAAAGTCATTTTCCACACATTTCTTTTTTGTTATAATAATGAAATTCCAAAGGTCCCTGGTTATATTTCAGTAAATCTATATAGATATAATGAACTTAGAAGGAGATGGTGTCTTTCTCTAGCAGAGAATTGGAATGCTCTTCTGCATACTTCTCCCAGCAGCCCCAGCAGAGGACTCCAGAGGACATTGCAAACTGGCTAGGATTCAACTTCTACAGCCCCCACAATGTTTTCAACTGCAGAAAACTGGAAGACTCATTTATATATTTTTCTGAACAGCCCCCAACAGCGGATTCAAGAGGACACTGTGTACCATCTAGATTCCAGCTTTCACAGCCCTTGCATTCTTTCTAGAACTAGAGGACCTGAAGTTCATTTACATACTTTTCCCAGTAGTGGACACTGTGGGATGTTCAAGTTTTAGCTCCTATAGATTCTGCATTGTTTCCAGCTATAGAAAACTGGGAGGCTCATTTGCCCACTTCTTCCAGCAGAGAAAAGTGTGAGTTACCTAGGTTTTAGCTTTCATGGTCCGCACACTTTTTCTAGTAGTAGAGGACTTGAAGGTTCATTTGCATACTTCTAACAGTGGCTCCAGTAGAGGACTCTAGAGGAGCAATTTAGGCTTCAGCTTCCATATCATTTTTCTTTCCCATAAATCTCCAACAACAGATTTATTTATTTGATATAATAACAATTCAAAACTATGATTAATAAGTTGTATAACTGGGTAGTTATAAGAAGACTGACTGTAGTCTCTGGAGGATCATTGGCAGACAAAAATATAAAAAAACCAATAGATTAAAAGTGCTTTAGAATAGTTTGAACATCACTACTCCCTTAGAAGTGAATAAAATTCAGATGCAGACAGTAGTCCAGTGGTGAGAGGGGTGGGGGTGCTCTCCAGTCCTTTGCACTGAATGCCACATATATAATTATCTACCAGTTGGTGAGAGGTTGCATGTGTGCACTCACAGGTAGATTTTAATACACACATATGTGGGATGTGGCCATGCTCGAGCAACATGAATTTTAAGAAGCTGGAATGCACACATGTCAAGAATAAGGAGGCAGAAAAGGAATTGGTCCTGATGAGGTGCAAGTCTGGAGATTTTCAGTCAGAAGGGTCCTGAACACTGGGGGGAGGGGGATGGGAGGGAAAGAGAGAGAGAGAGAGAATTTCTGTTAGTGAGACAATCTGAGTGAGACAATCTGACCCCAATCCCCCTCTGTAAGAAGGGTATTTTCAACTCAGGGTGTTTTTTTTTTTTTTTTTAGCGGGGCAGTGTTACATTGATTTGCATAGGGCACAGTGGTCTATAGATCCTCTCACTCTCTCTCTCCACCTCACCCCCAATATGGTCAATTGTGCAAGTAAGACTGCACACATACGTGCAGTGGGGACATTTTAAATGATATGCTTGTACTTGCATGCATGATATTAAATTAAGTGTAGATTTGCTTGTGAGTGTTTGTGGGCGCATGTGCACTCCTTTTTAAAATGTACTTCTCAGTACTGTGTCTGAGGAGAGGGGCTTAGCCTGGGGAGGAAAGCTATTCTGGGGATAGAGTGAGGGGCTTGGTCTAGGGGATCTGGATTTGCTGGGGCTGGGGGACTGCAAGCTGTGCTGAGATTGCTGAGGGGTGAGAGCAGGCTATGCTGGGGCTGGGACTGCATGGGGTGGAGGCAGGCTGGGGCTAGAGGGGGAAGGGTAGGTACCTGGGGCTAGGAGGAGGGCAATAAATAGAAGCCTCCAGGGAATTTTCATAGGTGGCTGTGCTGCAGCTGTGACTGGGGCTAGGGCTGGGTGAGGTAGCCTGGATTGGAGCTGAGATGTGGTGGAGGCAGGAGATGCAGCTCTTGAGACTATGGAGGGTGGGGAGAGAACAGCATGTGATGGGGACTGGGCTTGGAGCAGGAGAGTAGGCTGTGCTGGGGCTGTAGGGGAGGGCAATACATAGGGGCCTCCAAGGAATTTCCATGTGTGCCAGCCAATACATAATGTATTCAACTCAGTGGTCACAAATAAATAAAAAGGAAATCCACAAAATATATGCAGAATCTGAACTTACAACTCAAACAATGCGTTCAGTGTGTCCGCTGTATTAGATCCAAATAACAAATACGGCATTATCATGGGCATACTGCAGAATTACTAAGCCACCAATATATTATGTTGGTTATTTCATTTTATTTTCCTATTACAATTTATCTCTTACATTTTAGTCTAATATTGGATGAAAGTTAGTATGAAGAATGGTTTCATTGTATAATGGTAATCAACATAAAGAGTGAGTCATGAAGTATTCCAGCAATTCAATAGTCGGCCTGAACATTTATAAACCTCATTTGGTTTTCAAAAACCTTTTATTCATTTGTGCTTCTCCCTTTTTCCTCTCTATCTCTTGGTTGTTAATTCATAGCCTAAAAATTAGTTTGTTTGCACACTTTTAAAGTAGTGCATCTTTTGTCCAAGGTTTTAGTAAAGATCACAATCTATGCTTCTAGGAAAAAGCTAGGGCCAGATTTAAGATTTTGGTATTCATGGTACTCATGGTCAAGATCTGGAAAAGCAGGGAGGGCGAGGGTCCTCCCAGAGATCAGAGAGCACTACAGCACCAACACAGAGCCCTAAAGCAAGTATGGCCAGACCCCTCCTTGGCTTGGTTATTTGTCACTCTAGGTCGTTGCCTACATAGATCTAGTCCTCGAGTAACACTGCTGCCACGCCAGGGCCACACAAGGAATTTAGTGATGGGTGACATTGACTTCCATGAAGGAAAGCCCATATGGCTTTGGCATCTTACTCTCATTTTTCTGCCATCACAAATTTATGAATGACAACAAGTTGAGAAGCATATGTATTTGCCTAAAAGTCCAAGACTGAAAGGGATGCACCACCTCCCAAAAAAATGGGTATGCAACTTGCTGCACCTTTCTGGCAAGTGTGATCTATAGGTAAACATGAAGCATATAACTTGTCACTGTCTATTAAATGTAGTGGTGAAATTTTGGCAATCATATATGGGCCAGATTTGCTAAGGTTTTTCTCCCATTCTGTGTCTATGGGAAAAAAATGCTTAGTAACTGAGGGCCATATTCTCCTTTGTATGAGATTTCCATGAAAAACAGACAATGTGTTTCCTTTAACATCAAGCCAGCACATTTTCTTCTCTTATAATGCCAAGGTTTGTCCTAACCAAACTCTATGTATATTTTATAAGGCAATTAAAATAATGCATGTAAGTGGAATATTGACAAATTGAAACATTTATTTGAAGGAAAAAGGGACAAGTTAAGTGAATTTTAAGAACTTGACATTCATACTACAATATGCATTAAGCCAGCAGTTCTCAACCGGTGTGTCACGACACACCAGTGTGTTGCCAAGCACACACAGGTGCGTCACCACACTTCCCATCCCCCCTCCATTGGCCCAGCTGCTCCTCCTGCTCCAGTGACATGGAACTCTTCCTCCGCCTAGGCTTATAGCGCCCGGGTGGAAAGAGACAGGAGAGCTGGTGTCAGCGGCACTCACAGCACAGCCTCTTCTTCCAGCCCCTGCGGCCCGGAAGAGGAAGTAAGGTACAGAGGCTACACGTGCAGGAAGAAGAGACCCTGCTAGGTAAAGTCTCTGCAGAGTCGGCTGGAAGAAGATCAGCAGCATGGCCCGAACAAGATCAGCGACACTGGCCCAAAAAAAAATCAGCAGCGCCGGAACAAAGAAAATCACAGCATTCGCCTGAAGAAGAGCAGCTTCAGCCCAGAGCAAAACGAAAAGCAACGTCAGCCCCCACGACCTATGGGACTCCTTTCTTGAGGCCGCAAGGGCTGGAAGAGGCTGTTGCTGCCGGTTTCGGGTGGGAGAGCGTGAGTGAGCATGTGTGTGTGTGTGTGTGTGACAGCATGTATATAAGTGTGTGATTAAGAACCTGTTTGTGTAATTAAGAGTATGTATGTAATTGTGATTGAGAACCTGTATGTGTAAGTGAGAGCATGTGTGTAATTGTGTGATTGAGAGCCTTTGTAAGTAAGAGAGGGAGCATGTTTGTGACTGAGAGAAAGGAGAAATTTGCAAACGACCCCCCCCCCCCTCCTCCTCCTAATTCACAACAATCTCAGGGCGCCTGGAAATTGAACATTTCCAGGTATGGAGAACAGAGCATTTTTTAATGCTTATTATTTTTAATTATTGGATCCTTGTGTCTGCTGTTTTTAAATATTTTATTGGTGTCTAAAAAAATTTTATATCAGTTTTTAATTATTGGATATTCCATTCATCAGCTGTTTTGAAATAATTTGTTCTTTAATTAGTATGTTTTTACTGCTATTGGTTTTATATTTCTTGCTTTATTTTATGTGGACTAATGATTTCTCTTTTTCCTTTGTTGCACTATATACAGAGACTCTGGCTTGTTGCAGTTTCCAGTTCAGTTTTTGATTGCATGTTTCTATTTATGCTTTACAGTCTCCTTATTCTTTGATAGGTGAGGGTCTGCACATGTGATTGATTGAGTTATTCTGCTGCATGTAGTTTCTGGGTAGGACTCTATAGCAGTCTGGCTTGTTCCATTTTCCTAATAGGAGGTGTATTGATATCTTAAAGACTGGTGAAATATTTTCAGTGTTGCTTTTCTTAGGTATGGTGGTTACTGTTTGAGTGCTCGAAAGTTGGTGCTGTTCTGGTATGGGAGGTTTGCTATTTATATAATTTATGTTCAGAGAGAGTACTCTTATTTTTCCCTTGTGTCATTCTTAACAATAAAAGTAATATGGGGCCTTTTTTTAAATTATTATTTCTGCTTTAGATTGTAATGAGCAGTGTGTCACGCATGTGAGAACCATCTGTCAGCTGTATCCTGACTGAAAAATGGTTAAGAACCATTGCATTAAACTATAATATGAATAAACGTAACATCTTATTTAGGAGAAAGCTGATTTAAGAGGAAGGAATGCACTAGCACCCTGGCAAGTCCCACACATTCAGTCCAACTGGCATATAACCTCAAGACATTCTCCACACGAATACAGCGGGCTTTTTTTTATAGCTGTATAAGTTTATCTTGCTAACTTTAGGATTCTCTATGGAATGAGTAGAGTTAGCCAGATATGTTATCCAACTAACTCTGAATGCACCTATGTTATTAGGCTACATTTTAGCTGGATAATGAGATATTTGGCTAATAAGTACCCAAAATATTAAAAAGTGGGCATTTTATTTGGATAACTTGTAAGTTTTCTGGTTAAATGCCTCTGAATATGGACCTCTGGGATTTTCATGGCACTGAATTCAACTTTTATCCATTTAAGCTCTATTATTTAAATTTTAAAAATAGAAGACACATCTATACGCATTTGGCTTTTTAGTACTAGATAGGGTTAAACTAGCTGACTGATACTGTGCGGCACTATAAATAAGGGACTGAAATATACTGGAATGATTTATATAACTGAAAGTAAACTATGTGATTTCTGGCAAGAGTCATACATATAGGAAGGGACAGTTTCTGGATCAGCCAAAAGACTTATTGTCATGGGCAGAAAAATTTGAAGAACCCTCTGAAGAAACTGATTCTGTAACTGCAGTAGATATTTTACAGAAAGAAAAGCAATGAATAATAAAAAGAACTGAAGGAGATTATGATTAAAGTAGGAGGTAGCAGTAAACACATTCTGCATTTTTTGTTTGTTTCAGGACAACAGCTGAAGTATACACTGTAGACCAACTCATGCAGGTTTCAGATGGCAAGGAAATTTCAAAATACATTAATTTAACTACATGTTTTCCTCCTCTGAATCTTCTTGAACATTTCAGTGACCCAGACATCCTTAAAACTGACTTCTTTATTAGCACATGATATACATGTACAACAACAGAGTGGAAGTGTAGCATCATGGTTAGAGCTGTGGACTGAGAGGCAGGGTTCAAATCCTGCTGATACTCTTTGTGAACTTGAGCAAGTCACTTCACCATTCACAGCCTCTGGTACAAATTTATGTTGGAAGTCCTCTTGGACAGGGAAATATCTTCTGTACTTGAATATAAATTGCCTAGAGCATGGACTTGGAAAGATAAGTAATAACATCTCAAGGTAGAGAGTGCATCAAACTAGGGCTAGAGTACATCGTAGAAGTCTCATCTTTGTGTAGCTTTCCTCATTCCAAATCACATCAAATCTTCACTGATGTGTAATGTGCTGTTCATACATCTGACTATGCATATAAAATTGGCCCCATACCTCTAGAATACCACCAAAACTTTACCTCGAGTTACTAGTTGACCCTCCTACAATGATATAAATAGTTGACTTATATGAGAGTCTAGTCTCTCTCTCTCTCTCTCTCTCTCTCAATGCCTGTCTGGGCAGCTTGTAAAGTGAAAATATTGTAGGTGCAATAAATTTAGCATGTGTTGTGGTAACTCAAAAATTACCCTAACAACACATTTTTCCTTACCATAGGTGTTATTCATGTAAAAATTATAGCATTTTGATGAATCTAGGCCTTAGTGTGGCTGGTCAGATAACCCTAAATAAAAATATGTAACCTCCACCTCCATCTAGGAATTATATCACCTGAATTTCAGCTGCTAAAGAAGTCATTAACAATTTAGTTCTTTAGCAGGGTGTATATCAGTGCTGTCAGGACCCTCTCTGCAATGTCTTATATTCTCAGCACATCCTGTTGCCTGTTGCAGTCTTCCTGGCTTGAGCTCCAGTGCACATAATTTTGTATGTGGTCATGGTAGGAGGAGCTTATCCTGTCATCAAAGGTGTCTGGTTCAGGAGTGGCTGGTACCTGGTGCTAGACGTTTCATATTGGTCATCAAGTTCATAGACAGCTGTTTGATTGGCATCTGGTGGCCAGGCTTTTCAGATACATGATTGGATGATTAAGCTGCTGTCATACCATGATTGGGTTCTTCTGACCAGGGGAATAACAGGGACAGTCATGTTTAGGGTTATCTGACCATCCACACAGGATGAATAATGAATATAGTAAGCTTGTATAATAAACCTTATATTACCCCATTATTGTTTTATTGCTTATATATTGTACCTATTATTCCATATATGTTTTATTGCCTTATAGAATTAGAGGTCATTGTCAGACTTTAATGGGCTAATTTAGCATCAGGCCTTATTTGGTCATCATGGCCTGTTTATAAAAAGCCAATGGCACATTACATAGTTCTGAATCTGTGGTTAATTGTTCAGACATCATCCGAGAATGTACTGAGCTCTGTCTACCAAAAGTCCAACTTGTGATGACATAATTCTGGTAACTCACATCTCTCAGTGACAGTCTGCTTTATTATTTTAGCACAACATTCTCAAGCAGCTGAATTCAAACCTATCCTACTCATTTACAACTCACCACCACCACCACCACTACCATTGGGTTCTTGCTGTTGGCTTCTGTGAATGGTTCATAGACAGGAAGTAGCTGCTTCTGGCTAGAAAGAATGGACACAAGCCTGACATGTGTTTTAAATTGTTAATGAAAAATAGCTAAAATACCTAAGATTGAATGATACTAACCATTTTCTTTCCCAAAGACCTGCAGGATCCATCTTCACAAACATCAGTCTTCCTTCATGTAAGAGTACCTTTATTTAAATACCCATTTTTATTTCAGTACTTTTAGGTACATTACAATGTGCAGACAATGTCTGTGAGCACTGAACCTCATTAATGCTAATTACAGATCACCTCAAGTTATGAACATTGTGCTACTAACTTTCAGTCAACCTATGAATTGGGAGAGACAGAGACTCAGTATGATAAACACATAAAGGAGGGACACAGAGATATACAGGCAAAGAAACTGGGAAGGCAAGGGGAGAGACAAGGGAGAGGATTTGAGAAAACAAAGATTAAGGGCCACAAAAGACAGAAAGTGAAACACAAGTGAATCAGATTTCTGGGAAAACAGCTCAAGAATGCAGTAATTTTTTATATAGGATTTAAAATAAAAAAACAAAAGCAAATAATCAGTCTCATACAATAGCATTCATACCTTCTGGCTATGAAGTATGTCAGGGGTTATAGACTTTACCTATGGTAGTCGTGAACCCTTGGGTTGTGGTGAGAGCTGACTCTAACCACGGGGAAGAGCCGTGTAGGGACTCACCATGACAGGCATAGCCTCAGCAGAGAAGGAGACAGGAAGAATTGCAATTTATTATACAGTAATGATGAGGTATGCCCGTAGATGGGCGATGAGACACAGTCCAGAGCAGAGGTAACCCAGAGATGATATTCCCAGTAGTGACTCGTGAGCGGGGTACGCCGGGGAGTGCTTCTTCCAGATGACACAGCTCGTAGAATGGATCCGGTAGTGTCCCACAGTGTGGGATATGCCGAGAATCCACAGTGTGGATGAAGCGTGGTGTAGGAGAGTGGATCTTGTACTCACTCTGATGTGTAGCAGGCAGACTTGCTGCAGCAGCACAGAAGTGGCCCAAGGCACGGGGTAAACTGGAGGTTCCATCAGCAGAGATGGTAAGTGAGGAGAACTCACTAGGTAGAGACAGATGGAGGCTCTAGAAGGAGGCCCACCAAGGAGCAGATAGTCCTGAGCCCAACAAGGCCCCCGAGGAGCAGGTACCAAGAGCATTCAGTCTGGAACTCAGGAACGAGAAGTGAGAGTCGCCAAGGTAGTGGGATTCCACAAGACGGAGATCCCAGAGAGAGTGTAATTAGGTAGGAGAGTCCTTGCTAACTCGTAGTAAGGAAGCAGGAAGGAGCTTATATATCCCTCCCAGAGGTGATATCATCAGGAGGGCTGGCCAGGGTTCCTGCCCTGGGCCCTTTAAATATATCCCTGCTGGAGAGCGCGTATGCTATAGGAGGGCAGGGGGGGCACAGTTTGAAATCGGCGGCGGTGTTCCTGCCACGGGTCGAGGCCTCCAGTCCACGAGTAGGCCGGGGAAGAAGAGCAGTGTGCTGCGGGCAGCTCCAGCAGCTGCAGCGAGACGGTGCGTCAGTCGGGAGGCAGGTGAGCATGATTGGTTGTGGCGTCCATGACCTACTGGCATAACATTTACACACTGGTTTGGAAGTGAATAACTATAACTGCAGCCTATAATTCATGGCATATACCTTATCTCTTGATTCTTAAGGTGATCACCTATTAAATTACAAAATATAAAGGCTTATTTTAGTTTATTAATATTGCTGTAGCTGATCATTGCAAGATGAATTTCTCTTCAGGTGTGCTAATAGAACATTGCATGGATGGCAATAAATACCTTCCTCTTTAAAAAATAATTATCAAAGTAAAGAACTGAAATATCCAAGTCTTTTTTTTTCTTCAATTGTATTGTTAGTTTTCATTATTTGTATTGCATTTGTCAACCCTACAATTTCATTGCAATGTTTTCCTTTTGTAACGTAAAGCTTGATTACGTTTTGAACAATTCAAGAATTTACTATGTGCTTGTTTATTCCGTTTTGAAATTAAGATCTTCAGCTTCCATGTGATTTAGCAGTAGAGTTTATAAACAAAACCAACTGCTAGGCATACCAAATGATTAGGCCTCTCTAATGTCAGACTCATGGAATTATAGACAGATAAGGCTACAAGGGACCTCAAGAAGTCAGTGTAGTCCATTTCATTGCCTCCAGGCAGTCTCCAGCATACCAAAAGCATCACAGACAAACGTTTAATTACTCTTAAAACCTACAGTGGCAGATTCTACTATTACTCTTAAGGGCCTGATTCACTAAGCTTTAGGGTTTGTTTGTTTTTTTCCCATGGATAGCACATGGGGCAAGTGCTTTAGTAAATCAGGCCCTTAAGTAACTTGCCCTAGGGCTTAACTAGCCTTACAGAAAATGATTCTTCTTGTCTAACCTAAACTCTCCCCTGTTGCAGTCTATAGCCATTACTTGTCTGAGTTCGCTTTATCAAGCCCTCATCTCATTTCTATTGATTTCTTTTGGACATTCTTTAAAATCCTCAGGTCTTTCTTGATGTGTGGGACCCAAAATTGAACACTGTACACCAGCTGAGGCCTTATCAATGTAGAGAAGAGAGCAAGAGTTGGTTTGCTACCTTACATGTGATGCTACAACCCAGAATACTTTTAACTTTTTTTCTTTTAACAGTATCACATTCTCTTAAAGTAAATACACTATTCACGCCTCACCTGTTTTTCTTATTTCTTAATCCTGTCCATACCTTTAATATGTACACAAATAATATACCCGTGTTTACAATTAAATATTTCAATTTTATTCCTTAATGATTTAAAATACATGAAACATGCCCTATTATATCAAAAAACATTCATACCTCACTCATTCATCTAAACATCATACAATGTTAAAATTTGACAATACAATATTGTTACACTTTAACATCCACTACACAAAGTATTACAAATATATTGCAACAATCCCTAATTAAAATGTAAACAATTGTTTCACAACTTTTACTCTTCTTAATTGATTATTTATTTAACAGGTATCCCTTTCTAACCTAATTTGACAAATATCCCTTTAAACTAATATTCCTTATTGATCTTATTTAACAAATGTCCCGATAGGAAGCTCCTGTTTCACCCGTTGGATAAAGGCATACCTTTAATATGCCTATATATTATTTCAGCAAGAAAATTTAACATACACGCATTTTACAAAATATATTGTTGCCTTTTCATGTCACAGTAATTATCCTGATGATATTGTCAAGCATAACAAGCCTGGAGAAAAACCAAACAACATGCAACAAAGGTAAAAATGGTAAGGAGATAATTTTTGAAAGAATTTACACACATATAACTGGATTTTTGCTTGTAAATAAACTTTACATGCAGAAATAGTCTTTTGAAAATTGTTACTTTTACGTGGGTAGCTCCTTTAATATTTTACTGATTTTTCAAAAGCTTTAATGCATAAATGGATATTTGAAAATTGCTATAATATATGCTACTTTTACACACATGACTCCTTAGAATATTCACTTCCTAGATTATATTTCATTATAATAATCAAATTCTACTTTTATTTCCTACTTTGTTCATTCTTTCACATTTATAATTTTCAAATCATTTCCAAATAAGCAAAATTCATCCACTAACAAGTAGAATAAATATTACTATAAAACAATTATAGTTTTCAATTAATTTTGGTATACTGACTGGACTAAATCAGAAATGTTTCTGACATCACTCTGTGAGGGATTTATTATTATTATTATTATTATTATTATTAGTTGGGTAGGATTTTTTACAATCAAGAAACTTTTATATGACTTTTAATGCTTAGTTCTTTTGTTTTGTTTTTGCTTTGTGGGGGTTGTTTATTTTTATGAGTGTGATAATTTAGTTTCTATGATGAACTATTTCTTGTATAGTTATGTTACCCCCTCTTGGTTTGAGGTCCTTAATATGGGGTCACACTATTTGTTCTGGACCTTTCACTCTGCACACAACTTTTCTACAGTAGTTAGCACCTGAGAAGTCAGGATCCAACTAGTGGGGAGGAGGGCACACCTCCAGCTGCCTAAGCTCCTGGAAGTAGGTACCTTGGACAGTTTTTCACAGCAATCAATCTCTCACCTAATAGCACTCACACTGGTAGATTTCTGCAGTTTAGCAGGCTAGTTCTTAGGATGGAAGCAAATAGCAGAGACTTGGGAGTGATGGTCAAACAAAAATAGGTTACTATAATTGAAAATCCAGACAAGCATGGCAAAAAATTATCAAAAGGAAAAACAGGATGATATCTGCAAGTACTACAGTCTCTCTTTCCAAGTCCAGCCTCTGATTCAGTGTCCAAAGTGCTCAAGTCCCTTCCTAGAGATAGGAAAGAAAAAACTATGTTCTCTAAAAATTAAATATGGAGATAGTGGTGGAAAACATATCTCCTTCCAAGCAAAAGGAAAAAGCACTTCTTCATACACAGCTCTTCCAAAACCAGTTCCAACTACAGTAAATCACATACTAGGAATGTGCATTCGTTTTGAACGAATGCTCAATCCGCAACATATAGGTCCCTATTTGTTGCATTCGTGGGTTCGCAAAATGTATGGCAAAACACCACGAATGCAACGAATCCTGAACGAATAAACCCCCCACCCTCCTGACCCCCCCAAGACTTGCCTAAAGTCCGTGGTTGTCTGGCAGGGGTCCAGAAGTGATCTCCTGCACTCGCGTCATCGGCTGCCGGTATTCAAAATGGCACCGATAGCCTTTGACCTTACTATGTCATGGGGCTATCAGTGCCATTGGTCGGCCCCTGTCACAAGGTAGGAGCAATGGATGGCCGGCGCCCAGAAAGTTTGAAATCTTGGAATCTTTATTGACCCTGCCTTGTCAGTGCATGATCATGTTAAATCTCTCACACAATCTTCATTTCCCAAGCTTAGACTTCTTCAACACCTTAAACCCCTTCTGACCTCAACTGATTTCCCTCTGTTTTGTAATCTCTTCTATTACCTAACATTGACTATTGTACCTCGATTTTAATTGGACTGCCTGCCGATACTACCCGGCCATTACAGATTATTCACAATCCAGCTGCTGCTAGGCTGTTGACAGGAATAGCAATCCATGAACATATTACCCTGTACAGTAGTCTCTTCATTGGCTCCCTATATCATACCAAATTCAATATAAGTTGGCTAAATTATACATTCTGGTATCTATAGTATTCTCTCTCCCTGGGTCACATCTATTCTCAAAATTCATACTCCAATTAGATCATTAAGATCTTCATCTCAATAACTTCATGATGTTCCTTCCCCTAGAGTAATCCATCTGGAAGAAACCCAGAATGCACATTTTCTTCTGCAGGTCCACTTTTATGGAACTTCCTTATAAATGATTTAAAAAATATCATTGAAAAATCATTCTTCAGGAAAGCATTAAAATCATTTAAGAAAGCCTTCCCAAATCAAGCCAGACAAGTCATAATTGCCACAGGCCTCCCCTGAGTTATATATTTGAACAGGTTTTTGCTTTCTCTACTATTCAGGCCGATACAGAAAAGTCCGCGGGACAGCGGGTGAATGCCCGCTGTCCCGGCGCGCGCACCGGCCACTTGCTGGTGCGCGCGATTCAGTATTTAAATTAGGCCTGGCGGTAAAAACGGGCAAAAGGAGGCACTAGGGACACTAGCGCGTCCCTAGTGCCTCCTTTTTGACAGGAGCGGCGGCTGTCAGTGGGTTTGACAGCCGACGCTCAATTTTGCCAGCGTTGGCTCTCAAGCCAGCTGACAGCCACGGGCTCGGAAACTGGACGCCGGCAAAATTGAGCATATCCGGTTTTTGGCCCGACAGCCGCAGGACGAATTCAAAATTTTTTTTTTTAAACTTTTTTTACTCTTCGGGACCTCCGACTTAATATTGCCATGATATTAAGTCGGAGGGTGCTCAGAAAAGCAGTTTTTACTGCTTTTCTGTGCACTTTCCTGGTGCCCAAAGAAATTAGCGCTAATTTCTGAAAGTAAAATGTGCGCCTTGGCTGCACATTTTACTTTCTGTATCCCGTGTGCATACCTAATAGGGCCACCAACATGCATTTGCATGTTGAGGACGCTATTAGGTTCGGCGGGTTGGACGCGCATTTTCCTCCCCTTACTGAATAAGGGGTAAGGGAAAACGCGCGTCCAAGAGCAGGCCTGATTGTAATTTAATTTAATTTTTATTTTATTATGGTTTTATCATTGAATTTTATTTTGTTATGTTCTATTTATATATCACTAATTGCGTTTGTACTTATTGTACCCTGCCCTGAACATAGGAAGGGCAGGTGATAAATGTTTTAAATAAATAAATAAATAAATAAATAAATAAATAAATAAGATGTGCTTGCCAACTGCCAGAATACGTCTCATAGGTTCGCCTATGAGGCTGCGTCAACTATGCCACAGCACCAAGGAATCACGCCACCCTTTACAGATTGCTGAGGCCATGAGCACAGTGGACTTGCCTCAGTCCTCCACCATCTCCAGGCTAGCCCACCAGCTCCAGCAGCTACAGAATTAGCTGAATACTATGGCTGGATATATCAAAGGTATGGTTGTCAGATTTGCTCCAGCTCCCACTCCAACATCAGTAGTGCGGCCTTCTATACCCACCTTGCATCTACCTCCACAACAAGGTATAACAGTGACCTAGTGAAATGTAGATACTTTTTAAATCTGTGTCAGATTCAGTTTGAACTTCAAGCACCCTAGTTCCCCACCGACCATGTCAAGTTAACCTATAATCTGTCATTGCTGGATGGCTCTATCCTAGCCTGGGCCTCACCTATCTGGGAAAGAAATGACCCTCTCCTGAATCACTTTCTGCAGAAATTCAAGCAACAAAAACCAAAGACTTAAGATTCCCTTCATGAAGTTTGCCCCATGATTCGGGGTTCCTTTCCTGTCGAGCGACCTTAGAAAATCCAGCGGTAATGGGGGGGGGCGGAGGGGCAAAGCAGGGAGCGGGTCTGCAAAAACCGGCAGCAATCACACCTCTGCAGTGTGATCGCTGCCGGCTTTTGCACCCAATAGCGCCATCGTGAAAGGTGGTGCTATTGGGCATGCTGCTGGCAGCGAAGTCATCGCAGAGTCCGCCCCGAGGCTGCCTCGACTCCTCCCCTTCCGGTGCGGACTCTGCCCTGACTCCACCCTGATTTAATGTGATACCTTTGGAAAATGACCCCCTTAGGGCCTGATTCATCAAGCTATTTTCCCATAGACACAGAATTGGAGAAAAGTCTTAGTAAATCAGGCAGTAAGATTGCCAGCATCCTTAAAGATTCACGACGTATTCCACATCTTTCTATTAAACCTAGTGATTTTCTCCTGGCCAAGCAGACCACTGAAGTGGCCACTGAAGAAAATATCCAGTTTGAAAAACATGAAATTCTAGACTATTGAAGGGTCCGGAATTAATTATAATACCTTATTTCTTAAAACTATGGACCTGAGGAAAACTTTTGGGAGACGGCCTCTAATATACAAGCTCCCCAACTTATATAGGAACAAATTTCATAGAAGATTTCCCAGGAAGCCCAAGCCCAGAAAACTGGAGAGGACTTTGACGGGAGGGTACTGTTAAATATGCAGACTATGGGTAGGCACCATGAGCCACGGCACTCACCCCTGACACCAGTCAGTCTCAACAGGAATGGAAGTCACCAGTCAGCCTCCCATAGCAGCTTGTCTCTCCTGTTGGCACCAGCACAGCTTGTCCTCAGCACAAAAGGAATGCCGCTGGACCCAGCATTCCATTCCACCAAAACTCAGACTTCTGGAGCGCAGTAGCGAGAACCCATGAGTAATGCTTCCAGATGATATTAGCCTCTTTGACTATCTAAGCCAAGGCCCTGAGGCAGTTACTTGCCTTAGCAAGGGTCTCCTGCTTTGTAATGTGTGTTGCCAGCATTACTGAGTTCCTGCATCTTCAGATTGTCTTCTCCTGCCTTGCCATGTGTTCTCAGCCTTGCCTTGGCTCGTACAGCCTTGCCTTTTACAGCCTCATCCTTTCCTTGTAATGTTCTCCTTGCCTTCTGCTTCCTTCATTCAGCCTGCCTCAGCCAGCTTTGTCTCGTTCATCTCATCCAGTGTGTCTTCGTTCTCCCTTGGCTTCACTTTCTGGATCTTGACCTTCTGCCTGGACCTGACCATATTTAGCATGCCTCCTGGACCTGACCTTTTGCTTGGATCTGACCATGTTTTGTCTTTTTAATTCTCAATTTCATTATTCCAGAGAAACCTTATATTGGCGCAAATGTGAGTTATCGATGTCATAGCAATGCGTGTATATAACTTCCTGCCAGTTAAGAATGAATAGGAAGCCCCTGAAGCAGACTTCTGAAATGTGATATCATATCAGCATATTTATGGGGAAGTATAATCTTTTATAAGCTTTTAAAAATTAAAAAAAAAATTCCAAAAGGACTAGGACTGATGATTATTTATGACCCTTAGTGGTGAAAATATTGAATAAGATTTATGTTCAGCATCCATGGGATATTATGATGGTTGAATTTCTTTAAATGTGAAGGTTTTTCTGTTAAGATTTATAATTTAAGTGGCATTTATTAGAGCTTGCTTGCAATGTTTATTCTTTACACAATTTGATTAGTTTGCATTTTTTGGGAATTTTTTCTTTTTCATTGTTTAAAACTACCATCTAGGAAGCCCAAATGAGATATTTCAAGCAATAAGAAAGGTAGAAGGAAGATAACGGCATGGTTAGTATGGTTAAAAGGTGAGTAAAATTGGCTTTTAGCTAAAAATCTTCTCTCAAAATATGGAAAAAGGATCAAATGAAAACAAGAAAAAGCATAACCATTGGCAAAATAGATGCAAAACACCAATAAGGCAGGCAAAAAGAGAATCTGAACAAAATCTTACCATAGAGACAAAAACTCATAATACAACCTTTTTCAAATACTACTGAAGAAGGTATCCTGTGAGGAAGTCAGTGCATTCTTAGATGATCAAAGGGTAAAAGTGGCATTTAGGGTAGGGAAGGCTATGATGGAAAGGTTGCTTCACTGTTTATGGAGGAGGATGTTAGGGGGATACCTATGCCAGAAATGGTATTTAATTTTGATGATTCAAAGGAACTGAAGCAATCACAGTGAACATGGAAGATATAAAAGGGCAAACTGACAAACTAAAAAGCAGCAAATCACCTGGACCAGATGATACACCCCAGAGTTCTGTAAGAACTCAAAAATGAATTTGCTGACCTATAACTAGTAATTTGCAACCTATCATTAAAATAATTTATTGTATTTGAAGATTAGAGGGTGGCCATTGTAACACCAGTCTTAAAAAAGGACTTCAGTAGTAAACTGGGAAACTATAGAACAATGAGATTTACGTCTATACTGGGATTAATTGTAGAGGGCAATCAGTAAGGGGTTGATTTTAAAAGGCATGTCATGTCCATGTGTGCACGGTTCCCAGCACATGCACATGGATACACCGAGTTTATAACAAGCAAGCATCAGAGCTCGCATGTCATAAAATCCATTTCCTGCGCGCGTATGTGTGCCCAATTTTCATGACCGTGCACACATGTGCAGGTGGCCTGCTCCATGTGCGGGGAGAAGGAATTTTAGAATAATCTGCATGGTGACGTGAGTAGGGCTTCCCCTATTTCCTTACCCCTAACAATATCCTTCCTCCCTCTTCCCTTCTCTTCCCCGAACCCTAAACTAACCCTACCTATTCCCATTTTTTTTATTTTTATATTTGCTTCTTCCCCAAAGCAGAAGTAAACTCCGTGTGTGGCTGGATGCCAGCATGTGCTTCCCCAAGACAGCGTCTAATAGTGCTGTCCAGGCCCACCTCCAACCCTGCACCTCTCTGCCCAGACCCTGCCCACCGGCCTGCCCCTTTCAGCAGGCCTGGCACTTGTGCGTGAATTGGGGGTTCTGCAAGTGGCCAGGCCCGTTCTAAAATGTGCATCGCACACACATGGCCCAGCCACATACATAACCCCTGATTTTTATGCACACAGGCCTTTTAAAATTTGGGCATAAGCCGATTAGTGGACAAGTTATCTGCCTAACGTTACCTACATAACTAATCCTGTATATTCAGCAGGATAAATGTCCTACTAAATATGCTTTCCTAAAGTTATATGACTACATGTATTCAGATAACTAAATCAACCTAACCAACTATGGCCTGGATTTATCAAAATGTGATAAGTATTGCATGTGATAGCAAAAGGAGTGTGTTTTATGCTAATAGATGGTTTATCACAATTTGTGCTAATACCTATGTGAAGAGCTAAGTTAGCACAAATTGTGATAATGTTTTCACACTTTGCAATACATGCCAGACCTTTTGTATTTCCTGCCTACAACCACTAGGGGACCATTTTTAAGAGAGGGAGAGGGAGAGAGAGAGAGATTAGCCATAATACCCTCTCCCTAGATAGGTATTTATATCTCTATGGGAGGCGCACCTAGTAACTCGAGGTGAGGTTTAGGTATTAGTGTAGGGGATTAGGGGCCACTTTGACATTCAACGTGAGATGTATGAACAGAACAGTGGTCTCTTGTAAAGATTTCATGACCTTCAGAGAGAGGAAACTCACCCAAAGATGAGATTGGTGCAATGTTCTCTCCACCTAGCTTGATGTTACCCAGGTACAGAGTCCATCAAGCTAGGCTCTGGCTCTCTCTCTCTCTCTCTCTCTCCATCTCTCTCTCATATATGGCTAGGCTGGTGCTCTGGGAGCTTCAAACCTACTAAAACAGGCCTTTCAGGAGACATTGCAAAATGCGCTAACACCTTACTGCCCCAAAATCAAGCTATCACATGGCTTAACACTACTGAAAAAGGTGTAGCTAAAATCGGCGTTAAGTCCGTGCAATAGGACTTCGCAAACTGGTAAACCCAGCCCACTCCTCCTCTTTTTGTCGAGCCATGCAGCTCCATCCTCTAATCCCTTCTTACATTACAAAATAATGCTCTGGGATTCTCAGTTGCCCTCCACCTCCTTCTCTGCTTCTTTAAATATTATATACTGCTGTTCCTGCCTCAACCTCCACCCCTTCTGTCAACAAGATGCACTGAAAACAGAAACGTCCTTACAGTGCAGCTCATTGACAGAAGCTGCACTGTCTCACCAGAGGGCAGGTATGTTCAGACCCCCAATCTAGGCAGGGAATTTTATGGAGAGATGGGGGAGGGTCTGTAAAGTGGGGGAGGTGCGGCATGGCCTCTTACACTGCGGAGAACTGGGAGGGTGCAGCAGCAGCACTATATAATATTTAAGAACTGGGGAAAGAGTGGAAGGAGGGGCATCTGTGGACCCAGAAAATTTATTTTGTGATTTGAGAGGGAATTAGGGGATGAGAGGTGCAAGGCCCAACAAGACCATACATGTTTTTTTCTAGGGGAAGAGAGAGAAATGGGCTATATATTTTATTTTATTTACAGTGCTGCTTATCCAGATATTTTTTAAAGATATCTGGTTAAATAGGAAGTTTTCCAGCCACAGAAGGCGAGATAACTTAGATTCATTCACAAAGCCACAGTATTTTTGCCCAAGGAAAAAATACCGCGTGATTCACAAGGCCACGGTAATGACCCTGCGGGTTTATTGAATCCCACGGTATTTTTCTTCACAGGAAAAGAGTGCAGGCCACAGTATTTTCCCATGGGGAAAAATACAATGGCAGAGAAAGACCCCAAGCAAAGCAAAGCTTGGGACTGTGGGGCCACCTTCACTTAAAGGGGCCATTCAAAAGGCCGCTGCCACCGCTACCCTGGAAGAAGTCAAAGCTTCCAGGAGTCTGGATAGACCATTGTCCCACCCCTCGCCTTCCCATGGAGGCAGCTGTAGTGACCAGAAAGAAAAAACAAAACTTTTAAAAACAGGTGAGAGCCCCTTCCCCCTTCCCCCACCCCTCTCCTTTCATGCAGAATCCTGGCTCCCACCCTAGCCCAGCCCCTGGATCCCCCCCTCTAACCTGGCACCCTTTATTTCAATATTTTTTGTAATATGTCCTTTGGCAGAAATAACAGCTTCTAAACGTTTCCTATAGACAACTAAAAGTCCCTCTAGTCTTGATTTTGGAATTCTTTCCCACTCTTCTGTGCAGAACTCGTCTACCTCGGGCACATTCTTAGGTCTCCTTGTAAGCACTCCCCATGGATTGTCAATAATACTCAAATCTGGGGCTATGGAGACCATTCCAAAACCTTCATCTTTCCTGTAAATATTTCATGCTTGATTGTGAAGTATGTTTTGGATGTTGTCTTGCTGAAATATCCAATTTCTTCACTGGCTGTGGCTTAATAAGATGACTAGAGTATAAAAGCAAAAAAAATACAAATAAAAAGATGCACACACTGTCTCATAATGTTTTACATAAAGGGGACTGCACAAGCTATGAATCTACACTACTGTGAAGAATAAACCATCTGTGACTGACATAATAATACTGGGTACGTCTCTAATAGAATGCATGCATGAACCTCTCCCATTGTCTGCTACTTATTCAGGGTAGCGAAAAAGAAGCAAAACAAATCTTGCTCTTGAAAGACTGAAAGTGCAATCTCACATAGAAATGAAACATCTTGATCAATGAACAGAGCACAAAAAATATAATATAATTATGATGAAAATATCAACATTTTTAAGTGCCAAGAGGAGCTATCTCCCGTAGGGAATAATTGGACAGCTGTATAACAGCCCACAATGACTGCCACTACAGCAACAATAGCAAATTCCCATACACAATCTTAACTTAGGCAGAATATTTTAATAGCCATTATTATTATTAATTTTTTTTTTTGCACTGTTACTTAAGTTGACTTCATTCTGACAACAAGCAATGATACTTTTTTTCAGTAAAGTGTGCACAGCCTTACTGCAAATTCTCGCCTTCTTATGCTAAGAAACTCCATCAAATGCCCCCAGAGTGACCCATGAGAGAGTTGTCATTCTTTTTATTAGTTGCGCTCAACAGCCTGTTGTTTCTCAGGTTTCAAGCAAAATGCTAATTCCTTTTTTTAAGTAACTACAGCATGCCCCTGATGGTTTAATAGAGTGACAAATCAATATTGATAAAGTGCATGCAAAATTATGATTACTCTAATGTATGCTGCCCTTTCGAGCTAGTGCAGGGAAAGCAGTGGGCATCTTTTTTAGCACCTAAAGGATGCCATTGATCTCAAGTTCTCTCCTGGTGCTTAAATGATTTTTCCTTTAAATACGGGTTAAGATTTTCCATTTATCTGTTTGAAAACTTAGCCACACATTTAACGGGCAGAAATGCTTAATTCACTCAAACTGTGAGGAGAAGTATGCTTTTGCTTAATTATTTAAGCATTAGGAAAAAAGAAAACAGTCTGCACACATTTATAAGGATTATTATTCAATTTGGATGAAGTATAATGAAACTCTCTTCAAGAGTGTATGCTCTAGAAATACTTAAACTTTTTTCCTCTTTGGTAAAGGCTCCCAGAACTAGATATAAGAATGTTTATACGAAATTAAGAAGCACATCACGGACATAACAAAATGTGATAACTATAACCTTACCTGTAACAAAAGCTCTGAAGAGAAGATATCCCAAGATTATGAGATGGCTAAGATGAAAATTAATAAAATGTTAACTGCTCCATAAATTTAAATGCCAAGGAATCAAATGAAATCTGTAGCAGGCACAACTCTTCTTTCTATACAACTATTTATTAGTGATGTGCATCCGTTTTCAATGAATGCATCATCCGCAACAAATAGGTCCCTATCCGTTGCATTCGTGGGTCCGCGAAACGAATGGCGAACCCCCACGAATGCAACATATCATTCGTTTTATTCTTTTGGTTCGCAGTGTTTTAATGAAGTAGAAGGCCATGTGAGAGTATCCACCAGGGGCGGACTGACCTATCAGGGGATCGGGCTTCCCCCGGTGGGCCAGACTAGCTGATCACGTGGCCTCCTCTGCTCCTGCTCACATTTGAGGGCGCCGGACCAAAGAAATGAAGACAGGAGAAGCCAGCTGCCACCGGCCTCCGGCGGGGCTGAAGAAAAAAAGACCGGCACAGTCAGCCGCCGCTGGAGACATGAAGACCGCAGCCAGCCGCCACCGGAGAGCAGGCCAGCAAGGCTGAAGAAAAGAAGATTGGCGCAGCCAGCCGCCACCCGAGACCAGGTCAGTGGGGCTGAAGAAAAGAAGATGGGCACTGCCAGCTGCCTGTTATAGTTAGTGAGGTTTTGGGTGGACCCTTGGACACTCTGGCAGCTGACCACGCCCACGGGGGAAGTCCCGTGAGGGGCCACAGGTCAGGCTCAGCTCTGGACACACAAACACAGATAGTTCTTTATTTAGACAGTTTGAGAAGCCACCAGAGGTGGCAGTAGTGAGTAGAAGATGTAGCTCGGCTGGGCTAGTATTCCCCAGGGTGCTGGAACAGCGGTTTCTCCAGTAGCAGTGCTGCAGTGGAGAGAACTGAGAAAGTGAGTACAATAGAACATTCACAGAGTCCCAAGTATGGAGAAGCCCCAAGATAGGGAGAGCTGGCCCTTGAGGAGTGAGTACCAGATCCCAGGAGGTAGAGAGACTTGTTGGCAAAGTACTCACACAGCGGTTCCACGTAAGAGAAGGCGCTGGAATGGGGGCAGGCCCTCGAGGAGCGAGTACCTGGTTCCAGGGAGACAGCTCTGAGGAGTAGATAATAGTAGTTCTCACTGATGGTGTCTGTAGTGAACTCCTCCAAGTAGAAAATGAGGTAGATGTAGGCAGCGGGTCAAGGAACATGGGCCCTCGAGGAGCGAGTACCGGTTACCTGACAGCAACCTGAAAGAAGCAAAGAGGCCCCCGAGGAGAGGGTATCCCATTAGCAGAAAGAGTCCAATAGAAGTTGGAAGGCAGAGTAGCTGGGTACGGAGAGTGAATCCCATCTGTAAGATTCCCCTTGCTAACTCAACGGCTAGCAGTAAATAGTAGGCTTAAATATCCGGGCAGCGTGACGTCATCACAGGGGGACGCCCCTGAGGAACGCGCCAATGAGGAAATAAGACTGAGGGCCACGTGGCGCACGCGCCCTAAGGTACCTGGAGAGCATGGTGGGAGGCAGCACCCAAGCCGGTCTGGGGACGCCCGAGAGGAAGGAAGACGGATGCCGCGGCAGCCAGGCATCCATCACGAGCAAGAGGAGTCGCTGACAAGGAAAGGTAGGCGGAGTGAAGCTGTCGAGCAGCAACAGTCGCAACACCAATGCCGGAGAGCAGGCCGGCGGGGCTAAAGAAAAGAAGATGGGTGCAGCCAGCCGCCACCGCCGGAGAAATGAAGGCCGGCGGGGCAAAGAAAAGAAGATGGGCGCTGCCAGCTGCTGCCAGAGAAATGAAGACCAGTGCAGCCATCCACCACCAGAGAGAAGGCCGACAGGCCCTAAGAAAAGGTCGGTACTGCTAGCCGCCGGCGGCGATGAGCTGTTCAGCTGAGGGCCTTTGTGTATGTGTATGTGTGAAAGGAATGGAGCTTCTGTGTGTGTGTGTATGTGGTGTGTTTGTGAGAAAGGAATGGTGCTTCTGTGTGTGAGACAGGGAAGGTGCTTCATGTATGTGAGATAGGAAGGGTGCTTCTGTATGTGTGTGATGTATATTTGAGTCAGGGAAGGTGCCAATGTGTGTGTGTGTGTGTGAGAGAGAGATGGAGCATGTTTTTGGCTGGTTAGTGGCTGTGAGAGAGGACATGTGTGTGATTGAGGCTGTTTGTGAGATAGAACATATGTGTGATTGAGAGCTTGTGTGTAAGTGAAATAGAGAGAGCATGTGTGTGATTGAAAGCCTGTGTGTAAGTAAGAGAGAGCAAGAGCATTGTGTGATTGAGAGAGACTGGCCAGAGAGGTGTTGTGTGTATGTGTGAGAAAGCCTGAACAGGGAGATGACTGGTATGTGTGTGTGAGAGACAGAAGAGACTGGTTGTGGCCCCTAAGGAAGAGGACCGTGAGGACAGCTTCAGCAGCTACTGCTGCTTCTGGTGTGGCCTGCAAGGGAATGGAGCAGGAGAACTGCTGGAGAGGGTAAGTAAAGGTGGCTTTTTAAGTTCATTTTTCTTGATTGACTACCATTTTAATTATTGGGTAGTATGTGATGTGTCTGTTGTTTGAAATATTTTATTGGTGTTTGGTAAAGCTTTCAAAATTTGCATGAGTCTTTAATTATTATTGGATATTCTATTCATCAGCTGTTTTGAAATTATTTTATTAGTATGATTTTACTATTATGATTAATGATTTATATATCTTGATTTTATTGATTGTTTCATGAGGAATGGTGAAATTTTTGTTTTTCCATTGTTGCACTGTATAGAGTCTGACGTGATGCGTTTTACAGTTCAGTTTTTGTCTGCACATTTCTATTTATACTTTATGTGGCTTTATTCTGTATTTGGTGAGGGTTTGTGTTCTGCATGAAAAGACTGAGATGAAGCATTCTTTTAATATGTGGTTTCTCTGTAAGAATCTGTAGTAGCTTGACCTGTTCTGTTTTGCTGATAGGAGGTGTATTGACATTTTAGATTCTGGTGTAATATTTGTGGTATTCTTTTTCATAGGTAGGGTTGTTATTCTTTGAGTGTTGGCAGATAGTACTGTGTTGATACGGGAGGACCATGCCAAAATATATCATAATAGGTATGATGCCATATGAATTCCAAGATGCAAAGTTTCCTTGTTGGCATCACAACAGTGCATGAAATTATCACACTAACGTATATATAAATTTTACCTCAGAATGTCACTTTTCATGTAAAATATGTGTTATATGTATAATTTAAAATTGTGTATGGGGATGTGGGGGTAGGGTGCCAGGCTATAAGGCTTAAATGGGTGCCTAATACTCTTGCACCCTCCCTGTGCACAGCAGCAACGCTCCACCCCACCCAGGCATAGTTTATCATGTTTCAGGTCCTAGCATGTGTGTTAGACTCCTTGGTCCGTGTTTCAAGATGGGTTGGGTGGACAGTATGCCCCGGTTGACAGTTGCGCCGCATGCTGAGCCTCGTCCTGTCTTGCCTCCTTGTCTTTCCCCTATCAACACCACAGTGACCTGACTACCTCAGCTCTGCCAGCCTTTCTAGCCCCTATCAAAACCACAGGGACCAGATTACCTCCGCTCTGCCATTCTGTCTTGCACCTATCAACTTTCTGCCACTGCCTTGCTGCCATACACCAGATGTCTCACTCAACTCCTTGTGGTGTTCTTGCCACTATCATGGTTCCTCAGTGTGTTGGTGCTAGTCTTTCTGCTGCTTTGTCCCTTTATCGGCACCTTGTGGTTTTTTCTGACACTCTTTCTGCTTGCTATGTTCCTCCTTCATTGTACTGTAGGATGTTGATGCCACTTGTCTTGCCACTTTGCCTGTCGTGCTGCCTTCGAGGGTTCATGCATCTGTTATCAGTGCTCTCTTTTGAAGCTGTGGTGTGTTTTTGACACTCTCGCTGCTGCTTTGCACCACTGTTAAAGCACTCTTGCCACTCCTGGTACCCCTTTGACCCTTTAAAGTGCCTTAGGCTATTCATGCCACTTTGGTGCCACTTTGCCACAGTCTAAGTACCATGGAGCTCTTTTCTTCCCAGAAGTTTCATCAGAATTGATAAGAAAACCCCAATTCTGCAGCCAAAAATAAGCTAGAAATATTTCCCCATTGACTTTAATGGCAAAACGAATGAAACTTATGAACAAATTGGTTTTTCCCCCTGTGAAACTAATAAAATGAATTTGGGTCCCAGCAAAATGGAAACAAAAATGAAACAAATGTTTTCCTTCTGCACATCCCTACTATTTATTTGTTCATAAAATTAAAGACCCAATCCAGCAAAAATCAGGTAGTATATAAAAATGCCAGCATTGTTGCACTGGAGGTGGACCCTTGGCCTGGCGCAGGATTGGTTTGGCCCTCAGGGAGGTCCCAGAGGGCGCCTGCTGCCAGGAGGCGGAGTACACGAGGAGACAGAGGCAAGCTGGATCTTCCACAATAAAGTCTGGGGTTTCTGTGGGTTGGGCCCTTGGGGTACCCGAACCGCCTGGGCTTAGGTGAGCCTTGGAGGGTCTCAGGTAGTGGAGAGGTGTACCCACCACGAGTAAGGGTGCGCTGCTAGTGGAGAATAGGTGATCTAGACTGGAGCAGAGTATACCGGAGACCACTGGAAGGGGACCAGAACTGGAGGTCCTCCGGACAGGATAGACAGCACCTAGTGGTCTAGCTCATAGAAGGCCATGCTTAGCGTCCAAGCAGGCAGGCCTGGTGGTCACGGGAGAAGCAAATAGAGTGTCCAAGTGGAGTGCAAGGGTCAAAGCCAGAGAATCCATCCGAGGGTGGGCAGCCAAAACAAAGGTCAGTTCTACCTATCAGTCCGAGTGTGGTCAGTAGCAAGCAAAGGTCAGTTTCAGGTATCAGTCCAAGCATGGTCTGTAGCAAGCAGAGGTCGGTTCCAGGCAGCAGTCCAAACGTGGTCAGAGGCAAGCAGGGGTCAATATCATGAATCAGTCCAAGTGTGGTCAGAGGCAAGCCGAGGTCAGTACCGAGTATCAGTCCGAGAAGGTACAACCTGGGAAGCGGAACAGGAACAGATGCTGGAGCACAGGAAGGACCACGGGAACATAGGAACGCAGGAGCACTGGAAGACACAAGAACACAGGAATGCAGGAACACAAGAACAAGTACTGGAACAGGAACGCAGGAACACTGGAACAGGCAAGGAACATGGAACACAGGAACACAGGACGGCAACTAGCTTCTCAACAAAGAGACAACCCATTTGCCAAGGCAAGGAACTGGAGCCTGAGCCCTGCCTTACATACAGGGCTCAGGTGACGTCATCATTGCTCGCCGCGGAGGAGTTTCCCTTGCTTGGCCCTTTAAAGGGTCGGGTGTTCTGCGCGCGCATGCCTAGGGGCAGACCAGATGCCAGTGAGGATGCCATGCCCTGACATGAGGAGCTGTGCGAGGTTGATAGGCACGGGATAGGCCACGGGATGCCACGGACACTGAGGGCTGGCAGTGGCTGCGAGGGAAAATGGACCAGGCCTTGCAGAGGGGAGCCCGAGGTGAGCAGGGCTGGCTGTGGCACCAGTGTGGCCGGGACGCGCATCAAGCATCCCTTTTAGTTCAGTTAAACAGGAATATACCCAGCAACATATTGAAATTCCACAGATTTATGCCACAGTACCGCTACTGTTAATAGTAACACTGCTGCAAACCTCCCCCCTCACCATTTAATAAATAGGGATGTGACTCGGGTCTAGAATCGTAGCCGGAATCGGAATCGTACACGGATTGTGGTAAATTTTCGTTCCCATGATTCGTAGCGTTCTGTTTCGTGGCGTTTTAATTGGCTGTGATTTAATGGGCTGTGCCCAAGCTCCAACCCTTAAAATCGAATTCTTTAGAATCCCCCACCCTCCCGACTCCCCCCAAACTTTCTTTAAGTACCTGGATGGCCCGTGCCATTTTTTAAGATGGCACCAGCCATCCATTGCTCCTACCATGTGACAGGGGCTGGCCAATGGCACCTATAGCCCCTGTCACATGGTAAGGGCAAAGGGCCATCGGTGCCATTTTGTTTACTGGCAGCCGATGGCCCAAGAGCTGGAGATCGCTCCCGGGACCCCCGCTGGACCACCAGGTATTTTATGAAAGTTTTGCGGGAGTCAGCAGGATGGGGGATTCTAAAGAATTATATTTAAAGGGTTGGGGTGAGTTTGGGGGGTTTGGGGGGGGGGGTTGGAGGTATTCCCTTTCTCCCCTACCCCCAAAATGATATGAAAACCACATGAACCATTTGTGGGGTTCCTATCTGTTTCGGGGGGGGGGGGGGGGGAGGCTCCGAAATCTGATGAATTTTGAAATATCATACACAATATTTAAAATCGTCAGAAATACGATTCACATCCCTATTAATAACCTTCCTTGAAAGATATAAAAATAGAACTTGTGGTTTTACTGACTTATATCATCGTTCTGATCACAGCTTTCTCTCTTTTTTGATAAGATCATAAGAAATTGCCATGCTGGGTCAGACCAAAGGTCCATCAAGTCCAGCATCCTGTTTCCAACAGAGGCCAAACCAGGCCACAAAAACCTGACAATTACCCAAACACAAAGAAGATCTCCATGCTACTGATAGACTTTTAATTTTTTTTTTTCACGTCTGGATTCTCTTTACCCCCATCTGTCTCTGTTCCCTCTATCTGTTTTTATGGGCATCTTTCAGCTATCTTTCTGTCAAACATCTTACTTTGTTTTCTCTATATAGACATATATAAAATTATGGTTGTGCAGAGGAAAAAAAATGTTTCATTTTCTATGTGGCTTAGTTAAGTTTATTTTTTAAGGTCCTTTTCTTTTTGTATGTGTGGGGGTTTTTTTATTCTGGTTTTGGAAAACAGTATGTACGATTTTTCAAAAACGAAACAAAGTAAAAATCTGAGTCTCAAATCCAAGGGCTTCTGGAGATCAATTGTTTCATTCCCCCCACTGCTGCTGGAGGTTGCAGTCTCCTTAGAATGGATAATATTTAATTTATTTAAAAAAAAAAACCCCACACACACCACTAACAGGACCAACCCACTACCCATACCCATTGTTAAAAATTAGCCCCCAACCCTGAAGTTGCACACTCATTGCCCACTTTCATTACTTCCCCCCAAGGACTTACAAAATTTGCGCTGATGGTCTAGTGGGGGCTTGAAGCAAAATCTCCGGAGGTGACAGCCACCATTTTCCATAATGGCGCCAGACACCCTTTGCCCCATGAGATGACTGGGCAGGCCCTAGATACTTGCCTTGGCCTAGGACTTGAGGCTAGGCCTAGATCCTGGCCTTGAGGACAGGACCCATCTTTGACTGGGTCTCAGCATCAGACCCAGGCATAGACTTGAGGCCCGGGCTTAGACCAGGGTCGCAGCATCAGGACCCAGCCTCAATCAGGTCCCAGTCCTGGAGCACAACCTCTGCTGGGTCTAGGCCAGGTCCCAGTTTCAAGGCCAGATTTAGGTCTTGGGCCTGCACCTAGGCCTGGTCTCAAATCAGGCCCCAGTTTTGGCCAGGAATTGGCATTAAGCCTGGGTCTAGGCCCAGGCCTCAGCTTCAGGACCTAAACTCAGCAGAGCCCCATTCAGGCCTAGGCATCAAACCCTGTCACATGATACAGGCAAAGGGCTAGCTGGTGCAAGTTTGGAAAATGGCAGCCTCTGGCTCTGGGAGCAAAAGGGTTCACTGCAAACTCTACTAGACTACTATAAATTTGTCAAGTCAGGGAGAAAGGTTGGGATGTGCTGGCTGCCTTTGTCCTTAGCATGTGACAGAGGAGGGCCCCAGCATTTGGCCTAAGCTTAGGCCTTGGGCCTGGGCCTGGACCTTGGCCCAGGCCTTAGTGTGAGGTCTGGATCTTGGTCCAGGCCCTAGCATTGAGCCAGTGCCTAGATCTCAGGCTTAGGCTTCCAGCCCTGGTGTAGGGACTTGAGCATGGCTGGATGTGGTGTGAGGTCCAGGCCTAGTTCTCAGGCATGGACCTGGATCTAGACCTGAGCCCCACATGAGGATCCTGCATCTTTAGTCCCAGGCTTAGTCCTTGGGCCTAGGCCTTGGCCTAGTCCAGGTCCCCTGTGTTGGGATCTGGCCTCAGCTGGGCCCCAGCATTTTGCTCAAGATTATGCCTCGGAATCATATCTGGCATCAGGCCTGGGCCTAAACTTCAATCCTGGACATCTGCCCACCCCATCACATGGTAGGGGCAAAGAGCTGGCTAGTGCCATTTTGGAGAATGGCAACTGCCAGGTCAGGGAACAAAGGGGTTGCTCCAGATCCCCACTAAACTACAGAAGATTTAAAGGGCCCTACAGCTGAAAAGAACATTTCCCTAAGAAGTAAAAAATGCCACTGGAGTCTAACACGACTCCTCTGTGCAACCCTGGGGCTGCATATTGAAGTGGTCCCACAAAGAAAAGTAAAGAATTAGAATAAATGTGGTGCATGACAATGGCCCCCCCTTGCTCAACTCCATCCATAGAGATTAAACCCTCCAAGAATTAGCCCCTCCACCCTGGCCCCCCTTTCAATTAAATTAATACAGAGATAGCAGATTCCCCACACCTCCATCCCCAATTCTTCAAAAAGAATGTAATATGGCTCATCCCACTAGATCTCCTGGACTCCCTTCCATACCCATTACGTTAAATACAGCATTGATGTAGGGATAACAGTCTGGGGTGTGCCTTAGTCCCCAGCCCGGTTAGTGCCATTTTACAAAATGGCGCCCAATAGGCCTTGCCACTGTAATATGACAGGGGCAAGGTCCAGGGACCTGATAGTGACCATATATCTGTAGTTCTGTTTTGTGGATGGGGATTAGGCAAGTGGGGGAATTCATTGTCACGTGCCACATTTATTTTAATTATTTACTGTTTTTTGCGGGGCTGCCTTGGGAGGGTCAAGCTAGACCTTCGGTGACATTTTTTCAATTCACAGGGAAATATTAGTTTGTGCCACAGGTCCCTTTAAATCCACCGTGAGATAAAATAACATGACTGATAAAATTCTAAGTCAGCTGCATTATTATATTTTCATAAGATTAGGTATGCAAATACCATGCAAAACAGCTCATTGAAATAGGGGCAGGAATCTGGCCAAAAATATACTAATAATTTATGTCTGCCAGTATGTACTCTGGAAAGCATATGGAAGGAGTTCTTATTGCTTTGAAAATATTTCTTGCCATGTCATATGTTGAAGTAGATATGTACCTACAGTATATAGTATTGTTTTTCATAGGAAAAACTTGGAGTGTGTGTTTGATCTATTGTCTTCCTTGACTTCTTGAGCCCAATATTCAAAATGGACTTAGACTGGTATGTTGGACTTATCCAACTAAGTGGTGCCATTGAATATCCGGCTACAGTCAGCAGTTGCCACTTAGCTGGATAAGTCACTTATCTGGCTAAGTATTTACCCGGATAATTCAGGGGCAAGGAGTAGGCGGCTCAGGGAGGAGATGAGTTAACCAGATGTTGAGTCACGGGATGAAATACTGCAGATGACCATTGATGAGCTTGACCTATTGAAAAAAATGTAATGTCCTCTGGAATACATAGAGTCTCTTGGTTTTCCTCTAAGTTAAATAAATTAAAAGATGTCCTTTGCCAACTAGAATGATGCGTGCATCAACCACATTTACCCATTGATTTAATGAAATACAATGTTCACCTGGATTCTTCCAGCATTCGGTTGATGAAGCTAAAAATGCTTATTACACAGTTAAAATCCAATGAGCCAGAAATGGTCCATGTGCACCTTTTCCTATGGTAAAACATCTGACACATCCTGCTGAATATATTTCTGTGCTAGTTAGTGATACCTCTAGACAGATAACAAGTCACATTTTTGCTAATTTGTTTTCAAGAAAAGATCATTAAAATTTGTGATAAGTTCCCAAATGTTCCCAGGTGGCAACATTTTCATGCTGTGTACACAAATGAAATTATTTAGGTTATTGCTGCAAAGAATGTGTCCAGATGTCCTTTAAAACCATGTTGTACCATAGTTTCATAGACCTTATGTGACTATATTGGGGAGTTTTGTAACCAAAACAGTTAATGCTTCACTGACTAAGGGACACATGCCAACACAACTAAAGCAGGCATCTATTTGCCAAATACTGAATAAAGTGTAGTTAGATTCATCACAGTTTTCAAATTATTGTCCTATTTCATCTTTCCTTTTTTTATCCATTGTGATTTAGAGAGTAGTATTAAGGCAGTTGACCTTGTTTCTTGAAGAACATGGCATGCTGGATCATTACCTGTTCGATTTTCATAAAGCTTCTACACTGAGAGCCTGTTATGCTCCAGCCAGGATGTTTTTAGATGTGGGTTTGAAGGTGGTATGTTGCATGCCCCGTCCGCGCTCTGCCCATGCAAGGGCCTGCTCACCTCTCCAACTCCTCTGCAGAACCCGGGTCGGCCTCTCCAGTAGCAGCCGCAAGCTCCTCCAGGCCATTGGTCGGCCCCTGTGACTTGCCAAAAGTCCCTGGTGGTCCAGCGGGGGTCCTGGAGCGATCTCCTGCACTTGGGCCGTCGGCTGCCTGTCACATGGTAGGAGGACAAGATGGGACTTCTGACAAGTCTTGGGGGGGGGGGTCATGAGGGTGGGGGTTGTAGTTAATTAAATTTAAAGGGTTGGGATGGTTTTTTTTGGGGGAAAATGAATACATATGTAACTAATGAATGGATAGGGGTCCCCCGAGAACGGATGCAATGGATTTGGGGCCCGACGAATCCAAATACCGAATGGGGCGAATACGTCCCTGCTGCACATCCCTAGCTGCCGCTGCTTACCCATATAATCAGTACTTATGCGGGTAAGTGGCATCAGCTGCCACCACTTAATTGGATAAGTCAGTAATTATCCGGTTAAGTGGTAGCAGCTGCCGGCACTTACCCAGATAGTTGCAGTCTTTTTAAAAAAGTTTTCTGTCTTTTTTACTATTTTTTTCCTTAGCACTAGAAACTTAACTCCAGCCCAAACTCTGGAGTTACGTTTCCAGTGCTAAAGAAGGTGTGTTGGTCAGATGCAGCCGCTCTACATTGGAGAGTGCTTCTTAATTCCCTCTTTGCATGGGATTTCCATGTGAGGGCAATAAGCTGTACTCCTGTTAAGGATTGCACATTTCCTGTATGCAAAACTCCTTGCTGCATTGGGAAAGGGTTTTGTGCCCAGAAAATGCACTTTCAAGTGCAGGGAAAAAGGTGTTTATGCCTGAACACACCTTTCTGCATTGGTCTGACAGATGGAGTGCATCACATATTCCCTCTTTAACAAGTGCTTGAACCCAAGCACTTAACTACAAATAAATTAAACATATTCATTTATTTATCTATTTATTTATTTATTTGTTTGCTTTTTTATTCATTCATACATAATTCATATATATTTACTGAAGTACAGCATACAACGAATGAACCTAAGCGTTCCAAGTATTCAACTCTATATCTGGACTAAACAGTGAGGCAATGTCTCAGCTGGGACATGTACTAGCAATCTTCATCTCCCTTCTCTATCCACAGCTGTAGCTGTTATTTCTCATCAGTAAAGGAGATTTATCATACCATGTGAACCAAATTTAGGTAATTTTCATGAAAAGCTAGCTAAACTCATGCTCTTTCAATTGAGTGCAATGATTCATAAAGCAGTCTGGACATTTAAGTGAATATAGGCTAAGGAGTAACACAGTATTGATTCTGTATTATACATATATTATGGTGATGATGATGATGAATATGTGTCTATTTTGTATTGTGTTATTTGCTGTTCATTGTCTACAGCATACATTTGTTGTGGAGGGTTATAAAGTTAACAAAGAAATAAACAAAGAATATGTCTTCAGAAGAAGCAGGGTGGGGGCATGGAGCAGCTACTGACTGGAGGAGGTTATAGCACAAACAGTATCACAATTCAAGAAAACATGGGAAAGCAAGGATAAAGCCAAAGATGAAGTATAATTTGTAGTATTGCAAACAAAAACTGGCAGAATAGATGGGCCTTATGGTTCTTCTTTCTTACAAATTCTGTTTCTGTTATTTAAATTGATAAAAAAAATAGTAATTGACATTTCTTTCCTTTAAAAAGTGGCAGAGGTCATGTGATCCTCTCACTTTCTGTATTATACAATTTATATTTTGCTAATAAATATTTATTTTGAAAAAATATTTTGCTGTGTCCCCAAGAAGACCACTAGGGCTTTTTTTTTTTAATTCAGCATAAGATAAAATTGAACAGTGACATTATTTTAACTTCAGTCATGACACAGGCACAATTGCTTAATTTAGGAAGTGTTTCAGGAAAAATAATATAAGAAATTGTTTACTATATTCTGTTATCCTTAAAATAATTCTATAACCTCTATTCTTCATTAACTTTTCTAGTACTAAACCTTGAATTATTTATATTATAGCTCAGATTGCAGGATTTATAAAGTCAACAGACGGCCTCATGCAAAGTGTATTTAATCCAATACTAATCATTGCTGATTAAGGCTATCACTATTTTATTGCAGTATATTTCATTTGGAAGGAATTCATGTGCTTTTGTAGCTCTTATTAGAACCTTGAATATCTCAGAATCTACACGGATGATAGTAATGACCAAGGTTACTGCCACTATCAATTTATTTCATATCTATATTTTTTTTTCATTTCAACATACAAAGAAATTAATTTTTTTTCTTTAAAATAATATAGTAATAATACTATTTTAAGATATTTCTAATAATATATTAATAGTATTAATTATTAAAAGAGAAACTATAATAAAATTAGGAAATTTGTTAGAAAAAAACTAACACTTATTTTCATCAAAATGCTATAATATTCCATGCAGTAAGAGAAAGGGGCAAGTTTAAAATTACTGCATGGTGTGGTAAAGCTTTCACATCCTGCGTTATTTCTATGAGAGAGAGAGAGAGGAGAGAGAGATTCTATCATCAAACTAGGGCAAGATAAGATAGTAGAAATCTCATCTTTGTGAGTCTTTCCTCACTCCAAATGACATCAAATCTTCACCGAGGTATACTGTACAGTTCGTACATCTCATGCTGCATGTAAAACTGGCCCCTAAATCCTAAACCACCACCAACACCTCACCTCGAGCTATTAGCTGGCCCTCCTATAATCATATAAATAGTTGAATACCGTGACAGCCTTCCCAGAGTTCTCTCTTTCTCTTTCTCTCTCCCTCCCTCCCTCCCAAGCCCAGAAATGAACAAAATGTAATTTGCAAAATGTATCACGAATTGCATTATGGCCATTTCGGGTATATCACACAGTTTAATGCCAGGAAAAAAGGTGAGTTATTTCCGGCATTAAAACCACGCAATAGCATGCATTATGTTATTGCATGGTGTGATATTGCCCCTCATTTTAATTAATCCCACCCCTTCTAAAAATTTGTATTTCTATAATGCATTTTGATGAATGGCCCTATAAAGGAACAATTCACAAGGTTAAAAATAGGCAGGAGACCTGGATTCTGCTTAAAGTTATCATCCCTGAGGCCCAGATAAAATGCATTTTGTGTATTAAAAAAGGTCAAAGAAAACCAAACAGCTGTCAGCATGGTTTAATAGTGAGGTGAAAGAGAAAATTAGAGCCAAATCAACATCATTCAAAAAATGGAATGCAGATCCACATTACATACATGTAAAACCAAGTAATAAAAACTTTTCCAAGTATATTCAAAGCAAAAAGCCTGTGAGGGAGTAAGATGGTCAGCAAGATGTTTGAGGGGTAAAAGGGATAATTAGAGAGGACATGAAAATAGAAAAAACACTAAATTAATTATTTACTTCTGTATTTACTGAGGATGATGTTGGAGTCATATCCACAGTGGAAACATCTTTTAATGGTGATAACTCTGAGTGACTAAACAAAATCAATGTGAAACTGAAGGATGTAATAAATCAGAATGGCAAACTAAAGAATAACAAATCATCTGGACTGGATGGTATTTACCCTAGAATTTATTTAATTTCTATTTTTTGGCACTACAAAGCAGACTATATTCAGGTATGGTAGATATTTCCTCATCGCCAGAAAACTTGCAATCTAACAGGGTCATTTATCATTAGGACCTTAACACTTAAACAACAAGCACATTAAGTAGCACAACGCACATACTGTTCAGAGGAGAGAAAGAGAGAGACTCTGAATAGATCTCAATATGTCACTCTCTATTTATACCACTGTAAGAGGAGAGGTACTTGGTTTGGAGTTTGGGGATGGGAAGGTTTGGGGGCAGTTTTACATACACAGTCAGAGGTACAAACAGCAAAGTTGACATAACTGAAGCTTTTCTGTTGTTTGAATCGATGAAAGGTACAAGAGGAATTGATTTGTACAATTTATTTTTTACCTAGCTTGATGCACACTCTACCTAACTTCAATCAAGCTAGGTAGAAAGTACATTGTACAAATCAATTACTCTTGTACCTTTCATCAATTCAAACAACAGAAAATCTTCAGTTATGTCGTCTTTGCTGTTCGTACCTCTGAATGTGCATGTAACCCTCCCTTAACCTACCCCATCCCCAAACCCCACACCGAGTTAAAAGTATCCCCCCTCTCTTACAGTGGTATTAGTAGTGAGTAACATAGTGTAGTCTAGTCAGAGTATCTCTCTCTCTCTCTCACTCTCTCTCACTCTTTCCTGCTTAAACAGCATGTGCAATAAAAATCTTTTCCCTGTTAATGTGAGCAGAATACACTAAGTGAAAAATAGCTCAGGTGCTCACTAACTGGATTTAGTGCGTGCATCAACCATGAAATTAGGGAAAAATGAAAAAAATAAAACTAACCATTTAAAAAATGAATTAAAGGGAAAAATGACATGAAACAAAAAGGACATACAAAAAAAAACCCAGGCACTACATGCCCCTATATCATAATGCCCTTAAATAAATCCGTGTTGCGATGGCACCTTAAGTTTTGTGTGCAGTTCTGGTCGTTCCATCTCAAAAAGATATACTGGACATAGAAAAGGTACAGAGAAAAGTGACACAAATGATAAAGCAGATGGAAAAGCTCCTTTATGGAGAAAGGCTAAACAGATTAGGGCTCTTTAACTTGGAAAAGAGATGACTGAGAGGCGATATGACTGGGATTTATAAAATCATGATTGGGTAGATCAGGTAGCTAGGGAAAGGTTATTTACCCTATCAAACAACACTAGAACTATACTTCATGAAACTAGCAATCAGCAGATTTAATACAAATTGTATGACACATTTTTTACTCAGAAAACAACAAGCCATGGAATCTGTTGTCAGAGAATAAACACATATAGGTTTTTTACTATTTCAAAATGTATAAAGACTAGAGGCATTCAATGAAGTTACTAGGAGAATTTTACTTAACACATAATTAAACACTGGAATTTGTTGCTGCAGGATGTGGTGAAAGTTGTAAGTATAACCGAGTTTAAAAAAGGTTTGGACAAATTCCTAGAAGAAAAGTCCATAAACCTTTATTAAGGTAGACTTGGGGAAATCCACTGCTTATCCCTGGAATAAGCTGCAATGGAATCTGTTAACCTTTTGGATCCTGCCAGATTCTTGTGACCTGGATTGGCTACTTTTGGAAACAGGATACTGGGCGTAATGTACCATTGGGCTGACCCTGTATAGCAAATGTTATGTTCTTTTGTTGTTAAGGCAACTAAAATAGTGGGGTTCAAAAAAGGATTGGACAAGTTCCTGAAGGAAAAGTTAGGGATTTGGAGCAGGGACAGATTCGTCCCATTCGGTATTCGTATTCTTCGGGACCCAAATCCATTGCATCCATTCTCGGGGAACCCCGATCCATTCATTAGTTACATACGTATTCATTTCCCAAAAAAAAAACCCATCCCAACCCTTTAAATTTAATTAACTGCAACCCCCCACCCTCCTGACCCCCCCAAGACTTGCCAAAAATCCTTTGTGATCCAGCGGGGGTCCTGGAGTGATCTCCTGCACTCGGGCATTTGGCTGCCGGTATTCAAAATGGCACCGATAGCCTTTGCCCTTACTATGTCACAGGGGCTACCAGTGCCATTAGTCGGCCCCTGTTACATGGTAGGAGCACAGGGGCCGACCAATGGCACCAGTAGCCCCTGTGAAATAGTAAGGGCAAAGGCTATCGGCGCCATTTTGAATACCGGCAGCCAACAGCCCGAGTGCAGGAGATCACTCCAGGACCCCCGCTGGATCACAAAGGATTTTTGGCAAGTCTTGGGGGGGGTTGCAGTTAATTAAATTTAAAGGGTTGGGATGGGGGTTTTTTTTGGGAAATGAATACGTATGTAACTAATGAATGGATCGGGGTTCCCCGAGAACGGATGCAATGGATTTGGGTCCCGAAGAATACGAATACCGAATAGGACGAATCCGTCCCTGCTGAACATTCCTAACTTTTCCTTCAGGAACTTGTCCAATCCTTGTCCAATCCTTCAGGAACTTGTCCAATCCTTTTTTCCTTGGGTAAAGGAAAGACCTTCTGTGACTTCTGAATGCCAACAGAATAGGGTTTCCCTCTGAAGAGTTATCTTTCCTTGCATTTACAATCCTAGTGTGTCTAAGACATCAGTAATAAATGTTGACATTTTTTCTTTCCGAAAGAGTCTTATAATTGTAGATTCTTCTTCCTCTGAGGAATTCACCCTCTTCCTTGGCATTCATAAGGGATGTGTTGGTCTCTTTCCTCAGAGTCTCCTCTAGACTCTGGAGTGGCTAAGACAGCTGGGGAAGTTGCCTTTGAGCCATTTCTTGACCACTCTACTGATGGTTCCCTATAGACCCCTGATCTTCTTGTTCCAGTGGTAAGGGGACCAAGAAGCTAAGGGGGTCTATAGGGAGCCTCTATGCCTTGGTCCTTCATAGCACAAAAGGCCTGATACATCACTAGGATGAATTCTTGTGAGAGCCCTTGGCATTGGGGGAATTTTCATAGACTGCTCCTTCATTCCAGAGCCAAGAGGAAGGGATCTTGTAACCTGCTTTCCCACAGGAGAGGGGAAATATGAGAAAGAAGTTTGGGTTCCTGCTTTCTAGGGGATGCTTTGTTTCTGCTTCTGACCTGTTTGAGGCCTGCACCGCAGGGACCCTTGCTTGATCCCTGTCATCCATAAGGGGGGATTATCCTGTGCTGCTGGATAAGGCCAGCCCCTTATTGAAGTTGCAGTTACGGATAAAAGAACCTGTGACACTGGGGAGCTTCTTGGTACCACATGCAATGCACCTACGGCTCCGCATCATTCTCTCTTTATTTTTTTTTTTTAATGTGACGTGCACTACCATGCACTTTACGCTGTAGTTTCTTAATTACTTCCTCTTCCCACTCCTTTGATCAAAGAAAACCTCTGCTCATCTCTAGTCATTAAGACCCTCTCCTATTTCCAAAGAATGATGAAACAGCCTATCAGTGGAGCTGACAGAACATCCATGTACTCCCTTAATTTCTTAGGATGTATCCTACCTGGTCCTACTGCCTGTCTATTTTCATTTTTCTTTAGTCTATCAAAGCAAAAAATATCTCCTATAGTAATTTAAGAAACTAGAATTTGATACAGATGGGATATGGAGACATGTTGCTTGCCTGAGGTTTGCCAGAGAACTCAATCTGCTTCAGCAATAGGAAGCTAAATGTATCTTTTTTTTTTTTTTTTATAGATTATATCAGCTATATTTTATATAATGCATAGTATTATATTATTTAAATATCTTCCTGGCTGAAAGCTTTGCTTGAGGAACTGATGTTTTCAGCAGACTGAATCCGTTTCTTTCATTTCCCCAAGCAGGGGAATGTGCAACCTCTCATCTGTCTGGTTATTTGTTATCTATTATAAGGAAAGCAGGGCTCCAGTGGCATTGTAACATAGATAGATAATAACAGCAGCAGATAAAGACCAAAATGTCCATCCAGTATGCATCATTTTCTTGATTTCCAACCTCTATCCTCGGGATCTGTAATATTTATCCCATGCCTTTTGAATGTGTTTCTTGTCTTCATTCTCACCATCTCTCCCGGGAGCGCATTCCAGGCATCCAGCACCCTCTCCATGGAGAAATATTTGCCCGACGTTGGTCCGAGGTCCCCCCTAAACTTTCATTTCATGACTCCTAGTTTTATAGTTTCCTTTCCAAGGGAAAAGGTTCGAAGTTTGTGCATCATTAAAAGCTTTTGAATATCTGGAGGCCTGTGTCATATCTCCCCTGCACCTCATCTCTTCAAGAGTAATGTTGCACTAAAGGATAGTTTATGATTCAAGTGCTTCCTTTCTGCTTGATGCAGTGTTTAGTTTGAACATACCTTTTTTTTTCACTCATTCTCTTGATGTACATTTTTTGAATTTACATATTGTTCTACTACATGTTTTTTTTTTTTTTCTACAAATTGGTATTATACCAATTATTACATAATAGAGCAAGGAAGTGCTGCCTCCTTGGTACTGCACCACACTTTAAAACTCACAGCTCTGAAAAAAGGGTGCACACTTTAGAAACATTTGTTTGTCTATATGCAAAAACCAGGACTAAATGGTAAGAATATGCCATCACATCAAAACAGCATGAAAACATCAATGATACTTCTTTTTTCATTCTGTGTTGTTTCCCATATGAAACAACACAAACAAACAAAAATATAAAATATAATTTATGCTATTTTTGCATATAATAAAGCATGTTAGTTCATGCTAAAGGGTTTTGGTGCATGCCCTTTATAAAATTCATCAAAGTATATATGTTATAAAAATGTAGTGCCTGCTAAAGCAAAAGAAGCAAAACAAATAAGGGTAGATTTTAAAAGGCTTAAAAACCCCCATGCGCACGCCGAGCCTATTTTGCATAGGCTCGGTGGCGCACACAAGCCCCGGGACACGCGTAAGTTCCGGGGCTTTGCTAGGGGTGTGTGTCAGGGGGTGGCATGACGTTCGGGGCGTTCCGGGGGGGCATGGTTCCGGCCCGGAGGTGTTTTGGAGGTGTGGCCGAGGCCTCTGAAATCGCTCCTGGGGCAGGCGTAACTTTTGTGATAAAGGTAAGGGGGGTGAAGATAGGGCTAGGGGGTGGGTTAGGTAGGGGAAGGGAGGGGAAGGTGGGGGGAGGCCGAAGGAAGGTTCCCTCCGAGGCCGCTCCGATTTCGGAGGGAATGGGCAGCACGCGCAGGGCTCAGCGCACGCAAGGTGCACAAATGTGCACCCCCTTGCGTGCGCCGACCCCGGATTTTATAAGATATGCGTGGCTATGCGCGTATCTTATAAAATCCGGCGTACTTTTGTTTGCGCCTGGTGAGCAAACAAAAGTATGCGCGGGCGTACTTTTCCAAAATCTACCCCATTATATTTATGGGAAAACAAAATTACATAGATGTAGCCACTCATTTACTTACACCTTTATACTGGGGTAAGCTTAATACTAGGACTTAGTCCTGACTCATTTTGGCGTGGAAACTTAGAGCGCAAGGTGTTTAGCTGCTTAAGTTCCAAGCAGACATTTGACACTAGACAGTGTTCTAAGACTTAAATGAAACATTGAAATCAAAACGTTGCAAAAGGTACAGTCTTTTAAGAACTTAGAATCCACAAGAAGGTGCTGAGACATATAAAGGTGGGCTCTGATTCTTTTGTTACACCTTCCTGGGATCCTCTCACTCCTGTTCCTAGGGCTTAAGGCTCCCTTCGGCAAATATTGACTCGCTCTCTTCCCCAGGCCTCATTAGTACCTGATTTCCCAATGCTTGACTCTTTCTCCTGCGTATCTTTCCTCCTCTCCTCTGGACTCATTTGGATGTGAGCACCAGATAGGCAGAACCTTTTGGTACTGATGATTACCTCTGGAGAGGCACCTGACATTCACTCCTCATTGGTCCTGTGTTGATCTTTGTTCAAACATGGTACTCCAATCATGGTCTCTTTCCCCCATTGAAAGGCACACCCAGGATGAGATATTTGCTCCCTCAGAGCAGAAATACTCTCCACCCCACTGATGGATTCCACAAGAATGGCTACTTATAGCAGAAGCTCCATCACAGAGAACTGTTTGTGTAATCCTGTATACTCATCACTACAGGACTCTGAAACACTGGGGACAGATGGCAAGATTTCCTCCTTTCCCCAAACTCCTAAGAGATGAGAGATTGGACTTCTCTCATTTTCAACTACAAACCCTTTCTCAAAAAGCAAAAGGCTTGCTTCCTCCACATCTCCTTATTCCAAATTTCTCTGACAAATACTTTGGCCTGTGCCACTGTGGAAGGGGAGGGCTATTGTAAACAGTTTAGTCCACTCAATTGTTGAGTCTGTGGATCTTTGGACTGGGATGAGATTGGCTCTACCTGCAGGGAGGGACCCCACAGGTTCTCTCTGCCAGCAGGTGGACCCAGGCATGGTAGAGACTGAGTTGAGGCTTCAGTTATATCAGCCTTCATTCCCCTTGGGTTGCTGGGGCCAGCAGGACTTAGGTTAGGGTCCCTGGGGTTAGGCAAAGTAGCAGAATTCAGGGCCAGGTGGGGGTCATAGGTGGGCAGCTAACAGTCGAGATGAGAGTCCAGGCTGTGGTTGGAGGTGGATGGCTAACAAGTGAAATGAGAATCCAAGCAATAGTGAAAGGCAGGCAGATAACAGGCAAGATGAGGGTGCAAGTAGGGGTCAGAACCAGATATCTATCCAAGAAGCTAGGAAGGCAGGAGGTGGAGCAGGAACTGGATCAGGCTGGGCAGACAAGGCAGGATCAGGCAAGGTAGACAAGGAAGGATCAAGTTGGGTAGATGAAGCTGGAATAGACTGGCAACATGCACTGATAGGTAGCTGGACCTGTTGCTGAGGCATAGGAGAGTGTCTGAGGCAGCCTTAAATAGGGGCAGGTTGATGACATCATCTAAATACACTGCAGGGGTTTTCCCAACATGGGTTTTTTAACAGTTTCAGCACTGACACACATGCACACTAGAGAGAGCCGGCAGAATCCTGCCATATTGAACTGTAATGGTGACAGCCGGGTGAGTAAGGTGGATCGTGGGGGTCTCCCCCGAGCCATGAATGCAACACCATAATTGTACCATTCTCAATGTATTCTCTGCTGGGAGGAGCATAAACCTAATGAAAGAATCATAGACTACATAAACAAAATAAAACCAAAATGACATAATTATGCAAAATGAATTTTTTTTCTACGTACACCCTAACTAAATGGAGGAAACTATTACATTAGGATAATTTCATGTCCTAACTGTGGACTGCGTTTCAATTCATCATTCTCTATTTAGCCCTCATCTGTTATAAAACCCCCATTCCCTTCACAGCTTTCACCATCCTTTAAACTGAATTATCAAAAGTTCTGTGCATAAAAATCATTATATACATGTGTAAATAGCATATACTCACACATAAGTGGGTATGTTGCATTCCTGGGTGGGCCAACATTTATGCATATTTTTCTATTTTATAAGAGATGTATGCATATAGATTTGGCAGCTTACTCCCATATATTTACACCTGATCTTTATCTGGAGTATTTGATCAGTAACATCTTAAAAATAAAATAATGACTAGGTGGGGTGTCTGGGTGAAATGGGGAGAACTAAGGCTGAAGAGCCAAGAGGGTCTTGATGACCTGCAGATGGACTGGGCAAGCTGGTAGACTAATTGGTAAGACTGGTAATTTCATTGTTGCACGCATGTCAGAAAATCTCCCAACTTCCATGTGTAAAACCTGACTTACAGGGATGAAGGCATATAAATTACATGGGTAAAATCTCCACGTGTATGTTTTAAAGTTAGAAGTAAAAATATGCGGGTATAGTAGTTGCACACCACTTATCTGGATACATTCTGATGTATCCAGCTAAGTAGTGGCTTTGCTGCTGCTTACCTGGAATTAGTCATAAAAGTGCTACACATGTGGATAAGTCAAATAGCTGGATAAATCTTAAATAGCACTATTTATCTGGATAAGTAGCTATATTTGAGACATCCATCTTTCTTACTTAGCCGGATAAATAGCACTTTTCAGACTTATCCGGCTAAGTAACGGCTTTGTCAGAACTTACTCAGATAAGTGCAATATGTATTCATTTTTTTTTTTTTACATACATACACAGGGTATTTTTGTGCTAGTTTATAATCCATGCATATCATATAAGCGCAGGTTATAAAATACAGGAGTAGATATCCATGCATCCATGTGCACGCATATATGGGTGTGTGCACACCTGTTTTAAAGTTAATCTTTCTGTTAGTAGTAAAACATGGGCAGATTAAAAGTAAAAGGTGTGTAGTCAGTACAGGTAAGATTAGGGTCAGAGGCAGACTTTTTCTCCCTAGGCCAGAAAATCTAGGATGCCTTGTTTCTTAAGGTTACATTGAACCTACAACTGGACTGAATATTGGTTAGTTTCATTTCTATAAACAGCTTTTGCCTTTGCATTAGACAAGAAGAAATTCCCTCATCTCTAAGGCTGCAGAAAGCAGAAGTATGCCTGTCTGAAATAGATAAGTCATACTGCATGTGTATGACATCAATTAGAAACTGATTTGTAAAACCGAGGAAACTGCAAAAGAAAAACAGGATATGTTGCAGAGAAGTCCTGCCACACCTGAAAGAAGATATAGAAAGAAGAAAGGATCTCGGACTTTAGAACTTTCACCAGCTGAACAGGTAACTAAACTCCTTATCGTACTGGGTAGCTAGTGACACATAAATATGTTGTCTGGAGCAGGCTATACCGCAGTATCTAATACAACAAGATATTTGCATCATAATCATCATCATCATCATCATCATCATAATCAAGTGTATTATTGTGAGATTTCATCTGTTGTCTATTTTCCAAGGATGCTTCCTGCAATATCTTCACTCCCCAGATAAGCAAGGAGGGTTTTAGAGATGTGGGTTCAAGTGAGTACACCAATAGCATGCGCCCTGCAAGAGGTAGAGAAATTGGGATCTTCACAAGCCTCTGGTGAGAGAAGGGCTTTCTCTTTGGCAAAACAACATTCTTTCTTGCTGTATCTCCTGAGCTTATACAAAGCTGAAAGGGTGAACCAAGACAAGTTCCTGATTTTTCTGACTGTTCAGTAAAATCAGCAGGCTCAACCTGTAGCTGAACGGACAGAGGAAGAAGAAAAGAGGGAGGAGTAGCAGTGTTTTATCCACAGAAATGGCCTTTAAAAATTGCCCACCCAATATGCAGGTAAACTTATGAGCGAACTGCCTTCCTGCTCATATGTTTACCTGGACCGAGCGGAGATGTTCCTGGGGGCAGAGTTAGGGAAGGTGGGTTGGACTTATGCACATACTTTTGTATTTTTTTCAGAAGTATGTACATCAATTTTTTCTGAAATTTTTCAATACCCAAAATAGCAAGTATAATTCTGGACAGGTAAACTTGGTGGGTATGCCTGGAAGTCTGCTCTGAAAACTGGTGGAACTTACAGTGCTTTTGCTCCCTAATTTAAGTGGGCTGCTACAAAATTATCCCCTAAAATGGCAAAGAATGCACATTATCCCCTTTAACGTGTACTATTTGCCTTTTTAGCCTGTGAAGTGCCCTTTGTGAGATTTTGAGTACATGAGTACAATGGCCTTATTGTTAGTGGCCTTCTATTTAACTGTGACTTTTAAGGGGGTTTTTTTGGGGTTTTTTTTTACCAGTGCCATTTGTGCCATCTGAATTACTTTTTGAAAATCACTAAATAGATTTCTTAAAATACAATAAAATGAAATCTCAGGTATACGGTTGGTCATGGCTCAAGCATAATTGAAGACTGATCCTTCATATTACCATATGGAACACATTTCTTTCTGCTATTATGACTAGATTACTGCAAAAGCTAAAGCTACTTATGAGATTGTAGGCTCAACCTGCACTAATTTAAATAAGATCATAGTGAAGGGAAGGCAGACTGGCAGCAAGCCCAGTTCTACCAACTCTCTTCATTCTTAACAAAATATCAATAGAATGGGAAATGTGAATATTCACCATGGGATAATCTATAAAGGGTGGCCCATTAATAAACTGGCATACTGATTTTACTGAATGAACACGTTTGTGGATACTATTATTTTATACACTTCTTTAAATATTAAGCCTTGCTTACTTGCAGCTCTGATGGTAATATATATACAAGAGCTTGTTTTTTAATCGCTCCTGCCGAGCTGAAAAAAAAAAACAACTATGTTATACTGATTTTAAAGCAGGATTTTAAGAATAATCAAAACCTGCAAGTGAAAAAAAAAGAATTGCATGAATGCAGCTGTAGTTCTGATTTCTACAAGAAATCAATAGGACAATCAGAACTACAAATCCATGCATGCAATGGGGCAAACTACAAATCCATGCATGCAATGGGGCAAAAATCAGGCCTGGAACAGCCTTTTTGGTCAACCTGAGTTGAACTGGCAACCTTACAGGTAACATAGTAACATAGTAAGGGATGGCAGAAAAAGGACATCTGGCCAGCTAGTCTGCAGTTATCCTATCCACACTGCTAAGGATATATCTCATCTCTATAATGAAAAGTGCAAATAGCACTCAAGCAATAAGTCAGGGGTGATCTGGGAAACTATAGACTGGTGAGCCTGACTTCAGCTCCGGGAAAAATCATGGAAACTGTTATAAAGAATAAAATCACAAAACATCTAGATAGACATGGTTTAATGGGACATAGCCAGCATGGATTTACCCAAGGGAAGTCTTGACTCACAAATCTACATTTTTTTCGAAGGGGTGAATAAACATGTGGATAAAGGTGAACTGGTAGATGTGGTGTATTTGGATTTTCAGAAGGTGTTCCGACAAAATCCCTCATGAGAGCCTTCTAAGAAAACTAAAAAGTCATGGCATAGGAGGCAATGTCTTTTGTGGATTGCAAGTTAGTTAAAAGACAAGAAACAGAGAGTAGGATTAATTGGTCTGTTTTCACAGTTGAAAAAGGTAAACAGTGGAGTTGCTCAGGGATCTTTACTTGGACCGGAGCTTTTTAATATATTTATAAATGATCTGAAAAGGGGTATTACTAGTGAAGTAATCAAATTTATGGATGACACAAAATTACACAGAGTAGTTAAATCTCAAGTGGATTGTGATAAATTACAGGAGGACTTTGTGAGACTGGGAGATTGGGCATCCAAACGCCAATGAAATTTAATGTGGACAAGTGTTAGGTGATACATATAAGAGAAATAACCCTTGCTGTAGGTACACAATGTTAGGTTCTGTCTTAGGATTTACTACCCAGGAAAGAGATCTAGGAGTCAGAGTGAATAATGCATTGAAATTGTTAGCTCAATGGGCTGTGGCTGTCAAAAAAGCAAACAGAATGTAAGGAATTATTAGGAAGGGAATGGCAAATAAAACGATGAATGTCATAATGCCTCTCTAATGCTCCAGGGTGAGACCACACTTTGAATACTGTATGCAATTGTGGTCGCCATATCTCAAAAAAGATACAATTGCACTGGAGAAAGTGCAGAGAGGGCATGGAATGACTTCCCTATGAGGAAAGACTAAGGAAGTCAGGGCTGTTCAATTTGAAGAAGAGACAACTGAAGGGGAATATGATAGAGGTCTATAAAATTTGTTATTTTATTTTTTATTTAAAATCTTTTCTATGCCGTCGTTAAGCTAGTTGCCGTCACAACGGTTCACAATAAGGCACATAATTTCAAACTTAAATGTGTTGAATTATATTAACTAAACAGGTGCCATCAAATACTGTAACATAGTTTCATATTAAATATTACTTAGTGGTTGTGATAAGTCATGTCTACTTTAAGTATATCGGCTATAAGATACATTAACACTTAAGTCTGGTCCTCTGTTGTTGCAATCTAATAGAGGTAAAGTAAAATAAAATATATACACACACACACACCATTCGAGTAAGCTGATGTGTGTGTGTGTGGGAGTTCTTCGGACTGCATCATACAATTCCCTGGATTCTACTCTTCATTCCCTTTGTGGTATGCTTGCTTAAATAGCCATGTTTTTAAACTTTTTTTGAATGCTTTGATGTCTCTTTGTGTTCTGATTTCTAAAGGCATTGTGTTTTCTTGGACAGGTTAATGTAAATTGGTTATTTACTCTCTCAGATAATAGAAGGACTAGGGGGCATGCCATGAATTTAGCAAGTAGCTCATTTAAAACAAATAAAGAAAATTCATTTTCACTCAGCGCATAGTTAAGCTCTGGAATTCATTGCCAGAGGATGTGGTTACAGCAGTTAGTATAACTGGGTTTAAAAAAGTTTTGGATAAGTTCCTAGAGGAATAGTAAGGAATAGTAGCTTCAGATCTATTTAATGTTCGGGTGCTTGCCAGGTACTTGAAAGTTGTGACTTGGATTGACCACTAATGGAAACAGGATGCTGGGCTTGATGGACCCTTGGTATGACTCAGTTTGGCATGTTCTTATGTTTTCATGTTCTTATATTTTTAAGTCTGAAAACCTGTGAGGGGAGATAAAAAGCACTTTCATATATGTTTTTTTCTCTGTATTTATATGCGCCATCTGTTGGGCTCTCTAGCAAGCAGTTTTAGTAACAGTGGACATTAATGGAGGCCAGTAGGAAATAGTGTTTGCAGTATTATCTGCATTTGTAATCATTGTTTAGGTACCTATTATTGTATGCCTTCTGCCTACAGTAAGGGTGTCCTATTCCGGTTCTCATGGGTCTCAAGATCTGGTTTTCAGGATATTCTTAATGAGCATGCATGAGAGTTGCTTATTATTGAGGCAGTGTGGAAGGAAAATTATCTCATGAATATGCATTAGGGTTATCTTGAAAACCTGACTGTATGCAGTCCTCGGAGCCCAGGGTTGAACACCCCTGGCATAGAAACACCATGACATGTGGATAGCACTGATGGCATTTAACTATCAAGCATTTGATTCAGAGAAAATTGGGAGATAGGAAATTTTATAGCTGAAAAATAGAAATAAAAATAATTTCATTGTGATTAGCTGCACACAGAAGAGGGCCACAGTTTCTAAATGCTAAGAGCACCCACAGTAATTATAATTAATTCATCACTAACAGGGAAGGAAAGTAGCCTGAAAATGTTCCAAAAGCAGAGAGAGAAAGAAAGTATGAAAAGGGAGTTGCCAGTCACTGTGATAATGGAATATAACACCTAGATTTTTCAGAAGACGATCAAGTTGCAGTATCATTGCCAACTTGAGCATCCCCCATCTAGTCTCCTGCCCTAAGGTAGCTTCAACACAGCCACTGGGTGGTGCCAGTACAAAAGTATTTGGTGCCATACGCAAACCTTTGGTCATGCACCGCCCCTCTCTCAACATACCACCAGCACAGGACTCCCTCCTACCTGCGGCAGTGGCTCAGCACAGCTCTCCCTTCTTTGGTGGCATTGGCTCTGGCAGAGCATCCCTCTTGGCTTCATGCTGGTGGGATTTTGCCATCCCAAAAGATTTTGGTGCTGTAAGCGACCGCCTAGTTTCCCTAATAGAAGAACCAGCCCTGCAAACTGGGTAGCAAAGAAAAGTGGCAGCGGTGCTGCATAAGGACCATCAAGGGAGCTGTGCACATTGTCCTACTGGCAGTCCCTTCTCCTCCTATGCCTGCATGAAACATTCTGTTTAGGAAAGGAGTGTATGCCACAGGGAGAAGAAGAGGGGCTGCTGTAGGAAGAGCACTCGCACCTCTTCTACTAGTCCCAACACTGCTGCTTTGTCATTGCCACCTGCCAGAGGCGGAGGTGGAACAGGAATGATAGAGCTGAAGGGGGAAGGGAAGGACCATGGGAAGGATGAAGGGCTGGTAGGGGAGCCAGTGGAGGGAGCTGAGGACAGGAACCAGTGAGAAGATGACAGTTGAGGAGGAGGAAGGACACAGAGCTGAGGCAGAGGTAGGAGGGGGTCAGCCAGGAGGTGAATGAAGGGCTGAAGATAGGGAAAAAAGATGGGTGGCAGGCTGGTAGGAGCCAGAGCAGAGATGAAGGGCTAAAGGGAGGTACCAGAGGAATAGGAGATGGAGAAAGAATAGAACAAGGGGGAAAGGGAGGATGGAAAGGGAGGAGAGCAAGTGAGGGGGAGATGAAGAATTATTATGATAAGAAATTAGCCCACTGGGCTGCCATACTGTTTCTCTCTGTAGCCTACTCTATGTCTGTATGCTGAATTGTTTCCCATCCTTCCCGTACCTCCACTATTGGGCCATTGTACTGCTTCCCTCCCTTCCCCCCAAGCAAACCTGCTGGTCACTTCATTATTCTGTTGCGTAGGAGGTGGATCCTTGGGCTGAGGTGGGGTTGACGCAACCCATAGGTGAGGGCCTATGGGTCCCCACCGTCAGCAGGCGGAGTGGGCTGAAGCTAGAGGCCACTGGAACTTCACCTATATCAGCCCACGCTCCCCTCGGGTTGAGCCTTCAGGTGCCGGGGCCAGCAGGACTTAGGTGGACCTCAAGGTTAAGTACAGGTAGTAGATGGTTCAGCTCAGAGACAGCAGCCAGCAGATGGCGTGGTCCTATCCTGGACAGGGATATGGAACAGGAACTCAAGCACCAAGGAACAAGAAGGAACTGAAGGTGCCTGAGCAAAGGGAGGCCGAAGCCTTATTAGTCCGTGTCCAGAGGATAGGGACAGAGGCGTCACTGTCAAGCTTGAATGGAAGCTGGTGACACTTGGAAGGTGTAGCAAGCAATGTGGAAACTCTGGACTCAAAGTCTGAGGCGGTTGTTCATAGCAATGGTCAAGGCACGGAGAAGGCAGGTGTGGTCAGATGTAGCAATGATCAAGGCACGGAGAAGGCAGGCATGGTCAGAGGTAGCAATAGTCAGGCTTGGAGAAGGCAGGCAAGGTCAGGCATAGCGATGGTCAGGCTTGGAGAAGGCAGCAAGGTCAGATGTAACAATGGTCAGGCTTGGAGAAGGCAGGCAAGGTCAGGCATAGCAGTGGTTAGGCTTAGAGAAGGCAGGCAAGGTCAGGCGTAGCAATGGTCAGAACCAGGAAGTCAATCAGCACACAGACGAGATGAACACGGAACAGGAACCAGGAACTCAGAGAAACAGGAACATGAAGCAAGGCTCACGGAGAAGCAATGAGTACGAGAAAACCTGGAACAGGTGACCAAGGAAACCTGTTGCAAAGGCAATGCTTCAGTGCGAGGCCTGAGCATTTAAGTGCTGAGGGAACTGATGTCAACATCCGGGTCAGCGGCCAGGTTCCCGCCGCAGGCCCTTTAAAGGTTTCTCTGGTGTGTGCGCGCTTGCCTAGGGAGGGGTGCGGCGGCGGTGGCGGCATCTCTCCATGAACCCCGCAGAGAGGCCCAATGGATGGAGGCATGCTGGCTGGAGGTCCCGGGAAGCGGAGCAGGGCCGGAGGTGCTGGCGGAAGTCCGAGGTCGGGACTGGCAGCTCCTAGTCACTGGCAGCCCACTGCTGCCAGTGACTAGGAGCTGGAGCCCAAAGCTTGTGTAGGATGGTAAGAGGGCCACACTGCAGGGCTGCCATCCTGCTTTATAAAGGACTGAGAACCAGGAGTTCCGGCCTCCAATGAGAAGTGGAGCAGAAGCAGCTGTGGTCAGCATAGACTGAGAACCAGAAGCAGTGGCCAGTAGAAAGAAGAGGAGAAGTGTCATGTTACCCCCACCCATGGGCAGAAAGGTTTGCTGCTGGGAAGAGGCAGAGGCCAAGAAAGGCTTGTGAAGCCACCAGCACTGACGGAGAGGGAGGGAAGGAAGGGCTTGTGGAAGCTCAAGAAACTGATGATACTATGAAGGAGAGAAGATCCAGCCCAGGCAGCGAAGCCATTGTCATCCATCCCTTCCTCCTCCCTCCCAAAAAGAGTGCAGGTAAAGACAGAGAAAATGCCTGGAGGGTGGAGAGGAGGAGGATAGGTAGAGGAAGGAAGGTACGGTGAGTGAAAATGCCTGGAAGGGGGAGGTAAAATGTGTGGATAGAGAGGACAAGAAGGTATTTGAAGGGACAAGAGACAGAGAATCAAAGGGGGGGGGGGGAAGGAAGAAGTGGGGCAGAATGCTTGGAAGATGAGAAAAGGGAGAGAATGCATGTGGGAACAGGGGCACCATTTGACCTCTATCCTGTCTTGGCCTTCCCTTCCTGCCACTGTCAGCCATCGAAACTGCCCTGCAGACAATGAGCAGTCATGAGAGTCATTGTTCTTGTGGGCGCCACAAAGCTCAGAAGAATCTGAGCCCTGTGGCAGTGGCTACAGTTGTGCAGGAGGGAAGAGTTATGGGAGACAGTTCTGCTGGGAAGAAAGTTGGTATGGTATGGGAGACAGAGTTGGGAGGGGTAGGCAGGAAATGTCACAGCGTAGATTGCGGAGAAAAGGGAAGGACAAAGGTGCAACATTGGGAAAGATTAGAAGGATGAGAGTGAGGAAGGTGAGAGGGAGGTAGGAGTGATAGAGGGGAAGGAGAAAGAAAAGAGGAAAGAGAAAGAGAGAGAAAAGGGGTGAGCATGAGGAAGAGGAAAGCAAGGTAGGGTGGGAGGGGTAGGATGGAGATGTGAGAGGGATGAAAGAGAAGGCAGTGAAAGGTGTAAGTCTGAAGGAAGAGGAAAAGGAAGAGGAAGAGTATAGGAGTAAGAGATTAACAAGGGGTAAAAGACTGACAGAAGAGAGATTGCTGGGGATGAAAGATGAGAAGGGAGGGAGGAATGGAGGAGTAAGATGAGTATAATGGTAAAAAACTGAAGAGGATAAAAAGAGAGTAAAGAGAGTAAAGAGAGATGAGAGGAAGAGAGGCACTTCAGAAGGGGAATAAGAGGCTGTGCTGTGAGAGAGTGGGCAAGAGAGAGATAGAAGGGAGGAAGGGAAGTGGAAGAAAATGGAAAATAAACAAAACAGAAGTGAGAAAAGAGAATAAACAAAGCTAATTAGGATGCATAGTGAAGGCTAGAGAAGCATTACATTTTAAAGGAATATTTTTAAAAGTATTATTGTCAATATAAATCAGTTCTACTGCATATGCATTTCTATGTAAATTCATACAAATGTTCCACTGACTCTCAAAATCATGCTGAAACATTCTTTAACCCTTGTTGCAAAATCTATGCTTGAGCTGCTGCAGGAAACAAGGGGCTCTGATTGTATAAGCAGCTCTGACTACATACGGTATGCAACATTTGTTGCCAAATGCCCCAACGGCAGTGTTAATGCTTGCAATTGTTTAGGCTGAAAATTTGGGGTTGTATCTTACCTTCAAGGAAAAGAGGAGCACCCCCTCTGCATGAGCAGCTGTGTGGTCCTGCAGGTGTTGGAGGGCTGTGTGGACTGCATGGGAGATTCTAGACCGTCATCCACCCAAGCCCTTTGGGATCATCTGAGAATGTGTGGGAGATGAGACCAGTGGGGCCCATTGACAGACTGTTGACAGCAGGCACATGTGTGCTGCTTTTCAACTTAGAAGTGAGCTGACATACACAGTGCTTTCTAGTCTCATCTCAGTGGTGGGCAAATTAATGGAGACTCTGCTGAAAGAAGGAATAGTGAACTCTCTACAATCTGGTTGCTTGCTCGAACCCCAACAGCATTGATTCACCAGGGGAAGGTCCTGTCAGATGAATCTGATTGATTTCTTTGATTCAGTGACCAGAGAATTGGATCAGGGAAGAGCATCTGATGGTGATTTACATGGATTTTAGTAAAGCTTTTGATACAGTCCCACATAGAAGACTCATGAACAAAATGAGAAGCTTGGGAGTGAGCGCCAAGCTGGTGGCAAGGATTACAATCTGGTTGACAGATAGAAGATAGTGTGTGAAGGTAAATGGAACCTAGTCTGAAGAGAGAATGGTGTTAAATGGAGTGCTACAGGAATTGGTGTTGGGACCGGTTCTGTTCAATGTCTTTGTGAGTGACATTGCGGAAGAGATAGAAGGTAAAGTTTGTCTATTTGCGGATGATACTAAGATCTTCAATGGAGTGGACATGCCAGAAGGAGTGGAGAGAATGAGATGTGATTTAAGAAAGCTTGAAGAGTGGTCAAAGATATGGCAACTGGGATGTAATGCCAAGAAGTGTAGAGTCATGCATCTGGGATGCGGTAATCTAAAGGAACTATATGTGATGGAGGTGGTGAAGTGCTGTTGTGCACGGAACAGGAGAGAGACCTTGGGGTAATAATGTCTAGCGATCTAAAGATGGGAAAGCAATGTGACAAGGCGAAAGCTAAAGCTAGAAGAATGCTGGGCTGCATAGAGAGAAGAATATCTAGTAAGAAAAAGGAAGTGATAATCTCCTTGTACAGGTCCTTGGTGAGGCCTCACCTGGAGTACTATGTTCAGTTCTGGAGACCGCATCTCAAAAGGGAAAGAGACAATTTGGAGGCAGTCCAGAGAAGGGCAACCAAAATGGTGGGAGGTCTCCATTAAATGACTTGTGAGGAGAGGTTGAAGGACCTAAATATGTATATCCTGGAGGAGAGGAGGAGCAGAGGAGATATGATACAGACCTTCAGATACTTGAAATGTTTTAATGATGCACGATCAACAACAAACCTTTTCCACTGGATAGAATCCAATAGAATTAGGGGTCACTAAATGAAACTCCAGGGAGGATGACAGAGAATCAATGTCAAGAAATATTTCTTCACGGAGAGGGTGGTGGACACCTGGAATGCCTTGCCGGAGGAGGTGGTGAAATCAAAAACAGTGCAAGATTTCAAAAGGGCATGGGATAAACACTGTAGATCCCTAAAGGCAAGGGGGAGGGTAATGAAGTAAGAGGCATCGGGTAACTTACTGGTGTGGCATATACTACCCTTAACAAATAAGCCTTCATACTGTTGATGCAACTCCATTGTTTGCTGCTTCAACAGCAGGGAGAAAAGAGGAAAAGCGGAATTGAATTCAGACAACAACTAACAAGGACATTGAACTGTACAGTCTTGGAAAACAAATAAGCATGGGGTAATTTGCTTGATGTGGCAGTTACTATCCTAAACCAAAAAGCCTGATACTACACTTCTGATGCAACTCTAATATTGCTCTCTGCTTCAACTGCAAGGGGGGGGGGGGGTAAGGAAATTGAACTCAAACAATAACCAACAAGAACTGCAGGGCAACTTGCTTGATGCGGCGGTTACTACCCTTAACCAAAATGCCTGGTACAACTCCAACACTGCTCTCTTCTTCAACAGCAGGGGGGGGGGGGGAAAGGAAATTGAACTAAAAAAATAACCAACAAGAGCATGGGGGTAACTTGCTTGATGCAGCAGTTACTACCCTTAACCAAAAAGCCTGATACTACACTTCTGATGCAACTCTCTGTTTCAACTGTAGGTGGGGGGGGGGGGGGAAGGAAATTGAACTCAAACAGTAAAACAGCAAGAGCCCTGACCTTGGTGGTCTGAGTAACTAATAAGCATGGGAAACTGATAACTATGGGAACTTGCTAGGCAGACTGGATGGACCATTAGGTCCTTTTCTGCCATCACGTCTATGTTTCTATGTTTCTATGTAGTCTAGGAAAGAAATCTGCTTAATGTAGAAGCAATTCAGCTTTCAAAATATATATATTTTTTTTCTTTGCCTGAGTCACCATCACAATCTCTCAAAGTCCCCTTAAAGTGTTATTTTCCTTAGGTTCTCCTAGTACATGGCTGGGGAGGGGAGAAGAACCACGGATGCCTGAAATCCAATGCTCTAATCTGTACTGTCCTCCTTTCTCTTCCTTGCTTTAGCAAATAAGCATACTTTTCTTGATCTTTTCTTAGAACGTTTCTGGAATGGGGTTAGATGGCCCATTTCTTTCTACTAACTGCTGCCTGGGTGGCAATAGGAAATGCTGGATGATCAAACCCCAGGGTGTGAACTACAAGATCACATTCTCCTGCTGGTAAAAGCACAAAAGTGTCCATGTTCCAAAAATAGGACTATTTCTTACAAAGAAAAAGAAGCCCTGAAGATAAAGGCTATCTTCTAACTATTAGGAAGCCTTTAATCTTTAACTAAGTCCCAGACCTTAGGGAAATTGACTTCCAACTCAAAAGGTGGAAAGGTATAGTGCATTTATTTATTGAATGGTGTGGGCAGAAAAAAACAAAACCTGAGAAATCATTTCCCAGACCCCTTCCTATACATCAGCAGATGGAATGAACTATATTGGCAACCTCTCATGGGAGTGCCTTACGGCAATGATTCAGTCCACCTACTCTCATCAAACACAATATGTCTTCTATAGTAGGGATACACTGCTCTGGTAAGCATGCAGTGGGTCTTTATACCTAAAAAGTAAGTGAACATTATAAAACTCCCTTTCTCATTAGCTATAAGAAATGAAGAATGGTCAGTGCAAGAGAAAGCAGTTATGCAAAATAACAGAAATATTTTAAAACTATTAAAGATGTTCACAGAAATTAATGGCATTATACAACTGTGGCAACTGTCTGAGATAGCTTTGATTTGGAGGCCATCTAGGGCAATGCTAATGACACATATAGATTTTGGAGTGAATCAGTTCTGGAAGGCAGCATAGAGAGCATGAGTAGAAACATACAAACATGACAACAGAAAATGACTACATGGCCATCTAATCTGACTAGCCATCCAATTTATATAGCCCTAACAATTCCCATGACTTTTTAAGAGATCTCCTGTATTTATCCCATGCCTTCTTGAATCCAGATGCTTGTTTCATCTCCACCAGCTTCACTGGGAGGCCATTCCATGCATCTACTACTTTCTCTATAAATAAATATTTCCTAAGATTACTCCTGAGGCCACCCCCTTTCACCCTCATTCCATGATCCCTTGTTCTAGAATCTCCTTTCCACTGAAAGATGCTTACCTCCTGTGCATGAAAACGTTTGAGATATTTAAATGGCTCTATCATATCTCCCCTATCTCACCTTTCCTCTAAGGCATACATATTTAGATCTTTAAGTCTATTCCCATTTGCTTTACAATGAAGACCACTGACCATTTTAGTAAAAACCATCTGAACCAACTTCCTCCTGTTTATATCCTTTGAAGTTGCTGACTTCAGAATTGTACACAATATTCCATGTGAGGTCGCATCAAGGACCTATCCAGAGGCCTATGGTGAAACTCTCCCCCCCCCCCCCCTCCCCACACACACACAGTACAAATATCTTTTTTAAAATCATGTTAAGTAAATTTCTATCTCAATCACTGGAGCCAAAACACTATAGATGCTTCTACACAACCAATATCCAAATAGTCTATATAACAATCAATACTTTTCTATTGGACCATCATATTAAACACTCCTGGTCACAGACTTTCATTGCTTTCCATATATTCATAGATCCTATTATTTCATTGTTTGTTTGTTTTTATTTTTATACAAATAAAATGTCAGACAACTTATCTTTCAATGATTGCTTATTCAATTGTAATCCTAAGAATCCTGACACATGCAGTGTTTCCAAATGTTATTCTGCATCAGGGGATTATCATATTCAACTGATACACTATAAAAGAAATAAAAATCAATAATCATAGAATATGAGCTTGTAGTACATTGCATTCGGAACTGCTTTAATGTTCAGAAATGTCTTTTGCTGGATTTGATTCCAACCCTGGAAGTTCAAATTTGCTATTTATGACCTAGAGCTTTTTTCCCCAAATTACAACTTTACCTGATCCATAACTTCATCACTATCTAGTCTGATTACTCAAAGATGATTACACTAAATAAGAAAAAGGAGATTAATGACATCAATAGCCTCTATCAGGAACTATCTTTAAATGAATAAATACCATTTTTTCTGCATTTAGACCTTGTGGAATAATAGAGTTTATGAAGGATATCCAAAAAAGTTCTCTGAAACTTAACTTGACATCTGAGTTTTGATCTCACACAGAAAGAATGATCCGATCAGTTATCCACCACTGCAACTCCACAAAGGTATGTGAAAATTCAACACAATAAGAGACCATTGGCACTTGTACTTTTTCTATGGATGTGCAGCTTTTATGTTCAGATAATCAGACTTTGATCATCCTTCTTGTGCATCCTATGTACAATAAGCCACAGGCACATTGGATGGCATATACCACATTTTTTGATGTACAGTTTGTATGTCCATATATATCATAATGGCATCCAGTAATTGGATTTTGCCAAACTTTGCACTTCCAGAGTTGTAATTGAACCCAGCAAAAAACACTTCTGAACATCAATGGAAAAGGAGGTATGTGCAGTTTTTAATGCAATGCGCTACAAGCTAGTCTTCTATTGATATTGATTTGCATTTCTTTTATAATCTATCAGTTGCATATGATAATCCCCTGTTGCAGAATAAGATTTTGAAACACGGCACATTGGGTTTATAATTGAACAAACAACCATTGAAAGATAAATTGTCTGACATTTTATTTGTATAAAAATTTAAAAAACAATGAAATAATAGGATCTATGTGATGGAAAAGTGGACCCTTGAGCCGAGACAAGGGGTGGCTCTTGGTGGTCCTCATCATCAGGCGGCAGTTCTGGGGAAGAAGACCCAACAGGACCTTCACTTATACCAGCCCTCATTCCCTGCAGGTTGAGCCCTTGGGTACCAGGCCCGGCAGGACTTAGGCATGGGTCTTCCCAGGTGTGAAACCAGTAGGTGATGGTAGAAGCAGCGTCGGTGGAATCCAGTTATAGAGGCTGGTGGCGATCAAGCAGAGTCAAGTACCAGGCAAAGAGTCAGGGCAGGCAGAGATCAAGCAGAGTCAAGTACCAGGCAAGGAGTCAGAACCGAGAAACCAATCCAAGGGTCGAGGAGCAAGACAGGGACCGGCGGCAAGGCACAGAAATGCTGGAACCAGGGATCATGAACAAACAAGGCAGAGTCAGGAATGAAGGGATCAGGAACGCAGACAACGCCACTGTCAGAAGAGCAGGACCCATTGCTGAGGCTAATTAGAAGCTGAGAGGCAGGGTTTAAATACCCACCTAGCCTGACATCATCAGCCTGGGTCACGGGGAACTTTCCTGCTACTGGCCCTTTAAATCCTGTGACTCGGCACACGTGCACCTAGAGAGTACACCATGAGAAGCTGGAACCAGAGGTGTTTGGGGCGCAGCAAGAGCAGGCCGCGGGCAGAGTCAGTGGCCGGTGGCAGCAGTGGCAGAGCCGGGCCTCTGGCTGGTGCAGGTGAGGGGACCCAGTCGCAGGCCAGCACGCCTGGGGTTCCTAATAGTACCTCCCTTAAGCCCCCTCTTAGAAGGCCCGGGCTTCTCAGAATGCAGGCTCCCAAGTGTTTTCATCAAGCCTGAAACCCTCCCAAGCAATTAAGCACTCACATCTCCTGTGATGGCATCATACGTCAAGTATTTCTTTTACCTGATAGATTTCTTCTTCAGCTGACAGGTCCTAAGGTTCCAGGATCTCCTGACATGGCCAAGAAGATACCAGGGGCTTAATGAGTGAGACATGGAACGTGTTGTGTATTTTTAAAGAAGAAGGCAGCCTCAAGCAGTAGGTGACCAGCCCGATTTCTTCTGTGATGGAGAACGGAACGATGTACTAAGGAGCCAGTCTCATCAAGGGTAATTGCAGCCGAATGTGGTGGGTGCTAAGCCATACCCAGTCTCCAGGTTTGAAGAGAAGAGCAGGCCGCCGGTACTTATTGGCCGTCTTATTTGCTTCCTCAGCCGCCCATCAAAGGTGCTCCTGTGTGTGGGTCCAAGGGCATGCAATTGCTGGGCAGTGAGCTGTGCTGTGGGCAATGGCACTGAAATGGTCATGGGAAGTGGCGGAGCTGGTTGCCTACCATAGAGCATCAAGAAAGGCGAAGAGCCGGTCGCAGAATGGATGTGCAAGTTGTGTGAAAACTCAGCCCAAGGGAGTAGAGAGGACCAGTCGTCCTGTCTGCTGTTCACAAAGGTACGTAGGAAGGTTTTTAGGGCCCAGTTGGTGCGTTTGGCTTGGCCGTTGCCCTGCGGGTGGTATGCTGTGATAAAGTCAAGCTTGATCCCAAATTTCTTGCACAAGGAGCACCAAAGGTTAGCAGTGAACTGCACTCCGTGGTCCAATGCAATGTGCTGGGGGAGTCCATGTAGGCGGAAAATATGTTGGGTGATTAGGTGGCCACAAAAACAACAAAAGGACACTGTTTACTGAATTTTCAACACTGTGACACTCAATAATCCAAAATAACAAAATTTGTGAAAGAACCACATCAGCAAGCCTAACAACGGCAATGCGTGTTTGCAAAGCCGTCCAGTCTGATCGTCATTTGCGGTAGGTTTTTTATAGCATAGCTGATGCTTTGCAGGTTATTAGAAAAATAATTTGAAAATGTTAATAGTCCGTCTGTTCCCGTGGTAAATCAATGCTAGACCCGACAGTGGCTGGTGTTTCACAACCCATCAGTCGCTTCTTCAGGAGTCTAAATTGCAATTACGGTAAACAAAAGGGAAAGGAGGACATAATATCTCACCAGATAATGTGAAAAAAATTACTTAGCTTTAATATCAACAGCGAAATAAACCTTCTTCTTGGACTACATCATCTCAACCAAGTTTGTAATGTAAACCGGACAGAGACCACCCTGAACTAGTTGTACCTTTAAATAGCCCACGCTTTGTAAGACGTGCTACGTGATGACGTATGAGGCATCCAGTTACTATAGTAATGGTGGAAACAACTTCACAGGAAAACTTGAAGTTCAAGTACCGAATTAAGACCATCTGGATCAACTGTGCCCAGACGATGGATCCATCGTTGTTCAGCCTGAAGCAAGTGGGTGTTAAAGTCCCCATCGCGCCAATTTGGAAACAATTGTTCAAGAACACAAACCTTAAGGTCGTCAAAGGAGTGTGCACATTGAATACAATGAGATGTCAGGGGAGCCGTGAGACGGCCAATGGTGATACATGATTGGTGTTCAATCAGGCGGGTTTTGAGAGCCCGCTTGGTTTTTCCCACGTACCAAAGATTACACGGGCACTGAATGAGATAATTCACTCCTGTAGAGCTGCAATCAGTAACATGTCTCAAAATGAAATTAAAATTATGCCTGGTAAAATGTAGAGCTGAAGTGTTGATCATTGTATGGCATAGAGTACAGGTACCACAGGGTGCTTGTGATCCAATGATAGCCAGGTGATATCGTGGGCCAGCTCTAGGGCTGAGGGCAGTTTGGGAAGGGTGGTGAGATGGTCCATCTTTGAAAACCTATCTACAACCACCCAAATAACGTGATGGCCATTGGAGGGTGGCAGGCTCCACCATGAAGTCCGTGAAGAGATGGGTCTATGGCTCCTTGGGAATGGGTAGAGGTTGGAGTAGGCCCAATTGTCATCCAGTGAGGGGTTTCTGTCAGGTGCAAGTCGGGCAGAAGTTAACGTAGGCTTTGACATCCCCACCAGTAATAGTGTTGCAGTAACTCAAGGGTGCGGGGTTTTCCATGGGGTCTGGCTGTGAAAGAATCATGGGCCCAGGACAGAGCCTTCTGATAGAGTCAAAGAGGTACCTCTGTCTTCCCTGGAGGAGTGGTCTGGGTGACTGCAGGGTCAATGATGTATAGGGGAACAGACGGAGAGTCTTCTGTCTCAAAGGCTCTAGAGAGAGAGGGCATCAGCCCAAGTATTCTTGGAGGCCAGTCGGTAGCAGAAGGAAAATTTGAATCGGCTGGTGGAGGTTTAGTCATTGGGCGCGGCTGAGATACTGAAGATTCTTATGGGCTGTAAAGACTGTAATGGTATGCTGAGCCCCCTTGAGCTACTGCCGCCACTCCTCGAATGCCATCTTGTTGGTCAGGTGTTGCTTGTCTTCAATGCTGTAATTCTTCTCAGCAGGCATGAACATCTGAGAGAAGTAAGAACAGGGCATCTACCTCCACCACAAATGGGCATGTGGGGTCCGGGTGCCACAGACAGGTGTCTCAGAGGAAGGCACGCTTCAGGTCTTTGAAGGCTGTTATCACCTCGAGTGGCCATTGTTTGGTGTTGGCCCTCTTCTTGGTGAGGGCAGTAAGGGATATTACCAGCCGGAAGTATTGCGGGATGAAATGCCTGTAGAAGTGAGAAAACCCGAGGAAATGCTGGAGGGCATGGAGCCCTGTAGGTTGGGGCCAGTTCTGGATGCTAGAAACCTTTTCCAAGTCCATGTGAAATCCTGTGGATAAGACGATGAAGCCCAAGAAGGAAAGTGTCTCCTGTTTGAACAGGTATTTTTCCAGTTTGGCAACAACTTGTGGTCCCGTAAGCGTTGAAGTATCCATCTGACCTCCTTGTGATGGAGAATATCAGTACATCATAAAGGTACATGATGATACAGGAGTGGAGCATGTCCCAAACTTCCTCATTCATTAGGTGTTGGAACACCGCTGATTGTTACAAAGGCCAAAGGGCATCACCAAGTACTCATAGTGGCCGTCTCCTATATTAAAGACTATCTTACATTCATCATCTGGCTTTATGCACACAAGATTATAGGCCCCTCAGAGGTCCAACTTTGTGAATAGTTTGGCCCCCTGTAGATGGTCCAGGAGTTCGGGAATGAGTGGCAGTGGGTACTGGTCTCTTCTGGTGATGGCATTCAGCCCATGGTAATTGATATAGGGCCGCAATGACCCGCCCTTCTTTGCCACATAAAAGAAGCCAGCTCCCGCTGGGGATGTGGATGGTCTGATGAAGCCCCTGTCAAGGTTATCCTGAACATACTTGGACATGGCTTGGGTCTCTGGTAGTGATAGGAGGTATACTTGCCCTTGAGGAGACAGGGTACCTGGAGGGAGGTCGATTGCACAGTGAAAGGGGCGATGTTCAGGAAGTGTCTCGGCCCTCTCCTTGGAAAAAATGTCTGCAAAATTAGTGAATTGTGGAGGTAAGGTAAGTGAGGTGGTAGCCATGAGAAGACCAGGGTGAGGCACATCTTGGGGGCAGGATGAATGGCACAGAGGACCCCAGGAGTCTATTTGTAGTGTCTGCTAGTCAATGTGAGGGGAGTGTTTCTGGAGCCAGGGAAAACCCAAGACTACCGGGTGTATCGTCTTCTCCAGGATGAAGAAGGTGAGCTCCTCTTCGTGAAAGATCCCAGTGCAGAGTCTCACAGGAGCGGAAGTGTGGGTAATCCCCCTGGGAATAGTATCCCCTTTGATAGAAGAAATGGTCAGTGGTGGTTTTCTAAGCAGTGTGGGCAGATCCAGATGTGCGACGAGATCCACCAAGATAAAATTCCCTCCGACATCAGTATCAATCAGGCTTGGGTGGTGAAGTCCCTGTGGGCGTGGCGGAAGGTCACAGGCACAATACATTGGGGAGCAGAATTGGTGCAGTGCAGGGTCATCTCCCTACTGACTCCTAGGCTCTGGCATTTCCTGGCCTCTCGGGACACTGGACCAACACGTGGCCTTTACCAGCGCAGTTCAGGCATATGCCTAAGGTAAGCCATCGCTGTCTTTCTTCAAGGGTCAAACAGCTCTGCCCCAATTGCATGGGTTCCTCTGTAAGGGGTGTCTTGGGCGCAGCTGTGGTGGGCTGTGTTATGGGCCGCGAGAAGGACAGAGTTAGCACCACTGGCCTGCAGGAGGAGCGCAATTCTCTGAGGCATTGCTGTAGTCTTCAGTCAACTTGGCCAGCAAGGACAATCAGGGCCTCCAAATCATCCAAAAGATCCTGTGCAGCCAATTCGTCCTTAATTCTGAAAGATAAACCTTCCAAAAAGATACTCCGGAGGCTGTCTTCTTGCCATCCCAACTCAGATGCTAGGGTGCGGAATTCTTCTGCATACTCCGGCAAGGGGCATGACCCTTGTCGGAAGTGCATAAGCAGCAGTGGACTGTCTTTCAGGTTCAACAAAGACCTGTTTAAACACTTGGCTAAAGCGTGGGAGGTCCTGAAGCAAGGGATCGCCTCATTCCCAGAGGGGAAAGGCCGACGAGAGTGCCTTGCTGTCCAAGAGTGACAGAATAAAGGTTCTTTTAATTCCATTGTTGGAGAACTGGGCCAGCTGTAAAGAAAAGTGCATGAAGCAGTGTTTAGGAGGCCACGACCCTGCTGGGAATCTCCTGTGTAGTAAGGTGGTGCAGGCAAATGGAGGGTTGCCACGGGAGCCGCAGGTACTGAAACTTGTGCCAGCTGGGAACTGGAAGACGGAGTGGAGTCCAATTAATTCGCCAGGCATTCCACGGTCACAGCAAGCACATCCAAGGACTGCTGTTGTTGCAGCAGCTGCTGGGCCAGGCCAAGAAAGGCCTGTAAGCTGGACAGGTCTGTTGGGTCAATGGCCTCAGGGTACCGGTGCCAGCAGAACTTAGCCCCGGGTCTTTCCAGGCATGGAACCAGTAGGCAAGGGTAGAGGCGTGTCGGAGGAGTCCAGGTGTAGAGGCCGGTGGCGATCAAGCAGAGTCAAGTACCAGGCAAAGGGTCAGAACCGAGAAACCTATCCAAGGGACAAGGAGCAAGGCAGGGACCGGAGGCAAGGAACAGGAATGCTGGGACTAGGGATCAGGAACAAGCAAGGCAGAGTCAGGAATGCAGGGATCAGGAACGCAGACAACTCACACTCTCAGTAGAGCAGGACCCGTTGCTGAGGCGAATAGGAAGTGGAGAGGCAGGGTTTAAATACCCGCCTAGACTGATATAATCAGCCTGAGCCGCGGGGAACTGTCCCACCGCTGGCCCTTTAAATTCCGTGACTCGGTGCATGTGCACGCCTAGAGAGGAGACCAAGAGGAGTTGGAGTTGACGGCATTCAGGGCACCAAAAGAGCAGGCCACAGACAGAGTCGGATGCCAGGAGCAGCAGTGGCAGAGCTGGGCCTCCAGCTGGCGCAGGTGAGGGGACCCGGTTGCAGGTCAGCACGGTTGGGGTTCCTAACACTATGATTATTGTGAAAAGCAATCAAAGTCTGTGACCAGGAGTGCTTAAAATGATGGCCCAATAGGTAATCAAATTTGCAGATGATACAAAATTGTTCAGAGTAGTTAAATCACAAGCAGATTGAGATAATTGGGCATCCAAATGGCAGATGAAATTTAATGTGGATAAGTGCAAGGTGATACATATAGGGAAAAATAACCCATGCTATAGTTACAAAATGTTAGGTTCCATATTAGGAGCTACCACCCAAGAAAGAGATCTAGGAATCATAGTGGATAACACATTGAAATCATCGGTTCAGTGTGCTGCGGCAATCAAAAAAGCAAACAGTATGTTGGGAATTATTAAAAAGGGAATGGTGAATAAAACGGAAAATGTCATAATGTCTCTGTATGGCTCCATGGTGAGACCGCACCTTGAATACTGTGTACAATTCTGGTCACCGCATCTCAAAAAAAATATAGTTGCGATGGAGAAGGTACAGAGAAGGGTAACCAAAATGATAAAGGGAATGGAACAGCTCCTGTATGAGGAAAGATTAAAGAAGTTAGGCCTTTTCAGCTTGGAGAAGAGATGGCTGAGGGGGGATATGATAGAGGTGTTTAAAATCATGAGAGGTCTAGAACGGGTTAATGTGAATCAGTTATTTACTCTTTCGGATAATAGAAAGATTATGGGGCACTCCATGAAGTTAGCATGTGGCACATTTAAAACTAATCAGAGAAAGTTATTTTTCACTCAATGCACAATTAAACCCTGGAACTTGTTGCCAGAGGATGTGGTTAGTGCAGTTAGTATAGCTGTGTTTAAAAAAGGATTGGATAAGTTCTTGGAGGAGAAGTCCATTACCTGCTATTAATTAAGTTGACTTAGAAAATAGCCACTGCTATTACTAGCAACAGCAGCATGGAATAGACTTATGGCCTGGCTTGGCCACTGTTAGAAACAGATTGCTGGGCTTGATGGACCCTTGGTCTGACCCAGTATAGGCATGTTCTTATGTTCTTATGTAAAGTATTGATTGCTAGAGATGTGAATCGTGTCCTCGATCGTCTTAACGATCGATTTCGGCTGGGAGGGGGAGGGAATCGTATTGTTGCCGTTTGGGTGTTTGAGGTATCATGAAAATCGTGAAAATCATGAGCCGGCACACTAAAACCCACCCCCGACCCTTTAAATTAAATCCCCCACCCTCCCGAACCCCCCCCAAATGCCTTAAATTACCTGGGGGTCCAGCGGCGGTCCGGAACGGCAGCGGTCCGGAACGGCCTCCTGCAATTGAATTGTGTTGTCTTCAGCCTGCGCCATTTTTCTAAATGGCGGCGCAAAATGGCGGCGGCCATAGACCAACACGATTCGACTGCAGGAGGTCGTTCTGGACCCCCGCTGGACTTTTGGTAAGTCTTGTGGGGGTCAGGAGGCCCCCCCAAGCTGGCCAAAAGTCCCTGGGGGTCCAGCGGGGGTCCTGAAAATGATCTCCTGCCGCAAATCGTTTTCCGTACGGAAAATGGTGCCGGCAGGAGATCGACTGCAGGAGGTTGTTCAGCGGCGGTCCGGAACCCCTGCTGAACGACCTCCTGCAGTTGATAGATAGAAGTGGCTGCATTATTGAATATACCTCCAAAGTTAACCAGATAGGTTTGCAAGTTCATATATTCATTGGAGGATACATCGCATGGTCACAGGTTCTCACCCGGCTCTTAGACTCTAAGGCAGTGGTCCCCAAACCTGTCCTGGAGGGCCACCAGCCAGTCGGGTTTTTGGGATATCCTCAATGAATATGCATGAGAGAAAATTTCTCTCATGCATATTCATTGAGGATATTTGGGGACCACTGCTCTAAGGGCCTGATTTTACAAAACATTTACTTGAGTAAAACTGGGTTTTTCTCGAGAAAATGCACTTTACTTGAGTAAAGGCTTTTGACAATTGCTACAACAGTAGTTACATTTACATGCGTAATTCCTTTTGAAAATTCCCCCCTAATTGTTTCTACGTACTCAAGGATCTGCTTTCAAAAGAGTTTGGGAACTGTCACTGAACAGGAAAAACACTTTTTAGAATAGTACTCAGAGATTAAGTAAATAGACAGTAAGTTTTATACCCAAGTAGGGCCTAAGATAGGAAATCTTTCTCCTGCTGCTGCGGCAGAGCAGATGTCAGCATTTCCCATTTCACTGTTGAAAGTAAGCGAAGAACTGATGCCACCAACTGCTCTGCCTCAGCTGCCTCAGCACAAAATTAACAATTACAGATGTGTGATAGAGACATTCAGAGACTTCAAAAGTGTAAATAAAGTACAAGAAGCAAACCTTTGCCATTGGATAGAAGTTTCTCCAAGTGTCACAACCGCAAACTCTGAAAGGGTAACCGCACGAGTAACATCAGAAAACGCTATTTCGCAGAGAGGGTGGCAGATGCATAGAAGGGCCTTCTGGAAGAAGGAGTGGAGGCAGGATAATAGTGGCAGAATCTTAAGAAAAGATGGAAAGCCAGCAGGACCCTATGTCACAAAGTAGTGCAGGAAACCTTGCGGTCAACTTTCCTCAGAAGCATTTTGGGCAGACTGGGTTGGTCCTGCCATCTATTTATTTATTTCTATGTGTTCTCCAGTCAGATAGGCACATTCATCCTTTTCGACAATAAGCAGTCTTTACTTTTGAGCATAGCAGCTCTTCTTTCAGGAAGAGGGGCAGCTCTCGATCGACACTGAAATGCCAGGTGTGACCAGAGATGAAATGGAGTGCTTAAGCTATTGCACTGCTGCTTATTTTATTATTCCTTTGTGGGAAGTACCCACACAGCTTGAGGGAACCTATCAACACACCTGAGGAAAAGCATCAACACAGGAGCCTTCAGGCAATATGGAACCACTATTTTAATTCACAGTGTTTAGCAGTTGATGTCTCATAGGGGAAAAAAAAAACTACTTTCATTGCAGCATCCTGCTGTCATTCTGACAGAAAAAGGTCGGAGCAGCAGCAGGAGTTCAAAATGAAAGTTGCTTTTTTTTTTTCTTACTGAGAAACATCATCTGCCAACACAGTGAATCTAAAACCTACAATATGGGCATATGTTTCTTTAAAACTGCGTAGTTCATTTCTGTTTGTCATTGTTGGCCAACAAGGGTGCTGAGCCTCATCTTGTCATTGCTAGGGAAACAGAAGGGTATTTGGGGGGTAAATGTTCTAGCTGAATAGATTTTTGAAAGACTAGAAAGACAGAATAGGTGATATGATACCTTATTTGAAAATGAATATATGTGTTTCAATATACAGGCTTCTGAGCTCACGCAAGTCCATTCATTGGGTGATAACAGATGAAGGGCAATGTTTTCATACAGAAGTCTGAGTATACAATAACCTGTGTTTACCTGTCAATGACTCTTTGTACAAATGTAACAGAGAGGCAGCTAAATAAACAAGAGAATGAACAAACCAAATATTAAAGGTTGTAGAGAGCTGGTGAAAGGTGAACTAGGAATCAACTTGTCAGTTTTTCCCACCCTAGAAAACTAGAGTAACCAGATTGGGAGAAGCTGGGGCCCAGATCTAGGGCACTGAAATATGAGCCAGGAAAGCCCTGGGATGAGAGTTTAATCAATTTTCTACCGTTAACTCTGTGTACACCTTGGCCAAGACACTTTATTTCCCTTTACCTCAATTTACCCAGCTGGAATTGGCGGTAAGCAATAATCTCAATAATCATATGAATATTTGGCCAGAAAGAAAGCTCTGCTATGTGAGGTTTAGAGATATAACATCTGGATATACTCAAAGGTTCACAGAAAAAAAAATCCTGGTACAGTTATTGGAGACATTTATTCTTACAAGGTAGATGAAATAATTACTAATTGTAACTAGATAATTAGTTTATAATCTACAAAGTAATATACAAACACATAATCATTATTTATATTATATGTAGCAAACTATTTTGCTATTTCCCTTTGGAAGGTATGAACCAAAATGAGCTTTAAGCTGTTCACCTCACAGGTGTTTATGTGTTTCTGAATTGCTATGTAAGGTGAACTGATCTCCTGAGTGGATAGAAGTGCTATTTACATGCAGATTATTACTATTATTACATATAATTTGTATCTGAAGAAATAATACAGTATGTTTCCCCACCTAAGTATACCATGTATTAAACAAAACTGTGTTGTGTGTATGTAAGCAAGGCATGGAAAATTGCCTCTAAAGAAAAGCTGCACAAATCAGCTCTGTCCCAAAGTAGCTGCATGGAAGTCAATAAATCTGTTCCAGCTTAACACAAAACATTAAGGCGCACATTTTCAAAATGTTCCATTTAATAAAAACATTTGCATAAAAAGGCCTGATTTCCAAAAAGCATTTACATGCTTAAAATTGGGTTTTGAATGTGTAAATCCAATTTATCTGCGTTAAGTGGCTTTTGAAAATTGCTACAATGTATACTGTTGAATTTCCCATAGCTTTTATCCATGTTATTTGCACTTAACATGGGTAAAAGTCTTTTGAAAACTGCTATGATGGTATGTTACATTTACATTTAGTATCCTCACAAAAATGGAAAACAATGTGAGTGCTTAGAATAGTTGCCCACTTGTCAAATTGTAAGTTTAATCATAGCATTTATTATTTTGTTTTTTAATTTTCAAGTGCTATATTTTACCTTTCAATTTCAATTTTTTTATTTTTATTTGTATAAAGAATGAACCGCATTTTTGAAATCAAGTGGGAGACCTTTGGTCCCAAGTTTAACAGTTGACAAAACCTGAAAATGCATTAGAAGACTTTGACTACAGGCTCTGGAGACTTATTGTCCCTGTTTCTTGTGAAAGATGGATTTATCATAGACATTGTTTGTCCTCTGACACATTAGAACTTCGAGAAGTTTGGCTACTGAAGAAGCGAAACTTCGGCTGTTGTTGAGCCCATTTAACTTCTGCTGAGACCTTGGAATTTCAACGTGTCCTGAATTGGATATCCGTCAATTGCGTTTTTAAACGCATGTCTGTATAGCGAGCCTATTTAATATGATCTGGTTCATATTACTGCAACCTTAAAGATGGACCGCATATAGGGCCAGATTTTAAAAAAGTACGCGCGCGCGTACTTTTGTTCGTGCAACCGGCGCAAACAAAAGTATGCCAAATTTGAAAAGATATGTGTGTAGCCGTGCATATCTTTTAAAATCTGGGGTTGGCGCGCGCAAGGCTGCGCAAAATCGGCAGCCTGCGCGCGCCGAGCTACGCAGCCTGCCTCTGTTCCCTCCGAGGACGCTCCGAAATCGGATTGGCCTCGGAGGGAACTTTCCTTCCACCTCCCCCCACCTTCCCCTCCCTTCCCTTATATAACCCATCCCCCAGCCCTACCTAAATCCCCCATACCTTTGATGTACAAGTTACACCTGCCCGAGGCAGACATAACTTGCGCGCTCTGGCTTGCCATCCCCCGGCACAGGCCACAGTGCTGGAGGACTCGGGACCACCCCCCCCCGACCCGGCCCGCCCCCGAACTGTCGCCATGCCCCTGAACCGCCCCCTGACCCCGGACTGCTGACACGCCCCCTCCCGCCCCTTTTACGAAGCCCCGGGACTTATGCACGTCCCGGGGCTTTGCGCGTGCCGGTGGCGTATGCAAAATAGGCGCGCCGGCGTGCAAGTGCCCTGCGCACATAAATCCGGCAGGATTTGCGCGCACAGGGCTTTTAAAATCTACCCCATAGAATTTACCGTAAATGAATGAAAAGACTGAGAAATCTCCGTATTCACAGGAGATACGCTGCCTGGTTTGCTGATGCGGTTCATTCTTTATACAAATAAAAATTAAAAAATGTAAATTGAAAGGTAAAATATAGCACTTGAAAATTAAAAAACAAAATAATAAATTCTATGATTAAACTTACAATTTGACAAGTGGGCAACTATTCTAAGCACTCACATTGTTTTCCCTTTTTGTGATAATATAATTTTTTGTGGGATTTCTTCGCTCTTTTTTTGTTCTACATTTACATATAGAACTCTTTTGAAAATTCATCTGTATGCTCATAAGTAGTCCCTACTCACATATTCCATATTTTATAAAAGTTGAAAATATACATGTATTCTCACGTTCACGCGCACCTATATGTGCATAGAAAAGGGATGCTCTATGGGCGTTGTGGGGCAGGGCCAATATTTTCACGCATAAGTTACTAGTTTAAAAATTACTTAATCATGTAGATTTGCCAACTTCATTTTGTCATTTTACACCTGCCAATTATCTGGTGTAAGTGATATTAAATGTGTTTATTATGGAATTCTGATTGGGTGGAAAGTCTGGAGGATCTGGGGGAACCTCAGACAGAAGAACCATGATGATCTTGATGGTTTGGGGAAGGACTTGGTGAACCGGTGGACTAATTTGTAAAACTGGTAACTTCCTCAATGTGCCCAAGTTTTAAAATGCATGCATATATTCTGATATGTGCAAGAAAGAACTAATTTAATTTCACGTGCAGAAAATACACACGTATATTTTTCAAATATGTATTTTTCAATGCACATTCAATAGATTGATATACAGTATATTCTTTCAATGCATTGCATGTATTTGCGGAGAAGGCTACTTAAGCATGTATGTTATGCGGTAGAGATATACATAATTTATAAAACATTCATTACTCACAGGTCATAAAATACAAGTATAGAAATGCTTGTGGTCATATACGTGCATATGAGCTGCTGAATGCATTTGTTTGAAAATTATCCTTGAAAATGTGGCACAAGACCATGAAGGGCAAAGTCATAATACATCTTACATTTTGATGCTAAGTGTGATATCTGATGAAAAGTGAGAATCATTCTAGTACAGGAAACCAAAACAAAAATTAGGCATGTTAAATCCATGTCCACAGGTTTGCATTGTTCTTGAGTTGTGCTGTACATATTTTCAAGCAAACTGGAGCAGAAACCAGAACAGTAGGATTTTCTCATAGCAAAGATCATAATGACAATATAAGAAGTGCCGTGCTATATCAGGCAAAAGGTCCATGGAGCCTAGCGGTCAATACGTATAAGTAAGTCCAATTTCATGTTGCTCATTCCCAATGGCAAGTAGTGAGTCTCCCAAGGTCCCATGGTTAATAATAAATATGGACTTTTCTTCCAGGAACTTGCCAAAAATCTTTTAATCCCCGCTATGCTACTTTCCTTGATCACATCCTCCAGCAACAAATTCCACAGCTTTGGGCATTGAGTGAAAAAATATTTTCTACAATTTATTTTAAATCTGCTACCTGTTAGTTTAAAGGAGTGTCCCCTAATCCTAGTGTTATTTAAAAGGATAAAAAAAAACATTCCCTATTTATCTGTTCCACCCCACTCATGATTTTGTCATATCCCCCAATCATCTTTTCCCCAAGCTGAAGAGCCCTAATCTGTTGAGCCTTTTTTCATAAGGGAGCTGTTCCATCCCCTAAACCATTTTTGTTGCCCTTAGCGGTACATTTTCTAATTCTGTTATATATTTTTTGAGATGGGGTGACCAGAATTGCACACAACACTCAAAGTGCAACTGCAGGTATTATGATATTATCCATTTTATTCTCCATTCCTTTTCAAATAATTCCTACCATTGTCTTTGCTTTGTTGACTGCTGTTGCACTATGAGCTAAGGATTTCAATGTACTTTTCACAATGACTCCAAGGTTCTTTTCCTGGGTGTTTACACCTAATGGGGAACCCATCATTGTGACTTAAAATGAAGATGATTTTTTCCTATATGCATCAGTTTCTACTTGTCCATATTAAATTTCATCTGCCATTTAGATGCCCAGTTCTCCAGTCCTTCTGTGGTTCTTCGCAATCTGACTGTGTTTTAACTACCCTGAATATTTTCATGTCATCAATAAATGTGATCATTTCACTCATCAATTCCCTTTCTAGATCATTAATGAATAAAATGAACAACAATGGTTTCAGGACAGATCACAGTACTCCACTATTCAACTTTCTCCACTGGAAAAACTGATCCTTTAATCCTACCAATCCATAGTGAGATGGTGCCTCCCACCCCATTTCTTTTTAGTTTTCTGAGAATTCTCACATGAAAGGCTTTATCAATGCCTTATGCAAATCCAAATACACCATATTGATTGGTTTTCCTTTAGCCACATGCATATTTACACCTTCAATGAATTCTATTAGGTTAGCAAGCATGACTTCCCTTTCCTTAATTCATGCTGGCTCTCTCCCATTAAGCCATGTTTAGCCATATGACCAGTAATTTTGTTCTTAATTATAACTTCCATACTTTTACCAGGCATAGATCTCAGGCTCACCAGTTTGTAGTGCCTCATATCTAAATGAATTATTTGCTTCTGGGTTTACTAATGAGGAAATTGGGGAGATACTGGTTCCAGAGATGGTTTTTAAGGGTGATGAGTCAGATAAACTGATCCAAATCACTGTGAACCTGAAAGATGTAGTAGGCCAGATTGACAAACTAAAGAGTAGCAAATCACCTGGACCAGATGGTATGCATCCCAGGATTCAAAAGGAACTAAAAAATGAAATTTAAGATCTTATTAGTTAAAATGTGTAAATATCATTAAAATCATCCATTATACCTGAAGCCTGGAGAATGGCAAATGTAATCCCAATATTTAAAAAGGGCTCCAGGGGCGATCTGGGAAACTACAGACCAGTGAGCCTGAATTCAGTGCCAGGAAAAATAGTGCATACTATTCTAAAGATCTAAATCACAGTGCATATAGAAAGACATGGTTTAATGGAACACAGTCAACATGGATTTACCGAAAGGAAATCTTGCCTCACAAATATGCTTATTTTTTTGAAGGGGTTAATAAACATGTGGATAAAGGTGAGCCAGTAGATGTAGTGTATGTGGATTTTCAGAAGGCATTTGACAAAGTCCCTCATGAGAGGCTTCTAAGAAAACTAAAAAGTCATGGGATAGGAGATGATGTCCTTTCATTGATTACAAACTGGTTAAAAGACAGGAAATAAAGAGTAGGATTAAATGGTCAATTTTCTCAGTGGAAAAGGGTAAATCGTGGAGTGCCTCGGGGTACTTGGACCGGTGCTTTACAATATAGTTCTAAATGATCTAGAAAGGAATACGATGAGTGAGGTAATCAAATTTGCAAATGATACAAATTTATTCAGAGTAGTTAAATCACAAGTGGATTGTGATAAATTGCAGGAGGACTGGACATCCAAATGACAGATGAAATTTAATGTGGACAACTGCAAGGTGTTGCATATAGGGAAAAATAACCCATGCTGTAGTTACATGATGTTAGGTTCCATACTAGGAGTTAGCACTAAGGAAAAAGATCTAGGCAACATAGTGGATAATATATTGAAGTCTTTGACTCAGTGTGCTGTGGCAGTCAAAAAAGCAAACAGAATTACTAGGAAGAGAATGGTGAATTAAACAGAAAATGTCATAATGCCACTGTATTGCTCCATGGTGAGACCACACCTTGAGTACTGTGTACAATTCTGGTCACCGCATCTCAAAAAAAGATATAGTTGCACTGGAGAAGGTACAGAGAAGGACGACCAAAAAAATAAAGGAGGTAGAACAGCTCCCCTTTAGGGAAAAGCTAGAGGTTAGGGGTGTTCAGCCTGGAGAAGAAGACCTCTAACATATCCCCCTCAGCTAAGAGATAGCTGAGGGGGATATGTTAGAGGTCTTTAAAATCATGAGAGGTCTTCAATGAGTAGATGTGAATCGGTTAGTTACTCTTCCAGATAATAGAAGGATTAGGGGGCACTCCATGAGGTTAGCAACTAGCACATTTAAGACTAATCGGAGAAAATTCTTTTTCTCTCAATGCAGAATTAAGCTCTGGAATTTGTTGCCAAAAGATGTGGTTAGTGTAGTTAGTGTAGCTGGGTTTATAAAAGGTTTGGATAAGCTCTTGGAGGAGAAGTCCATTAACTGCTATTAATCAAGTTGACTTAGGGAATAGCCACTGCTATTAATTGCATCAGTAGTAATTAGTGTTCGGGTACTTGCCAGATACTTGTAGCCTGGATTGGCACTGTTGGAAACAGGATGCTGATCCAGTATGCCAATATCTTATGTTCCCAACTGGTGTGCCTTGGCATGCTAGTGTGCCGTAGCTCTATCTCTGGTGTGAGGCGGCAATCTTCAGTTTCTCTTTTCCCTAAACAGCTGGCCTGCAAGCTATCCTCCCACCAGCAGGGGGAGTCAGACAGCAGTGCTTATCTACTGCTGCTTCTGCTTTCCCCTCTGCTGGATCTGCTTTATAACTGAAACTGCACTGGTCCCCAAAGGCTCACAACTCCTACTTGGCCCTATGCAGTTACCATTTCAGAGGGAAACAGGAAGAGGAGAAAGAAACATCACTAGGTAAATGCTGCTGGAAAGGGCAGACAAATTAGTCAGGAAGCTGGTTGAGAGGGAAGGGAAGGTGATGGGGTATGGGCAGAGAGAGGGAAGGAAAGAGAAAGTGTTAATTCCAAGGAGGGAAGAGAGTAGGAAAGGGGAGGTGATGGAAGGGGGTGGTGGAATAAGACTGTAGGAGAGAGAAGGTGAAAGGTGATAGAGATGATGTCAAGGGTGGAGGGAGAGAGCAGGGAGGGGAAGGTGCTGATGATGATGCAGGAGGAAAGTAGGGATAGAGAAGGGAGGAAAAGGTGATGATGAAGGAGGATGGGGGGAGGTAATATTACCAGCGTGTGAGGGGAGAAAAAAGGTAAGAGAAGGTGATGATGCAGGAGATAGAAGGGAGATTAAAGGGAAAACAAGGTGATGATGCAGAGTGTGGAAGGAAAAGGGAAGAGAAGGTGATGATGCTAGGGGGTAGAGAGAAAGGGAAGAGAAGGTGATGCTGGCAGATGAGGGAGAGGGAAGGGAAGAGAAGGTGATGATGCCAAGCATGGTGGAGAGAAGATGAGGACTGCAATGGAGTGAAGGGAGCGGCAAGAGAGGGGGAAAAGATGGTGATGATGTGAGGGGTGGGAGATGGGGGAGAGGGAAGAGGGAAGAGGGAAGAGGGAAGAGGGAAAAGAAAAGGTAATGATGCAGAATTTGGAAGGAAAAGGGTAGAGAAAGTGATGATGCCAAGGGTAGAGAGAAAGGGAAGAGAAGGTGATGCTGGCAAATGAGGGAGAGGGATGGGAGAAAAAGGTGATGATACCAAGCGTGGTGGGGGGAGAGGGAAGGGAAGAGAAGAGAAGGTGTTGATGCCAAGCGTGGTGGAGAGAAGATGAGGGCTGCAATGGAGTGAAGGGAGCGGCAAGAGAGGGGGAAAAGATGGTGATGATGTGAGGGGTGGGAGATGGGGGAGAGGGAAGGGGGAAGGGGGAAGGGGGAAAAGAAAAGGTAATGATGCAGAATTTGGAAGGAAAAGGGTAGAGAAGGTGATGATGCCAAGGGTAGAGAGAAAGGGAAGAGAAGGTGATGCTGGCAGATGAGGGAGAGGGATGGGAGAAAAAGGTGATGATACCAAGGGTGGTGGGGGGAGAGGGAAGAGAAGAGAAGGTGATGATGCCAAGCGTGGTGGAGAGAAGATGAGGACTGCAATGGAGTGAAGGGAGAGGCAAGAGAGGGGGAAAAGATGGTGATGATGTGAGGGGTGGGAGATGGGGGAGGGGGAAGGGAGGAAAGAAAAGGTGATGATGCATTGGGGGGAAAAGTGAAGGGAAAGTAATGATGCCAGGAGTTAGGGGAGGAGAAGAAAGAAAAGAGAAAATGATGATGCCAGGGAAATGGGGGATAGGGAAAGTGATGGTGTGCCATGACGAAGTGAGCCCAATGCCAAGTGTGGCATGACACAAAAAAGGTTGGGAACCACTGATCTATTGCATCAGATCCTGCATTCCGTAAGAACCAGATCTAAAGGAGCCTGCACCACTTGGTTCTAGGACCAGTTGCTCCATGAAGCAATCATTTATGTTATCTTGAAACTGGGATGCCAATATTAAAGAAAAAAACAGAAAAAAGGATAACCTATCCATGTAAAGTTAGCCAGATAAGTTATCTGAGATATTGAGTCAGACACACGTCCCAGTGAATATCTCCAATTAAAAGTATCTGCCTAATCATAGCTGGATAACTTTAAACCTAACTGGATATTGTTTTGAATATAAGCATTTAGATGTAAAATTATTTGTCTATGGTTAGCAAGAGAAGAGGATGGGGAAGGAGGTTAGCCAGATAACTTAAGCCTTAAGTGACTATATTCAAGAAAAATATAAGTATTCAAGAAAATATAGCTGGTTAAGGGTTGCTACAGAAATAAAAAAAATAAATAAATAAATTCTGTTACGATTCCTCCAGTAGCTGCGCCACAGGAGGCATCTCACCTTTTCTGGAGGCCGCTCCGAAGCCAGGGTCTCGCCTACGAACTATCTAGGATTTGCTCCAGGGCTTGGGAGGCCTTTGAGGTCCTTGGGGCCTGCCTGAGGCTTGCTTGGGTCTGTATGGACTTCCTGGTTAGGACCACGCCCTTTTCCCTAGGGGCTGGCCCACAGCACTTCTCCTCAGTTATAGGGCCAGCTAGGTGTGGCCTATCCAAACTCATCCCAGAGGAGTTGCCTGTCTACAGCAGTATAAAAGGATCTTCATTTCAGTTCCTGTTTGCCTTAGGATTGAGTCTCACAGTCATCTGTGTGCCTTCATTGATCCAGGTCATCTGTGGTCTTCTCTTGTTTTGATGGCTCCATGTCCTGTGTGTCTGCATGTTTCCTTGATGTTGGTTCCTGATGTTCCAGCTCTTCCTGATGTTTTGTTTCCTGTGCTCTTGAGCCTTCTTGTTCTGCCGGCTCCTTGGATCTCCGGGTGATGTGTCTTCGTCATTGAAGTTGCCTGCAGTGGATTCATGTCCTGCGCTCTTGAGCCTTCCTGACCTGCCAGCTCTTGTGGTTCTCTGGATGACACCGGCTCCGTCATCGGAGTCTTGCCTCGGCTGGTTTCTTTTCCTGTGCTCGTCCTGCTCTCCTCATGGTCCGTGACCAGCCTCCTCGGGCTGTGTAGGGTGCGCAGTGGGACAGGGTGGTCTGCGACTAGCCCATTGGGTCTGCCTGTGAAGGTGGGCTGTGTAGGGCACCCTGAGAGACAGTGCCAATGTCTACCATCCCAGCTGCCCACCTCGTCTGTGATGTCTTCGCATCAGCCCTCGTCTGTGATGTCTTCTGTGTTCCAAGGACTCCGTCTGCTCTCATCCTCTGTCCGGCCTGCCGCCCATTGCCGTACTCAGCGGCAGGTCCGAAAGGGCTTGGAACGGTCGGAGGACTGTTCATCAATCAACATTGCATTGTTGGCCGGGGCATGCAGGTCTGGCTGAGGGTCAGACGCTGTTCCCTAGTCCTTGATTCAGCCATGTCTTGCCTTGTTACCCATGCTCGCACCAGTTCACCTCCCGTGGTTTGGCTTGGGGCTCCTCCCTGGGTCATGCCGTGGCCCAAGGGCTCACTTCACCAGCCATAGATACGGCCATGCCCATGTGGCTGTAACCATAGTCGAAGGCCATCCAGCCCTCGGTCCTTAGCAACCGTCGGCGGGCGAGCTCATAACAAATTCATTGTCCTAGCAGCCTAAATGACATCTCCCTCCCCAAGCTATGGCAAGTGGTTCTACTGGCCGAGCATAACAACCCCCGTAAACACCTTGAAAAGTTTAAAATAAATTAAAATGAAAAGGCCTGGTGCCTCACCCATCCACTCCTGCCTCCACATTTGTAATATTTAAATACACTTTCTAAGCTTTCCTTCCCTGCCCCTCCTACCCCTCTAACCTATCCCAACCCTCATCCTCCCACCCTCTCAGTACCTTCAATCTATAAGCTCTTCAGTTCAGATCACAGTAGCAGCCTACTGCAACCCAGGCTCAGTGCTTCTGCTGTTACTATGGAGCTATTCGAGTTAGCTAAATAAGGGGGTAATTTTATATTGATATTGCACGCGAAAAGGGACTTTTCGCATGTGAAAAGTCCTTTTTCGTGGGCAATAGCTTCATGGGGTGGAGTCAGGGCGGCGGCGGCACCGGAAGAGGAGGAGTCGAGTCAGCACCTGGGCGGATGTGGAGGAAACATCGCTGGCAGCGAAAAGGTAGGAACCGTTATTGCTGCCCGTAGCATGCCCAATAGCACCTACTTTTACGATGGCTCTATTGGGTGCAAAAGCCGGCAGTGATAACACTGCGGTGGTACGATTGCTGCCGGCTTTCGCAGGCCCGTCCCCCACCCCCCCATTAGTGCCGGGATTCAGGAAGCCGCGGTAGTTTAGAAAATCCGGCCCTAAGGGGGTTATTTTCTAAAGGTTTATTGCGTGCATTAGGGCCTTATCGCACGCGATAAGACCCTAACGCACATGATAAACCCCTATCACACGTGAAAAGGACCTTTTCGCGTGCGATAGGATGTAAATGACCGAGAGGGGAGGAGTTGGAGCGGGGAGGGGGAGGAGTCAGCTGCGGCACCGCTGCCGGTGATAATGTGAAGAACATTCTTGCCGGCAGTAGCACGGCGAATAGCACCACCTTTTATGGTGGCACTATTTGCCTGAAAAGCTGCAGGCCTGCCCCCCCCCCCCCCCCTCTTTGCCCTCCCGACCCCTTTTTCGTGGGATTCATCATTCTGCGAGGAATGATTAATCCTGCCCTAAGTTAGCAAGAACAGTTAATTGGCTAACTCTACCCTATCCCAGAATGCCCCCAAAACACCCCTTTCTTATTCAGCTAAATTTTACCTGGATAATAACTTTTAACTGAATAGAAAAGGGGAGTATTCAAAACTTTCCATTTAAATGAATAATTGTGAATTATCTGTCTACGTGGCTTTGAACATTGACCTCTAAATTTCCTTGTGATGTCCCGAGACATTCATCCAATTCATGTTAGAGAAATTGAAGTTTCCCATTATGATTGTGTTTGCATACTTAGTAGCTTATGTAATGTCTCCCAGCATTTTACTGTCTGTTCAGGTCAGTAGTAAGAGACACTCAGTGCTATATTCCTCTATGTCATGCATGGAATTTCTATCCATAAAGATCCCAGATTGTAATTTGTTTATTGAAAATCAATTGAAAAACATATAAATAAAATCTAGTTTCATCATGATCTTCAAAATGGTGCGGCCTTCCTTGTATATCCTTACACTTCTGGATACTGTAGACAATATCTAACAAAATAAGATGCCCTGGTGAATTATGAGCTGCATATTAATTGATGTAGAGTGCACCCAAGCAGCACACTACATTGAAAACCCTCAAGTATACAAACAAAGTAGATTAATAATGGAAGGAGCATAAAATAGAAGAGCCTGTAGGTGAAGGGTAAAGCATCTAATAGTTTGAGTCACCTGCAGCTAAACAAAGTCAGTGTCAAAAGAAATGAGTATAAGAACAATCAGTTAGGCTGAAATAGGACAGAATAAGTCAAGTCCAAAGTATGTCCTCAAGGAAGAATGAGTTTCAAAGTCGACTGTATTTAAAAAAATTAAAAAAAATAAAATCCTTACTGATACTGCTAACACTATTTGATCATAATTCTATGGTAGCTTATCAAGAGCCTTGTTCCAATATAGCTGGCTTACAATCTGCAAGCACTAATATCTGTCAACAAAAGACATTGCCAACCTTATTCTTCGTCTGCATAACAACAATTGCATGGCAAGTTTTCTTTTGTTCTGTTTTGTTTAAATAGAGCAACATCCAGGCACATCATTGCTTTGTTTAAAAATTGGCTAATACCAAATGCTGCCTTTCCATACATGTTATGAATGAAGTGGACAGCCAGAATTAGCAGGCTCTCTGGTTCCACACTGCTAAAGATACAACCAAAAGGATTGTTTCCTACAACATGCCGAGGTTAAACAGCCTTCTCGACTAAGCCCTTAATAAACAGACAATGAGTCAGAAGAGTTAGGCAGTGGTCAACTACTATGCTAATTTCTTTGAGCACTGAAGCTAAACTCTCTCACTATTGAAAAGGAATACATTTTTTGCAGAAATGACAGCACACTTTGTTTATCCATCTCTGTACTAGTTTTTAACCTCTCAGACTACACAGCCAGGTTATCACTTTTTACAAACTTTATTCCTCCTTGGGAAACTGCCAAATATGGTACCAATGTATTTATTATTTTGAAAGCCGAATATAATTTTGAAACTTTCAGGTTGGGTGAAGAGACACAAATATATTTAGAGGGGAAAAAAAGAGTTTTGTTCTCCTCCTTTAAGAATGATGAAAAGGTAAACTAATTCAACGATGGAACAGATCTTATAAACAAGATATAAAACAGTTAAAAACTACCAGCCCTATTTGCAAAAATGTTATAGCACGATCATAAACTCAGAAAAATGTTTTTGCGAAAAAGAAATCTCTACTTCTTTTATGCATAATACTCTTAAAAATAAAAATAAATAGGACACATTTGGAAAAACCAAGCTATGCTGTTGGCATGAGAAGATGTGCAAAGCTTTGCTTTAAAGTAGGTTGTAAAGTTTCTACTCCTTAATCAGAAAGCAATATGGCATGTCTTTAACAAAAAAGGTACTGTTTATTTAGATATCCTCTGCCTTTATAAGCACAGTTTGATGTATTGGTTTAATTAAAGTCTGCCAAATTATCATAAGGATTTTATGTGCTGAAAATAATTGGCTTTTTGTTCTCTGTTCACGATTTGTTAATGGGTGCAAACCATTTTTATGATCCTTAATGAAAGGTACAAAGCAAGCAAAGAGTAAGTTGAAAGGAAAAAAGTAGAAGTTAATGAAGTGACCTTTGTCATGGTAGGCAGAGATGAAAATTAAGCTTATTTATTTAAAAAAAAATGATTGCTCACATCCTACAAAGATTGAAGTAAGGTATACTAAAAACATCCATAATATTTTACATAAAAATATTTTAAAAATCATACAATAAAAGCAGTAAAAAACAAAGCCATTATGGAACTGAAGAAGTAAAATGCCATTATCAGCAAAGGACGTACAAAGTTGGATCTCAAAAGTCTGACTACTACAGGAAGCATTATTCATTCAAATCAAATGCTTCAGAAAAAAAGTGGGTCTTAAGTGCTTTTTTAAATAGTGATATGGCAGAAATAAAATGGAGAGCTTTAGGCAAAGAATTCTATATTAAAAGCCTGCAATAAAAAAGTCCTACTAAGTGTCTCAGCCAGATGTGCTAATTTTGGTGACCTTATCTCTAGCAAACTACCTGGATGATTTATAAAGCTGCATTAGGTCATCTCCCCACTCATATATCCTCCCCTATTATAATGACCTTCTTTGCATGTGATTTGTATAGAATTAAGGCTTGGATTTATCAAAATGCACTAAATATTGCATGCGATAGGAAAAGAGTTGTGTTTTATGGTAATAGGCAGCTTATTGCAAAGTGTGCTATAGTTACACAATGTTGGGTTCCATATTAGGTGCTACAACCCAAGAAAGAGATCTAGGCATCATAGTGGATAACACATTGAAATCGTCGGTTCAGTGTGCTACGGCAGTCAAAAAAGCAAACAGAACGTTGGGAATTAATATTAGAAAGGGAATGGTGAATAAAACAGAAAATGTCATAATGCCTCTATATCACTCCATGGTGAGACCCCACCTTGAATACTGTATACAATTCTGGTCGCCGCATCTCAAAAGAGATATAATTGTGATGAAGAAGGTACAGAGAAGGGTGACCAAAATGATAAGGGGAATGGAACAGCTCCCCTATAAGGAAAGACTAAAGAGGTTAGGACTTTTAAGCTTGGAGAAGAGACGGCTGAGGGGGGATATGATAGAGGTGTTTAAAATCATGAGAGGTCTAGAATGGGTAGATGTGAAACGGTTATTTAGTCTTTCAGATAATAGAAAGACTAGGGGGTACTCCATGAAGTTAGCTTGTGGCACATTTAAAACGAATCTCACTCAATGCACAATTAAACTCTGTAATTTGTTACCAGAGGACATGGTTATTTCAGTTAGTATAGCTGTGTTTAAAAAAGGATTGGATAAGTTAGCCATTGCTATTAGAGATGTGAATCGTGTCATCGATCGTCTTAACGATCGATTTTGGCTGGGGGGGGAGGGAATCGGATCGTTGCGGTTTTGTTTTTTTAAATATCGTGTAAATCGTAAATCGAGGGAGGGCGGGAAAACCGGCACACTAAAACAACCCTAAAACCCACCCCGACCCTTTAAAATAAATCCCAAACCCTCCCGAACCCCCCAAAATGTCTTAAATTACCTGGGGTCCAGTGGGGGGGTCCCGGTGTGATCTTCCACTCTCGGGCCACAGGTGCGTTGATAGAAATGGCACCGGCCATTTTGGTTCCTGTCCCCTGACGTCACGAGTGTAGGAGATCACTCCCGGAACCCCAGGGACTTTTGGCCAGCTTGGGGGGACCTCCTGCACTTGAATTGTGTTGCAAAATGGTGCTGGCCACATTTTGCAATACTGGGGGACCTTTTTGGCCAGCTATAATGTTCTCATTACTAGGTAGGTATTTATACCTCTATATGAGGCCCACCTAGTAACTCGAGGTGAGGTTTAGGTATTAGTGTAGGGGTTAGGGGCCACTTTGACTTTCAGAGTGAGACATATGAACAGAACAGTAAGAAATGGCTTTGCAAAATTGTGAAGCCAGCCCATTTGGCCACAAATCCCGCCCCAAACCCCTCCCCTTTTTCTGATTTGCATCGCACCATGCATTAAAGGCAGTTTTGCATGCGTTAAAGGTGCTTAACACATGCAAAAATGCCATATAGTACTTTTGATAAATGACCCCCTAAAATTGCTGCTGCTAAGCACAGATTTTATTCAGACAGGAGAATATCATCTACCCAAAACTATCCTCGTGAACGCTTCCATATTGTTAAGAATTTGACAATACTGAAGGAAACAAATAGTTTCAAAGTTACTTTAGATCCTTATAATATAGGACAATATTTCTCTGACAAGGCTGATACCTTAATTGTGGCCTTACCTTCTCTTACGATGCAAGAAGTGGTTGTTGCAAGCACTAATCCTATTCTATGGGATTCTTTTGTTCACTCACGGGTGAATTTTAAATGGGCCATGCAGGTAAAAAACGGGGGTTACGCGCTTGGCTGGGCCTTGCGCACACTGCATGCATTTTCAAAGGGGCCCGGACATGCACATAACCCCTATTTCGTGCAAAAGTGCTAGGCCCAAGGAAAGGGGTTGTCCAGGGGGGCAGGGAGGGGCGGGGCTGCAGGCGGCTGGTATAGCGCCCATTTGCCGCTGTGCCTGGGAAGCACGTGCCGGCAGTCGACCAGCGTGCGCAAGTTGCTTCTGCTCCAATGGAGCAGTAAGCAAAAAAAGAAAAGGTTGGAAAAAGGGTTTATAGGGTGGGGAGGAAAGGGGAAGGGGAAGGAAGGTTAGGTAGGGGGGGTAGGGAAGTAACCTCCCAGTCTGCTCCTTAATTGGAGCGGACTGGGAGGGAACTGGGGGGGGGGGCCGGGATGTGTTGCCATGCGGAAATTGCATATTAATCTGTGCACACAGATTATAAAATCCGGCATGCATGTGCGCACGGCCCATGGATTTTATAACGTGCACGCACTGACGTACACGTTATAAAATCAGCGTGTCCATGTCTGTGTGCTGGGAAGCTCGCACATGGACATGCGTGCACACCTTTAAAAATCTACCCCATAATGAATGCTCCAATGTCTCTCTAAAATGCCTTAAAGATTAAATTTCTCCTTATTTATGCCAATTGATGAATCTATTTTTAAAGGACGGACTGGATCCTGACTCTTTGAAAATGGCTTATGTTGAACCAATACTTAAAAAACAAAATTTACCATGTAACATTAATAGCATTTATAGACCTCTTTTGAATTTGCCATTCACTTACAAACTCCTTAAGAAGCTTGTTTTGAAACAATTACAAACATTCTTGGACAAACATTCATTCCTTGATCCCCAGCAATATGGGGCGGATTTTAAAACCCCTGCACACGTAAATCTGGCAGGATTTATGCGCGCAGGGCCCTCGCGCGCCGGCGCGCCTATTTTGCATAGGCCGCCGGCGCGCGTAAAGCCCCGGGACGCGTGTAAGTCCCGGGGCTTTCGAAACAGGGAGGGAGGGGGCGTGTCCGGGGGCGTTCCCGAAATGACACGGTGTTTCGGGGGCGTGTCGCGGCATTTTGGGGGTGGGCCCGGGGGCGTGGTGCCAGCCCGGGGGCGTGGTTGAGGCCTCCGGACCACGCCCCCGGGACAGGAGGACGGAGCGGGGCTGCCGGCGATGCGCGCAAAGGTAAGGGGGGGGTTTAGATAGGGCCGGGGGGTGGGTTAGGTAGGGGAAGGTGGGGGGAGGGCGAAGAAAAGTTCCCTCCGAGGCCGCTCCGAAATCGGAGCGGCCTCGGAGGGAACAGGCAGGCCGCGCTGGGCTCGGCACGCGCAGGTTGCACAAATGTGCACCCCCTTGCGCGCGCCGACCCCGGATTTTATAAGATACGCGCGGCTACGCGTGTATCTTATAAAATCTGGTGTACTTTTGCTCGCGCCAGTGGCGCGAACAAAAGTACCGGCGCACGTATTGTTTTAAAATCCGCCCCTATGGTTTTAGGGCAGGCTATAAACAGTGAAATTCTCTTCTTGTCCCTGATAGATCTGTCCACAGCTTTTGATACTATTGATGATGGTATCTTGCTGCGTCAACTCAGAAATTTGGAATTGGAGATTTAGTTTTGCAATGGTTTTCATATTTTCTGAATAATTGGACCATGTCAAGGATGTTATCTGACCCCTTTAGATCAAAAGCTGGTATTCCATAGGGATCTGCCCTGTTTGCGGTGTTAACATATATCTTGGCCCAATTGGTTTTATTTTTGCAGGGTTTGAGATTGAATACAGAATTTTCACTGATGACATGCAATATTGTGTTCCTATCAAAGGATCTTTTCAGGATACCTTGTAAAAGATAGCCTTGTGTCTCAAACATCTCTTTGGTTGACCAAAAATAAATTGATTCTAAATATGTCAAAAATTGAAATTCTGTATTTAGCTAGGTTTCCTTCAAGCAACATTCCCAAGACCTTGAATGTTGAAGGAAAACTTATTAAAATTTCAGAAGAAATGTGAAACCTAGGTATCATTATGGATACCAAATTAACCCTCTGTTCACAGACCAAAAATGTAACTAAAAACTCGTATTTCAAACTACAAATGCTGAGGAGAATATGGCATTTTCTCAATGATATAGATTTCCTTTGTAATGTAATTCATTCCTTTGTAATGTCAGCATTGGACTACTGTAATTCACTCTACATAGGGCTTCCACAAAATTCCATGTGAGCCCTGCAACTTATCCAGAATTCGGCTTTAGGAATCGAGTGAATTCCTATCTATGAACATATTGGGCCGGATTTTAAAAAGGTTACGCGCGCCAGGCCTATTTTAAAAAGGCCTGGCGATGCGCGTAAAGCCCCAGGATGCATGTAAGTCCCGGGGCTTTACAAAAGGAGCGGTCTGGGAGCGGGGCGGTCCGGGGGTCATGTAGGGGCAGGGCCAGAGGCCTCAGACAGAGCGGACATCGCCGCTGTGTCAGAGGATTGTGTGTTGGCAGCCTGCCGGCAGGCGCAGAAGATAAAATAAATATTTTGGGGGGTTAGAGTAGGGCTAGGGGGGAAAGGTTAGGGGAAGGGGTGGGAAGGTCAGGTTAGGGAGAAGGGAACAGGGGAAGGCAGCGCGGCTTGGCATGCACAAGGTGCACAATTGTGCACCACCTTGCATGCGCCGACCCCTTATTTTATAACATGCGCATGCCTGCGCACACGTGTTATAAAATCAGGCATACATGTGCACGCACCGGGTAGCGTGCACACATGTAGGCTGCGCGTGCTTCTTTTAAAATCTACCCAATTATGCCTTACTTCTAAAACACCTCTGATTTTCTATTATTTGGAGGGTAAAATTTAAGATAGATGCCTTAGTCTTTAAAGGAATCAGAGGCATTGCTCCAGATAATGTAAATGCAGCTTTGAAACTATACTGCCCAGTGCAAACTCTGCATTCAGCATCACAAATTCTTCTTTATATCCCTTTGTTCAAACTTGTTTACTTGGACGATTTAAGAGATTATCTGTTCTACATAGAGGGACCAACTCTCTAGAATGATCTTCTGCAACAAGAGTGAAATAGTGTTTACAAGAGATGTGTTTTGTACTGGCAATCATTTCTGGTTTGGTTTTCGTAGAACCGCGGGAAATTTCTGACCGGTTCTGACCGGTTTTTTTTTGGGCTGTCCCGATCCGAAAAAAAAACCCCACCCCAACCCTTCAAATCTAATTATTTACAATTCCCCGCCCTCCCAACCCCTCCAAAACTTGCCAAACATCCTTTGTGGTCCAGCAGGGGTCCGGGAGCAATGTCCCCCTCTCGGGCCTTCGGCGGCCACTAATCAAAATGGTGCTGATGGCCCTTTACCCTTTGCCCTTACCATGTGACAGGGGCTATCGGTGCCATTGGCCAGCCCCTGTCACATGAAAGGAGCAATGGATGGCCAGCACCATTTTTTTAGATGGTGCCGGCCGTCCATTGCCCCTGTCACATAGTAAGGGCAAAGGGCCACCAGCGCCATTTTGTTTACTGGCCCAAGAGTGGGAAATCGCTCCCGGAACCCCCGCTGGACCATCAGGGATGTTAAGCAAATTTTGGTGGTTTGGGAGGGTGGGGAATTGTAAATAATTAGATCTAAAGGGTTGGGGTGGGTTTGTTTGGGGGGTTTTTTCTGTGTGATCTTTCTCCCCCCCCCCCCCCCACATAATAAGAAAACCACATGAAATTTCATGGGGTTTTCCTATCATTTTCGGGGATCCCTGATACATGATGAATTATGAAATATCGTACGATATTTTAATTCATTATAAAAACAATGAATATCCCTAGTGTTTACAACTTTTAGAAAGATAGTGAAGTCATTTCTGTTTGACCAGGCTTTCAGTGCCCACTTTAAATAGACTGCTTTCAGCAGTCTTTAGATTTCTCAGAAAAATCATGAGGGAGAACGATCTCTTGACTCGCTTGTATGACATGCAATTTTATCTTATCAAAGATAGCCTTGTGTCTCAAATGACGCAACCTTTGGTTACCAAAAATAAATTGATTCTGAATATGTAAAAAATGGAAATTCTGTATTTAGCTAGGTTTCCTTCAAGCAACATTCACAAGACCTTGAATGTTGAAGGAAAACTGATTAATATTTCAGAAGATATGAGGAACCTAGGCATTATTATGGATACCAGGTTAACCCTCTATTCACAGATCAAAAAAGTAGTTAAAAACTCATATTTCAAACTACAGATGCTGAGGAGAATATGGCCTTTTCTCAATGATATAGATTTAAAATCCATAATTCATTCCTTTGTAATGTCAACATTGGACTACTGTAATTCACTCTATATAGGGCTTCCACAAAATTCCATGCGAGCCCTGCAAATTATCCAGAATTTGTCTATAAGAATCATTGAGCAAATTCCTATCTATCACCATATCGTGATTTACTTTCTAAAATACCACTGGTTTACCATTATTTGGAGGGTAAAATTTAAGATAGATGCCTTAGTCTTTAAAGGAATCAGAGGCATTGCTCCACATAGCGTAAGTGCAGCTTTGAAACTATATTGCCCAGTGCAAACTCTACATTTAGCTTCACAAATGCTTCTAGATATCCCTTCGTTCAAACTTGTTCACTTCGAGTCAAGAGATCATCTGTTCTACATATACGGACCAACTCTTTGGAATGATCTTCCGCAACAAGAGTGAAAAAGTGTTAACAACTTTTAGAAAGATGGTGAAGGCATTTCTCTTTGACCAGGCTTTTAGTGCCCACTTTATAGAGATTGCTTTCAGCAGGCTTTAGATTTCTCAGAAAATCATGAGAGAGAATGATCTCTTGCTTGCTTGGATGAGTTGGGTGATTGCATGATCTATATAAAGGGACTAACTTGATATAATATTCTTCCACAACAAATAAAGGGCGAAATAGGGTAGACAATCTTAGAAAGATGATGAAGGCTTTTCTCTTTTGAGCAGGCTTTTAGTGCGCCTTTTCATGGATTGTTTCCAGCAGATGGTTTTCAGATTTCAGATTTCTTAGTGAACTATAGAGAGCCAGTTGGACAGTGTTTTATGTTTTATTTTTGTCTTGTTGATTGTTATTGCTTATTAACTTGTTTTAGCTTCTGATTTATTAAGATGTTTCTTTTTAACATTGATTTGTGAATGTTGTTTTGTAAATCACTTAACAATGTTGATAAGCGATATATAAAATTTAAATAAATAAATAAAATAAATGCATAGTCAATTTGATGTTAATATTTTATTATAGCCAACCGTGAAAGTGGTCCGCCTTGATAAAATAACAACATCTAATTGAAAGGCATTAGATGTGCAGTCGGAGGCCCAAGACCCTTAAGTGGGTCCCGAAGTTCCCTCCGCACATTTAATGCAGCAGAAAAAACTAAAATAAAAATGCAGCAATTGAGGAGGTTGAGCAGGGATCAGTGCTAACTCAAGTCTAAGCCCAGGGCCACCAGTCAAGGCAGCCTCAACTCCCCCAGCATTGAAAAAATATAAAACTTTAGGCATGTGGCAATACCCTCCTATCACCCTTCCTCCAAGTCCAACATCAAGACCCCACCTCCCACCAAAAAAAGGAGTTCCCCACCCCCCGCACCCTTCCCCCTCCTCCAAACAACCCTGACACCCCCAAACCTGTCAAGGGATCCCACATAGGGACTGGGTGCACCCTTGCACCTGGTCCAGTCGTAGTCATTTTCCAAATAAGATCTGTGGCTCAGACCTAAGCCACATGGCCTTGGGGGACAAGGTTGGGAAGAGGGAACCAGAGTCTCAAGGCTATTTAATGGACTGGGGGGGCTTCATGATGGATTTGGGGGAGGGGGTTCGGGGGCCATTGCCACACACCTAAAGTTTTATATCTTTTTTTATTTTGGGTGTGTCAGGGCACCTTGATTGGGGACCCCGGTTTAAGATGGGGTTCAGCACTCACCCCCACTCAACCTCCCCCATTTGCCTCATCTTTTATTTTTCGGGCTAACAGCCCTTTAAGGTGACGACGGTCCCATGAGGTTGGGGCCGCCATTACATTAAAGGACTGCTTGCTGTGTTTTTCTGTTCCACGGTGTTTGGCTGTGACACAGAAGAATGCACCATACAGCCGCAATGCTTTATCACAGGAGGGGGTCCACTATCACAGTGACACCCCTCCCCCCCGTAATAGTGGGAACACTCCTGCGATAAAACATCACAGCTTAAAGAATCTAAAGGTAAGACAGACAGTGATCTAGAAGGTTTGTAAATATACAGTATTGAATTAATAAGAAGAGGTGCGGTAATATGGATTATCTATGAATTAACATTCAGATTTTAAACTTGACTCACCATTGAACTGGCAGCCAATGTAGCGCTGAAAATATATAGTCCCAATCCAAAGAAGTGGTCAAAATGCATGCTACATGTTCTGTACTGTTAATAAAGCTCTTAAATTACTGTTTGGAAGGTCTGTCAACAAAGAGTTACAGTAGTTGATAGCAGGAAAGATCAATGCTTGGAGAGTAGTACAGAAGTCAGATGGATCAAGTAGAAGCTTTAACTTCTGCAACAAACACAACTTCATAAAAGAAGATGTTACTGCAGGTCTTATATGGGGACGCATACACAGATTGTCATTAATAATCATCCTTAAATGATCTGCTTTGGTTTTAATTGGTAATTGACAGTCCTCAAAGGAAATTTCAGCAGGAAGGAGAAAATCTGCTCAATACAATAACTGTTTCATTTATATTCCAATAAAGCTTATAATGACGCGGCCATTGCTTGATGGTGGAGAGGCAAATAGATAAAAGTTCCAAAGTAGATGACTATGAAGAATTGTATATCTGTAATTTATGCCAAATCCAGCTAACACTCTACATAAAGGTGTCAGATAAAGGTTAAATAGGGCTACAGATAGTGCAGACCCCTAAGGAACCCTTATAGTCAGATGTTGCAGGTAGAGATATTGAAGGCTATTCTAACTAGTTATTTATGGTCATTGAAATAAATTAAAATTGCAGATAGATATGACGTAAACTATGAGAGAATGGTCCCATCTATCCCATCTTCTGACAACCTTGAAATCATGATGCAATTGACCAAATCAAAAGCAGCAGATATATCCAGAAGCACCATGATATACTTTTTTCCCCTTTCAAAAACCATGCTGTATTGTATCCTCAGCTGACTGGAGCAGCTATATTGCTCCCTGAAACCAAATTGCTGAGAATCAAGAATAGAATAATCATCTATAGACTCCATCAGCTACTGCAACACAATTAAATTCTATGATTTTTGATAGAAATGGCAAGGAAGATACTGGACAAAAATTGCCTAGTACTTCGGGATCTAATTCAGGTGTTATTTTTTAATAAGTGTCTCACAGAAGCCATTTACAGCCAGCTTGGCATGATTCCTTTGGACAGTGACAAATTAACAATATTGGTAATAAATGGGCTGATGTCATCTCTAATAATTTTTACTAAAGGTATAGAGCAGATATTCAATGGACATGCAAAAGGGTTCATTTTACCAATTACAGATGAAACAACTGTGAAAGAGTCCCATAAAGCATACCCAGGACATTTTCCTATGTGGGTTCAAATGAATCAGCAGGTGACTACCTATAAATCATTTATTTTCTATACAAAAATTCAGCAAATGCTTGATGTGATTCCAATCCATGCTTGCACTAGGTGCTTTCTTGTTTGAAATGGTAGGGTCAATAAGATGTTTTACTGTTTCAACAAAGCTCACAGGAATTACATAGAGAAACGCTAATTCAATTAGAAAAATTAACTCACTCAGCATTATTTACCTTAGCATTCTTTTATAGCTTTCGGCATGTTCAGTGGTTGATGCCTGATGCCATTTGCATTCTTTTTTATGCAATAGATTTTTGGATGATCTTAATTTCCCAATAAACTATGGCACAGATTACTTACAATGGATCACAATAGTTTTCTAAGGAGCTAACTGATCAACAGTGGACTGAAGCACAGAATGCTAAGCATCCACTGCCTCATGCAAGGAAGATACATTGGGGCAAATTTTCATAAACTTTATGGGGCGGATTTTAAATGCCCTGCGCGCATAAATCCGGCCGGATTTACGCGCGCAGGGCCCTCGCGCACCGGTGCGCCTATTTTGCATAGGCCGCCGGTGCGCGCAGAGCCCCGGGACGCGTGTAAGTCCCGGGGCTTCGTAAAAGGGGCGTGTCGGGGCGTGTCAGGGGGCATTGCAGAATGACGCGGCGTTTCGGGGGCGTGACGCGGTGTTTCGGGGGCGGGTCCGGGGGCATGGCGCCGGCCCGGGGGCATGGTCGCGGCCTCTGGACCAGTCCCAGAGTCGGGTGATGGCGCGCCAGCAGTCTGCTGGCGCGCGCAGATTTACATCTGCTTTCAGCAGGCGTAAATCTGCCAACAAAGGTAAGGGGGGGTTTAGATAGGGCCGGGGGGGTGGGTTAGTTAGGGGAAGGGAGGGAAAGGTGGGGGGAGGGCAAAGGAAAGTTCCCTCCAAGGCCGCTCCGAAATCGGAGCGGCCTTGGAGGGAACCACCACCTTGCGCGCGCCGACCCCGGATTTTATAAGATACGTGCGGCTACGCACGTATCTTATAAAATCCAGCGTACTTTTGTTCGCGCTCGGTGCGCGAACAAAAGTACGCGCGCGCGTATGTTTTTAAGATCTACTCCTATGTGTGTAAAAATTAGCATATACACACACAAGTATTCTCTACTCATATAATGCCATATTTTATAAAAGCAAAAAATATGCATGTATTTTTGTTTTTCTACATACATATACATGTGTAAAAACTGGGGCAAGGCCAACACTTGCATGCATAAGTTGCTATTTTAAAATTCACTTATTCATGCATATTTGCCAACTTACATATTTTTACACTTGCTAATTATCTGGTATAAGTGATATTAGACATGTTTATGTGTAGTACTGAGTGAGTGGAAGGTCTGGGTGAACTGGGGAGTGGGAGTTCAGGCTGAAGAACCTCTAAGGTCTCGATGACCCGGAGAAGGACCAAGCGGACTAATTGGTAAATAGGGTAATTTCATTTATGAATGCATGTTTAAAAATTGGCTGTTCTATGCTCTCAGGGATATCAAATAGTGAACTAATTATGGGACTTTTTTTTAAATTCCACATTTTAAAAAACTTTAAAGCAGGTTATATTAAGGTACTATAGGTATTTTTCTGTCCCCAGTAGAAGTTTATACCTGAGACAATTGAGGATAAAGTGATTTGCCCAAAGTCACAAGGTTCAATAGCAGGATTGAATCCTGACTTACTTGGTCCACAGTCTTAACCACTAGGCTACTTTTCCACTCCAATCATAGCACAAGTTTAGAAGGACTATGGGAAAAATAAACAAAGTATTACAGAACATAAGATTTAAGCCACAATATCTTTCATTTCCCATGATGACAGGAATATCTTCAAATGGAGGCATAGCAGAAATTGTAGCCTGTTAAACAAAGCCAAGAGTATCAATGTGCACAGAGTACACAAAGAAGATCCTTTGTGGTATTCCTTTGTGCATGTGACAAAATGTGCACATGCCTTCAGCATCCTCAGAGCCATATACCATCACCCCCACTGATGCCAGCAGGGAATGAAGGGAAATGGTCAGGCGGGTCCAGGTGGAGATACTAAGAAGGAAAGCAGTTGATTCCTGATTGTAGCCTTGATAGTCAGACAGCAATAGATCAAGCTGTCACTTCCTTGGGCACCCTTGGTGCCCTATACCATTGGCGCTGCTGATGTCAGCAGGGGCTGGAGGGAGTGGGTCAAGTTGGTCTGTGTGGCAACACTGAGAAGGAAGGCAATGGGATTCTCCCTGGTCTCAGCCTTGTTTATCAGACAGCACGCCTTCCAATTAACAGCAACAGGTCAGGCAGTCACTTCTTTCAGCATCCTCAGAGCCCTATACTTACTGTCACCCCCACTGACATCAGTGGGGTCAGAGGGAGATGGTGAAGCGTGTCCAGGTGGAGACGCTGAGAAGGAAGGCAGTAGGAATCGTCTTGGTCTCAGCCCTGATGGTCAGACAACAGTCCTTCCAGGTAACAGCAACAGGCCAGGCTTAAAGTATTTAGAATATTTTTCTAATTATTAAAGGGGATCTACAGTACTGATTAGGAGTATACAGGCCAAAAAATGTTGCTTCACGTCATGTTGTTTGGGGATTGATTTTCATTTACATTAATGTTTTCCCATTTTTCTTTTGTTATTCTATGTTTTGGAAAGAGTATGCACTGTTTCTGATTAATGTGCACTATTCAGAAATAGTGCACACAAAAAAGATAGAAGAAAAAAACAATTTTTGTAGGGTTTTTTTTGTATCATTTCATTTTGAAATGGCAAGAAACAACACAACGACGTTGACATTGACTGTGTTGTTTCAAACAAATCCACATCCCTACTGAATATTAAATAATGGGTTATCTCTTAACCACATGGTGTACTGTACATACAATGAACTCTGACCACTTAACCATATTGAACGATTCTAACCATACACAAATGCAACATAACTATTCATTGAAGTGGTCAGTAATAAAAGATAGTGGGATTTCCTCTGCAAAATTCAGAAGTGTACCAAAATTATATACAAGAGCAATATCAGCAGGACAGAGTCAAAAATACTCCAGGTCACCTCAAACAGATTTTGTACCTAGTGAGAAGAAATACCACAAACAATATCTCCAGCTGGCTGAACACTTACGAAGCTCAGAAATTTTGCAGCATTGGAGGCTCATAAGACTGCAGACTGAAATTCACATGCTCATCACGACATAACTGCACTTTGCACTGCAAACGTGGGAGGACAACAGCTTGTGAATGCTAGATGCTGCATATTTGATAATAATCAGTACCTCCTGCAAAGATATGACTTCTCTATGATGTAAATAAATAAGGTGCCAAGGCTTTCCAAAAAAAAAAAAAAAAAATCTGCCAGTTCGAGGAGTCTATGATGATAAAGATGACAACTTAAAGAATAAAAAATATAAGCCACAGAACCAAGGAATCATCTTCAAATCCTTATCTTTCTTGTGCTCCCACTCCTGCATGCAGCATAAAAGAATTACAAACTATTGCCTGTGAACTCTCTCAACTGAAGGTCCCAACCTTCTTATCACTAATAAGAACTTCACACTGGAAGAGTATAACAATGTTCAGATTGCTTTAAACGATAAAAGATTTCTTATATTGGATTTTTAACTTCTAGTGTACTGCATCAGCATAAAGATGGAGCTCAGTGTCTGGGAGTCTCCATGTTTTTAGGAATAGAAAGTGAAGGGCAGGTGGCAGTGTTCCATTGCTTACATGAACTGTTCTTTTTCTACAAACCTCTTCAAATCTAGGGAGAATGATAAAAGACAGCATAAGATAAATACTGGCTATTTATGTTTCAGCAATGCATCCGTTAGCTTCATGTTTCTATATTTAAATGTCAGCAAGCTATTACCTACACTTTTGCAGGATCATGGCGGCGCCCCAGAGTTCAGTGCATCGCCATTAGTTTCTTCCACAGATCTTCCACACCCCGACGTTAAGCTTCCAATCAAAGGTCAGATTTAAGAATTAGGACTAACATAGCAGCAAGCCGATTTGCTTCCCTCGTTTTTTTTAAGTAGTACATCTTCTGCCCAGTGATGATTTCATTTCCTGCAGCCACTGAGCAAACACCAAACTTCTACAGCAAAACCTTTTACGCAAAGCACGGATGGCCTTTTGCCGGCTCCACATGCGCGGTCCTAAGGCGCAAACGTCCAGCCGATGCTTCCACAGGTTTCTGCTTATCCAATTTGTTTTATGCTGACTCTTTCCCTTCCAGGAGCTGCACGAAATGAAAGCCTTTGGCAAAAAAACATACACAATTTCAAAACTCTGTAAAATGACCTGCAGGAGTTTTCATACCTTTTCTTGTTTTGCTCTAATTGTCTCCAATCTATAAAACCTGGCTCTCAGTCCACAGATTCTGATACCTAGGCTGGAATTCAATTAGCCTTTGAAAAATAATTACTGTATAACTGGGGATTCAAAGTGAACACAATGCTTCCTAAATTGCAAGAGTTATATTTCCTAAGAAATTTAGCAAAAAAATTGATGTTTTTCTGCTTAATTCTGTACTAATTGGCATAAATTGTAAACCTGTTGTCCCACAATTTCAAGCTACTTAGAGTGAAAGTGCATAAAAATAGTATATACTAGTAGTTAATCTAAATGTTAACATACTTTCCTTTCTTTCTATAAGGCTATTATGATCTGAAACTGCATTGAATTAGCAGTTAGAGAAGATAAGAGTAAGAAAAGTTTATTACTGAGTCACCTTAAGGCATTTCCTAAATGATAGGGCATACATTTTAACCAGCTACACTCGATTTACTCAATTTGTTTTAAGCCAGAATGAAAAGGAATCTATGACAAAAATGCCATCGCTAAAATTCAGTGATATTTCATTTTCCTGTCTGCCTTATTTAGATTGCCTGGAACTGAAATGCTTCCCATAAACACTATGTTCAATTTTTCAGGGCTGTCACTTTCTACCAAATCTGCGTAAGTAAAATACTTACGTTGTTAGAAAGCAGTGCAAGCGTATATTATAAAATGCTTTTCATACTCCTGTGTGGGTCAGAGTCTTATTTACGCACACAAAAATAGCAAGAACATGCAGAAATAAATGAAAAGCTGACTATGACAGATTAGCCTGAGTCCATAAATCTGCTGCAGCTATGATTAATTCTAAAGGATATACATAGGCTCAGCTCCATGAATCCCTCCACACCATAATCATATGATCAAAACGTTATTTATGAGGCTGGTCTGTGGCTCCCTTGGAAAGTGTTCACTGGAACATAAGACCTGCTGCAAGGGTTAATGGTGGTAGAATCACTTAATAATAGTGATTAGAATGCATCCAATTTGATTACTGGTGGAAGAATAATAAGTACATCTACTGCAATAACTTTAACTTTAAAAAGGAAAACTATATTAAAATGGGGACATTAGAAGAAAACCAAAAGGTACATTTGCAAAGGTTAAAAGTCTGATTGAGGCATGGAGACTATTTAAAAACAGTATCTTAGAAGCCCAGTTAAAATGTGCATGTATAAATGTGCATATGCAAGATTAGAGTATGGTGTGAGTTTATGTGCATGTATTTAAGGGTGTGAAGTTATGTGTGTGAGGGTGGGGATGATGTGGATAAGAAGGTTTAATTATTTACTTTTTGGACACATATTTACTACACAATATGATAATAGGACAATATAGAACAGAACAATATACTAAAAACATAAAAAAGGAAATAGCAAAAACATAATACAATGCAAAAATATATAATATAAAATACTCATATCCTACTATAATCCTAATATGATTCAATTTTAAACAATAACATATTACTCATGCGAGATCATCCCTACAAAACAAACAGACTCAAAAAACTACTCTGGTCACTTGGAAAACATCAATCAAAACAGCCACATTTCTAAGTGTGCAAAACTCTAAATAATCAGTACACTGCCAAGTCTCCAATGGAAGGCTAATTCCAAAGGTTGGTGTTACACAACTGAAAGACCTATTTCATGTGGACAAAATAGATGCTACCTCTTAGGATAGAATGACCAACAAAGTGGCCTGAGAAGAACAAATTGACAGATAGGGTGATAGTGAATCAATCAGGAGATCAGGTAATTAGGGTTTACAAGGGATGGGAGGAAGCTATGTGTGTTGTGAGCAGGAGCAGATTGGCCTATTGAGGCTTTGGGCATGCCCTGGTGGGTGGGTCAGGCCAGTCACATGACTAGTGTTAGCACAGCGGCCCCATGCCTGCAGAGTAGCTGTGACCAACATGAAGCCCTATAGTAGTTTTTTCTTTTTTCTACCGGTGAAAGCTTCTCCACTCACAGGCTCCTACCTGTGGGTATTAAGTCTTCATTCTTTTTGAGGCAGCAGCTGCAGTAAAGGGCCATCTGGGCCTCTCTCTCCCCACCCCATTTGGAAGCGGCAGTGGTGTTAATGGCTCCTTGGTCCTATCCCCCAACCGCGACAGCAGGAAATGCTCCTATGGCTTCCCCTTTCGCTTGCTCAGCAGTATCAACACGCACGAGGGGGGGGGGGGGGAGATATTGGTAGCATGTCAGAACCCGAGCTTCTAGAAAGACTGTGGTGCACTGCAGTTGACAAAGCACAAAATGGGAGAGAGATTGCAGGGAGATGCTGGCTTGGGATGGGAGAGAGATTGCACGGAGATGCTGGCTTGGGATGGGAGAGAGATTGCGGGGAGATGTTGGGATGGGATGGGAGAGAGATTGTAGGGAGATGCTGGCTTGGGATGGGAGAGAGATTGCAGGGAGATGCTGGGATGGGATGGGAGAGAGATTGCGGGGAGATGTTGCGATGGGAGAGAGATTGCAGGGAGATGCTGGGTTGGGATGGGAGAGAGATTGCAGGGAGATGCTGGGATGGGATGGGAGAGAAACTGCAGGGAGATGCAGGAATGGGATGGGAAAGAGATTTCGGGGAGATGCTGGGATGGGAGAGAGTTTGCAGGGAGATGCTGGGATGGGATGGGAGAGAGATTGCAGGAAGATGCTGGGCTGGGTGAAAAATTGCAGGAGATGCTGGGTTGGGATGGGAGAGAGATTGCAGGAAGATGCTGGGCTGGGTTGGGAGAAAAATTGCAGGAGATGCTGGGCTGGGATTGGAGAAAGGTTGTAGGGAGATGCTTGGATGGGATGGGAGAGAGATTGCAGGGAGATGCTTGGATGGGAAGGGAGAGAGATTGCAGGGAGATGCTGGGATGGGAGAGAGATTGCAGGGAGATGCAGGGATGGGATGGGAGAGAGATTGCAGGGAGATGCTGGGTTGGGATGGGAGAGAGACTGTGGGGAGATTCTGGTTTGGGATGTGAGAGAGATTGCAGGGAGATGCTGGGTTGGGATGGGAGAGAGATTGCAGGGAGATGCTGGAATGGGATGGGAGAGAGATTGCAGGGAGATGCTGGGCTGGGAGAGAGACTGCAGGGAGATGCTGGGATGGGAGAGAGATTTCAGGGAGATGCTGGGATTGGAGAGAGATTGCAGGGAGATGCTGTAATGGGAAGGGAGAGAGATTGCAGGGAGATGCTGGGATAGGATGGGAGACAGATTGCAGGGAGATGCTGGGCTGGGATGGGAGAGAGAGATTAAAGGGAGATGATGGGATGGGATGGGAGAGAGATCGTAGGGAGATGATGGACTGGGATGGGAGAGAAATTGCAGGGAGATGCTGGATTGGGATGGGAAAGAGATTGCAGGGAGATGCTGGGATGGGATGGAGAGAGATTGCAGGGAGATGCTGGGCTGGGATGGGAGAGAGATTGCAGGGAGATGCTGGGCTGGAATGGGAGAGAGATTGCAGGGAGATGCTGGGCTGGGAGAGAGACTGCAGGGAGATGCTGGGATGGGAGAGAGATTTCAGGGAGATGCTGGGATTGGAGAGAGATTGCAGGGAGATGCTGTAATGGGAAGGGAGAGAGATTGCAGGGAGATGCTGGGATAGGATGGGAGACAGATTGCAGGGAGATGCTGGGCTGGGATGGGAGAGAGAGATTAAAGGGAGATGATGGGATGGGATGGGAGAGAGATCGTAGGGAGATGATGGACTGGGATGGGAGAGAAATTGCAGGGAGATGCTGGATTGGGATGGGAAAGAGATTGCAGGGAGATGCTGGGATGGGATAGAGAGAGATTGCAGGGAGATGCTGGGCTGGGATGAGAGAGAGATTGCAGGGAGATGCTGGGATGGGATGGAGAGAGATAGCAGGGAGATGCTGGGTTGGGATGGGAGAGAGATTGCAGGGAGATGCTGGGATGGGATGGGAGAGAGATTGCAGGGAGATGCTGGAATGGGATGGGAGAGAGATTGCAGGGAGATGCTGGGTTGGGATGGGAGAGAGATTGCAGGGAGATGCTGGGCTGGGATGGGAGAGAGATTGCAGGGAGATGCTGGGATGGGATGGGAGAGAGATTGCAGGGAGTTGCTGGTTTGGGATGGGAGAGAGACTGCGGGGAGATTCTGGTTTGGGATGTGAGAGAGATTGCGGGGAGATGCTGGGTTGGGATGGGAGAGAGATTGCAGGGAGATGCTGGGATGGGATGAGAGAGAGATGCAGGGAGATGCTGGTCTGAGATGGGAGAGAAATTGTAGGGAGATGCTGGGTTGGGATGGGAGAGAGATTGCAGGGAGATGCTGGGATGGGATGGGAGCGAGATTGCAGGGAGATGCTGGGCTGGGATGGGAGAGAGATTGCAGGGAGATGCTGTGATGGGATGGGAGAGAAATTGCCAGGAGATGCTGGGCTGGGATGGGAGAGAGATTGCAGGGAGTTGCTGGGATGGGAGAGAGATATCAGGGAGATGTTGGGATGGGATTGGAGAGAGATTGCAAGGAGATGTTTGGATGGGATTGGAGAGAATTACATTCAGAGGATGGGTTGGGAGAGAGCTTACAGAGAGATGATAGGATGAGAAAGAGCCTGCAGGAAGATGCTGGGTTGGGATGGGAGAGAGCTTGACAGGAGATGCTGGGATGAGGTGGGAGAGAGATTGCAGGGAAATGCCTGGATGGGATGGGAGAGAGATTGAAGGGAGATGCTGGCCTGTGATGTGAGAGAGATTGCAGGGAGATGTTGGGATGGGATTGGAGAGATATTGCAGGGAGAAGCTGGGCTGGGATAGTAGAGATATTGTAGGTAAATGCTGGTATGAGATGGGACCGAGACTGCAGGGAAATGATGGAATGGAATTGGAGAGAATTACAAGGAGATGACTGTATGAGAAAGAGCTTGCAGGAAGATGCTGGGCTGGGATGGGAGAGAGCTTGCATGGAGATGCTTGGATGGGAGAGAGATTGCAGGGAGATGCTGGGTTGGGATGGGAGAGAGATTTCAGGGAGATGCTGGGATGGGATGGTAGAGATATTGTAGGGATATGCTGGTATGAGTCGGGAGCGAGACTGCTGGGAAATAATGGAATGGAATTGGAGAGAATTACAGGGAGATGATAGGATGAGAGAGAGACTGTAGGCAGATGATGGAATGGAATCAGAGAGATTTCAGGAAGTTGCTGGGCAACGTGCGAGAGAGAAAACGAGGTGAGAGGTCCTTTATTGCTCTCCTCTGCTGCTGGCCCCCTCATGCTCAGGCTGCCTATAAGGGGGCTGGCAGCAGATAGCTATAAGGGGCCTCTCCCCTTGCAGTCTCTCCCTCACCTAGCCCAACATCTCCCTGAAAGCTCTCTCCCATCTCATCCCAGCATCTTCCTGCAGTCTCTCTCTCTCTTTCTCTCTGTGCTTTTGGGAGCTGTTGAGGCATTTGCTGCCCAGAAAGCATAGGAAGGAGCCAAACAGGTGCCCTGTGGGCTGGTTTTGAAAAAATCCCCTGGGCTGATATTTTCCCACAATCCACACCTTGTTGTGAGGTTATGAATGGGGGATATAAAGTCTACTGTGGTGAGGAGTCTGGAAAGATTTTGGGATCTAGAAATGTGAGTGTGAGTGTGTTGTGTATGTGTATGTGTGTGTGTGTGTGTGTGTGTGTGTGTGTGTGTGTGTGTGTGTCTTTTTGAGAGGGGACATGATTGTGGTATGTGTTCATGTTGAGAGATAACTGCACCATTCTTCACCAGCTGCTTCAGCTTCTTTTTGTTGTGATTTCTTTCTGTCTCTGTCTAACTTCCTTTTTATGGGCCACGCTACTTGGGGGAGGGGCTTTTTAATAAAGCAGTCACCAGCATTCCACGTCTTCTGTTTCCCATAGTAAAGCAAGGGAATATTTTGGGAGAGCTCATTCTCCAAAATTACTGACCTAAATTTTCTGATTTTCAAACTCATTGGAGATATTTCCATTTTCTTCAGCAAGCTAAATAGGTGATTTTCTGTCCCTTTTTGGAAAGTTATTTTATTTATGTATTTATTTATTTATTTAGTGATATTTATTTGCTACCCTGCCAAAGCTCTAGGAGGCTAACAATACTGCATACATAATCATAAAAACAAAACAATCAAACAAAGCAGATCAGTCTACACGAGAGTTCCATCTCAAAATAAAGAGTAAAGGTCAAGTAACAAAAAATCCTGTCTAAACTGATGTTTTTAAATACACCTTGCAGCTTTTGGTACAAATTAATAGACACAATTCCTGAGGATATGAGTTCCATAAAATAGGTGCTACCACATAAAATGCCCTCGCATGTGTCTCCTTCAAACAGAACGAACAGAACAGACAGCAAGCACACCTGTCTGAGAAGATCGTAAAGTATGTGTTAGATTAAAAAATACCCAACATGGTGTTGGACCATGGACAAGAATCCAAAGCAAGGAAACTGTACACCAGCATTGCTACCTTATATGTTACCTACCATTCAATTGGCAACCAGTGAAGATTGTATAATACTGGAGAATTATAATCTCTATTAGCACAGCCGGAAACTAGATGGGCCATCTCATTTTCCAGAAGTTGCAGAACCAGAAGCAATGTAGCAGGCAAGCCAAAATATAAGGCATTGCAGTAATCCAGCAAAGGACCTCTTTTACATCCAACATTCAATATGTTAGAAAGCATGAAAAGTATGAAAGAGGATCAAACAATTTGCCAGCAAGGCTCAATGGAACTGTGAAAAAAAAAGCTATAAAAGGCATTCTATAAAAAATGGAAAATAAGTTCACATGAGATAAATGGGAATGAGCATAAGCTCTGGCAAATTAGAAGTAAAACATTTTTATAAGGAGGACAAGAGAAAATTTGAGTTGAAACGTGTCAAAAAGAAAAACACAAATAATATACCTTTTTCAAATTACATCAAAAGCAAGAAGAATTTGAGGGAGTCAGTTGGACCGTTAAATGACCTGGGGGGGGGGGGGAGGGGTGCTCATGGAGGAAAAATCCTTAGCAGTAAAGTAAAATAAATTCTTTGCTTCAGTATTCACTGTAAAGGATGTTGGAGAGATACCCATCTACAAACAGCAAAATAATGGGGGTGTGAGAAAACACACATGAAACTGTCCAATTACATATCCATGAATTCAAAATTTAATAAGATCAACCAGATTCCAAAAATATTACAAACATAAGAACTGTAGGTCCCCCGACATGGTCCGAGTTTTGCGCATGTCCATAACCCTTTATGCAATAAGGGGATTACCAAACCAGCACATACTTAATAGCACTCATCACATGTAAATGAGGCCATTAGCTAATAGCTATTTCCCCTTTATGTAAAAAATAAATGTGCACCCAACGAGCACATTTTTACTCTCAAAATTTAACACCAGCCCTGGAGCTGGCGATAAGTCTTGAGGAGCCCTAAAAGTTAAGAGAAAAGCAGAAAATACTGCTTTTCTATAGTTCTTCTGACTTAATATCATGGTGATATCAAGTCAGAGGAACCAAAAAAAGGAGTAACATAAAAAAAAAAAAATTTAAATGTCTTGCTGGAAGTCAGGTTAAGGAAACGGACACTCAATTAATGAGTATCCATTTTCCTAACCCGTGGCTGCTCACAGGTTAGGACATTCAAAACATTTAGCATCCGTTTTCCTAAACCGTGCACAACCACTTCTCCTGGGCACCCAATGCTGAGGAGGCACTAGAGATGCACAATTTCCCCTAATGCCTCCTGTTTAATGCAGCAGCTCATTTGCCTACTGCATCGCATGCCCGGGAGTGGTGGATGGACACCCGTTTTTGCACACTGATATTGCATTGGCCTGACTATGAGTGCTGGATACTGGTTCTTGCAGAACATTTTTCTGATGTATTTTTATATTCCTTCACCTTGACTGCGGCGGCTTGAAGTGTCTGCAGGGTTACAAAACCCTTTTTGGTAGGTCAGAATGTTGGCATATATAATAAATAAATAAATAAATAGATAGATAGATAAATATCACTTAGATCCAGACACAACTCAGTCCAACTCATGATAAGCTCATGGGGGAAGGAACCTGGTTTATAGTATTTTGCTACATAATTTTAAGACATCTAAACTCCTGCGCATTGCAAGGGAAAAAATAAAAAATACAAACACACACTGTCTACCGTGGCTAGCTGGAGAGAAGGAAAATGAGCTAAAGAATAGTGCAGAGGGCAGTCAAAAACAGTAAAGCCGAGCGGAGCACTGAAACATGACCATCAGTGCCAATAGAAAAAGACAAACTGAGTTACACCACATGGCAGTGGTTGCTGTCATTTGTAGACAGAGGCTCTAGAAGTGTTCAGTGGAATGCTCAGGCAAAGGTTTCCATTGTGGCACCATCAGATGGCATCAGCCATCTGTGTGACCAGGTGAACTGCTTGTCTTTAGAAATTATTTTTTTAAGCAAACATACAATTAAGCTATGTCTTGCTGGAAGATGTAATCAAGGTTATTGTAATTATTATTTATTAGAACTTAATATCCTGCCTGAAAATTGAAGTTAACAAAGTGGTTATTCAATGCAAAGTACATACAAAAGTAACAATAAAAAAACAAGGACAGAAAAAATCAATTAAAACAAAACAGTATGAAGTAATGTACATGAAAACAATTGACAAACAATGGTGGATGGCTGAGTCATAGACGTGAAGTCCTTAACAACATACATAAAATTACTGGTAAAGGACAATGAGCAGTAAATTAATTCAGGGACTAAAGGCTTTAACAATATGCATGAACAACCACTGGAATAACCCCTGGGCTGATTGTATCTGAATGGTGATACCAGAGGCTATATCTCAAATACAATTTCAGATGGTAAATGTCTTGTAATATTAAAGTGTATTACTTTAGGGTTCCCTGAGCAGTGGGGGAGGGGGAGATTACTTTTAAGGCCCTTTGTATTGCAACATTCAAGTCCCAGTCTGAGTTCTTGCATACAGCAGTGATAATAATAGCACTGATAAGCATTAAAATTACTATACAGCAAAATCACACTAGAAGTTGACTTTGGTTTCCAACATTACTTTTTTGAAAAGGGTTTTACAACTGTTTGATTAACTTATTGATGTTACAAGTGCTTTGAACTTAATTTGAGGCTTCTTATAGTCTTGTTTAAAGTTTAAATTGATGAAGCCAATTTGATTCAGTCTTTAATTTTATGTTTCCCATCCCATTGGTATAGGGCAATTTTAGTGCTTCCCTTCCAATGTAGGTGTCATTTATCCTCTACATCTCCAGGATGAATTTTCCTCTGAATACACATTCTCCTCACCAAACCTAAGATGCACCAGCTATTCTCCTCCTCTTCTTCCTTCCAGTATCAGAGCAATACTCCTGTTACTTCTCTTCTACAAAATCTCCAGTAGAAATACTTGGGCCCTGTTGATGGTCCACCCCATCTCCTTTTTCCCTCTCTTCTTCTTTACCTCTGGATAGCTGTAAGTCAACCCTCCTCTGAATACTGATGATCCTCCGTTTCCTTCTCAGTGAAGCATCCTTTACCTTTTAAGGTTCAGGAATGTAAAAGTTGAATAGATAGAGAGGGTAGAATAAAATTCCCATTTCTAAAAGTTACTAAAAATCTCCAGGGAGGTTTAAAAACTTAAATCAATTAAGAAAAATGGGGACAGCCCTGAACATGCTGCCCTTGACAAGGGAAACAGAACAATTCACACCCTAAAATGGTGGTCAGAGTATTTATATCAGAGGACCTCACCATGCACTCTCTTCCACATGGGGAAGCTTTATATCCACATTTTAACTCTTTCCTCACCACACAAATGGACTTTTTGTATATTGTTCTTGGTAGGGATCCAACAGGATCTCTGCACTGGTAAAGATGGTAAATTTATCAGCCATGAACAGGTAAACTTTAAGAGTTAAAAACTTTATTGAAAACTAAGCACAGTCTTAAATTTCCTACAATTATTTGGCATGAATACCTAGAGGAAGGGAGTCCAGAGGGCAGGGGCTTTGTAGCTAAAGGAAGATTCTCTGGCGTAGTCAAGTCGAATAACTGAATGAAGTAGCAAATGTTGAAAGCCCTTTTGTAATGCATGCAGAACGTGACCTGGGGAATAAGGATTCAACAGTTTACGCAAATATAGTGGAAATCCAGAGTAAAAGGCCCAGAAGGTTAGGCATATAATTTAAAATCTGATTTGATAGGAGACTGGTATCCAGTGTAATGATTGTAATGAAGAGGTAACATGATCACATTTTTTAAGGTCAAAGATGATCTTTACAGCTGTATTTTGTTTCAGCTGTTTCAGTTAATAATTAGGAAGACCAAGAAGAAGGGAATTGTAATAATTAATCCTAGCAATTACAAAGGCATGAACTAAAAGTTTGAGATTAAAGTGATCTAATAATGAACTAATGAGACAAATATACCTCAGAAAAAAAGGACTTCGGAGTTATGAAGAAGATGTAATAACCATAGAGCGATTAGGGTCTAATTGAACATCTAAGGCAGTAATGGATTATTTAAGGGGAAAGAGTACCACACATAAAAGGAATTAGAGCAGGAAGTAAAGCTCTATGAGTGAACCAGATGGCCTCAGATTTAGAAAGATTAAATTTGAGACCATGTTAATAGTGCTGCTCGACTACTTAATCAAGACAATTGTTCAGACTGCTATGATTTGAATCAAATTTGGTATTAATAAAAGTGGTGATCTGAATATCATCAGCATAGAGTGAGAGGATGATACCAGGGTTGGGAGAGTTGGCAGTGAATATAATGTTGAACTATGGGTGCTGCTGAATCAATGGTGATGCTAAGAATATTGTTCCAAGTGACAATTTGATGAGCAGGTAAGAGAGTATCAAAATTGTCAGGGAAAGAATTTAGTTTCAAAGAAATCAAGATTCTTTGAATAGAGATCTGAATTTAGAGAAACAGACTTTGGAGGCTCAGAACTAGGTTGAAAGAAAATTAGGGAGTAGTTAGTCCAAGGGACAGTAAGAAAAGAAATCAAGTTAAGGACCATCAAGACAGTGCAGTAGGAAATGATAAGATGAAGAGTACAGATGGCCTGGTGGGTAGGAAAGCTGAACCATTGAAGAAGACCTAAATCGGAAGTGAGATGAAGAAAGCTGAAATCTGTTAGACAAATTAGCTTATCTACATGGACTTTGAAGTTACCAAGAATTATTAGGAAGCCATGAGGTCCATAATTTTAGAGAGGGAAGTAAAGGAGAGGGCCTGGTGGATTGCAAACCAGGAGAAAAATACATTTTGGTGAAGAATTTGTCTGAACTAATAAAGGTTCTAGCTCAAGCTCTTTAAGATGCACTGGGTTAAAAAAACCAAACAATAACAACTTTCTTCCCCACCCCCAGAGCAGCAACCCTTACATTTATAAGCAAAGGAAAAGCCAAGGGGACAGGCTTGGGTGAGGCAGTAAAGGTCACCTTTCTTAAGCCATATTTCAGTAAGGAATAATATGTGGATGTTATGAAGAACAATCAAATCTCTTCTGCATGCAGATTTTGAGTTAAGTGATCTGTTATTTAGCAAACCGCAGAAAACCAGAGGAGAGAAAGGAGAGGAAGAGCAGCAGTGGAGAAGCACAGAGCCGAGACTGGGGTAGTAAGCACAGCGAGAAGAAGAGCATACAGAACTGAGTTCACCATATCGGCCATTACCACAGAGAACAGGGATAGCAAGAGACATTAGCACGGTTATGAGAGAGAAAGGACCATAATAGAAAAATCAATGCAACATAAACAGCAGAATTTAATAAACAATGAGGACTCACTTGGGGGCTAGCAGCTGATAGATTTAAAGGGCTGGGTTGACCCAGAAGTGATGCTGCCGGCCTCAGGTCTGATGGGGGATGAAAGCCCTGCCCCTCCACCACCACTGAGACACCACAGGAACAGTAAGGCAGTCAGAGATGGAGCAAAAGAGGAAGGCCAGCAGTTCTACGGAGAACAGTGGTAAGGAGCCAGGCAGATGATAAGAAAAAAGTAGTATAGTTGGGTTTAAAAGGTTTCGAACACGTTTCTAGATGACAGAACCACTAACAATGATTGGCAGATAGACTTAGGGATCACCTCTTCTTAGATCTGGGAGTTAGGACTAGGAAAGGGATCTTCCGGTTAGGAACTGCTGGGTATTTCCAAATGATCTGGACTGGTCACTGTTAGAAGACAAAATGCTGAACCATTGTTCTGACCCAAAATGGCATGTCTTATTGTTCTTATGCTGCATTCTGCCAGGAAAAGTACCTGGATTCAGTTCCTCAGTCAGGTCTACTATCCCCCCAAAGAAGAAGAATAGGAGGAATTTATTTTTATTTTTTACCACCCACCCACCCACCAGGATGTCATTAAACAGAAAAACAAATTCAGCAGATAGAGTGTGAAATACAAATAACCTTATATCTTCTCTCCAATCTACAGTTGCTATGACATGGTACTTGTCAGCACGTCATACTCTATAGATTAACATTGCTAAAGACTTGAACCCCTAAATTGCTGGCCAATTTTGGCTGTTTCATAATAAGAACATAAGAAATTGCTCTGCTGGGTCAGACCAAGCGTCCATCAAGCCCAGAATCCTGTTTCCAACAGAGGCCAAACCAGGCCACAAGAACCTGGCAAGTACCCAAACTCCAAGTAAATCCCATGCTACTGAAGCGATTAATAGCAGTGGCTATTCCCTAAGTAAACTTGATTAATAGCAGTTAATTGTCTTCTCCTCCAAAAACTTATCCAAACCCTTTTTGAACCCAGCTACAATAACTGCACTAACCACATCCTCTGGCAACAAATTCCAGAGCTTAACTGGGTATTGAGTAGGGATAAAAGAGAGTAGAAATGAAGTACGGTTTAAGACAACAGTCCCAAAAAGGATTCACAGAACAGGCATCTTCAGGAGTCCTGACGCATGGTCCTGACTGAGGACTGTCGCAGCACTTATGGGCAGAGGGGTTATTAATTAGGGGAAGAAAATCTCAGCTAATTGTAAATAAAGGCTCATGGCAACAGAATCCAACCCCTGAACTGATTGAGCAGAAGGTCTGCAAGAGCAGGAGGAAACTGCTAGGTCTGAGAAAAAAACAACAACAACAAGATTCCTTGCAGTACTCGCCCATCACCCAAGCCAGCAGCATGGCCGATAAATATGCAGCGGGAGGGCTGAAAATGGGCAACCCATTTATTTTAATTTTAAGCAAATGAAATCAAATGGACATTTAACCATCAGTAGGATTACAGCAATTTATTTTTCCCACACACCATTCATTTGTACAAAACTTATCAGGAATTATAAAAAAAAAAACCCAAATTCTGACCTTGCAGGAAAGATACAATCTGGTGCATGACCAGCATGAGGGAAATTATTTTGAATGCCTCTAAAAGAATACAACTAAAAGCAAACTAACTGTTATGGGAGTCTCATTTTAGTGGACCCTTGGGCCGACCTGCTGGAGACTGGGAAATGTGGTCAATGTCTCTAGTGAATAGCAGGCCGGGAGGCAGATGTTCAGGCAGGACGTAGATGCTCTTCACCCTGGAAGCTAGTACTTCCCCGGGAGGAGCCCGTAGGAGCCCAACCGCTGGGACTTAGGTGGCTTCACCCTTGGAAGCCGAAGCCCCCCCGGGAGGAGCCCATAGGGGCCCGGCCGCTGGGACTTAGGCGGGTTGTGGATCAGGACAGGTAACTGGAACCAGACTAGGACAGTAGCAATACTGTAACTGGGCTCGGGTTCTGGAACCAGGCAGGAACTGTAGCAGGATTTGGGTACTGGAATCAGGCAGGAACTGTAGCAGGATTTGGGTACTGGAATCAGGCAGGAACTGTAGCAGGCAGGCTGGGACTGTAGCAAGCAGGCAGGAACCAGGCAGGTACTGTGGCAGGAACGGAGCGACGAACGAAGCGAGTCACTCCGGGGCACAACGCAACAGGAAACCGGGAAGTTAACCCATTGCAAGGCCAAGACTGGATGGCCGCGGCCGGCTTATCAAGGCTGCGGCGTCTGACGTCAGAAGTTGGGCGGAGTCAGCACTGGCGGGAAACGGCCTAGAAAAGCGCCCAAGTGGCACGCGCACGCGCCTAGCAGCCGGGCGTCCATGGGAGGGCTTGCAGCGGCACAGCCCCAGCGAGGACGCCGCCAACCAGGCCGCAAACCAGGCCTCTGGAAGCGGGAGCAGGTCCGGGAACCCGGAGGTAAGGGCCTGGCCGCAGTGCTCGATGCCAGAACAGCAACACTAACGACTTACTTTATCTGACATGAAACAAACAGATGTGCCTTGATCTGAGAAATACCTGAACTGCGTGAACGGAAGATATCTGGAGACCACTGCACTTATTCAAACAGCAAAAATACAGATAGTTGGGGGTTGTGGCACTCAAAGATTTCCTCCTGTACATATTTCTTCTCTAAATATTTGAATTGTGCATGAAAGATTCCAAATGGCATGTGAATTTGACTCTTTAGAGCAAAAGCACTCTGCAGATACCTCAAAAAGTGAAGTGGCAGTTTCTTGACGCTATTGTTGCCTCTTTGAGACGTGTTCCTTCCTGGATCTCCTTTCTTTTTTGCATCTTTATGAAATAAAAGGCATGTTGTTTTATCATAGCTGAGCCTCCTGTTTTAGATTTCTTCAGTTTTTCATACTATGCTCACACTTCACATGCATCAAGGGCTTACTTACAATGCTGATTTGCACCTTGGAGCTAAATTTAGTGTCAGACCAATTACTGCATGGCACTAATTCATAATGTGTAGTGCTACTGAGGCACTAGTTATAAGGAACTGATGCCAGTTCTATAAGTACTGGAGGGTTGGCATCTGCCTCCAAATTACAGGCTAGAGAACAGTGGATAAACAGGGATCTTTCCAAATGATTTTTAAAAAGATATAAAATCTGCAAAGTATTTCTGATGGTGATCATTTTCTGGGGAAAACTTCAAACTTTAGGAAAAACAAAAAGACATTTCAAAACAGAGGACTATTTTATTTTTAAAATCATTGTGACCAAAATTGCCCCTGCATTACAGTAGTATAGCGAGGGCTAGGGGGACACAAGTTAGGTTTGTTATGTGTGCTTATCTCATCTGCATATGGTGTGCTTTGATTTTATTAATACAATAAGGGCCAGATCTTAAAATCTACGTTCGGGCCTAGATTTGTTCGCGCAACCCAGCACGAACAAATCTATGCCCAATTTTATAACATGCGTGCGCTGCCGCGCGCATGTTATAAAATCCAGGCTCGGCACGCGCAATGGGATGCACACTTGTGCACCTTGCGCGCGCCGAGCCCGAGGGAAGTCCCAATGGCTTTCCCCGTTCCCTCAGAGGCCGCTCCGAAATCGGAGCGGCCTCGGAGGGAACTTTTTTTGGCCACCCCCCACCTTTCCTTCCCTTCCCCTAACTAACCCACCCCCCAGCCCTAACTAAATCATCCCCCACCTTTATTTCAAAAGTTATGCCTGACTGAGGCAGGCGAAACTTGCGTGCGCCGGCTCACCATCCACAGCACAGGCCGCTGTGCCGGGGCATTCAGACCCAACCCCAGACCGCCCCCGAACTGCTGCCATGCCCCCATATCCGCCGCCATGCCCCCGGACCCGCCCCATTCCCACCCCTTTTTCGAAGTCCCGGGACATATGCGCATCCCGGGGCTTGCGCGTGCCGCCGAGCCTATGCAAAATAGGCTTGGCATGAACAGGGGCAGATTTTCTCAGGTTACGCGCGTATGTTATGCGCATAGCCTTTGAAAATCTGCCCCTAAAGGTGCATCAGTAGGACTGGCGATTCAGTTGCAAACTATGACTATGTAATTAGATCTTTCTTTTCCAGGGCTATGGGGCCGATGCAATAAATTTAGCAGAAAGCGGGCGCTGACTTTTCAGCACCCATAGCGCCCACAAGGGGGGCGCCATGCAATATGCAAATTAGAAGGTCGCTCTAGCAAGGAGGCTCTAAGATCGCTTGCGTGACCTTAGCGCCTCCTTGCTAACGCGACCTCGAGGCGGCTGCCGGTTATGAAAACGGACGCCGAGCTTACCGGCGTCGGTCTTCATAACTTGGTGGTCTGCAAGGGTTTTTTCTGCTTTTCGGTACTTCTTCTATGTGTGCTCAGCTATTAACGCCTGCTGCAGGCAGGCGTTAATAGCTGAGCGATAAATGTGCATCTGAGACACGCACATTTATTTTTTTGAATGTGGAGTGAATGAGTAATAGCCTCTTTCACCTGCATTTGCATGTGATGAGTGCTAACTCATTCACTCCGCGTCGGACGTGCATTAAATAGGTGCTAATCCCTCTATTGCATTAGGGGTTGATTTGGCGCCTATTTAACCCGCATCCGACAGTAGGATAAACAGTGCGTTCGTGTGAGCGCACTGTATTGCATCGAGCCCTATGTTAGTGCTGGGTTCTAAAGTAAGTGCTTGATTTGGTGGGGATGCTAAGCACGTGTAAATGAGGCACTCAGCATGATATTAGCCATTGGTTGCAATGAGGGGCAGCGCAGCAGTGCCTCTCACAAATTTTAAACACAAATACCTCCTCAGGAACAAAAGGAACATCAGAACGAAAAGAGCCAGGTCTTTGACAGTTGTTTGCTATTCATGCTTAAATGTTTTCTCCAGTACTGATGCTTTAAATGTTAAATATAAAAGCATACTTATTGCAGTGCCAGAGAATATTTAGGAAAGACTCATCGGTTTCCCGCTAATTCGCTATTCCCTTTCAGCTTAGTTTTGGAGCCAGAGGATCAAATTTACACTCAAAACAGAAGAAGAAAATCGGAGTCTCTTCCACTGCCCTTGTGAACTTGTCATGTCATACGAAAGCCTTGACCACTTAAAGTGCAAAATGGGAATCCCCACTCACAGTCAGCCTGTCAACGCCAAATCGCTCACCCTGAAATACCAGAAAATCAATAAACTGGAAATGTCACGGCACTCTGATGGCCCACAAAGAATAAGTGTACATGTATTTGAAGAAGATTTAATATCACCTCATGGGGGGAAAAAAAGATCAAGGTGAAATCGATTGCTAGTCCCTTACTGATCAGGAAATAGCCCAAGAAAAACAAAAGAGATTGTGTTCACGATATTTTCAACTAGACTCAAAGACTAAAGAAAACAAGGGCTCAGTTTCATAGTCTCTCGCGTTTTATTTTCATTGATGCGACTACAAATGCTGTAAACTCTGCCACTGAATCCAGTGCATAAGACCAAAAGCATCTGGTATTTTGTTGCAGTGGAAATACAATACAGAATAATTATTTTCTAGCTGAAAAGCATATAGATAATCAATCACTTCTTAATGCCACCTTGTTCAGAGAGGTTTCTCCTCCACAAAACTCAAGAGGTGTGCAGAAAACTGCCTGGGGACAGCATCAGATATCCCTCAGGAAGACCTGGAGATTTTCCAGCATGAGAAAAAAAAATGTCACAGGTCAATTATTTCCAGATGTTCATCCATTTTGTGAGCCCCAGGAGCTGTGCAGGACTGAGGCTATGGTGCTTTACAGCACACTTTTATAAGTCACAGTAAGTACATTCTTGACACTTCTCCCTCCCATAGTTTTTTATTCATAATAAACTTTTTTGATGAACAGCTCTGTGCATTACAATCCTTAAACAGCAGCATAACGTAAATGACAACATACAGAGCAAACACAACCAAGAAGAAACAAACACGTGATTGTCTATGTCTAACATGGCACAGCTAACTCTTACAATAAGTGATGTGGGCTAACAACAGAACTAGTAGCTGCCTAACAGTAGCAGAGCCATTCACTCACATTTAGCTCTTAAAATGCTTGTTATTAACATTGCCCAACCAAGCAATGCAACTTTTTAACAGTCAGCACAAACTTTGCTGGCCCCTGAAATGCAGTCAAGTCACTTATCTCTTCCAAATGTCTGCCTATAGCTGCCAGATTCTCTGCAAATATTAAATAACCAAAAGAAAAATATTTTTTTTCCTGACACAAACCTACAGACACCCATGCTAGAACTTTGGAAAAAGTACAGCTCTTTTTGCCATCTTCCAAAATAGGACGCCATTATCAACTAAGAGTAACACAATACTTGATTACTGCTGGAGAAAAAGCGTTGATGGCAAGGAACATTGTAATTTGTCTAGAAGAAGAAACCTATACCTGCCTGAAAGTGGGAGCCCCGCTATGATATCAAATGTATGGCTGTTCCCAACACACACACAACAATAGCTAACACATTTAAGCACTTGGAAGTTCATGGGGGGGGGGGGGGTGTCTCAAACTGCAATCAAATCCATCAACACATTAAGGGGCGATGTAATAAGATCTGCGCTGAAATTTTCGGAGCGCAGCAAAAGCAGGGACCTCCAGAGGATATAATAAGGGGGATGGCATGAAAATTAGAAATGCTCAAAATAATACACACAAGACCAAATGTGCATGCCAACACACACATAAAAGCCCAGATGCAGAAAGCCATTGGAAAACCCACACTAAAATAGGTGCTATTGAAAAACATTTTACAGATTTGCGGGGGGGGGGGGTGGGTGTTCTAACTTACTGCTGATTACATCAGCCCCACATTATTAAAAAATAAATTGTTTCAGCTTCTACAAGCCCTTTTACTCGTTTGCTGGCATTAGAGTGGTTATCTGTACATGCATCCTTTTCCTCTATGGGCCCTCGGGCTTCTCGTCGTTTAAAAAGGGCTCCAGGGACGATCCAGGAATCTACAGACCAGTTAGCTTGACTTCAGTGCCAGGAAAATAGTGGAAAGTGTTCTAAATATCAAAATCACAGAACATATAGAAAGACATTTTTTAATGGAACAAAGTCAGCATGGCTTTACCACGGGCAAGTCTTGCCTCACAAATCTGCTTCACTTTTTTGAAGGAGTTAATGAACATGTGGATAAAGTTGAACCGGTAGGTGTAGTGTATTTAGATTTTCAGAAGGCATTTGACAAAGTTCCTCATGAGAGGCTTCTAAGAAAACTAAAAAGTCATGGGATAGGTGGCAATGTCCTTTTGTGGATTACAAACTGGCTAAGAGACCCAGTATGGCATGTTCTTATGTTCTTATGTTTTTATGGTGAGAGCAGGAGCTGGGGGATGGATGGGGATGGATGGACTGGCAATCTCTGAGGGTTACAGACAAGCACCAGCACTTCCCGGAGCCGTAGTGCTTTCACTTATCTCCTGCTCTAACCAAGCGCTAAAAAACCTGCTTAAAAAACCCCCACACTAATCATGGTTCCCTGCATAGCCTGGGAATAGATAATTACCTCCTTTGCATGCCATTTGACTGCACTCACTGAAAACCTGATGCGGGTTATTGCGCAGGTATGTGTGCATGGTTTTTTTGCACTAAACGTGTTCTTACATACACACATAAGATTAGCATGGAAAACCACACATAATTACCATGTAAAAACCCGTGACAGGTTTTGCGCATCTTATTACATTGGCCGCATAGTATTTCAAATATGATCAAAACAATTCAGTTAAATATTGAAACATGAATATCTTAGAGGCCAGTGGGGTAAAGGACTTTTTTCATATAACATAGCCAAGGTGCTTTTGAATTATGGCATTATGCACTTGATTACAGTGAGATCTGAATTCAAGAAAAAAATTCTCTTTCACTAACAAATATAGTAAAGTATTTCAAATATCCTTCTGTTCAAAAAGATCACACAACCACATATTAATTAAAGAGCTACCAAACTATTATGAGTGATGCACTATATCATTTCAGATCTGTTTACTAAAGTTCAGTATTTCTGCAAAGATATTGCCATGTTCCCTAAAAATTATCTAATCAGATATTACTTTAGTTTATTTACTTAATGAATCACATTTCTTACAGTAAATCAATGTGATGTACAATAAACTACACACGACATGAAAGAAAAAATACAAAACAAATAAAACATCAAATTTACAATATAACAGATACAATAATTTCATATGAATACACTCTGCTAAAGAAATGTAAAACAAATAAAATCTAAGTTAAATGAAGAAAATGGACAAATTAAATAAGCACATAACATATCTAAAAAATCTGCATAGCCATCCCACATGAAAAAGCAAACAAACCATGCAAAAAAATCATTGCATCTGACTACTTTATCTTACAGCTAGGGAAAAAGCTACATAAAAATATAACACAGGCTATGTTGTTTAGGCAAATATATGGAGGTGAGTGCAAGCCTATTGTATTTTATTTGTGATTTAGGCCTGGATTCATCATTCCTCGCAGAATGATAAATCCTGCAAAACCAGGGGATTGGGGGGCGGGCCTGTGAAAGCCCACAGCCTTTGCACCATGGCGGTGCACCGGCTGCTGGCTTTCGCACCGAATAGTGCCACCATGAAAGGTGGCACTATTCAGCGCGCTACTACCAACGATAATGTTAGTAACATTATCGCCGGCAGCAAAGCTACCACCAACTCCACCTCTCCCCGCCCGACTCCTCCCCTCCCCCTAATTTGCATTCTATCACATGCGAAAAGGCCCTTTTCGCATGTGATAGAGGCTTATCACACGCGATACGGCCATATCGCATCTGATAAGCCTTTGATAAATGACCCCCTTAGTCAATTGTTAATTGTGTGTGTGTGTGTGTATATATATATATATATATATATATATATATATATATATATATATATATATATATTTGTTTTTGTCTTTGTTTCAATACCTGTTTTTGGTTTTATAAACATATTTTGTGCTGAACATAGTGCTGAACATAGTGAGTTTCCAAAAATAAACTGTTTCAATATATATATATATTGTATATATACAAACATTAGAAAACTATATATATTGTATATTGTATATACCTTTATACAAATATGAAAAAGTCCACAAAAATGACGGGCAGAAAAGATGGGTATTCTCATATACTCACTGCACCGAGAATCCACCATGCCTTAGACTCCCATTCAATAAGTACATACTTTCAAATTGAAGCTTGACTATGTTCCAACAGGCCTACTGATGGTTGCACCTGCAGAAAATGGTTGCACCTGCAGAAAATGGTTGCACCTGCAGAAAATGCTTAAAAGGCCAAACTCTTTTATTTGCATTTCCTCTTTATTAAGGAACCAATTCTCTTTTTCTGTAGTCTTATTTCTCTTTGCCCTCCAGTTTCCAAAATCATTGTTCTGTGTTCGCCAACCTCTTCAGCCATTGCTTATTTTTGTTCTATACAATTCTTGTGTAATCTTTTCTACATTTTCTCTGTGCAACTGCATCCATGTTTCTGTCTGCTCTATATTTTCTCTTTTTCTCTTATTCTGTTACCTTCTGTATCTATATTCACTGTTCATATTACTCTCGTTTTTGGGAACAATTGGCAACAGAACATCATAATGAACATTGTCTAGTTAAATACTGAACAACAGTGATATATTTCTTTCATTCATTACTTGCCCAGCTGAAACAGTGGGTGGTCCAGGAACTTGGCATTCAGTGTTAAAACAAGCATAGAGACTCTATAAAGTTGCAAATAGCAACCATTGCTACATAAAGGCCATCTTGCCTCATGTACATCTTATATTCTTCTCTTGTTTTTAGTGGTATATAATAGGGATGTGAATCATTTTTTAACGATTAAAATTATCGTCCGATAATTTTAATATCGTCTTAAATCGTTATAGAACACAATACAATAGAAATTCTAACGATTTATCGTTAAAAATCGTTAAATCGTGTTAGTGCGCAATAACGGGAGTTAGTGCGCACTAACACGATTTAACGATGATACAAATTGACACTTTCCAGGTCAGTAAAGGTCAGTTAGGAATGAATATGTGTTCCTATTGGCTGGCTGCCCTCTTATCTATTGATGTTAACCAGGTTCCCACTGAGGTGATGGTTGGGGGGATGGGAAATGGAAATGGAAACTCAGGAACACTAACAGAAAATGATACAAATTATTGACACTATCCAGGTCAGTAAAGGTCAGTTAGGAATGAATATGTATTCCTATTGGCTGGCTGCCCTCTTATCTATTGATGTTACCAAGGTTCCAACTGAGGTGATGGTTGGGGGGATGGGAAATGGAAACTGTTTGTAGTTGACAAAAAAAGTAATGTGATCAGTCAATATGACTAGAACCTGTGCCCTATTCCTGATACCAGGGGTGTTGTGATCTTCCTGCACTCAGTGCCCTATCCCTGATACCAGTCTGAGACAGCTCCCTCCCTGCATTACTAGTGAGAGGCTGGCTTCACAGACAGGGGGGAGCTGCCTGACCCTCACTCCTGACTTCCCCCATGTCCCAGCCAGTGAATGGTGTGTGGGTGAGGGGGGGGGGGGGAGGATGGTGAAGTCTGAGACAGCTCCCTCCCTGCATTACTAGTGAGAGGCTGGCTTCACAGACAGGGGGGAGCTGCCTGACCCTCACTCCTCCGGGGTATTGTGATCTTCCTGCACACAGTGCCCTATCCCTGATACCAGGGGTGTTGTGATCTTCCTGCATGCAGGAATCAGGAATAGGGCACTGTGTGCAGGAAGATCACAACACCCCCGGTATCATGAATTGGGCACTGTGTGCAGGAAGATCACAACACCCCTGGTATTAGGGATAGGGCACTGTGTTCAGGAAGATCACAACACTCCTGGTATTAATAGGGATAGGGCACTGTGTACATGAAGATCACAACACCCCTGGTGCCAGGGTTAGGGCACTGTGTGCAAGAAGATCACAACACTCCTGGTATTAATAGGGATAGGGCACTGTGTGCAGGAAGATCACAACACCCCTGGTGTCAGGGTTAGGGCACTGTGTGCAGGAAGATCACAACACTCCTGGTATTAATAGGGATAGGGCACTGTGTGCAGGAAGATCCAACACCCCTGGTGCCAGGGTTAGGGCACTGTGTGCAGGAAGATCACAACACCCCTGGTGTCAGGGTTAGGGCCCTGTGTGCAAGAAGATCACAACACTCCTGGTATTAATAGGGATAGGGCACTGTGTGCAGGAAGATCACAACACCCCTGGTGCCAGGGTTAGGGCACTGTGTGCAGGAAGATCACAACACTCCTGGTATTAATAGGGATAGGGCACTGTGTGCAGGAAGATCACAACACCCCTGGTGCCAGGGTTAGGGCACTGTGTGCAGGAAGATCACAACACTCCTGGTATTAATAGGGATAGGGCACTGTGTGCAGGAAGATCACAACACCCCTGGTGCCAGGGTTAGGGCACTGTGTGCAGGAAGATCACAACACTCCTGGTATTAATAGGGATAGGGCACTGTGTGCAGGAAGATCACAATACCCCTGGTATCAGGGTTAGGGCACAAGTTCTAGTCACATTGACTGATCACATTACTTGTTTTGTCAAGCTACCAACTGTTTCCATTTCCCATCCCCCATATACTGTCAGTGGGAACCTTGGTAACATGAATAAATAAGAGGGCAGCCAATAGGAATACATATTCATTCCTAAACTGACCTTAACTGACCTGAAAAGTGTCAAATTGTATCATTTTCAGTTAGTGCGCACTAACTCCCAGTTAGTGCGCACTAACTCCCGTTAGTGTGCACTAATCGGAAAAAACGATTTTTAACAATTTTTTAACTAAAAAATCGTGCCTAACACGATTTTCTTGCCCTGCCACACGATTTCTATCGTTAAGACGATATGGAAAACGATTCACATCCCTAGTATATAAGCAGAAAACCTTTCACAATGATCATGTACATATTATGCAATAGGTTTTTTTTTCACTCTGTGAAATATTTATTTATTTATTTATTATTTTTATATACCGACATTCAATCGAGATATCACATCAGTTTACATTCAGGTACTGTAGGTATTTCTTTATCCCCAGAGGGCTTACAATCTAAGTTTTTGTACCTGAGGCAATGGAGGGTAGAGTGACTTGCCTAAGGTCACAAGGAGCTGAACTTCATCATATGACAGACAACAGCAGAGCAAAGCTTTGAAATAAACATTTACTATCCATAGCCACAGTTTTGATAGAGAATGTTTCAATATTTTATGGAAATAGTTTAGACTAAATAAACCAGTATTTTTAATAGAAAAGAGTTGGATGTGTCTATTACAATGATGCTCTTGTGCCTGCCAAGAAATTGCAGTACCAACAGGGACCACAAGTTAGTAGTACCGTATATAATAGAATGGACACACAAACATCACAACTGACTAACATATATTAGAAAGTATATACCTACCTTTATGTGCCTATCTTTGGATGGAATCTTTCTAGAAAGGAGATTAAAATCATTTATAAATAAATAAATAACTCGATAGTTAGACACCTAGATTCTTTTGAATATCAGTCCTAAGTCTTTTCCTTCATTTTGTGTAGGAATTTGTGGTGACCAGGAATGTGGACCCTTGGGCCGGCCTTGCGGAGAAGAGTTGGAAGAGAAGTTGTACTCTGCTGAAGAGAAGACAGGGTTGGCAGCTAGCTGACTGAGTACCGTGTAGAAGCTTCACCCTGGAAGTCTGTGGTACACCCGGGAGGAGCCCGTGAGCACCCGGACCGCTAGGACTTAGGCGAGAGTAGTGAAGAGGGAGTCTTCACCCTTCAAGTGCAAGATCCGTCCAGGAGGAGCCCGTGAGGACCTGGACCGCTGGGACTTAGGTGACGGTGATGCGAAGCGATGAGAAGACGATCCAGAAGTCGAAGCAAGCGGCAGACAGGAGAACCAGATCGGAAGCTGAGGTCAAGAGCCAGAGAATCAAGCTAGGGAATTTGAAACAGAAACCATGGACTGGATCAGGATCAGCAAGGCAAGAGTCACAGAAGCTGAAGAGTCAGGAACTGGAGTCACTGGAGCAGGAGTCTCAGAAGCTGAAGAGTCAGGAACTGGAGTCACAGAAGCAGGAATCACAGGAGCTGGAACTGCAGGATGGCAACTACACTCTCTGAAGAGAAACTTCGTTGCTAAGCAATTCTGAGCAGGCAGACGTCGGCTTAAGTATCTTGCCGGCATCTGACATCATCGAGAGGGCTGTCCTCTTCCTGCAGGTGCTGAATCGTTAACAGCTCCCTTCTCGTGCACGCACGTGCTCCCGGGGTTGGGGGGGGGGGTTTGGAGCTAAGATCGGACCTCGGCGGCCCGGGAGACCCGACACTCACGATGACCCGGCACAGCCTCCTGGGGAAGGACAAATTTAAGGACCCAGCCGCTAGCCTAGCGACCGGGACCGCAACAGAATTAGTGAAGCAGACCCTTGAAAAGTTTTGAGAAAATGTTTTATGTGGTACATCTTCCCTTATTTGCAAGAAAATTTACATTAAAAAGAGGGCTGTTGATATGTAGGGTCAGACTTAATATAGATTGTGCCCTTTATATGCAATGGAAAAACATCTTAGTAAACTAAATCCAAGAATGAACTAATCTGCTGCCCTGCTTACTGTTACAATTGTATCAGATTTGCTTGAAAGATCATAGTCTGCCACCAGGAAAACTGGTGTTATACCAATTGCAACAGATATCAGCTTGAGGTAAGGATAAGTAATAAGCTCAGATTTTAAGGGGATTCAATGTTTTCATATACTAGTCTTTTCAGTGCAGGAAGAGAACTATAGTTAGAGCTTCTGAATTTTGGCTAGAACTGAAAAACCCCAATAAAACACAAAATATTGGAGATTCAACCAAGGCTGAGTGATGTCATCAGAGCAGAGAGCAGGACCAATGAGGAGCCTAAGCACTGCCTCGTCAAGAATCAACACTAGAGGAGTGGGAATGGTGGAGAGCCAAGCACCTCCGGTCCAAAAAGTGGCAGCCTGGAAGGAGTTGGACAGGTAGGAAATCTAAGCCTTGATGGCCCAAAAAAAGGTGCTGCTGGAGAAGGCCCAATGGAGAACCTAAGCCCAACCAACCCAAAAGAGGCACTGCTGGAGATGTGAAACTAGTGGGGATTTCAAGCCCCAATCTGAGGCTGGCACCATCTTGTTGTATCTCCATATCTCAAGGCCAACTATGACCATTTCAAAATAAGGACATGTCAGCAGAATCTGAGTCATGGGGTACTGCTGTATGTCACCAGTAAGCATTGTCTTCTTCTTTGCATTGATATCCTTTCTCTTCATTAGGTCCTTACAAACAAGAATCTTATTATAGCCTGGGACTACCAGGGCTTGGATGGGAATTTCATCCAGCTCCACCTGGACCACAAATGCTTTAAGTTCTCACTGTGGGATATCCACCAAGTTACAACTTTGAAGTTTTGTAAGAGTGTCACCGATTTGTGTTCCCATTTTTCATTCTCATGTTGGGGGCCACCCTCCAAACTTGCTCCTTCCTGCACTGTTCTGCTAGCTTGCTTGCCCACTCTATGTCTTCTAGTCATAGGCACTCTTCATCCATATGATCCTCTATCTTACAGTAGGATCATGCCCATGGGGGCAGTTCCCATTTAACTTTATCTATTCCTCCCAAGAGCTCTTCACTTTCTTCTTTTCCATACTGGCAATGTCTATTTTCCTACACATAGGGAACAGAAGGAGAAAGTTTCTAAATGTTTGTTACTGGATTGTACCAGTCCCTCCAAGACCCTCTTTTTCTTTTGTATTCAGGTTTGACCTTCTTTTTTCCGTATGGACTTTAGTCTCTATTGTCAGCTATTGCTCTATTGTCAGCTCTATTGTTGACGTCCATTGCTTCAATTTGATCGTATCAACAGTCTCTGGAGAAGTAACCTTCCTTCTACATTGAAGAAATCAGAGAGAGTGCTGTGTGCTGTGAACAAACCCCAAACTGTCACTTCAGAAGGCTATTACTGGGGTTCTACACTATGCCATGGAGTCTGGGCAGGTTGCTGTTCTAGCCTCCCCACCATGTTAGGCATTAATTGGGCCTGGTGGAAGGCGTCTACCAGTTCCAGTGCTTTTTCCAAAGTGAGCACGGGGTACTGAAAGACCCAATTTTGCATGGGCCAATCAAGCCCATCCAGAAGCAGCTGATTGTCTAGCTTGAGGCTGGTCTTTGCCTCTGGCTGCAACCACTTCCATCTGGCATCTTTCAGTCCATGGAATAGGTTTCAAGGACTTTCCCTGGGCTGTAGAACACTCTGGCAGAACTACTGTCAGAAGGTTTCTGAAGTAACCCTGTCCTTTCTAGGATGGCAGTCTCGACTTCTGCATAGATGGCCCTTCCATCTGGATTAGCCACTTGAAAGGCTGCTTGTCTTTTGCCTGTGAGCAACTTTGCCAGGTAAGTGTCCCAGTGAGTTTCTTGCCAACCTGTCATATGGGCGTTCCTTTCAAAGATTCTCAGGAAGATCTCTGGGTCCTCCCCATCTTCATCTTAAACAGGACAGGAGGTAGTGGATTTTCCCAGGTTATGGTATCTTGCGTGGTTTGAGCAACCTCTGCCAGTACCCCCTGTTGCTGGGTGAACTATTCATGCTGATTTTGAATGAGTTTCTGGAGCTGTTGCTGGCCTTCTATCAAGACTTGTATTACTGGCTACATATTAACTTATTGGTCCTGGGTGCCCAGTGAATCCGTGAAAGACTCAGCGCTGCTGCAAAGCACCTCCAAAGAACCCTTCCCTTTTCTTTCTTTTTGAAAACAAACCCCTGCCTGTTCATCACTGACTTACTGTTAAGTCTTTCTCTTCAGGTAGAGCCATTCTCCTTAGCCTGTTTAAATCCCTCTCCAGGGAAAATGTTATCTCTAGGGCCCCAAGAAACAGGAAAAAATAAATATTCTTTGGTTTGGCATGAGTTTCTGGCTGTGTACGTTTAGCTCAGAGATCCCACTTCTAACACCATATCAGGCACCGTGAACAGTCAGGATGGCCAAAGAATAGATGCAAGCTAGGCTTTGGCTGGATATTCATGAACTTTTATTAATGCACGAAAGAAAAACAGCTCTGCATACCTTTGCAGCTTATAAAAAGTATAACAACTTATAGTCTCTCGGTCTATGCCTTTCCTAAGGAGCCTCCTTTCCCTGGGGGCCTCCTCTTCCCTCCTGGGCCTAGCTAGATGTACACCTTCCCAGGATCCTCTGCTTACACCAGGATTCCCTGTTGTCCAAAGCTTAAGATGGACCGGGCCATATCTCTGGATCTGGTGCTTTAAGGTATTCTGGAGTTTTCTTGTGTATGCTCCTTCACAAATGCAAATGCAGAAAAACAAAAAGTCATTAAGTTGTAATATTGAAAAGCAACATTCAAATAAATTTTACTCAGATCTATCAGGCATCAACTAAAATTAGAAAAACTGGAGGTATTTTATAGTGACCATAGACTGGCATCATTCTAGAGCAGGCACAAAGTAAAGGACAAGAGCCACAAAAAAATACCCTGTAAACCATAGTCAGTTGAATTTCTCATCTCTTTAGAGGCATCAAGGGTTTTACCATTTTTCTGTGTCATAAAGATGTAAATCATTAAACTGTTTCTTACAAGCTTTAAGCCCTAATACTTTATACAGATTTTACAGGGCACAGTGAACACAGAGGCACGCTTCTATAACCTTGGCTTCATGCACTATTCTGGCAAGTTATATGATTATCTTCCTTACAACCCAAAAGATACCAGCCAAAGCACATATGGTAGAAGAATTCTACAAACATTACTATCTCCTGGGGCAGGAATCACAGATGCCAAACCATAGAAGATGATGTAAGTGCCCACTAAACTCTAGTAATATTAGAATTGCAATGCTTATCTTCCTTCAGAAATCTATATCAGGTACCAGATAAGAGCTTGCTTTAACCATTACTGTTCATGAGCTAGTGTTCAGCTCATACTTAACAACCCTGAGCCTCAGATCTAAATAGCAGCATGATATATTGAGCCTTCTGTCATTGCTGCTATGTTCAAGATAATCCACTTTATAGTCACAGCTTTATAGATGTATATGTAACCCCCCTTTCTGGCGGAAGGTCCCTGATTCAGGGGCTTTACTTTCACAGATCCCCAAAACACTCTTGCAAAAAACTTTATCCCTGGGAACTGGAGTTCACCAATGGGGAGGAGGCTCTACAAACTGTGGTGGGATAGCACTCACAGTGAGTGGAATAACACTCACTGTGAGTGAGGGATAACACTCACTGTGGGATAACACTCATTGTGAGTGGGATAACACTCACAATTTTATCAATTGAGGGGTCAGCCAGTCTAAAAGGACACACTTGAATAAACACTCAGAGTTCAAGGTTGGTGTTCAAATCATAATATGGTTTACTTAAGCTTGAAAAATAATATCCAGGCAATGATTCCAACAATCATGAATAAAATGAGGAAAATACAAATCAAGAAAAAATATGTTTTCTGTCCATAGTGCCTCTTTTGGTGATCCTCTTTCTCTCAACTGTATCCTGGTCAAAAATGCCTTCCCCAGTAAGGGTAGGTAAGTTTTCCCCCAGTTCCAACATATACCAGGGAGGATGTAAAACTTTCCCTAGCTTCAAAAATAAATTGAATCTCAAAGTACTCCTCTGAAATCTTAAAAATCCCACTGTCTTCTACATTGTTGTTAATTGGCACAAGATGCAAAAACCGGTATCCAGTCCTTTCTTCCAGGAGGTCCTCACTCTCAATCAGGAGCTAATCCAATTACCAAAAATCTTCTAAAAATCTCTTACAGGGTCATTCATCAAAATGCATTATGGTGTTAACGCTTTAATGCATGCGATAGTTATGGTAGCGTATGGCACAAATGCAAATTTTTCAAAGGGATGGGCTAATGAAAATGAGAGGCATTATGGCATGCTTTTAATCACAGAAATAACTACAACTTTTTTACTGGTGTTAAGCTGTGTGAAATGCCCGTAATGCAATTCACAAAAAGATTTCAAATTGCATTTTAGCCATTTTTGGCCTGGAGGAGGGAGGAAGGGAAAGAGAGAGAGAGCCTCTGGGGTGGCACACGTAGTAGTCACCTATTTATACTGCTGTAGCAGGGCCAGCTAGTAACTCAAGGTCAGGTTTTGGTGGAGGTCTAGGGTTTTGGGACCAGTTTTAGTTGCAGAGTGAGATGTACGAACAGTACAGTAGACCTCAGTGAAGATTTGACATCATTTGGAGTGAGGAAAGTCACCCAGAGTTGAGATTTCTCCAACGTTCTCTCGCCCTAGCTTGATAGAACCCAGATAGAGAATTCATCAGGCTAGGGTGAGAGAACGTTGGAGAAATCTCAACCTTGTGTGACTTTCCTCACTCCAAATGATGCCAAATCTTCACTGAAGTCTACTGTGCTGTTTGTACATCTCACTCTGTATCTAAAACTGGCCCCAAAACCTCTGACTCCTCTCTCTCAATCTCTCACCAGTGCATGGTGTGATAATTGTAAAATTATCATAACCATGCCCCTTTTTCTTATCATAGGTGAAATTATAGCATTTTGATGAATCTAAAACCATCTTCCCTTGACTAGGCCTTAATGACCTACTCAAAGTCTCCACTCAAAATCCTCTACAGAATGATTGTGGTATGATCCCCTGACTTTCTGCAGCCTCACCTTCCCTCTGCTCTCTACAGTCTCTTAACCCTCTTCTTACCTTGTGCCACCAACTCTCTTCAATATCTCCTTCCCTCTGACTATTGCTCATTGGCAATTTAGAGCCCTGAGACCCATCCCAAAAACAGGATGTCCCAACACCTGGGAAGGTGCAAAAAGCCTACCTCAAAATCCCAAGATGGTCACTGGGAAAATATTTGTGCGGGTTCTAATACCACTACAAATATATTCTCTATGACATAGTAAGTACTGCACAGCAATCAGTGGTACTATGCCTGGAATAGCAACAGTTACCATACTACCTTTATTGCCTGGAAGACTGAAAGATAATCTAACAGTTCTAAGGACTGAGCCCAAATCAGATTGAAAAGAAAGAAAGAGAGAAAACCAATTCGACGTCTCCTGAAAATTCTTGCAGATTGACATCAGTATTACAAGGATGCAATAAACGGTATAATGCAAGAGGAATAAAAACTGACAGTTGTTTCTATAGCAAAAAAAAAAAAAAAAAAAGATGACATAAAACAAATACCTCATGTACTTCATAATTTACAAAGTACAGAATCCTCTAGATACTTCTATCTTACAAATATTTTCTCTTACTAGGGAAAGGAGGCAGCCTAAAAGTTTATCTGATGGAAAATGTATCTGAAAAAGCCAATAATGCTAACAGTATACATTAAGAAATGTACAGAAAAATGTTATATCATCAGGGGATAGGAATCCCAGATGGTCATGTCACATAGGGCCAGTTAAAAAATCTCTTTCCTGGGTGGTAACTCCTAAGATAGAACCTAACATTGTAAAGCATTTACTTTTACAAACATCTCTGTGTCCTTCGACTTTAACCTTTTTTTTTGTTTAAATCTTGTTATTTTTTAACAATTGCATGTGCTGACACCATTACCTCTGCAGCGAAACTATGCTGTTTAGTCAGTTATCGAGCAGACTCCTAAAAATACAGATTTTAGAATGTATACAGCCATTACTTAGGATTTACAAATTGCTAGATTAGATGGGAGTCTGTCACAGATTTAAAATCTCGGTACTTCATTTGCTGACACTTGTGTGGGAAGTATATGCAATCAAAGATGCAGCATGCTGCCTTTCAAATACATCTGCAGTACAGTCTTAGAGGGCCTGATTCATTTGAATCCCTAAACTCAAAAGCAGGGGGAGTCCAATATATTTTTTCTTCAATGTCACATCTTCTCGGTCAGTCATGGCTGCCTAATTTCTCATTACCTATGTGCACACACCTACCAATAGCTGCTCTTTCCTTGTCTCCCTTCCCCTTTACTACATATATGGTGTGTGCCCTGCCCTCAGCACTGCTCAGATATTCACACATAATGGGTTAGCTGTAATTACTTTATAGCATTGCACCAACACCTTGTAAGACGAGCTTCACTGGGCGATTCACACCTCACTCGACTCTTTTGCCTTTGTGGTAGACTATACTGAATTCTGTTAATAAAATGTGCCAGCAGGAACACAATAAAAGTTCCTCACTGCCTTAGGCAGGCTAGTGAAATATTCTCCATAAAGCCACCCTTGTATGTATGCGCAGGATCCTTTCTGCTTAACACAGCAAGGCATGCAAAGGGGTCTTCCAAACAGAACTGTTACATTTCTCTCCTGAAACTCTTCAGCGCGAAACAGAAATACAAACACTAGCTGCAACTAGAAAGACAAGTACTATATTTTCAGTTAAATGAGGCCTTGTTTTCTCTGTAAGTTCTTTATTGTTATTTGTTCCAATGTATCCTACCCCCGAGGCGACAGTTTTAGATCCTTGTAAACCGGTGTGATATGTATATTATACAGGAACATCGGTATATAAAAATTAAAAATAAATAAATAAATAAATAAAACATTGTTTTGCATGTAAGCATCCCTTACTATATGTGCCAGAGTCTTCACATATGCTGATTGCATGAGGTCAGCGATAGTAGGAGTGTATTGTGTTCCCTGATACTGCCCCGTAGGAGGTATCTTGCCGGAAGTTTGCGTTTAATAAAACTCACGGGTCTATTTTGGCTCGTGTTCTGATCCTTCAATCTTCTGTCCTGAGCGGTTAGCTGGGCATCAAGGGTGGGGTGCACAGGCCCCGGGATGGGAGATTTTCTTTAGGTCCAAGGAGGATCGAGTGGAAAGGACCAAGGGATGATCCAAAGGAACGTGGAGAGCTACTCCTCAAATTCTGTGGGAGATTACCTAAGAGTGGGGTTCCAGTAGGAGTCAGCTTGAGTACAGGCAAATTATGAAATCTACTTGTAGAGTTGCTGTTGAAAGAGCTTGTTGACATGTATTCATCTGACGTTGTATCAGAAGGAATTTCCAATTTCCTACTGTGAAATTCTGCCTCCAGTTGCAGGTACCATTTAGGGGAAGTGCCCAGGGAGGATCCCTGTTTAAGAATTCCTACTGCCAAGAAGTACAGATCTACCAATGATTGTATATGTGATTTATTTGAACTTTATTTCTGTATTAACATACACTGTTCTAAAGTATACATACTATGAATATTCACCTACAATCAACTTAAACAGTCAAAGGATTTAATTGTTTGAACCCCTAATCAATATACTATGGTCTCTTGTTCTTCCCCTAACTGGAAGACAGCCTGAAAGCCTCAAAAGACTTTACCTTTCCCTCTTGTTGGGAAGAGGTATTTGCCTGCCCCATCAATCCCCACTGAACGTGCACCAAAGTTTTAATAGCCATGGAATGGGTGTTACATAAAAACAGCACCCAGCAACATGGGGCCGGAAGGGTTTTTGGATGTTTTGCTGTGTGTGCCAACATATTTGTTACCCATAACATTCACCCCAAAAGTTCTGGACAATTTTGAAAAAAAAAAAAAAAACCCACGGGTTTCAGTGGAGAAAAGATAGCTGCCGTGAGTGCTGAAAAGCCAACATCTTGTGGACCTCACCAGAGAGGCAGGGCTGAATAGGAAAAAGCCTGCTGAGAACTATAAAGGTAAAGGTAACTTCCGCTTGTCCTAGCCCAAGTCAGCAGAGCTTGCTTTTCCCTGTGAATGATGCCTTCTGTGATGTCCTGGTGATGGTGATGGAAGGGGGAGGGGTGCATAGTGGCCACATTGGTTTCAGCTAGGAGACGTTCTCCTCCATGGAGACTGTGGGAGGTGAAAGAAAATTGCCAGAACAGCCCCCCACAGCAGAACTTAGTCTGGCAAGGGATATGTGCCTCTCCTACAGGATTCTATTTCCTGCATCCTGCTTGCAGTTATAACCTCCTCTTCAGCTGATATCTAGAATATAGGGGGTCACTACGAGTCTCAGGGCCAGTCTTATCCTCCCAGACTTCATGTGCACCACCATGTGTTTACCACTGGGAGGAAAGGCTTCATCAGTGGGCAGAAATAAAAGCCTCTGAGGCGCTAGGTGCATGGGATGGGATCACTGCACAGTCTCTCCAGTCCAATAAGCTCCACTCAGTCTTTCTCACACTGGTGCTCACTCCTGTGGATCCCAGCAGTGATGGCGTGGACCATGTCACAGGTCAGGTGGACAGTCACAGGGCTCTTCTTTGCAGTGCCCTGCTGCACTGCTCCTGTTCCATTCCTCCTTGAGTGCGCATGCAGCAGATAGCACGAGCTTCCCTGCTGCCTCTGCGCAGTCGATTATAGGCTCAGCCAGCCTTCTGTTTGCAGAGGTGAGGGGCGCTGACTCTCCAACAGACATGAAGGATGAGAAGGAGCATTTTCAGGGGCCCGGGGAGCAACTCGCAACGCGGAGATATTCAAATGACTTCTTTCAGTTCTTTGAGCTGGAGCCGTAGTTGCCGTTGGGTCGGGTGAGGACGGACGGGTCGGTCGCACTTGTTGCTTCACTGTTATCAAATATCCTGCTGGGCTGGCAGCTGCTGAGCTACCACTACCACCGCTGGCGCCGCGGCAGCAGCTGGCTCTTCTCCAGCGGCACGGCATGTCAGTGGCTCTTGCTGCGTGCCGGTACCGCAGCTGCTGCCCCTGGGCCCTTGGTGCATAGGCCCATGCCTAGTTTGCCTAGTGCTTCCACCAGCCTTGAACAGACAGGACGCTTGAAGTGGTGTTCAAATAAAAAGTTTACTGTAACTCATAAGAACTTGATGAGAAAAATATAAGAGCACAAAAGTACAAAAATAAAAAAATATCTTGATACAGATGGAATGAAACTCCAAGTGTCATAGTCTCTTTCTCTCCAATTCTGAGTTGATGTCCCTTCCTGGTGATAGGAAAGTAAGGACATCTCTCTCCTTCAAAAAGTGGGTGGTAAAAAGACTTCCTCCCATCCAAGACTATAGAAAAAATGTCTCCAAAACAATTCTTCATTCTGGGCTACTAGAATCCCCACTTTAAGTGGATTCAGGGCAAGCCCTCAGGCTGGGATGTTTGTCCTGAGTTAGGAGCAAGTCAAGGGAAAAACCCAAATCTTTCCAAAGGTAAAACTCTTTCTTCTTTTCTCTACTCACCCTAGGCAGTACTCTCCAAGTCTGCGAGGGCTCTAGCAAGGCTACTGTCATTATTTTCCCAACTCTGCAGGCTGTGAGGTCTATTGGGATCCACCAGAAGAAGCATTCCTTCTACTCCAAAAACAAAATTACAACCAACCACACCTGGCACATATTCAACCAAGGTTATATAGGGGGAGCTTTTTTCGCAGGATGGGGACAAATCTAGGGGTAATCCAAAAAGTGCCAAAACCCTGTCCCTAGAATGTAAAAGGGAACCATTTGAGGTAGGGGAAAAAAGTACCCCTTGCACAATGCTTCCCTCTGCTGTAGCTCTTGGAACATTACATGTGAAGAAAGCAGATGTGATGCCATTCCAGTTTTCCAGGAGATTGTCAGCTACTGGGATCGTGGCTGCGGTCAGTACTGGAAAATTGTCAGCATAGCTCACACTGGGTAGAACTAGAAGATCTACCAGTGCTTGGACAGTTTCCAGTCTCCACTGAACCCATCGGTGAAATAAATGTTGTTGTACTGCATGTTGCTTTCCAGTTTTGAAGAAACCATGGACAGGATTTTGCAAAATAGATTGTTTTCTATGTGTAGTCCTTGGTTATGTGTCCTGTTTCTATTTTAATTCAGGTTGTGGATGCTTCTAGAGCTAGGAGGTGGACTGAAGATATTCCAGGAAGTTTCCTACCTCATTTTCCTGTTGTCAGTATTATTTATTTATTTTTATATACCGGTGTTCGATTTTACACATCACATGCACAAAGAACATTGATAGCATCCCTTTTGGAGTTTTTGGAAGATTTTGTTGTTTTTGATGGATCAAGATAAATTGTAAGCTCTAGCCTAAGGAACTAAATCTGGACTTCTGAATCTAGATCTAGTTAGAATTCAATAAGGAGATTGGCCTGTTTCTTCAAAGGAGCAAGGAGATCAGAAGGCTCATCTTCTTGCTTTAAGGACTTTACTTTCACAGAAGTGTGGGTTTGGGTTTTGTTTTCGAAAAAACCCCATAAAACTCAGAAAATGCAAAAAAAAATTTAAAAATGTAAAGAATTTTAAAAAAATGCTGGAAAAATATCATAAAATATTAAAATTGTTAAATCCATTTTTGTCTTATTTGCATTATTGTCTATGCAATTGTCTACTTAATTTGTCATTATGTTTCAGGCGACCAGTTATTTACACTGAAATTGGCTCCTTCCTTGTACTAATTATATTATTTTTTTCACATTCCAGTATATAGTTATATTGTAATGTCATTTTCACAGGCCTTGTGAAATAGGCTTGGAAAATTCTGTTTTGGTGTTTTTCAGGATCTCTAACCAGAGATGGAAGTAAGAAGGATAAGAAGAATCAGGAGAATTGTCACCAAGACAATCATTCCCATGCAAGGTGGGGAAAGGCCCTGCCTGTATCTATCCACAGAAGAGTGGAAGGTTGTCATCCAGATGCTTGCCCAGGAAATGTGTGCTTTTTGGGGGTTCCTGCCTTATCCCACTGCTTATACTTTTATTCTGTGGATACTTCTTAAAATTCTTTTTCCACAAGAATGGTTTTGAAACGTATGCCATGTAATATCTTAGGAGAAGCTGTCTAGGCAGAGTGTGTGTTTTAACAAAACTCATGAGCACATCCAAATTGTGCGTCCAAACCTGCACGTAACTAATAGCACTCATCACAGGATCCACAGTGTTTTGCCCATGCCTTTTTGAATTTGTTTACTGTTTTTGTCTTCACCACCTCCTCCAGAAGGGCATTCCAGGCAACCACCACCCTCTCTGTGAAGAAATTTTCCCTGGCATTGGTTTTCTTGAATTCAGATATTATTTGTGTTTCAACAACCTCCACTGGGAGGCTGTTGCATGCATGTATCCATCATCCTCTCTGAAACTAAATATTTCCTGAGTCTACCCCCTTTCACCCTCATCCTATGACCCCTCATTTTAAAGCCTGATTTCTGTTGAAAATGACTTGCTTGATGTACGTAGAAACCTTTGAAGGAATGAAAGGCTTTCTTACCCTTGTGTGCTTTGGAAATAAAGTTGGTAATATAATGATTTGGTTTATGTGAAAAGCAGACGTAAATTTTGCAAGAAATTTTGAATGGGAATTAAATTCTACAAAGACAGTAAAAGAATTAAAAAAGGCATGGGATACACACAGAGGATCACAGTGGCTAAAGAATAGAGTTGAAGAAAAGAGTTAACCCATGATAACTGGGGTAGCTTGGGATAAGATTAACAGTGAGGTTCCCAACAGAACTGGAGGATTCACCATAAGGTGACCTAGATAACAGAATCACACCTATCTGGACCAGGCTGGCACAGTGGAGATTATCTTCACTCAATACTGAATTACTTTTTGAATCGTTATGGCTACTAAATGTAGTGGTGGAAAAGTGTACCAAAGACTGACATCCCAGCTGAGCAGAAAAGCATCTGGTATAAATTTGAATTGGATTGGAAGAATAGAACAGAAATGCTCCACTTTCCAATTTATCTTTGACACAAACAGTCCCATGGTCGCTCCCTCCCTCCAATAAGGTGAATGGGCTGTTTAGTTCCCCACCTCTTGGTCCAATGGCCACTCCTGTGGTTGAAAAATCCAACTGAGAAAATCTGCCAGTGTTGGTCATCCCTGGGAAATATGTTGCTTGAAATGAAGCCCTGTGACTGAGAGCCCATGCACACATTTGTTTTGACTTCTTGACAGAGAATCCAGAAACTTGTTTTGCCTTACTTGTTACATAAAACATTGCCATTTCATTGTTTATCTGGATTAGAATCCACTTGCTCCGCAGCAGGTGAGTAAACACACATAGAGCATAATGAATAGCTCTGAATTCCAAAAGGTTTATCTGACACTGGCACTCCATCTCTCGCACTAGCTTGATGGACTCTATAACAGGTTTTAGAAAAGATTTTAGCACAGAAACACTTTTAATTGCACTAACAGAATAGAGATGGGCATTCTTTTATTACGAATTAGGCAATTTCAATGAAATTGCCTAATTCGTCGTGGTTCGGGGGACCTGAACCCCAAAACGGATTTTCCCTGAACTTCGGGGAAAATTTGTTTTTTGGGTTAGTGCAGGGGGAGGGGCACATTTATTTTTAAAAAAAACCCACCCCAACCCTTCAATTTTACTTTCTTACAACCCCCCCCCCCACACACACACACACACCATCCCGATCCCTCCCCAAGACTTACTAAATGCCCTGGTGGTCCAGCGAGATCCCAAGAGTGATGTCTCCCTCTCAGGCCGTCAAGCCATTGGGTCGTCGGGCCTGCCAGGAGTTACAATGGCACCGGTGGCCCCTTGCCCTTACCTTGTGACAGGGGCTACTGGTGCCATTGGTTGGCCCCTGTCACATGGAAGGAGCAATGGATGGCCTGTGCCATTTTCTAAGATGGCGCCGGCTGTCCATTGCTCCTACCATGTGACAGGGGCCAACCAATGGTACTGGTAGCCCCTGTCACATGGTAAGGGCAAAGGGCACCAGCGCCATTTTGATTCGTGGTAGGCCCGACAGCCCAAGAGGGAGACATCGCTCGCAGGACCCCGCTTGACCACCAGGGCTTTTAGTAAGTCTTGGGGAGGGATCGGGATGGTGGGGGTTTGTAATAAAGTAAAATTGAAGAGTTGGGTGTTTTTTTCCTATTCGGGTTTTTTTTTTATTCATTTTTTCGGGTTCCTTTTCCCGATTCATACCGCTGAAAAACAACCTGCGGGAAAATGAAATTTCCCATTAAGCGTCCGAACCGAAACCCGACCCGACATGGAAAAACGAAGCTCATCTCTATAACAGATACAGTTTTAAGGGGCTTTGATGTAGGACAGAGTTATTTTTTAATACTTTTAGATTTGTCCACTGCTTTTGATACTGTGGATCATGATATTTTAACTAACCGTTTAGAAGGAATAGGAATTTCAGGCATAACCCTTAAGTGGGTCGAATCATTTCTCTCCAATAGATCCTTTGAAATCAAAATCAATAATTGCTTTTCAGATAAAATTCCAATTAAGACAGGTGTACCCCAAGGTTCTATGTTGTCAGCCACACTTTTTAATATTTATGTTTTACCCATTTGCTACCTACTTGCGGGTTTGGATTTAAAGTTTTACTTGTACGCAGATGATATAGTTTTTATTACCTATTGAAGAATCAATTGAACATACTTTTAAAATTATTAATGTCTATATTTTCACTATAAAGCAAGTCCTTCAACAACTGAAGTTGACGTTAAACATGGATAAAACCGAGATAATTTTATTAGAGAGAAAATGTAGTTATAAGCCCATCCTGGATTTAATTCTTGACAAAAATGTTATTATAATTCCTTCATATTTTGCTCTCGATCTTGGCGTAATCATTGACACTGAACTGAATATGAGAAAGCATTTCGCTATAAAATTGAGAGATGGATATTTCAAATTATTAACACTGAGCAGGCTAAAACTTTTTTTGGAACATCAAAATTATAGAACTGTTCTTCAACCTCTCATATTCACAAACTTAGACTCGGTTTACCTGCCTCCACCATTAGACCACTTCAGGTACTACAGAACTCCGCAGCTAGAATCCTGACAGGAAAAAATAAATTTGATCATATTACCCCAGTGTTGGTTTCTCTTCACTGGCTACCAATAAGTTACCGAATACAATACAAGGCTGCTTGCATTATACACAATTTGATTTATGGAGACCGAACTGAATGGTTGAATTTCTCTTTAAAGCTATATGTACCACAGAAGAACTTATGATCTGCTAACAAGGGCTTGTTAACAATACCAACGATAAGATCAGCAAGATTGAGCCAAGTGAGAGAGCGTGCAGTGTTGATAGCGGGAACCAAACTTTGGAACAATTTACCAACAGATTTGAGATTAACAACAGATAAGAAAAAATTTAAGGCCGACCTTAAAACTTGGCTTTTTAAATGCACATACACAGAAAATGAACCACAGGTTTAAATGCGTGCAAACAGATTTTTGACCACAGGCAGATGTCTGTGTAATGTTTATCACTGTCTAATACTTATGTGTTTACTACTTATTAGCTCATTTGATTTTTAGTTATCTCTAATAATATTTTGAGGAATAGCTTTATCTTAAATTTTAAACTCTTATCTTTTAACAGCTATATTGTGCTTTTAAACTTTTAGCTGTTATATCTTATTATTGAATGTATTTATTGTATTTCTTTACTGTATTTAAACTGTGAACTGCTGTGAAGGCTAAGGCCAATGTGGCGGTATATAAAAAACAATAAACTATAAACATGGCACTATCAAGCTAGGGCGAGAGGACAATATAGAATTCTCATCTTTGTGAGACTTTCCTTATTCCAAATCTTCACTGAGGTGTACTGTGCTGTTTGTACATCTCATTTTGCATGTAAAACTGGCCCCAAAACCCTAAACCACCACCAAAACCTCACCTTGAGTTATTAGCTGGCCCTCCTATAGTGATATAAATAGTTGAATAATATGAAGAGCTTCTAAAGAGTCTCTCTCTCTCTCTCTCTCTCTCTCTCTCTCTCTCTCTCTCTCTCTCTCTCTCTCTCTCTCTCTCTCTCTCTCTCTCTCTCACAAACATTTTAACACACCCTGCAGTACACTACCTATGCGAAGCATGTGGAGCAGTAATTCTAAAATTTTCATAGCCACGCCCCTTTTTTAGCATGGGCATTATCCATGCTTACCATGAACAATGTTTTCTATAGATAACAGGATAAATTAGCTATGGTCTCTGGGTGACATCATCCAGTGGCATTGAATGGAAATGTCTCTCCAAGCTAAGAGAGCTTTGAGCACTACTGAGCATGTGTGGGAGTTCCCATGCAGGCATTGCCTCAGAGTCTCTTCAGTCTGTTTCAAAGCTAGTATAAGGCTAGTCTGCTGTCCAGGGAGGAGGGCGGGCATCTCATGGCCAATTCATCCTGCTATTTATGGAAAACACTTGCTTTTTTTCTGTCAATCAGCAGTTCAAAATTAGCCATGATCTATGGGGTGTGCCAAGCTGAGGGTTGCAGCATAACATTTAAGGATAAGCAACCCAGACTCCACTGTGGATAGCACACTATTTAGATATTACATGGTGCAGAACTGCCTGTCCCACTGCACTGTCCATAGAAGCCAAGGCATCCATTCCGTACAGTAATGGAAAGTGAATGTATGCATCAATGAACAGGTTGCTGCTTTATATATGTCCTCTATGGGAATCTCTCTGAGGTAAGCAATCGAGGAAGCTGTTGCTCATAAGTGAGCTCTGACTGAATCAGTAAGATCAAGTCCAACTGCTTTGTAGCTGTGGTGAATACAATTGATAATTCAATTAGATAGTGTTTGTATGGGTACAGCTGCATCTAATCTGTTGGGATAATATGAAATGAATAGTTGTGATGCTTTTCTGTGGGATTGCATATGGTGTTTGAGGTAAGCCAAAGCTTTTTTGTAGTCCAACATATGCAATATCTTTTCACCGTCATGTTCATGAGATTTTGGAAAGAAAGTCGGGAGAATTACTGATTGCTTTAGGTGAAAAGCAGAAACCATTTTTGATAAAAATATTGGATGTGTTCTGAGTACTACCTTATCATAGAAGATTTACATAAATGGTGGGTAATGAACTAGAACTTGCAGTTCACTAACTCTTCAAGTAGAAGTGGCTGCTATAAAAAAATAACTTTCCAGGTTAAGTGCTTTAGAGATGCAGTTTCTAAGGGTTCAAATAGAATCTTCATTGGAGAAGTGAAAACTATGTTTATGTCCCAAGGCACCACCATTTTTCAAATTGGAGGGTGCAATTGAATCTTGGGACTACAGGATGCATGGAAATAGGTGATCCATTCTCTGAAGAATGGTACGCTGCAATAGCGCAATTGCAAGTCCAGATTGGGAAAGATGGCATAGACAAGATAGCAAATGTCATGTTTCTCAATTGAATGGGTTTAAGTTATATAAAGCACACAATTCCAAGTAGCTTCCTGGCCAAGTGGAGCACATTCTGAATAGTAGGGTCATGTCCAATGAAATCAAGTCCAATATATTCTTTTGTAGAGCTGTTTTCCATGAATGCTGCATTGAAGCTTTTTGCTTCTTAGATGGCACTGGATCTGATTGAACTGAGTGCATTGAGGACTGAGGAGTCCCCGTGCTTGATTTTAATAGGCACTCTGACCAACTCCACAGACTTATACCGAGGTGATGTTAATGCATCCCGGATTGTCCATACTGGATCATCTTGCTGCGATGAAGTGGAACCAGAAGATCTACTTTGGCTGTTCCTCAATGAAGATGAGAAATGGTGACTCCTGGAAGTGGATCTGCTTTTCATTTCAGCTCTCAAGCTAGCTAACTTAGCTGCTCTGGACCACTGGGACCTCAGGGACATTCAACCACATGCCTGACAATTCAGTTGGTTGTGTTCTGAACCCAAGCAGAGATAACAAAGATCATGCCATCTGTTATGGACATAATTTGACCACAAGAGCAGGATTTGAATCTATGTGTAGCCTTCTTAGAAGCCATGGGAGCCGATTCTGGAATTTCTTTTATTCTCTTTTATTTCTTTTGTTCCTTTTTTTTTTTTTTTTGTAATGGCAAGAGTAGCACTGAAAAGTGCTGTTGTGGGTTGCTGTTGATAGCAAGAAGTTAAAAATGACTAAGGAGAGAAGTTTGTGAAAGAGAGTCAGATTAGCTGTCCATTCGAAGTGCTGATGAAAAACAGACTGAGGAGACTAAGGCAACACCCTTGCGGGACCTTCCTCCTGATGTTGTCTCCCACAAATCATGGCTAATTCAGCCCTGCTTATTGACAGAAAAATATGTAGACTCCTTGAATTGTTTTCTGTTTTTGTTTTATTGTTATAAAATAGTTAAAAACTCAATACAAAAATTTCTTAAATATTACATTAATCTATCTAATTAGATTCTGAACAGTAATACCACAATCACAGCAAAACTGATGAACAGGTCAACATTAGTTTCATATATTATGCTGAACAGACTACTAGGAAAGTTTCAACATTAGTAAAAATGTCAATAAAGAAATGCAGCAGAATTACCAGTCACCTTGCTGTGTATGATGTTTCATATGTTAGATGATTTATATCACCATATTATTCTCAGGAGAGTCTCATTAGTATACAGTTCTCATTAAAAATACAAAGCACAACACTTTGCAAAGCTACATGGGATATGACGATTATACATCATGCTAAGGTTCTCAGAAAACAAAATATGCTGAGATGTTTTCCACACTTACAGAGAGAACAAATCTTTCAGCATTCCAACATGTAGCACTGTTTAACAATTAGCACTGTATTAGCTGGGTGTCCTTTAAAGCCTTCTATGCAGAGTGCCAAAGTAACTAAAACAACTTTCATTATTAATTTCAGACTGGAGCAGAAACAAATGGCCAACCGAATATGAAAACTATTTGGGAATTGTATCTGCTTCTAATAAATTGGATGACATTTGGAAATATGGGTTGTTTCTTGCCAATAATAACAATGGAGCACAGATTCATTTTATATATCTACACAATGTTAAATGAACCCCTCCTTAAAAACTTTATGCACAGAAACAAGACATAACCTGAAGGGCATATGAATAAAGTAGTTTTTGGACACATCTGCTATTGGACTACTTCAGGATATATTATGGAAGAAGTTGATCTCTGAGGCAGAAGTTGTAGCATGTCTCTCAGGACTGAGCTGGCAGCCTTGTAATTTTAGAGAAATCTAATTCTTCAGCAACAAGATCATCCAATACATATGTTTAAAGACTGAGTTAGTATAATCAGTGCAACATCCTTTGCTGGGTTTGTATAAGTGCCAGAGTTCAAAGAGTCAAGCAAAATGCTTTAGACAGAAGGGCTATATAAAAACAAATATATTACAAATACCATCGTGATAAAGGGACAACATCTTGGAGTTGCTTAATGTTAAATGAAGACTGCAAAATTTGGCAGTATGTGAAAAATCTAAATGGGGGGAATGTGTAAAATGAAAAATAGAGAGTGGCCAGACAAATGCTGACTATTCAGTTTTGTATATTTGATCTGTCCCTATCAATGCAGTCATTTGGCAAAACACAGACGATGTTGGAGGACTTACAATTTGTTTTTCTTCTATTGGAGATTTCCACATTTAAAGAGTTTAAAGACAAAGGAACTTGAGTTGTAGGCTCCTTTATGTTGGTACAGAGCTAGAGCATTTGATACATACTCCCCCTTTTTTGATTGTGAACATACTGGGGTAGATTTTCAAAGGGTTACTCGCATAAGATATGTGCGTAACCCCCAAAAACCTACCCCGCCTCCCCCTGCGCACGCCGAGCCTATCTTGCATAGGCTCGGCGGTGTGCGCAAGCCCCGGGATGTGTGTAAGTCCCGGGGCTTGAAAAAATGGGCGTTCCAGGGGTGGGGCCGTGGGCAGGGCAGCAGCCCGGGGGCGTTCCGGGGGCGGGACCGGGGCCTCCGGGCCAGGGGATGGAGAGTCGGCGCACACAAGTTACGTCTGCCCGGAGGCAGGCGTAACTTCTTCGATAAAGGTCAGGGGGGGTTTAGTTAGGGCTGGGGGGCGGGTTAGATAGGGGAAGGGAGGGGAAGTTGCGGGGGGACGGAAGGAAAGTTCTCTCCGAGGCCGCTTCGATTTCGGAGCGGCCTCGGAGGGAACGTAGGAAGGCTGCTCAGCTTGGCGCACATAAGATGCACAATTGTGCACCCCCTTGCGGGCGCCGACCCTGGATTTTATAATATGCGTTCGGCTGCGCACGCATGTTATAAAATCAGGCGTAGATTTGTTCGCACCAGGTTGTGCGAACAAATCTACGTCTGCGCGCATGTTATAAAATCTGGCCCAATGTGTTTTTCTTGGGAGTTTTTTTCCACTCTTTTTATGTACCTTTGTATTTTGTGGATTTAAATGACTATTACAATTCTTGAAGATCTTTGATCTCTGTTGTCAGCTTCACCACTCTTTTCTGCCCCATCTGTTACATCTTCAGCTAACAACTCCTGGTCAGAAGCAATCATTATGCAGAAATAATAGACTTGTGCTGAATTACATGCTGCCATTTTGGTAGAGTACTGCCCAGTCTTTCATATTTCCCAAGCTCTCTGTATTTGGAAGCAGTCTCAGCACCATACTTAAACTCTTGCATCTGTCACTCATTGGAATCAGGTCTTAAATAAATGTTCATTTGATCTTATGAACTTGACTGTAGAGACTACTAAGCATATGACCTCTACTCTGAAAGATCAAGTCACAGCTCACTTGGATCTATTGAAGAATGAAATCCCTGAAGATATGGACTCTGGTACTCAAAAGCTCATGACCCAATAAATTGATTAGTCTATAAGGTGTCACCCAACTCTGTCATTGTTGAAACTTTTGACTCACAGTTGGCTGAATTCAAACAGGACTAGGACATATTTTATGCTGATCTTAGTGGCCAAGTTCAAGATATTTCAACAAGAAGAAGTAGGTTATTCAAGGAGTTTTATTTATCCATGTATGTCATCAGCCCAGCTTCCCCAGAAACACATCTCTTTTGATACCTCATCCGACAATTCTTCTGGAGATGAACTATGTCACCTTTCCTTTCCTTATGGTTCTTCATCACGTATGGAGCCTTTTTTTGGATCCACACTGCAATGTTTGTCCTCCGAGGAACTTACATTCTCAGAAATGGCTATGGCCAAATAGTCTACTTCACACTCAGTGGACCACATGGTTCCAATAACAATGCAGCTGTATTTGCCAGTTCGATATAGAAGCCCCTTTGGTTTCTCACTACAGTCTATGATTTCAGGTGTTTTGTCATTGATTCTATCTCCCATCCTTTATGAGAGGGTGATTTTTCCATTTTATTGACCCAATGTGACCAAAGTTAGATTTGTAAGTTGCATTCTTTGCATCGGGATGGTCTTAACCAAGAAACTGGTCAACATTTGTCTGTCTACTCTCTTTATGTTTTGATTTGCTGATTAAATTCCCTTAGCTCTTTCACTCCATGTTTCATTTTTAAACTTTTGAACCCTGAACAAACAATTTTTGTAAGTGCATGGTCTATTTATGCTTCTTTTTTATATTCCTTGAGGAGTCATAGCCTCTACACGTTGCTGTGACTAATCGCATGATCTGTATTTGCATGCAGTGATTGATTTAGGTTTCTTGCAATTCATTGATTGTTTTCTATCACATGATCTGTTTGGCGAGTTTTTCTGGCATTAAAGAAGCTGGCCGGCAATTGTTTGAACTTTTGCACCATTTGGTGAGTTATGATATTGATCGTTAAAGAAGGTTTCATGTGGTTTGATCTCTGTTGAAGTTAGTTATTAGTAAGTATTTTTTTACTGGATCTTGCTGATCATTGTGGCCTTTGTTTGGTTTGTCCTTTGACAATTTTTATAAATTTCACTTTTGCAGATTTGATTTGCTCTTCCTAACACAGCCATCTGGCAAAACATGGACTGTGTTGAAGGACTTACAGTTTGTTTGTTTATTCTACTAATATAGTTTTTCAGCTATAATGGTATTTCAAGGAAAAGGAATAAGCCATGGATGCCTTTATGAAGGGACAGCCCTTGAGCATTTGATACACACTACCTGCTTTTTGATAATGAGCATATGTATTTATTTTTTCCACTCCTTTTTTAGTGTGCGAAAAATCACATACAGGAAAATGCAGGCTGATAAATATAAAAATATATAATCTGAGGTCCTGATGTAATAAGATGTGCTGGGCTATGTGCACTTGTCAGTGTGTGGTTCTATGCACATTTTTGTGCATTGAAATTTAATCTTGATGTAGCGAGGAGTTTTACACATGAAAAATGCAAATTCCATGTAAATCAAGATATTAGCTATTCCTCCTCAATGCAGAGAGCTGCATAGGCTTAACTCTTGTTTTCTTAATGCTGGGAATTTAACTCTTGGTCAGACGAGGAGTAAAGCTTATTGGGTTAGTGTTAATCTATGGGGCTAAACCTGAAGTTCATGGAGTCAAGGTCTTGTACTGTCTTTCTACACACAGCCTATCCACAAATATTTTGGAGTAGATTTTAAAGGAGCACTCATGGCCTACATGTGCGCGCACTACCCGGTGCGTGCACATGTATGCCCGACCAAAACATTTATCTTATCTTTTGTGCTTGCCTCCGAGCAGGCGTAAGTTGCGCGAGCTGGCAGCCTGCCAGCATGCAATCCTCTGATACAGCAACAATGGCCGCTCTGTGGGAGGCCTCTGGCCCTGCCCCACCCCAGGCTGCCCTGTCCATGCCCCAGCCATTCCCCGCCCCCTCCCTACCCCTTTCTGCAAGCCCCGGGACTTACACGAGTCTCAGGGCTTTATGCGCATCGCCGGGCCTTTTTAAAATAGGCCCGGCGCACGTAGACCCGGTTATGCACGTAAATCCAGAGGATTTACACGCATAACCCTTTTAAAATCCAGTCCTTTATGTTTTTAATTCATGTTTTCTATGGACACTTTTTAGGAGAATAACTTATGTTCCTAATTAACTTAGGAACATATTTTTTGCTTCTAATTCATGTTTTGTGTTCCCAGCTTAGGAGCATAACTTGTACCCTAACTCATGCTGTGAGCATACAACTTAGGGGAAAAGCTTGTACTTTCAACTCACATTTTGTGCTTCTAACTTAGAGGCATAACGTGTGCTACTAACTCATGTTTTCTGCATACAAATTAGGATATAAAAGTTGCTACCTCTCATAAGAACATAAGAATATAAGAAATTGCCATGCTGGGTTAGACCAAGGGTCCATCAAGCCCAGCATCCTGTTTCCAACAGAGGCCAAACCAGGCCACAAGAACCTGGCAAGTACCCAAACACAAAGAAGATCCCATGCTACTGATGCCAGTAATAGCAGAGGCTATTCCCTAAGTCAACTTGATTAATAGGGGTTAATGGACTTCTCCTCCAAGAACTTATCCAAACCTTTTTTAAACCCAGCTACACTAACTGCACTAACCACATCCTCTGGCTGCAAATTCCAGAGCTTAATTGTGCAATGAATGAAAAATAATTTTCTCCAATTAGTCTTAAATTATGCTACTTGCTAACTTCATGGAGTGCCCCCTAGTTCTTCTATTATCTGAAAGTGTAATTAACAATTCACATCTACTCGTTCAAGACCTCTCATGATTTTAAAGACCTCTATCATATCCCCCTCAGCTGTCTGTTCTCCAAGCTGAACAGCCCTAACCTCTTCAGCCTTTCCTCATAGGGGACCTATTCCATTCCCTTTATCATTTTGGTTGCCCTTCTCTGTACCTTCTCTATCGCAGCTATAACTTTTTGGAGATGTGACAACCAAAATTGTACATAGTATTCAAAGTGTGATCTCACCATGGAGCGATACAGAGGCATTATGACATTTTCCATTTTATTAACCATTCCCTTCCTAATAATTCCTAACATTTTGTTTGCTTTTTTGATTGCTGCAGCACTCTGAGCTGACAATTTCAAAGTATTATCCACTATGATGCCTAGATCTTTTTCCTAGGTGGTAGCTCCTAATATGGACCTAACATTGTGTAACTACAGCAATGATTATTTTTCCCTATATGTAACACCTTGCACTTGCCCACATTAAATTTCATCTGTCATTTGCATGTCCAATCTTCCAGTCTCACAAGGTCCTCCTGTAATGTATCACAATCCGCTTGCGATTTAACTATTCTGAATAATTTTGTATCATCCACAAATTTGATAACCTCACTCGTTACATTCCTTTCCAGATCATTTATAAATATATTGAAAAGCACCGGTCCAAGAACAGATCCCTGAGGCACTCCACTGTTTACCCTTTTCCACTGAGAAAATTGACCATTTTATCCTATTATCTGTTTCCTGTCTTTTAACCAGTTTGTAATCCACGAAAGGACATCGCCTCCTAACCCATGACTTTTTAGTTTTCTTAGAAGCCTCTTGAGGAACTTTGTCAAACGCCTTCTGAAAATCCAATTACACTACATCTACCGGTTCACCTTTATCCACATGTTTATTAATCCCTTCATAAAAATGGAGCAGATTTGGCAACACTTCCCTTGGGTAAATCCATGTTGACTGTGTTCCATTCAACCATGTCCATTCAACCATGTCTTTCTGATTTTGCTGTATGATTTTGATCTTTAGAATAGTTTCCACTATTTTTCCCAGCACTGAACTCAGACTCACTGGTCTATAGTTTCCCAGATCACCCTGGATCCCTTTTTAAATATTGGGGTTACATTGGCCACCCTCCAGTCTTCAGGTACAATGGATGATTTTAATAATAGGTTACAAATTTTAACTAATAGATCAGAAATTTCATTTTAGAGTTCCTTCAGTACCCTAGGATGCATACCATCCGATCCAGATGATTTGCTACTCTTTAGCAATAACCTAACCCCGGTATGTCACCAGCCTTCTGAAAGGAGATTGGTCCTTTCACTTCTTAGGCCAGGGTAGTGCCCACAGGGACTTACTTCTGGCCCACTCATGCATGTCAGTCATTTTGAAAATACAATAATCTATATGCATTATTTTTCCATCCACCCCCAGGAATGCCTCTCTCAAATGCAGCTAAAATATGTGTATTTAGAGAGATCAAACAAGGTAAATTTTCAGACAGACAATTTAAGCAGGTAAACTATTTATCAGCATAAATGGATTTGAAAATTGCCCACAAAATAGGAAGATTCCTCTCTGTCCACACCAGAATCACCATGGTTGTCTTGGAGCTCCTTGTCCCTTCTTGTGTTTTTACATATGGTTGCAAACTGTCTGATTTTATATGAATGCCCTTTCCTGGAAAGCTATTAGTGTGTTCTACAATGTTTTAATTTCCAAAATATTCAATTGCAATTTTCTCACTTCTAGAGAGCAAAATTCTCAAGCTGAAAGACCTAACATAATGGCTCCTACCCATCACATGCATATTCAAATTTGCTTTCTTTACTAAGGTCTTTCTCTCTCAAAATTGTCTCTTCAGGCCTGTTGTAAAACTTAGAAGAGATAGGCACTGTTCCCTCAGCTAATAATCCAGGCACGATGTTGCAGGGATTTCACAATGTTGTCTCTCCTCCACCTTTCTTAGGAATGGTGCCCCTGATGACAATCACAACAGGCAAATGTGCGGCATATAATAAACTGGACAATAATAATATAACCAACAAGCAGTTATTTATTTTGCATTTGCACAAGAACTTGTGCAAGAAATTTTAGTATAGAATTAACAATGGTGTACAAGCGACAGCGCCCTGACACAGCCGTGTTTCGCCTCCAGCTGCATCAGGGGGACCGAAGTTTGTCAAAGTCAACAAGAGTGAACAATCAAAATATTACTGTGCAGGTAGGTATCGACCGTACATCATATCAAATTTGTTATGCTAGAAGATTGATCTTGTCTTGTTTTGACTTCACCAGTTTTCTACTTCCATTATTTCAGGGGTCTATTCACTCACCTTAGCCGCGATGTCATCAGCAGTTTGAGTTATGAGCTATGAGCCAACTTAAATAATCTGAATTTTCTTACAAGCTATTTGGTCAGGTAAAGTGCGGTTCCATATGAATTGTAAACCCCACAGGTACATATGTTTTTTAGACAAACGGTAATTTCCATATTATCTTCTTTCTTATTTATTTTTGGTTCTGTGCCTTTTGGCCACGCCTCCAAAATTCTGACCTTAAGTCTCTTTACTGATTGTTACCCTGGATTACCCCTTTAACTGATCCAGCAGGCTCCCCACGCTGGAACACCAATTACCTGGTTAGATACACAGTAAGTTCTGTTGCACAATATGACCCTGGTTACAGTAAATACTGCTCTCCTTTTTTTTTTCCCGTACCTTCTGCTTTCCCTGCCCCTGTCCCCCCTTCCCCACCCTCCCTTCCCCCTTTTCCTCCCCTCCCCCTTTCTCCACCGCTCCCCCCTTCCCCTTCTGTTCACTGACATTCTGATAATCCCCGCCACCTGTTTTGGAGTTATTTTACAAACCTTTATTTTGCATGCTATGGTCTCTTCTAGCTATAACAAATTTGATATGATGTACGGTGGATGCCTACCTGCACAGTAATATTTTGATTGCTCACTTTTGTAGACTTTGACAAACTTCGGCCGTGTCGGGGCCCTGTCGCTTGTACACCATTGTTAATTCTATACTAAAATTTCTTGCACAAGTTCTTGGGCAAATGCAAAATAAATAACTGCTTGTTGGTTATACTATTATTGTCCAGTTTATTATATGCCGCACATTTGCCTGTTGTGATTTTCCCTATATGTGTGTGCTATTTACTCCGCCTCTCCCTTGTGCTATCGCCCCTGATGACAATGCCAGGCCAAACATAAGGTTGACCATGCACTGAAAAGCAAAAGTTCTTCTGGTGACACTGAGTGATGGCAATGTGGAAGTAAGCATCCTACAGAACCGAAGAATACAGAAAATCCTTTGGTCTAATTCAAGAGTGGCCAACTCTGGTCCTCAAGAGCCAGAAACAGGCTTGGTTTTAAATATATCGACAATGAATACAAGACAGATTTCCTGCACTACCTCCATTGCAAATCTTTCTTTTCCATATTCACTGTGGATTTCCTGAAAACCTGGCTTGTTTGTGGTTCTCAAGGATTAGAGTTGACCATCTGTGGTCTAAATGCATGAATAATGACAGACAGGGACTTCTTATAAAAACGTCTTCTTCAGCAGAAACTTGCTCAGCATATATCATATTGAGGTCCAACATTAGGCATAATGCCCTCCTGATGTCTTACACTTCAAAATAATTTGAGCAAACATTTAAAATCATATCTGCTACTGGTTCAAGAATCCCTATTCTTATGCCTAACAGATGTCTTGTTGTCTCCTTCAGGCCTCTACTTTCTTCTTGTCTCTTGTGATGAAAAAACAAACAAAAAAAATGTTTAGTCTGGGCATGGACTGAAGCACTGTTCTGTAACTTAACTATCACACTCAGTACCCACTTTTCTCTTCTTAATGCCTTCCAGAGTATCCAGAACCACTGTCTTCCCCCTCCTCTACAGAAACCTCTAGGTCCTGCTCCAGGGCAGGAATGTCAGGAACGCTGTTTGAAAGGAGATTTTTTGGCTCTTGGGGAGCTGCAAATCTGGAAGTTCCTGTAAGTGCAAAATTAAACCTCTCTGTCGTTCTTCTGAAAGGACCTCTGTGGCTGTCTCCCCTGCCATAGGAAAGTCTTTTTACCGTCCATCACAATCTAATCCTAACATATACCAAATAAATGTTTACTTTCAAAGCAGATCTGTAACTAAGCATTTTAGCACAGGGACAAACAAGCATTTTTGTGCCCTCTTCCCCTTATCCTGATTGTCTTTTCCTCCCCAGATCTCCTTCACAGCACACAGTGGTGCCCATGTAATACTTAGCGCAGGTTTTACTTTACTTACACTATGGAAACCCATGATACCACGGAATGCTGTAATCTAATAAGATGCAAAATAAGCAGGGAAAATATTGTGCAAAACAAATAAAAGCACTAACAGTGGGAGTTAACCTAAAAATCTGCAGAAAAGTTCTTTAAAAACAGGTAGAGGTATGTGCTGGAAGCTGAAGTGTAACCACAGTGACCTTACATGCAAGCTTGGTGCTGTGCATCATGATTTGGACACAATCTCACGTACAAATGCATTTGGGAAAGGCATGCCAAGTGAAATCAAAAGGTAAGCTTTCTGAGGCAGGTACCTACAGTCGAACAATTCACATTAATCATCCTGTCTTGGACACAAAAGAGTGCAAACAGTTTAGCTGTCGGAGCCTTCCCCAACCAGCTATCCCTTAATTTCACTTGGCATGCTTTGTCCAAATGGCACTGCATGCAAGACTGCACTCAAGTCAAGATATGCAGCATCAGACTTGCATATAAGGCCATTTTGGTCACAATCCTTCTGATTTCCAGCATCTGACTCTCTGGGGCAGGCAATTACAGTTCAATAGTATGCAATGGCACCGTGGCTTAATGGCCTTGGGCATAATCTCAAATGCAACATCATTTTGGCAAGGGGAGGAAAGAAACGGGATAGGCAGAGGGGTCAGCAGTGAGGCGCCTCGAGCTGCTTACTCTTCCTGTGCATCCCATGGCGGTGTTTTCCACTTTCAACTACACAACCCCAACAGTTCAAAGCACAACCCTCCAGCCCCAAGCTGTCCAGGAAAAGCAAGCCAACTGAGGCACTGAATTGCTGCTGCTCTACTTTAAGGAAGCTGTGATCCGTGCATGTGAATGAGGAGGGAGAGAGGATTTCAGTGTGGGTGCGAGTGAAAGGATTGGAGAGGACATAGGGCCGTCGGCTGCCACTCATAAAGATGGCGCCGGCCATCCAGTGCTCCTACCATGTGACAGGGGCCGGCCAATGGCATGGATACCCTGTCACATGGTAAGGGCAAAGGGCCATCGGCGCCATCTTTATGAGTGGCAGCCGATGGCCCGAGAACGAGAGATTGCTCCCGGGACCACCACTGGACCACCAGGTAATTTTAAAATGTTTTGGGGGATCAGGAAGGTGGGAGAAGCTAAGGGGTCATTTTTAAAGGGTCGGGTGGGTTTTTTTTTATCTGGCCATCGGCGCCATTTTTGAGTGGCAGCCAAAATGGCGCTGATGGCCTGAGAGCGGGAGATTGGTCCCCTCGCCCCCACTGGACCACCAGGTACTCGTAAAAAGTTTGGGGGGGGTTCGGGAAGGTGGGGGAAGGTAAGGGGTCAATTTTAAAGGGTCAGGCCTCACTAAAAAAAAATTAACGATGTGAATCGGAACCGATTCCGATTCACATCTCCACCAATCAGATTTTTTTCTCCCTCCAGCCGAACCCGATCGTTAAGACGATCGGGCACACGATTCACATCCCTATTACCTCCCCTTCCTCCCCTTCATCTCCTGTCCCTCTGCCCATCCCCCAGAGCTGTAGCAGGGCAGTTTGGCATCTATGTGGACCAAGTGAAAAATTGTGCCCTAACCCTATGTAAAACACACAACCCCATAAGCAGGAAGACTTTCTTAAATGTGTGCTCCTCTTAGATCTCCCTCTCCCACAACCAGCACCAGAATCTTCCTCTCTGACTCCCCTTCCCATGCAGGCCACAACCAATATCCCTCTCTCTTCTCACTCCTTCTAGTATCCCCTTCTCTATTCCCATCCTCCCCAGCCAGTACCAACATTCTCCCTTCTCCTCACCAACATTCCCCTTTGCTCTTCTTTCCTCCTTGGGACACCACCATCCCTCTCTATCCCTCAGTCCTCCCTCCCAGTGTCTCATTCTGTGCCCTCCACCCATAGCCAACAATATTAAATTGAAGGGAACAATACTGGATTTTTAAATTAAAAACCGAGGCACCGATTGGATTGAACGATTTGATTGATTGGTCATCCTTCCTATAAGTGAGCTTTGAGGAGGAGGTATTTTGTTATTCAGCCATGTTTAAGGTCATGTGATAGTAGTCCCTTTAAATTAGGGACGCTAACAAGGGAGAGCGGGTTCGCCATTTTTTGGAAGAGGAGAACGGAGTGAGCAGCGCCTAGGCGAGCTCTTCATCCCTTTTGGAAAATGAAATATGGTTAAATCGTTTTGGACACAGCTTGAGTGGCTTCTCCTGAAGAAGATCAGTCGAAACTGGGCCTTGTTGGGGCAAGTGCTACTGAAAGATCTGTTTTGAGGACTCTAGTGTAATACAAATGCAAGATAAGTAATGCTCCGATCCCGAATGATTGGCGACCTGAATCCCTTGTCCTATACACAGTGTTTCATATCAAAGTTTTAAATTCAGGTCTTCTAAAACATAAAGATATACAAAAGATATACAAAAAGATTTAATTTTAAGAAAATATTGAAAATATAAAGTAAAAATGTTTTTCAAAAATTAATTAAAGGGCTATGTGGTGGATGGTGGTGCTCATGATTACACAACAGAAATTGAGCGAGATACCAAGGTCTGGTGTTCTTGCATTGTATGAAGCATCACTTTGCACTCATCAAACATTTTTAATACATATGTTTTGAAGATCTTGGACATAATATTGGGTAAAAGTGGGACACTGAGGTGAAACAAATAGAAATAAACAAAAAATATATTTAAAATTAAAATTCAAAAATATAATTATTTTGATGTGCGGGTTGTTTGAAGAATTTGATATATAGGTTACCCCCACTGTTTGTGGATAGATAGTGTTAGCTCCACCCATAGCCAGCATCAGTGTCACCCTCTTCCCACCTCCCAAGCCAGCAATAGTATCTCTGTCATTCTTTCTTTTCCAGGCCACCACCAACATCCACCTCTCCCTTCCTCCCAACCCAGTCCCACCCCACATACACACAGACAACACCACAAGCTGAAAGACTGTGTTAAATGTGTCCCCCTATCTGTTCCCTGCTCCCAAAGCCAGTACCAGTATCTCCCTCTCTGCATTCCCTTCCCCTATAGGCCAACACCAACATCCCCATCTCTCATCCTTTTGCATGCCAGTATTTCCATCTCTGTTCCCCTTCTGTAGTCAACAACAGTATCTCCCTCTCCTTTCCCACCCACATTCCCCTCTGTCCCTCTCCCCTCCTCCCCCTCTTCCCAGGACACTACAAACATACTTCTATGCCCCCCAATTGGCTATCACCAGCATTTCTCTCTGTCCCTCCCTTCTCCTAGTGTCTCCATCTCTGTTATCCCTTCCCAAGGACAGCACCAGTATCTCTATTTCCCCCATGGCAGCACCAGTATCCTCCTCTCTGTCCCTTTTTCCCCTCCAGGCCACCATCAACATCCTCTCTCTCTTCCACCCTTATCAGTGTCTCCTGTGTATTCCCTCCCCCCTAGCCAGTACAGTGTCTCCCTCTCCCACTCTCCCCCACACCAGCCATGAACATCCCCCTCTGTCTCTCTCCCACTGGGACACCACAAACATTCCTCTCTGTCCCTGACTTCCCCCAAAGCCACCAGAAACATCTTTCTGCCCTCTCCCTATTAAATTATCTTCTCTCCAAATGTCTTTCTACCAGATGCAGATGTCTCCTGCTGCTGTTCTGCTTTCTGTGGCCTTCTTCCCTCCTTTAGTGGCAGTCATGGATGGTCTTTCTTTCCCTTGGTTTAGGGAAACCACCTGCTAGGCCTTTACGCTCCAAGACTGCAGACGCATGTTCTCTTTCTCCCTCTCCTTCTGCTGCAGTAGCTGCCTCTTCTGTCCACATGTTCTTGCTTGCAACAGGCACTGCACCTGCATGGCTGCAAGTGTCACAGTGAGACCCTGAAATGGTCCTGGGAGGGAAGGGTGGATGGAGGGAAACTGTTGAAGAAGCCAATTGGAAACTCGCCAAAGCAGAGCATTATGGGCTCTGTGGCAGCCACAGTACTATGTTAGATGCCTGAGATGCCTCATTCTGCACCAGCCCCCATAGAATGGCCAGCGCCATTGGCTCCTATGGCTGTGGCCATGTTGGCAATAGGCTAGCTACAATACTGCCTTCCCCATCTCCCTTCAAGATCCCCCTTCCCTAGAATGAGTGAGATGTGTAAGGGGGCAAGAGTGAGTGAATGGGGGAAATCAGAGGTGGTGTGAAGTGCGAGTAAGAAAATTGGGAGGGGTGAGAGAGTGAGGGAGTTTCCAGGGAAGCAAGCGGGTGAAGTGATCAAGGAGATGTGAGGTGTGAGTGAGGTGCTCAGAGGTGCTGTATAATGTGAATGATGGGATTAGAGGGGAGACACTGAATGAGAAAATTGGAGGGAGTATGAGGAGTGAGTGAGAGGAAGGACTGATGTTGGGGGCAGTGTGTGACTGCATCATCTCTTCCTCTCCTGATCCTAGATTCCCATTCTCCTCCCTCATCTCTTTTCCCTCTTTTTCCTGCCTCTCTCCTCCTCCATCCCTTCTCTCTCTGTCCCTCCTGCCTGAGATCCCTTCATTTCCTTCCTCTGAGATCCCCTCTCTCCCCATCCCCAGATCCCTTCCCCTCATTCCCCCCAGCACCAAATCATAAGATCCCTTTTCCTTTAATAAGTAAAAACAGATAAACTGGACAAAAAAAATATCAGAAAATGCCTATTTTTTATTAAGAAAAAATAGCAAATTAGTGTAGCAAATTTATATAATTGTGTATATATTTGCATATTAAATATTACCCGTACCCCTGGTTTACTGCAGCACAGATTCCTGAAAATCTGCCACACGAAGCCAGGGGCACTGGTTCTATTTTCTTTTTACTTTGAGAAGTTATTTTAGGAAAATAAATTGATAATGAAACACTCCAATGCTGGCTTTCCAGGGGCAAAAGCAAAGGGACAGAAAGAAGAGTTTTTTTATTTGGTGCTTGTTAAAACTGTCTGGCTTATTTACAAAGTCCCAGGTAATTAAAGCTTCCACACATCTATATTTAAGCATATTTCTTAGGTGACATAAATTAGAGTTCTATTTTGGGCAAATGCATTCAATTATTGATTATTTTCAGAGCCTTGAGCTTTCACTTATGCCAATACTGCCAGCGCGGATTGATGAACGCCACTTTTAACCGGGGCCATAGGAATTTTGTATTGCTGCAGGGTGAGGATTTAAACATAAACGGAAAGCTGAGAAACACGCTTTAAAAAAAACAGAGGGCATGCAGGATCTGTAATGCTCTATCTACCACCATAAACTGTTACAGCAAAATCAGTAAATGATAAATCACGGTGAAAGTTAACGTGTCTAGAATCACATCCTCAGAGGTTTTTATTCTGCTCAGAAACATTTTATTTCCTCTGGCGCAGATCCCAGAATGTGGGCTTTCCCTCACACGGGGAGCACCCCCGGACAGAACTGTGCAAAGTTAGTTGTCCTGAGTGAGGTAGTTTACAACCCAGGCTTTTAGCAGATGCTTCCTCAAACTCAGCCTCGTTTTATCCCATTCCCTCCAATATATATAATAATCCCTGCAAAGCTCTCATTATGTCCACTTTTGTCAGTGAACTCTGCACTCCCCCCCCTCCCTCCCGCTACATTTCTTATCTGATTTCAATAAATCATATCTCATTGGCAAGTCAAAACTCGAGCTTTTGTGAATTGTAATATGAAAAAAACGATAGAAGACACATACTCACACACACACACCGGACTTCATGCCTCCATTGTATTGTTTATGTAATATCATGTTGACCCTTCTGCTTACAGAAGCAGAAAACAGAGAGAGTGAAGTGGTGAAACGGCACCTCATTGCACTGCAAGCACTGCGTCTCCAAGAAGCAAAAGGCAAAGCAAAAGAACGCCGAGACTCAGCACTGCACAAACTGCACTTAGAGATGAGCTGCAGCGTTAACCATAGGACCAGCAGCTAACGTCAGGGGACGTGACATTCCCTTGCCACCTTGAATAATCATGCCAGCAACAGCACAACTTGATTTTCTCTGCAAATCTCATCCCAGAAAGTAGGAAATAGTGAACTTGATCCATGGCATAAGACCTTTTGGAGATGGGTTTGGAAAAACTTTGGAAAAAACTATTCTTGTTTCCCTAAAGAGGTTAGGGATGTTCAGCTTGGAGAAGAGACGGCTGAGGAGGGATATGATAGAGGTCTTTAAAATCATAAGAGGTCTAGAATGGGTAAATGTGAATCGGTTATTTACACCTTCGGGTAATAGAAGGACTAGGGGCCACTCTATAAAGTTAGCAAGTAGCACATTTAAAACAAATTGTTGAAAATTATTTTCACTCAGCATGCAACTAAACTCTGGAATTTGTTGCTAGAGTATGTGATTATTGCAGTTAGTGAAGCTGGGTTTTAAAAAGGTTTGAATAAGTTCATGGAAGAGAAGTCCATTAACTGCTATTAATCAAGTTGTCTTAGAGAATAGCCATTGCTATTACTGGTATCAGTAGCATGGGATCTACTTAGTGTTTGGGTACTTGCCAGGTTCTTGTAGCCCGGATTGGCCACTGTTGGAAATAGGTTGCTGGGCTTGATGGACCCTTGGTCTGACCCAGTATGGCATGTTCTTATGTTCCTAAATAAATAGTTACAAATGAAATAACTAGTTGTAATATGTAAAACTATCACTGAAAGCTCTGTCGGCTAACTCAGTAAATTATTTGTAGTTGTATTATTTTTTAACACTATTCATGCAACAAATCAAGCTACATAAATAGCTAGTCTTGTAATAACGGTTGTGATCAGTAGATCAGTTTAGTCTGTAGATAAAGCATAGTCTGCTGCAAGACAGCAGTATTGCTGTCCATAGCGTGTGTGTACCTAGTAAGCAGGAAGCATCCCAAGGAAAAGCATATACTTTTTTTTACATTTGAGAATGTGAGCAGGCCTGTGAACTGGGGGAATGGGGATCCAGCTTTGAGGGAAGGTACAATCACACACCAGCAGTCTGATTCCAATTCAGCTTCTCTACAAGAAGCCACTTAGTAGTCAGAGGGAGCAAGAAAAGGCAGAAATTTGCAGTGAAAAAGCTGACAGAGAAAACTGGCAGAAGGTTATAGATTAAACAAGTGTGTATGAGATTGGTTTTGTGCAGCCTTGCGAGTCCCTCCTCCCCCTTTTTTTTACATTTTTTTTTTTTTAAAGAGTTGTGTGATGGTGTGAGTCCTTTTGGATCTTCAGAAAGTAAAATTATACTGGATGGCATAGAACTCACAATTCCTGTTTCCCATGACATACTTAAAGATCCATAGATCTTTACTAGACAAACTGACCCTAGCTTAAACCCTGAGTTAGGATCCTGTAGTTTGCAGACCATCCCTGAAGGCATCCTCCACTGAGTCTCCTCTGGATTGGTCTTGATTTTGAACATCTTTTTGGGACTTTGCCACCTAAAAAGTTCATCATTTGATAGGGACAAAAGCTGGCAATAGCATTTTGAAAAATAGTGGTAGCTGGTCCAGAGCCCAGAGGACACTCCAGGCCACACTAGACTACCAGCAATGCCCTAATCTATCAAGGACTCAGTAGACTACCAGGTATGGCCGAGGGAGTGGGCTACGGTGGGTAGAGGATCCAGGGCATTTGGCTGGCATCTACTGGAGGGGGCTTAGCTGGCTTCTATATGTGGGGGTTGGGAAAGGGGTGGGGCATCAACGCAAATCCATAAAATCTATTTTTGACACTACTTCTGAATAGCCTCTACAGATGGCAGAGGATGGGAGGGATTTTGCCAGACCCCCCAGAAGGCCTTTTATACTGTGGAGGAGGGGTGGTTTAGAGCCACTGCTGGCCCTTTAATAACTTTCCATAGCCATCAGGATGCATGTTAGCATCCCAATTTCTCCAGGAAAAGTTAGCCACAACTGCTGAGCTGTAGCTAACGTTTCAGAAAATAACATGGCTTTTGTTTTTGCATATATTAGGTATTATGCATGCAAAATTGCTCATTTCAATATGTGATTTTTTTCGAGGAAAATATCATATGATATTGCCACAATAAGCGTAAATCCTGTGATAAACAGGATTTCCAGATAATAAATGCTGTTTTTTGCAACTTAAAAGTTTATTGCGACCTATCTAAAAATTGCAATCTATGACATTGATACATTTGAGTGATTGTAGCTCCCCAAGCAAATCAAAAAATCTTCAACTAATTAGGATGTGTGCAGATTACTTAAAGGACTAGGGAAAAAAAAAAGATGTTGGGCTTTACTTGCAAAAATAAAAAATAAAAAATATATATATCCTTTTGTGAATGTACTAGACCGATGATTACAGAAAAGCAAGTGAAGGCTGTGTTGTTCTGGCCAGGAGTATTTCATATGAAGATCTCTTAGTACAAACAAAATGCTTACAAAAAGAAAGAAAGAAATGACACATTTAGTAGTTTTGGATATGTGTAGAAAAGGAGACTGAGGAGACAAAGATGACCCCAAAGCCAATATGAAGGGACTGGGAAGATTACAGTTTTATCCACAGAAATAAAGAAAGGGGGAAGAAGGGAAGTGCAGGGACAGATATAGGGGGTCATTTTCCAAGATGTTATCGCGGGAGATAAATTCACAAATCGCGCTAACAACCGTTAACGCGATTTGCAAATGGAAAGTCGTAATTTTATATTCAGGGGGCGGAGTTGGGGCGGAGCATATGTAAAACGGGAAACAGTTATCGTGTGCCGCGAAACAGCTGCAGTGTTAGCACGGCTCCTATCGCGGCTAATAGCTACAACACGTTCATTTGCGTTACCTCGTGCGCTACAGGTCAGTAAAGGGTTATCACGCTCCACAACGTTATCTCTCTCTCTCTCTCTCTCTGACAGGTGCTCGGTTTCATATAACATGTTGCAGCACCTAGGAGTGGACATAGGCTTTTTGGACACTTTCGTGTACTGCGAAGATTCATTGGTTGTTTTATCGCGGTGCACGATGCGAATCCATTTCCGCAAATGGCGAACACATCGCGTCATGCGATGTTTCCCCGCTGCACGAAAAATGCCTTATTTGCATGGGACACGCCCCCTCATGCGTTATCATGCGTTACCACTGTGATATTGGAAAATGAGGCCCATAGAGCTCTATCTTGGCCATACGGAATGTAAAGTGCGACATGAAGGCAGCAATGTCAGATACACAGCTTGAGATTTGGAACTGGATTCTTGATGCAATTTCTGATGTTGAAGACATAAATTTGGGAATCATCAGAATAAATATGGTCTGGAGAGCCATGAGAGAAGATCAGAGTACAAAGTGAATTAGTATACAGAGAGAAGAGAAGAGGGCACAGGGCAGAGCCCTGAAACACACCAATTGCTAGTGTGATGATGTGCATTGCTTTTAGAATTCTCCCCACACGCAGTAGACGTGACATTTGAGCACACAGGCTCACATCAATGGAGCACACATATACATATGTACAGCCGATATTATAACATACACGCATATGTGTGCGCATGTTATAAAAAGGGCGTGTCCATTTGTGCGAGCCGGCATATGCACAATATGAGCCCGTGCATGTGTCTTAAAATTTACCTCATATAGTATAAAGTAAAAGCTTTATGAAATTTAAATAGATAACCTTAGACCCCCAAAATTGGGGGAAACATTTAGAAGAAATTAACTAAGCAGGAAATGAATCAAAGAATACTGCTAAACATAAAATTCTACAATTCTAATTATTACTTGATGGCAATTCTCTATTTAAAAGAAAAACATCTAACTGACTAGAGTCACAAATCACATTTGTTGCCATTCGATTTAACTTGACATTTACAATGAAATTGCAAGGCAAAGGTTTGCAACAGAGCTAACACTCTCTGTTGCAAACTAAGAAACTTTTTGCATCTTAGTTGAGTGGATCTGGCAACGTCAGGAAAAACTGAATTTTTTTTGTCCTAAAAATAAGCAAAAAATAGAATGAAAGTACATTTTAATATTCACTCTTTTTCAGCTTCTAAAACAAAAAAAAACTAATAGAAGTTGCCCATGATCTAACTTCAAGCTGTGAATTCAGGAAAAGAGCTGTTGAGTCTACACTATCCCCTGTATTATGTACAGCAATATTATCATCAATATACCAACATCTTATCTTTAGGTTTATTAGGGAGATAAAAATAACTCTTGAAACAGGTGGAAATATTCAACAGGTATTTTTAAAATATCCAGATAAAATCTTTTTAGCATTTCAAGAGGAGATAACAAATCAACTTTAGGAAAATTAAGGAATCTTAAGTTAAATCTCTAGAGTGATTGTCCAGATTTTCAAATTTGTGACAAGACCACTCCTTATCCCTAATCAGGGAAACAACATTTCTGAAGTTCATCGTATTGATCAAATACAAGCTTGAAACATAGAAACATAGAAATGACGGCAGAAGAAGACCAAACAGCCCATCCAGTCTGCGCAGCAAGTTTTGCACTTTTTTTTTTCTCATACTTATCTGTTACTCTTGGCTCTTAGTAACCTTTTGGTTCTATTTCCCTTCTACCCCCACCATTAATGTAGAGAGCAGTGTTGGAACTGTATCTAAGTGAAATATCTAGCTTAATTAATTAGGGGTAGTAACCGCCGCAATAAGCAAGCTACACCCATGCTTATTTGTTTACCCAGACTATGTAATTCAGTCCTTGTTGGTTGTTGTCTGTATATAGATCCACTTTTCTTCATTCCCCCTGCCGTTGAAGCAGAGAGTTATGCTGGATATGTATTGAAAGTGAAGTATCAGACTTTCTCCCCTGCCATTGAAGCAGAGAGCTATGCTGGATATGCGTGAAGTATCAGTCTTTCTCCCCTGCCATTGAAGCAGAAAGCTGTGCTGGATATGCATTGAAAGTGAAGTATCAGGCTTATTTGGTTTGGGGTAGTAACCGCCGTAACAAGCAAGCTACTCCCTGCTTTTTTGTGAATGCAAATCCTTTTTTCCACATTTCCTCTTGCCGTTGAAGCTTAGAGCAATTTTGGAGTCACATTAACCATGTGTATGTTTATTGAATAAAGGTATTATCTCCAGGTAGTAGCTGTCATTCCGGCGAGCCACCCACTCTTCATTCACATCCTCTAGACTGTATGGATCCACAGTGTTTATCCCACGCCCCTTTGAAGTCCTTCACAGTTCTGGTCTTCACCACTTCCTCCGGAAGGGCATTCCAGGCATCTACCACCCTCTCCATGAAGAAATACTTCCTGACATTGGTTCTGAGTCTTCCTCCCTGGAGCTTCAAATTGTGACCCCTGGTTCTGTTGATTTTTTCCTGACAGAAAAGGTTTGACATTGTCTTTGGATCATTAAAACCTTTCAAGAGTCTGTATTGTATCACCTCTACTCCTCCTTTCCTCCAGGGTGTACATATTTAGATTCTTCAATCTCTCCTCATAAGTCATTCGATGAAGACCCTCCACCTTTTTGGTCGCCCTTCTCTGGATCGCCTCCATCTTGTCTCTATCTCTTTGGAGATACGGTCTCCAGAACTGAACAGAGTACTCCAGGTGAGGCCTCACCAAATACCTGTACAAGGGGAGAAAAACTTCCCTTTTCTTACTTGATATTCCTCTCTCTATGCAGCCAAGAATTCTTCTGGCTTTAGCTATCGCCTTGTCACATTGTTTCGCCGACTTCAAATCATTAGACACTATCACCCCAAGGTCTCTCTCCTGCTCCGTGCACATCAGCCTTTCTCCCCCCATTGAATAAAGTTCATTCGGATTTCCACTCCCCATATGCATGACTCTGCACTTCTTGACATTGAATCTCAGCTGCCATATCTTCGACCACTCTTCCAGCTTCCTTAAATCCCGTCTCATTCTCTCCATTCCTTCCGGCATGTCCACTCTGTTGCAGATCTTAGTGTCATCCGCAAAAAGGCAAACCTTACCTTCTATCCCATCTGCAATGTCGCTCACAAAGATATTGAACAGGACCGGTCCCAACACCGATCCTTGCGGTACACCACTTAAAACCGCTCTCTCTTCAGAGAGAGTTCCATTTACCATCACACATTGTCTTCTGTCCGTCAACCAGTTTGCAATCCAAGCCACCACCTCGGCACTCACTCCTACGCTTCTCATTTTATTCACCAGTCTCTTGTGCGGGACTGTATCAAAAGCTTTGCTGAAATCCAAGTAGATGACATTGAGTGTTCTTCCTTGATCCAATTCCTTGGTTACCCAGTCTAAAAAGTCAATCAGATTTGTCTGACAGGATCTTCCCCTGGTGAATCCATGCTGCCTCTGGTCCAGCAATTCTCCCAACTGTAGATAGTTCACTATTCTCTCTTTCAACAGTGACTCCATTACTTTTCCTACCACCAAATTGAGGCTAACCGGTCTGTAGTTACCAGCCTCTTCTCTGTTCCCACTCTTGTGAAGTAGGACCACCACCGCTCTTCTCCAATCACTCGGCACCACTCCCATTTCTAGGGATCTATTGAATAGGTCACACAGCGGACCCACCAGCAAATCGCAGAGCTCCCTCAGTATCCTGGGATGAACTTCATCAGGCCCCATGGCTTTGTTCACTTTCAGTTTCCCCAGCTCTTCCCATACATTCTCTACTGTAAATGGAGTTACATCTACTCCACTCCCCTCCAGTTTCTTGTTAACTAGCAACGGTCCTTCTCCAGGGTCCTCTTTAGTGAACACAGAACTGAAGTATTTGTTTAATATTTCTGCAATTTCTTCGTCTCTCTCCACACATTGATCCTTTCCACCTTCAATTTCACTATACCACTTTGAACTTTTCTCTTTTCACTGATGTATCTGAAAAATGTTTTGTCACCTCTCTTTACTTCCTTGGCAATCCTTTCTTCCACTTGACTTTTTGATGTCTTGATTAATTTCTTCATCTGCCTCAGTTCTACCAGATATTCTTCTTGTGCTCCTCCCTTTGGGATCTTTTATATTTCTTGAATGCTGTTCTTTTAGCCTTTATTTTGTCAGCCACCTCCTTTGAGAACCAAATAGGTTTCATTTTTCTTTTGCTTTTCTTTACTTTTCTAACATATAGATTAGTTGCCTTGGTAACTGTTCCTTTTAGATTGGTCCACTGTTGATCCACATCTCTCTCGTTCTCCCAGCCTTTTAGTTCTTTCTCCAGGTACTTCCCCATTTCATCAGTCCATGTTTTTGAACTGCAAAACTCGGGTCTTTGTGCTTCTTTTCTGTATCTTTTTTGTGATATTAAACCATACTGTTTGATGATCACTGGTGCTGAGGTGGACACCCACCTGGACATCAGAGACATTATCTCCATTAATGAGCACTAAGTTGAGTATAGCTCCTTCTCTCGTGGGTTCCATTACCATTTGTTTGAACAAAGCTACTTGCAGGGCATCCACTACTATTATTAGATTCTGCAGATGGGATTCTCCAGTCTACATCTGGCATATTAAAGTCTCCAATGATCACCACTTCCCCCTTATTTCCTATCTTTTGGATGTCTTCAATCAGATCTCTGTCCAGTTCTTCCTTTTGGTTGGAGGTCTGTAAACCACTCCAATAAAAATGGATGCCCCATCTTTTTTTAGGTCGGCCCATAGTGCTTCTTCATTGCCCCATCTTCCTTGCAGCTCAGATGGTTGGATATTGTTTCTGACATAAAGAGCCACTCCTCCCCCTTTCCTATCCTCTCTGTTCTTCCTTAACAAGTTATAGCCTGGTATTGCCGTATCCCCAGTCATGAGATTCCGTAAACCACGTTTCTGTGACAGCAACAACGTCCACATCCACCTCCACCATTAGGGCTTGCAGATCTGGGATTTTATTGCCCAAACTATGAGCATTTGTGCTCATAGCTTTCCAGCTTTCTTCGTTCCGTTTACTACTGTTCCTGGACTCCTTTTGTGACCTCTTTAGTTGAGTTTTGTTATCCACTTTTCCCTTTGCATTTGTGCAAGGGAAAAGATTAGTGCCTCTGATGACAGAGTCATCCATCACAGTGAGCTTTTTTCTTTAGTTTCTGATCTGGAATTTCTGTATGCATTGGGTTTCTTCTCTCCTTTCAGATAACACTTCAATCTTTTTCTCAACAACTTCTTCAGTATTTAATACAGAGAAGGCATTTTGTACTTGTTGCACTTGATACAGTGTGTGTCTCTGTATCACAGGTCTAATTCTACCAGAGCCCACTGTAATACCTTTTTTTTTAGTTCCTTAATGCCCTGTGTGAGTGTGTGTGTGTGTGGGGGGGGGGGGGGTAGAGTTGTGGGCTGCACAGCTGTCAATAACGGGTGTCTGTGGGTCACAGGTCTTATCCTTCCTGAGCCCACAGTAAATCTCTTTTTCCTTGACTTTTGGTTATTCTGTGGTAATGGGAAATTAATTCCTGAATAATGTAGAGTGGCTGAGACTTTCTTTATTGAAGCTAATTCAGCTTTAACTTCAGCCAATTCCTTTTCCAAGGTAGAGAGTTCTGAACAAATGGGGCAAGCCTTAAGTTTCCATATGATTACCCTCAATATAAAGGCTCCACAGCAGTTGCATTGGATAGTCCTCATTTTTGTAAATTTGATGGATAACGCTTAAGGAATTACCAAATTACCAGCCTATATAGTTATCAAATTATGTATGCAGGCAGATTATATCAGAAACCCAACCCCAGGGGTGGGTGGGTCTCATCATGATCTTTTTGATCCTGGACTACAACTTGGCTATGCAAAACTTCATACCTGGATAATACTGAGTCAGTCTTCCCTGAGAGTGAACTGCTCATTCCGTAATTGTAGATCATAGTGAGTAATTACTGCAGGCTTTATAATATTAAAGTCAGGACAAATGGCCAAAGGCAAAGGGATAGAGGTGAAAATACTACCAAAATTCCCTGGTACATCTTGACCTCCCCCCAGGATCTTTCCATCACTGGAAGTAGAGACAATAAATAGGGATGTGAATCGTTTTTGAACGATTAAAATTATTGTCAGATAATTTTAAAATCGTCCTAAATCGTTAGAGTGCACGATACAATACAAATGCCCCAGATTTATCGTCAGGGGCATTTGTATTGTATCGTTAAATAGGGCATGGGAATTATTTGGGGGAGGGCGGGAAAACCGGCACACCAAAACAACCCCTAAACCCACCCCGACCCTTTAAAACCAATTCCTTACCCTCCCCCACCCTCCTGAACCCCCCCAAAATGTTAAATTACCTGGTGGTCCAGTGGGGGTGGTCCTGGCGTGATCTCTCAATCTCGGGCCATCGGCGCCATTTTGGCTGCCACTAATTAAAATGGCGCCAATGGCCCGATAAAAAAATAAACCCACCCGACCCTTTAAATTGACCCCCCTTAGCCTCCCCCACCCTCCTGACCCTTTTTTTTTAGGGAGGCCCACGCCGCTAAAAAAAAAAAACCCACCCGACCCTTTAAATCGACTCCACCCTCCCCACCCCTCCCAAAACCTTTTAAAATTACCTGGTGGTCCAGGGGGGCCTCGGGGGTCCTCAGGGAGAGATCCAGGGGGGCCTTGGGGAGAGGAGAGATCCAGGGGGGCCTCGGGGAGAGATTTCCCATTCCCAGGCATCAGCTGTTCTAAAAAAAAATGGCACCGATGCCCCTTTGCCCTTACCATGTGACAGTGTATCCGTGCCATTGGCCGGCCCCTGTCACATGGTAGGGGCCTTCCTAAAATAAAAATTAGTGATGTGAATTGGAATCGGAAACGATTCCATTTCACATATCTTAACGATCAGATTTCCCCCCCCCCCCCAGCCGAATCTGATCGTTAAGACGATCTGGCACACGATTCACATCTCTAACAATAGCCTAACCTCATCAGATAAAAAAAATGCCCATTCCCATTCTGATGAGGGGCATTTGAGGCCCAGGAGGAGTTCTAGCATCCGGGCTAAGGGAGATGGAATCCCCACTAGCAAGAGCACCAAATGTGCTAAGCCTACAGTCCCGAGATTCTTGCACATTCTTGGGTATCAAAAATTCAGAAATGGCTGGCTAAGATGTAGAGGGAGCAGTAGCAGACCTGGAGGGGAAAGTTCTAAGAATCCCTTTCCTCTTTATTCCCATAAACGACCGATAAAGAAATCAAATGAAGAGAGGAATTACTCACTGTGGGGGCATTAAACCAGCAAGAAGAATAAATTCCATAAGGAGTACACCACTTTGGTGTGCAGTTTTGGCGATGCATGCCAGCGTCTGCACGCCACAGGCCCAGGAGTTATATGGGCTGGTCAGGTGCAGCTCTCTGACATCACCAGCAGTGGCTCCTGAGGAAGGAAGGCTCTAAATAGGAATTGATAGAAAAAAGTCCTCTCATGTCTGCCCCCCCATTTATAATAATTATGACAAACAACAATATTGAGTGCTGTTTTATTTCTTACAACATTTAAAATGCCTAGAAAATAAAGTATTGTTTCAGTTCCTATACCTGAAAAAACTTCAGTTCTTGCTCATGCTGTCAGTGGTGGGTAGGGAAAGGTGGGAGGTGGGTAGAGAGACAGGGAAGGGGAAGAAAGGGAGTGGAGAAGGGAAGGTGGAAGTTTGCAGCCTACCAGGAGAGGTGGTATATAAAACAGATAATAAATAAGTAAAAGCTGTCCCCTATTCTTTGGTCAGAATGTTGGCAATGCAGACTCTAGCTTCTGACATATAAAATCCAGCAACTGAGACTTGCAATGACAGATAAAAAACAAATTGCAAATTATACTCCTAATTTCTATTGATGCGACTAGAGGTAAGTCTCATACCTTACTGTACTCTAAGGATGGCTCTTCCTCAAATGGCAAAATGCTTCAAGACAACCTATACAATTGGCCTATTAAAGCCATCAAGACACATTTAGATTTGTTCCAGGAACCAGGAAACAAACTCCTACCTCAAGGTATCCATCAGACTAGCTGACCAGAATGGCAGGGTTTAGCAGTGAAAGCAATGCTGTGTGTTAATTAGTTACTAAAAAGAAAAATTATCCACCACAACAAACAATTATTTTTCTTTCAAACTGCATTAGAAAATGACTTAGATATTCTGGAATTGAACCATTGGCTAAGAGAGTATCAGATGATTGTGTTTTGTATAGGTGAAGAAAACACTGTATAATTTATTTTTTTTAAATCATTTTAAATTGCATTTAAATTCTGAATTGTTTGTGTTAGTAATAAGCTAAAATCTTCCCAGCTGATAACACCACTCAGCTATGCCTGCTGGTCCAGACATTTTTTTTCCACAAAAATTATAATTACAAAACCTCAAATCTAAAAATTAAAAAGAAAATGAGGCACTGTTGATATATATGATTATGTATATATTTATTGAAACCTGCCTAGAATTACAGATGGGTGGGATACAAATATTTTTATATAAATAAATTAATATATTACTTACTAAATTTTGCTTGTGAAGATCAGAATCCATTTTTTCTTCTATAAAACAGAACTGTCTAGTTTATATATCTCAATATATTTGCAAACCTGTACCATTCATGACTCATGAAGTTCCTCCCACTAGAAACTGATAATATGCCACTTTCTCTCTGTTCTGTCCTTTATTAAATGCTTTTGCCTTCCTCTAACTCTCCAAACCAAGACTATAAAATGTGTATTATTTTTTTTTATTTTTTTTTTAATTATTTATTTATGTAATTTAACAATTTTTCAAGAAAAATTCTTGTACAGAATCAGAAAAAAAAGGATTATATCTAGTCGGTACTATAACAACAGTATCGTCTATTTTAACCATGACAAAATAATAAAGAAAAGAGAAAAATTTCCTTTGTTTAACTGAAGAGATCCACAATAGGGAGGACGGATTTTTCCAAGCCTTCAAACACAATATAGTCATAAACAATTTACAGGTAATTCCGGATTTTAACAGCACCCCTTATTTATATGAGGTATTAGGGATCCTTCAGGGTACATTATCTACAGCTACTGGCACCTTACCCACTAAGAACTGTGTTAACTGGGGTGGATCAAGAAAAACATAAGTATTTTGCATATATTTAACCACACACTTGCATGGGAATTTAAGGAAATATCTTGCCCCAATTAACAAGACCTGAGGTCTCAAAAGTAGAAAGGCCTTCCTTTTCTTCTGTGTCTCACGAGACAAGTCAGGAAAGGCTCGGACCATTAATCCAAGAAATCTCACATTTCTGTGTTTTATACTCAACCTTAAAAGTCTATCTCTATCTGACTCTAAGGCAAAAATCACAATCAAAGTTGTGGGTATAGCCATTTCAGTGTCCGATGTTTCCAGCAATGCTGTTACGTTCAGAGGTTGATCAGTTGCTAGTACTTCCATTTCTGTTCTAGTTCCCTGGTTCTCTGGCGTTGTTTTAGGCTTTGGTAAATAGAATGATTTCAAAATCTTAGGGCTTTGTTCAGGTGAAATTTTTAATATTTCCAACATATATCTATTAAAAACTTCAATTGCAGATCTCACTGGTAATTGTGGAAAGTTAATATATCTAACATTCCTATTTTTTGCATAATTTTCTAAACTCTCGATCTTTTGTCCCATAATTTTATTCTCTTTTATAATCATTGCTTGTGTTTGCTGAACCGTTTTTATCTCAGTCCTGATATTTATTGATTGTTGTTCTGTCTCCATATTTGATTTTTCATACACTTCTAGCTTCTTTTCAAAACTCCTCAGTTGCTCCATTGCTGGAGTTAATTGTTGTAATATATTTGTCCGCATGTCATTAATTGCTTCCCACAAAGTTTCAAAGGAGAAAACCAGAGGTCTTACCATTGATGGTATTTCTCTCGTGGAAAAAGCAGCATCATCTGTAGCATTTTCCCCAGATAGGGTTCCTCTGCCTTCACCGCCATGCCTCTGATCGTCTATTGGGCTAGAAGCAGCCGTCGGCAGCACTCCTGCTCCTGCTGGGAGGAATTCATGGACACTTCGGTTCAGAGTATCCTCCCCAAGGAGTGATGCGTTTCTACCGGCTGCTGGATCTGACGGTGGGGTCCTCACTGCGGGACTCAAAGGAGACATAGAGCCTGGCAAAGAGGGCAGCTCCACTTCCCCTCCCCCACTCTGCAACGGCTGGTCTCCCGCTTCTCGAGTGCTGCGCGTGACATGGGCGTCCATCGGGCCGGAGGGAGTGCTCACCGAAGGCTCAGCAGGGTAAGATGTCCTCGGTTTGCGCTTCCTTCCCATAATAGGCAAATAGTTTCGCAGGAAAAAAGGATTCTTTATCAGTCACACGAGGACGCTCACAACACAGCGTCTCATCCGGCAGCCATCTTGGATCCGCCCAGCGCCAAATGTGTATTATTTGTATTAAATTGATAATTTATTTCCCAAAAGTATTTCAAATTGATGTGTACCAGGTTTTTATTTCAGTTCACTTTATCAATGATCATTACATTTTAAAATGCTTTCCAGTCAGCACGCCCTTTTAAATTATTAAAAACATAAAAAATATATAATTAGAAGAAGCTGTCTGTGGCATTGTACAGTCACCCATACCTTTGGCAATCAAGGCCACAAGCCCAGCCTCTTTAGCTACAAACATATCTGTCTGATTCCTGCTTCCTCCAATCTGAGAGTCAAAGCACTGGAATAACTGGGCAGCCCGGACACCCTTAGGCTCCTATCCTCCCCCACCCCAGCCCCGCTGGGCTCCCCCACTTACACACAAAGAAAACGTGACACACAATTTGGATGCAAAGGCCGCAGCCATTTATTAGAATCCCTAACATGGGAGTCTAATTAAGCATCAAGTCTATTCAATAATGTTTACAAAATCGCAGCCAGGCAGGTGCCGGTACGCTAACATCCGCCCAAGCGGAACTGCGGGGTCTAGCGCCAAGCAAGCTCCCGGAACTGGCATTGTGACCACCAAGAACCGGATGGGGGTCACGGCTTGGACCTTCCCAAAGCAAGCCCCCTGCCGTATTCCATCCGCAGGAGGGGATCCCAGGCTGCCAGCGGGATTTAAATCACCCGCCGGCCACCTCCCCGATGTCAGCGACGGGTGCTCCCCTCCCCCCAGCCAATCAGGCGGTGGAGGCATCAGGGCACGCCTTGATGACATCACTGCCCCTGACGCAGGGCCAATCAGGGGGAAGCACCGTCATCAAGGTGCCGCAGCGCTGGTGACATGAGGCCGGTGGAGGGGAAGGGGGTCAAACTCCTGCCCTCCTGGCAGCGCAGGTACATCGCAGGGCACGGCGGGGGGCAGCTGCCAGCACGGTACATCGGGCGCTCGGTTATTTGCGGTGCCCACACATCCATGCTGGGGAGGCCACCCCTGATAATGGGTCCACCCCATCAGAGCTGGGCAGGTCTATCCCTATAACCAAATGTAACCCAGGGCCGGCATGGCACTTTTGTCGGGGGTTGTGGATGATTAAAATATGCTTTTTGTCTCAGCACTTTAGGGGCAGCACTGACCGGAAAGCCTTGAAATGAAATGTTTTTAAAAAAGGTATTTTAGCATATCGTGCCTCATTCAGCAACTTTTGACAGACTCTGTAGCTGTTACTGAGGCAAATTATCAGCTTTGCAGACAGCAATGGGGATTCACACTGCAGAGCAGAGTGGAGCAATAAGATTACCCTGCAGGCTGGGAAGAAAGCTGCTATCTGACTGGCTGTCGCACCCATGTTTGATTGCCTCTCACTGAGAGCTGAGACTAATTTCATAATCTGAGGTGCATTAAGGCTCAAGGAATCTTTTATAAATTGGAAAATATGATTCTTCAGATTTATTAGCTTGGAAAGGCAAGCAAAGGGCCAAGGAGAGGAAATAAAGCACATACAAATTACATTTTAAACTGTGAGGGACCAAGGAATGCTGCAGGCAGGTGGTTTAAAGATATTAGACAAATAAAAACAGCTTAAAAATCTATTTGGGAGAGATAAGAGTGAGAACAGAAGGAAGTGTATCTTAAGAGAGACATCAGTTACCAAATAAACTATTTACCAATCATTAAGTCAGGGAATTACTAATTGGTTAATAACTTATTTCTAGTACTATGTAAAAACGTGTCAAAAGTTTCATGTCAGAGCTTAAAACTGAACTATTGACCTCTTCCAAATGAATCACAAGAAATTTCTTTTTTTGCTTTTATTCAGCAAACCACCTAGCCAGTGCCAGTGGAAGGGTGTCCAGCCGCCCTAGGTGGTGATGTCATCATGTGGTCTCTCTCTCTCTCTCTCAAAGCGTACACGACAAACAACCCCAGCTCCTCAAAGAAATATATACCCAAAAAATGGAAAATGCCCTCCAGCTCTATACCTCACCCATGCCACTCCTCATCTCATCCCTTCTTTCAAACCTGCCACCCTTACCATTCACTCTGCCACCCTGCCCACTTCCAGCGGTCTAGGCCACTGCCTACCCTGCCTAATGCTTCCGTCAGCCCTGCACCCAGCAGCATCAGAGAGATATAGAGGAAAAAAATGTGAGCCAGATTCTTTTATTTTTCAGGCTCCCAATCGGCATTACATACATACCTCTAATATTTGTTCATTCCATAAGATCTGAGGAGAGGAAGAATCTCATGATGCAAGAACTTCTTCCTTTTCATTTTGCTTGTAACAAGGCTGACTTTTTAAAAAAAAGTCAACAGTTCTACAGTATCCAATTGTTTATTTCTGTGTTATAAATATGTGAAAAACTAGGAGGGTAGGAAGCAAAATATAGGTCATGTGACCACCTGTCACTTGTGGGTATCACATATGCTGGGATCCTATTTCCTTGAACATTTTATATAAATGCATATTATTCTAAATACTTATAGACCTTTGTTTTCAGTTTTTATTTTATTTTGCCTGGGAATTTCAATGTGATATAAAAATCAGTGGAAAATATTACTTTGTTAAAGCATACAGAAAAAAAAACAAAAAAACAGTGGATAATTTCCACTGACCTTTTTTGTTGTTGTTGTTATCACATTGAAATCCCCAGGAAAAAATAAAAAAAAAACTGAAAATGAAGGTCCCTATATATACTCTTCTTGGACCAAATGTAATCTGCTTTTTTTCCCATAGACATAAAGTAGGAAAAACCCTTTGGTCCATTTGGCCCATTGCTCAGTAGAGATGGATAATACCATCAGAAGGTATACATATTAGGGTACAATTCCATTTGCACAGCTAAGACTTGTGTTTTTAACTGCGAGCTTATGAGAACACATTTGATAAAACATAGACAAAACAAAATCCAAAAGAGTGGGACTCACTGAGGGCCAGTATGATGCCTTGTAATAAAACAGTCAGTAATAAATTTCTTCACTGAACAAAGAATGGTTGGTTAGACAAAGAGATAGATGGCAGAAAAACAGACACAGGTTTTCGTTACTAGCACTATTGATCTTAGAACAAGACAAAGAGCACTATTTGCAAAAGGGCTTCTCCCATTCTATACCTATGGCATTACTCATAGTCTAGTAACATAATAAAGGTTGGCACATAAAAAGCTTAAACGCCCACCCAGCTGCCCTTATCTACACTGCTGAAGCTAAGGATATATCCCAGCTGTGAGTCATACAGCCCAGGATGCCTGCAAAATATTGTTTCTTATCCAAGTCAGTTTTGTCAACTCCCCTATAGTGTTCTGGGTAGATGAGCATATCTGCTTCAATATTTAAAGCAAAACCCAGAGCCTCCCTGCATCCCCCCATTTCTATTAGCCAACCTCTCACCCATATCCTTATTGCTGTTCTCTGTATCTGTTCCAAACATGATTGAATTCTGTCATATTTTGGTTTCTTCCACCTCATCTGGTAGTCAGATTATTTCAAGCATCTACCACCCTTTCATAAAGAAGCATTTTCTTGTATTTCCTTAAGAATCTCTCCCTCCAACTTCAAAATACACTATAGGATGATCCCATCCCTGAATTTATTTTTCTATGGAAAATTGCACCTTCTTTAACTTTACTGAAGCCTGCCAAATATTTGAATTCTTCAATCATACCCTCCCTTCAGGGCCGTTGCAAGGGTATTAGGCAACTTAGGCGAAACGTCAGCTATGCCGTCCCCACACACGATTAACTTCCATTGTGCATTAATGTAAATAACGAAGTCTGTATTTATAACAGAACATTTATTTGACATGAAAAGGCAAATGATATTGTACAATAACTTAACCAATCTAGCTTCAGGCAGAATACTTTAGATAGTCAACAAAATAGTGGTACATTCTATATGATTTTTATGATTTTAGTTTTTTATGGATTCTAGGATTTTTATATTTTGTTTTAAATTTATTTAATGTTTTATTGTGTATTTTATGTTGGAATGCTCAATTGTTTTATGAAACTCCGATTGAATTTTATGCCATGTAAACTGTCAACTGTATAGAAAATCTTATAAATAAATAAAAATAAATAAAATAAATAAACATAAACCAAGGCTATACTTGTTGCTCAAACACAATAGAACAATTTACAGTATGGAACAGTCAACAGGACAAAAAATATAGAATATTCAATCCAAATGTAAACAATTTGTGCTACACTTTATACAGGATCTGTATTAGAAAGACTGCACTTTAGAATTTTACTTTCCTTGCTTTCAGTTTAGCAAATGTAGAAATAAGTTTCTGGAAGTCAAGGTTTTGTGCAATTTCATTTTCTATTGACAAGGTGGCCAGCCCAACAAGTCTTTCTTGCATCATTGAGGAACAAATATATGTTTTAATCAACTTTAATTTGGAAAAGCTTCGCTCACCACTGGCCACAAAAACAGGAAGGATTAAGAGGATATGGAGGGCAAGAAATATGCTAGGGAAATTATCTGTGAGTTTATGTCTGCATATAAAGTTCAATATATCTTGTGGTGATGAGCTCTTCTGAATTTGTCTTGCGATGGCTTGCAATTCATTACACATATCAGAAGCAACAATATCTTTGGAATCCCAATGTTGTAAAACTTTCTCCAATTGCAAGCACTGTTCCAGAATTTCTTTTGATGTACTATTCTGCAAACTGTGAATATTGTAGAGGAAGCCAAACCCAGAACTAATTTCATGCATCTGTGTGAATCTTTCCTCAACTGATTGTATTGCTGTATCAAGGACTGCAAAATAAAAGTTCACTTTGAAGTTTTCCTCAGCACTCCGAATAGGGTTATCATCGGCTTCATATGTGAACTGCTTCTTTTTTTTTCCTAATCCGGACTGGTTCTGGTTCAAAGCTTACTGGTATCTCCAACTCCTCAGCAAGTTCACATGCATCTACCAGTGTTTTCGCAAACCCTTCATCACTCCTGCAGTCTAAAAGAAATTTCTTGGTTCCACTCAGTTGCTCAATGGCATTGTGTATGTCAAACTCCTTCATTTAAAGTTGTTTGCTAGCAATATTGATCTCAAAAATGATGTTATGCCACACAACAAGAGAAACCACAAACTTGAAGCACAAAATACTTTTTGCAAGAGATTGTGCCTCTACCCGTGAGGTATTGCCAGATGATCCTGTTAGGGTAGTGTTGACAGCAATTTCAGTTAGTACATCATAGATATCACCTAGTTGATAGCGAAGAGGTTTCAGTGCATGAATTTGACTTGTTTCACTCAATGGTTTCACTGTAAGAGCAGGCACATGGCGCATTAGAACTTCCCAACAACGTGTTGAAGCAGAGAAATATACATAAACATTTTGTACTAGGCTAAAGAAAGCCATTGCTTCCAAGCAACATTTACCAGCATCACTAACAACCAAATTCAAAGAATGTGCACTGCAAGGAACAAATAAAGCCCATGGATTAATGTCCAAAATTCTTCATTGTATACCATTTTCTTTCCCTTTCATATTGCTTCCATTATCATAGGCTTCACCACGTAAGTTTTCAATAGGCAATGACAAATCTTCTAACTGGTAAAGGACAGTGTCTGCCATTACAGCACCAGTGGTCTCCTGGAGTGGCACAAATCCCAAGAAATGTTCCTTTATGCTTACAGGTTGAGAATTATCAGGGTCTGAAACAATGTCCACAAAGTGAATGATCATGGTCATTTGTTCAACATGGCCTACATCTGGTGTACAATCTAAAATGATTTAAAAGTACTTGGCAGTAGAGATGTGCATTCGTTTATCACGAATTAGGCAATTTCATTGAAATTGCCTAATTCGTAGTGGTTTGGGGGACCTGAACCACGAAACAGATTTTCCCCGAACTTCGGGGAAATTTTTTTTTTCAGGTTAGTGCAGGGGGGAGGGGCACATTTATTTAAAAAAAAACCCAACCCTTCAATTTTACTTTCTTACAACCCCCCCACCATCCTGATCCCTCCCCAAGACTTACTAAAAGCCCTGGTGGTCCAGCAGGGTCCCATGAGCGATCTCTCCCTCTGTGCCATCGGGCTGTCGGGCCTGCTATGAATCAAAATGGTGCCGATGGCCCTTTGCCCTTACGATGTCACAGGGGCTACCGGTGCCATTGGTCAGCCCCTGTCACATGGTAGGAGCAATGGATGGCCGGCACCATCTTGTGGTCCTACCATGTGACAGGGGCTGACCAATGGCACCGGTAGCCCCTGTGACATCGTAAGTGCAAAGGCTATCAGCACCATTTTGAATACTGGCAGCCGATAGCCCGAGTGCAGGAGATCGCTCCAGGACCACCGCTGGACCACCAGGGACATTTGGCAAGTCTTGGGGAGGTCCCTCCTTTGCTTTTGCCCTTACTAGGTCCCTCCCCAAGATTTGCCAAAAGTCCCTGGTGGTCCAGCGGTGGTCCTAGAGCGATCTCCTGCACTCGGGCTATCGGCTGCCAGTATTCAAAATGGCGCTGATAGCCTTTGCCCTTACGATGTCACAGGGGCTACCGGTGCCATTGGTCAGCCCCTGTCACATGGTAGGACCACAAGATGGTGCCGGCCGTCCATTGCTCCTACCATGTGACAGGGGCTGACCAATGGCACCGGTAGCCCCTGTGACATCGTAAGGGCAAAGTGCGATCAGCGCAATTTTGATTCATAGCAGGCCCGACAGCCCGACGGCACGGAGGGAGAGATAGCTTGCGGGACCCCGCTGGACCACCAGGGCTTTTAGTAAGTCTTGGGGAGGGATCAGGATGGTGTGGGGGTTGTAAGAAAGTAAAATTGAAGGGTTGGTTTTTTTCTGATTCGGGTTTTTTTAATTCATTTTTCCGGTTTCGGGTTCGGGTTCCAGCTTTGTTTTTGCCAAAAAACGATCCGTGGGAAAATGAGTTTTCCCATGAAGCACACGAACTGAAACCCGACCCAAGCCAGAAAAATGAAGCTTATCTCTACTTGGCAGTATGAGCAGTTTTTAGGATTTCTTCTTTGATAGCATTGGATAAAAGCTGAATCAGTTCATTTTGTATATATTTGCCAAGGTAGTAGACATGTATCTCAACATTTCTGATCTTACGAAGATGTTCATCCATAAGTGGAACAAATAAAGCTAGATATTCTACATATTTCAGGAAGTTTCCATTACCAGATGTGTGTAATCTTTCATGTGTTCCCTGGAAGGCCAGATTTTGCACACCAAGACCACTCATCAAAACAATCAGTCCTTCCAAGATTTGCTGCCAATACTTTTCTTGTTGTTTAATGAGACGCACATTTTCTTCATCAATTATTTTCATGTTTTTCAATCACATTTCAAGTTCCTTCCACTTCTGAAAGTTCTCCAAGTGTTTACCACTTCTCTCGTGCAAAGCTAGAATTGCATATATGTTTTTTCAATCTTTGGAACCTTTCTTAGCAAGAGATGATGCACCAATGTTAATGGTAAACAGCATGCAACAATAGCAAAACACAGAGTCCTCTGACACAGAGTACTGTAGCCATGAACGGGTAATTTTGTCTCCATTGCCAAGTCTCCTTTTGTAATGAACTGTTGAGAATTTTCTTTGATTACTATCTTTAGGGTAATCAAATTACAGAACTTGTTCTGGTCTGTGTTCCACCAAAATTTGTCGCACACGATCATTGCTTTAGGATAGAAAATTGACCCAAGTAGCAGGATCACCATAGTTCAACTTCATGGCATGTTCTTCTTCACATCCTTTCAAATCTTGATCCTTTTGGACCTCACTTAGTTTGTCTTCTATATTTTCATGTTCTTCAAATTCTACTTCAGATTGTGAAACTGAAGGCAAAACCATCATCTCTGCTTCAGTCTCAGACAGATCCCTTGAACTACTTTCTTCTTGATGCTGTGGATGAAAATATTTCAGCAAGGAATGTTCTTGCTTTGCCTGTTCTTTTTCCCTGTCAGTCTTTCGTTTGCGATACTGTGCCCCTGACAATTTCTTTCTTTCTGCATTGTCACATGAACTGAAAAATCAAAATTTTGTGTTTCTAGATATTTTTTAGTATGATATGCATATTACATTTAAATTCACTGACCAGACACTTAAATCCATGTAAAATAGATACTCCAAACATATGTAGGAAAATTGCCATACAATAACAGCACTAACTCCCAGGGCTCAAACAGCAAAAATCCTATCTATGAAAAATATTACAATAGGTGCTAGATACATTAATACACCTTCTACTGGAAAACAGAACACGTTGGATTGCTCTAGTTCCCTACACAGAAAACAATAGCAAAATACTTCACCTTGGTCATGCATAACTCAGACACAGACCCTTACCAAATGCAAAATAAGTGACCGCAAATTAGAAATCAAAAACTGAAATAGAAAGCACAAGTAGCCGGACTCTGCATGTAGTGTAGTACTGTAGAAACTTAACACATTTCACTCCTGAGGGAATTCTGCCCAACTGTGCAATGCAAAACTCCCCTTTTACACAGACTTCTAAAATTCTGCACAGAATTTGCAACTGTGGATGGGCAATAGCATAGACTGGAAGGGTGTCAATGGTTGTGGGAAGAAACTGGCTTAGTAACGTGTGCAGAATTGTGTTATTCCAGGAGTGAAAAATACAAACATAAAAGATGCACATTCCCAAAGCTGACATATTGCTATCACTAAACAGAAAATGGTGGGTCAAAGCACAGATACATACACACACCCCCTCAAACAGTCTCCCTCTCTCTCTTGCACACCACATACACCCTCACATAGACTCCCTTTCTCTATTGCACATACCCCTCCTCCACACATAGGCGCTCTCTCTCTGGCAAACATGCTCTCCCACTCAATACCACAATACCTGCTCTGCTCTCTCCTTCAGATGCATCTACAAATTGTCCTTCCTCAATCTCAGTTACTCCCTCAATCTTTCCCTATTGTCTTCTCCAACCATCTCTTTCTCCCTCCAGGCCCTATCGAGTCCCTGTTCTTTCTCTTTCTCCCCTCAGGGCTATTCCTCCTCCCCTCAGGGCAATTCCTCCTCCTCCCCCCCACCTCCCCACCCCGTTTTAATGGCCCAATCACAACCATTATTGTCCTGAGACACCCACCAGCAGAGGAAACATTAGCTTTGTTTTTTTATGTTTTATTTTAAAGCCCAAAAAATTACCTGCAGGCTGGATCTAGTGGCCGGTACTGCTATAATAGGCTGTGGTCTCTCTTCGTTCCGATTGCGATGTGGAACAAGTCCACATGGGGTGGCCTCTTCTTCGGAGGCATTGCCCTGCTGCTCTGCTCTGCTCCTCCTCCAGTTGTGTGCGTCTGTGCACTGAAGGCTGGCCAATTAGATCGGGACTTGGGGGAGGAGCCAGGAGGTCAGATGGCTGGGTTTGTTGCGCTTGGCGCCCGGCGCCAACCGGCGCCATGATGATTTATTAAATATATTCGGGCTGCCGGCAGCTCCGCCAGTGCAGCGGTTGCGACTCTCTTTTATTTTTACCATGGCTTTTGCTGCCGCCACCTCCTGGGAAGCTGGCCCCCCGCCCAGTTCACCTAGTGCTTCCACCGGCCCTGCCTCCCTTTCCCGTATTTCCTCCAGTGATTACATTTTAAGCGCTTTATGCCTCTTTGTGTAAAGTTAGAATTAAAGGCCTTTAAGCTTTTTAGTAGACATTTTCTGAACTATAATTAACTGTTCATGTTCTGTATGGCTTCCAGAACTGAACACATTGTACTCAAAGTGGGGTTTCTCTAGTGGTCTATAAAAGGAGATTATAATCCCCTTCTACCTGCTAATGATACCTCTGTCTATGCACCCAAGCATACTATTCGCTTTCTTGTTGCTTTATTACATTGAAATAACAGTTAACAAAAAGATACGTTTTCACTGGACTAGTTTAATACATTTCTTGACTAGTTTTCAGGAGCTAATACTCCCCTCCTCAGATAGTTTCTGAAAGCTAGTTAAGAAATGTATTAAATTATTCCAATAAGAAGGTACCACCTTATGTATGTTTTAACATTTTTGTTGTTGTTTTTATGTGCTAATCTTTATTTCTGTGCATTCAAGTTGACTAACAGGGCAGCCACACTGTTTTATTACATTATCTGGTTTCTTTGAGGTCATCTGAGATAATTACTCCTAGGTCAAATTCCAGTTTAACAGTTACCAGTTCATGTGTTCCTAACTGATTATTGACAAATGGATTTTTCTACAGTAGCTGCATGATTTTACACTTTTTTTACAATAAAGCACAGCTTTCCAAACATTGACCCTTATTCCAAATTGTTCAAGTCCTTTTTCATCTTCTTTCAAACCTTCCAATGTATTTTTCTCTGTTAAAGATTTCTGTATGATCTACAAACAATGATCCTGACTGGCCACTACTGGAGACTGGATGCTGAGCTCAATGGACCTCGGTCTCACCTAGCATGACACTTCTTATGTTCTTTTACTTTCTCTTAAAGTCCTTCTATAATCTCACTAATAAAGATATTGAAAACAACTAGCCCTAGCAGTGAGCCTGAGGTACTTACTCCACTGGTCACGTTTTCTTTTTTCTATAGTTATGTTTCCATAGTTTTGCCAGCTATCAGTTAGGGTGACAAGTCTATAGATATCTGCCTCCTCTTTATTCCACTTTTGTAGAATGGGACTTCATCGGCACTTCTGCAGTCTCTTGGAAGCCTCTCTCACCCCCCTTTCTAAAGACAAACTGAACAGAGTTGTAAGGGGTATAATCAGCATCTTCTTGAAATCTTTCAATATATCCTGGAATGTAACTCACTGAATCCCATTGCCTTATTTACTCTCATTTTTCATGAACTGTAATGAAACACTGAAAATGTACAATAAAATAGTCCCCCATGCTAGTGAGTACATGCTAAAGTCATTACATATATAAATGCAAATAAGAAAATATATGCAAATGAGGCTTTATCAGACTCATTTTTAAGAATGGCATGCTCTCCTGCACCCACTATTTGCCGTAGTTCCTGCCTCAGATCAGGTGTTAACCTTTTAGAGATCATGCTGCCATGAAATCCCCCAGTGCTAACTGGTCTGGAGTGAAAGGCTAGTTAGCAAGGGGATTTCATCCCCTTCCCCTCCTGCAGGAGAACCTAAGTGCACCATTCAAAGTTCTGACTGTCAACAGAACTGAAGAGTAGTAAAGAACTGAAGAGTAGTAAATCACCTGGACCGGATGGTATACACCCCAGAGTTCTGAAGGAACTAAAAAATGAAATTTCAGACCTATTAGTAAAAATTTGTAACTTATCATTAAAATCATCCATTCTACCTGAAGACTGTAGGATAGCAAATGTAACCCCAATATTTAAAAAGGGCTCCAGGGGCAATCCGGGAAACTACAGACTGGTTAGCCTGACTTCAGTGTCAGGAAAAATAGTGGAAAGTGTTCTAAACATCAAAATCACAGAACATATAGAAAGACATGGTTTAATGGAACAAAGTCAGCATGGCTTTACCCAGGGCAAGTCTTGCCTCACAAATCTGCTTCACTTTTTTGAAGGAGTTAATAAACATGTGGATAAAGGTGAACCGGTAGATATAGTATACTTGGATTTTCAGAAGGCGTTTGACAAAGTTCCTCATGAGAGGCTTCTAGGAAAAGTAAAAAGTCATGGGATAGGTGGCGATGTCCTTTCATGGATTGCAAACTGGCTAAAAGACAGGAAACAGAGAGTAGGATTAAATGGGCAATTTTCTCAGTGGAAGGGAGTGGACAGTGGAGTGCCTCAGGGATCTGTATTGGGACCCTTACTTTTCAATATATTTATAAATGATCTGGAAAGAAATACGACGAGTGACATAATCAAATTTGCAGATGACACAAAATTGTTCAGAGTAGTTAAATCACAAGCAGATTTTGATAAATTGCAGGAAGACCTTGTGAGACTGGAAAATTGGGCATCCAAATGGCAGATGAAATTTAATGTGGATAAGTGCAAGGTGATACATATAGGGAAAAATAACCCATGCTATAATTACACAATGTTGGGTTCCATATTAGGTGCTACAACCCAAGAAAGAGATCTAGGTGTCATAGTGGATAACACATTGAAATCGTCAGTACAGTGTGCTGCGGCAGTCAAAAAAGCAAACAGAATGTTGGGAATTATTAGAAAGGGAATAGTGAATAAAACGGAAAATGTCATAATGCCTCTGTATCGCTCCATGGTGAGACCGCACCTTGAATACTGTGTACAATTCTAGTCGCCGCATCTCAAAAAAGATATAATTGCGATGGAGAAGGTACAGAGAAGGGCTACCAAAATGATAAGGGGAATGGAACAGCTCCCCTATGAGGAAAGACTTAAGAGGTTAGGACTTTTCAGCTTGGAAAAGAGACGACTGAGGGGGGATATGATAGAGGTGTTTAAAATCATGAGAGGTCTAGAACGCGTAGATGTGAATCGGTTATTTACTCTTTCGGATAGTAGAAAGACTAGGGGGCACTCCATGAAGTTAGCATGGGGCACATTTAAAACTAATCGGAGAAACTTCTCTTTTACTCAACACACAATTAAACTCTGGAATTTGTTGCCAGAGGATGTGGTTAGTGCAGTTAGTATAGCTGTGTTTAAAAAAGGATTGGATAAGTTCTTGGAGGAGAAGTCCATTACCTGCTATTAAGTTCACTTAGGGGTAGATTTTCAAAAAGCGCGCCTTAGCGTACTTTTGTTGGCGCATCAGGCGCAAACAAAAGTACGCTGGATTTTAGTAGATACACACGTAGCCGCGCGTAGCCGCTAAAATCCTGGATCGGCGCACGCAAGGCTGACGATTTCGTGTAGCCGGCGCACGCCGAGCCAAGCCGCGCAGCCTGCCGCCGTTCCCTCCAAGGCCGCTCCGAAATCGGAGCGACCTCGGAGGGAACTTGCTTTCGCCCTCCCCTCACCTTCCCCTCCCTTCCTCTGTCTAACCCACCCCCCCGGCCCTATCTAGACCCCCCCCTACCCTTTGTCGGGGGATTTACGCCTCCCGGAGGGAGAAGTAAATCCCCGCGCGCCAGCGGGCCTCTAGCGCGCCGAGACGGGACCTGGGGGCGGTTCCGGAGGGCGCGGCCACGCCCCCGGACCGCCCCGGGCCGAAACCACGCCCCTGGGCCCGCCCTCGAAACGCCACGTCCCGCCCCTAAAACGCCACGCCGATCCGACACGCCCCCCTCAAAAAACCCCAGGACTTACGCGAGTCCCGGGGCTCATGGAACATAGGCGCACCAGCGCACAAGGCCCTGCTCGCGTAAATCCGGGCGGATTTACGCGAGCAGGGCTCTTAAAATCCGCCCCTTAGAGAATAGCCACTGCCATTAGCAATGGTAACATGGAATAGACTTAGTTTTTGGGTACTTGCCAGGTTCTTATGGCCTGGATTGGCCACTGTTGAAAACAGGATGCTGGGGTTGATGGACCCTTGGTCTGACCCAGTATGGCATTTTCTTGTGTTCTTAAGTTCTTAACAATAAAGAGGCCCATTTTGAGGTCACTCTTTCCCAATCTCCCTCCATCCAAGAATGTAGAAGTCCCCTCCAGGATAACCCAATGTCCCACACTTCCTTAATGGGCACCTACCACTCTAAAAGTGCCTCTTTTCTCCCTCAGCAGGAAGGATTGCAGAGTCTTCCTGCCAGCTCAGCTGGCAAATTCCGAATGACTCCATCTAGCCACACTTCACCTAGAATTATATATCCTTACAATGTAGACAGGAAAACTAGGCAGACTAGATGGGCCAATTTTTCTTTTTCTATCATCACCTATTATGATACATTGGCTCTTTCACTTTGGGCTAGTTAGCCCAAGGCATTTCACAACAGCTAGCATGGACACTACTTTGTGTTAGCATCCATACTAATACCGTGGCCATACTATTGAGAGTAAGTTTTAATATGCCCTTGGTAAAATGTATTGCATTGCACAGTAAATCCCATCTTAACATACACATAAAACGTTTACCAAGTCAAATGCAAAATATTTTTAGTGTAATTTTAACTGCATAGGCTCTATGGTATACTATATTTGCAATGAGGAGACTACATACAGGAACCCATAACATTTTCATAAAGACAATATCACTGTTGCACATGTAGTCGATGCCTACTCAAATGAGCTGTTCTTTATTATATCTCTATCTTTCTAGTAAACGCACTACCACAGTAAATGGGATGGCTGGCGATTTTACTGGCTTCTTCAGCTATTGCATTATTGATGACTCTTCAGTAGGAGTACTGATTTACATGACTACTGTGGGGATGAAATTTACCGATTTCTTTGTGAATAAACAATCAGTTCTTAAAATATTGAGACTCACTGGATGAATATGATTCACAGAAAGGAAATTATTGACTTGTGCATCCTTTTTAAATGAAATGATTTACTACATGTTGCTTTCTATCTTTGAGCTGTTTACTTTAACCAAATCAATCTAACTGTGCCTTTCTTCCAAGGCTAAATACCCAAGTCGTGTCTGGATAAGGGTGGTTGTGAGTCACATACATTTTTTTGAAGTTTCTTCAGAAATATACAGAAATTCAAATCATTTTGTAAGAGGACATGACAGCAGATTAAGATCTCCAGCCCCATTTAAGGTGTTGATTTTCCCATTTTGTTGTAATACTGTAAATGCACTTCGTGCCTATTTGTACCTTACTTTTTCACCGTTAACAGCTCTCTGTGCTTGTCCTGTATACTATTTTCTTTGTGTATCTTTAGGGTAAGCGATACAACAGCATGATGTGGAAAATTTAGTATCATTTACTTCCATTGGTTTAGCGGTATTAAACTTGGACTGGTATGCTAGACCTGGTGACCCACAGCCATCTATTTTTTTTTTTATACTTTTTACTATTATTCTCCTAAAACATAAAATCAATATTTTGTTTTCTTTTATTTGACCTAATGTCTTTAGTTGAGAAAATACTAAGCATTCTATCAAGAAGGAGTCAAGCTTTTGGAGATGTTAAATTATTTCAAAGGATTTTCTCTTGATAAGGGCTTCATGGTTTATTGAGCAAACTGAAAAAGGAAATTCACTTGAAGTTAATAAGGTGGCAAACACCCAAAGAACATCTGCTTCAGAATTGTTACCACTGATTAGGCAAAGCCAAGGAGAGGCAGATTGACAAGATTTGTGGTATAGGTTCGATTTCCATAAACGGAAAACTAGTCTGTTTGAAGGTAATTAAAAACCAGAACCAAAAAATGTCAGCATAGTGTTAAATCTGCAAATTCTCTGTTACTGGGTTTCTTTAGTGAGATTAATTGATTATTCATTTATCATTTATGGTAGTTTACAGTTTAGAAGAAAAAAATAAAGCTAAGAAAAGCTATCTAGAACAGTGTGATTCCTGAAGATGTACCACAATCAATTTGTAATATCTTATGTACTTCCCACAACAGCATTATAGTATGACCTTCATATTTTTTTACAGGCACAAACGTACCTTAAGCTTGACAAGATTTATTTTAAACTGTTCCTGCACTGTATCTGAATTTCATTCATATTAAAGGCTTATATTTCAAAGCCTCTAATGTATAACTTTTACAAGCACAAAATCACCTAGATTCCAAACAGTCTGAAATGAATCAATATATCATATTTTATGCACAGGAAAAAGAATGGAGTGATACATTTGTGCTCACATCACTATTGCAGTTGGAGAGTGACTGCAATCTTCCCTGCCGTTAGAAGGATGGCTTATGAATGCTAGGCAGCGAGTCTCATCTTCAGACGCACTCTTCTGAACCATCTGAAAACCTCATGCCTGGTGTGCTTTTCCCCATCCACTGAGGGCTTTTTTGATCAACCCAATGCAGTTACAATAAGCATTAGGAAATGAATAGTACCAAGGCCATTTTAACAGTACAAGTCTCCTATCTGAAAAAATGTATTCAGTTTACAGAACCACTTTATAGGGCATGAGAATTCTCCAACTTCATGATTTCACATCTACTTGGAGATAAATTGCACAGTTGATATTGTGTAAATATAGATAAAGAATTACAACACAAGCCACTGTCCTTGAAAAATGAAAACATGACTTAAAGGATATTATCTTTCATGTGCCAAGGAGGAGGTGATAGATTTAATCACAGAGTTCATATCACAGTTTTGTTCAACTCTAAAGCAAGTGTGGAAAGTATAGAGAGATCATCCTTTTGTTTGCTATCTCTCCTCAGACATTCTGTACGTAAACACATATACACATATACTTCCCTTTGCTTCCAGATTATTTTTTTATGTTGACTTTCTTTTAATTCTTTGTCTTCCCGCTATAACTTTGTCATTACTTTTAGCCAACTTTTTATTCCAGAACTTTAACAAATATTTCATTTTGGTCAATCCCACTTTGCTGTTAAGTTCAGTAATATTGATTAGCTAACTCAGGGGTCCTGAAAACCAGTCCTTGGGAACCTCTTGAGCCAGTCAGGTTTTCAGGATATCTCTAATGACTATGCATTAGGAAGATGTATTTGCATGTATTTCCCCCATATATGCAAATATTTCTCATTCATATTCATTAGGGATACCTGAAAACCCAAATGGCTGTGGTGGTCCTAAGGACAGCTAGCTCGGAGGGTGAGCAACTCTGGTCCTTGAAAGCTGCACACAGGTCTGGTTTTCAGGATGCTCACAATGAATATGCATGAGATATATATATACATACAATTGAAGCAAGGCATGCAAATATATCATATGCATATTCATGATAGATTTCCTGAAAAAAGGGCCTCAAAGTGTTTAAGGCACTTGAGGACTGGAATTACCTCTCTTTGAGCTAACCTGTTTTCCTGGTGCATACATATAATTTAATAACCATGATCAAGCAACAAATATTAGCCTGGGAGTCTCCTAGTTCTTGCAGGGAAAAAGTGTTCAGAGCCAGAACAATGAAAATGTATTTACAAACCCCCCCAAAAAAAAAAAAAACGATAGTGTTTCATGCAGTTGACTAGAATTTCCATTATTTTAAGCTCCTTGCATTCAAACCTTCCCCATCAACACCATTGCAAAAATAAAACATTCTGCTGTCACTAACCCTAAGAGGTGTGAAATGAAGAAATTTGTCAATGAGAAAAGCCTTATGGTAGGAGTGAGACTCTGATACGTTAACCATAATAGATATACTATAATAGAATCTCAAAAACTGTAATAGAATCTCAAAAGCATAACTGGGGATAGTCAATATTTTTTTAGGGTACTCTCCAGGTGGGGTCAATTTCCTCTTGGGCTGTCAGATCCCATCCAACAAAAGAAAACTCTTTAGAAATTATAAACAATTCACAGAAAGAAAAATTAAAAACATATTTCTAATATTTGTTATGTATAGAAGATCAAATATATTAAGGAGGCTTTTTCATTTACAAGCACAAAAAGAGAGAAATCCTGTATTAAATCTAATCCACAGTGTATAAAAGGCTAGATAAAAAAACTTCAAAGATTTCCTTTCTGTCCAAAATCCTGGTGAGATAAATTATATTGCAATAAGATTAATATGAAAAACAAGTTACTCAAATATAAGAAATCCTGTAGAAAAAAAATGGGCATATAGAATGTTTTAGTGTTTAACATGGATGACATTCAACTAGTCCTTCTCATAGATGCTCAGTTCAAGCTGCTTTTGCCCTACTAACTAATTGCATTCAAGCAATTGAAAGGTGGATGTCCAGCAATAAAGTGGTTTTAAACTTAGCAAAAACCGAAGTCCTATAGGTTAGCCAAATGCCTGTCCTGAGAATACTTAGGAGCAGCAAATTAACAGAAAGTAATTTCTGTTTTTAACAGAAATATGGAGCTTAGGGGTTATTTTAGACACAAATTTTGTTTTAAACCTCATATATGGACAGTTTTAAAGGTCACTTTTTTTTTATAAAATAGTGAGACATGTGAGGTATATTCTGAACCAAGAACAATCAGTTGCTCAAGCTCTGATTTTTTTCTGCCTTAGATTATCATAATGTGATTTATCATGGCCTTCCTAATAAGCACCTTAATGTGCTTCAAACGTGCAAAATGCTGCAGCTTGCCTATTTAAGGGTTTGGAAAGCAAGAGCATATTATGCCAAGTTTGATAGATTTACATTGGCTCCCTACAGCAGATAGATCAAATTTTTTTAAATTGTTACAAGAAAATAGGCCTGAATATCTAAGAAAATTTTTATCTTACTATGTGTTATGTTACCAGCTGATAAATAACAACTGGTAATTCCTTCCAGTAAGGATTACCAGCTGTAAGCAACTTGACCCCAGGTATTTTCGTTTGAAATAGTTTACCACTCTCCCTTTAACAAGAGTCTGATGTTTTAATATTTAGAACAAAATTGAAGGCTCGTTATTAACTTTTTTCATAACAACTGATCAGATTTCCTGCAAAGTCTATTTTTTTTTCTTAAGCAGAATTGTATTTGCCATTTTGTTTTAATATATAATTTGTTTGTTTTCTCATATTTTTATTCTATGTCCAATTTTTGTAATCTGCCTTGTACAATATTTTATTGAAAAGTGTGGAATAGAAATGTTTACATAAATATAGACATGCATAAGACTAAAAACAATCACAGATAAAGAACAGTGCCTCTTCTAATACAAATAAACCATTTAACATGAAAACATGGCCCAATATTCAGCCATTATACGACTGAACATATTAGCTAGATAAACATATCCTGCTAACTTGTATGGGATATTAAATGGCGCAGCTGCACTACTGAATATACTTAGATTAAAGTTAGCTGGATAATATTTTCCAAGTAACCTTTGACCTGTAAATAGTAGAGATGTGCATTCGTTTTTGCCGAACTAGAAAATTTCAACAAAATTGTCCAATACAGCATGTTTCAGGGAGCCCGAAAAAGATTGTGATTTTCCCATTTTTTCGCAAAAATTTGTTTTTCCGATTAGTGCGCACTAACAGGAGTCAGTGCACGCTAACTCCCCGTTAGTGTGCGCTAACTCCCGTTAGGGCGCACTAACAAAAACTAACAAAAAGTAACAAAAAGTAACAAAATCTAACGGTTTTTGATAGTGCGCACTAATGGGGAGTTAGCGCACTAACTAAAAATCTAAAAATCGATTTTTCGCGGAAAAAAAGACCCGAACTGAAAACAAATGACATTTTCCATGGCGGCCGAAAAACGAAGAACGACATGAACACAAAAAACGATGCACATCTCTAGTAAATAGCAGGATAAGTCTCAGTACTGCTGCTTATCCTGCTAACTGGGAGATTCATCAAGTCACTATAGAGCTTTAACGCATGTTAAACCGCATATGTTGTGTGTTAAATGCTATATATCGTGTGATATAGAACTATCATGGCAATATCATGTAATATTCACAATATTTTACATAAAATGACCGAGAATCACATCCCATTCGAATGAGCTGCTTTGCATGGCATTTGCATACATGAATTTGCAAATCCATGCAAAGCAGCTAATGCATAAATAATCTCATGAAAATAAAATAATGTGGCTGACCTAGAAATTTGTCAGCCAAGTTATTTTATCTACACCTTTTTGGAAAGAACGAATCTAATAGGGAAGCATTGAGACCCTAACGTGGGTCCTAATACTCCCTTGTTAGATTTAAAAGGCCCATCTTCCAAAAACATATAAAGCACTGAAAAGTGTGCAGAGTGCAAACCTAACCCCTCCCTCCTCACCCCAGGGCTGCCAATCAAGGCAGCCATAAAAACAAAAATATAAGTATAGAAGGAAATGCTCTCCCTAACCCATCAATAAAATAAAGACCATAGGGTATCCCCCCACCCTTCTTTCAATAACACAATTGACAGGAAGATCCCTCTACCCCTAACCCCCCTACGCAAGTAGGGCTTCCCCAGTTCCCTTTCAGTCCTCTCCAATTAAGGAATGATTGGCGTTGTCCCAACCCGCCCAGACCCTGCCCCCTGGCCCACCCCTTTTGAGAGGCCCAGCACTGCAGCATACAATGAGGGTTATGTGTGTGGCTGGGCCTTGCGCACAGCTTGCACATTTTCGAGAAGCATGCGCTGGGAGATTACTTCTACTTCTGAGGAGAAGTAAGGAATCTAGCAAAAAAAAGTAAGTAGCTAGGAAGGGGTTAGGGGTCAGGTGTTGCGACCATCGCTACCTGAAGTCTCCACTACACCCACCTTACCTCTTTGGTGACTCCCTATTTGCTTGATGGAAGATTGGCCGCCAAGGCGTCATCTTGCCGACCTCCTCCGGCATCCCCGGACCGGCTAGACGCTGCACTCCGCCATGTTTCCCAGAAGCCTAAGGACGCACACATGGCACGGCCTCGACTCAAGTACCAGCAGTGGCGTGAACCTCAGGGGTGTCCCCCTGAGATGACATCATCCTCACCGGATACTTAAGGTCTCTGAATTTGCTAACTAATCGAGTTAGCAACGGAAAGGAAAGGTTACCTAGCTTCCTCCAGGTATCGCTGAGGATGGGATTTGCTCTCCGCATACCTTGCTACTCTGCCTCCTCGGACTTTACCAGAGGTACCCGCTCCTCGGGAGCCTCACTCTCTCTCTTGTTTTTCAGGTCGCAGTCTGGAACCGGTACTCACTCCTCAAGGGCCCACATTGCCGGACTTGCTACTGAATACCACTTCTGCCAGGAAGTCTTCGCTGCCTATACCAGTGAGTTACCATCTCTCTCTCAGAGCATTCCCTGGAACCAGGTACTCGCTCCTCAAGGGCCTCATTCATTTCCAGCTTCTGGGCTGCTTCTAAGAGACTATTGTGTAAGTGTTACCATCAATGTTCTATTCCTGAACTCTGCATACCCTGCCTACTCACTATATTCAGTTTCTCTACAGCTCAGTTATCCAGGATCGCTGTTCCAGTATCTGAGGGACTACAGTTCAGCCAGGTGCTTCCAGCTCATTACTGCCACCTCTGGTGGTTCAATATACTGTTTAATAAAAGAACTAGTGTGTGTCTGTCTCCAAACTCTGAGCCTGACCGGTGGTCCCTCTCGGGATCTTCCCCTGGGGGCGTGGTCATCTGCCACCGGCCCAAGGATCCACCCACAACTATCTCAAACACTAACATCAGGGAGGAGAAGGGAAAGGGTAGGAAAGTAAGGTAGGGGTATAGGGACGTTCCCTCCCATTCTGCTCCTTAACTGGAGCAGACTGGGATGGAACTGGGGAAGCCCTACCTGCATAGGGGGGTTAGGGGTAAGGGGATCTTCCTGTCAATTGTGTTATTGAAAGAGGGGTGGGGGGATATTCTATGGTCTTTATTTTATCGATGGGTTTGGGGAGCATTTCCTTCTACCCTTATATTTTCTGTTTTGTTGGCTGCCTTGATTGGCAGCCCTGGGGTGAGGAGGTAGAGATTAGGTTTGCTCCCTGCACATTTCTGTGCTGTTTTACCACAGGCGATTTTCCACATTTTGCTACAGCTAGGAACAGGACTTGTCCCCTGCTATAAAAATGCATGAGTTCAGCACCCATGCTAGGACCACAAGTCCTTTTAAAAGCTCCCTATCCCATCTTGACAAAATGTTTGTGGTGATCTGTGAGCTGCTATCATCCCTGTCACACCTGCCTGTCCCAGGCTGGCTCATAAATTTGAAAAAATGTTTCCCATGTGAAGCCCTGCTCCACTCCCCACCCAACCTTTTATTCCTCATGTGTAGGGTAAATGCAGCTTAATAAACAGGCCCCATAGTAAGATACTGTCTGTCATGTATCCTAGTAACATATTAAATATCAGCAGATTCATTTCTTTGATATTAAAATGTTAGCTACTTATGAAAGGATTCTTTATCAAAGATAACTTCTAAAATAAGGTATAATAAACAATTCTCAAATTCAGAATACTGTAATCCTATCAATGAAAATAACCTTCCAAACTTAATGGTGACGGAACTGAGGACTAGAATAATAGAGTACCAACCAGGTCCTGTTCATCCTGTTCATCCATTATAAGATGGCTGCCAAATGGGCTCTTTTGGCCTTCTGATCCTCATCTCTAACATTATATTTATTTATTTATTTATTTATTTGTTTATTTATTTATTTATTTAAAAGCTCTTCTGTACCGTCGTTAAGTTAGATAACCGTCACAACGGTTTACAGCAAGGCATGATAATGAATAAAGTAAGTGGTATAGATTACAATTAATCATGTGCCATCATAGTGCGGTAACAATTCACTTCAATAAACTATGTGTGTACAATATATATAATATTGGTGGGAAACTACTTAGAAAACTCTATTGATAGCCAATATTCTTAGTAGAAAGGAAAAACATTTATGTTGCTCTGTTTTTGGCACAGGATTTTTTTGTTTGCAAAGTATTTTGTGTTTTTTAAAATTCTGTACTATTCTTTTTAAGGGGAATTTTTGATTTTTATTTGCTTTATATTTAGTAGGGATGTGAATCGTGTGATCGATCGTCTTAACGATCGATTTTGGCTGAGGGGGGGGAGAAATCTGATCGTCATGGTTTTTTTGGTTAAAAAATTGTTTTATAGCTACCTTTGCCCTCAATATGTCATACGGGCCGACGTCGCCCGTATGATATAGTGAGGGCAAAGGTAGCATCGGCGCCATTTTGAATATTGGCAATACGGCCCGCGTGCAGGAGGTCGCTCCCGGACCCCCGCTGGACTTTTGGCAAGTCTTGTGGGGGTCAGGAGGTCCCCTCAAGCTGGCCAAAAGTCCCTGGGGGGCCAGCGGGTGCCAGGAGCGATCTCCTGCACTCGTGACATCGGGTGCCAGGAACCAAAATGGCGCCGGCGCTACCTTTGCCCTGTCATATGATAAGGGCAAAGGGCCACCGGCGCCATTTCTATTAATGCAGCCGTGGCCAGAGAGTGGAAGATCATGCCGGGACCCCCCCACTGGACCCCAGGTAATTTAAAACATTTTGGGGGGGTTCGGGAGGGTGGGGGATTTGTTTTAAAGGGTCGGGGTGGGTTTTAGGGTTGTTTTGGTGTGCCGGTTTTCCCGCCTTCCCCCCTCCCCTGATTTACAATTTTTTGACGATAAATCAGGGGAATTGCTATTGTATCGTGGCTCTAACAATTTTTGACGATTTAAAATATATCTGACGATTGTTTTACATCGTCAAAAAACGATTCACATCCCTAATATTTAGTTCCATTTTATCCCTTTCTGGACCTCTCTGTTACCCTCCCTTCCCTGTGTCACCTTTGTCCTTCATCATTCCCCCATTCTATTGAATGTTCCAAAGATAGGAAAAGGGGGTAGCTTCCCTCTTATTGGGCCCTCCAATCTCTTACTCCCCCTCCATACCATCCTTACAGCTCCCACTCTTTTCACCAGTCATCTTTTATCCACATTCCTCTCACATCTCCTCTCTTCTGTAGCACTCTCTCTACTCTCCATCATGTTCAGCTACCCCCCTAATCTCCATTTTGAGTCACTGCTCCATCTTTGCCTCTTTCCCTTCGTCTTCCTTCACATTCCTCAGCCCATTTCTCTCATGCTCATTTCCTCATTCTCCCATTACACTTGCCTACATATTTCTATATTCTTGATTCAATACTCCACCATGTTCCTCTAAGCCCCATGTTTCTCCCTTCCCCTTCCTCCATTTCCCCCTGTGTCCTGCCTTCATGTACAGCATGGCAAGCACAGCTTCTTCCCCTCCATCACAAACTTCTATATAAAAAGGAATCAAAGGGGGTAGAGGAAAAGAAGTAGGGATTAAGAGTGGTGTTCTCGTATCATTGTACCCACACTGCCAACATATAGACACTGTGCTTCCAGAAGCGGCACAAGAAAAAAAGGAAAAAGAGCGAGCCCTGTCTGTCCTGGGGCTTTTCTCCAGCCACATGACACAGTCATCATTGTCTTTGTGGCTCACTAACATAGGCTGCACCATGTTGTACCGAAGGCACAAATTATCAAATTATCAAATGCATTGCCTGAGTGGCAATGCATTTGATAATTTTCCTCCTATATTCGTGCACCCTTTTTTTTTCTTGTCTCTCTGGAGGTAATATTGCATTTTTATGTCACTATTACAACCCCACTTTGAATACTATGTTCATGCTGAAGTAGTTTGAGAAAATGGAAGTAGTTCCGAAGTGAACTATTAAAATGATACTAGATCTGCAAAGCAAGTCCTACAAAGAAAGGCTTAAGATACTCAATATGTACTCACTGTTGTAAAGGGGAGCGATGATTGATAGAAGCATTCAAATATTTGACAGGCCTCAATAAAGTAGAGGAAAAGCAATTTTCCATTGAAGGGGAAATTAAAGCCAAGAAGTCAGAGGAAAGTTCAGAGGAAACCAAAGAAACTACTTATTTACTGAAAGGGTGGCAGATGAAGGGACAACCAAAATTCAAGTGTACTTGAGACTAGGGATGTGAATCGTTTTTCAACGATTAAAATTATCGTCCGATAATGTTAATATCGTCTTAAATCGTTATAGAACACGATACAATAAAAATTCTAACGATTTATCGTTAAAAATCGTTAAATCGTGTTAGTGCGCACTAACGGGAGTTAGTGCGCACTAACTCCCAGTTAGTGTGCACTAACTCGATTTAGTGCGCACTAACTGAAAATGATACAAATAAACACTTTCCAGGTCACTGAAGGTCAGTTAGGAATGAATATGTGTTCCTATTGGCTGGCTGCCCTCTTATCTATTGATGTTACCAAGGTTACCACTGAGGTGATGGTTGGGGGGATGGGAAATGGAACTGGAAACTAACGAACACCAACAGAAAATGAAACAAAGTGTTCACACTTCCCAGGTCAGTAAAGGTCACTTAGGAATGAATATGTATTCCTATTGGCTGGCTGTGCTCTTATCTATTGATGTTACCAAGGCTAACACTGAGGTAATGGTTGAGGGGATGTGAAATGGAAACAGTTGGAAGCTTGACAAAAAAAGTAATGTAATGATCAGCACTCACGTGACTAGAACTTGTTTGTTTATTATTTTTGTTAGCAGGCACCTGAAATGCTAGTGCATGTTGAATTTGCCAATCACTGTGCATTTTAGAAAGGTGGTCCTGGCTGGAACTGTACACAGTTCAAATATATGTAATTGATTGTTGGTAAGTGTAGATTTTAAGTGATTTTCCTGCACACAGTGCCCTAACCCTGGCACCAGGGGTGTTGTGATCTTCCTGCACACAGTGCCCTAACCCTGATACCAGTCTGAGACAGCTCCCTCCCTGCATTACTAGTGAGAGGCTGGCTTCACAGACAGGGGGGAGCTGCCTGACCCTCACTCCTGACTTCCCCCATGTCCCAGCTAGTGAATGGTGTGTGGGTGAGGGGGGGGGGGATGGTGAAGTCTGAGACAGCTCCCTCCCTGCATTACTAGTGAGAGGCTGGCTTCACAGACAGGGGGGAGCTGCCTGACCCTCACTCCTGACTTCCCCCATGTCCCAGCTAGTGAATGGTGTGTGGGTGAGGGGGGGGGGGGAGGATGGTGAAGTCTGAGACAGATCCCTCCCTGCATTACTAGTGAGAGGCTGGCTTCACAGACAGGGGGGAGCTGCCTGACCCTCACTCCTGACTTCCCCCATGTCCCAGCTAGTGAATGGTGTGTGGGGGAGGGGGGGGGAGGATGGTGAAGTCTGAGACAGCTCCCTCCCTGCATTACTAGTGAGAGGCTGGCTTCACAGACAGGGGGGAGCTGCCTGACCCTCACTCCTGACTTCCCCCATGTCCCAGCTAGTGAATGGTGTGTGGGTGAGGGGGGGGGGAGGATGGTGAAGTCTGAGACAGCTCCCTCCCTGCATTACTAGTGAGAGGCTGGCTTCACAGACAGGGGGGAGCTGCCGGACCCTCATTCCTGACTTCCCCCATGTCCCAGCTAGTGAATGGTGTGTGGGTGAGGGGGGGGGAGGAGGATGGTGAAGTCTGAGACAGCTCCCTCCCTGCATTACTAGTGAGAGGCTGGCTTCACAGACAGGGGGGAGCTGCCTGACCCTCACTCCTGACTTCCCCCATGTCCCAGCTAGTGAATGGTGTGTGGGTGAGGGGGGGGGGAGGATGGTGAAGTCTGAGACAGCTCCCTCCCTGCATTACTAGTGAGAGGCTGGCTTCACAGACAGGGGGGAGCTGTCTGACCCTCACTCCTGACTTCCCCCATGTCCCAGCTAGTGAATGGTGTGTGGGTGAGGGGGGGGGAGGATGGTGAAGTCTGAGACAGCTCCCTCCCTGCATTACTAGTGAGAGGCTGGCTTCACAGACAGGGGGGAGCTGCCTGACCCTCACTCCTGACTTCCCCCATGTCCCAGCTAGTGAATGGTGTGTGGGTGAGGGGGGGGGGAGGAGGATGGTGAAGTCTGAGACAGCTCCCTCCCTGCATTACTAGTGAGAGGCTGGCTTCACAGACAGGGGGGAGCTGCCTGACCCTCACTCCTGACTTCCCCCATGTCCCAGCTAGTGAATGGTGTGTGGGTGAGGGGGGGGGAGGATGGTGAAGTCTGAGACAGCTCCCTCCCTGCATTACTAGTGAGAGGCTGGCTTCACAGACAGGGGGGAGCTGCCTGACCCTCACTCCTGACTTCCCCCATGTCCCAGCTAGTGAATGGTGTGTGGGTGAGGGGGGGGGGGAGGATGGTGAAGTCTGAGACAGCTCCCTCCCTGCATTACTAGTGAGAAGCTGGCTTCACAGACAGGGGGGAGCTGCCGGACCCTCACTCCTGACTTCCCCCATGTCCCAGCTAGTGAATGGTGTGTGGGTGAGGGGGGGGGGGGGGAGGAGGATGGTGAAGTCTGAGACAGCTCCCTCCCTGCATTACTAGTGAGAGGCTGGCTTCACAGACAGGGGGGAGCTGCCTGACCCTCACTCCTGACTTCCCCCATGTCCCAGCTAGTGAATGGTGTGTGGGTGAGGGGGGGAGGGGGAGGAGGATGGTGAAGTCTGAGACAGCTCCCTCCCTGCATTACTAGTGAGAGGCTGGCTTCACAGACAGGGGGGAGCTGCCTGACCCTCACTCCTCCGGGGTGATCTTCCTGCACACAGTGCCCTATCCCTGATACCAGGGGTGTTGTGATCTTCCTGCATGCAGTGCCCTATCCCTATTAATACCAGGAGTGTTGTGATCTTCCTGCACGCAGTGCCCTATCCCTAATACCAGGGGTGTTGTGATCTTCCTGCATGCAGTGCCCTATCCCTGATACCGGGATGTGTGCAAGAAGATCCCAAGACCCCCGGTATCAGGAATAGGGCACTGTGTGCAGGAAGATCACAATACCCCTGGTATCAGGGTTAGGGCACAAGTTCTAGTCACATTGACTGATCACATTACTTGTTTTGTCAAGCTACCAACTGTTTCCATTTCCCATCCCCCATATACTGTCAGTGGGAAGCTTGGTAACATGAATAAATAAGAGGGCAGCCAATAGGAATACATATTCATTCCTAAACTGACCTTAACTGACCTGAAAAGTGTCAAATTGTATCATTTTCAGTTAGTGCGCACTAATCGGAAAAAACGATTTTTAACGATTTTTTAACTAAAAAATCGTGCCTAACACGATTTTCTTGCCCTGCCACACGATTTCTATCGTTAAGACGATATGGAAAACGATTCACATCCCTACTTGAGACAGATAAGGAGGCAAGTGGTAAGAACATGTTTAGGAGTCTGCAGTATTGTTAACTAGCCACCTTTTTTTGTGAAAAGGACAAAACAAATGACATAGGTAAAGGAAACACAAGTTAGTGGCACTGCAGGTCAATGAAGGGGTAGCTGGGTGGGTGCCATCAGGATACAACTCCTCAAAAATCAAACAGGTTGGGAGGTAATTCCATTGATGAGTTTGACAAACAATGTTAGCTGCTGATTCTGGTGGGACAGAGAAGACTTATCATCTTATCCTTTGCTGTCTTTGGCTGACTATTCAACTAACTTTCTTTCCTTTTCATTTTAAAAATTGTCTTGTTTTATGAGATGCCCCAAGTCTCTTGTCCTGAATGTTTGTCGTATTAGATTCTAAGCTCTATTGAGCAGGGACTGTCTTCTTTGTGTGTTTTTACAGGGCTGTACATGTCATGTAGGGCTATAGAAATGTTAAGTAGTAGTAGTAGTAGTAATAGCTGTTCCTCCCCCACGCCAAAAAGCACTATCCTAATGTCATCTGGTAGTGCCATCCTTCCTAATTAAGAGTGGGTCTTGTAACATGGAGGTAATTGTGGAGACTGACTGACCAATTCTATTTTGGCAGAACAGAGGAGACTTACCATCTTAATCTTTGCTGTCTTTGGCTGACTATCCATCATTTTACAGCTGCTCATCCCCCCTTCCGTGAGCACTGTCCTGACTTCAGCTGATGCGGCATCCTTGCCTATTTAAGAATTTGCCCTGTGGTGTGCAGCCTAGGCATGATTTTTTGGGGGGAGGATTAAATAATTCTTACTTCCTCCATTTGGCTTAGATGGGAAGGAAAAGGAAGTTTAAGCCTCTGACTTCTTTCCCAGGTTCAGTTTCAATTCCTGGCCTGACGGCTGTTCATGTATGGCATATTGCTGAGCAGCCTTGAAGGGACTTGAGTGTTGAGGCTTTCTTTTGTTCAGGGGCTTCTTCTCAAGTCTTGGCATAAGTCAGCCACCATCTCAGCCGACAAGTCAGTCAGTGTTGAGGATGGTTGCCAAAATTAGGTAAGACACTCACTCAGTTTCTCAGATTTGCAATTTCACTGGGGAAGCTAAGTCTAAGCTGGAAGAGCACAAGATAAAATTAAATGAACTTGAGAGTACTGTATCTACCCTTTGCCGTCAGGTGGCCTCTTTACAAACCTCTGGAGTATCTTATATTAAGGATGGTTTAGTCTTTCACACTGGTCTACATCAGTTTCGCTGACTACAAGATAACATGTGATCTTTATGTATTTTAGTGTGCTGATTCCAAAAATCACATCCGTTTCCTCCAGTCACGTCCGGTTTTTCAGCAAAACACTGTCTACACATAAACTCTTATAGCAATAATATAACATTATTATTTAGATATGCTGAATACGCAAAAAGATAATTAATGCACAGAAAGACATGCTGAATACGCAATCGGTATAACCAATAGGAAGACTGCTTATTAAACAATTTGCCGATGTCAACATTTTATGGCTATACAAGCAGCATAAAAAACCAACAGCAGCATTCAATCATTCAGGAGGCTTAGAAGTCACAGAAAATTTAACTCTGCTAAATCTGTTTTTGTTGAATATATCTTCCAACACTCGAATAGTTCGTGGACGGTGCCGGAATGATCCTGATATATTCTGTTAGATTTGTGGTTGTTTTACAACACCCAAACAAAGGACAAATATATCTGACTTTGTATGAAAAGCTTGGAGCTATGAGTGAAGAACAAGGAGAATGCTTCCACCAAGACATCAATACCATGGAACATAGATATCAAGGAAGATGGAACACAAACATGATGGCAGACTACTACTGGTGTTTACAGCATGACAACCCTGCTCATAACTATTCCAGAACATCCAAAAAGAGAAAATTTCTCCCTAACAATTAAAATTTGCACACTATTGCTCTCTTGGTTAGACGATATACTCGTTTTTTGCATGAAACAAATATATTACCTGCTATTGCTTCTTCAGAACTTCTTATTACCCTTGATATTTGACTTTATAATCTTTAATCAAACATTTCTCATTTGTGAAAAAAATTGACGTATTGCATATTTTTTTACTTCATATTTGGAATCAGCACCTTTCATTTGGGTAAAATCAGCAAAAATAATTAAGTCAGTAGAAAACTTTTTTTCAAATGTAGACCAGTGAATTGGAATATTATCAAATTTGAATTAATAATTGGAAGATGGATAGTAAATATATCCTTGGCTCTAGCACTAAACTTTCAAAAGGGGAACTAAAAATATTAAAAGTGTGCAACAGGTGTGAACATTGTTAAAAAATACCATCCTAGAAGCACAGATATATTCCACGCATTAAGAAAGGTGGAAGGAAGGCAAAACAATTACTGGCATGGTTAAAAGGTGAGGTGAAAGAGGTTATTTTAGGCAAAAGATGTTCATTCAAACATTGGAATAAGGATCCATCAGAAGAAAATAAGATAAAGCATAAGCATTGGCAAGTTATATGTAAGACATTCATAAGACAGGTTAAGAGAGAATTTGAAAATAAGTTGGCCACAGAGGCAGAAAGCCTGTGAGGGAGTCGGTTGGCCCGTTAGATGATCAAGGGGTTAAAGGGGGACATAGAGAATATAAGGCCATCACGGAAAGATTAAATAATGTCTTTGTTTCGGTGTTTAATGAAGAGGATGTTGGAGAGATATCTGTTCCAGAGAAGATTTATATGGGTGATGACTCAGATCAACTGAATCAAATCACAGTGAACCTGGAAGATGTGGTAGGACTGATTGACAAACTGAAGAGTAGCAAATTACCTGGACCACATGGTATACACCCCAGGGTTCTGAAAGAACTAAAAAATGAAATTTCAGACCTATTTCAATTAAATTGTAATCTATCATTAAAATCATCCAATATACCTGAAGATTGGAAGATGGCCAAGGTAACCCCCATATTTAAAAAGGGATCTGGGGTAATCCAGAAATTATAGACCAGTGAGCCTGGCTTTAGTACCAGGAAAAATTGTGGAAATTGTTATAAAGAATAAAATCACAAAACATTTAGCTAGACATGGTTTGATGGGTCACAGCCAACATGGATTTACCAAATCTCCTACATTTGTTTGAAGGGGTAAATATACATGTGGACAAAGGTGAAATAGTAGATGTGGTATATTTGGATTTTCAGAAGGCGTTTGACAAAGTCCTGCATGAGAGGCTTCTAAGAAAATTAAAAAGTCATGGGATAGGAGGCGATGTCCTTTCGTGGATTTCAAGATGGTTAAAAGATAGGAAATGGAGAGTAGAATTAATGGTCAGTTTCACACTGGAAAAAGGTAAAAAGTGGAGTGCCTCAGGTATCTTTGCTTGGACCAGTGCGTTTTAATATATTTATAATTGATCTGGAATGGGGTTTGACGAGTGAGGTGATCCAATTTATGGATGACACTAAATTATGCAGATAAGTTAAATCTCAAATGGAGTGTGATGAATTGTAGGAGGACTTTGAGAGACTGGAAGACTGGGCTTCCAAATGGCAGATGAATAACATGGACAAGTGCAAAGTGCATATAGAGAAAAATAACCCTTGCTGTAGTTACACAATGTTAGGTTCTATCTTAGGAGTTACCATCCAGGAATGAGATCTAGGCATCATACATTGAAATTGTCAGCTCAGTGTGCTGTGGCAATCAAACAAGCAAACAGAATGTTAGGAATTATTAGGAAGAGAATTGCAAAAAAAATGGAGGATGTCATAATGCCTCTGTATCACTCCATGGTGAGACCACACCTTGAATACTGTGTGCAATTCTAGTCAAGGCATTACAAAATGGATATAGCTGCACTGGAGAAAGTGCAGAGAAGGGTGACCAAAATAAGGACATGGAATGGCTGCCCTATGTGGAAAGGCTGTTCCATTTGGAGAAGTGACAACTGAGGGGGGGATATGATAGAAGTCTACAAAATCATGAAAGGACTTGAAGAGGTTAATGCAAATTGGTTATTTACTCTTTCAGATAATAGAAGGACCCAGGGGCACTCTATGAAGTTAGCAAGTAGCTCATTTAAAACAAATCAAAGAAAATTGTTTTTCACTCAGCACATAGTTAAGCTCTGGAATTCATTGCCAGAGGATGTGGTTACAGTAGTTAGTATCACTGGGTTTAAAAAAGGTTTGGGTAAGTTACTAGAGAAAAAATCCATAAAGTACTATTACGGTAATTAATAAGTAATAGTAGCTTGTGATTTATCTAATATTTAGGTACTTGAGACTTGGATTGGCTGCTGTTGGAAACAGGATACTGGGCTTGATGGTACATTGGTCTGACCCAGTATGGCATATCTCATATCCTTATGTTCTTATGTTCTTAAAAATGAAACCAGGAAGCCCTTTTGCAACAAGAGAGGGAAAATAAACCTTCTTTCCTGTTTGAGCCTGTCTGTCTAAACCCAGAGAAGGAAAAAGTTTTCTTTACCCTAATATTGGGGCCTGTGCTCTGTCAAAGAAACCTAGAAGTGACCATCCCTTTGCCTACAACTCAGGTTCAGTCCCCGGGATTGTATGATCTAGGGGATGAAACCAGTTGTTCATTGTAGAACCTACCTCCTGAACCAAGACACCCGTAGGGGTCTGAAGAACTCTTCATAGCTGGTACCCCTGTAAACTCAAGGCCTCTGGAGGGGGGCTTAATTAGGGGGGGTACTGTTATGATCGGTGACCCACAGGCTATCCTCGCGGACCAATGCACTCACCTCCAGCCTGGCCGAAACTAGTGTTCTGCATCCTGATGCAAAGAAAGCAGTCCTCTGGCTCAAACTGCCAGCTGTGGTGGGACCTCCATCTCCCCCTCCAACCCCAAGTCACATGTCGATGCTGCCAGATGCCAGGGGAGAGCCCCCAGGGGAAGATGCAGCTGATCGTCGCACTGACCTCACTTCTGCCATTCTGCTTGAGTACTGTTGCTGCTTCCTACTTGCCCGTGGCTGGCCGCTGCGCTCAGCTGGCTTCTAACGATTAGATTGGTCCAGGACCTCTCTAGGTGCATGCAACTGACTTTGCCTTTTCTTAAAGGGCCAGTGGTGTAAACAGGGAAATGGTGCTCATTGATGATATCACCACTGCTGCACTTGCTCCTTGCCTCAGCAATAAGTAGTCTCCTTCGAGAAGTGCATTGCCTCAGCATTCCTGATTCCTGACTTCTGTTCCTAATACCTGATTCCTGCTGTGTTAATGAGTTCCTGTGTCTTGATCCCAGTTCCGTTGGCAGTCTAGTTTGTTTTAAGTTCTTGTCTTCCTTGTCAGTCTTTCTCTTCTGTCTTCAGTGTCCCTCCTTGCTCCTGTAACCCTCATCCTTCTCTTCATTCCTTGTCTCTTTGGATTGTACTTCTGGCTTGTCCTTTGTTTGGACTTTGACACTGCTTGACCACTGCCTCCCACTAACCCATGCATGTTTACTGTTATTAACTGAACTCAGCCTGGCCTGACCTCTGTCTGAACCTCGACTCTGAGAGAATTCTGATCGCCTTGACCACAGCCTGAACCTGACTCTGTTTGCCTAATGCCTGTCCTGACCACCGCTTGACCTGACTCCACTTTCCTTACTGTGCTGGCCTGCAACATCTTCTACAGATCTTCACCCCCACAGAGTCACGTGCCTACGTACAGCCAGACCCAACATCCGAGGGCTCAACCTAAGGGGAATGAGGGCTGGTACTGGTGAAGTTCCAGTTAGGCCTCTACTTCAGCCAGCTCCGCCTGCCAACAGTGGGGACCTGCAGGGCTTCTCCATGTGGGTTATCCCAACTCCACCTCAGCCTAAGGATTCACTCCCGCAACAATAGCAATCAAATTTTCAGGATAGGTATATCATCATCATCATCACTATCATTTATTTATTTACACTCTTCCAATAGAGAACTCAAAGCATGTAACATAGGTTAGGGTCTACAATAGATTTAAAGTATAGTAAACAGTGGGCATGGTCAAGTACAGAATTCAGAACAAAATGCAGAACATACTATTACAACAAAGTAAGGTCTAAGTGTAGAAATAATGTAAAATAAATACAATAAGGAAGTGACATATGCTACATAAATAGTGCAAATATAACATGCCATAAGTACAGTGACATACTTTGGAAGATATATATATAAAGAGAGAGAGAGAGAAAGAGAACAAAAAATTTGGCAATGTCTACCTAACTAGTGCTTGATATAAGCCACAAAAACCCTTGAAAAAGGGGGAAAGGAAAAAAGCACCTGTATTCACTTATAATATTTGATACCACAGATATTTAAAATTTAAAATTAAAAATGTTTACAATTAAAGACAGCTTGAATTATAGTTATGTATTCACAACATTATATGTAATTTGTTTTTTATGATCGGGTTTGGTGTGATTTTATGGGGTTAGGGTGGTTGTTAAAGTGGTGGGAATGATTAAGTAATATAGTTAACAGTTCATACTGAGTTTGCAGTGTTCTGTGTATAGCTGATGGTTTCGTTTGAAAATTAAAGTTCCCCTGAAGAAGCCGTATAGGCGAAACGAGGCCTTGTTGGGATATGCAAAATAAGTGAAAACGCCATCATTGGATACAGTGGGCGACGGCAGGGACAAGCGGGAAATGAGTTATGCCATTTAAATCATATAGTGTGATATCAAGAGATGAAAAACTATAGTTGGGCATAACAGCTCTTTGTTCAGTACTGTATTTTAATACTAAATATTAGATTAACATTATATAAAGTGTAATGTGTTTTACATGAACAAGTATAACCATTTTGTGTTGTATTGTGCTTCAACATACAGGGCTGTGCTCTAGTATAAAGGGTGATTATATTTAGCGATAGCAAGAGATTAGTCAGGGTAGGGAGATAAACAGTGGTTTTTAGGTTTAGGATTTGTGTATTCCTTATATAAAATTTTGTACGAGGATCTTTAATATGTATGTAAACAAAATACTTTTATAAAATATTTTTTTCAATAAATATGAATTTTTAATTTTAAATATCTGTGGTATCAAATATTATAAGTGAATACAGGTGCTTTTTTCCTTTCCCCCTTTTTTAAGGGTTTTTGTGACTTATATATATATATATATATATATATATATATATATATATATATATATATATATATGTAAATTGCCCTTAATCTGACCATCATAGTTTGTATCAGCTTTGCTAAGAGTGTTCATGACCAGGGGATTCAAATTATGGCTGTAGGCTAAAAGAGCCAAGTTTTCAGTAGTTTCTAAAAAAAACAAAAAACTACGAGCTAGGCTGATGCGGTACAGTGTTCTGTAGGAGTGAGACAGATCCTGAGAAGGTTCTTTCTGGATCTGGTGAGATATATTTCCTTAAAGATTGCCTTGACTAAGCAGGCTTGTGGCAATGAGTTCAGAGTGCAGGAAGGTGCATACGGTGTGAGATGACTGCTGAGATAGGGTGATGCCCCACATTTGAGGTTCTTGTAAGCCAGGGCCAAGATTTTAAACTTGATGCAGTAGAGTGCTAGGAGCCAGAGTAGGATTTTTTCCAACTGGTGTGATTCTTTTAAAGTTATTTACATTCAGCATCATTCATACCATAACATTTTGTATGACCTGCAAAAACCAGTGTAGTTTTTTGGGATCCCAAATGGAAAGCAAGTTATAGTAATCCAAGTGGGAAATTACGCAGGCCTAGATAACTGTAGAAAAACCAGGGCTATCAAAGAAAAGACAGAGAGAATGTAGTTGGCATAGTGGGAAGAAAGCTGGCCACTGCTACAGGACATGGGTTTCGGTGGCAAGCAATATGAAGCCCAGGCTCCAAACTTGGCTGCTGAAGGAAAGAACTACCCCTTCGAGGATCACCTTTGTGTGCAAATAGCAGATCCATTTTTATCAATCCACAACACCTCTGTCTTTTACTGGTTTAACATTATTTTTGCACAGCCAATCAGAAAACTTTCCTAAACAGTCTTTTGGATTGGTTATTGTTTTGTAAGGGTTTGGGCCAAGAAGAATCATCAGCATAAGAGAAGTATGTAATCTGATAGTCCCTGATTAGTTTGTCTAGTGGAGCCAAGTGAATCTTCAATAAACTTGACGATAGGACCTACATAAAAAAGCTACAAAATGAATTAAAGTTTTCCCATTAAACTTATGGATCTAGCCCAAAACTGAAGGAAATAAAGAGCTCCTATGAATTGCTCTGCAATTCTTTTCTTGCTAATTTCTATTCTTTTCTATTCTTGGGTTCTTTTATTGTTCTTTTCCAATCTTTTTCTAATCATGACATAGTCTTTGATTATTCTTTTGCTTCCTCTCTTCACATTGTGGCTGTTTAAAACTAAAATATAATTGTAAGAAAATGGAAAAGCAGCATGGATTTACATGAATATATACAATAGAAGAAGTATAATTACTTAATATCATATTTTTAAATAATAATACAGTAAAATAATAGATGATGAAGATAATGACCAAATAGACAAACTTGTCTTTCCATTGTTCACTTCTACACTGCTATAGCTAAGGATATCTCCCAGCTGTCAGTTGTACTAGCTTGATTGCCTGCAGGATAAGAACCTAAGAACATAAGAAATTGCCATGCCAGGGCAGACCAAGGGTCCATCAAGCCCAGCATCCTGTTTCCAACAGAGGCCAAATCCAGGCCACAAGAACCTGGCAATTACCCAAACACTAAGAAGATCCTATGCTCCTGATGCAATTAAAAGCAGTAGCTATTCCCTAAGTAAACTTGATTAGTAGCAGTTAATGGACGTCTCCTCCAAGAACTTACCCAAACCTTTTTAAACCCAGCTACACTAAATGCACTAACCACATCCTCTGGCAACAAATTCCAGAGCTTTATTGTACGATGAGTGAAAAATAATTTTCTCCGATTAGTCTTAAATGTGCTACTTGCTAACTTCATGAAATGCCCCCTAGTCCTTCTGTTATTCGAAAGTGTAAATAACCGATTCATATCTACTCGTGCAAGACCTCTCATGATCTTAAAGACCTGTAGCATATCCCCCCTCAGCCGTCTCTTCTCCAAGCTGAACAGCCCTAACCTCTTCAGCCTTTCCTCATAGGGGAGCTGTTCCATCCCCTTTATCATTTTGGTAGCCCTTCTCTGTACCTTCTCCATCGCAATTATATCTTTTTTGAGATGCAGCAACCAGAATTGTACACAGTATTTCAGGTGCGGTCTCACCATGGAGCGATATAGAGGCATTATGACATTTTCCGTTTTATTCACCATTCCCTTCCTAATAATTCCTTACATTCTATTTGCTTTTTTGACTGCTGCAGCACACTGAGCCGACAATTTTAAAGTATTATCCACTATGATGCCTAGATCTTTTTCCTGGGTAGTAGCTCCTAATATGGAACCTAACATCATGTAACTACAGCGAGGGTTATTTTCCCTATATGCAACACCTTGCACTTGTCCACATTAAATTTCATCTGCCATTTGGATGCCCAGTCTTCCAATCTTGTAATATATCACAATCCGCTTGTGATTTAACTACTCTGAATAATTTTGTATCATCCGAGTCAGGTTTCCCATCTTCTCTCTTTGGTCTTCTACCATTCTGAGAAGATGAGAACACAAACTCTCAGACTTAATCCAGTATTCAGCACATATATCTACCACCCTCTCAGTAAAGAAATATATCCTCATATTTCCTCTGAAACTCCACTTGCCCTGAAACTTCATATCAAAACCTAGGTCTTAGAATTATTATCCTATGGAGAACTGCACATTCCTGTAACTTGTTACAGTCAGCTAAATATTTCAGTGTTCCTATCATACCCCTTTTCCTTAAGCAAGCACATTTTCAGTGGACTAAACCTCTCTTTTTAGGGTTTGTGCAGCGAATCCTATATCATCATAATAGCCATTCACTGCTTGCATTTTCTCAATGTCCTTCCAAAAATATGTTCTTCAGAATTTCATAAGTTCTCATGATGCAGGTCTCAAAGACAATATTACCTCTTTCTTCTTGCTATTATACTGCTACTTATGCTCCCAAGTAGTCTGTTAGCTTCTCCATTTCTTTCTTCCTTCAGGTCACCTGAAATAATTAATCTTAGGTCTCTGTTGTGCTTCCTCCCACAGCCGGAGCCATGGGAGGCCACTTACCATCACGGCTGGAGCAACCGACACCCTGACCGCCATTTTGCTGGCACAGCAGCTGCCATGCCGGGCTCCTCCTGCGTGGCAGAGGCCGCCGCCGATGTTCGCTTCACTGCCCAGAGGCTGCTGAAGCCGGGATCTCTGCTGCGCCCTTGCAGCCCCCGAACCTCCTCTTCATGGCAGGACGCCGCTGATGACATCGGAGCCTGCTCCGCGGCCCTCCTCCAGCTTCTGTGCTTCAGTGACGGCTGCAAGCCGCTGTCCAGGGTCCTGCTTCCTGCTCAATTCCTCCTAAGGGTGAGCCCGTGGCTTCCTTGGAGATTTTAAGGGCCCGCGGCCAGATCCACCCCAGGTTCAACCTGCAAGCTCCTCCCAGGGAGTTGCCTCCTTAGCACTACAAAAGGGCTCAGTTGCCACTTCCATGTCGGCTTGGAATCAGGTCGTTCCTCCTAGGACATGGGTCACTCCTGCCTAACTGCTGCTCACCCCGGATCATCTTCTCTGCTGACCGTTCCCAGAGTACCGTTCCGTCCATTGACTCCTTTCCAGATAGTGGGAACACGGGTCTGGCAGGACCTTCACCGAGCACCCTCGTCAGGTCATCACACTTGTGTCTCCTGTTCCAAGTTTCTTCTAGCCCAGTGTCTCCTGTTCTGGTGTTCCCTGTTCCAGCGTCTTCTTCTCCAGTGTTCCTGTTCCATGTCTTCCTTGGTAGTACCCCCTGGACTGATCTCTTGGTACTGACCATTGCCTGCCTATGGACCATGTTGGATTGCTGCCTGACCTGATCTCTCCCTTTGACCTGACTTCCCGGACTGACCTCTTGTAACTGACCTCTGCTGTGGCTAACTATCCTGGACTGATCTCTGGCTCTTGACTCTTGCTTTCCATTGGACTCTCCTTGCTGGCCTCTTGTGACCTCCGGCCTTTCTCCTCAGATAGCGACCACACATCCTTGTATAGTGGGCACTCCTCTGAACTGTCTGTTCCGAGATCCTGTGAGACCCACTTCAGACCATCTTCTCCCACTTCAGACCATCTTCTCCTCATGGCACTTCAGACCATCTTCTCCTCATGGCAGGCGCCCTCCAGGCCTGACTGGAGGGCTGTACCAATCCTGCACCAGGCCAAGGGTCCAAGGCCAAGGCCAAGGCTATGGACTCGGCGGAGTCTCCTGCCATTCTTCACCAGCTCTTCTGGAGCATCTTCAGCATTCCAGGTTGGGGTTTCCATGACCTGCAGGAGGTGCCTGCACCCCACCTGGTGATTTCTGCTTCCGGCTATTCCCACCCTGAATTCCCCCCCTGGTGTTCTCTGTTCCCTTGTTCTTCTCTTGTTTTGTTCCTCTGTTCCTTTGTCCTTTGTTTGTTCTCTTGTTCTTTTTTTGTTTGTTCTCTTGTTGTTCTCCGTTTGTTCTTTGTTCTTTGTTCCGTGTTCCTTCCGTTGTTCTCTGTTCTTGCTTATTCTCTGTTCTTGCTTGTTCTCTGTTCTTTTTCTCTGTTCTTTGCTCTGTTCCTTGCTCTGTGTTTCCTTTGCTCCACTGTTTTGTGTTTCCTTTGCTCCGCTGTTCTGTGTTCCCTGTGCTCTGTTGTTTCTTCCATTCGGTTCCTTACCTGTTATCTTGTTCCATTCCTCTGTTTCCGTGCTCTTTGCTCTGTTACAGTGTTCCTTGCTCTGTTTCCTTGTTCCTTGTTGTGTTCCTTTGTTTTATTCCTTGTTCCTTTGGTTTTTGTTCCTATGTCCTTTGTTCCTTGTTAATTGTTTTATTGTTTTTTTCCACGACCTGTAGGAGGCGCCTGCACCTTGTTCTCTCGGTACTGACCATTGCCTGCCTATGGACCATGTTGGATTGCTGCCTGACCTGATCTCTGCCTGTGACCTGACTTCCCGGACTGACCCCTGGTAACCAACCTCTGCCTTGGCTAACTATCCTGGACTGATCTCTGGCTCTTGACCCTTGCTATCCATTGGACTCTCCTTGCTGGCCTCTCGAGACCTCCGGCCTTTCTCCTCAGATAACGACCACGCACCTTTGTATAGTGGGCACTCCTCTGAACTGTCTCTTCTGAGATCCTGTGAGGCCCACTTCAGACCATCTTCCCCTGCACTCCGCCTCCTGGTGGCAGGCGCCCTCCGGGCCTGACTGGAGGGCCATACCAACCCTGCACCTGGCCAAGGGCCCACTCCATGCACAACAGTCTCTTTCCTATTAAAGAGCTAACAGTTCTTGTCTTTTGAATTGATAAGCAGTTAATGTTTTGTTTATACCACATATGCAAGTTCCCTTTTGCCTTTTCCACCCTTCTTGGGATATCCACCCTGTTACAAATTTTTGTATCATGTACAAATAAGCATATTTTTCTCATAAGTCCCTCTATAATGCTGCTAATAAAGATATTTTAAGAACTGGTCCTACCACTGAGCCCTTAGGTAACCCCCTGGTCACTTTAAATTCCTTGACATGAACTTAATTGATCACCACTCTCTGACAGGCCAGTGTAATAACCTGTGCATTACGAGCCTGGGCTCTGAATTTCAGCGCAGTTTTAACACATAAGTTAAAAATATTTTAACTCCCAATACAGTAAGCTAATGCTGTGCTAATGCATTGGGCATTAAAATGTTCATACACTGAGTTAAAATGTGTGTTCAGTGCTGAACACGTATTTTAACTTAGGGAGAGGGGCTGAATGGGCGAGACCTTATAGGAGCATATCTTTTGAGTGTCCTTAATTTAGAAGTGTATCTTAATTGTATGCCTAATTTAGGTGTTTATCTTTTGTTGTGCTCCTAATTTATAAGGCTATCTGGCCATAGTTAGGCTTAAAAAATAAATGCATTGTTGAGCCGCTGCTGCTGTCCTTGCAGGTAGGGAAGGGTGTCCCAGTGGCGGATCCAGCATTAAAAACTTCACTTTACTTTTGACCAGGTATAAAGTTTCTAGTGTTAAGAAAATGTGCTGTCAGCCATCGCACCTCTCTGTTTAGGGAGCAAATTTCCATGAGAGGGTGCTGAGTATAGCCCACATTTTAAAATACATATTTTGTGCAGGTAAAAAAACTCCTTCCTGCATCGGGAGTAAGTTTGCCTGCACAAAAGATTCCTGGGGGAATTCTGCACACAAAAATGTTTACTTCTACGCTCAAAAACTTAAAATTCTGCACAATTCTACATACTTTATATTGGTCAAAATAACACAATATATTAACAGGTAAAAGTGAAGCAATAAGATAGCAAATCAAAAAACAAAAAAACTTCCCATGTTGTATGGCCTTTCCAAAAAAGTTTGGTTTTGGCTTTAAAAGGATGTTATATCATGGAGGAAAAGACCTCAGAACCTCTATGCCTGTTCTAAATAGAACAAAACGGCATTTTCAAAGGTCATCTCAATCATAGGGCCTCATTTTCTAAAGTATCGCAGGCCTGTGATACTTTAAGTAATGGGGGGTGGGGGGCCGAAACGGGGGGCGGTCCTGCGCTAGCCGGCAGCGATCACACTGCCGCGGTGCGATCGCTGCCGGTTTCGCACCCAATAGCACCACCATAGAAGGTGAAGCTATTGGGTGTGAACTAGGATGAGAAAAGGGCCTTACCTTTTCATCGCCCGCGGCGTCTTTGTGGAGTCGGCCCCGGTGACGCCCCGACTCCTCCTCTTCCGAGGCCGACTCCGCCCCCATCTTGATATCTCACGCGATAAGGGACCTTTCGCATGCCATTTGGCTGTATCAAGGCACAAACTTAGTGTAGGTTTTCAAACATCCGTGTGTTTCTCTGCTGCGGAGTGGTTGGAGGTTTTTCAAGACTATGGGCCTTATTTTCCAGACGGATCGCACGCGATAAGGGACCTTTCGCATGCGAAAGGTCCCTTATCGCGTGAGATATCAAGATGGGGGCGGAGTCGGCCCCGGAAGAGGAGGAGTTGTGGCGTCACCGGGGCCGACTCCGCCCCCATCTTGATATCTCACGCGATAAGGGACCTTTCGCATGCGAAAGGTCCCTTATCGCGTGCGATCCGTCTGGAAAATAAGGCCCATAGTCTTGAAAAACCTCCAACTACTCCGCAGCAGAGAAACACACGGATGTTTGAAAACCTACACTAAGTTTGTGCCTTGATACAGCCAAATGGCGAAATGATAGCTGACATCGGCTTGGTTAATGAACAAGTTGTTCTACAGGTTTCATTAAACTGAGTTTGAGAAAGCTCAACTTGGATCGTCAGTAAGAAGTAATACATGAAGGAAATGGATTTGTGCGATATCATGACTCAGATAAGTTACTATTTTTCCTTGCATTGAAAATGTTTTGGATATCCTTTTAAGGATTTTTTTCAGAAGATACAATCTTTTGAGGAGCAATTTAAAGAATTTTTTTCTGGTTAAAGACATGCATCTCTACATTAACTTTAAGCAACCATATGTTATGATATTTTGCTAACTGAATCGAGTGCTTGAGTGATGAACTGTTAAGCACATTTTAGATACAAAATATAGAAAGAAAAAAAAAGAAAAAATATATTTTTTGAAACACTAAAATTGATGAATTGGGTGGTTGGAGGTTTTTCAAGACCTGTGATTAAGATGACCTTTGAAAATGCCATTTTGTTCTATTTAGAATGGGCATAGAGGTTCTGAGGTATTTTTCTCCTTGATATAACATTCTTATAAAGCCAAAAACAAACTTTTTTTGGAAAGGCCATACAACATGTGAAGTTTTTTTGTTTTTTGATTTGCCAAAATAAGACAATATACATGACAGTCTTTAAGTAATAAATGTAAAATGTAATACAGAAAAATATTACTTAAAGATAAAGAATTTTAAATTTTTTGAGCAGAATTTCTCTAGAAGTTCACTGTAAGAGTGTCCTTTCCACTCACTCTCCCTACTCCCCTGGCCACTTTGACCTCTTAGGCCCCATCTCCTCCACCTGCCAGTATCTCTTCCCTCCCCTCTAGGCTCAATCCCTTCCACTCAATCTCCATTTCCAGAGTTTGACCCCACTTTCAGTACTGCCCCACACACAGGCTCCTTCTGTCCCTCTCACATACAGACTCCCTCTCTCTAGTGCACATACACACAAACCCTCATACAGGCTCCCTCTCTCTTCTCACACACATATATCCCCTCATACAGGGTCCCTCTCTCTTGCATCCACACCCACACAGGCTCCCTTTCTCCCTCACACAGGCTACCTATTAGAGATGTGAATCGGAACCGGAATCGGTTCGGATTCCGGTTCAGATTCACATGTGGGTTTTTTCCCATCGGGCCCAATCACGTTTTGTTTATCGGCTGCCCAGCCGATAAACAAAAAAACCAACCCCGACTCTTTAAAAGTAACCCCTTAGCTTCCCCCCAAAAAAACCTTTTTACAGGTACCTGGTGGTCCAGTGGGGGTCCCGGGAGCAATCTCCCGCGATCTCCCGCTCTGGGCCATCCTCCGGCTACTGGGCCGATCTTTGCCCTTACCTTGTGACAGGGTATCCGTGCCATTGGCCAGATCCTGTCACATGGTAGGAGCACTGGATGGGCAGCGCCATCTTGTGCTCCTACCATGTGACAGGGGCTGACCAATGGCACCGGTAGCCCCTGTGACATAGTAAGGGCAAGGCTATCGGCGCCATTTTGGTTCCTGGCACCCGATGGCACGAGTGCAGGAGATCGCTCCTGGACCCCCGCTGGACCCCCAGGGACTTTTGGCCAGCTTGGGGGGGCCTCCTGACCCCCACAAAACTTGCCAAAAGTCCAGCGGGGGTCCGGGAGCGACCTCCTGCACTCGGGCCGTATTGCCAGTATTCAAAATGGCGCCGGCGCTACCTTTGCCCTCACTATGTGACATATGAGGGCAAATTCTGTGCAGAAATGGCAACTCTGCACAGTGGGGGAATTCTGTGCAAATTCTGCGCTCTGCAGTAGCACAGAATTCCCCCAGGCCTAACAAAATGTGCATTTAAATCTGGGTAAAACTGTGTGTTCAGCTGAACACACTTTATTGCATCAGTCTGTAAGTTCTGATGAGGTCATCCAGGACTGTTGGCACCTTTTTTCCCATAAGCTCATTAATAATGCAGACAGGCCTTGCCAAAAGATGCCCTCTAAGCTAGCTCTCCACATTCTATCTGAGTTGGAGGCTAATGTTCTAAACTGGATGGTGTAGTCACCAATTTTCTTGGTTCCCGCTTTAGGCGAACCAATTCAGCGGCTGCAGAGGAAGAACATCCAGGATCATTGAAAATACAGTGGAACTGCTTGAGAAGCTCCACCAGGGGGTTTGTTTCACTCCCAAAGAGGAGATGTCCAGGCTAGAGATGGACTAGCAAGCAAGGACAACATAAATGTTACCTTGGACAATTCAGATGGAAAACTTGTTGCTTGAAGCTCAAAATGTCATAATGCCTCTGTATTGCTCCATGGTGAGACCGCACCTTGAATACTGTGTACAATTCTGGTCGCCGCATCTCAAAAAAGATATAATTGTGATGGAGAAGGTACAGAGAAGGGCTACCAAAATGATAAGGGGACTGGAACAGTTCCCCTTTGAGGAAAGACTAAAGAGGTTAGGACTTTTCAGCTTGGAGAAGAGACGACTGAGGGGGGATATGATAGAGGTGTTTAAAATCATGAGAGGTCTAGAATGGGTAGATGTGAATTGGTTGTTTACTCTTTCAGATAATAGAAAGACTAGGGGGTACTCCATGAAGTTAGCATATGGCACATTTAAAACTAATCGGAGAAAGTTCTTTTTCACTCAACACACAATTAAACTCTGGAATTTGTTGCCAGAAGATGTGGTTAGTGCAGTTAGTATAGCAGTGTTTAAAAAAGGATTGGATAAGTTCTTGGGGGAGAAGTCCATTACCTGCTATTAATTAAGTTGACTTAGATAATAACCACTGCTATTACTAGCAACGGTAACATGGAATAGACTTAGTTTTTGGGTACTTGTCAGGTTCTTATGGCCTGGATTGGCCACTGTTGGAAACAGGATGCTGGGCTTGATGGACCCTTGGTCTGACCCAGTATGGCATGTTCTTATGTTCTTATACATGAGGCATTGGTTGATAAACCTATGACAGATCCTGGGATTTCCATCTTACAGTGGTAGGGAATCCACATGGGGTATAGTGGTCGGCACAGGTGCTAACACAGGTTAAGTCATTACTGGAGGGGTAGACTGTGGATTTGTTTCAGCTGTTCCTGCTGCTACTGCTGAACTTGGTGAGCCAATCTTGGTATGGACTGGACTGGGAGTGAGTCCACCAAACTCATGGCCTCAGCAAACTGTCACAGATGTGAACCCTTGAGCTGTGGCATGGTTGGTGCAACCTAGTAAGTTAATCTACTAGGCCCACGCCGACAGTGGGTGGACCCGCAACTACTAGCATTGGGACTAGGATTTCACCTATACGACCTCCGTTTCTCACAGATCCCTCACAGATCCTCACAGAACTTTGTGTTCCGGGGATGGGCAGGACTTAGGTGAGCTTCCTATAAGGAGCTGTTAAGAGGAGTCAAGTGATGGGCAAAGGTCAGGGCTGATGGCAAGGAAGTAGATTTTGAGTCTAGGCCAAAGTCAGAGGCAGGTGGTGAGCAGGCAAAGACCGGGTTCAAGCTTGGGTCAGAGGCAGGCAGATTTCCAGGAGTGAAGGCAATGTCTTAAGCAAGCGTCAAACCAGAAATCAGGCCAGGATGAACAGACAAGACAAGCACAAAGGACCAGGACACAGGCAGCAGGCAAGGTATCAATGAGGCAGTGCAGGGCAAGGTAACAGAGCACGGCAAGGCAATGCAGAGACAAGGTAACAATGAGACAAGGTAACTCAGAGACAAGGCAAGGTAACATGGAGAGCAACACATACTGCAAGGCAGGAGGACCTGTAAAGGAAGTCCAGAACTAAAGGGTCCTTGGAGCAGCATATTGTCAGATGCTATGTTGGACTCACTTCAGATCAGAGATAAAGGGCATTATATCTATAAGATATGATCGGCACTTTGTGTTTCCATAGCCATCCTATTACTGAGATTTGACTATCAGGTCTGTAGGTCCTTGCCTCCTCCTTGTTCCCACATTTCTGGGGTGGGACTGTATCTGCTGTCCTTCAGTCTCTTGGAACCTCTGCTGACACAAGGACAAACTGAACAGAGCTGTGAAAGGGTACAGTCAAAACTTTCAATGTTGTATATGAACTCTGTCAGATCCCATGGCCTTATGTGCTCTCCTTTGCATAAGTACTTCAGTGTATGCCCCCATTTTCTGCCTTCAGTATGTTGTCTTCCTCCTTCTTCTGTAAATATTGAGGAAAGAACATGCTTAAGATTTCTGCTTGCGGCTAGTCCTCCTCCTCACTAACCCCATTTTCTCCCTTTATCTTAACTATTCCCCCTTTGGGTTTTCACCTCTTGCGTATAGTTAAAGAGGATTTAATCTTCTCCTTCTGTTAGTTGGGCAATTTTACCTTGTGTTTGGGCCTCTGAACATCCAAGTAGCCTCTTTCTTTTTCCTGATATCTACCTAATTCTACCTGATAACCTAAGTAGTTTCTTTCTATTTTCAGAATATTAATCTCTTTGCTCTGGCCACTTCTTTGTAGACAAATGATTTATTTTAGTCACACACATGGGTCATCTGATTGCATTCAGCACTGAAGATTCTTCCAGAGCTTTCTGAAAAGGAATAAAAGCCTTTCACTGTTCCTGCACTGCCACAGTCAAGCAGTACCTATCAGTTCCTTTTTATCCATCAGAGCCATCAGATGTGTCTTCACTGCTGTAGCTCTCTTTTTCTCCTGGCATTTACCATAAAAATCTTAGTTTTCCCCTAGTTAGATTTTTAGCACTTTCTAAATTTTCATTTTCTTTTCAGTGCTCCTGCAGATATAGTCCATGTTTTTTTGTTGTTGCTGTGAGTGCTGTCAGATGGCCACCCAATTAAATATTTTTCTTCTCTTGGACCATGTACTTTAAGAGCAAAATTACTTCATTTGATTTTGCCTCAATTTTCCTCATTATGTACAAGAATTAATTCAGTGGCTTCAAGTTCTTTCCAAAGTGTAAACAGAAGATATTTATCACTGACCATCATGAGGTTTGCTATAAGGACAAGGCCACGATGATTCAGGCTATGGCAACTTCCAAGCCAGAACCAAAGTGGTTCTTGCTTGGAAGATCAGGTTTCTTAACTTTCTTGATGATTAATAAAAGCCAAACACATGAAAGCTAGCATTAAAAGCTTCAGGTGAGGACCATAGACCCAAACCAACTGCTGGTGGCCAGATGGAACCAAACATCCCTCAGCCTCTTCTGGTCCTTGCTAAAAGAGCAGGGCCAGGAATTGAGAGAAAGTTCACGCCTTTCAATCAGGTTGAAACAAGGATTCTGTGCACTTTAGTAGGAGTTACACCATTCTTCAAGCAGAGGCTATGAAGCCTCAGTGTGTCTTTTCAACAAGGTTTTCTTTGACATATGGCTCAAAGAGTAAGGTGGTACAAAAAGCTCCAAACCATTCTAAATAACCAGATACCTGAGGCCTTGTGTTCATGTCAAAATGCTGTTCTAAGGAGAAATACTCATCGTATTTCCTATCAGTGTCCTTAAACCTATAGCTGGATGGACATAGGACTCCTTCTGAGGATTTTTCCTTCCTGGATTATATAAATTGTTTAGTTGCTAGTTGAGTATGAGCTCAGAGCACCTTTTCTCAGCTTCTTCAAATATCTGAATACCCTTAAAGAGTTGATGGCATTACCAGTTCACCTTCTTTTCTAAGACATAGGGAAGAAGATATGAGATAATCCATACACTGTACTCCATATTGGTAAGAAAGCAGATGCAATGTATGGTGTCTAGACAGCTAGGATATAGCAAGCCTTAGCTATCACTCCAGAGTGTGGTGGACAAATCCAACCTGAGAAGGGCCAAGAAGCCAAAGATTTATGCTTCAGGACTCCCTAAGACATAATCCTCACATGCTGGATCTGTTCAGGAAGAAGCATTATCAGAACACTATGATCCAGCCTTGCATAGCATCCTACCAGATTCAAATGACAAAATACTTGCATATAATCCTGGAAGAGATCTAGGAATTCACAGAGTTTCTCCTTTAAGAGAAACAGGAGGAGTCCCATCACCTGATGGAGAGTGGTGGAATGTGAGAAACAGCTGGTTCACATTACTTATAATACTTTTGAATTAGCTTCCTTGAGCATCTGCCATGGCTACTGATGCTCACAGACTCATTGTTGTGAGCCTTGAGCCTTCATAATGATGTGCAGGAAAGACTCACAGATATTTATTTATTTATAAGCATTTGATATTCCACCTTTTCTTAAAGGTAGGCCCAAAGCAGATTACATAAAGTAATAATACATAGAGTACATAAATAATGGATTGGATATATATGAATATGATAAATATAAAGCAGATTTCTAGTAAGGAGTGGGTGCATTAGATAGGAAAAAGGATGTGGCTGCAGTGGAGTGACAATATATATTGAGTCAGTTGGATTGAAGTAGCCTGGAAGTGAACAAACCTAGTGGGATTCCCAGCCTGTATCTCCAAAATGTATCTAAAATCCTTCTGTCCTTGAGAAAGAAATCCACCAGGTGGACTTATTAGTTTAAAAAAAAATAGGTCAGTCATCTGAAATGAGGTAAAAGTCCAGATTCCTTCTTGTCACACCTTCTTTAATGCCTTCTACATCTTTCAGCCTCTAGTCTCAGTGTAACTAGCACTTATCACCAGCATGAAAAAGGAAAGTACATTTCTATGCAATCTCTGTGTTTCAAATTCAGGTGAGACTTGCTTCAGTTGAAGCCTCCTATTAAACAACTCTACAATTGTTTTTATTTGTAACCACTATGTTCATTTGGTGATCACATTTTATAATATTGTGTATTATTGTATTCTGCCCTGCCATGAACATCTTCTGAATTAAATAAATAAAGGTGTTCTGGCTTGGAAGGAGGAATAGCCTAGTGGTTAGAGCAGTGGACTATAGACCAGGGTTCGAGTCCTGCTTTCGCTCCTTGTGACCTTGGGCAAGTCACTTTACCCTCCATTGCCTCAGGTACAAAAAACTTAGATTAAAAGCCCTCTGGGGATAGGGAAATACTGACAGTACCTGAATGTAAACCAGTGTGATATCTCAATTGAGATCAAATGTCGGTATATTAAAATAAATAATTTATATTAGGAAATTTCATTTTACAAGTACATGAGAAATCCCTCACTACTTTCATGTGAGGAATTCAATGTCTGTTTTGGGATGGGACCAATTGGAGCATGGTTCTACTCATAAATGTGGTCACTACTGGAAATAATCTTTTAGAATCACGCCTTTTTTTTTTTTTTACCATGGTTGGCCCATTCTGTTCATTGATATAGTACCTTGGTCAGATCATTGTTTACTTTTGCTGACCTAACCTTTCTCTTTTTCTCAAAATTTTTACTTGACTAGAGATAAATATATCCTCAAGAGAGGACATATTGAAATTGGTCGATTGCAAGTCCAATTGATCCTGCTCTTAACTAACCTGAACCCCACAGATATAACATCTGCAGCTGATGCTTGGTCAGAAATACTACTAAGAGTCATTGATGAGTTAACTCCTATAAAAATAATTTCCCAATGGTGCTTATTAGGGATGTGAATCGTTTTAGGACGATTAAAATTATCGTCCGATAATTTTAATATCGTCTTAAACCGTTATGGAACACAATACAATAGAGATTCTAACGATTTATCATTATAAATCATTAGAATCGTGAGCCGGCACACTAAAACCCGCTAAAACCCATCCCCGACCCTTTAAATTAAATCCCCCACCCTCCCGAACCCCCCCCAAATAACTTAAACATTTCCTTGCCAAATCCTACCTCCTTCAATCCCCCCCCCCCCCGAACCCCCCCCCCCCCAAATGACTTAAATTACCTGGGGGTCCGGAACGGAAGCGGTCTGGAACGGGCTCCTGCTACTGAATCTTGTTGTCTTCGGCCGGCGCCATTTTCCAAAATGGTGCCGAAAAATGGCGGCGGCCATAGACCAACAGGATTCGACGGCAGGAGGTCCTTCCGGACCCCCTGCTGGACTTTTGGCAAGTCTTGTGGGGGTCAGGAGGCCCCCCCCCCAAGCTGGCCAAAAGTTCCTGGAGGTCCAGCGGGGGTCAGGGAGCGATTTCCCGCCGCGAATCATTTTCCGTACGGAAAATGGCGCCGGCAGGAGATCGACTGCAGGAGGTCGTTCAGCGAGGCGCCGGAACCCTCGCTGAACGACCTCCTGCAGTCGATCTCCTGCCGGCTGCCATTTTCCGTACGGAAAACTGATTCGCGGCGGGAAATCGCTCCCTGACCCCCGCTGGACCTCCAGGAACTTTTGGCCAGCTGGGGGGGGGCCTCCTGACCTCCACAAGACTTCCCAAAAGTCCAGCGGGGGTCCGGAAGGACCTCCTGCCGTCGAATCCTGTTGGTCTATGGCCGCCGCCATTTTTCGGCGCCATTTTGGAAAATGGCGCCGGCCGAAGACAACAAGATTCAGTAGCAGGAGCCCGTTCCGGACCGCTGCCATTCCGGACCGCCGCTGGACCACCAGGTAATTTAAGTCATTTGGGGGGGGGGTTCGGGAGGGTGGGGGATTTAATTTAAAGGGTCGGGGGTGGGTTTTAGCGGGTTTTAACGATTTTAACGATATATCACGATATTTTACCCCCCCAAACGGCAACAATATGATTCCCTCCCCCTCCCAGCCGAAATCGATCGTTAAGACGATCGAGGACACGATTCACATCTCTAGTGCTTATATAATGCGCCTTGATTCATATCTGCATTAAGAAGGCCAAGTACATTTTGCTTCGAGCTAGATGTCTTTGATGTTTGTTTCATTCATCTTCTGACCTAGAAGCATATATCATGTAGCTAGGGAGGCACAGTTATGTGACTGGCAAGGCCAAAAAGTCATATAATTTGTCAACACCCCAGCTAGTTTGGAACAGCTCCCATGATCTCTTTTGAAGAGTTAAATACTTAGCTTCAGCTTTAGATAAGTCCGAACAAAAAGATAGCATCTTACCTTCTCCTTCATGCTGCAAGGAACTTGCACAGTTTTTTTTTTCAGAGAAAATAAGGAGTATCTGTGCAAGGTTTTCATCTGAAGCTAGCAGGTCAATGATTCTGTTGAGGAGTGGTGAGACAAAATGGGAGCCTTGTCATTAGAGAAAAGACCATCCAAATCATGGTGGCCAATGCCAATTCCTCCTCTTGTCTGCCAAATCTCTTTGTGACCATATTACTTAAAGTACTGCAAGCTGATATTAGCTACTTTAAATTTAAGGTTGTTAACTCTTTACTGACAGAAAGTCATTTGCCAGCTAATTTAAAGCAGGCATCTGTTGAAAACGCCATCCTTACACCCATCTAACTTTGATAATTATCATCACATTTCATCTCTGCCCTTTCTGACAAAGATAATTGAGTCTGCAGTCCTGAAATAGTCAAATGATTTTATTGAGGAGCATTGCATTTTAGATCAATACCAATTTGGCTTTCAGAAGTCATTTAGCTGAGAGTCTCTCTTGCTGTCTGTTCTTGAGACATTTAGATACAGATTTGATTGTGGACAAAGCTAGGTACTAGTTCTGCTTGACATTTCTGTGGCCTTTGACTCCCTTAGTCACCAGATTTTACTATCTTGTCTGAGTGATTTGGGGGTCTCAGGTGTCATACTGTAATGGTTTGCATTCTATCTTTTAGATAATATTCATCAGGTCAGAACCGAGTCTTTTGCATCCTTGTGGCATGCAATTAACATGGGAGGTTCCACAGGGCTTGGCCCTGCCAGCAGCTCTGTTTAACATCTATATGATCCCAATCTTAGGATTAAGAGCTGGCTACAGACTGCATGCTAGAATATCCAGTTGTTTATACCTAGGATGCCTACATGGTCTACTTAGTATCTATTTGTCTCTCTGTAGTGAAGCAGTGGTTGTTCCAAATAAGCTAGGCCTCAATGTTGAAATAAACAAATTTCCATCTGATAGTAATATAGTAAATTACAGGAAATAAAGACCAATAGTACATCAAGTTGCTTATAATAGTAACTGCCACTCTGGGGAGTTTCCTCCCCCATGCCTTCTATTAAAGGTAGTAACTGCTGCTCCATGCATGTTAATCCTCCCCCTAACCCCCCATTCCTTCTGTTATGGATTACAACTGATTTTTTTGTGCTTTTTGGCAGATTACATTCAGGAACTAGAGTTATTTCCCTGTCCCCAGAGGGTTTATAATCAAAGTTTTTAGCTGAGGCAATGAAATATAAAGTGACTTGCCTAAGGTCACAAGAAGCAATAGTGAGATTTGAACCCTGGTGGCCTGGTTTGTATACTGCTGTGCTAAGCACTAGGCTACTTCTCCACTCCATGCAACTTAACTGCCCCCCCCCCCCCCCCTTGCCCTCTGTTAAGGTTATTAACTGCCACTCCATGCATGTTATCCCTCCATGTCTTCTATTAAAAGTAGCAACTACTGCTCCATGCACATTATCCCCCATGCCTTCTTTTAAGGATAGTAACTGTCACTCCATGGTTATTACCCCCTTGCAGAAATGTTATACCAAAAGCTAATATAGTTTACCCTAGTTCTTCATTCCTATTCTCTAGCCTCTGAGGATCCCATGCCCTTTTGAATTCCAATGCTAGTCATGTCTTCAACACCTTTTCAGAGAGAGCATTCCAGATATCCTCTACCCTCTCTATGAAGAAATATTTTCTGATGTTGGTTTTCAGTCAAATCCCCCCTCCCCCCCCCACACACACACTCACAGACTTTCATATCATAACCCTTAGTTCTACATTTTCTTTTCCAATGGAAAATGTCTGAAGTTTATGCATCATTAACACTTTTCAGGTATTTGAATATATGTATTATATCTTCCCTGCAACTCCTCTCCTCCAGGGTATATATATAGATTCTTCAGCCTCTCCCCATAGATCTTCTGATACAGGCCCAACACCATTTTGATCACCCTTCTCTGCACCAATTCCAATCTGCCTCTATCCTTTTGGAAATATGGTGTCCAAAACTGAACACAATACTCCAGGTGAGGCCTCACCAAATACCTGTTCAAGGGCCAAAGCACCTCTTTTTTTCTGCTGGTTATTCCTCTCTCTATGCAGCCCAGCATCCCTCTGGTTTTAATCACTGCCTTGACACATTGCTTGGTTGCCTTCAGATCTCCAGACACTATTACCTAAGATTCTTCTTCTGGACTGTGCATATTAGGGTATCCCCCTCCCCCCCGTTTGCAGAGTGCACTGGAAAAAGGGGTTCATACAGTTCCCAGTGCTGTCCATTACTGTCCCAGACCTCCCTTTCACTCAAACATGCCTACCACAGCCCACTTGGAATCCGTGGTTCATTCAGTAGGGGAAAGGTTCAATCTTCTGGGCCTCTGGTGTCGTAGTGGGTAACACAGTTTCTGGCATTACCTCTCACCCATCTCGATCATGATGGTCACTATACACTTGCAAAATTGATCTTCTCAAAGGACAAAGGCACCAGTAAATGTGATGTTTAACTGAAAAGTATTTACTTTCATTTAAAAAGAATGATCCAGAATAAAATTGCCAGAATCATGAATAGCAAGATGAAAATCATGACAAAAAAAAGCTATGGTTTCTTTGTCCATGGTGTAAAATATGTTCCTTTTCCCTTTTCTAACTAAACCAATGTCTTCTTCTAAAATCCCTTCCCTCTGGAGGGCAGAGTAGTTCTTTTCAAACCAGCACCCAAGGAAAGGTAGAAAGGAAAAATTTCTTTGTTCAAAATTAGATATCACCAAACTTTCTCAACACTTATCCCAAAACATCCTCACCTTTTGCTATTCACTGGGCACAAAGGTGAAGACCATAAACCCAGGCCTTTCAGAACAGGAGTTTGCCTATAGGTCAGGAACAGGATCACAGAGTCACACTAGCAGAAATTCAAAATCACAGAGCATATAGAAAGACATGGTTTAATGGAACACAGTCAACATGGATTTACCCAAGGGAAGTCTTCCCTAACAAATCTGCTTCATTTTTTTTGAAGGAGTTAATAAACATGTGGATAAAGGTGAACTGGTAGATGTAGTGTATTTGGATTTTCAGAAGGCGTTTGACAAAGTCCCTCATGAGAGGCTTCTAAGAAAACTAAAAAATCATGGGATAGGAGACAATGTTCTTTTGTGGATTACAAACTGGTTAAAAGACAGGAAACAGAGAGTAGGATTAAATTGTCAATTTTCTCAGTGGAAAAGGGTAAACAGTGGAGTGCCTCAGGGATCTGTTCTTGGACCGGTGCTTTTCAATATATTTATAAATGATCTGGAAAAGAATACCCCAGAGTTCTGAAGGAACTAAAAAATGAAATTTCAGACCTATTAGTAAAAATGTGTAACTTATCTTTAAAATCATCCATTGTACCTGAAGACTGGAGGATAGCAAATGTAACCCCAATATTTAAAAAGGGCTCCAGGGGCGATCCGGGAAACTACATACCGGTTAGCCTGACTTCAGTGCCAGGAAAAATAGTGGAAAGTGTTCTAAACATCAAAATCACAGAACATATAGAAAGACATGGTTTAATGGAACAAAGTCAGCATGGCTTTACCCAGGACAAGTCTTGCCTCACAAATCTGCTTCACTTTTTTGAAAGAGTTAATAAACATGTGGATAAAGGTGAACCTGTAGATGTAGTGTACTTGGATTTTCAGAAGGCATGTGACAAAGTTCCTCATGAGAGGCTTCTAGGAAAAGTAAAAAGTCATTGGATAGGTGGCGATGTCCTTTCATGGATTGCAAACTGGCTAAAAGACAGGAAACAGAGAGTAGGATTAAATGGACAATTTTCTCAGTGGAAGGGAGTGGACAGAGGAGTGCCTCAGGGATCTGTATTGGGACCCTTACTTTTCAATATATTTATAAATGATCTGGAAAGAAATACGACGAGTGAGATAATCAAATTTGCAGATGACACAAAATTGTTCAGAGTAGTTAAATCACAAGCAGATTGTGATAAATTGCAGGAAGAGCTTGTGAGACTGGAAAATCGGGCATCCAAATGGCAGATGAAATTTAATGTAGATAAGGGAAAGGTGATGCATATAGGGAAAAATAACCCATGCTATAATTACACAATGTTGGGTTCCATCTTAGGATAACACATTGAAATTGTTGGTTCATTGTGCTGCGGCAGTCAAAAAAGCAAACAGAATGTTGGGAATTAATAGAAAGGGAATGGTGAATAAAACGGAAAATGTCATAATGCCTCTGTATCGCTCCATGGTGAGAATGCACCTTGAATACTGTGTACAATTCTGGTCGCCGCATCTCAAAAAAGATATAATTGCAATGGAGAAGGTACAGAGAAGGGCTACCAAAATGATAAGTGGAATGGAACAACTCCCCTATGAGGAAAGACTAAAGAGGTTAGGACTTTTCAGCTTGGAGAAGAGATGACTGAGGGGGGATATGATAGAGGTGTTTAAAATCATGCGAGGTCTAGAACGGGTAGATGTGAATCAGTTATTTACTCTTTCGGATAGTAGAAAGACTAGGGGGCACTCCGTGAAGTTAGCATGGGGCACATTTAAAACTAATCGGAGAAAGTTCTTTTTAACTCAACGCACAATTAAACTCTGGAATTTGTTGCCAGAGGATGTGGTTAGTGCAGTTAGTATAGCTGTGTTTAAAAAAGGATTGGATAAGTTCTTGGAGGAGAAGTCCATTACCTGCTATTAAGTTCACATAGAGAATAGCCACTGCCATTAGCAGTGGTAACATGGAATAGACTTAGTTTTTGGGTACTTGCCAGGTTCTTATGGCCTGAATTGGCCACTGTTGGAAACAGGATGCTGCGCTTGATGGACCCTTGGTCTGACCCAGTATGGCATTTTCTTATGTTCTTATGAGTGAGGTTATCAAATTTGTGGATGATGCAAAATTATTCAGATTAGTTAAATCACAAGCAGATTGTGATATATTACAGGACCTAATGAGACTGAAAGGTTGTGCATCCAAATGGCAGATGAAATTTAATGTAGACAAGTGCAAGGTGTTGCATATAGGGAAAAATATTCCTTGCTGTAGTTACACGATGTTAGGTTCCATATTAGGAGCTACCACCCAGGAAAGAGATCTGGCATCATAGTGGATAATACTTTGAAATTGTAGGCTCAGTGCAGCAGTCAAAAAAGCAAACAGAATATTAGGAATTATTAGGAAGGGAATTGTTAATAAAACGGAACATATCATAATGCCTCTGTATTGCTCCATGGTGAGACCACACCTTGAATACTATGTGCAATTTTGGTTGCCACATCTCCAAAAAGTTATAGTTGCAATGGAGAAGGGCAACCAAAATGATAAAGGGGATAGAACAGCTCCTCTATGAGAAAAGGCTGAAGAGGTTAGGGCTGTTCAGCTTGGAGAAGAGACGGCTGAGGGGGGGATATGATAGAGGTCTTTAAGATCATGAGAGGTCTTGAATGAGTAGATGTGAATCGGTTATTTACACTTTCGGATAATACACTTTCTAAAAATAGCACATCTCACCTCCACCAGGGCTAGAGCTCTTTCTATAGCAGGCCCTATGCGATGGAACTCCATGCCCATGACGCTCCGATTAGAATCCTGCCCAATTAAATTTAGATCTAAATTAAAGACTTGGCTTTTCCATCAAGCCTACCCTGACTAATCTAACTCCCTCTGTGAATCCCAGATCTGCCACTGTATAATATGCTTTTGTGAACCCCAGAACTGCTATTGTATATTGCACCGGTTTTTTTTTCTTCCCTGTTCCCCTCCCTGCATAGCATTAATTCTTGCCCCCCTTTGGAATATGTAACTTACCTTCTGTAACTCCCCCTGTATAGCATCAACCCTGCCCCCCTTGGATTATGTAATTTACCATTTGCCATTTGAACTCATTTTATCCCTCTAGATATAGTTACTTATATATATATATATAGTTGCTCTTCATTCGTTGTTGAATCTATTTAACCAATGTTTACATTCCTATTTTTCTTGCCTCTGCTTTAGTTATTCTATTCAGTCATCTTTCCTTTACCCGTTATAATGTATTTTCCTTGCTTTTGGTTAATATGTGAACCGACATGATGTGCCTTTCTATTAATGTTGGTATATAAAAATTACTAAATAAATAAATAAATAAATAAATAAATAAATAAATAGGGGCACTCCATGAAGTTAGCAAGTAGCACATTTAAGTCTAATCAGAGAAAATTCTTTTTCACTCAATGCACAATTAAGCTCTGGAATTTGTTGCCAGAGGATGTGGTTAGTGCAGTTAGTATAGCTGGGTTTAAAAAAGTTTTAGAAAGGTTCTTGGAGGAGAAGTCCATTAACTGTTATTATTCAAGTTGACTTAGGGAATAACATCTGGTATTACTGGCATCGGTAGCATGGCATTTTCTTGGTGTTTGGGTAATTGCTAGGTTCTTGTGGCCTGGTATGGCCTCTGTTGGAAATAGGATTCTGGGCTTGATGGACCCTTGGTCTGACACAGCATGGCAATTTCTTATGTTCTTATGTTCTTAACTGCCACTCTAAATTCTTGTGAATTCAAGTACCTGACCTGGAAGTTTGCATTTTTGGTGACAGTCTGCAGAGTAATTGCGTTCCATACCCCAGTGATTTATTCAGCATACATATACCAAATTTCATCATAATGCGGTGGTGCTCTGCACACTTCCTAAATTCCTGCCTCTGGTGAGGTTGGATTTTCTCTTTAACCAGTTGAAGTCTAACATGAACCAAAGTACCACGTTTACTAGATCCCTATTATTCCCTTACAATGAAGTCAGAGACAATGTCTACATTTTTTCGTGTCAGGTAGAGTGTAGCATCTCCCAAGTAAGCTCTTAAACTAGAAACCTAAGGAATATCCCTTGTAGGGCATTCAGAACTTCTCCACTCCCACCTAACACTGCAGCAGGTATGCTCCAGTCCTTATTTAGTAGACTGAAGTCACCTACCAGAAGAGCCTTTCCTTTCTTTGTTATCTTGATGTCTGAATTTACTTTTCTTTTTATTTAAATCTTGTTTATTAATTTTTATAACACAAAATACATTAACCGTTAACATCCTTATAGGCTATATAGAATTATACTGTTTCTAAATCTGCCAATATCACATATACAATTTTTCTTCCCTTTTTGTGGAGGTCTATATATACCTCCCATGTACAAAGGAACTTTTCAGGTTTTACCAGATCAACCCACAGTTCTTCTAGTTCCCCCTATGTTTCAGTGGCTCCCTTTGTGTTACTAAAATACAGAGCTACTTCTATACCACTTTTCCTTATTCTGTCTCTTCTAAATAATATCCTGGATGGACATATCCCAATCCCAATTTCCATTACAGCAAGAGTAAGTGATTCCAACCACCTATAAGTCTGTTGCTAACAGGGGTAGCTAGCAGGTCTGCAATTTTGTTAAAACTCCCCAGTCTCCAGTGTTCCCAAAATGTTCTTCCCTGCAAATCTTTCAACAATGAATAGAAATTCTGCATGTTGACAATTCTTCCTACTCCCATGTCATCTGCAGGTAGTAATTCCATGAACATCACAAATATAGCATCTGTTCAAACCCCTCTCTAACTCCAAAAATGCTTTTGGATCTTTATTAGTTCATTAGTTAGCCAAGTCACAAGATTCCTTTTCACATTTTTCTAACTAATCGCTGGATTTTCTGGCCTTTCCTGCATGCTTAGGAACCCAGAAGCCAATAACTTTCCCTTTCCAACTGTACTAGGGATTTGCATTCATTTGAAATGACAGACGACAATGTCAGCATTGACATAGACATTGCTCATGTCATTTCTTATCATTTTCAGAAAGCGATAGAAAAACCCCCACTAATTTTGTGTTTTTTCTTCTATTGTTTAAGTGTGCAACTTTCCTGAATAGTGCATACTATTCGGAAACAGTATGCACTATTTTACAAATAGTGCCCACAATTCAGAAATCGTGCATACTCTTTCCAAAATGCAAAATAATGGAAAAAAATGGGAATACATTAACAAAAATGAAAATCTATCACCAAACAACACAAAGCATTATTTGGCCTTCATACTTAGGGGTAGATTTTCAAAGGGTTGCGCACGTAAGATATGTGCGCAACCCCCGAAAACCTCCCCCTGCCTCCCCCTGTGCACACTGAGCCTATCTTGCATAGGTTCGGTGGCGCGCGCAAGCCCCGGGACGCGCGTAAGTCCCGGGGCTTCGAATAAGGGGCTGGCTGGAGGCGTGGCCGGGGGTGTGGCAGTGGGATGGGGCGTGGCCGGGGACATGGTAGCGATCCATGGGCAGGGCATGAGGCATGATGGCGGTCCGGGGGCAGGACCAAGTGCTCCGGCACAGAGGCAGGCGGTCTGGGGGGGCGGGGCCGAGTACTCCGGCCAGAGGCAGGCGTAACTCCACGAAATAAGGTGGGGGGGATTTAGTTAGGGCTGGGGGGTGGGTTAGATAGGGGAAGGGAGGGAAAGGTGGGGGGGGGGACAAAAAAAAAAGTTCCCTCCAAGGCTGCTCCAATTTCGGAACGGCCTCGGAGGGAATGGAGGCAGGCTGCTCGGCTCGACGAGCGCAGGTTGCACAATTGTGCACCCCCCTGCGTGCGCCGACCCTGGATTTTATAACATGTGCGCAGCAACACACGCATGTTATAAAATTGGGTGTAGATTTGTTTGCGCCGAGTTGCGCGAACAAATCTGCACCCTCGCATAAGTTTAAAGATTTGCCCTTTAGTGTGGCCAATTGTCCGGTTTTGGACCAGACAGACTAGTTTTTAAACTAATTGGGCAGTGTCCAGTCTGTTACATGGACCCTTGCCTAACCCAGCATTTAGAAGAAGAGGGGATGATCGGCAGACTCCAACCCGCCCCATGAAAGTGGCCAAAGGAGGAAGACACATGTCACTCAGCAATCTTGCAAATCAGTTCACTCCCCTTTGGTGAGGGGTAGATGCGTCAGCCAATCAGCCATGGTGCTATGCAGTCAACAGAAGGAGGTGCAGACCGGTACTAGGAGTTCATGTGTCTGTCTGTCAGTGAGATTAATAGAGCTGAGATGCCATGGAGGAACACCTGCAGGCTGTGAAGACACAGGGTGATGGTGCATCGGACTTGTACACCGTTTCTGTATCGGCACCAGGTGCAAGTGAATTCCGATGGGAAGACCTGGTCTGAGAGAGAGAGAGAGAGCATGTGCTTGCCTTTTTGTATGAGAGAGAAAGGGAGAAAGTGAGAGAATGTATGTAAGAGAGCAGGAATTGCAGGAACTGGGGGGTACTTAATTTGAATGCAGGTTGAAAGGCATTGGGAGCAAATTTATGCAAATGAGGGGTCCTTTCCCCCCATCCAAAGCCAGTCCAAGTCTGGAAAATTTGGCCACCCTACTCCTACCGATGGAGTGATTTATCAAATTTTTTTTTCTCTTTTGGGTACCTCTAGTAGCTCTTTCCATGCCTTTTGTATGGAGGATCATTATTTCAAATATGTAGTAACTATAACTAGAAATAAGTTTGAGCAGCAGAAATATTATATATTGCTCTAAAAACTCATTCATTCTAAAAGGAAATATGTTTATTTTCAATTCTTCCCAAAATAGCCAATGATTTGCTCTGAATTTTTTTTTTTAAGTTTTTAGGTATTTCCCTCATATCTTTTCTGCTATCTAAAAAAACTGCCTTTGCTTGTTGTCAAATATCATAAGGAACAGCAACTGCTCAGTACATCGGCTGCAAACATACTAATTACCACCTTGTCCACCTTCACAGTTTCCTTACTCCTTCCACTTTAGCTTCTTTTTGAAGATGCAACTCGTTTGATTTTTGGAGCACCTTATAGTTAGATTTCTCTTGTTCTCTGTGATTTAATGCAGTTCCTATATACCTACTGCACATGCCCTCTTCCAATTCTCAACTATGATATGCAACAGAAGTTATATCTTAGCTCTTACTCATTTTTTTATTGCTTCTCTCTTTTTAATCATCCTTTAGGATCAGCCAAGCACTTTTCTTTCTTGTATCCTTTTTATTCCTTTACACTCTTGTCAGTATTCATTTTGATCCTTCTCTGATCCATGGTAAAAGATTATTGAAGCTTCACCATTTGTTCCTTGCTGCTTACATTTCCTTTCCTTTAATATTCATCTTTATTTTCTATTTTTGTTTATAATAACAATTCTCATAATACCTGGCCACATACAGTGCCTTCATCTAAAGCAGGTTCCCATTATACTTCAAAATTTATTCTTCAGAAATATGCATACTATGGGGTAGCAAATCTGTGCCTCAATTATATAATGGCTTGCATAGGAGAGATGGAGAAGAAACATCAGCATTAATAGTGTCCAATTTCAGTTAGACAAAATGAGATACAGGGAACTAAAATGACTTGCCCATGCACCCTAGAGGCTGCCACTACTATGCCAACAAACTGTACGGAGTATGATCCTCAGAACAAGTGCCCTCCAATCCACAGATTGGTAAGGGTTCATAGATCCACATGGAGATGCTGTCTAGAAGATGGATGACAAAAAGAAAAATAAAAAAGAGAAAAAAAAAAAAAAAGTTCCCAAGTGTGTATAAGAAATCAGCAGGAGAGCAAGAGTTGATCTCATGAGTCTCTAGCTTTCCTGACTTGAAGTAATCATTAGTGCAAGTCATCCCTTTAGCCATCAGATTATTGCATTCTAAATAGCTAACGTCACGTTTTTTAATCTTTCTTCATTGGGTAAAATGTTTAATAAACATTTAGATTAAATGAAAATACTGACCATCTTTACAATTCTACCATCAAGAACTACACAGGAACTTAAAAATTGCAGCATATGAACAACATCTTATGAATAGTTCTAGTTTTGTTGTGTAATTAGCACATTTGTGCACATCAATGAAAATGTTTAGGCTGAACACTGAAAAGCTCACAGGTTAGATAAGTGTTGAGAGCGTGAACAATCCCTATAATGCCATGAGTCATGGCACATAAAATGACAGAAAACCAGATGACAGGAAAAAATAAAGGTAAAATTGACCAACAACATTAAAAATATTTTAATTTATTTCAAGGTGCAAATAAAAATTCCAATAAAATACAGTAAGCCATTTCAAATGAGGTTGACTGTCGTTTATGTACAGCTAGAAGGCTGAAGACAAATGTTTACGTTCAGACCATTCCTAATAAAACATGCTGATTTAGCCACAGTTTTCTTTTAAGTTGGACAAGATTTTCTTCTGCAGCTGCAGTTCCTGCGGCGGTTTATTGTTGAACACATCTCTAATTACAATCATTTACAGTTAATACCAGAGTAGGAAAACTCACACTAGATTGAATTTGTTCAAAGTAAATCTGTCATTATAGAAAAGATATTTCAGTAGGCAAACTGGAATAAATATGGGACCATATGTAAGCAGTGCAAAATATTGCCTTTCACCAATTTGGGCTATAAAATTTATCTGCACAAAAATAGAGGCCATAAAAATATTTATGAGTAGGAGTTCCACTCTAATTACCTAGCATATGTATGAAGCTTATCTTGATGTAGAAGAAAGGTAGCAGGACAAATTTAGGGAAGAATAAGTTTAACCCAATTTGGATCTCATGGATCCTACCGGAGACCCATTTCTTGTATTTTCTGAAAGCTGATTGGAAAAATCAAGTTTTCCACTAACTTGCTGCAGCTTTAACTCAGCTCTGATTTATTTGTAGTGAAAGATATAATTTTGACCTTTTATTATAGAAATGTCATCATTTTGCCAAGGTTCATGAAATTTGCAGACATTTCTTGATAGAAAATTCATCCTGAAAATATTATCAAGGTCATAAAACCCTTCAAGAACTATGAAATAGAACAATTCATAGATGTCACATTATACTTTAAGCAATCAATGAGATTTGATTCTTCTGGTTCTGAAGGCGTGGGAGCAGGGGAAGGGAAAGAGTCCAGAACTAATCCAACTAGTTCGCCCACCCCCAAGTCACAATGTCCAATAGTTTTGTTGCCCACTCTGTTGGATTTCCAGTTCTGCTGCCTCATAAAGACCTTAGACTACCCAAAGTTTTGGATCTGAAAAAAAAAACAAACATTACAAGGACATGTCAGTAGAACAGAGGTATTCAATTTTTGAGCATTTTAATTGTTCATTTGAGAGTCTTTTCTATTTCTATGAATCACTCCTGCATGACTCCTTGGCCTATGGAGTTCAAGTCTTTTGTGCTAAGGAACCAGAGATATCCTTATAAATCAAAAAGTAGAGTTTGAAGATGAGGGAATTCCAGAAAAAAGCTCTCGAATACATACACACAAGTAAGGGTGCACCTAGATAATAGTCATGATGGAGACCGAAAATAGAATAAAGGTATCAAAGAAAAGGGCCAGGTACTCCAAGATAATGTAGAAAATGTAATCCCTTTAATTGATTCACAGTCACTTTCAGAGATCCAAATAGAGGACCAAAATGGATTCACATTTCTACATTACTATAGTGTTCTTGGTCCTTAATCCTTAAAAAGTGGACTGGTCCAAAGGACAGAAATCCAATTACATCTTCATGCAGAGCTCAACATTTAACCACCAACTTTTATTCAATGAAGCTAATAATGTTTCAGCAAAGTTTGTTCCCATAATTTCTGAAGTAAGATTCTGTGAGGACCAGGAACTCATCATAATAATTATATGCCCCCTCATTGATAGTTCAGTGCATTGAGTAATCCAATTCCATAAAAATAACTGATAGATTGAATGAATGAATGAATGAATGAATCAAACTACAAGAAAAGTCTTTAAGAGGGAATGTCTGACACACACCAAAAATGAGGAAATGAAATACAAAATGAAATACAAAAAACTTTTACAATATTTAAAAGGCATTTTCTGTCATGGAAATGGTATTAGGATTTGTTCTATGTAGGGTGACAACACAAAGACAAGAGGAAATAAGATACAATTCTATAAATTTTCATTCTAAAGTTTGTGGGTTAAAAAATTATTTCAAACTATGTAATTTATTATAAGGAAAAATATGAATCATACAATTTAGAGATATTTATATAAAGAGAAATGTATTCTACACATATTGAAGATAACTTAAACAATTTTGCTAATCTAAACAAATATGAAAAAAAATACCATGCAGATCTCACCTACTGCTGCATTTCTAATATTAATGCAAGTTGCTCTTAGGCCTGGATTCGTCATTCATCGCTGATTGATGAATCCAGTGAAAACGGGGGGGGGGGGGGGCAGGCCTGTTAAAGCCCGCGGCCTTTGCACCACCGCCTTGTGCCGGCTGCTGGCTTTCGCACCGAATAGCGCCACCGTGAAAGGTGGCGCTATTCGGGGCGCTACTGCCGACGTTAACATTGGTAACATTATCGTTGGCAGCAAACACACCGCCGACTCCACCCCCTCCCCGCACCGACTCCTCCCCTCCCCCTAATTTCTATGCTATCGCATGCCAAAAGGGCCTTTTCGCGTGCGAGAGAGGCTTCTTGCATGGCCGTATCGCGTGCGATAAGCCTTTGAAAATAACCCCCTTAGGTATCTATTTATATTTATGAGTTAGAGAGAATTTATATTTTCAACAGCAAAGTACATTACAAAAAAATATTGTTAATTGTACTTATAAGAGCTGTGGTTCACTGCAGTGCAGAACTTTTAAGCTTTTTTTTCACACAGCAGAATTAGCATGCCGAAACTTTGATTTACTTTTCAAGAAAAGAAACTTTTTAAATCATGTTTTGAATTAGTTCAAGCAGCTCTTCCTCCCCCTAACCCCAGAAGCGTACCACCACCACCACCACCACCACTGCCACCAGAAGCAGCACCACAACCAAACACACCTTTTACAAACCTCTCCTGCTTATAAAACACATCTTCCACTGGTGAACCTTGTAAAGTTGCCTCCTATCTCGGGAAAGAAATGAAATAAGATATATTACCACTTCTTCAACGCCAGCTTCAGCTGCAAGATTTAATGCGGCATGGTGCTTTGCCAATTGCTTTTGCAAACTAAATCAATGCACGTCTTTACAATTTTTTACTAGTAAAACAGATAAAGCAACTTATTAACACGTTTTACCACCCAAGGACATTTGCTCATTTTGGGGTTTATAAGGGAAAATTACACAATATGCCAGTTTATCCTTTACGTTTTTAACAAATATAAATTCAAAAAATATGCCATAACATTCACATGTAGCCATATTGCTTCTGTATGCTGCCTGGATGCTTAATTGGTCTTCAGAACTTATCTTTATCTAGCAAACTATACAATCATTATTTTCCCCACTCACTGTGATACTATCAGAAAATGTCTCATCAACCAAGCACAACTCTTAACATAATGGGATGCACAGTGAGATATTGTAGGCTATAACATGACACAAGGCTATAAGTCAGAAAATATTTTGAAAACATGAGCATGAGTCAAAATGTTTAGAAGCGAGTGCAAAGATAAAAAAAAAAATAAAATTGAAACTAAATTAATGTGTTCAATGTACCGACCTTGCAATCGGTAACAAATCAAATAGATCCCACATTTTCTATATAGCCCAGTGCTTGATTGTAAATACTTCCAAAATTTAGCAAGACAAAAGAAAAGCAACCTGGGCCCACCTAGTGGCACTGTTGTGCACTGCCTTGCAAAGGACCTGTGTTTGATTCCTGGTTCAGGCCATCTGCTTGGCAGGTTGGACTGGGGCTGAGGACGCTGCCGAGGCAGCGTTCACAGCTATTCCCAGTCATCACAGAGCGGCTAACATTTGCTGGGCAGTTTTTGCCCTGCTGCATGGCCCCCAGCTCTGGACTGTTGCTAGGAGGGCAGAACTGGGAGGTTATAAAACAGGGGGAAAAAATCTGGAGGTGATTGCAAATGAAGGCTCATGGTGCTAGATCCAAGCCCCAGTTCTAATTTAGCTGGAAGCCCAAAGAAACAGGCAAACATTGAATGGCCAAAGAAATAAAGAAGAGTAATCTCATTTACTGAAATATGCCACAGAGCACAATAGTGACAGAACAAGAAAATATACTAAAGAAATACATTACATAGTGCATAGTAGATGATGGCAGAAAAATACCAATAGTTCCATCCCATCTGCCTGGGTATGCCTGTTCAGACTGCAAAGTATACAGTACATCTCAGCTGCTAGTCATAGAGAGTAGCCACCAGAAGAATATCACGCCTTATCCCAGTTTTGGTTGCTTTATTGGTACAAAGGCTTTGTACTTCTCGCATGACAAGAGATAGCAGTGCAAGTCTGCAATAAAGACACTGACTCTCCACTAGGGATGTGCATTGGTTTTTTGACGGATGAAAATATCGTACAATATTTTCTAATCCGTCATGTATCGGGGATCCCCGAAAATGATAGGAAAACCCCACAAAATGTTTGTGTGGTTTTCTTATCATTTTTTTGGGGGGGGAGGGCACACAGAAAAAAAAACCCCAAACCCACCCCGACCCTTTAGATCTAATTATTTACAATCTCCTACCCTCCCGACCCCCCCAAAATGTGTCTAAATTCCCTGGTGGTCCAGCGGGGGTCCCGGGAGCGATCTCCCACTCTCGGGCTATCGGCTGCCGCAAAGCAAAATGGCGCCGATGGCCCTTTGCCCTTACCATGTGACAGGGGCTATGGGTGCCTTTGGCCAGCCCCTGTTACATGGTAGGAGCAATGGACGGTCCATTGGCACCCATAGCCCTTGTCACATGGTAAGGGCAAAGGGCTATCGGCGCCATTTTGTTTACTGTCAGCCGACTGCCCGAGTGCAGGAAATCGCTCCCAGGACCCCCGCTGGACCACCAGGGACTTTAGGTAAGTTTTTTTTGGGGGGATTGTAAATAATTAGATCTAAAGGGTTGGGGTGGGGGGAGGGTTTGGCTCGGGACAGCCGAAAAAAAAAGTCCGGACCGCGGGAAATGAAATTTCCTGCGGGTCCACGATACTGAAACCAGAATCGATTCCGGCACCCGATTCCCATCTCTACTCTCCACACTATGAGGTGAATTTTAAAAGCCCAGCATGCGCCAAAATCAGGACATATGCTCACAAGTTGGGCTCGTGCGCTTTCACCGAATTTTAAAAGTCACCCAGATATGCATGTATCTCCCACATATTGCACATCTCAAAAGTTTTCAAAAAGGGATGGAGTGTGGGCATGGTCTGGATGAGACATAAGAACATAAGAAAATGCCATACTGGGTCAGACCAAGGGTCCATCAAGCCCAGCATCCTGTTTCCAACAGTGGCCAATCCAGGCCATAAGAACCTGGCAAGTACCCAAAAACTAAGTCTATTCCATTTTACCATTGCTAATGGCAGTGGCTATTCTCTAGGTGAACTTAATAGCAGGTAATGGACTTCTCCTCCAAGAACTTATCCAATCCTTTTTTAAACACAGCTATACTAACTGTACTAACCACATCCTCTGGCAACAAATTCCAGAGTTTAATTGTGCGTTGAATAAAAAAGAACTTTCTCCGATTAGTTTTAAATGTGCCCCATGCTAACTTCATGGAGTGCCCCCTAGTCTTTCTACTATCCGAAAGAGTAAATAACCGATTCACATCTACCCGTTCTAGACCTCTCATGATTTTAAACACCTCTATCATATCACCCCTCAGCCGTCTCTTCTCCAAGCTGAAAAGTCCTAACCTCTTTAGTCTTTCCTCATAGGGGAGCTGTTCCATTCCCCTTATCATTTTGGTAGCCCTTCTCTGTACCTTCTCCATCGCAATTATATCTTTTTTGAGATGCGGCGACCAGAATTGTACACAGTATTCAAGGTGTGATCTCACCATGGAGCGATACAGAGGCATAGGTGTTTCAGGACATGGCCAAGAGATATGCATGTAAATACGTACGTGCCTTGGCATATGCCCCTGCCATATAAGTTTACTTCTGCTAGAGATGAGGTGTAAGTTAAAAAATAAAAGGAAAGAGCCATTTTTCAGAGGTGTAAAGAGTGTGGGGTATCTTGGGGGAGTGCAGACTATTAAACCAGTGGTTTTTGATGGATCTAGCTGTTAACTGGGTGAACTGGTGGACAAACTGGTGAAACAGGCAATGGTGTGGACACAAGCCCCTTTTAAAATTTCCTAACTTATGCAGTAGAAGAGGGATTTACATACTTAAAATTTGGCGCACATATACACGTGGTCAGGCTATTTAATAACATGTACACATATACGAGTACAAGTTATAAAATGGCCATGTATCTGGGTGTGTGCTGATGCATGCAAAAGTATGCTCAGGTGCCAGTTTGAAAGTTACTGGTCCTGAGAGCACTACACTCTTACAAGCTATTAACAGCCTTCTTATGTTTTGAACCTGGCATAAAGAAATGGCTACATTTATTTATTTATATATACTGACATTTGATCTCAATCAAGATATCACACTGGTTTACATTCAGGTACTGTAGGTATTTCTCTATCCCCAGAGAACTTACAATCTAAGTTGGGTTTTTTTGTACCTGAGACAATGGAGGGTAAAGTGACTTGCCCAATGTCACAAGGAGTGACAGCAGGACTCAAACCCTGGTCTCCTGGTTCATAGTCCACTGCTCTAACCACTAGTCTATTCCTCCTCCCTTCATAACCTACAAAGGCTACATAACCTACAAAGGCAATGTCTTGTTTTGGAGTAGCAATAGTGTTGCTCTTCTTTCATGGTAAAACTACTTTCCATTTTACATTAGATTTAATTCCTTTTTGTATCAGCTTAATACCTTCTGAAACTGATAATCCCAGAATTCTTGCATGCATGCCAACTAGTTCTATATTTTAACCAAAATCAAACAGAAAAAAATAAAGCATAATGAAGTCATAGCTAGAAAAATTCCAAGTATCAGGTCACTCAAGCAACTCAAATTTGGCACCTGGAGGCTAAATATCAGCACAAATCTCCTCCATTTCCAGGACTTGGAGACAGATGTAGATGCTGCAATATTTGGCAAAGCCTACATCCAGACAGAGAGAGAGCTATCTTCTAGGGATGTGAATCGTTTTAGGACGATTAAAATTATCGTCCGATAATTTTAATATCGTCTTAAACCGTTATGGAACACAATACAATACAGATTCTAACGATTTATCATTATAAATCGTTAGAATCGTGAGCCGGCACACTAAAACCCCCTAAAACCCACCCCCGACCCTTTAAATTAAATCCCCCACCCTCCCGAACCCCCCCCCCCAAATAACTTAAATAACCTGCGGGTCCAGCGGCGGTCCGGAACGGCAGCGGTCCGGAACGGGCTCCTGCTCCTGAATCTTGTCGTCTTCAGCCGGCGCCATTTTCCAAAATGGCGCCGAAAAATGGCGGCGGCCATAGACGAAAAAGATTGGACGGCATGAGGTCCTTCCGGACCCCCGCTGGACTTTTGGCAAGTCTCGTGGGGGTCAGGAGGCCCCCCACAAGCTGGCCAAAAGTTCCTGGAGGTCCAGCGGGGGTCAGGGAGCGATTTCCCGCCGTGAATCGTTTTCGTACGGAAAATGGCGCCGGCAGGAGATCGACTGCAGGAGGTCGTTCAGCGAGGGTTCCGGCGCCTTGCTGAACGACCTCCTGCAGTCGATCTCCTGCCGGCGCCATTTTCCGTACGAAAACGATTCGCGGCGGGAAATCGCTCCCTGACCCCCGCTGGACCTCCAGGAACTTTTGGCCAGCTTGTGGGGGGCCTCCTGACCCCCACGAGACTTGCCAAAAGTCCAGCGGGGGTCCGGAAGGACCTCCTGCCGTCCAATCTTTTTCGTCTATGGCCGCCGCCATTTTTCGGCGCCATTTTGGAAAATGGCGCCGGCTGAAGACGACAAGATTCAGGAGCAGGAGCCCGTTCCGGACCGCCGCTGGACCCGCAGGTTATTTAAGTTATTTGGGGGGGGGGTTCGGGAGGGTGGGGGATTTAATTTAAAGGGTCGGGGGTGGGTTTTAGGGGGTTTTAATGTGCCGATTTTTCGATTTTTAACGATTTTTCACGATATTTTACCCCCCCAAACGGCAACAATACGATTCCCTCCCCCTCCCAGCCGAAATCGATCGTTAAGACGATCGAGGACACAATTCACATCCCTACTATCTTCAGGGTCCAGGGAAAGACTGCTGCCACTGCCAGGAGAACTCACATTATGAGAGAGACAACTGCTGCCACCAAGGCCTAAATGGATTTGCAGCTCTTGCAGTCACTGGTAGAGCCTAGGTCCTTGCAGAAAAGTTGATGCCAGCAAGATCTGTTGGTAGATTCAGCTGCCAGTGCTGCCAAAAGAGCTTAGGTTGGGGGGAAATAGAGCAGTTCCTGCCACTGCCAGAACTTGGACAGTCACAACTGCTGCCACAGCCAACATGTCACAGGGAGGGACATTGTAACCCAGGACTTTGTCCTGCCATCAAGCTTCATAGAAAGAGGAGGACTGGAAGAAGGGAGAATACAAAACAACTGGGAGAGGGTACAGAAGACAGAGGTGAGGGGCAGGAGAGTGGCTGGATGGAGTGGAAGTGAGAAAGAGTGTGCCTGGTAGCTGTGAGGCAGGTAGAAGTGCAGAGGGATGGGAAAGCATCTGGAAGAGTTGGGAATAACTGGGCAACCCAGACACCCATGGTTCTATCCCGCACCCACTAATCCTGGCTGAACATCGCAACATTACACACACAAGGAAAAATGTGACACATAACTCGGATGAAATAGCCACAGCTGTTTACTAGTGCACTGTAACAGGGCAGTCTAATTTAGGTGTTGAGTCCTGTCACCACTGCCTACTCTCAACTACCGGGCAGGTGCCGATATATCCATTTCTTTCCACCCAAGTGGAGCTGATGGGTCTTGCTCCCTGCAAGCCCCTGGACAGGCATCATGACAGCCTTCATCAGAGGAGTCCCAGTCAGGCCGCCTTCCAGCAGGCCCCACAGGAGCCCCTCTCATACGTGTCTGGCCATCGATCCATCAAGGCCCAATCCCCTGGCCTGACATTCATCACCGTTAGGCAAACGCCGAGTGGTGGCCCCAAGGTCCCTCTCTTCCTTGCCAGCACCTCCCTGCTTCCTTCTAATGCCTCTCATGTTACAATAACCTTTCCTGGACTTGGTTCCTGCTGCCACAGGGATTCCATCATGTGCAGGCCAGGAAATACCCTTATACCCATGCACAATGGGCTCCCCCCATACAAAACGGCTACGGCTCATGCATCCAAACCAATGATCAACCTCTGAATAGCCTGAAGAAACAGATCATTTCCCATAATTGACAAATGTAGTCCATCTGGAGCATACAGGTCTGCACAATGCACATCCACCTATTCATGCCTCAAATGATAACCACCCATGTGTTGATTGGCCTTGGCTACCTGCCGATTGAACTTGGCATAGTATCTTCCCCACCATCTAGTGACCAACATTTTCTGCTGAGCTATGATTTTGGACCAGCTATTTTTTCAGGATGGCCACAATGAGGCAAGGTGGCTCAAGTCATCCCTGATTGTGTTCAACAGAGTGAGGCCAGCGCCATTCGCCAAATCATTGCCACCAAGGTGTATGATAATGAGGTCTGGAGGTGCAAGACTCGCTCTTCCCGACTGCAAATGGGCAAAAATTGGTGCCACGCATGCCTCCTTGACCCAACCAATTGATGGTCCAGCATTTTCCTGACAATCCAAGGTTACATCCAAATTTCCCACTCGTGGCTCTTTTAAGGGCATGCATGATGAATAAGTGGCCAAAGATCCATGCAGAACGACAATTGATGGCAGCTGCAAGTGAGAGGTAAACTTAAGTCTTGGTACGCACCCAACCCGGTGCCAATGCAGGGGAACCGTTGTCATGCCTAATGTGTCACACAAAAGCTCTGGACCTCTATTGACTCATCTGCTGTATGACAGCCTGTGGGTGACCGGCAGTAGTGGCAAAGGAAGTGGCTCCAATGTGGAATGAGTGTGTGCCAAAACATTCACTCTGCAGTTCGACTTTCGCCAAAGTTTTCTTGAAGACTGCTGAGAACTGGTACCTGCTTAATGGGAATTTATCCCATTGAAGCAAGAACAAACCATCCCCTTTGGGTTTAAGGTTAAGTATAGAGTCACAATCATGACTGGACATGTCACTAAACCTCTAACTGCTGTCAATGTGATAACTTCACCACATGCCCCCGGTCAGTCTTAGACTGTCTCAATCTTAGGGTTAGAGTACATTCGAGATGCTGACATCCTCCCGCAGTAAGTCCCATGGCTTTGATACATTCCACAATGGTGCTGTAAACTCGCTAATGCACAAGGCTCACTCAGCGCATATTTAAGGTCTGGAATTCATTGCCAGAAGATGTGCTTACAGCAGTTAGTGTAACTGGGGTTAAAAAAGGTTTTGGATGTTCCTAGAGGAAAAATCCATAAACCTCTATTACAGTAATTAATAAGCTATAGTAGCTTGTGATTTATCTAATGTTTAGGTACTTGCCAGGTACCTGTGACTTGGATTGGCCACTGTTGGAAACAGGATAATGGGCTTGATGGACCCTTGGTCTGACCCAGTATGGCATATCTAATGTTCTTATGTTCAGTTTCGCTAGCTTGCCACCTGGGTGCCTGGATTCCATTCACGTGGAATCAAGCTCAGTCTCCTCTGCCAAAGGTATGCCAAACATGTGCACCAACTCATATAATGTGTCAAACAACTTAACACATTCAGGTGTACCCCCTCTTCCTATGAAATGAAAATCATCTATATAGTGAACTAGTGATTCTATCCCAGATGCCTCTTCTGTTGCCCAATGTAGGAAGGTACAGAATGTTTCAAAGAAGGCACACAAAATCGAGCATCTCATTGGCAGACAGTTGTCGTAATAGAAAGCCCTCTTGAAATGGAATCCGAGTAGTGGAAATCTGCTCAATATTCGCTTTCACCATGAGAGCACCCTGTTCACCAGGATTTTAGTAAAAAATCCAATGCAGAATCAAAGGACTTATAATGTACTGAACAGTATTCAGAGGGAATATGGTCATTAAAGGAAGCCTCCATAGGGTGAGAAAAGTTATGTATAAGCCTGTTTTTTCCGGGATCCTTTTATTGATACAACTGCTAATGGGGACAAGACAAAATGCTCCAGCGGAGGCTCAGTTAAAGGGCCAGCAATTCACCCCAGCTGAGCCTCCTTTTTGAGTTTTTCCCTAACAATGCTGGCCAGATTGCTCACCGAAGGGCCATTGGACACCTTAACGGATTGTGACTGACCTGTGTGGGGGATAAGAAAATCATTTCAGAAACCACTCAGTATAGTATTCGCCCCTACCTTCTCAGGGTAATGTGCCAACCAGGGAAGCATTGCCCACCGATTTATTGGGTCGAGGCGATAACCCGGCACTCATCTTATCCTTTCGCGAGCATTTGTTACCTAGATGAGGTGCTGCACACCGATTACAGATGTATTTATATCTGCAATTGGCAGAGGAGGAAGCTCCCCGGTTGTATCTGCAGCAACATTGTAGGGACTTGTGTGGGCTTAGCTTGCCCACCATGCACCTGCTCACTGCAAAAGGACCGCAAGCTCGCTTTGACGTCAAATGCCCGTGCTGTCATTTTTGTGAGCCAGAGACTGACATCCTGCCTTCCCCAAGACATAGCAGATTTACTGGCCATCCTCTCATGAAAGGCTTCATCATAATTAAGCCATGTGAACACACTGTGCTCTTTATAAGCACCCAAGAAAGTGTGAAAGTATGTGAACAGGGGCTAAATAGGAGCTGAACGGCAGTGGGCTCTGCATGAACAACTACAGAAGCCATTTGAGTGAAAGCATACACCCAGTTAATAATCTCTCTCTGTATGGGCTTGGCAGCATCCAGTTCCCTCTTCCTCTCCCGTTTAGTCAGACCCCCACTTCCTATGCCACTCTAACAACCAGAATAAATCAATGCAGTGCCTGAGTCTGATGCAATGTCTGAGGGTTTGGGGCACAGATTCCCAAAATCCATGCTTCACTCCAGACTGCTCTGAGGGTGGTACATTGTCCTTCTGATCTAATCTACTTGCCAGAGAGGAGGAACATGATCTTCTGGAAGAGGAGGAAGACGACCTGAATGATCCACAATGTAAGGAAGATGAAGACTGCCTGTGACTTGCGCACTTGTGCCTATCCTTTCTTCTGTGCTCCTTTCGAGAAACCTTATCTATTCTCTGCAAGGCAGACTTACCATGCTCCTTGGTTGGTCACGGCACCATTGAGGGAATCTCTGCTGGCGGATTCGGTGCCTAGTGTCTGCTACCAGTATTGCTGAGATGGGGCTCGGCTGAGCGTTCTGGTGATATATACCAATGTCGATTGCATGTCTCATCGCCTACCTTTTTTGGTTGATATAGGATGCTTGGTGGCGCTGAAAGGGCATTCCTATGACCACTATGCCTGTGCCTCAGGTGATAAAGAAGGTAGTGACTGCGCTCTCCCAAGTCCTTGCCACTATGTGGATATGGTGAGAAATCCCGGTAGTAGTGATGAGGAGGTTTGAATGCAGTTTGGGAGTAATAAGGCCATTTTTCCCCCAAACAGACTGAGAATCAAAGTCAAAAGTCAAAAGACCAATAATATCTAAAACCATCCAGATCTCTTGGGGAGTAACTGATGCCATTTGGCCTCTGATAGAAGCTGTGCCATGAACTAGGACTTCCATGGAAATGTTCAGAAGACGAACAGGAAGTCAACAAAGATGGGGATTTGTATCACAGTTCATCCCTTGGGCTGCCTGTGCTTCTAACGCTAGGCTCACGAGAAGGTGCCAAGGTATGTTGTATGCAGCCGGCTGGGGATTGTAAACCTGTTTTCAGTACTGGGGTAGGGTTTATAAACCTGTTTTCAGTACTGAGGTAGGAAGGAGTGGTGGGACAACTTCAAGCAAGAGAACCACTTGCTTTAGCATGACTCACCCTTTTCCAAATAATCCCAGTGGAGCTCAAACCAGCACCATGATCGTGCGATTTAAATCGAGCACAACTCTGAATCATGTTGCATCAGGCCAAGGAGGAAGACGCCAAATAAAAGAAACCGGCCGGTTTTAAATTCTCTATCAACTGCCCCCCTCCGAATGTCATTGCGCTGCTCCCCCAGTCCAATCAAGTGGCCCAGTGTTGGGGCATGTTAAGATGATGTCACTGCGCCCAATACCGGACCAACCAGGAGGAGCAGCATCAATAAGCAGCGCAGCCACTATGGGAAGGAGTTCCAGACCAGGGCGCCGCTACACGATGCCAGCACCATCGTCACCATTGCAGGGAGGGGGGGGACCCCCCCTTGCACCCGGACAGGTCAGCCTAATGCGGTGGAGGTGGCTGTCCACACGGATGCATCAGGTGCCTGGATATTAGTGGCACCCACATTAGTGGCCGCCCATTAGTACCCAAAAGAGGAAGAAGGGGAGAGCAAAGAAAACTGAAAAGTAAAAACAAAGAACAAAAAGTAAAAACAAAAAAAAAAAAAATGAACTCACCCTTAATACACTCAAAACAAAAAAAATACAAGACAGGAGCAAAATTATTTTCAAAAATGGCCATTTTTTAAAAGTGAAAATTTGAGAAAAGTAAGGGAAAAAATGTTCTAACTCCTAGCAATTTTTGACTGTCATCCAAGTTTTCCTAATTATTTCTCTACCCTGAATGAAGGAGTTAACAAGAGCATGGACTAGATTTACAGGGATGCCAAACTCCAGTCCTCGAGTGCCACAAGCAGACCAGGGTTTCAGGATATCCACAACGAATATGCATGAGATAGATTTGCATACAATGGAGACAGTGCAGTGCAGGCTACAAGGGCCAGGGCCTAAGCAACATTTTATCCTCCACAGCATCTGAAGCTAGGCAGCCTGGAGGAGGGAACTGGGTGAAGGTTGCTTATTTGCACCCAGCCCTCCAATCAAAAAGGTGTTCTGCTGCTCCTGCTGTCCCCCAATCTGCACCCTCTCTGACTCCCATACATAGACACATGCCACCGTATTCTGCTCTACAAAACTTCCTAATAAGTAAGTGTTCATTTGTAATTTTGTACATTTATATAGTTTAAACAAAGTTCTGTTTGTCAACATTTACAAAAAAATGGTATGCAAACCAAATCCCTGAGACATTAAATTAGAAAAAATCTCCAGAAACAATCTAATTTCTTCCATCCAAAGATCCAGGTGCAGGAAGGCACAGAAAAAAAGCTTTGCAAACAACTATTTAGCCAATGCTATGCAAACATAGCAAGACAAGCTTAATTTGTGGCTATGTTAATTTGGAAGCGGAGGCCTGCTATTTCATTTTTATTATTGCTCCAATTTGGACTGTGAAGGAACAGCTACATTAGAGCATTCAAAGCATTAGAAAAATACAAAAATCCCAAATTCTATGCAGACAGCATGCCTAGAGAAATCAGAGCTTTGATCCAAACTTAAGGTAAAATAAAGAAAATCTAAAACAAAAACATCTGAAAACAGAGCCCAGTGTTTTTATTGAGAACACTAGGTTAAATAATCTTAATATAACCAAGTATTATTTTCCCTGTGATTTATGCTCTTAGAATATTTTTATCCATAAACAATAGAGATTGTATCCCTTACATACTATTGGACATTCTTAAAAATAAGCAAGTTTATCCAAGACAAGAAGTGAGCCTCAATGCTGGCATTTCAGAGATTTGCTTTCTTCAGATCTTGCCTTGAGGGAAGCCTGATAAGTAGCATTTTGTGCCTGGAATCCTGCTATCATTCCATTTTCACATGATTTACCCGCGCTCAGCACCCTTCTGTCTATACTTTGCTTAAAACAACACTCTCCACTGCAAACAGCAGACAACTCAGTAGCACCTGTGTGTGCATTCAGCAGTGTTTAAATTTAAGGCAATGTCATTGTGACTCAGCTTTGCTTGTCTCTAAAGTGTTTCTCCATTGTCTCCATCAGGGAGGGGTATTTTGGCATTTTGGAATCCTTATCTTGTTCTATCCCCACCTTTTTCTGGGCTGTGTCTAAGTTTATAAATACCCTCTGGAGCAGGTGATCTGGGTCTTTGCCTTCCACCAGGTAGACTGACTTTTTGTTGAACACCATTGCTGGACTCTGATTTTTTCCCCAGGGCACCATTAGAACAGTGAGTGAAGGAAGTAACTTTTATTTTGTTTTTGTCTTTTTTCAGCTCATACAGGTCTCCCAGTAGATTGGGATTTAATGAGGACAACAGTAGACATGACCACACCCAGGGCCTAGGAGTTTAAGCTACCCCTAGCTGGATGGACCCCAGTGTTGTAACTCCCTGGTTTCAGTCATCCAGCCATCTGGGGGTCCTGCTACTCTACAATCCAAACACTTTTGTTTTCTAGTTCTTCCATTATTTTGATGCTTTGTTACTGTACTCGCAATGAGCTTAAAAAAAGTAAGGGGTACTATTTTCATACTACTACTCCTAATAATAACTTCTATAGCCCTACTAGATGTACAAGGCTCTGTACAAATACATATCAGACAGTATCTGCTAGAGATGTGATTCGGCCAAACCTTTTGGTTTGGCCTTCAATATTGGCCTCTGTCACATGGTAGGAGCAATGGATGGCTGGCGCCATCTTAAAAAATGGCACGGGCCATCCATTGCTCCTACCATGTGACAGGGGCCAACCAATGGCACTGATAGCCCATCACATGGTAAGGGCAAAGGGCCATCGGCACCATTTTGATTAGTGGCAGCCGATGGTCCGAGAGGGGGAGATTGCTCCCGGGACCCCGCTAGACCACCAGGGACTTTCGGTAAGTCTTGGGGGAGGGGGATCGGGAGGGGGGTGCAATTAATTAAATTTGAAGTGTTGGGGTGGGTTTGGGGGGGATTAAATGTTTTTAAATTTTGTGGGGTTTCCTATCGTTTCGGTGACCCCACCCGAACCACAATGAAATAGGAAATGTCTTCTATATTTCCTATTTCGTCGCAAACAAATGCACATCCCTAGTATCTGCTCCCTAAAGCTTACAATCTAGGCAAAACAAACATGTAGAATATATGAGATCCTTAAGTAATTTCATTTATTAAGAAAATGATTTAAACCAAAAAAGTTATGATCAGGATAACCAGGGGTTAAAATTTAAAAACGGACTCAAAAAGGTGAATTTTTAGGCTGGTTTGAATATAACCAGTGAGGGAGCATGACATAGCCCCTCAGAGGTCTATTCCAAGCATGTGTCACAGCAAGGTGGAATGAGTGGAGCTGGAAGATTGGAAGTTGGTGGTGGAGGAGAAGGGCATATATCAGAATGATGTGTCTGATGAGCGGAGTTCATGAGGAGAGCATAGGGAGAGGTGAGATAAAGAGAGAAGTGGTAATAAGCTGCAGAATGAATGCACTTGTAGTTGTGTAACAGAAGTATGAATTGCATGCAGAAGCAAATGGGCAGTCAAGGTAGTGACTCGAGAAGAAGGATTATAGGAGTGCAGCTAGACTGGAGAAAGATAAGTCGTGCAATTGAATTTTGAATAAATTGTATGGAAAAGAGATGGTTCACTGGGACCTGTGAGCAGCAGCCTGCAGTAGTCTAAGCAGAAGGTAATGAGAGTGTAGATAATAGTTTTGGTAGCATGTTCAAAAAGGGACAGACTTTGGAGATTTTATAGAGAAAGGAACAACATGTTTTAACAGCTTTTTGGATGCATCAAGAAAGAGAGAGGCATCACAGATGATGCCAAGGTTCTAGGCTGAGGAGAGTGAAAGAATGACAGTGTAATATCCACAGGAAGAGAGAGAGGGAGAAGTGGGAAAATAATAAAGAATGGGAGATACCACTCTCAAAATTAGCTTAATGTCTCAGATTAGTCTTATTGAAAAACATTTAGAGGTGAATTTTAAAAGCCCGACACGCACATCAATCAGGAATGCACAAATAAGTTGGATTCATGTGTGCCTACCGTATTTTAATAAGCGGCCAGATATGTGTGTAAATGCCACAGCGTACACATCTCAAATATTTTTAAAAAGTAGCAGGGTGTAGGCAGTGGTCTGGGTGGAGAATGGGTGTTTTGAGGAATGAACCTAAAATGTACGAATAAATACTGATGTGAGGCCTCCTGCCACATAACTTTACTTCTGCTATTGATGCTATGTAAGTTAAAATTTAAAGAAAACTAGGCAGATCTGCGGGGTTTTAACGGTCAGGGCTAATTGGGAAGAGTGAAGGCTAGCAAACCAGGAGTGTTGGAGGACCAATTTCTTAACTGGGTGAACTGGGGATGAAATGGTAAAACTGGGAATGGCGTTGGCATGCACCCCTTTTAAAATCCCCCGACTTACGCAGCAGAAGCGGCATTTGTGTGCACATGTGTGTTCCCGCTTAAAATTTTGAACAAATGTGTGCATGGCCAGGCTATTTTATAACATGAGTGGGTATATTATAAAATGGCCATTTCTCTGGACGCAGGCCAAAATATGCATGCAAATGTGCACGCGCTTGCTGGTTTGAAAGTTACTTTCTTAGGGGTAGATTTTCAAAAAGCGCACCTTCGCGTACTTTTGTTGGCGCATCAGGCGCCAACAAAAGTACGCTGGATTTTAGTAGATACGCGCGTAGCCGCGCGTATCCGCTAAAATCCTGGATCGGCGCATGCAAGGCTGCCGATTTCGTGTAGCCGGCGCACGCCGAGCCGCGCAACCTGCCGCCGTTCCCTCCGAGGCCGCTCCGAAATCGGAGCGGCCTCGGAGGGAACTCGCTTTCACCCTCCCCTCACCTTCCCCTCCCTTCCTCTATCTAACCCACCCCACCCCCCGGCCCTATCTAGACCCCCTCCTACCTTTGTCAGGGGATTTACGCCTCCCGGAGGGAGAAGTAAATCCCTGTGCGCCAGCGGGCCGCTAGTGCGCCGAGACGCGACCTGGGGGCGGTTCTGGAGGGCGCGGCCACGCCCCCGGGCCCGCCCCCAAAATGCCGCGTCCCACCCCCAAAACGCCGCGCCGATCCGACACGCCCCCCCACACGCCCCCGACACGCCCCCCTCGAAAAACCCCGGGACTTATGCGAGTCCCGGGGCTCTGCGTGCGCCGGTAGGCCTATGGAACATAGGCGCACCGGCGCGCAAGGCCCTGCTCGCGTAAATCCGGGCGGATTTACCCGAGCAGGGCTTTTAAAATCCGCCCCTTAGAGTGCAAAGTTTTCTTTTATTTTAAGACTTGTCTAACATGGTCATTTTGCTTACAGATCTCTTGAGTTAGACTGCAGCTCAAACCTGAATGAGGTCGTGTTAAAATGAATTACTCTAGAACAAGCCACCATGGCAAAACAGTAAAACCTCTGACCTATACAAACTTAATCAAATCAAGATTACAGCTAAAGGAGATATTGTGAATATGCAGGACACCACTGCAATGAGAATGCTGACCTATAGAGCTCCCTTTGACATAAGAACATTGTATTTTGAATTCTAACTTCAATATAGCGATTACATTTTGCATACACAGTCATCAAAATCCAGTATTACAGTCATAAATCATTGTTCCTGAGGACGAAGGTTAGTGGCTGTCCTTGCTTGAATGCAACAGTGCCTCCCAAGAAGATAATATTTATTAATTATATCTTGAACTACAGCTATTTGTTTTATGAAAACTGTTTAGCATTTTTGCATATGTGTAACAAGCTGCTATAAACCAAGTTCCTGCCCCAATGACCTTATCATGTATTGGAGCTCTACAATGTGAACCGATCTGCAACTGGATCAAAGTGATATGTTTTGGACCTGTCAAAAAGGGGTTTTCAACTCTGTAGTGACTGTAAGCTGCCACAGCCAAGGTGAAGAAATATAAAAATACATCAAAATCCATGTGTGCTCTCCTGTGAATGACAAATGTTCTGTAAGATCCAGCATCCAGCACTTACAATGTTAACAAGTTGGGAAAATGGCTGCTCTGTTTAGCCTGCCCAAAGAACAGCCTACATAGCCAGCAGAGGAGGAAGCCAAAGGAATGCTGGGAGACCATTTAAGGTAGAAGAGGCATAATTTGGGTGGCTTTGTCTGTGTGTGCAAGTGGGGGTGGCCAGGAGTTGGAAGCAGGAGACAGAAAGAGAAAAGTGCATCTGGCAGTCCTGCAATCAGTTCTTCTCCTAAAGAGCTAGTTATCAAGAGAGAGAGACAGAAGTCTGAGTTCTGAGGAAATAGATAGACTGACAGCTGTTCTTGCTTCATAGCTGAGCTACATGTAAGATCCCAAAAAGGGGCAGAGGAGCCAGTAGCTGAGAGACTGGAATACTTCCTTTCCAGGGATATCCAGGCCCAGGAGCACACAGCTAGATGAGACTGAGTTAAGTAAACAAAACTTTGCACAGAGAGTATCTTAGCAGAGGAGGGAGAAGGTTTATTTCCTTGCCTTTTGTCACAAATTCAGTATCTCATCTTAACTGCTTCAGCCTTTCAGACAAAGTCAAGCATAAATCCTTGCTGGCAGGTACTAGGAAAGAACAACTGGTGAACCCTGGTCTTTCTGTAAGAGACTAAAACCAGGCCCGCTTTCTGTTTAGTACCAAGCAAACCATTTGGGGAAGCTCCCCAGGAGAGAGAGAACCTTCCACACACTGCATTGCTCGTCTATTTGGTTTGTCAACTAGCTAGCTCCATCATCAAGAAAGACTTCTTCATGTTCTTGCTTATTTTTTCCCCACAAAATTTTGTTTTTGGGATAGGGTGAACCATTTACAAACTGGTAACATTGGGGTGGATCTATTCCCCTTCCCTTTTTTCAGTAGTCAAGGGTAAAGGCAATTTTTTTAAAAGCTGTGTATTTCACTGCTTTACCTTCCCAACCTTTCTCTATTAGTGTTCCTTATATTTTTTTTTACTATCCATATGAATATGCTGGTTACCCTGGTTAACAAGCCAGATCCATATTTTTACATTGCTTGATTTAAAACTGCGTTTGTATTATACTTCATTACTGTACTTTTTTCATTTAATGTTCTGGTTGCATTTACTGTTTACTTAATATTATTAAAAGGGTTAATTACGGTTTTATTCTGGTGTGATGATTTTATCTGGTCTGTGGTGCCACAAATGAGAGATTATTTGGAAAAGGGCAAAGAACTGTGGCATCGAGGTGACTGGGACCCTGTCTCTTGCCCCACTCAGGCTATGAACCTGAAGATAATATTAGTGAATATACTTTCTCATTGGTACTCCCCACTCCAAGCATAAGGGTAATTCATAGTTCAGACCAAGAAGGAGCCACTATTGTAAACCCTGAATAAAAGACCCAAAGGCACACAATATAAGTTCAGATCCTATTTGCATGTGGCACCCCTACCAAGTCTGGCTACCAAATGTCATTGTCCCTGTCCTTAGAACACACTTAGTAAGAAGCCATCCATTCATCCATCTCAGTCCCTCCCACCTGCAGGCTCCGGATTAGATATCTGAACAGTATTACCAGTCTAATATTCAGGGGATTCAGTTTAAGGAAGCAGTCAAGGAGTAAACATGGTGGGGCCTCCTAGCTTTACCCAAAGGAGTTTATGTCAGAAGAGACACCTCCCAGTGCACTCCCTGCCTGAGGGTCCTTTTATAATTTACAGAGAGATAGAGTTGTAAGCCTGATACCCTTTGGGGACAAAAGGGCTGTCACCAGGGGACCAAAGACCTGTGAGCCTACTCTAAACCCTGAGTAGGCGAGTACCAGTGATGGATCCTGCTGCAAGAGACAGTGAAGGCAGAGGAGATATTCAGTTTAAGCCTTAAAGTATTTTTTGGGCTTTGTGTTAAGTGAGGAGGTTTTTGGATCCCCCTTCCCCGCTGGGATTCATAGCGCAGAGCGTGCCTGATCCCACTGATTTTTCCCTAAGAGAAGTCCCCTGGAAAAAGAACAATCAAGGATGAAAGGAACAATTAAACTAAAGGAAGGAAGAGCAAGTCAAAGGAGATCCCAACCGAATTTCCTCACAAGGGACCAGGATAGGCTGGGTGTCCAAGGAGAAGATGTCTAATGGTCGCATTTTGTCAGTAGAGCAGGCACTACTTCCATTAGCTGCGGGGAGAGTTTAGGCAGTTAAAATCACCATGGACTCTACCCAGGGATCTGAAATAAGGACACTTACCTACAGAGAAAAAAACCCCCAGTGTACTATCAATTAGATGTAAATTCCACTTCCGTGTAATGGATTTTAATTTATTACCATTCAGAAAACTTTAAATTTAATACCCAGACCGAGTACTGTCTGCTTATTACAACCTTTTACCTCATGGGAAGCACCACAACAGTATACACACACATACTGGTGATCTTTCTCTCATCATCTGGGCCATAAGCTGGAGCTTCCCTTCATAAAAAGAGTCTCCCCCGGGATTGAGAATCAGCGTGGGATGCAATGGTTAGCCAGAGCATCCCCAGAAGATTTAAATTGGTTAAGTACCCTTAGGAGCCATAATCCTCTAAAGGGCTCCATAAAAAACTCTCCAAGGAGTTCAATCAAACAGAAGCACCTGACCTCCTTCTGGAGGGAAGCTTAACTTCAAAACCCTTCTGCATTGTTCAACAATTATTCTGCTTCCTAAATCCCTTATAAACAGCACTGATAATCTTCAACAGTCCAAAGCAGCAATAATCATGCTGGAAGCAAAATGGTTTCCAACTTAACTTTACTGATAGTTGACAAGAAGAATAAAAAGTTCTTTACAGCTCTTCGATGTTAAATCCATTTGTTTTACAGGTTGAAATTAATAAATTTGTGACATTACCCTTCCAGAAAAGTCTTCAGAAATTGTAATTGCCAATTATTTAATGATTTTGCTCTTTACCTTTCTAATGAGTCAGATTTAAGAAAGTGTAAACCTTCTCCCAGTTTTCCCAAATTTATAGCAGAGTCTTCCCATTGTGTAATGGTTAGATTGGTAGTCCCAGTTACTTAACAGATGCAAAGCCCAGTTCCCATATCTCTCCTGCACTCTTCCCTATTCTCATAGATCTCCTCCTGGCAGTATCAATTTGGCACTCTCCTCCCATTTATAGTATATTTGAGTCAGTAGAAAAAATACCCTTGAATGATACATTCTTAACTCCTTTTCTATGCAATGGATGTGAATCAGTTTCTCAATGATGACAATTTCTTCCTAGATCCTTTCTAGGTGAAAGATACCACTTCCTCAGAATAAACAAAAATCTGAGTCCTTGGGCCCTAGAGTTCTCGGTCAATAATGACACAGACAGAAAAGTCATACTCAACAACGGTATCAGAATGAGAGAAAGATAGGGCGGAAATACTTCCTTCTCCAGTAATGAAATGTTCTCCAAAACCCTGGACCAAAAAAGTAGGGCAGAGGCATTATATTTCCACTTCTTTATCCAAATCGCTGTAAAGCAAACCCCTAGAATCTCATGAAAATAGTCATGTGGGAGTGGGACTGCCCCAAACAGGTCAACTCAAGAAAAATGGAACTAAGATTCCACACTTTACAATGGTTCAAAGGTTTATAAAAGGTCATGTACACTCTATTTACTTCTCCCACATGAGGGAGTCCAAATCCCAATCTCTATTGACCTCCTCAGGATTTTGGTACACTTCTTTTGGTAAACAAACCTACAGTTTCTTACATATAGCTACACGTCAGCTGGAATGAAAAAAAAATCAAATGCTTTGCCTCTTAACTGCGTTATGACTATTTCTATGCAGTCATCTACAGCAGTTAAGAGGAAGTCAAAACAAACCCTTCTTGACTCTAAATATGATTATTAGCATCAGTCCATGATTCAGCACCTGCCCCTAGAGTCTGAGTAGACTCTCAGGCCTATTCATCTCTTTTTTCTTCAAAACCACTTGCATTTTTGCTTTGCAACTCTTAAGCTTTCACCACCATCTCAGTTAGCTAAAGTTCTTCCAAATTAACAGTTGTTCAAGTGTAAAATGTCTTACTTTGAAGGAGATAAAATCTAATGTTCTCACAGCAAGAGGAACCTCTGCCAATATTTTCCAGGCAGAGAGGAATCATTTCATACTGAGATTCTATTGTTAATAAAGGTTCAATAAATTGGGTGTCTTTAAGAATGAGGAAGCAATATGACTTGACTTGTAACTTTCAGGGAAAACAAGGTTCAGTCTAAAATGACACCGAGTAGTCTGGCTGAGTAAACAACAGTGCATTCTGCATTAAGAAGTCAAAGGTTAATGGTATTATTGCTTCACTAGGCTGTAGTGAAATCTGCTGTCATTGACAGTGTTTTAGCAAGATTATATCTTTAAAAACAAAATTTCAGAAATAGATACACAGATATTCAGAAAGAAAAATGATACATCATGGTGGTCTACTAGCTAAAAGCATGACCCTCCCTTTTTTAAACTCTGGAAGGCCAAGGAAAAGAAACAGTATTTAAAAAATTCCTCCAGGACGACCTTAACAGAGCTGAAATGCCCTTCCTATGTACTCCCATCACTTCCTTCCCCCCAAATGTGTTTTGAGGAGGTGAATGAGGCCCATATAGATGGATTGCAACACCCCCCCCCCTCAACTCATGTTGCCCCTCTGTCTTATTCTTCACGCCACACCTCATCCAGGAACAGTCCTCTCTCTACCCCTTCTACCCTACTTCTCTCTCTGCCTTGATCCCCCCCCCCCCATCCTCACTGCTTGCTGCAAACCTCTTTTTGTATTCCCAAGCCCTGATCTGGGCCAAAGTCACCATCAGTGACACGCTGAAACCCCCCCCCCACTGAAAAATACTTGGCGTTTTCAAAACAGCATGTCTTATTAAAAGAAGATATTCATGAAATATTCAACAACAACAACAACAACAAATCATAAACACAACAGGAAAATCCACAACAGATGATATATTAATGTTCTCCACTTACAGAGTTGCCTGTAGTCGACAGGTCTGTTATCCAGCTAACTCAGTTGATTTTTGTTTGATTCCGACTAAATTAACTGGAAAACTTAAGCCTGTCTCAGAGAAGATCTAAACTTATCCAGCCCTGTGTGATCGGATAACTAAAGACTTAACCTGCTATATTAAAAAGAATATAGCCAATTAAGTGGAGCTGCAGTTCTACTGGCCCTATCACTGTCCCCTCCCCCACTCAAGCTCTAAATTCACTAGCTTCTCCCCCAAATCCCTCAAACTCATATTTAAAAAGTAAATCTTAAAGGCCAGCTACCGGCCTTGTTCTTCCTCTCACACACTCCCCAGTTCTGTCAAACTTTGCCCTCCCCGTGACTCTCTCCCCCCACCCACCCACCCCAAAAATGAAAGATATTCCGCCTTGTCTGTGGCATCAGCCCACCAAGACCCAGGACCTGACATTTCTATCATTGCTAGGTGAACTACTCTGGAAGCATACGTGCATAACTGCTACTGTAATGCTTGCTGAAGATCTTTCATTTTTAGTGTACCAGAAGGGTGGGAGCGTTAGGGTTGGGAAGGAGGGAGCGCCCGGCTTTTACAATTTATTTTTGAAATATGAGTTTGAGTGATTTGGAGTAAAGGGGTGGCTGCGAATGGGTGAGGGAAGGGACAGTGTTATGGCCACTAGATCCATGAACTTCTTTAAAATAAAAAAGAACTGCAGCCGGCTAAGATTTTAGTTATCCGGACATACATGGTCGAATACCTTCAGACCTAACCGGTGATATTCAAAGGATATCCAGTTAGGCTTAAAGTTAACCAGCTAAAATTAGCCAGATAACTTTAATCAGGGATATTCAGTGGGATGTTGATGCCACTGAATATATAGGACAAGTTATCTGGCTAACTATTGCTGAATGACTTGCCCACTCACCGGCTTACTGTATATTACCCCCAAACTTGAAGCTGATGCAAAACACTGTTACAGCCTTCCTGCTCCCATTCCTCCCTAAGGCAGCAGTTTTGACACATTTAAAATGTATTATGTTTGTATAAAAATATAAAATCTTTAACAAACCGCCTGCATTTATTCCATCAGAAAACATTCCAAACTTTTACAGCCCTGAAGCGGGGGAGTCTCAATCAACACCCAACAGTGGTTTTAACTGATAGCCAGACTCAGGGAATATGTGTACCAGGCACTACAGAAAGCTCTGGGCTGTGTCCCCCAAGAAATGAATCTTGCTGCAATGGTTAGGCTCACGCGAGGGGAGGGGAAAGTGTCAGGTCCTTGCAAATGTTGAAAGTACCGCAGCCTAGGTTGCCTCAGCCAGGAAAAGGCCAGGGTCCAGTGGAGCTGGTAGCCCAAAGGAACAGGAGAAGACTGCTGGCCCAAAAGAAGAGAATGTCTAAAACAGCCCTAAAAGTATTTTAACCAGCCCTCCCCTGTTTTAAAACACTGCTAGAGTCTGCCATGCAGGAGGCACTTTCAAAGGGCCAGTGTTGCCTTTCTATGGGAGATCATGCTGCTCACGTTTTTCTGATGCCTAAATTAGCTTATATAACATGCATGCCAGATATCTTGTCTTTAAGTCTAATTTTAACTTACTTGCATCCATATCTTTACACTCTCTCTCTCTCTCTCTCTCTTACATGCAAATTCATTCAAACATACCTCCACACATTTTCTAAATGTATGAAAACCCATTGACACATATACACTATTGTGTTCAAAAACAGCATACATCTTATGAGAGGATAGAACCCCAGGATATATGCAGGTGTGGCAAACTGCACTACCACATTGTCAAGCAGAACTGATTCTATGAACTACTTAAGGCAGTCGCTAGCTCTACTAGATACAGCCATGCTTCAATAACAAGAGCTAATATACAAATATATCACTAAAACTCTTCCATCACATCACACACAACACCTACCCAGGTAAGAACTAAAGGTTAACAATCAGAAATAGAAACAAAAAAAATGACAGTGAATCCTTTTTAGTAGCTTTCTATTTTACCTGCATAATACGACAGAGCTTCCTCTACAAGTACATGTGTAGTTGTGATCTTTGGGTTGGCGTTCTGTTGCATAGTCAAGGGAATGAGCTGGACAATCTCTTTCCAGTGCACATTTCTTAGAACTCTTTGGCCTCTCCTGTATCACACTTACCAAGGAGCACTTAACGTAATCTAGAAACCTCATCAAAACTATTATTTTAACTTTAGCCAAAATCACCAAAGATGTCTTAACTTACAAGAAAATATAAAACAGGTCATATCTATATAAAACCGAAACTCCTCCGCCCCCCCCCCCCCCCCCCAGCCACAAACTGTGTAATACTCCATCAGAGTCACTGGCCTATAACTCAAAAGACTATGAGAGCAATTTTGGAAATTTCCTGTGGGGCTTGTTGAACCTGTGAGACTGCAAGCTCATTTTCAAAACGGAAATCCTTGGGGCATTTATTTCCCTTTGAAAATGGAACCAGCACACACGACGTTGAGCCAAAACTATATGCAAAAAGCAAGGTCATCCTTAGTGGGAGCAAATGGGACAACCACCCTGGGCCCTGCACTTTGGGGGAGCCGCACCATCATAAAGCACTATGACCAACACTAATGTCCTGTTAGTTTGGAGGGGGATCCAGGGCTCCACTACAGTTGATATACCCTTGTCCCCACTCCCTCCTGAGGTCAACCCTACCAGAAGGTGCATGCAAAGATTTCAAAATGAAATCCAAGTGCATGCTTTCACTCCACTAACCTGTCCCGCCCCTTTTTTCTTTTGGGTGAACTACATTTGCTGTTCACAGCATGTATAGTTTTATCTGCAATAGGAGAGGGAGGGAGGGAGACAATATTCTGACCACGTTTTACTGCTTTGAAAGAGAAGCAAAATAAGTCACAATCATTTCCCTCATCTGTTGTTTCAATCATTCAAAAATGGATACACTATAGATCACAACTTCTGCAGAAATTTCAACAATAAATTGAATTTTTTATACCCCAAAATTCAAATTCTAAAAAATGTCCTTTTATTTACATAGTAGCAATGTTAGCGAGCAAATTAAAAGATGAAGTCATAAATTCAAAGCAATGGAACTTCATATGCTGAATTGGAAGGCAAAAATTGCCAGCTGCACTGTAAATATGCATCCACTTAGCTGCAAAATTAATAATACAGCAGAATGATCTTTTATACATGCTAACAAAATAGCATAGCGTGTACTATTATCAATCCACAATTAGTTGCAGATTGAAGACACTCTTTGATCTGTTCTTACAGCACCAGACTGAACCCAGTAAATTGGAAACCAACGTTTCTTGACAAATGCTATTTATTTATGATCTATTCATTTAGCAAAAGAAAATTGAGTTAAACATAACAGTTAAATAAAACAAATGTACTGGGCTGCATTTGATAACAAATGATACATGTCATATTTTGCTTAGGGTATTTCAGTGAACAGTACATATTTGTTAAATGCCCAATTGTGGGTTCCATTAGAAAGTTGCAGAATATGACTGTATAATCACATAAATACATATATAAATGCATAAATAATAAATAAACTATAGTGTTATTTTTTAAAGTAAACTTTAATCATAAAAGCTGCAATTGTTAATGTGAATTCTCTTCCACTGTTGGGCACTGGGCAGTATAAACTGCCCAACAGTGGAAGAGAATTTAAATTCTCATGTCTTATGATAAATGTCAGTGGAAGAGATTTAAATTATCATGTCTTATGATAAATACAAAATTGTTCAAATTCTTGGGACTTACTTCATTTCTTTTCTTTTAGACAGATGATTTTTTTTTTGTCCTTGTAGGCACTTCCCAGTTTGCGCATTTAAAATCATTATACAGGAGGAGGGTACCTGGCAGCTTGCCCAATTAAATTAAGTGGGCTCTGCCCTCAACAAAGGCTCACCATTGAGATTTTACATCTTATCTTTTCTTCTCTGGTCTGTAGTAGATTTGTTTAGAACTGCAGAGAACTGTGCTAAACAAGCTTTAAATATTAATCACTCTAGATGTCAGTTTGGGTCTCCAACTACAGCATTACTCAGACTTCCTTTAAATGAAGTGTAATCATACCTGCCGACTAGGGATGTGCAGAGCAAACGTTTATGTCCATATGTCCAAAGGGGGTCCCATTTGCAGTCAATATGGACATAAACAGAATTCAATGAGTTGAGTATATGTCCATATGTGCAAATAAAAATTTAAACCCCTCACCCTCCTTAATCCCCCCCCCCCCCCCCCCCCAGACTTACCACAACTCCCTGGTGATCCAGCGAGGAGTGAGGACGCCATTTCTGCAATCCTTTGCGAGGAGCACGTGACGTCGGCGCCACGTCGAGTGACGCGGCGTCACGTGATTCCCCGCAGGGTCGCGCCGGAACGCTCGTTCGGCCCAAAAGGAACTTTTGGCCAGCTTGGGGGGGCCTCCTGATCCCCCCAAGCTGGCCAAAAGTTCCTTTTGGGCCGAACGAGCGTTCCGGCGCAACCCTGCGGGGAATCACGTGACGCCGCGTCACTCGACGTGGCGCCGACGTCACGTGCTCCTCGCAAAGGATTGCAGAAATGGCGTCCTCACTCCTCGCTGGATCACCAGGGAGTTGTGGTAAGTCTTTGGGGGGGGATTAAGGAAGGTGAGGGGTTTAAATTTTTATTTTGGATCAACAATCGCGATTTCCAACATATCCAACATAGCTATGTTGGATATGTGGGAAATCCGATCGTTTATGTCTCATCACTTTTTTAAGTTAAAAAAAAAATATAAGTAGCGTTTTACATATGCGGTCAATACGAATGCACACCCCTACTGCCGACCCCACTGTCTTTTTGCTTATATAAACTCTAAAAAAGCCTCATTCTCGGCAGCGCTACTCAATTCAAGTTGCCACATCCTCAATTATTCTCATCTCTAATTCTACTTGTTTAGTTTTTTTTTCATAACCAAAAGGAGAAGCTCTTTATTTATGAAAGTGAACAAGGACATGGGGCCGGATGAGGCACATCCCGGGATACTAAGGGAGCTCAAAGATGTGCTGGCGGGTCCGCTGAAAGACCTGTTCGATAGATCCTTGGAAATGGGAGCGGTGCCACAAGATTGGAGAGGTATGAATGTGGTCCCACTTCAAAAGGGTAGCAGCAGAGAGGAGGCTGGAATCTATAGGCCGGTTAACCTCCCCTTGCTGATGGGGGAAATTATTGGAGACTCTGCTGAAGGAAAGGACAGTGAACTAACTACAATCAAGTAGCTTGCTGGATCTGAGGCAGCATGGATGCACCCTAGGAATGTCCTGTCAGACAAATCTGATTGATTTTTTTGATTGGGTGACTTGACAATTGGATCAAGGAAGAGTGGCTGATGTTATCTGTTTGGATTTCAGCAAATCTTTTGATACAGTCCTGCATAGGAGTCTTGTGAATAAAATGAGAAGCATGGGAATGAGTGCCAAGGTAGTGGCTTGGATTACAAACTGGTTGACTAATAGCAGACAACTTGTAATAGTAAACAGAATCTACTCTGAAGAGAGAACCTTGTTAAATGGAGTGCCACGGGGATCAGTTTTGGGACCGGTTCTGTTCAATACCTTTGTGAGTGACATTGCGTAAGAGATAGAAGGTAAAGTTTGTCTATTTGCAGATGATACTAAGATCTGCAGCAGAGTGAACATGCCTAAAAGAGTAAAGAGAATGTAAACTGGATTTAAGAAAGCTTGAAGAATGTTTGATGATTTGGCAGCTGGGATTCAATGCCAAGAAGTGAAGAGTCATGCATCTGGGGTGTGGTAATCTAAAAGAACTGTTATGATGGGGAATGAAACACTGATATGCATGGGCCAAGAAAGAGATTTTAGGGGTAATAGTATATGGCAATCTGAAGACAGCAAAGCAATGTGACAAGGTGATAGCTAAAGCCAGAAAAATGCTAGGCTGCACAGAGAGCACAATATCCAGCAGGAAAAAGGAGATGAAATTGCCCTTGTACAGGGCCTTGGGGAGGCCTCACCTGGAGTAGTGTGTTCAGTTCTGGAGACCGTATCTCAAAAAGGATAGGACAGATTGGAGACGGTCCAGAAAAGGGCGATCAAAATAGTATAGTTTCTGTATCAGAAGACATAATAGGAGAGGCTGAGAGATCTAAATATTTATACCCTGGAAGAAAGGAGGTACAGGGTTGATATGATACAGATCTTCAGATACTTGAAAGGTTTTAATAATGCATAAACTCCAAACCTTTTCCAGTGGAAAGGAAACAGTAGAAATGGGGGTCACAAAATGAAACTCCAGGGGGAACTGTTCAGAACCAATATCAGGAAATATTTCTTTATGGAGAGAGTGGTGGATGCTTGAAATGCACTTCCGGAGTAGTTGGTGAAGAAGAAAACAGTCAACAAATTTAAAGGGGTATGAGATAAACACTTTGGATCCCTAAAGGCTAGAGGGTAGAAATGAAGAAGAAGGTAACCTGCACAGAGTGACAGTTATTATCCTTAACAGAAGGCATGGGGTTGATTACTACCCTCAATCAAGTCTTGATGCTTTTGACGCAACTGCAACATCCCCGTTTTGATGGTGGGGGTGGGGTGGTGGAAAGGGGAACTGGATACAGACAACAACCAACATGAGCCCTGATTTTTACAGTCTAGGGTACTGGCTCTCAGACATAAGGGGAAAAGCACAGGATGGCTTCTACAGCCAAATCCCAAAGCATAGAACGTCAAACAGCATTGTCTGAATTATCAAGAAGACATAAGGGAAAAGCACAGGATGGCTTCTACTGCCAAGTCCCAAGGCAAAGAACATCAAGCAGCATTATCTGAATTATCAAGAAGGCTTCTCACCCAGTAAAAATATTGTTAGCAGTAATTTATTAGTTTGACAGTTGCTTGATTTTGAATGATTGTAAATATTACTATCCTTATGATAAAGCTTGGGGGTAACTGCACGGAGCAGCAGTTCCTACCCTTCAGAGAAACATGGGGGTATCCTTCATGGAGCGGCAAAAACTACCAAAATAAGCTGGATCTTTTCTGCCATCATTATTATGTTACTACGTTATGCGAAAGCACCGTGTACACCTTGTAGCTCTATACAAATAATAATTTTAAGCTCCAGGCTTTTCTCATCCTGTTTTGAAATTTCTCAGGCTGAAAGACTTGTTCTTTTTTTTCTTGGAAACATTTAAAAAAACAAAAAACCTTGTGATCCAGTTTCACAATTTTGATCAAATCACTTGCATTTTAACCACTCCCCATGTCCCTGCCCCAGCTCATACATTAGGATCTTAAATTTGCAGACTGAGAAAAGTCTGCTTGGTTGAGGTCAAAAGAATCCTTACAATTCTCATGCCCAGCTTCTACTCTTCAGGCCAGCCAATGCTAGGGATTCTGGAGAGATGACATGCGGCAATCCCTGAGAGGGAAAGATTATCTCGGCCACCACATACTGGCAGCATCTACTGGCCAGACGCAGGGGGCGCATGTACCAGTTTCTGGAGAGAGCTGCAGTGGGTAGTCCTTGGTTTTGTGTATGTGTGTGCATGGGGGGCGGGGGTGGGGGAAGGAAAACAAGCAATGCCAAATAATGGCTCATGGCAACACTGGCTCAATAGAGGCTAATTCCAATTAAACTGGAAGTCCAAAGCAACAAAAAAAGAAGCCTGCCAAGCCTCCAGAAACTAAATAAAATCCTTTAATAGTCTCATAACAATTCAGGTTTTCCAGTTATATTTTATTTGTGTAAATATGCATAAAGACAGAGAGGTGCTACTGCTGCAAGCTATTATATATATATATATATATATATATATATATATATATATATATATATATATATATATATATATAAGAGAGACATCCTTTTTTAGCCTACTTTTCGAAGACAGAAATTAGGCTTATGAGACTACCGCGTTTGTGTGTTTCCCTACGTGTTGATTCTTAATAACTTTTGTGTTTGGAGCTTTGCCTACGCCAAATTTTCTGGGTGTGCCAAAGGCCAAAGGATCCTAATTGGGGAATTTTTGTTTGGATCCAAGTATATCTGCAAACAAACCCACGTACCAGACTGAGGGCACTTTTGGTTCTTTATAGACCTTCTTGTTTCTATTCTAGGACACAAGTCCGCTTTTCCAAATTGGTTTTAAAACCCAGTGTGGCTGACTAAAACATACAATAAATGAAAAAGCTACTGGAATATCAATACACACGTCAGCAATAGTTATAACTTTTAAATTAATAGCAGCAGCAGCTCTAATAAATAGAGCACTGAAATACTGTGTTAGCTATTCTTGTGCAACCTTCTGTGTTTCTAGACATATTCATAGTAACATAGGATCATTCCTCCTTGGGATCCCATGCTTTCAATGCATACTTTTAAATCCAATACAAATGGCAGGATGACTTCATTGCCAAGAGGTTGGAGTAGAGTTGTAGCCTAGTGGTTCATGCAGTGGGCTAGGACCCAGGGAAGCCAGGATTCAAATCTCACAGCTACTGCTTGCATCCCTAGGCAAGTTACTTTACCCTTCATTGCCTCAGGTATAAACTTAGCTCGTGAGTCCTCTGGGGACAGGAGAATACCCATAGTACCTGACTATAATCTACTTTGAAGTGCCTGCAAGGTGGAATATAAATAATAATAAAGTGCAAATGCCCTTATTTTCTAGAAGCCAATTTAAAATTGGCTTCAGAATAAAAGCGTCCATTATCTGGATCTGAACCGTGAAACAGAAACGAAGTGAATGGCACTTGGCTGTTGGAATATGACCAGATGTGCAATCACAATCATTTACCTTAGGACTCATCAACAACAACAAAATAAAAAACAATTAAATATTGCTGTGCAGAATTCTAGTAACCATAATGGGCCTGGAGGAAGCTGGGAGCTTAGTGTGTGTGTGTGTGTGGGGGGGGAGATATGTTTTTATATTGGTCCCATAAAATATATCACACTTCAATGACTTTCAAGGTCCCTTCTTCAGAAGTGAAATACTGTCAGAAGCTTTGAGTTTTTAGAATCAAATTCAACTAGTGTAATAGTGAGAATTACAACCAGCCCAAATTACATAGAAGCTCTGATTTTTTTTTTTTTTTTTTAAATTAATTTCTCCAATTTGTCTTGAAAACAAGGTCCTCAATGCTCCTGGAAATTAAGTCAAACCCAAGTCTCCCTCATTGGTCAGAATCCATAGGCGTGCCTCAACAATTCACACAGAAACTGCAGGTTTTAAACAAAGATGTATGGCAATTGCTATCACCGTACAGCATTTCCTGTGAAATGTAATTTAATATCCTAGTGGGTTCACATTTTTCCAATGTTTCAGAGTAATTCACTTTCAAAGAATACAAATCTATCACAAGTTAGTTAATGTCACTCTGTCTTCAAAACACATCCACCAGGAAATTTTGGAGTTCTGTGAGGCCGTTCTGACTTCAGGTCACAGTGGTCATCTGCAGGTGGCATGTGCAGTGACCTGTGGATAAATAAAGACCTTCCTCAAACGTTATTACGTCCAGAGAAAGAAGATTCATCCAAATCAATCCAGGGAGGAGCACTACAAACATTTTTTTTTCAAGAATACCAATACTGCCCTTTAAGGAGGTGAGCATTAAAACTGGGCTTTGAAATTCCCACACAACCCAATGCGACAGTAAAAAAATGTGTATAGGCAAAAATGTGCCTTTATGGGGCGGTTAGCACACAGATGGTTCTTGCAGTGGGTGTTGTGCGTCTCAATTGTGCGTTTATTTAAAAAAAAGTGTGCTTATTCTTCAGGGAGTGCAGATTTACAAAAGTTGTGTGGGTTTCCATGCTGGAAAAAATATTGAATAAAGGCGCTCACTTCCACGAGGTGCCTTAAAGTGGCATAAAGTGCTGCAAGTGTTGGGAAAGTTAGAGCTGTAAAAGGACTGCAGGCTGTGCAAATGGTAGTCAGGACACATTTTCTCTTGGTGGTGAGGCGTGTGCAGTATATAGGCCAGTGCTGCAGCTTTTGACTTGTGAGTTTTCTGCTATTTTGTTAGACTCGTTAGTTCTAAGCCAATCTTTTAGTGCTGATAGCCAATTATTCTGCCTGTTCCTTCTTCCCCATGTTTTGTTTGATTCAGCTTCTTTGGTGAACAGAGATTTCCTTTGTCTTAGGGGGCAGTTCCCTTGTTCTTTCGGCTCTTACCAGCATTTATGTTACTATTCTGTGTTTTATTCATCTTTAACCCTTTATTTTTTATTCTCAGTTTTTAAAAAGGTGTTGTATTGTGTGTGCATGTTTAAACCCATGGTACAAAACAGCATGTAGGTAAGGTGGTGGGTCAAGGAATAGGCGAGGGAAAAAGTCATGGTGGAAAGGGGGGAAAGGAGAGGGTCCCCAGAATTGGAGGGAAAAGGAAGAGGTTGGTGATGGAGGTGGAGGTGGCAGAGCAGAGAGAGGGGGTGAAGGATAAGGGAAGCAGCTGATAGGGTCCTCCCCTCCGGATGGACAAGAGGAGCAGACAGGGCCCAGTGGTGAGCATCAGGAGTGTACGCGAGATGTTCGCTTCTCAAAGCTTGAGGACATATCATTCCAGGACATGTATGAGAATTAAGCTGCACTGTATACTCTGAAGACTTAATCAGTGATCAAGAGATGACCACCAATGTCAGCAGCCTATAGGGATGTCCAGCAGGGACGGATTCGTCCCATTCGGTATTCGGATTTGTCGGGACCCAAAACCATTGCATCCGTTCTTGGGGACCACGATCCGTTCATTAGTTACATATGTATTCGTTTCCCAAAATAAACCCCATCCCAACCCTTTAAATTTAATTAACTACAACCCCCCACCCTCCTGACCCCCCCAAGACTTCCCAAAAGTCCCTGGTGGTCCAGCGGGGGTCCTGGATTGATCTCCTGCACTCGGCTGCCGGTATTCAAAATGGCACCGATAGCCTTTGCCCTTACTATGTCACAGGGGCTACTGGTGCCATTGGTTGGCCCCTGTCACACGGTAGGAGCACAAGATGGTGCTGGCCATCCATTGCTCCTACCGTGTGACAGGGGCCGACCAATGGCACTGGTAGCCCCTGTGACATAGTAAGGGCAAAGGCTATCGGCGCCATTTTGAATACCAGCAGCCGACAGCCCGAGTGCAAGGGATCGCTCCAGGACCCCCACTGGACCACCAGGGACTTTTGGCAAGTCTTGGGGGGATCAGGAGGGTGGGGGTTTATTCATTAGTGATACGTTGTATTCGTGGAGGTTCACCATACGTTTCGTGACTCCCACGAATACAACAAATATGGCATATACGCTGCGGATTGCCAATATGTTGCAAACGAATGCACACCCCTGGCAGCCTAGCAGTCAGGACTCGGACTGCAAAACAGATGAACTTCATTGATGTAATATATGCAAGGAGGTCATGGAAACTGCAGTGAAAATACAAGTAGCTCAGTGAAAAAATGGGGGAGGTCTGCCATGCACACTGGAGATGCCCCCCTTGATGGAACTGGTACTAGCTATAGTTCGGCTTGAGGCAATTGGTGATGTGCAGAGTGACTTTGAAACTGGCAAGAATCCAGGTGCATGCAAAAACATGGTTTGATGTTCAATGTTTGTCTGTGGTAGGGTGGTGGTTGAGGCTGCAACTTATTTGTGTTTCTGTATACTTCAAACAGGCGTGCCCTAGGAGGACGAGGAGAGATCAAGAGAAGACTGCAACAGAAACAGTTCATGAAAGCATGGAAGAAATTGAACAAACTCCTTCCATGCATGAATTTACTTTTCCCTCAGATAGCCACTTCCACTTGTTGAGCCCATGGACAAACGGAACAGTCAGTGATCAACCTCACCATTACATAGGAGGAGGTTGACAAGCAACGTCTGTCACATGTAGCATCGGTGAGGGACCAGAACCCATTGAAGAAGTCCTAGGCATGGGGCCTATAGAAGCGCAGTCAACTATTCCATCACTCAAGTGATCAGCTAATGATAAAATTGATGTCTAGACGGGAACGGCATGACAATTCTGTGGCTGAGGAATGGTATGGGGTGTAGAGGGAACTGAGAGAGAAGTGGCAGGAGACTGTATCTGAACTGCGAGAGATACGGTGGGAGACTGTAACTGCCATAGACAGACACTGGTGAAACACGACGACTCTGCTGACCAACCTTACCAGTGCTATAATGGCATTAACCAAGGTTACTGAAAGTACCGCTAGAGCGTGGTATTCAGATTGGCTATCGACTCTGGCATGCAACAGGTTCTTCTTCACTCCATGCTGTGCTGTCACCACTTTGTTTTCTGGGAGCATAGTAGATTGACATTGTTTTCATTTGACAGTGCTGATATTTCATTGCAGCACTTTTTCATTGTAACATGTCACAAAACCATCACTGTTGTAATATTTGCTTGCCATTGCATTATGCACTTGTTTTTGGTTTTTTTTTTAGTAAGATTTTCATTGCTTAGCAGAGGTTATTTAGGATGAAATAAACTGAAATAGTAATAAAATTGTATTTATGATAAAATAAATTTAAATAAGTAAATGTTTTCTGATTTCCTGACAGTTAAATACATTTTATTTTGTTTGTTGTTTCTCTCATCCTTTTTATCATTGTTTTTTGGGGGGCAGGGTAATTTCGATGTATGCTCCAAAATCGCACAGTTCTATCCAAACTCCTTCATCAATCTGGTTCCAGGCCTGGCAGCAAGTGCCCCGCCATAACGAATTTCTGCCCCATACAAGGGACAAGGCATTTACTGTGAAGGCTGGAAAGGAAATAAACAGCAAAGAGGAGACAGGAAGGTTTTCTTTTCCACCCAAATCCTAACTTATGTTGTGCCCCACAAAATGTAGGAAGTGTTATGGACTAGGAGACCGAAGGGACCTATAATTATTCATTCAAGGGCAAGCTGTTTGGAAAAGAAAACCAATTTCATAAAGGGAAGAACCCTTATTATGAGATTACATGCTCTACAAAAACAAATGGAATCCCTCCCTTTACCTCCTAATTCTCCTTTCACCTGTACAGCTACAATGAATCAAAAAAGGTACAGTGGAAACCATTTACAAAATATAACTATATACATTTATTTACATTAACCAAACTGAAAATGTTACTACTCTATAAACTGGGATGAGGCAATAGGGATAAAAAAAGTAACCAAAAAAAAAGAGGGCTCCAAATGAGAAGAGGCAGGCCGGGGGGTCATTGATGCTTCGCCGGGAGGTGGGTGGACCAGCACTAGAAGCCCTTGAGCTGCTGATATTGCTGACAGTAGCTCAATCACCTTTTCCTAACTGGAGACCAATTGCTCCAGTTCCACCCTCACCCCCCCCCCCCCCACACACACACACACACACCTTATCTCCTCTCGAATGTCAGCCAGCATCTGTCCCTGCTGTTCAAGAGCAAAAAGTCAGATCTGTCCCATCAGTCGAGGGAATCTCCTCCAACATTAAGACCAAAACCTGGTCTTCATCCTCAACTCCCAAGGGGTCCAAACAGGGTGTCCTTACAGGGGGAGAAGCATGGTGAGATGTTTTCGCTCTGGACCCTGAGTGTACTGCTGTTGTGGTAGAGGTGGCTGTCCCTGCTGCACTGAGTTATCGAAGGGGTGTTGGTGGTGGTGGCAGTGATCCCTGATCCTGTGGTTTCTGTCATCATCTGGGTAGGGCCTCACCTTCTGAGGAGAAGGAGGAGGAGGGTGTGTTTATGCTATCTGCAACGACAGAGATGAGTCTCAGATTGCGATGAACTGTCTGGAAGGCTTGTGGTGTGGTAAGTGGACAAGAAAGGAAGTACATGGCAAAAGACAGTTGGCATCACTTATGCAGCCTTATACTGAGCCACTGAGCAGATCAAGACCAAAGTGGGTGCTGCTATGCCTCCCTGGGACCTTGCCTCTACAAAAGACTTCCACCTAGAGCAGGGCTTCTCAAACCTGTCCTGGGGACCCCAAGGCCTTTATCTCAATCATATTCATTGTGGGTATCCTGAAAACCCGACTGGCTATGGGGTCCCCAGGTTACATTTGGGAAACCCTGACCTAGAGGCAAAAAAAAATAATCACATGTCCACTTTCCTAGGGCCAAAAATGTTCATAAACAACCGGCCCAAAAAGAGTGACATGTAGTTACCTTCTTACTCCCCTTGTTCTTCCCACAACTTAGCCAGCCACTCTGCTTCCCACTGACGCAGCTGTGTCACTCTCTTCTTTTGTATCTGATACTAAACCAAAGTCCATAGTGCCACATCTGAGTCTCCCACTACAGCTGCTGCTTTGCACCCCTCAACAAAAACACGTCCCATCCCCCCGCGCTGGCCTGTGAGGCTGCAGGAATTAATCTGACCACCCATAAATAATAATAGTGCAGGCAACCTTCACATGCTGAATGCTACCCTTACCTCTCAGAAGTAGGAAGCATAGGCAATAGGCATTAAACTGGCAGTGGACAAACCTCCATGCCTCATCTATCCACTGCTGGTTCCTCTTCTTCCCTGGTTGAGGGTATAGCTGTCTTTCCCTGGCCACAATGAGCTGGCCCAGGAGGAGAAAATCACCCTCTGAAAAGTTAGACTTTTTGGCACCATGGCATGACTCGGGAATTCCAGTTTAAATGAATATGTTGTGGCTGAATTTCATTTTAGGTTGTTGTGTCTGTTAAACTTTTAAGTCATGTTTTATATAAATTATGTATGTTTTAATTTGTAAACCGCCTTGAACTAACAGTGATATGTTTTAAATAAATAAAATAAATGTCTGTACAATGTCTTGGTGCACAAAGGGGACATCATTTATTTATTTATATATTTACATTTCTATAGTCTGCTTTTCGGCACTTCAAAGTGTACATCAAAGCAGATTACGTTCATGATGTCAGCACAGAAGAAACAGATATAGCATTAGATGCTTGCATAAAATGAATGTACAAATTTTGTATATGTGCAGGTTGTTCATTCAGCCATCTGCTGGGCACTCTTCATCGGCAGACTGAATGCTCAAATTGCACATACAAGATTTCTTGTGCACACAAAACATGCATGAAGTCTTCTGCTGTGCTCCCTTCCTCCGGGACATGCGTGGAACAAAGGCGCGCAGTGAGTGATTAAAGGCATAAATCATAGATACACATTTATCTGAAGGGGAGGGGTCTGAAAGGGAGAGAATGGTGGTGGTTACAGAGGAGGGAGTAAAGGAGGGAATGGGAACAAAGGAGAGACAGGTGGAGGCCAGAGGATGAAAGGAGGGGGCAAAGGAGCACAAGTGAAGTGGGGAACTGTTAATGTCAGGGGCCACCAAGCCCCTGTCATTATTGCTCTGTGAGGGTGGGGAATGTTGTGCTATGTTCAGTCATCAGATCAAGCATGGGGTGAGAGTGGTGGGAACAGGGTGAATTCAGATTTCTTGGCTCTAGATAAGATACAGGAAAAGTTGGCCATTCTGAGTTATACATGCATCCTTTATTTTTGTGCACCTATGTTGTATGAAGAAGTATAGCATGGGGTTTTTCTGAGTGGTGGCAGATTGAGAGGGGGGTTACAAGATTTGACCCTATACAGCTTGATTTGATCAAATAAATCCATTATTGTTGCTCAAAAGAACAACACTAATTGAATGAAGAATATGCATAAGAGAAAATGAACTGAATAAATATTATGCATCCAGAAGCATACAATCCACAGAGTGACCTTTCTTTTTTGACTCCTATAATTAAATGCAAGGAAATGCTGGTTACTTACAGTAGGGATGGAGTAAAAGATAGTGGAATTCAGAACTTACATGAGAAGTGGTCAGCTATGACCTTCTGATGAATCTTGTTGGCCTCTGGGCACTGTCCATCTCTGTAGCCGGAGGCACAGGTGGATCCAGGCTTAGGTCAAGATCTGAATGCTGAACCACAGACAATTGATGTGGAGCTTACAACATGCAATGATTATGGATACCACCTTCTCTGGCAAGTACTGAAAGGACCCTCTACAACACTCCAAGCACTGAAAATGACTTTTCAGCATGCCAAATGTCTTTTCTTTGACTGAGCTCATACTTGTATGTGCCTCATTGTATCTTCTTTTTGTACCAGAATATGGGGCCAAGAGGGGGGTAAGCAGCCATGGCTTACATCTATAACCTGCATCTCCTATGAAATTAAAATAAAATTACATCACAAATAAATACAAGTATACTACTGGTAAAACCAGTGTCAACTATTTTGTAATTTTTTGGTTTTCCAGCCCCCATTACCTTTAAAGCAGACTGCTATATAATAATACAGGGCCGGATTTTAAAAGGGTTACGCACATAAGGTACGCGCATAACCCTTTTAAAACCCCCCTGCACGCGCCGAGCCTATTTTGCATAGGCTCGGCGGCGCGCGCAAGCCCCGGGACACACGTAAGTCCCGGGGCTTGCATGGGGGTGAGTGTCGGGGAGCATGTCGGGAGTGACGTGGCATTTTTGGGGCGTGTCCGGGGGCGTGTTTCCGGCTCGGGGGTGTGGCCAAGTGCCCCAACACAGCGGCCTGTGTCGGGGCCTGCAGCGCCGGTGCGCGTAAGTTACTACTGCCCGAGGCAGTAGTAACTTTTAAGATAAAGGTAGGGAGAGGATTTAGATAGGGCCGAGGGGGTGAATGGAAAGTTCCCTCCGAGGCCACTCCGATTTCGGAGCGGCCTCGGAGGTAACGGGCAGCGCACGCAGGGCTCGGCGCGCGCAAGGTGCACAAATGTGCACCCCCTTGCGTGCGCCGACCCCGGATTTTATAAGATACGTGCGGCTACTCGCGTATCTTATAAAATCCCGCATACTTTTGTTCGCGCCTGGTGCGCGAACAAAAGTACGCGTGCGTGTAGATTTGTAAAATCTACCCCAAAGTGTCTAACACCATACCTGATATCTCTCAGAGTGCAATACATGCAAAGCTGACATTTATCATTGTTTTCCTTTACATATATTCCCCCCACACACACCTAAAGAGGTTTCTGATGCATGTGTGCATATAGCACTGAGACTCCAATATAAATTGGTTTTGGTACTTTGCCCCGCATCCTCTCACCATGTTAACTTCACTCCCTCCCATGAGCTCACCACTGCATAACAATGAATAGCTGACCTCCACCTTCTCCCATCAGCATTAATAAGTTTTGCCACAGAAGAGCTTAAATGTGTTGCCCAAGCTATGGACTTACCCAGTAACCAGCCGTTGCCATATTTTCTGTCGGAAATATTGCGCCTAAGCGCAGGCTGGGATAGGATGTAAGAATCATAACAGCTCCCAGAAAACCTTGAAACAACATTCAGAATTTTGAGATGTGTATCACTCATGACCTAGACATTCAAGGAGCGGGGGTGCTTTCTACTGAGGAATGCTATTTCACACTGGGGTGAAGGGGTGAGAGAAACATCGGTACAATTGCACCCATCATGTTTGGCATTCCAGCAATATTATCAAACTCATGCCTTATCTAAGCCAGTTGCACTTGTTGCTCTGGATAGTTGATGTAGTCCCTCATGAGCTTTGTCATTGCCCGTTGCACTTGGCTGAAGGGTCTTGAAAAAGATGACTGGTCCATCCTGCCCACAATGCTAACTGTGTTTTGGATACTTCCACTGCCAGAAAATGTAAAGCACTGAGCAGTTTTACCAACCCGGGTATAGTACGGCCGTGAGCCATGAGGAGATTTATATCAAAGTCCTTGTAAAGGGATAAAATTGCCATCTAGCTCAAATGATATCTGCACACTACTTCCATCTCTGGCAATCCAAGGAGCATCATCCATGGTCGAAATATACATTGCCTGCAGGGTTTCTGGATTATGGCTCTATCCTGGATAGCATTGTTATCTCTCCTTCTTTTCTTTTTATTGTTCTCTTGGCCCCAGGTTCTTCTGTGATCTCTTTCTCTTTCTTCTCTATTCTTGCCTGCACGCGTAACAGGTAAATGAGCAGAATAAACACAGATACACCATCTCCTTGCAAGAGAAAATGCCAGAGAATCCTTACACCAACACTAGCCGGCTAGATTGCGAGGTAACTTTGACTCTGGGCTACAGTGAAATTCCCAATACTAAAAATCTATGTGTTAAAGCCATCGAGTGGGCCTTGTGTGCACTTTCCAGCATAGGAGAGTAATGGAAAATATCTGCATTATCATTAGATTTACATGAGCGGGCACTCATCTATACATTTGTGTGCATATTTTATGCTTGCAAAAGTCTTCCTTGCATTGTGGGTTACTTGTAACTATAAAATATGTGCATATATTTGGGGTGCTGCACTGTGCAAACAGCATTGTGCTCTTTATTGCATCGGCCCCATAATTATGCAGTCACAGACTGTGGAAGTCGTTACTTCTATGGAGGTAAAAACACTATCCATCTTGTCCCTGTCATACAGGTACAGAGATGGCTGTGTCAGCACAGCCAGTTTTGCACTTGGCAGAAGATCAAGTTTGTGTAACAGCAGCAGGACCGATACATTCAGTGAGAGACACAGCAGTAAAATCATTAAATTATTATTTTGACGGCTCTGCACACCAACCAGGGAAAGCTAAAATGAGGTATATATTTGGTGCTGCAGTTCTTCCAACATTAATGGAATATGTTTTTAAAAGAACACACCTGGAAATGCCTTCATAACTTGTAATTCAGCAAATCCCATGTAAAAACCCTGATTGCGCAAAGAGAAAGTCGAAGCAAGATGTTCAAGATATATGATTCTTTTCACATTGCAAAAAAGGGATAGGCATAACACTAGCTCATGTTTCTTTCTTTTTTAATAGGGAATTTATTTAACATCACAAGTACAAAATCCTGAGTTTTCTTTGTCCAAAAAAAATATTCAGGATCTAAATCAAGCAAAAGCTTACTAGTAATGCTTTGTGCAATTTTCCTTAAGGTTATCTAGAATAAAAATAATTAGAGCCTGTAGCAAAATCCAATAAAGCATGTCAGTATTAGAACAGAACAGGTATATTGTTCCAAAAACATTTTCCTCAGGGTCTGACCGGCTTATTTCCAAAAATATGGTTGTTATAATATTAACAAGCCATAATAATTCCACAAAAAATTGTGCTTTGAATGTTAAGTAACAGTGGGTTAATCTTGGCCTGGCAGGGGAGCCATCTTCCCTGCCAAGAAGGTTAGCAGCCAAGAGAGATGTAAGTGATGTAAACAAGGATGCACAGAACGCTAAGATCATCACAGCGCTCCCATATGTGAACACAGGGTGTTGTAATAGGAGAACAAGCAAAAGGAGGGGGGTGAGAGGGCTGAAAAGAGGGAACACATTGCTTGAAGGGAAACCTTGTTTAACCTACAAAGCCAAAGTTAGGAGAAGTTTTGGTTTGGGCATCTGTTTCTCATTTGTGAGGCAATGCAGAGAAGCATGCGGTGGAGACGCTACCGCCCTCAGAGCCCCCACACTTCTCAGTGTGCAGGCATGACAGACACAGAGCGGTCCCAGGATGTCCAGCTGCTCATCAGAGCCATGGCCTACTCAGGCCCTCGCTAAAGCAGCTCTCTACTCTACCCTGTAAGTCACCAAACAACAGGACCCCCAACTCGGGTCGTCTTACCAGATTACAAAGAAAGAGAAAGGGGCTTTAGGAGGAATATGTGACTGGAATGCCTTTGAGTAGCCCCTCAGTTTGTCTCTTTGGTCAAAAACTCCTTCCCTTTCTCTAAGCTTCTCCAAACTGATTTTAGAAGAGCCAAGGGCAGATTTATGCATGTTTCTAATGAATAAAAGGTCAAGTCCTTGACCTCCCACTTATGACTCCTTTGCATTTCTAACTTCAAATCAGCTGGATAAACAAGAATCCAGCTCAGACATTTCAGAGCAAGACCTTAGAGAAGTAACAATTTCTTAACAGCCTTAACTTCTGTCTCATTTGGAGAAGTAAACAATCACAGCAGCAGGCATTATCAGGAGACAACTGCCCATGTTGATAGATGTCCCTAATTAAAGGCAAGGCACGCAAGGCAAGGGCAACTAATATTAAGGCAAGGAAATGTATCCGATGATGCCCCTTGCCAAGGGTATTGTTGCTATTACAACATGCAGTAAGATACAAAAAAACATGCAGCCAGTAGATTTAATAATTTGAACAGCATCAGTGGTAAAATTCAGCAGATTTCTATGGTCAGTTCTTTGACCACTGATTGTCCAGTATTAATGTTCTATGTCCTAATATAGTGGTATTCACATCCAGCCCTCGAGGCCCACAAAGGAATTGGGTTTTCAGGATATCCCTAAGAATATTCACGAGACAGATTTGTATATAGTTGAGGCAATATGCGTGCAAATATACCTCATACATATTCTTAGGAGATATCCTGAAAGCCTGACCCGTTTGTAGTCCCTGAGGATAAGAAGCGAATAGCACTCTCTAAGTGCATTATTGGTTGGTCTTTGAAATGTTTCTATTCATTCATATGCTTTAACAAAACTTGTTTCCTTAACCTGCCAAATGCTATATGTCCAGTTTTGGAGGATCTAAAAATGTAATGTAAATATTCAGTTTATACATTCCTCACAACTTTCAGGTACAAAACTGACATCCCTCCACCCCCCTCCCCCCCCCAAAAAAAAAAAAAAAGAAAGAAAAAAACATGCTTCTACATGTCTTGTAACATAATTTATAGAACTAGATTCAACAAAATGAAGAGGTTTTTTTTTTTAAACAAATTCATGTCAGTTACACAACTTTCCCAGGTGAGAGCAAAGAGAATTGTAATGGAGTCACCTCTGTCCTTTGTGGCATCCACCTCCTACTACAATGCTGGCACCACCAAATCCTTCTCTTTACATTAGCAAGACCCACACAAGTGGACAGCAAACATCCATCCAATACACTGGGAATGTGCTTTCTTTCTTAAAACTGCAGTCCAACACAAAAAGATTATGGAGAAACTTCTAGACAAATTATGCAAGCTAAAGAAAACATATTCATTTTCCAGCTTTCTGTAAAATCTTGTCAGGCTTGCTATTATTATTTATTTAATCCATCAAATCTGGTTCACACCCCTTTGTCTGAAAGACACTCTAGGTGAGGTACAGTATAACATATTAAAAAAAAAGCATATGAACAATGTTTATTCAAGCAAAGGTCAAATCGTACCTGTTGAGTCAGATATTTTGCAAGCTCTCTTGCAGAACTCATGCAATGTACTTAAATGCTAATACCTGAGCTATCCTGTGCAGTGATTCTAGTGCACAAACCAATCTGATGACTCTGCAATACAGGAAAACTGCTTTTGGGCTAAATGGGGCACACAAGGGGGCTAGCAAGGTTAGATTACAGTTAGAAGCAGATGCCACCCGAATGCAAAAGTTAATGGTGTGCCATGAAATATGGAAAACAAGGCGGAGACATGTTAAGTGGCGCATTCACTGACTATTAATGGAGCATCAGTGTTGACAGCCTGTATAATGCAAATTCCCAGGCAGATTGCACTGGGAGCAAGGATTCTTACAGGTGCGACTTTAAAAAGCAGAGGCAAACTTTGAAGCAAATGAGCCCACATGGGAAACTGAGGCAGGAGAAAAGCGTAGGAAATTCGGATGGCTGAAATGTTTGATGTAGGAGGCAATGAACTGTCCTCTTCATCCTTCCTGGTTTTTTTTTTTTTTAAATTGTATTTTATATAGTAAGTCATTTAGTTTAAGACATATGTTATCATTTTAACTGTTTCAATGTGGATTTATTTATTGTGATCGGCACAGCACAGTTTTCTGTTTTGGGGCAGAATATACCTTTTTTAAAGAAATAAATAAATAAATAAATAAATAAATAGATAGATAGAACTAAATCTTCCTGCTTGAGCTGTCAATTTTCTCCAAAATAGGAATCTGCTGCTGGGATCTCAAAGTACCACAGCTTCCCTACAAGCTGTTTCTTTGCAAGGGGGTGCCGACATTTTCGAACACCACTCACTGTCCTACCCTGTTCAGCCCATCCAAAGGAATCCACAGTGCAGTGCAAATGCAGAAAGCAGCAGGGAAGTCACCTCATTTGTGCCACCACTATATTTAACTGGTGCGTGGCAGAAATATAGCCATGGTGCAAATATTCACACCTGCCCTGCATTAGCACTGCGCAGGCCAGCTTCTGCTCCGCCTGCTGTGAAAAAACAAAACAAAACAAGGTTTCATTTGTTTCTTTTTTTTTTTTTTAACACCTAAAATCCATTTACAAATCAACCACTACTTGAGGAAAAAAATAAAAACCACGATCATCGATCATGTGTGTTTCACCTGGCAACATATTAAAACCCAACACCCAAAACGTACTTTGAGAAAACCTGTTGCACCGCACTGTACACAAAGATAATGCTCTCTGCATAAAACGCCCATTAATTACACTGCAAGCAAAATGGAACCAATAAAATAGCAATTATTATTTCTTCTAATGCCACATTTCCATATGTGCATCATGGATCCAGAGACAAAGCTCACTTGTGCACAGGCTCCACCGGCCGCACCCAGAGCCACGGCCCGGTTCTGGAGCCTCTTCTCTGCGCTTCCTCGGAATAATGTGGGCACTGCCCGGGAAGTGGCTTTCACGGCATTAGCATTCTGCAGGGAGCCTCCTAACACCTGAAACCATCCCATAAATCTGAAAACGTGCTGCTGCAGGCCAAAGAGAAAGCAATTTTATTAAACTCTGTGCGCTGCCATTTCCCTTCATTCTTCTCTAGATGGACTATTTAGGTAGTTCACATTTCAAAGTTGAAAGTACTTTGTATATAAGCAACTAACACTTGCAAGCTATAAAACAGTATGGGACTGATTTAATAAAGGTTTTTCCCATAGGCACAACATGGAAAAGAACCTTTTATTAATCAGACCTTATTTCTCAAGCATTTGACAAGATAATATACTATAAGCTTAGCATCAGATTATCAAATAGTTTGGTATGTCTAAATATTTATTAAAATACAAATGTTTGACAAGAGTAGAATCTAATTTACAGTTTTTATTATATTGTAAATATGTAATCATCTCAATGCCCCTATGCAAGAATGGCAACCAACATATCAGATTTAACTGCAGGGTTGAATTTAGTAATGGCACATGATCAAATGACCACTGAAAATTTCAACTTTTGCCACTTGAAAAATCTGCTGCCCGAGAATTAAGAACCCACAGAGACACCAAAATAAAGAGAATACTGCTCCTGCCACAGTCCCAGGGAAGAAGAGCCTGCGTGGCACAGCAGGGAGGAACGTAAGTACCCAGGACTGAGCAGGGCATAAGCTGGCCCCAGGTTGGGAGTTAGGGTGAGAGATGGCGGGGGCACAGTTGTGAGAGACAGGGCTCCGAAGGGAATGGCAGCTAGTTACACATTTTGTCAGGATCACGAATATGCACAGTGCCTGGTTTACTGCAGCAGTACAAGCATAGATCCTGTGTGTGTGTGTGTGTTAGAAATTCTATAGCAATTATGCAGCACATTATATAGTTTGCATTAATTACTATACTCAAAGGTGTCACACTTATTATTTTTATACTTTTAATGATTTCTTCTAAAAATATTACAAAACATATTTTTCCGACCTTTGTGTGTCTGGGTTTCTTTAGCTCCTTTTCTCCTATTTGTACCTTTGTACCACTATTTTATTTTTCCTTTTCATTGTTCCACTGTTCTCCCCCCCCCCCCCCCCACCCCGGTTAACAAGTTTATTGTAAAGCACTATTGCATATGTTCATTAACAAGTTTATTGTAAAGTTTATTGATTATTGTAAATGTTTATTGTTTATGGTAAAGCACTGTTGCACATGATCGTTCTAGTTGGCACAGCTGCAATGTTTCTGTTAATTGTGAACCAATGTGAGGTTACTAAACAGATGTCAGTATGTAAAAACTGCAAATAAATAAATAAATAGATACTATTTCTTACTTTTTTCAATCTTAGTTCTGTGTTCCATTTTTTTTTTGTACCAATCCCTTTTCTTTCTCCTCTTTAATCTTTCCTCTTGTCCCGCTCTCTGCAGTCATTCTGCCTCCTCCTGACATTCTCTGCTTCTCCATCTCTTTCCTTCCCACCGTCTCTTCTCTGCTGCTCTCTCTGTCTCCCTTCTAGTCTCTATGCCTACCATTCCATCTCCCCTCCAGTCTCTCTACCCATTCATTGCATGGCACCAATGATAGGAGCGAGACAACTGCAAGTGGTAACCAGAAATTGCAGTGCCAAGCAGGTAGGCACGAGGGAGCAACAGTGGTCAACAGGTGAGCACGGGAGAAAGGAGGCAGGAGCTGCAATGGCCAACACACGGGAGGTAAAAAGGAGCCCAGAATTGCAGTAGCCAAAGGCGGATAGGTGACATGGAGTTGCAGCAGTCGAAAGGTGGGAGTGCAAGAGAGGTACAGACAGCTTGAAACAATAACAACTGGTAAGTGGATAAGAAGCAGAAACAGAAAGGACTAGCAGTGATCAGGCCACAGAGTGGGAGAAGTAGCCTGGACCTACACCGGTTGAAAAGCAGGAATGAGGGAACAAAAGGTAAGCCAGAGATGCAACAACCATTACATGGATGGGAGGAAAGGCAGCCCCAGACTAGCAACAGTCAAACACTGGGCGGCTGAGATTAAGGGAAAGGTAGTCTAGAGCCACAGAGGACAAAAGGCATTACTGTGGGGAAATTTCTAGAAAAAAATGAAAGATCTGTACACTGCATGATTGTATATACTGCAAGAGCTGTTCATCTATGAATTTTAATATTAAACACTGTTTCGCAACCTAAACTGCTGTTCTCCATATAGAGTTGGAGGGGTCAGCATTGGAGAGAGTCTAGAAAGGAGAAATGGAGCCATGATATTCTATTGATGTTTCCAAGTGGTAGTGTCTAGCTCTTTCTAGCATACTGGGCACAGCAATAGAATAACTTTGTCTACTAGAAATGTGAGTTTACTCATCTTGGATCAAAGAAGGAGTTACATTTCCAGCACAAGCTCTCCAGGACTAGCACCTACAGCTGAACAGTATGCACTTTGGAGTTATGTATCCCACTTTGGCATAATATTCAGATGGAGGTGCCTACCACAGAGGGCTTACACATTTTTTAACTGTAGGTTCCAGCCAAGAGAACTTTTGTTGCAATTTAAATTCTTACTGGGTCTAAGGTGGAGTACCACACTGGGGACAAGAACAGACAACATTGGCCACCAGAAATGTGAATTCACTCCAAACCCAGGACTTAAATTGTCAATGTAAGCTCTCTGAGGAAGGCACCAATCACAGGTTTTCTTTGTTTTCCTGACCAATTGAATAGTGCCAGCGTATGTATTGTTCAGTTATTGATGCCCACCCAGACAGACAATATTTTTGTTCATCTAGTTGCAGGTGTTTTCCCCAGAGATCTTATTCTTTTTCTTTACTTGCCATTCCTTGTCGAAATGGCTTTAAATGAAATAATGTGCCCACAAGTTAGGATGCACAGCACCAATCTCACATGCAATGCATAAGCTCTTTGGGGCAAGTACTTTCAGCTTAATAGTCTGCACTTTGGCATAGTGCATCCAACTGTGATGTCCTATTCAGCTATAGGTACCCCCTCCGGAGAGTTTATACTTTGTTAAGCTAGCTGTAGGCAGCAGTCCCAGAGAGCTTATATTTTGATTTTACTTACCACTGTTTGCCAAAATGGCCATGGAAGCAGGAATTTGCTCACTGGAGTGGGCATTTACAGCTCGCTGAACAAAGTGTAAGTTTCCTGGGGTGGGCATCTATAGTTAAACAATACGCCCAAGTCTGGATGCACAGCACCAATGCCCAAGAGTTTACACTGGAAATTAAACTTGTCGGTCCGAATTGGAGTAAACTCACATTTTTTGGTGGCTGAAGTATTTTATTGTTGTGCCCAGTGTGGTAGAAGCAGCGAGACACTACCACAGTGGGCACAGCAAAAGTAGAACATGGTCACCAGAAATGTGAATTACGTTTTTACTCCTGCTCTGACCCAGGAGCTAATTTTCCAGCATTAAGAAAATATGCTTTAAGCTGTCTGCCCTTTAACTCACCTCCCTGCATTACTGGGGAATAGCCAATGCCCTTTTTTTTACAAGGGAGTTGCATGCTCCCCTGCTAATTTTAGCACTAGTTTTTACTCCTGGCTTAACACACATTTTTTAGAAGTTAAAATGCCTCTTAAATACCAGAGTTAACTTACCACAGAAAAATGCATGCTAAAAGAAGATTAAAAGCTTGCACTCACTTTAGTGTGCCTTATCATATTGGCCCCATAATGTTGTTATTTTCTTTTTTTTTTTTTTTTTATTGCTATTGATAATTCACTTTGCAAAGCAGAAAGCTTAAATCTGTCGGGGGGGGGGGGAGGGAATTCTTCAAATCTACAAAATAGAAGAAACTGTGAATTGCCTTCAACATTCACCTTTCAGTGCTAAGAACTAACTTTTCTGACTTCCTCTCCTCTTATCCTGCTGCACAATTACTTCACCAACTGAATCCAGATTCGGAAGAATTTTGATAAGATAAGAGCAACAATTCCGGCCTGCAGCAGAGAAGATGTATGATAAATGGGGTATATCTCTTTATCTTGATTTCAGGATTCCCAAACATACATCTTGTTATACTGAATTACACTTATCATTGACACAGCCCCCGTGAAACAGTTTAGAGCAGCAGCAGTACCTGCTAGATTCCTCAGCATGTCTTTTTTTAAAAGCATTATTGCTTCCTTTCTCTCTGTGTTATTCTGAAAAAAAAATAATATTTCATATTTGTCCAAACATATTAATTTCCAGTGCTCCTTGGTCTTTTCCTTGTAGGGTACCCCAAGAATCTATTCTCTCTCCCCATCTGTTTAACATCTTTATGGTCACTCTCTGCAAATGTTTGTCTTCATTAAGAGTTAGTTAACTTTTTGAAGATGATATATATATTATATTTCCAATTGTAGACAAGAGTCTCAAACAGCAACACAAGATCAACATCTATCTAAAGTTGTAGGGTCAACTAGTTGAGACAACAAATTAGAGATTCTTGATGATTAGATTCCTGATTCAGTATTTAATATCTCTCTGGAGGGCCAGTTACTTGCTATTAGCCACACAGCTCATAACTTAGTTCAGATAGATTCAGGTTTACACTTTTTATCTCAAATCTCAAGCTCTGCTTTTTTATAATCTGCGAATGAATAGACAAATGAAAGCTTATTTGTTTATGTGATGAAATTTCAATAAACATAAAATGATAAAAATAAAAAGCGATGGGACTAGGTTAGATGAATGATGCTCCTTCTACTGATTTTAAATGTCATTTCCAGTAGCCCATCCTTCAGGTGACTCAGGTGTGGTGCCTTTGTGTGGTTCGGGAGAAGGCCAGCTTCCCTTCATGAGTCATAAGGGTGGAGCACCCAAGTAGGAAAATCTTTTGGAAAAGAAATGAACCAAAGCATGAAAAGCAAACCTTAATGTTTGTGTTCTAACTGCCAATTGATTTATTTAACACATTGGAAATAACCTGTATCTGTTCAGTTACAGGAGATTTGGCTTTAAATACAGTTACTTGATCTATTTCAGTCTGGATGCAGGGGCTAACACTGCATCCACATCCTAGCACTTTTAGATGATCTTTGGCAGGAGATGGACAAAGGCCCTCATTTCTTTTGATTTTGGTGCCGTCTTTGACACTCTTTACCATAGAATTTTAATAGATTGGAAATTGATGATTTAGCCTTTTATGGGTTTGAATCTTTTTTACTTAATTGTTCACAGATAGTCAGGATGGGTGAGAAGTCTTCCTATCCATTTGGGTTGCAGTGTGGAGGTCCCTCAGGGCTCTATTTTGTTTCCAACCCTTTGTTAACATTCACGTGCACTCATTGGCTTCCTTATTACAAAACCTTGGGAAATAATATTTGAAGTTTATCAATGACAACTAATTGGTTGTCCTCACAATGGCTGACCACAAGGAGGTGGCAGCTGAGCCGAATTTATAGTTTAGACTTTAGAGAGGTTCTTAATTGGTCTACTCAAAATAAGCTAAAATTAAATGCTGTCAAGACTGTGGTACTTTGAACAGAAATCTTCTATTCATTCAACCTATCCTATATAATATTTGATTATTATTACTGAAGTAAAAAGTCTAGGGGTGATCCTTAATTTGTTTTTGAATCAAGATGCTCAGGCCACCCCACCTTTGTTGCTGTGAGGACATTTTTTCCCAGCTACCCATAAGAACATAGGAATTGCCATGCTGGGTCAGTCCAAGGTCCATTGAGCCCAGCATCCTGTCTCTGACAGTGACCAGTCCAGGTCCCAAGTACCTGGCAGATCCCTTGAAATAGATCTAATTCCTGTTATTCCAAGGGATAGCAATAGTTTTCTCTCATCCACTTGGCAAATAATGTGTTACTGACATTCCCTCCTGGAACTTGTCCAAATCTCTTTTAAACCCTGCTACACTTGATCACATTATCTGACAACAGATTCCACAAATTGATAGTGTGCTAAGTGAAAAATGAACTTTCTACAATTTGTTTTAAATATGCTAGTTGTTAGTTTCGTGGAGTGTCATCTTGTTTTAGTATTTTTTGAAAGGGTAAATAACCATTCATTATTTACACGTTCCACACACTCATGACTTTATAAACATCTATCATGACCCCTGTCAGTCATCTCTTTTCCAACCTGAAGAACCCTAGCCTGCATAGCCTCTCATCATAGGAGAGATACATCTCCTTTCTCATTTTTGTCTCCCTCCTCTTTAGATTTTTTAGTTTCAGTATGTCTTTCTTCAGATGGAACAACCAAAATTGCAAAGTACAGTTGCACAATGACTCGATATAGAGGAACTATGATATTTTTGTTTATTCTCCATTCCTTTTTGGATCATTCCTAACATTCTACAGGGTGTCCTATGGAAAAGTAGCCTGCCTCCAATGCATTGGAATTGGAGGTGGGCTACTTTTCCATTGGTTACCCATAAAATTCAGAATACAATATAAAGTTCTCACCCTCATCCACAAAGCAATTTATATCGACAAGTTTAACTGGATGAACTTGATTCTCTCTTTCCACATCCAACAAAGGAACCTCCGCTCCAACAACACTGGCCTCATCCCAGTCCCCTCACCAAAAGTAACTCACCAGACCACAATAAGAGATCATGCTCTATCTGTGGCCGGACCCTCGCTCTGGAATAACTTACCAACACATCTAAGAATGAAACCAACAATGCAATCCTTAAAAAAAAAACCTCAAAACATGGCTCTTCCGAAAAGCCTTCACAACAACCACCTAATACCCATCCACCCGCTGCACTAAGATGACCCTCCCTTCCCCTTAGACCTCCTAATATCCCTCCCCCCTACTCCACCGCAGCAACACACTCCTATCCATCCCCAAAACCCCTCCTCCATTATAACACACTCTCATTCACAGCAATCCTATTCCTACACTCAAGCACCTACCTCTTCTCCACATGAATGCCTGCAATTATTAGCTCCTGATCATACCTACATTTTACAAATTACACGATGGCATACTACTGACTCTTATACTAATCAGTGTCAGAATCAATACTCTATATGCTACTCCAGATGAAACACTGAAAACAACGCTACTCCTGCTCCAGTTTACTCCATCAAAGCTACATCCTATTTATTGTAAGATACATTATTTATGTGGTCATTCTAGGACATATAAGATACAATATTCAGCTTGTTATATGACAAGGTATGCTGTAGAACATATTGTCATTAACGTTTCAGTTTTAATCTCCTCTATAAGAATTAATTTTGAAGTTATAATGTTAAATAAGAATTAACTTGAAGTTATAATGTAAAATAAGAAGACCTCGACTTCTTAGAACACAGTTACAATGTAAACCGATGTGATATTCCAGATCGAACATCGGTATATAAAAACAAATAAATAAAATAAATAAATAATTGATTTTTTGATTGCTGACATACACTGAGCCAAGAATTTCAATGTATTCTCCACCAGGATTCCAAGGCCCTTTTCTTGAGTAGTGAGTCCCAATATGGAACCCAGAATTGTGTACCTATAATTGGGATTATTTTACCCTGTGTGCATCACTTTGCACTTTTCCACATTAAATTTAATCTGCAATTTAGTTGCCCACTTTCCAAGTCTCACAAAGTTCTTCTGCAGTTCCTCACAATCTATTGTAATTGACATTGACAGGGGCTATCGGTGCCATTGGTTGTCCCCTGTCACATGGTAGGAGCAATGGATGGCCCACACTATTTTTTAAGATGGCGCCGGCTGTCCATTGCTCTTACCATGTGACAGAGGCCAGCCAATGGCACTGATAGCCTGTCACATGATAAGGGGAAAGGGCCAATGTTGCTATTTTGATTACTGGCAGCCAATGCCCAAGAGTGGGAGATCACTCCTGGGACCCCTGCTGGACCACCAAGGAATTTCAGCAAGTTTTGGGGGGTCAGGAGGGTGGGGGTTGCAATTAATTAAATTTGAAGGGTTGAGGTAGGTTTTTGTTTTTTTTTGTTTTTTTACAACCCCGTTCTAATTAATTAACCCAGTCACACTCCCCCCCCCCCCCCCCACACACACACACACATACCAGGCTGCCTCTCTCTCCCACATGTCACCCCATACAGTCATCTCAATCACTTCCCCTCTCACCAGTCACCCCCATACACAACAGGCTGCCTCTCTCTCACCAATCACCACCCTAAGCAGTCTTTCTCCCCCAATCATCCCATACAATCACCCTAGTTACTTCCCCCTCACCTGTCACCCCCACATTCCAGGATGCCTTTCTCTCACCACTCACCAATCAGTCTCTCTCCCACCAGTCATGCCATATATTCATCCCAGTCACTTCCCCTCTCACCAGTTACTGCCCTCTCACCAAAGCACACAGACAGACACCAGGGGAATTTAAAGTATGCATATCTTAAAATGCCAGGGTCCCTTTACGAAAATTCAAAAGGATTGGCAAATTTTAAAATATGTATTTGCGTTACATGTTTTTGCTTATTCTAACTAGAAATTTATGGTGTTATTATATCTCTTATTTGTTTACATGGCACTGGCCATCCCCCCACAAATACCACCCTGCAACCTTTGCAAAACAAAGAAGTAACTAAGGAGACAGCAAATGTGAATGCAGAACCATAACTCTAGCTAATGGACTGCTCCCCAATTGACACTTTTTAACGTATTAGTAACATTTCTAGATAGCGCACACTAAGTCCCGTTAGTGCGCGCTAAGTGCATAAATAAGAAAATTATAGTTAGGGGTAGATTTTCAAAGGGATACGCACATAGGATACGTGCGTACTCCCCAAAAACCTACCCCAAACCCCCCCCTGCACACACCGAGCCTATTTTGCATAGGCTCGGTGGCGCGCACAAGCCCCGGGACGCACGTAAGTCCCGGGGCTTGCAAAAAGGGGCGGTCGGGGGCGTGGCCAGGGGGCACAGTTAGGGATTGGGGGCGTGTCCGGGGGGCATGTGGGTGGTCCGGGGGCGTGGCCGAGTGCCCCGACACAGCGGCCTGTGTCGAGGCCTGCCGCACCGGCGCGCGTAAGTTACTACTGCCCGGAGGCAGTAGTAACTTCTCCAATAAAGGTAGGGGGAGGGTCTAGATAGGGCCGGGGGGTGGGTTAGGTAGGGGAAGGGAAGGGAAGGTGGGGGGGGGTAGAAAAAAAGTTCCCTCCAAGGCTGCTCCGATTTCGGAGCGGCCTCGGAGGGAACGGGCAGCGCGCGCAGGGCTCGGCGTGCGCAAGTTGCACAAATGTGCACCCCCTTACGCGCGCCGACCTCGGATTTTATAAGATACGCGCGGCTACGCACGTATCTTATAAAGTACGCGCGCGCGTATGTTTTTAAAATCTACCTCTTAGTGCGCACTAACATGAAATGCTAATTTTTTCGAAACTTTGTCAATTTGTTTTTTGTTTTGTGGCTCTCCCGAAACAAAATGAAATAGACAATTTTGTTGCCATTGTCTATTTCATTGAAAACAATTCCACATCCTTAATGCCTTCATTTGTGTATTCCTACAAGGTCTCTGTGTTTTGCACAAGATGGTCTTTTGAAAATGCTGCCATTAAAATTGTTTCAACTGCAAACTAACAGGTGAATTTTAAAAGCCCAGAACATGCATTAATTAGGGGATGCATGAATAAGTTGGGCGTGCTTGTGACAAGCGTATTTTGAAAGCCAGCGAGATATGCGAATATCTTCGACAGCCAGGGGTGGATCTATAATGAGGTGGGTTGAGGCAGCTGCTTCAGGTGGCAAACTTGGGAAGCAGCAATAACTGCCTCCCTAAACTCCTCTAACGGCCTCCTCACCCTGCTACCAAAACAACAAAGGGCCCACACAGAATTACCCCCTGCGCAGCCTGGATCTCCTTCATCACAGAGGCATACTAAGGGGGAGGCGAGGGGGACGGTCCGCCCCAGGTGCTAACTGGGAGAGGGGTGCCATTGCCGCAGTCTCGCGGTGATGTACAGAAGTCACATGCTGGCAGGGTTCAGCAAAAGCAAGGCCCTGCGGTGCTGCTGGCCTTTCCCCGGATCCTGCGGCAGAAAAAGAGGCCCTGTGGTGCTGCTGGCGTTTCCTCCGAGCCGGCGGCAGATGAAGAAGCCCTGCCGTGCCACTAGCCTTTCCCTGGAGCCGGCAGCAGATGAAAATGGCGTGCTCTGTAGCCAGCCACCGCAGGTCTAAAATGTGTGGGAGAGAGCGAGAGACTGGCCCTGTTAGAGTGAGTGCCAGTGTATGAGAGGGTGAGAGTGTGTGTGTGTATGAGAGGGTGGGAGTGTGTGTGTGTATGAGTGTATGAGAGGGTGGGAGTGTGTGTGTGTATATGAGAGGGCGCTTGTGTATGTGAGGGGGGCAGAGGGGGAGCAGCAGGGAGCAGGGAGGGGCAGGGATGGGCAGCAGGAGTGGGGGGGTGGGGGCGCCATCTCATCCTTCACCTCGGGCAGTAGATTGCCTTGAGCTGCCCCTTGTCCACAGCAGACACATCTAGAATGTTTTCAAAAAAACAGGCGGGCATGGGTGTAGTCTAGGTAGGGGGTGGGCATTTCAACTTTTAACCAGAGATGTGTGCGTAAATACTGATGCAACCCAGTGTGCATCGAGGCCCCCTGACGCATAAGTTTTCTTCTGCTATGGATGCCATGTAAGTTAAAATTTAAAGAAAACTAAGCAGATCTGCAGGGTTTTAAGGGTTGGAGCTAACTGGCAGATTGAAGGCTATCCAACTGGGCGAGGGGTGGGGGATGGAGGATCTCTTTCTCTTGACTAGGTGAACTGGTAAAACTGGGAATGTTGTCAGCATGCATCTTTTTTAAAATTCCCCGCTTTATGCGGAAGAAGCAGGATTTGTGCACCCACATGCGGCCAGGCTATTTTATAACATGCACGTATATACATGTGCAAGTTATAAAATAGCTGCATCCCTGGGCACAGGCCGATGCACATGTGCCGGTTTGAAAGCTACCATCCTAATGCATTTCAGCTCTGGAATTAGCCTCCAAAAAGTGCTTTGGCTGAAAACTGATTTTATAGTTTTTAGGATTTACCTGTTTCTTCTGGTTTTTACTTTGCAAAGACTGTTCGATGGACTAATCTGCTGTTTTGGTTTCTTATATTGTGTTTTTATTATATTTATTGATATTTTGTGGTTGTAGCAATATGTGGTTATATTTTTTATATTATTGAATTTTATTTGTACTTGATATTACATTGTTGTGATAGATTATATTTTTCTGCCCATTGAGCTATGAAAAGCTGAATATAAATCTACATACATGTTGGCAAGGGCTGCTCTTTTAACCAGTCAAATAATGTATGCTGTGTTAAAGGGAAATTTAAAAGGGTAATATCAACTAGCCTATTTATACACAGTGAAAAATTTTTTTTTATTAAGAATAAAAATGAAAATATCATAGTAACATAGCAGATGACAGCAGAGAAAGACCAATTAGCCTATCCAATCTACTCCAATATCCTTGTCCACACTCCAAGGATACAGGCCTGCAGCTGCCAACTATAAAAGCTTAAAGGCTTTAGGACATCATTGCTTTATCAATCAGCTTTTGTTTGCTTCATCTTAGGTTATTTACTGTCCTGGAGAAAGGATCATACAAGGTCTCAAATCAGCAGCTAAGCTCTACCCCACACACACATAAACACATACTCACTTATACACACACACACACACAATGTCTTATCATCAAGCTTCATAATAATCCAGATAGCACCCAACTACTATGAACTTGCTAGCACCAACACATTTGTTTCCTACGGACTTGTAGCCTGCATGTACCAACCTAGCTACTCCACAGACTGCAGTAACACCGGGTTGTGCTTTCTTTCTCCATCCCTTGCTTTGTCTTTCTTAACAATCCTCTTACTTCTGCTTTGGAGAAAGTGGTATGTTTGCAGTACTGCAAACTCCCAACCTTGTTCCTACTACTGTTTTAGACTATAACGGTACATTAGGACCAATGGCTCCATCCACTCTACCCAGCTTCACTCTTGGTGCAATGCTACAGTACCCAGTTTATCTCTGGCTTTTTCATCACGTCTTCATCACCAAGGATCCTCTGCTCTTATCCCATGCTTTTTTGAAACCTGTTATTCTATTTGTTTCCATCATCATTGCTAGAAGTCCATTCCATGGATCCACTATCCTTTCAGTAAAGAAATCCTTTCTGATGTTGCCCATGAGTCACCCTCCTGGAGCCTCATACTTAAAAAAAAAAAAAAAAAAAATGCTTCCTTTGCTGGATTTATATATTTGAGATATTATCCTATTTACCCTGTCTCTCCTCACCGATGGGGTGTAAATATTTACATCCTCAAGCCTCATCTTATATGGCTTTTGGAGTGGATCTTGGACCATTTTGGTAGCATTTCTCTAGCTCATCACCTAATTGTTTATATCCTTTTGGATACAATGCCCAGGGTTAGGTTTCACCAAAAACATTATGACATTATCACCTCTTTATTTCTGCTGAAATTCAAACAGTAATCACCCCAAAGTGTCCATTAGTTTCTCATTCCCCATCCTTTGAATTTCTGTTTACCAAATGCAGGACTCTGTACTTTCCCCGCACTGAACTACCAAGCACTCAACCACTCCTCTAGCCTTTAAATCACCACTCATTTTGTCTTCCCCATTAGGAGCATCCACTCTTGCAAATCTCACTATCAACCACAAAAAAAAAAGTCATTATTTTCCTTCTATGCCCTCTGCAAATATTGCTCACAAAAATATTGAACAGAACCAGCCCCAGGACTCATCCCGATGAACTACACGAATCATCTCTCTCCTCTCAGAGTGAATAGCACTAAACCAGTTTCTAATCCAGTGTACCACCTTGAGGCCTACCTCCTGGATGTTCAGCTTCATTATCAGCCTTCGATAAGGGACAGTATCAAAGCTTTCCTGAAATCCAAGTAAACAAGGCCCAGCACGTGCCCTTGGGCAAATTTCAAAGTCACCTAATCAAATAAATTGATCAGATTTGTTTGACACAATATCTGTCTCCAGTGTTTCACTTTAATAAAAGTATTAAAATAAACAAGTTGAGGAAACTGCAACTTGTTGTCTCTCTTCTACCTGCAAGAGAGTTATCTGGGTTATCGAGATGTGATGCTAGTACAAATCACAGAAAGTGCTAAATTTCTGCATAGAATTATGGAACTGATGTGAGCTGGCTGGCTGGTGACTATTAATTTCTATAAAATGGCATTATATAGGAATGATAACCTAGACTCAGGGCTTAATTTGTAGACAAAAAGGTAGTGGAACTGAGGAGCGGTGTGGAAGGGAGTGGGGTAAAGGCCGCTGCTATGGGTGAGCTCTCTCCTACACACACACACATACAAACAAACACACATACACACTTTCAAAAGCAATGGGGCTGACAGGCATTCATCTTGTGTCTCTCCACCCTTTCCCATGGCCTTTCAATTGTGTCAGGAAATTGCACAAAAATCAAGGCTATGTGACCGCTCTCATCTTGGGGGAAGGAGCTCCATCACTTTCTGCTCTGCTTTCTCCGAGGCCTGGGAGGGCCAGAAATGATCTTACCACCGCCATCTCTGCTCCATGTCTGCAGATTGCTGAAACTGATTTATACCACCAGTTCTGTTCTGTTTCTGTGGGGGAGCCAGAACTGATTTACTGCCAGCTCTACTCTCGTCTCCTTGGGTCATGGAAAAAAGGAGACAGAAACCCATTCTTGATTGTTCCACTAGAAATTAAGCCCTGGGTAATTAATAGACACACAAATGGATTGAATTAGCACAAGTTTGAAACTTGTGAACTGTAGTGCTTATCAAGGCCAGGGCTGAACCTTGACTACTAGCACTATGTTAGTTCAACCTCTTTATGTGACTGTTTTTGCTCTGCAGCATCTGTTTCAATATCATACCTGCTCCTCCTTTTCCTTGTAGAAGAGGAGGGGAGGGGAAGAACAGGAGGGAAGGGGCTAGATTAGGGAAGAGAGTGGCTGCTCTCTCTGCTCCAGGATCACACTCTCCTCTCCTCTTCCCCCCAGGCTCCCTGAAGAGGAGGGGCTGAAACTGAACACCCCTGCTGTGAAAGGAAGTGCCTGAACTGCATTCCAGGCCACTCGCCACAAATTAAATCCCCTGCCTAGACCTCCCACTCCCCTTTATTTAGTTAGTACTGTTTCTAAGCATAGTTTAAAAAAAAAAAAAAACCTACAAAACTGCCAAAATACACAGAAAAAAAAAAAGATAAGAAACATATTCTATGCCTCAGACTACTGAGGAGTCAAGCCTTATAATTCATAACAAATCTACGGGCCGATTCAGTAAAGTCCGCAGGAGAGCGGCCGAACGCCTGCTCTCCCGGCGCGCGCACAGGCCACTCGCCTGTGCGTGCGATTCTGTATTTAAATTAGGTGGTGCGGTAGAAACGGGCAAAAGGAGGCACTAGGGACACTAGCACATCCCTAGCGCCTCCTTTTGGCCCAGAGCGGCGGCTGTCAGCGGGTTTGACAGCCGACGCTCAATTTTGCCGGCGTTGGTTCTCGAGCCCGCTGACAGCCACGGGCTCGGAAACCAGACACCGGCAAAATTGAGCATCCGTTTTTCGGCCCGACAGCCGCCGGCCCATTTAAAAATTTTTTTTTCTTTTTTTTTTTTACTTTTTTTATTCTTTGGGATCTCCGACTTAATATCGCCATGATATTAAGTCGGAGGTTGCACAGAAAAGCAGTTTTTACTGCCTTTCTGAGCACTTTCCCGGTGTCGGCAGAAACTAGCGCCTACCTTTGGGTAGGTGCTAATTTCTTAAAGTAAAATGTGCGGCTTGGCTTCACATTTTACTTTCTGTATCATGCGGGCATACCTAATTGAGCCCTCAACATGAATTTGCATGTTGAGGGCATTATTAGGTGCCGCGGGTTGGACGCGTGTTTTCTACCCCTTACTGAAAAAGGGGTAAAGGAAAATGTGCGTCCAAAGGCAGGTACTGTATCGGCCTGCTAATGCCTTAACTGTGGTACAGTACTCATGTTTTGCATTTTACTGCTATTACTTGTCATGAAGATGCTAAAGAATACTTTTTGTTAAAAACTTTCTAAAAATGTCTCTTCATGAAGGCCCCTTCCTCAGGTCGAAGCACAAACTGTCTTGGGGGTCTTTTTTTTTTAATGGCTTATTTGTACTTATAGATTTCTGGAACTTCATAGAAGATTGTTGCTTTTTTATGGGCCATTTGTTGTCATAAGAGATTGTCAAACTCATTTTATGGCAATTTTATATGAATAAATTAACAGAATACTTGATAAGGGTTCATTTGGAATTTAATGCTTGCAGTATTTGAATTAAAGTAAGGGTTTATCTGTAGGAGGTCTAATGACTCAAAAGAGTTTTTAGGATGTAACACTTTCTTTTATCCAGTTTATATGGAGTCTCATTTGTGATGAAACAAAACTATTTCAAAATATTCTTAGAATATTATATACATATACAGACACACACACACATACACACACTTTTTGGATAGTAGAGCGATGCTCCCTATACTGTATTTAAGTAACTGTTACCTTGTGTTTGTTTCAGCAACACTAAAAAGAAGCAATATAAAGCAATTTTAGAAAGCCACATGCCAACTAAAGAGCTCCACTGGGCTCCAGCTGCTATCAGTCATTGCCACTTACACATCAGGCTGGCTTCCAGTGCCTGAATCTTCCTCCTACTTTCTCCAAGGCTGAGCAGCAGACGCAGCAGGAAGATGAGCCAACACACCAAGCTGGAAGGCGCAGCAGTGGCTGAAACAGCTACCCCCTCCCATCCCTCAAGGGAATTTAGCACCACTGTGCAAGGCAGAGTTTGTGCAGAACACTCTTCCCATACAGAATTGTGTGCAGGGATCAGGAGGCCGCGGCAGCTTCAGCCTGCATAGGCCAGGAGGAAAAGGAGAAGGCCTTGATCCACATGGGCTGGAGGAATGTATGTTGTCTGTATCTGCCCACATGGGCCTGATCAGAAGAGGCAGCTATGCCCTTTTGGACTGGGATGAAGGAGGGAGTGGTATGGTTGAGCCTAGGGGAGAGGGAAGGATAGGGAAAGAAAAAGGCGGGGGTCAAGCCTGGGGTGAGAAGAGAGTGAGAGAGGTGAGGGTGCAAGGGAATTCTACACAAAAAAACACAATTAAAATTCTGCATCTTTGAGAAATAATATCAAATGCAATACAGAATAAAGTTATTACTCAGATAGTAATTTTCTGTTATCTTGACACATTGTAAATACTGTGCACAGAATGTTTTATATTGTTTTGTGCAGAATTTCCCTAGGAGCAAACAGCCCAAGTTCAACAAGACTCTTCTGCTGTCACGTGACTACTTGTTTAAAATTGTTTCTTACCACTTATTTTATTTTGTTTTAGGGCGTGACACTAATAAAATATATTTAAACACAGTAAACATATCATGAAGAGGTGTATTTTTTAGATTACATACTAGTACATCTTTAAACAGATCTGAGCAGAATAGAACAAATAATAAATTAGAAGTCTCAATCTCCAACTGTCACTTTGAAACTGACCTCCATATTTTAAGTCATAGCTAGCAAGCCATACATTCACACCCACTTACAAAAGCCTTCTAAACACTAATTGCAAAGAGTGATGCATGTTCTGTGAATCAAGAGTTAGCCATCTTAAACAGTAAAGAAGCACCTACACAGCTAAACGTGTGCACACAGATTAATCTTGCACTCAGAACGAAGCTTCTCTCTGTGCTATTCTTTAATGTAATTTGTTTTCCTTGATTTAATGAGAAACACATGAAACAGGTGCATGAAGTTTCTGTAAACTGCACTAGCTGCACAGTGGGAAAGTCTGTGAAACGGATGTGGGGGATATGTGTTATCACACTTCCATGCAATATATATATATATATATTTTTTTTTTTTTTACTCAGCAGTACATTTGTGAAATAGATACATCACAAGGCTAATTCATGCAGGATTACAGAATTAAGTTGTCAACTGTTCACCTCAAGCAGTTCTTTTAAATTCCTACATGCAGGATATCTTTTAAGTCGGTGACTGTTTTTCTGTTGCCCCCTAAACAATATAGGGAATGTTCAAATCCCATCTACCAATCCGTTATTTTATGCAAATCAAGGCAATACTTTGGACAAATAAGTAAAACATTGTCAGATGGCTATAGAAACGTCTTCAGAAGTGTTCTGCTGCTGAGGGCTACAGCTTTCAGAACATAAAAGCAGCATATCACAACACATTCACAAGCAACTACTGAACCACACACTTAATATGGGTTATAGCGCTCATTAATGAAGTTAAACTGCACTAGACAACACTTTGTTGCTAACACAGCACACATTGCATTTTGATGAAATCCCACAACATAAAAGAAGACATATGCATGAAACTGCTGCCAAATGAAGTTTCCATATAATACTACAACCTCCGTGAACTTGTGCATGCTGATTTGAAAGAGATTAGAATGTGTCAGCGAAACATGACACCCATCTGCTTCTACTAGCACTGACACAATAAACTAATTATATGTAAACTTAAAGGGAGGCGGGTTATATCACATCAGTTAGTTTACCTGCAATGTATATTTTGGAGGGAGGGGGGATGTTTAATCCTGTAAATTTCAATTCCCTCAATAAAATCATCATAAAATGTAGATTTTCATAAAAATAGTATATACATTAACTAAGAAAAATAAGAGTAAAAAGGTATTTTTTTATCTACAGGTGACTACATTAAACAGGTTTGTAACAGAAGACCATATCCTTTCACAGTGTTAGCTGGGCTACTAAGATGTATCAATTACCTATTCTAATTACACTAATGGCAAATGGGTATCACCTTCAGCTATGGTACTGTGGGTCAGACACTCCTTTAGCTATGGGTCAGTCTTTGAAACATCCTAAGAAAGCCAGCTGCCAATACACAAAAGAAAGGCAATAAAGTTTCCCCAAGACACTTTTTTTTTAACCTTGAATACCCATTTCTTCCTTCAGCTTTTGTCTGCTAGACAAACATGCTCATGCAATTATAATATACTGAAATAAAAATCTTATATTTAGGATACATTCATGAAGGGGGGTCACTTTGAATTTTTTTTTTTAACATATTATGGATAGTAACAAGTTTAAACGTTTACTGGCTAGTAAGCCAATGGATGCTCAGACTTCACTCAAGATATGAAAAAACTGCCTATGGATATTCAGCTTTCAACGACTTGCTTAAAAAAATGCATACTATTATATCTCAGAGCATACCTTAAATGTGACCAGTTAGTTAATAAGTATGCTATTGTAATTCTAATGGAACAAAAATATTCGGTACTTCATTCAATTATTTCTCATCCATTAGAAATTTCTTTGAATAAATACTTACTGTTCTTAATGCATATCTATTTATATCTATAAGAGGGAGCTCTCTTCTATGACATTAATATTTAAAATTCAACCATGTTACTAATCAAGATAATTAACTTGAGTAGCAGCAGCTTTGTGGTTAAAATCAACAGTGTGACTTGTGGCAAAACATCAGAAAGCCAGACAGAAAGCATTCCACTATCTTATACCTCCAATCGGGCAAATCAAGCTAGAAGCATTAATAACTGGGTGACTAGACATTGTTTTATTCAGACTACACAAATTACAATGCGATTCAATATTTCCCCTCGGCTTTAGTTGCTGCTTAGGAAAATGCAATACATTTACTTCCTTCCCCAGGGGCATCCTGTAAACTATTACCTTGGTAAAATAGTTTTTTTTTTTTCTCTCCTGAAATATTTTACTAACTGAAGAAGGAAACGATAAACATTCTCCTGTAAAACAGCCTCCAAGGTCTTCATCAGCCTAAGTACTTCCCTGAGTCCTAGTCTAGTCCCTTCCCAGCAGCAAAGAAAGTCAGCCTACCATAGTAACAAAGCCTCTTGCTCTTGACAGATTTTAATTTGTGCTTCAAGCTCAATCTTTGCTGCATTTCAGAGACATATCTGGTCTATTAAAGCAGCAACCTGTGTGTGGGAGCACTAATCTCACTAGAATATTGTCTAAAAGGGGACCATCAGCCATATGCTTATTAAATCATTTGCTGATGTGCTGGACTGGCAACAGCACAGCATTTATGCTCACACCTTGGGCAATTTGGCTACGCTGGAGAAAAAAGAGACTTTTGGTTTCAAACACAGCATAATAAAGAATTTGTGTGATCAGGAACACAAAATGCAGGCTCAACGTGGAAGTGCCGCATCAGTAAACAAAACGTGTTTGCAGTACAGCTGGAAGAATGCCTGGCATGTGCGATTCAGTTCCCCCCCCCCCCCCCCCTCACAAAGCCTGCAGTTGCTTCCTGTAAACAGCAAACCGGTCTACCCATGGGAACATTCAAATTTTAGTAATCTGAGCATTAAAACATGGAAAGCTGCCACCTCGCCCCCCACCTCCCCCCCCATGCTCACATATTACTTAAACGACAACTAATGATTTTTGTTTTTCATTACTGAAATGGACTTGGCTCAACGCCACATGTGTTTGAATCAGCAGGTTTAGCCATGAAATTCTGCAGGATGTATCGAATCAATGAAAATGTCTTGCAACGTTACACATTTACACTCTTCCTGCTCTACCCCAGTGCTCCAAGAGGCACAAAACATCTCTTTCAATATGCAGTCCCATGACAAGCAAGGCAGATTAAAAATAAATAAATCCACCCCGCCATTTAAAACAGTGTTTCCCAACCTTTTATGTCCAAGGCACACGCATATTAACAAATATATTGTGTGGCACACCAACCTCCACAGAGCAGGCAGTGCAAACATGGATGATGGACCAGCTCACTCTATATACAAGTGCAGGAGAAGGGAGGAATCAGTGTGGTGCAGGCAGCCGGCTCAGTTTATTACCTTGGCTGCCGCATGCGGCTGCCAGAGCTCCATCACTGCTGCTGCTCCCAGCACTCAAAGTGAGTCACATCCAGCAGTCATTGAACGCTCTCCCCATCTCACTCAGCCTGGGGATAAGACAGGCGGGAGGGACTCAAAGACGGGGAAGATGAGGAGGTGTGGTATGCACTATGTGTGCTGCACAAAGCAGGTCCCGGCTATCTGTGCCTTGCATGCTGCCCATTAATTACCACACACTGGGGCTCAGGCTGTGTAGCTAGGAAGAAGAGGCATGCCTGATTACACATTTTCTCAGACAGGAATTCCTACAAGTTTAAGAGTCACCGCTGGTGTTTCATGCTGCTGGGAAGTACAGAGAGCAGAGCCTGTGTGCAGGCCTGGATCCAAGCATTAGGCAATGGTGACTTTTCTGTGGCATACCTGATCAGGTCTAAAGGCACACCAGACCCAGAGTACCATGGCACACTGGTTGGGAAACACTGATTTAATATAAAAAAAATGTAGTTTTAAATGAAAATAACTGTCATCATATATCCCAGTTAATATATGTGCCATTTTCCACATAGCAGGTTTTAAAACTGCACACTATGTCTGCCTTGCCCTGTGCCCTGTTAGGAAATTAAAAGTCCCACTGTCATAGTCTAGCATCGCAGTCATTTATAGCGGATTATGGCTAACTTTCAAGACATCTTACCTGTTTGCTGTACTTGTTATTGGTTTGACAACTATACTCAGAACAGTGATCTGATCCAATTGAAATGTTGTCTCCTGCTCCCACAAAAGTATTGGCTGGTGGAAGTTCTTGTACAGCCTGGTGTTTTTTTCCAGCAGTTGGGGACTGGGGGTGAAGCTGAACAGTAGGTAAGGGGGAGCTGGATTTGTAATGCCTGGCAAGATCAGGGCTTCCTGGTCCACCATTAACAGAACGGTACCGTCCCATGCTGGGACTGTCCGACAGCTTCTCGTTGACGCTGTCATATCTCTGTCCATTTGGTTTGGAAGCCTCTACTGTCACAATACTACTATACAAAGGCTGCTTAGATTTCTTATTTTTCTTGTCTTTCTTCGGTTTTTTAGATTTATCATGCTGTTGTGGGGTAAAAAAGTCCTCGTGATCTTTTTTGCCAGCTTCGTAGCCATTCTTATTCTTTGACCTGCAGTATCGGGCCATGACCACAATTAAGATGATCAGAATAACTATCACAATGCCAGCCACCACACCAATGACAATGCTCAGTCTTTGCTTGCTTAATTCATAGCTGGGGTCTCCAGCAATATCCTGGGTTAGGGGTGTGTGCAAACTTCTGGTTATCTGGGATTCCACCACACTGGCATTGGAGACACTTTCATTAACAAACACGTGGACCAGTGTGATGGTGGACTGGGGAGGTTGGCCACTGTCATTTACCTGCACCACCAGCCGATGCAAGCCATAGTGCTTTTGTGCCAGCTTGCCTACCAATGAGATCACCCCGCTGGTGGTGTCTATCTCAAAGAGTTTGAAAGGATTGCCTCCAACAATACTATAGTTCAGATCAGCATTGACACCTGTATCATTATCAGTGGCATTTACTGTGGCCACCACCGTCCGCAGGTTGCTGGAAGGGAGCAGGACAGCATGAGACTTGTTGCTAGGGTAGTAGACAGTAGGGGCATTGTCATTTTCATCCATAACGAAGAGGGAGACAGTGGCTGTGGCTGATCGAGGGGGCTCGCCCCCATCCATGGCCTTCACTTTGAACGTGTAACTGGTCTGTTGCTCCCTGTCGAAGGAGACGGTGGAATATATAGTGCCTGTATCATTCTCAATGGAAAATACACTGCTGTCCTCCACAGAGAGGCTCATCTCAGCATTGCGGCCCTTGTCGGCGTCCATGACGGTGACCATGCCCACGGGGCTATTGGGCTGCAGGTTCTCCTTGACGTAGAAAGTGAAGACATCCTGCATGAACTTGGGCTCATTGTCATTCCTGTCAGCCACCTGTACCACCACAGTGGCTGTACCCTGCAGGATAGGCAGGCCCTTGTCACGGGCTGTGACTTGGAACTCGTAGCGGTCATTCTGCTCCCTGTCTAGCACACCATTAACAGTGATGTCACCTGTGTCTGGGTCAATGGCGAAGATACCGGCCATGGCAGGGTCCAGTGAGTAAGCCAGCTCAGCATTTTTGCCACTGTCAGCATCAGTGGCTAGCACGGTGGCCACACGCTCTCCTGGCAGGTTGTTCTCTGGGAAAGCCACCTCCAGCACAGCCTGGCCGAAGAGAGGTGGGTTGTCATTGGTGTCGCCCACACGCACAAGCAGGGAGTTGTTACTGGACAGGCTGGGGCTGCCAGAGTCCACAGCCACGATGACCACATGGTAGTCACGCACACTCTCATAGTCAAGTGGTGCCGAGGTGTGCAGGAAGTACTTCTTCTTGTTCTGCTCACCCTCACCATCACTGGCTGGCTTAAGCTGGAAGGGCACATCACCCACCACCGTGCATGTGACAGCACCGTTCTCACCCTGGTCACGGTCAGAGACCTGCACAAGTGCCACGGGTGTGTCCACCAGTACGTCCTCAGCCACGTGTGCCACGCCGTCCTTGAGCGGGATACGTCCGATCTTGCGGATGTCAACAACAGGCACATTGTCATTCTCGTCACGGATGCTCAGCACCACAGTGGCCTTGTCAGCACGCGATGGCTGGCCACGGTCACGCGCCGCTACTGTGAAGCGCAGTTGTGCCACCTCCTCACGGTCAATACGGTGAAGCACGCTGAGCCAGCCAGAAGTCTCATCCAGGCGGAGCAAGCGGCGCACTGACTCAGTGCCAGCACCGAAGACATACTCCAGCTGCCCGTTGACGCCTGCATCAGCATCAGCTGCCCGCAGCTGCAGGATGGGCGTGCCAGGTGCACTGTTCTCGGCCAAATCTGCCTCATAGACAGCACGCTCGAAACGTGGGCTGTTGTCATTCACATCTGTGATGAGCACGCGCAGGATGGATTGCGAGGAACGAGGTGGGTTTCCGCCGTCACGCACCCGGAGGGTCAGCTCATATGAGTCCCGCTGCTCGCGGTCCAGTGGGCCCTTGACAATCAGCTGTGGCTGCTTCTCACCTTCCGACGTGTCAGCTACTTGCAGCTCAAAGACGCCACTGGCCCCCTCGGCCCTCCGCTTGCCCTCGCCCGGTGGCAGTGGCAGGGCAGCACGACCCTCCTGCAGAAGCTCGTAGCGCTCAATGCCGTTGCGGCCGAAATCACGGTCAGTGGCAGTGGGCAGCAAATAGAGGGTACCCACTGGCCGGTTCTCCTCCACGCTGAGGGTGAGCACAGGTGAGGGGAAGGCGGGCGTGTTGTCATTGACGTCAGTCACGATTACACGACCCTCGAAGAGGTCCACCCAGCTCTGTGCTGGCCCGATCACAGACACCTCAAAGTCCAGGAAACATTCATTCTCATCGAAAATCATTTGGCACTGTGGCAGTTTCTCGCGGTCCACGCGCCGCTCACCTGTGCTCAACTCGCCAGTCACATTGTCGATCTTCAGGTACTCGCCACCTGACTCCAGGCTGAAGGTCACCTCCCCCGAGCCTGCCACGATGTCCAAGTCAGCAGCCACATTGCCCACACGCACGTCAGCCGGCCCTTCCTCTGCCAGCCGGTAACGTAGCACCCGCTTAGCCGGGGCTGGGGCCACTGCCACCAGCAGGAGCAGAACATAGAAGCAACACCCGGGAGCCTGCATTTTACACCCACCAGGCTCTGGCCACTTCAGAAAGAATGCTCCTCTCACTCACTTTGTAAAGGACGAACAGCTTTCCACGCACAAACACCCCCAAATCACAAAATCACTCAGGAATCCTTGTCTGTTCTTGTCTTTTTTCTTCTTTTCCCAAAGTTATTCTTTCATAATTCATGCAGTTGAGAACCAGGTGGGCTTTGCTTTTTCCCCTTTTCTCATTCCCCCTTCCGTCTCTCTGTCTCTGTTGTACTTAATACTCACAGTTCGCCGAACAGGGTTTATTTGAAATTAAAGGTTCATAGCACGGAGTGACGATGTTTTTACTTGCGCTTTTATTAACTGTAAAATCTCTTTCCGAGGTTTGCAATATGCATTTAAAAAAAAAAACAACAACCAGGAAGTGAAAACGCTGTGCGCTGGGAGCCCCCGGGTCGCCTCCTTTGCCTACCGAGTTATACACATTCCACTCTTCAGATCCTCAGCCCGCCAGTGTCGGAGATCTCTGTCCCCCTTGCAGACATGAAATTGTGAATCATTTCATTCAAAGCACTTGCCCTGTCATAGCATTCAGCTCCTGATCACTTTATTTATTTATTTTTTTTGGCAATGGGGAAAAGAAAGAAACCAACAACCCGAAAAGAAAATCCTGGTGACGGTCCTCTGGATGATTTGTAAGACACCCTCTTCAATTGCAAGTCTGCAGGAAAAATCCCCAGGTTAGCAGAAAGCACTCAAATCCAATTTCGGGAAAAGAAAAAAAAAAAAAAAAGGTTGAGAATTTCAGTTCTTCAGAGTATTTTTTAAACAACTCTCCGCAATGTCATCCACAAGAACAAGGAGGGAAAAAAAAAAAACCGATCAAAGAAATAAAAATAAAATAAAATAAAATGAAGGGCGCTGCATAATCACGTGCAAATTAATTTCCAGTCTTGAAACATGCACAGTTCCAAGTTTGTTCCGTATCCGCAGTTTGTGTGCCTACCTGCATTTGCACTGCATGTGTTTGCAATCTGTATCTGCTGCAGCACTCTGAGCGATTCACAAATGATATTGCAGTCTCTGCCCCCTCCTTTTTCCTCCTCCTCCTCCTCCTCCTTCTCTCCTCTTCCTTTTTGTCCCAATGCAGGTAACCAAATCCGAACTTGATCCTTCAGTTCACAGGTTAGCAAGCAAGACTGTGTCTTGAGGCGATTATTTTTCTCGTTAATACACCAGAACGGAACAAGAGGTAATAGGATCCCACGTGAAGGAACGAGCCCTTGAATACATCCGTATGTGGTTGGAAAAAGCAAGATCGCCAAGATGCGAAGGAAAAAAAATGCACAGAGTCCAGAGCTGCTCTTTTTTTTCTTTCTTTCTTTCTTTCCTTCCTTCTCTTATGAGAAATAAATCAGTGCATTGTTCCCTAGCAGGATCTGCAGTGCTGAGGGCTGAAGTGTGCGGCTGTCTCGCTCCAGCCTTGCAGAAGAAGTGCTCAGGCGCTGGCAAGGCGAGCGAGCAAGCGAGCTCCTCTTTTTTTTTAAGATGTTGGAGCACCCGAGAGCGTGAGCCCTGGAGCCGCAAGTTTGTGGCTTTTCCCTGACGCCGCCGCCGCAGCCTCCGGCGAGTGCTGTGCCAGGAGAGGAGGAGGATGAGCCGCTTCACTTCCGAAAGCCCCACAGCCTTTCCCCTCTGCTGCTGCCGCTGCTGCTGCTGCTGTGACTGCCGCAAGTGGGATAGGTGATCGGAATGAATCGAGCCCTACACCAATCCATTGCAGGACTCTTCTAACTCACCAGCTCGCGCTCTCTCCCTCTCTCTGTCCCTCCCACCCTCCAGTGGTATTCCCTTCCCACAATCGCTGATTAATGCATTTTTATGCCTTTCCCCCCCGAAGTGTTACATCTTCAACTCTCACCGTCTAAGTGAATCAGATTTGCAACAGTAACAAGATGACATGAACCCTAACACAATTTTACATAGAGATCTAAGGTTTAGTTGAGAGGTTTTTTTACTTCTGGAGGTACTGAATGGACTGCAGTTAGTTCTGCGGAGCCAAAGTGAGTGATAAAACGGATAAAGCTCACACATTATGTACTTGCCATGCTTTGCCAAAGCACTAATTATTTTTTTTCCCCCTGTTTACTTCCCTCGATAATTTTATTAATATGTGTTGTCTGTGCTCTTCCGAATACGGAAACAATGTTTCAATGAATTAGAAGAACTAAACGCGTAGGAGAAAATACAGATTTGTCTTTTATTTTTTTTAACCAACAGAACCCTCTGACGTGTAGCTAAGTGTTGCATAACCTGCCTAGATAAATAGGAAATTAATGTTAAACATATTTTAACACTTGCACTGTGTTATTTTTAAATATGTATCACCTAAATAGTCAGCGTAGCATCTATATTTTTAGATCCCTTTTCTTTCTTCACTAAAGCAGGAGTATAGAAGATAATGTATGTGCTCTTCATGCATGGGAGAAGCAACGTTTTGTGGTTTTCTGGGCTAATACAGGATAGAAAAAGTGGGCTCATAGCATGTGCCCTTTATAGTACTTTCCTTTAAGAGGATAAAGTCATCAAGGCTGTCCCTAGATGGCCATGAGGCCATAACCCAGCCACCGTGCTTGGCCGCCCCTCCCTAGTGTTATTTGAAATGGGGGGGGGGGGGGGGAACGGACCCAACTTCTAACCCTTGGACCCCCTGTGGTGAGGGACAATAGCAAGTGGAGCACAGTCCCCAAGGGCGGGACGGGAGGGGAAGCAGGTCCGGTTGCTCCTGACAGTTAAAGGATTGCAGAGACAGTAAAGGAATCCAAAAGTCCAGGCCAGTGGCTGGGTAAGACAAATAGCAGTGGCAGCCTCAGGGCAGGGAGGCAACAGGGAGGCTATTTGCCAGAGGTGCAGGTTGTTTCATTTGGTATAAGGAGCCACTCAGGCATTGCTTTTACAGAATGAGGAGTGCGGGATTCCCAGACTGGTACCACCAAGGAGATCCAAAGGGCAGGGGTGCCAGCCTGGTCCTGACCAAGAGAAACAGGAGATTAAATGTGTCCACAGTGCAGCGGGGGGGGTATAGCAGCTGGATATCAGGGACATGGTAATCCTCTCCATTAAGAAACAAACTAACAGGACCTGGAACAAGGTGATTTTTAAATGTGACACGCACATTTATGGAACTAGAACCTCCCAGTACAGAGTCAGACCGGACAGAGTGTGCTTTTTTCAGTTACCACCTGAACTTATAGTTTCAGTTCATGGCAGTAGAGCCAGAGAAGCAGTAAAGTCAGTGAGGAAATAAAGAGGAAGCAGCTAAGGTATGAGTCTCAGGACAGCAAGGGACCGGAAGGGGGAGAGAGATCAGAAGGGGTGGCTAAGGACGGCCACCGACCAGATAGAAGGGGAATAGCGAGGGGCTCGAGAGAGATACAGACAAGCGCAGAGCGGCGAGGGGCCAGCGAGGCAGACAGGTGCAGATTAACAGTGAGGACCAGAGAGAGATTCACAATACAGCGGAATGGCAGGGGACCAGAGAGAGAGAGAGAGAGAGATGCAGGATACATCCAGGAGGTAACGCAGTAATCCAAACCTGCTAGGTGGCAGCGCAGAGGGAAGTCCAGAGATCAGGTACACACACACACACTCACTCACACACTCACACACACACACACACACACTCACACACACACACTCTCTCACACACACACACACACACACACACACGTGCGCGCTGGGGGGAGGGAAGTGTCAGCAAGATACTTCCAAGATGATTGTCATCTTTTGAAAGAAAATACTGGAGAGCCATGTTAACAGCTAAGCTTTATAAACAAGATTATGATATCAGTTTGTTTAACTGTATGAGCAAAAGATGTGCAGGCATTAGTAGTGAACTGTGGCAGCATGTGGAATGGACATTGGCAACGAGCCAGGAGCAGTAAAGCAGATAATCTTAATTTACTAGCAGTGATAGTGCATTGTATAAGAAGCTGGGTTTAGATATATGAAGGCATGCTAATGGATGCGCTCCCCAGCAATAACAAACTGCACCTTTCTATAAGAGAATTTGACTGCTAGCAAATTCACCAGTTAGGGGTTGCTGGAACAATCTTATAAGAGCAAGCATCAAGGGGTTTGTCGTTAGGGGAAAAGTGAGAGGGGAGAGAAGTTGTAGGCATATGTATGTGTACATAGACAGAAATATAATTAACATTAATTATATGCTGCACACAGACTTACTATAGCTAGGATGATGTTTATACTTAACTCTGTACGAAGCTTGCATACAAATCGTATCTTTCAAGGAGTTCACTTAAATAGCAACAACATACAGTTCAAGAAAATAATAGTTCAAATAAGTTTGGCTAAAATTGCAGAGAAGGTTGCTTTCATGTTATATTGTGATTTAATAGGGAATGTAAGAAAACATGTGTAGTTTTAAAGTTTCTGGAGAAGACTGATTTAATTTATAATACCAATAGTCTTTCAATGAATAACAGCTTCATTTAAGGATGGTTTCCAGCAAGAAAACATTTGTGCCTCTAAGGATTCTAGATTGGGATAAGGTATTTCATTTACAGAGAGAGCAGCTGCCTCCTTTCAGTAACATTTGGTCAAGCAGGAAGTCAGTGCCTCTGAAAACAAAAGGTTGAGATTAAGCAATTCTCACTTTTCTGGGATGCAGGAATGCTAAAGTGGGGGGAGGGTCACAAAATGTATTAGGCGCTAACACAAGAGACTGGTAAATGACTCTTTGTCAGACAATAGTCAAACCATTGAAATGCAGGCCAGCAATATTCACAAATTCTTTCATAGCTTTTTCTAAACTGGCTTGGAAAGTTGCATTTGGACAGGCTGAAGGGATGCAAGAATTAGTAACCAACTGCAGTGTAAAAAGGTATAGATGAAGTTTAAGATAATTAGAGGTGACACCTCAGTAACATGCAAAAAACGAGAAAGCCAGGGAGTTTATCACCCTTAATGGGCGAGGTCAGACAGTGGTCTCTGCAGACAACTGATGAACAAGAGTTCAAACTAAAAGCAATTAATAACTACTTGTGAGGTAAAAAAAAAAAATAAAAGCTGGAGCCAAGAGGTCCACATTCCTGCAAACCACTCAGTGATGGTATGCCAATGGTTGTTGGAGGTACAGGAGGAGATAAGGACAGAATGATAAAAGGCAGAGTTGTTTCTCAGGCAGTAGGGGAAAGTTAAGTCAGTTTGTGAAGCTTAATGCAAAGCAGCACTTGACAGAGCTTTTGGTGGAGATCAATCCATTCTGACTTTGAGGACACAATTAAAGTCTACTTTTAACTTAATGTAGGCAGACAGTCACGTTGGGCGGATGGCTAATCATTATTTGGGAGAAAAAAAAAAACCTGGGATACATTCTGGATATAAAGTTTTAAGGTAAAAAGATCATGCAGATCTATAGTTTAGGGGGATTTGCTGGGGTGGGGCCAAGCTTGGTGCACATAATTACGTGGAGCCTTTCTTCCATGAGCAAGAAAGCCTCACAAGATTGTTGGAAGAACTGCTGCTAGTGGGCAATAGTATATTTCATTTCAGCTTATCTTAAGTAAATATGCAATGATGGGTACAAAGAAGGAGGTGGAGGCATCATGTGCAGATGCATACATATGTATATAATACACTTTACTCCTGCTTAGTTACCATAATCAACCTACAAAGGTTGAATCCCTCTTTTGCAGAGTTGGAGCTGTAGGTTAGGGGGGATGGGAATAAAGCAAGCTGAGTTCAAGCTGAGGGTCTTTTGCCGCAGTACACACACAACAGTAAGCTACAGCCTACATGTAGGATAAACAAAGGTGCATACATTCTCTTCCCCCACAGTTCCGCAAGATGCCACAGCGGCTCTGAGACTTGGAATTAACCGGTTTGAGAATAATTGCCTTCACTTTATTTAATGCTAGTCTCGCCTTGCGGATCCTTCAGCCTCGCTTCCCATGCAAGACCTGGGATGGGTTCCTTGCTGTAGATGTGAGTTGAAAAGGTGCTAACGCCGGTCCTATGAAAGAGCTAAGCAGTTGTAATTGTTTTTTCTCTCTCTCTCTCTCTCTCCTATTTGTTCATCCTGTATCTATACTCGGCGGCTTCCCGTGCTCTTTTGGCTTCCGAAGCTCCGGATGCGCTGCCTTCCCGGAGCAGGCGTCGGTCCCTCACGTCGCGCTGGCTCCTCGCTCTCAGCCAAGGTAAAATCCTCGGTGGAAGGCGTGGGAATGGGCAGGACGTGCGCTGCATCTGCAAGGCGGCAGCTGCTGGAAAGCAGGGAAACCAGCGGGCTTTTTCCCCTCCCCCCACAGCTTGTCCCTGTGCTGGAGATTGTATCCCCCTTAGCTGGCGATTCTGTGCGAGCCGGAGGTGCAGGGAGGGACAGCAACTTTCTTCTCTTGATCTATGATGGGGGCCGAAGGGAGCTGCGCCGCTCGGTAAAGATATTTTCTTTATTGAGCCGCCCTGATGCCCCATGGATACATTTGTCCTCCCGGTTTTGCGAAAGCGGGCAGTATTAACTGGGGCCGTAAGGCATAATATAGCCTGAGATAAAAGAGCAGGGTGCCTTGCCAGGAACCGAAAGGAAGTAAATAAAATCGGATTACTCCTTTTCTTCATTTTATCAGAGTGACAAGATGTGATTTTTTTTTAGGGCGGACCGTTACCTTTCTGGACTTACAGCCTGCCATCATGCAGCCATGCACTTTTGCAGTTTATGGTTTTCGGTTTTTCTATGAATTGCAAAAAAAAACAAAAAAAATACATTTATGAACTAGAATGCAGGACCATAAATTAAAAATAAATTCGAATTGTGAATAAAAAAAATAGCAGCACAAAATGTGTAAGACATAAAACAGTAAGAACTGGAAACATGATCTCAGGTGGGCTTGTTCTTAAATATATATATATATATATATATGCTCTAAACACAAGGTTAAATACAGTAAACATGCTAGCCACTTCTGGGAAGAAATATACAGCAGCTGGAAGGAAAAGCATAAACTAACTCAAGAACTCCACCAAGGGACAAACAGATGAAATAACACCACGATAACTCTCATTTTAATGGGCTTTCATTCTTTAAAAGGAGACTTACCTATTCTTTTTTTTTTCTCCACAAGTGCCCTTTATTTTCTGGGGCAAACATCTAGGAACAAAACCAGGCGTCCCTATTATTTTCTCATGGGTTTCAAAAAGCACACTACAGCCCCCAGTAAGTGCAAATGTGTGTTAGGGTTTTGTACAGCTTTAAAGCCCTGTGTAGTAAAACCTGGTAGGCAGAAGTAACTAAATTATTCATTGCAATAACAGCATTGTTGATAGAAGTTAAAACCCATGAGTTTAAATAAGGAAACCACAGATTTCTTTTTAAGCAGGTAATAACTGCCCACACCATGGTTATTTAATTGGTCACTAGTGAAAACCCAAAGCTGGCTACCTTGTTTAGAACCTGAAAGTTTACTACATCTTTATTGCTAAGGAAAAAAAACAAAACTATATTAAATGTGCAAAAGAAGACAATTATACCCTTGTTCAGCAATCAGCAAGTGTGTAGCTCAAGTGAAAATGTGTATAAGTTTAATTAAAGCTGAACATCTTGGGGATGAGGATTTTTTTTTTTTACTTGCCTCATTAAAGGAATAAAAATTGTTCTTTTTTTTTTTTTCCCAAGGACACCCAGAGTAACAGTTTCAGGAAATAAAACTAATTCCAGTCTGTTGTTTCTGTTTAGCAAGGTTTTGATAATTTTTGCTATTAATTATAACAAACTACAGTGACTTAGTGCAAGGACCCTTTTGTTAAAGCAACATGGGATGTAACATTGCTTTTCCCCAAATACCAACAACTTAAATTTACAATTTCTTTATGAATCAAGGGTATTTGCTTTGCTGCTGACTGGGCCAGACAGAGCTCCAAGGACAGTATGCTCCTTAAGAAATAACAAAAGATGACACTGGAAAAGTGATCTATGCTTTGTTTTAAAACAATATTGTTGCAAATGGGTCACCATATAGCGATGAGCTTGTTACTGTATTTAGTTCCTGTCAGAAGTTCAATACATCACTGCAAAATGTTGCTTACTTTTAAATCTCCTTGCACAATGTCTTATGATTAATTCTGAATGTTATAATGTAGGCAAGCCAAGGTTGAGTCTCCTAGTCATGAGGGTTCAGGGGCAACTTATTTCACAATTCTCGCTCAACTCTATTTAGAGAGAGAGAGAGAGATGTCTCTCTCTCATTGTATTGTACACATTCCCTATTGTGTTAAGTATGTACTCTTGGAAAAAATTTGATAATAGTTTTATATTGCCTGCTTTTGAAGGCAATATTTCATTTTCTGTTTATTTATTATTTATTTATTTTTTCTTTTATTTAAATTCTTTTAATATACCGATGCTCAAGACAAGTCTTATTGTACCGGTTTACAGCAGAACCAGGGGAAACCATTTAACTCAATGAAAATAAATTTACAATGAACAGGGAGTACAGTTCAGGATATTTAAGAGAGAGAGAAAAAAAACACTTTAACATAACGTTCCTAAAAGTAATGCAAGATAGTAAAAAAAACAATTGATTAGTGTGGAGAGCTAATTTCACATTTAATATAATTGTTATAAATAAATAAGTAATTTGAACATAACAGTTCCTTTGGATACTTGGCTGCAGAGGCATCATACCGGGGCGATGACCTGGGCCAGGAATGGGGCATTGGCAGGGGAAGTGGTTATAGGTACAGAGGAAAGGTGATGGGAGCGGAGTAGGAGACATTGCTAGTTGGGGAGTGTCTCTTCAGGGGAAGACTTGAGAGAACAGCCAAGTTTTCAGTTTCTTTCTAAAGGAGAGATGGCATTGTTTAGTCTTGTAATTCTGGTTGAACCACTGAGAAATTCTGTTGCAAACATAAGGTTTATTCTAAAAAAAAAAATATTTAAGTGCAAAGTATGGATTCACAGCGAGTCCTACAGCAAAAAAGAAAAGAACATGTCATTGTAAGAATAATGCATGATATTGACTGAGGGTCATACTGACTATTTTTGTAAAGGGGCCAAAGGTTGAATACATTATTAACAATACATGTTTATTTTTATAATACCCCATCATGCACATGGCCACTAAACACCATGTCATTATCCTTGTCAAGACATACTTATATAATGGCCTTAAAACCAACTGTGACAAGATTCCCCATATTGTACACAAACATGACATCTATGAGCCAGAAGTACTGAGAAAAAAACTCTGAAATAAATTAAAATGCAAAGTTTTGAAGTTTAATCAAAAGGCTGTATGAGGCAAATGAAGAGAATATTTCCTTGCACACAGCATTATCTGCATGGCATTTATTGAGGGTCAAGGTTAAGGCTAGAATGAGACCAGCAGAATAAAGAGACATAATATCAGAATATAAGGTATAAAAGACAAATAACATATGCAGACCTTTCTGAATCATCTGATATATATACAATTATCAGATAACTTAATAGGATGTCACTTTTTGCAAATCTATACATGGTCAAGCACAAGAAAATGAGTTCTGGAGAACAAGGCAGCACATAGTGAAAACACTAGAGAGATACCATTACAGTCAAGTCCCTGAAACCACTGTCCATAAGTACATTTGGAGGCGTCAGTACCTCTTGTTTCAAGAATACTATGCACTTAGTAGGGGTGTGCATTCATTTTGAACTTAAATGTAAAACACAACTTATTTTTTTTTTTTAACTTAAAAAAGTGATGAGGCGAAAATGATCGGATTTCCAACGTATTCAACATAGCTATGTTGAATACGTTGGAAATCGCGATTGTTGATTCTAAATAAAAATTTAAACCCCTCACCCTCCTTAATCCCCCCCCCCCAAGACTTACCACAACTCCCTGGTGATCCAGCGGGGAGTCAGGGCGCCATTTCTGAACTCCTTTGCGAGGAGCACGTGACGTCGGCGCCACGTCGGAGTGACGCGGCATCACGTGATTCCCCGCGAGTTCGCTCCGGGACCCTCGTTGGGCCCAAAAGGAACTTTTGGCCAGCTTGGGGGGGCCTCTTGACTTTTGGCCAGCTTGGGGGGGTCAGGAGGCCCCCCCAAGCTGGCCAAAAGTTCCTTTTGGGCCCAACGAGGGTCCCGGAGCGAACCCGCGGGGAATCACGTGACGCCGCGTCACTCCGACGTGGCGCCGACGTCACGTGCTCCTCGCAAAGGAGTTCAGAAATTGCGTCCTGACTCCCCGCTGGATCACCAGGGAGTTGTGGTAAGTCTTGGGGGGGGGGGGGGATTAAGGAGGGTGAGGGGGTTTAAATTTTTATTTGCACGTATGGACATAGACTCAACTTATGGAATTCTCCATATGTCCATATTGACCGCAAATGGGACCCCCTTTCGACTTATGGACTTATGAACATAAACTTGTGCTCTGCACATCCCTAGCACTTAGTTCTTGTCAGAATTTCAAGCAAAGTTGTGCATTCTTTGGAGCACTGCCAAGTTGCCCAGTTCCAGGAGGGAGATTTGAGGTCATGCCTGGATTTCTGACAACCACATTCTGATGCATTATGATTAAAACCAGGGACTACAGCTACCATATTTGCTTTAGAATGGAAGTTAGAACATAAGAACATAAGAAAAATGCCATACTGGGTCAGACCAAGGGTCCATCAAGCCCAGCATCCTGTTTCCAATCCAGGCCATAAGAACCTGGCAAGTACCCAAAAACTGTCTATTCCATGTTACCATTGCTAATGGTAGTGGCTATTCTCTAAGTGAACTTAATAGCAGGTAATGGACTTCTCCTCCAAGAACTTATCCAATCCTTTTTTAAACACAGCTATACTAACTGCACTAACCACATCCTCTGGCAACAAATTCCAGAGTTTGTGCGTTGAGTAAAAAAGAACTTTCTCCGATTAGTTTTAAATGTGCCCCATGCTAACTTCATGGAGTGCCCCCTAGTCTTTCTACTATCTGAAAGAGTAAATAACCGATTCACATCTACCCGTTCTAGACCTCTCATGATTTTAAACACCTCTATCATATCCCCCCTCAGTCGTCTCTTCTCCAAGCTGAAAAGTCCTAACCTCTTTAGTCTTTCAAAACCAGAACTAGTCAATGCCTCCCTCCTGGAACTGAGTAATTTGGCAGCTCTGCAAAGGATACAGGTTGGACATTGTTCTTTGCCTCTCGGCATCTTTAGCACTAACTGTGGACACAAAGCACACACACCATACAGCTAACAAAAAATCCTACAATACCATAAACATATGAATGAAAATGAAACACAGAAAAGTAGTTCTGAAAGAGAAACCTTCATCCCGTGTTTTTCCTAATATGAAAAAAACACCTCCTCCAGTTTCAGTCCTCTATCTCTGTTAAAGTAAGAGATTCTGGAATTAGAGCAAGGAGACCAATTATCAGTAGTAGTCCAAAAATGAAAGAATGTTAGAAAACATAGAGAAAGAAAAAACCTACAAGTGCTCCTAGCACTCCTTTCTTTCATACTTTCTGACTGCTGCTTCAGCTGTTCTCACTGAACCGTGCTTTACGATCAGACAGAGCCCACTAAAAGTCTTAGCAGATTGGTTGACATTGCTGGGCTATTTCCCTGCAAATTGCTTCAAACTGGTTGAAAGATGCTTGCTTGTTTTAGTGTGATCCATGCAAATTTCCATGGTACAGCTGCTTTTCTGAACAATAGGCATTGTAAGAGAGGTCAAGCTGGATTTTTTGACTCCATAGCAAGAAAAAAAAAAAGAAACGCTTACCATAAAGATATTAAAGGAGAGAAGACGTAAAGACGGTAGTGTTCAAAACAGCCAGCATAGCAATAAAGTCTGCGTGTGCATGCAGATGTTGCTGAGTATATTCAAAGCAAACTTTTATTAGGGCCTGGTTCATCTAAGGCATTTTCTCATAGACACAGAATGGGAAAAATGCCTTAGTGACACGTGAGTTTGTTTTGGAAAAAGAACTCAGCTAATTGGCTAAGTCCATGCACACATTCACTAATGTAAAGTTACGCCACCTCTTTGGAGATCAGAGCTTATGCACATACACTTCTATTCATATTTTTTATCATCAATAGATATGTGCATAACTGCTGGCTCCACCCGCAACTCTGCCCCCCGGGAGCATCTCTGCTCAGTTTAAGTAAAGGTGTGCATATAACTGGGTATATGTGCATTTTTACATGCACTGAGGCCCCGGGCTTTATGTGAGAAAATAGCTTTGAAAATTACCTCCGTTGTGATCTTCACTTGGAACTTGGAACAACAGTATATAAAATGGCCAAATAAAATAAATAAAATGATATAGGTCTTCATTCTTCAAGGATTTTCCTCATTGACTCAGCATGGGAGAAAAGTCATAATGAATTAGGCCTATTCTTGTTAATTGCTTTTTAGCATCACAGGGGATGTGCTCTCTGTGGTCTAGCAATATCACAGTCTGCCCCTTTTCTTGAACCTGAGCTCAGTGAAATCTTATCATTTGGAAGTAAAAAAAAAAAAAAAAAGAATCTATGAATCCAGATTTGGAAGACTTCTCATGTTTTTAAAAGTCAAAAGAATAAATCCTAAAATTTAAGGAAAAAAGACAAAAAAATGAATATCAAACATGTCCATTCTTTGAATTTTGAAGGGCTTTTTTTGTTTTGTAAATTGGTTGGCAGAACCAAAATAGCATCAGTTAAAGAGATAATCTGAAGCTGTGCTTGAGCTGTAGGATTAGAAAGCAATGTTCTCTCTCACCTTTGTCTTCCCTTCCACCTACACATAAGCTTTGTCATGGCGCTTGAAAGTACTGTCTTTGGATAGGGTAAGAATGATATTGTCTTGGTATTCATCCCTCTTATGACTGACATGATGACTTGGCTCTTTTAGAAGCAGTAGTCATAGAAGCATTTCTTAGGACCCACAATAAATCTAGATGAGACATTGTCTGACTTTTTTTTTTTAATCTTGTAATTGAAGACTGGCAAGTATTTGTACCTTTGTGCCTCATCAACAATACAACTGGCTCCATATTTTCAAGTAGATCCTGTCCTGGTTTTACTTCATTTCATGCAGTAACTTATAATTCTAGTTTACTGATTTCCTTAGGTCAGGAACTGCAGGACTAAGTCCCTGTTCAGAATGAGGTAAAGCCAGGACTGGATCAGTTTATCCTGAAACAAAATATGGAGCCAGTTGGCTATCCTAAACAGGAGATGACTCCACACCATGACCAATGAGGCATGCATTGGTTACAGGTCTCCTTCCCTTTTCTGGATGCCTGCCAAGTTAATGAAGAAGAAGAAGCTACAGTGTGCATGCCGTGTGGCAGCAGGAGGATGGGCACCATTAGATCAAGCATAAAGTCATAGGAGGGGATCTGATGATCAGGCAAAAGCAGGGCTAGGAAGCTGGCAAACCACTTTACTTGCACAATTTTGAAAATGGGCACCTTTTGTCCAAAGCTTTAATTTCCTGCAACTTCTGGAAAAAAAAATATAATCATAGAAACCCTGCAACAAAATCTTGTGCAGATAAAACAAAAAATGCTACAAGACTTTTGTCCCTAATGGTTATATTAAACTTTTTTTTTTTTTTTAGAATGGCTGAGAAATAAATGTACATAAATGAGAAATAAATAAGTACTGCATCTGAATCGTATCTTGCTTCGAGCTCACATTTGGAAAAGGAAACTAAATCTAAAAACCAAAGTCAATTGTACATAAATCAATAAAAGAAATATTTAAGGATTGAGCAGAAGTGCCACTGTGCTTTCAATACATGTTTTTGTGTGCAAAATGTTTTCTAGGGGTAGAATGATTTGCCTTCCAGAAGTTCCAGGAAAGTAGTGCATCATAACCTTAAGGCATTATCTCAAAGTTGTGTGAGCAGCATGACATGTGGGGTTTTTTTTTTTGTTCTAATTCTGCCTGGTCTTTAAACATTGCCCATAGGCTTCTCTTCTGTGAAATGCTCCAGCTATTCATTCTGTGCTAATTTTACTCAAGCTGCAAGAAAGGCATTTGGAGTGGCTTAGGGGAGATTTGAATCTGTCCCACAGAGATTTGCTCCTGTACATAGATTTTTGCACACTTCTGAATTTCTCCAAAATTAGGCCACAGGGACTGATAGAAAACCTAAGCTGTTCTATACGACTCTGGCTGATTCCAGTCAGTAATGAACAACATTTTTGAAAAAAGACCCTTCACCTCTGTATTTTGTTATGGATTGATAATATTTGCTGTGGATTTTGAGGCATTGATTATAAAACTCTAGATCCAGATGAATTACAGGAAGGAACATTCTTTTTAAAGTTTCCCAGAAAAAATATGAATGGATGATAGCCAAAATGATACACATTTAAATTGTGGATCTTTGATGAAGCTCCAATAAAGAAAGTATGGAATATGTTACAGTGGACGCTGGCACACTGCTAAGGGAGCTGGATGTAGAGACTATAGAGAGCTGTGCAACAATTGTTCTTCTAACTGTATTACTATAATCATACTAGGTTTTAGGGATGTGAATCGTTTTTCAACGATTAAAATTATCGTCCGATAATGTTTATATCGTCTTAAATCGTTATAGAACACGATACAATAGAAATTCTAACGATTTATCGTTAAAAATCGTTAAATCGTGTTAGTGCGCACTAACTCGATTTAGTGCGCACTAACTGAAAATGATACAAATAAACACTTTCCAGGTCACTGAAGGTCAGTTAGGAATGAATATGAGTTCCTATTGGCTGGCTGCCCTCTTATCTATTGATATTACCAAGGTTACCACTGAGGTGATGGTTGGGGGGATGGGAAATGGAACTGGAAACTAACGAACACCAACAGAAAATGAAACAAAGTGTTCACACTTCCCAGGTCAGTAAAGGTCACTTAGGAATGAATATGTATGTATGTATTCCTATTGGCTGGCTGTGCTCTTATCTATTGATGTTACCAATATGGTTGGGGGGATGTGAAATGGAAACAGTTGGAAGCTTGACAAAAAAAGTAATGTAATGATCAGCACTCACGTGACTAGAACTTGTTTGTTTATTATTTTTGTTAGCAGGCACCTGAAATGCTAGTGCATGTTGAATTTGCCAATCACTGTGCATTTTAGAAAGGTGGTCCTGGCTGGAACTGTACACAGTTCAAATATATGTAATTGATTGTTGGTAAGTGTATTTTTTAAGTAGCCACACTGGCACCAGTATGTTTACTTTTCCTCCTACTTAACTCACTAGCTCAGCTTTGTAAGAAGGGCTTCTCTGCTTGTGTGTTGTTTTTGTTTGGTGTGAGGAGAGCAGAAACATCAGATCTTTATTCAATCTACTACAGTCATCTCTTACAGTGCCCTATCCCTATTAATACCAGGAATGTTGTGATCTTCCTGCACACAGTGCCCTAACCCTGATACCAGTCTGAGACAGCTCCCTCCCTGCATTACTAGTGAGAGGCTGGCTTCACAGACAGGGGGGAGCTGCCTGACCCTCACTCCTGACTTCCCCCATGTCCCAGCTAGTGAATGGTGTGTGGGTGAGGGGGGGGGGGAGGATGGTGAAGTCTGAGACAGCTCCCTCCCTGCATTACTAGTGAGAGGCTGGCTTCACAGACAGGGGGGAGCTGCCTGACCCTCACTCCTGACTTCCCCCATGTCCCAGCTAGTGAATGGTGTGTGGGTGAGGGGGGGGAGGATGGTGAAGTCTGAGACAGCTCCCTCCCTGCATTACTAGTGAGAGGCTGGCTTCGCAGACAGGGGGGAGCTGCCTGACCCTCACTCCTGACTTCCCCCATGTCCCAGCTAGTGAATGGTGTGTGGGTGAGGGGGGGGGGGGAGGATGGTGAAGTCTGAGACAGCTCCCTCCCTGCATTACTAGTGAGAGGCTGGCTTCACAGACAGGGGGGAGCTGCCTGTCCCTCACTCCTGACTTCCCCCATGTCCCAGCTAGTGAATGGTGTGTGGGTGAGGGGGGGGGGTGGATGGTGAAGTCTGAGACAGCTCCCTCCCTGCATTACTAGTGAGAGGCTGGCTTCACAGACAGGGGGGAGCTGCCTGACCCTCACTCCTGACTTCCCCCATGTCCCAGCTAGTGAATGGTGTGGGGGTGAGGGGGGGGGGAGGATGGTGAAGTCTGAGACAGCTCCCTCCCTGCATTACTAGTGAGAGGCTGGCTTCGCAGACAGGGGGGAGTGCCTGACCCTCACTCCTGACTTCCCCCATGTCCCAGCTAGTGAATGGTGTGTGGGTGAGGGGGGGGGAGGATGGTGAAGTCTGAGACAGCTCCCTCCCTGCATTACTAGTGAGAGGCTGGCTTCACAGACAGGGGGGAGCTGCCTGACCCTCACTCCTGACTTCCCCCATGTCCCAGCTAGTGAATGGTGTGTAGGTGAGGGGGGGGGGGAGGATGGTGAAGTCTGAGACAGCTCCCTCCCTGCATTACTAGTGAGAGGCTGGCTTCACAGACAGGGGGGAGCTGCCTGTCCCTCACTCCTGACTTCCCCCATGTCCCAGCTAGTGAATGGTGTGTGGGTGAGGGGGGGGGGTGGATGGTGAAGTCTGAGACAGCTCCCTCCCTGCATTACTAGTGAGAGGCTGGCTTCACAGACAGGGGGGAGCTGCCTGACCCTCACTCCTCTGGGGTATTGTGATCTTCCTGCACACAGTGCCCTATCCCTGATACCAGGGGTGTTGTGATCTTCCTGCATGCAGTGCCCTATCCCTATTAATACCAGGAGTGTTGTGATCTTCCTGCATGCAGTGCCCTATCCCTATTAATACCAGGAGTGTTGTGATCTTCCTGCATGCAGTGCCCTATCCCTGATATCGGGATGTGTGCAAGAAGATCACAACACCCCCGGTATCAGGAATAGGGCACTGTGTGCAGGAAGATCACAACACCCCCAGTATCAGGAATAGGGCACTGTGTGCAGGAAGATCACAACACCCCTGGTATTAGGGATAGGGCACTGTGTGCAGGAAGATCACAACACTCCTGGTATTAATAGGGATAGGTCACTGTGTGCAGGAAGATCACAATACCCCTGGTATCAGGGTTAGGGCACAAGTTCTAGTCACATTGACTGATCACATTACTTGTTTTGTCAAGCTACCAACTGTTTCCATTTCCCATCCCCCATATACTGTCAGTAGGAAACTTGGTAACATGAATAAATAAGAGGGCAGCCAATAGGAATACATATTCATTCCTAAACTGACCTTAACTGACCTGAAAAGTGTCAAATTGTATCATTTTCAGTTAGTGCGCACTAACTCCCAGTTAGTGCGCACTAACTCCCGTTTGTGCGCACTAACTCGAGTTAGTGCGCACTAATCGGAAAAAACGATTTTTAACGATTTTTTAACTAAAAAATCGTGCCTAAGACGATTTTCTTGCCCTGCCACACGATTTCTATCGTTAAGACGATATGGAAAACGATTCACATCCCTACTAGGTTTGTCAGAATCTTTAATATATGCAGAGATGCTGTTCAGTAATTACTGAGAGCAAATGATGCTATCTTTCAAAGACTGTGTTCAGGCCTTAGATGATGATCATGAAAAAACAAAAGTTATATGTTGCTAAAAATATGGAGGTAGATATTGAGAAATATCCAGCTACCAAGCAGATGCAATATCTGTGCATAGAAAACAGGCGCTCAATGTTGAGTAGAGATGTGAATCGGAACCGGAATCTGATCGGTTCTGGTTCCGATCCAAATCTTAAAATTTTTATCGTCCAGCCCGATTTGAGTTTTGATTATCGGCTGCGCCCGATCCCACAATCAAAAAACCCTCCCCTACCCTCCCGAACCCCCAAAAAGGTTTTTAAATTACCTGGTGGTCCAGCGGGAGCGCGGGGAGCGATCTCCCGCTCTCAGGCCATCGGCTACGTTAATAATAATGGCGCCGATGGCCCTTTGCCTTTACCATGTGACAGGGCAAAGGTAGCGCCGGCGCCATTTTGAATACTGGCAATACGGCCTGAGTGTGGGAGATCGCTCCCAGACCCCCGCTGGACCCCCAGGGACTTTTGGCCAGCTTGGGGGGCCTCCTGACCCCCACAAGACTTGACAAGTTTTGTGGGGGTCAGGATGCCTCCCCAAGCTGGCCAAAAGTCCCTGGGGGTCCAGCTCTGGCCATCCAGTGCTCCTACCATGTGACAGGGGCCGGCCAATGGTATGGATACCCTGTCACATGGTAAGGGCAAAGGGCCATTGGCGCCATTTTTATTAGTGGCAGCCGATGGCCCGAGAGCGGGAGATCGCTCCCCGCCCCCCCGCTGGACCACCAGGTAATTTTAAAAGTTTTTTTTGGGGGGGTCGGGAGGATAAGGGGGTCATTTTAAAGGTTTGGGTGGGTTTTTTTTTTATCGGGCCATCGGCGCCATTTATATTAGTGGCAGCCAAAATGGCGCCGATGGCCCGAGAGCGGGAGATCGCGCCGGGACCCCCTCCCCCCACTGGACCACCAGGTAATTTAAAACATTTTGGGCATTTTTGGGGGTTCGGGAGAGTGGGGGATTTGTTTTAAAGGGTCGGGGTGGGTTTAGGGGTTGTTTTGGTGTGCCGGTTTTCCCCCCTCCTCCGATTTACGATTTTTCACGATAAATCGGGGGTATTTCTAATGTATCTCGACTCTAATGATTTTTGACGATTTAAAAAATATCTGACAATTTTTTTAACTCGTCAAAAAACGATTCACATCCCTAATGTTGAGCGCCCGCTTTCCTAACACTCGCCCAACCAACTTTCCTGGGCACACAATACAATAGTTAAATGAGGCGTCGCACCAAAAAAGGAGGCTGTAGAGAAAATTGTGCATCCCTAGCGCCTCCTCGGCATCAAGTGCCCGGGAGAGGTGGTTGTCAGTGAGGGCTGGGAAAATGGATGCTCAATATGAGCGTCCATTTTCTCCCACTACCGGCACAATATATATGCATAAGATACACGGCCTAGATTGGTTATCTTTCAAGGTTATATTGGCCCTCCAGAATCTTTTTTTATTCCCAAGAATTTATTTTTTTACCTGAATCTGCTTTGTGTGATTTCTCCTACTTAGTATCACGATTATACTAACAGAAGGAATCACAGAAAGCAAGGAGGATTTTTTTGTTTTAATCAATGAGCCCTTGAGTGTGGCATACCTTTACGCCAGCTCTGAGCTTCCTGCAGCTACCTCTTTCAGGGTTTGTCAGGTGTTTGGAGAGAGGAGGTAGGTAAGTGTGGATGGTGGCTAGTTGGAAGTTCTTTATAGTGATTACTGAGTGAGTTGTCTTGTTTTCTGTTGCCATCTGTTTCCCTTAGCCTTGGTCTTTGTTGGAGTGAAAGTTTTGGTTTGTTAGTCCAGTTTGTCTGTCTATATTTTGGTGTTGAGGAGTGGTGGTGCAAGAGTGTGGGGAGTGAGGAGGAGTGGAGGAGTATGTGTGGAGGAGTGAGGAATGTTGGTGGACAAGTAGTGCCTGTGGTGAGGAGGATGGAGAATGAGAGGCATGGGAAGAGAGGAGAGGCGAGGAGGTGGGAAGTTGAGGGCATGAGCGCTAGAGAAAGGAGGAGTAGGAGTAGGGTCAGGGACAGGATTAGGGAGAGGCAGGAGGGAAGGGATAAGAGGAGGCGGGAGGGGGAATGGGATAGGCAAGCAAGGATGGAGGGAGGAGGATGGCAGGCTAGGGATAGAAAGAGAGGACAGGGGGAAGGGAATTGGCAGGGCAAGGGTAGGAGAGGGGAGGAAGGATGGGGAGAGGAGAGTGGAAGGGAGAGTGAGAAAAGGGAGGACACCTCTCTGGAAGTGGAAATGGCACCCCCTTCTGGCAACCAGGCAACAGGATGCCCTCATCTCAGGGCTCTCAAGTTCAGCATCCAGGAGAACAGGATGGTCATTATAGGGGTCCTGCAGCATTAAGCAATACTTTTTGGCAACAGTGTGGCCAAGACCTCAAAGGCAGCCAAGAACCAGATCGGGTGCAACATAGCCCAGGGCATCACCATGCACAGTGGAGTACAACAAAGTGAGGAGCATGTGGTTCACAGGTACCGGGACATCAAGGCACAGCTGAAAGCAAAGGTGGTGGCCAGAAATAAATACATATGGTGGACCAGAGGTGGAACCCCTTGTCCCATTGTCCTGACCCCTATGGAGGATCAACTCATGCAAAGGCTGGGATCAGATATCTTTGAGGGCAGGGCTGAGAGGCTAGACACCACGTGAGCCACAGCTGGTGAGTTCACCTCACCTATAAATGGGCAGGCACCAACGGGTGTGAACATCATTTGGCATAAGATGCTCACAATGCTAAGAAACAAAGTAGACCTCAAACTAGATACCAAATAAAAAAAGGATACTTGCTGCCATTGGTACTTATGTCCTATGGTTTGTTTCCACAGCTCTCACCCACAAATCTGTTGGTCCCTTCCAGGAAGCCACAGAGGCCAGCAGTGTACCACCAACCTGTCTGGCTTCATGGAGGAACAGAGAGACTTGAGTGGGACCCTACAGATTCTGCACAACCTTAAGCCTGCACATCACAGTGCCAGCCCAAAGCACCATGCCCTCAATAGGAGCAGCCCATAAGCTCCTTCATGCTACTTTTGGAGGCCAAAATTCCAGCACTCCACACCAACATCACAGTGCTGCCACCAGCACCCCCATCAGCACTAGCACCTGGCCTGGCAGCAGCACCAACAACATCCCTGCCACCAACAAAGGAATCCATGCACAAGCAGCTAGACCAGCTGGAAAGGAGGCGTGGGGACCACCTTTGACACATATGGGAAGAGCTCGTGTGCCTCAGGAGGGTTGGCAACAGGGAGAACCAGATCCTGTAAGATCAAACAGCCACAAATACCCAGAATGTGACGATGCAGGCCTCAGCAGTCAACAGCATAAAAAAATGTGCTGACACAGATTCTGCAAAGGATGCTCGAGCAGCCATCTGAGTCTTCTCCAGCATCACTGGAGTTCACACCCCACAGCAATCCTCGGGATGACAGACACCCAAGGTGTAGGCCCCCAAAATCCATAACCACCCCCCAAGTGGCAAGCCACGATGTGGCAAGGGGCCATAAAGGACTAAAGGTGGTACCATCGAATGTCAAGAAGAGTTGTACCAACAATCCTGGTGTGCCTTCTAAATGGAAGAAGCCTGATGGGCCTGTCCTCACTACAGAGTTGGTGTGCCATCTAGATGAAAGAAGCCTGTTGGGACTGTCCACACTACAGAGTTGGTGTGCCATCTAGATGGAAGAAGCCTACTGGGCCCATCCACCCTACAGAGTTGGTGTGCCATCTAGATGGAAGAAGCCTGCTGGGCCCATCCACACTACAGAGTTGGTATGCCATCTAGATGAAGAAGCTTGCTGGGCCTGTCCTCACTACAGATTTTCTGTGCCAGCACACAGAAAGGATGATTTGCTGTCAGCCATTGTAGTCCAGCAGCCTAACTCTGGACCTCCTTGATGCTCTGCCCGTATTCCATCCTCCTTGATGCTCTGCCCGTATTCCATCCTCCTTAAAGTGGCCTCCAGCCATGGTCCAGCTACTGATTCTTCTCTTTATGTTTCATCTCCTGCTCTGGATGCTGGTGTCTCATCTCAGCTCAGATCCTGCTGCTGCAGCCTCCATGCTGTTGGTGTCTCCTCAGCTCCTGTTGCTGCTGCCTCCATGCTGCTGATGTCTCATATCATCTCAGCTCCTGCTGCTGCTGCCTCCATGCTGCTGCTGCCTCATCTCATCTGATCTCCTGCTGCTGCTGCTGCTGCTGCCTCCATGCTGCTGGTGCCTCATCTCATCTGATCTCCTACTGCTGCTGTCTCCATGCTGCTGGTGTCTCATATCATCTCAGCTCCTTCTGCTGCTACCACAATGCTACTGGTGTCTCATCTCTTTTTTAGCTCCTGCTGCTGCTGCCTCCATGCTGCTGGGTCTCCTCCTGGGCCTTCTGCCTCCATGCTGTGCTCTTTCATGCTGGTACTGCTGCCTTCTTGCTGAATCTGCTGCCTTGGCTTTTAGGATGTCCCATTGAGTGCACTCTTTCAGTATTGACTCTCTGGCCCTTCCCTTGAACTCTGCTGCCTTGGCCCTTAAGCTGTCCCCTTTAATACACTCTTTCAACATGGACTGTCTAGGGCCCTTCACTTGAACTCTGCTGCCTTGGCCCTTAGACTGTCCCCTTGAGTGCACTTGGCATTATTTGGGCATATGTTAATAAAATGGAAAATGCCATAATGCCTCTATATTGCTCCATGGTGAGACTGCACCGAAGACTGTGTACAATTCTGGTTGCTGCATCTCAAAAAAGATATAGTTGCAATGGAGAAGTACAGAGAAAGGCAACCAAAATAATAAAGGGGATGGAACAGTTCCCCTATGAGGAAAGGCTGAAGAGGTTAGGGCTGTTCAGCTTGGAGAAGAGACGGCTGAGGGGGGATATGATAGAGGTCTTTAAGATCATGAGAGGTCTTGAACGAGTTGATGTGAATCGGTTATTTACACTTTCAAATAATAGAAGGGACTAGAGGGCATTCCATGAAGTTAGCAAGTATCACATTTAAGACTAATCAGAGAAAATTATTTTTCACTCAACGCACAATAAAGCTCTGGAATGTGTTGCCAGAGGATGTGATTAGTGCAGTTAGTGTAGCTGGGTTAAAAAAAAAATTGGATAAGTTCTTGGAGATGTCCATTAATGGCTATTAATCAAGTTTACTTAGGGAATAGCCACTGCTATTAATTGCATCAGTAGCATGGGATCTTCTTAGTGTTTGGGTAATTGCCAGTTTCTTGTGGTCTGGTTTGGCCTCTGTTGGAAACAGGATGCTGGGCTTGATGGACCCTTGGTCTGACCCAACATGGCAATTTCTTATGTTCTTATGACCTTACAGGTAGCATTTAGATCCCAAAGGCAGCCCACTACAGAGATGGTAGTCAGTCTGTGGAAGTCTGCCTGGTCCCATACATCACCAGTAGCCCTCTAGGCCCTATGCTCTTTGCCTGTGGACATTCTGGACAACAAACTACTTCCTCACTCCCTCACCCTAGTTGTCACACAGCAGTTGACACTTTATTCCAACAGTCAGCAAGTACACAGTGGTGTGGAAGGGAAAAGTAAGTTAGTGTACAAGTGAAGTGCCTAATGTGCTAAGCAAACCCTGTCCCCTAGATTTTACAGCACATATGGGCACACAACCTCTATGTATGCACAGGAAAGCTATTGACCTATATATAGCAGAAAAAAGGTAACCCTACCCTGCCAGCATATACAGAGGACAGAGTAAGTGTCAGATGATGCGGCCTTGGGTGGCAGCCTCTATATCAACTGTGCATGATATGATGAACTGAGAGGATACAAAGCAGACCAGTGACAGCAAAAAAGAACTTTCAAATAGGAATTCCGCCTGGCCTCAGGTGCCTGCCAAGCAAACCAGCCCCTCACATACGCACACCCATGTACTGGCTACCTCACTACCATCATCATGCCAACCATTCATTTGATACAGCCCAACATCTATGGTATTAGGTGGTCCTTGACACTCCATGTTCCATCCATCACAGCATCCTCACATTCAGTGGACAGCTTCTTAACACCCACTACCTCCCTCCCAAAAGTTGCAAGCCTCTGTGACAGTGTAAGCTCTGTGTAGTGTGCATGCCCCCCTAAGCACTGGACTATTAGATCCACTCCAAGTACTAGGTGGAAAAGCATACATGTCGGGGGGAGGAACAGTGCAGTCTGCATGACAGACAAATGTCAACTAATATATACACGTAAGACTGCATATTTGAAATGTCATACTGCCAACTTTCACACATCTGCCCCTTTCTCTACGCTAGGTAAAAACTGTGAGCGTACTAGAGGAAATTTTACTGTACAAGGCATGAGGCCATTCATACTGTAGCCCATATGCTCAAGTGTCAGAGATGCCCCTTCTCAAGAGTGCAAGTGCTTGATCACTGCTGTCCAAAAGCTGTGTATACAAAAATAATGCACACACATACTGCATGCTCAGGGATATGGATTGTTATGGCAAGGGAGGGACCTCCGAGTGCAACAGCAACCCCAGATACAGAGATTGACAAAGACTAACACAGCATGTCACACACCGAGTCGTACATTCACACACTTAGCTTTTGAGTATGGACTACCTCCAGCACTTTTTGCAATTACACATGGGCACTGCATATGTTCCTCGAATGTCTGTGGCAACTTGTCCCTAACTGCTAATGAGGGAGTCTGTCCTTCCTTGGCACAGATAATCTATACTTGGTCACATAAAACACATCTGTCAGAGGCATATTTGACACCTACTTTGTCTGAGTTACTGACTTGGGCCTCTCAAGGGCTTTTGGAAGCAGTAGGCCTATACATTCAGCACTGTGTCCCGTTTACTATGGATGTAGCTTGTAGGCTCATTAAGTCATCAGCTGACAACAGTTTCTCTAACCATAATGCTATACACAAAGCAGATTATTGACAGTGTAGAAGCACACCTATCCTGCTCACCACTAACTATAAAAGTCACTTACACGACATGAGGCACAGCCTAGAGGATAGCAGCTCTTCCTAATTCCCCACAAGTTATGGCAGGCATCTGGATTAGCAAGGGCCTGCAAGCATGAAAGCACAGAAATGTATGGAGTGACATTGGAAATGGAACAATCTGCAAGCTTTTTGGTGCAGAAGTGCTCAGCCTATGTGCTTTAAGGGTGGTCACAGATTACACCAGGACAGTAAGAGATACTAGCTATAGGTAAAAGCAAAATACTCTGCAAATTTTCTCCATATATACATATTTCCATATAGCTGCAGCACATGACTATCAGTGAGCCATAATGGCCAAGGGTCTTGCAGCACCTTGGCATCTCCATATCTGAGTAAGGCTACCTGTGACGGCTGAGTTGAAGCCAGGAGTTTCAAACACGTCTTACCATTGACTTCTATGACGTTAACCTTTGCTCAGGAGAGATACGGGCACTCTAACAGTGCTTAGAAACTATAATGTGATGGTGACATCTCAGATGTCATTGGAAATACAAGTGAAGGCAGGACACCATCTGATTCCCAATCCTGCCTTCACAGAGCTAGATATGCATCCTGGTGTAGGCTTACCGAGAAGGTAACGGAACCTACATGACATCATGACAGCAAAGGCCCTCACCTTCTGCACATTAGCATTTATAAATTGCATAGCTAGGTGTAGTACCATGCATCTGTATTGGGGTGCATGCAACCACCAAGAGGAATGCTAGTTTGAAAGGACCAGTATGCATTGTGGCAATGACACCAGGTAGCAATGGCCCTTTACCCAAGTCTGTAAGGGAAACTATACCGCTAGAGCACCCTGATGTCTGCAGTAGATTTGCCAACTGGCTCCAATTTTCAGGATAGGTAAATCCTGTTCTGGTTTGGAACCCATTACATGCTGTGATTTCATCTGATTTTCCTATAGCGCTTCCGAGCAAAACCAAGACTATCAATAACTGCATGCATGTGAGTAAGCCAGGACTGGATCAACATGTCCTATAAATCTGGATGCAGTTGGAAAACTTAGTCAGCAGTGGCTGTGAAACTGGTGAGGCAGTGGTGTCACCTGTCTTGGCATGCCCATGTGACAGTAAGCCTACTCAGTACAGGTGTTTTAATTCACATGCACATGTTTCTCAGCCTCGGAATGAGGCAGTAAAATGGGAAATCTGTCATTAAAATCTTAAACTGTCTATCTGTATTTTTATACTGTGCCTTTTAGCTTCAGAGTTATTTGAGATTTACAGAATTTTTAGAGCTGTAGCTCTCCATGCTCGAGGAACACCTAGAGTGGCATCACACTTGTGGCACTATCTCATCCACATCTGAGTGCTAGGATGGGGTCCACTGGAGAGGGATGGCAAGCCACAAACTGTCATGCCACACATGCCTCTTTTAGTGTCACTATCAGACAGAACACAATATGGCAGCCACATGTATTTGATACAGTCTTTACTTTCACAACTGTTTTTCAAGTACAGTCTACTGCTCCATTGTCCAGATGAATCCAGAGTAGGCATACATGTTTTCTGTTACACACTGACCTACACAGAGAAGCAACGAGAGAAAGAAAGATAATAGCGAGGAGAATAGCAGCTAATGGCCTCCCTTCCCTGGAAGGGGATAGGGTAGGTGAGGCCTATCAGGCAAAATAACATTGTATAAAGTTTTGGCGAAGCTGGCCGTCACTTAGCATGCTGTCCTCAGCACATGCGGGAACACATGGGGGATCCTGGGAGAGATCCAGAATGTATCTCCATTCGTAGTCCATGGCTTAGAGCGAGATTATGGAAGACACAGCAAAGCAACACTATATCTGCAACTTTGGTTGGGGCATACATTAAAGCTCCACCCATCTTGTCCAAACAGTAAAAGTGACTTTTGAGAACTCCAAAGGTTCGATGACCCAGCGGATAGCTCATAAAGCCCCATTGTACCTCATTTCTGCCGAAGTCTTGGGAATGGCAACGGGAGGTGAGAAGCCAGGTCCTGCAACCATAGCCAGAATCTCCTGAAGCAATGACAGATTTAAGCCATTAGTCATAGCATTGTCACTTGCAGATCTGGCTGGCAAACCACAGCATCTTATAAGACTGTATAAGGTAGCCTCTACCTTTCCCTGAGCCTTAAAGGGTGAAGTGCCTAGCCTAAGTGCATATCACATTGTTCTGGGCCAGTATATTTGCAGGATAGGAGTAGCAAAAAGTAGCTCAGCTCTTCAGGACTACTAAATCTCATCTGGGTATTCCAGCAATTGTGTGCCAGGCGCTCACAACTGAGCTAAGGCTACTGGTGTGTAGCAGGCTGCCAACCTTGAAGCAATACATATGAGCTGCCACACTTGTATTAGCTGCAAAAATTGTACCGCATAGTCTGATTTAAGTGGTACAGAGGTTTGGGACATTCCCCCCATGACCCCTACTGTCATTTGGAAGGAGCCAGTTACCATGTAATGTTGGGTGGCCAACTGTTTGGTGAGGCCGGGCACAGCTTGGGACTTGGTGTGACTGGATCCAAATCCCCTTGCATTTCTTCATATAATTCCAGGGTAGCCCGAGAGCTGAGCTGATACCTGCAAACCACATAGTCCTCTAGCATGCCCAGCAAGGGTATTCATAGAGGAAAGATGCACCCCTGTATCTCCTCCGCTGTGGTCACCTGCGTGCAGAGGTCTTGGAACTGGCCTTGCCTGTTCTTGATGTTTTTATTGTTCTGCTTGTCGTCTGTGGCGAGCCTCAGTATCCAGTATCCCCCAACTATTAAAATTGGCACAAACATTATTGCTTTAGGCAACTAGACCAGGTAAGAACAAATGGTTTTATTGGGCAGGAAGGCCTGGAGTTGTGTCCATAATCATTCCTCTTTTTATCATGTGCGATAATCTCTGTAATAATATCTGCAATCCACGATATCAGCCGCAATAAATAATTTTTTCGCTGTACCGCAAAAAGAAAAGGTATAGTTATTTCCAGTGCTAACTTCCATGATAGTGTGCATTATGCTATCCCACGCCGCCATAGCAGACCCTCATTTCTATTTACTCTGCCCAAACCCCTCCCACTCAAATACTAATTTTCAATTTGCATACGCATTTCGGGATGCGGTATTTAGCGCATGTGTTAGAGCCTTAGAGCGTGCGTTATGACATTATCGCACATGATAAGGCCCTAACACAATTTGATAAATGACCCTGTTAGCTGGATAAGTAACTCCTCCTCATTACTCCCACATCCTGCCCACCGCTTAGCTGGATAACTACTTAAACGGCTAAGCACTGGCCGCTAAATGGGACCAGATAAATCCATGCTTATCCGGTTAAATAGTGCTATCTGCCTCAATGATGTTTTCACTAAAAAAATAAAAACTGAACCCATGAAGCCTTAAGAATAACCAATAACATTTAAATATCGCAATCAGCGTACTTGATAGTTCACAGTGTTTCGGCCATGAAAACCTTAAAGACAAGCACAGAGGAGTTGATAAACTTGTGTCGGATCTTGGTTTCTACACTTGCTCAAGGTCACAAAATGAACGAAGCACTGAGGCATCAACAGCAGCATTGTGCCCTAATCATTGTGCTATGCTGCCAGCCCTCAGCAAAACCTTTTACAGTATTTTTAGTGCTTTAGAAACATATATGCAGTCACCTCCGCAGTGCATGGCCTGGCAGAACTTTTCTTTTTTTGTTTTCCATAACTTTTTTATTGACAAAGTATGAAAATCAATCAGATGTTCATCATATAACATACATAATAATTCAACTGCTATGACAAAAGATATCACATATTTGTTAGGCAATAGAAGCTGCAATTGCAAATTGTATGTAGCATTCAAAATGTCAATAGAAATAGTAATGTAGCACCATACTTATCATTTCAGAAAAGCAACCAGCCTATGTTTAAACACAAAACATGCTAAAAAAAATTCAATTTGCTCTAGAGTTGCTTATTTGTATTTGGGACTATGAGTATGTTCATTTCTAGCATCTGAATTGCATGTCAGCTTCCAAAGGAGAGAAAGAACAATGTTGTAATCTTTTGTTTCTGAAATATGCCACAATACATCGGTAAACTAAGGCACAGGGGGATACAGCAACTTGCTGGGAGTCACTCAGTGACTAAAGGCATCTTGAACTAATAATCTTCTAGCTCAGTTCAATGCTCCAACCTCCAGATTTTACTGCCTCCCTAAAATAGTGGTTTACTGGTTAAATAGGCTGTCTCTCAATACTGTTATGATAGATAGCATGGACTGTGGTTCAGCTTTAAATGTTAGCACATGCTCTCATAAATGCTGGGAAATGCTTTTGCATTAGGAGCACTCCAATTAACCAGAATATTTTAATTTTTTTGTCAGTGGAAAGAATGTGTGGTTGATGAAAGATAGATGGAATGGGTCATGATCGAGGAGGAACAATGCAGTATTTAAGCTAAAAATAAAAGGATTTAAAATGGAAGAAAGTTGTTTACAGTGTTCATTTCCTGACATTAAAAAATATGAGTTTGGCTGAATATATTTCTACTTCATTTTCCAAACCATCTAACCACTGTGGTTATGACCTCTTGGAGACACCATAAATGTTGGTGTCACCACTAGGCTAGTATATTAGTTTGCTCTCCTCCCAGAGCTGCCAAGACCTAAACAGATTTTTCAGTAATAATATAGACCAATTTTTTTTGACTGCTCATAGCAATGCTTAATAAAGAGTGTTTGTAATACTTTTTGTCTTGCAGTACGGATATCCCCTTCTTGTATGCCAAAATACATTTCATTGATTTCCTCACAGAATGAGGTTACACGCTTGGGATCTGTTTTCGTCAGCAGTTTGATATGAATGAAGAATTTCTCTGGGTCTTTTTTTCTAGACCTACAGTATATATACAGCCTGCAGTGTGTGAATTGCCACACTAGTTATTGAAGCTGCCTAGGGCAAACATCCTCTCTTGTCTTGGGGTAAAGAGAATCTGTATGGAAAGATATTCAGTTGTAAGTTTTATTTTCTGAAACTAGATGAAATTATATACACAGGAATGTATGAAACACATTTCCCACTTAATGCTGTCATCCATAAACCTCCTTAAACTGCAGAAAATATCATATTTTAGAATTCTCCTTATGATGCTTCTGTTGAAGGGGTAGCTATGGGTAGTAATACATTTTGTGCAAGAAGGATAGGGATGGATAAGTGTGTAAGAAAAAATAGGAGGGAGGGATGTGTGTAAGAAAACACAGAGGTGGGGAAGAAGGAGTAGTCTGCAAGAAGGGAAAGGTAAACACAAACAGAAGGAGGATGTGTTTAGAGCAGTAAAAGGAAACTGGATGTGATAGTGTAACTCACTCTTCTGATGACTCCCAAAATATAGGGGCACACAACAGTCCCCAGGACCACTATCTCTCTCTCCTTCTGGCACAGTTCAAAACTTTACAGCAGGCCATTGGGGTACTGGGGTTGTTCTGGTGGGGGAGCAGAGCAAATCTGCATGGCCCTAACCTCATGGGGGTGGGAACCCTGGAAGAGTCTCACAATCCACACTTCTAGTTCAGAGGTACTCACTCCTTATAGTCTCAGCAGCCATGTTCTTGACCTGAAAGTATCAGGCTGGACCCTTGTTGTTCAAATACTGCTACTGTAACTTTGAAAACTTGATCAGATTCCAAAATCACAAATATGAAGTTCAAAACTGTTATGGAGTGTACCAAAGAAAAATCCAAGTGCCTTACTCACTGTTTCCAACCTCTGAGTCAATGTTTCTATCCTGGTGAGAGGGAAAAGTATGTAACAGACATTTTGGATGGGAAGGATTTGGTGGTAAAATATTCCTCCCATCAAAAATAGAAAAAGCAAACTTCTCAAAATCAACTTTCTCTTCTGGCAACTGCAGTTCCCACTTAATAGATGAATTTTAAAAGTCCAGCGCAAGCCAAAACTGGGAGATATGCATACAAGTCAGGCCAGCATGCGCCGAGTGGATTTTAAAAGTCACCCGTGTATGCGTGCCCTTGCCACTATGTGCACAAATGAAAAGTTCCCAAAAGGATGTGTGGTCATGGTCTGGGTGGGGCACAGGTGTTCCTGGATTTCACATTGAAATTAGCACATAAATACAAATGTACAGGCACGCACCGGGGTCCCCTGCCATGTAGCTTTACTTCTGCTATGGATATTGTGTAAGTTGTAAAACAAAAAATTCTAGGTAGATTAGTGGGATTTTAATGGTCAGGATTAACAGGGGAGAAGGGAGGCTATTAAACTAGAGGGGTTTGGAAGTCCTATCCCTTACTGGGTGAACTGGGAATGAATTGGGAAAACTGGTAATGGCATTGGAGTTCATGTCTTTTAAAATCCCCTCACTTATGCGGTAGAAGAGGCCTTTGCATGCATAGATGTACATTTATTTATTTATTTATTTAAAAACTTTTCTATACCATCATTAAGTTAGGTACCATCATAACGGTTTACAATAAGGCACAAATATTAATATTGGAACAGATTATGAATTCTATCACTATACATGTGCCAAGACTTTATGGTAACAAAAGTAGTTATAAAAACTCATAATTGGATGTGTTATGTTATGTCCGTTTATTTTGAGTGGGAATAAAAGAGAATCTATGTCATCTTATTCTAGATATTTGAGATTAATGATTAAAATAGAATATGTACCCGTGTTGATTTGGGTAGCGTGTTTAGGGTGTGCTGCCAATCGCTTTTCTTTTTCCCAGTGTTCTACTCTCCTTTCTCTTTGTTGTATGCCTGTTTAAATAACCATGTTTTTAAATGTTTTCTGAAGGTTTTGATGTCTCTTTGTAAGCGGATCTCGACGGGCATGGAGTTCCATAGAATAGGACCTGCTAAGGAGAGCGCTCTTTCCCCTTACTTGGGTTAGTTTGGCTGTTTTGATTGAGGGGATGGACAGTAAAGCTTTATTAGCTGATCTCAGGTTTCTGTTAGGGACGTGTACGTGGAGGGCTGTATTCAGCCAATCAGCATTTTCATTATGTATTAGCTTATGTATTATACAAAGGGTTTTATACTGTATTCTTTGCTCAATGGGTAGCCAGTGTAATTCCAACAGGGTTTCCGTGATGTGGTCTCTTTTACTTTTACCAGTCAGAATTCTGGTGGCCGTGTTCTCCATTATTTGGAGTGGTCTAATTGTTGTGTATGGTAAACCAAGTAGGAGGGCATTACAGTAATCCGTGCTTGCGAAAATAAGAGCTTGTAACACTGAACGGAAGTTACTTGTTGTCAGTAGAGGTTTTAGTCTTCTGAGGGTCATGAGTTTGGCGTATCCTTCCCTTACTTTTAATGATATGTGTTGTTTTAGGTTCAGTTCTGTGTCAATTATTACTCCGAGGTTTCTCACTTTCTCATTTAGTTTAATTTTTTGGTTGTTTTTGAGTGTGATAGGGTTTTGGATGATTTCAATGTTTTTGCGTTCCAAGAGTAGGAATTCTGTTTTCTCTGTGTTAATCACTAGTTCCATCTGGTTTAGTAATTGTTTGATGATATCCAGATACATATTAGCTATGTTCAGGGTCTTTTCGATTGTATCGTCAATGGGTAAGATTATTTGGATATCATTAGCGTAAATGTAGTGTGAGATGCTTAAAATTGCATGCACATGTGTATGTGGTCAACCTATTTTATAAAAAATGTGCATATATGCAAATATGTTTTAAAATCACTGCGTCCCTGGGGGCGGGCCAACAAATGCCTGCAAATGTGCACCGGCATGCCAATTTAAAAGTTACCATCCCAGACTAGATACAGGGCAAAGCAGCACCCTATCCTTTTCCCCTCAGGCAGGAGTGTCTTCCCTCCTTAGTAGGGAGCAGGTCATGAAAAACCCAGCTCTCTCAAATGGTTAAAAAATCTCTCTCTTCTCTTTTTCTCTCTCAAGAAAAGGACCCTCCAGGTCCATAAGGGTGCTAGCAAAAAATCAGTCCTGTGGGACATGAGTCCACTACAAAAATCACCACTCCTCTCCTTCCAAAATCTAAAACTACATTCACACCCTGCACATGAACAGCCAGGTTTTTATAGACTGAGCTTGAATAATCATAGCACACTGGATAAGGGAAAAACCTTAGGTTGGTCTCAAAGTACCAAACATTCTCCCTAGTTAATGAGGGGAAAATAGGGGAAAAATATGGGTCAGGGAGACTGACTCTGATTTTTTTCTTGAGAAAGATGTCAAACCCCAATGACTTCATCACAGAAAGTTGTACACACAATATATAAAAAGTATAGAAAATGCAGATGGAATTTCTAAGTTGGAGGAAGTTCAGATCTAGGTAGTGGCTGCGATCTGCACATATCTAGAAACTTCTGAAGTATCTTGTTAAGACATTATGAGGCCGATACAGTACAGTACGTTCCAACGGAGCGCACTGTTAACTTGTCATTGGACGTGCGTTTTCCCTTACCCCTTATTCAGTAAGGGGCGGGAAACGCGCGTACAACCCGCCGAACCTAATAGCACCCTCAACATGCAAATGCATGTTGATGGCCCTATTAGGTATGCCCGCAAGATTCAGTAAGTAAAATGTGCAGCCAAGCCGCACATTTTACTTTCAGAAATTAGCGCCTACCCAAAGGTAGGCACTAATTTCTTCGGGCTCCAGGAAAGTGCACAGAAAAGCAGTAAAAACTGCTTTTCTGTGCACCCTCCGACTTAGTATCATGTCGATATTAAGTCGGAGGTCCCGAAGGGTAAAAAAAGTAAAAAAAAAAAAAAAAGAAAGAAAAATTTGAAGTCAGCCAGTGGCTGTCGGGTTGAAAACTGGACGCTCAATTTTGCCGGCGTCCGGTTTCCGAGCCCGTAGCTGTCAGCAGGCTCGAGAACCGACACTGGCAAAATTGAGCGTTGGCTGTCAAACCCGCTGACAGCTGCCGCTCCGGGCCAAAAGGAGGCAGTAGGGACGCGCTAGTGTCCTTAGCACCTCCTTTTGCCCGTTTCTACTGCTGGACCTAATTTAAATACTTTATCGTGCACACAGGCGAGTGGCCTGTGCGCGCATCTGGAGAGCGGGCATTCGCCTGCTCTCCCGCTGACTTTACAGAATCGGCCTGTATGTTAGGATTAGGGAGAGTAGACCTGAAGAAATCTTGATGTAACAAAGGGGCAAAATAGATCCCCCTCCTCACCCCTGAAAAGTGAAACACTGAAAGCATAAAATTGGATTTATAGCTCAGGACTGGTTGAGACAAAGAATTCTGAGCTGAGCATGTCTGTAGCTTAGAACTGCTTGAAAAAAAAAATCTGCATGTCTGTGTACTACACAATTAAAGTCCTGTCCCCAGCCACAATTTATCAGAACAGATTGAAGACAGCTAAATGCAGATTTCTCCACTGCACAATTAATCTTCATACCCAGAGGATATTTTCTCAAACTTTATGTCAACTTTTTGTGGAGACAACACTAGGCTGTATCACTTGCCTGTCAGGGACCAGGATAAGAGATGTGAACCTATGATTTAGTGTGTCTTGCTATCTTATCTTTTTTTCTTTTTATGTAGTACATAAGCGTATTGTGATGAATGGTTTTCTTCCAATACATTTTTATATACATATATGCTATAGTTGCTGTTGTATTTTCTATGTCAGTTATTAGTATAATTTTCTTCATCCTGATATTATATATTGGTAGCATATATTTGTATTTTACTACTGTTTTGTTTTTTTTTAATTAAGAAACCTTTCTATTGATCTCCTGTGTCTGTGTCTCCTTCCCCACATGACTTATGGTCATTACAGTCATAGAGAAAATAATATATGATATTTCAGCACAACCACAACAATGAAGCTCTCCTGGTTGAAGACCTTAAACATAGAATATGTACCTTTTCCTATTTCATTCTCTAACTGAGTCTTCTGGTTGAAGAACCATAATGAAATAGGTACCCTAATACAGCATATCTCAATGGAGGTCTCTGAGCTGGAGAAGAGTGGTTGTCACCAGTCTGGGTATATCTGAGCCCCTTCTGCCAGGCAAAAGCTCCCCATGAGGAATAGTACTGGTAAGGGGGCATATAGGTTTTACGTGCATGTTCACCATGTCAGGACCTTAGCAGGGAAAGTTGGGCACACATGGGCCCCTTCATTCATATAACAAGTCCATGGCAGAACAATGCCAGGTAGGAGGCTTACTGGTCTTTGTGGCATGACATCCAATGCCTGTACCTGCAAGGAACAGCAAACTGTACCAATTCACATTACCACATCATACCAACACTTTTATGTCTTCCTGGGTGAGATACTGTGGAGTATCACACCTTTTCTAGGCCCCTGGGGCTCCCTAGACCAGGGAACATAGCCTCAGCACCTTCTTAGCATTTGAAAAATAACACATAACACCAAACAGGAGACCCAGGATGGACAGGCACTGGAAAAATACAAATAAAAAATATCAAGGATCATAGATCTGAAGAATCTCACCTAAAATAGAATTAAGCATTATGACATTGAGATGTTAAATTAAACCAGGAATGCCATCATTTTTTAAATTTATAAACCTTTTGCAACTTTTGGGTATTTATGTTTTTCCAAAATGTCCCAACACTGGGGCCCAGGTCAAAAACAGAACATACTATATACACAGAAAAGACAAAACAATCCACTAGGTGATTCTTCTCTTTATCAAACAGGCCAACTGGAAGCAACAGGAACAATAAGCGCATACAGTTCATATCATGCAGCCTTGGTAGTATCAGAGCGGAATGCATGGTTTCTCCTTCAGAACTTTTCCATTATGCAGGAGCCTTTCCCAGAGGCATTCCTAAAACCAGAATTTCACTAGCAGCCATTTCTAAGGGAACAAGATGGGCTTCGGTAGTACACGCCCATTCTGGGCACCCTTATTGCATGGCTCCCTTGAGAATACTCTCCCTTCTACTATACAACCCCTCTGTCCTCCTCATCTTTTTACTTTTGATATCCAGGGGCTCCAGGATGGCTGCCACAAGGAGGCTTTCCTTTGGGTTGTAGGGCACTGCTCTTTTTTCCCCTGCTGGTTCCAATAGGGCTGTCCTTTTAAGATATTATTCCTGCAAATCAAGAGCTGCCTTTGTAAGACAGCTCTAGCTTGTTGTTCCCCTTCATCAGCTACAGTTTCCATGCTCTCTTCCCTGTTATAATGCTGCTCCTAGTTCTCAAACAGCTGCTGTCTCCACTCACTGGGGGCTGATGTTCCTCCAGGCAAGTAATTGCACCTCTGCAGCTCTCTTCTTTCCTGGCCCCACTCATCACTGTCAGACTCTGCACTGCTGACACTCGATTCCATCAATGCACTATTGTGCTGCCATGGATCTTCTTCTCGTCAGTACCTATCTCCTCTGATCTGTCTCTGTTCTCACAAAATAGTGGGAAAAGCTTGGGGAGTTGTGGCAAAAGGCAGTGACACTGACATGAGTTGCTGTGAGGACCAAGTGGCAGATGACTACTTCTTCACTGTTGACCTTCTCTCTCCACCACAGCACTTTCAGGTTCAGTGGGGCTCTCATGGCTCTCCCTCTCTCAAGCCCTGCTTCCCCACTGCAGTCAGACCAGACCGAAACACCAGGATGAGTAGTGGGGCCTTCTGGCAGCATTGTCCACAGCTAGTTCTCTTTACCATGGTTGATTTTGGGCACTCTCCTACAACTCACCCTCGTACCACTGCATCACGGGCCTCAGATCATCCCAAGAGGGGCTGGCATCTCAATGATGGAGCACTGCACTATCAACCCTGCCAGCAGACTTTGTCAGTGTGGCTACAGGCCTTCTCTTCCACCTGAGTACACCACAACTTCAATCTCTCTTCCCAGAGAAGAAAAGGGGACAGCACCCTGGCAATACAGCCAGTCCTCTCCACTCCAACAGGACACACCATTTCCAGGGACTTGGGCAAGCACCTCCTCCACTCCCAGCTGACATCAGCAAGATCTTCAGCCCTTCTTAGGACAGATTTCAGTTCTTCCTGATATAGTGTTACCAGTTCTATCTCTGGGCAAGAGGCACATGGATTCTCACTTTCAGCTCTTTCTTCACAGGGAGAGACAGTGGCTATCTTGATTCCATTCATTCCTAAGGGATGCTTTCTGGCAAAAGTATCCAAAACATTATGAAGTAGGGATATGTATTCATTTTAACCAAATTTGAAAAATGTAATAAATAAGGGCCAATGTGTTTCTTTTATGGACCCCATAATGAACTGAGGGACCCCCTGAATTAAACAAATCTAATTCAATGCATTCAGTTAAAAATAATCTCCCTTTGGGCCTATGCTTAGGCCTAAAACTAGGGCCTTGCCTAGACAATAGACTGAGACCCAAAGCAGGGGCCATGGCCTAAGATTGAGTGTGAGGCTGATGCCTCAGCTTAGGTCTAGGTCCAAGTCCGGGGCCTCACCTTGACAGACTAATGCTGGGGACACAGTCAAGACCTGAGCAAAGGCCCAGGCACTCCTGAAGAATTTTGCCCTCATCTGATCCATCGGGGATCCGACACCATGGCCAGGATGGGTCTCAATACCTTGGGACACAGTCTAGACCTAGGTCCAGCTTTGGCTTGACACTGAGGCCTGGTCCAGAGTCCAGAACCCAATGCCTCTGCCTCAGCTTAAGCCAGAGCCTGGGCCCAGATCCTACACCAGGGCCCAATCCAGAAACCAGGTCCTGATACCTGCACCTCAGCCCAAGTCCAGGCCCGATGCCTGAGACTCAGCCTAGGCCAGAGTCTTGACACTGGGGCCCCACCTGGAGGCCAGGTCCCAATGCCTGGGCCTTGACCCAGGCCCAGTATCAGGCCCAATGCTGGAGTCTGAAGTAAAGGCCAGGACCTTATGTCAGGGCCTTAGCCCAGGCCCAGACCCGAAGTTAGGGCCTGGGCCTAACTCCAATTCATCCTTCTCAGTGGAGGGCACCATTTTTGCTGTAAGGCATCAGCTTTGGGCTAGGTGTCAAAATATGGTCTCCATACTGGTCCCTGGCATTGGGCTTGTGCTCTTTTCTAGGCTGAGGTCCAGGTATCAGGACCCATTCTGCAGACCGGACCCAGCATTGGCTCTGGGCCCAAGCTATGGTCTAGGTAGAAATAGAAGCACAGGAGTCAGTACTTGGCCAAGGCTGAGACTCCAGAGACTGGCCTATGTCCTAACTTCAGACCTAGGTTGAGGTGTTGGGACCAGGCCTTCAAGTATTGGCCTTGTGTAGATCCTAGACCGAGGTTGCAGTGACCTACCACAGCCTAGGCCTATGTGAATCCAAGGCTTTGGCCTAGGCCTAGGCCTCGCCAGCAGATCCCCACCAGACCAGGTAAGTGGGGACCAGGGGGAACATCGCCCCAGCATTTTTCTGGGTAGGAGGGATATGTGGTGGGAACAGGAGGCCTTGGGAGGCCCTGTTTTCTTTTTTTTTTTTTTTCTCGTTTCTGAGTTCTTTGTTTTCCTGAAATGTTTGAATTGGTTTTTTTTTTAAATTAAAGAAATGAATTAAATATTCAACAAAATTAAATTCATGTGGGAAAAAACACTTAAAATGAACTGAGAAGCAAAACATATTTTTTATCCATATATACCCCTATTATGAAATCAAAACAACATGATTTTTTTAAATCCAGCTTAATTTTAAAAGGTCCAAAAACCTGTGAATATCCTCAGGTTCCTGTTTGGGTGTCATCTTATTTATACCCCTTTTTTGGAATGTAGGAGCACAAGAGTCCCCTGGGTCACTGTTCCAGATCTCTCTCCCTCTGGCACAATTCAGAAGTTCATAGTAGGCTACAGAAGTGCTGGGGTTCTTCTGACAGGCCTCCAGGGCACTAGACTCATGGGTGTGGGAACCCTGGAACAGTCTTTCACAATCCTACACTTACTATTTCATATGTAGTCACCCCTTGTAGTCTCAGCTGGCACATCCTTGACTTGATAGTAGGTTGGATACTTGCAGAGGTATACAAATAAAACTTAACTATAACTTAGAAAAACTTGATCAGATTCCACAAGCACAAAAAAGAAGCTCAAAAATCTCTTGGTACAATATAAAAGGAAATTCCAAGTGCCTTAGACCACACTCTCCAACCTCTGAGTAAATGTTCCTTCTTGGTGATAGGAAAAGTATGAAACAGTCCTTTTGGTTGAGAAGGAATTTGGTGGTAAAGATTCCTCCCAAAAACATAGAAAAAGCAATCTCCTCAAAATGAACTTTCTTTTCCGGCAACCTTAGTTCCCACTTAGACTAGATGCAGAACAAAGCAGCGCCCTATCCTTTTCCCCTCAGGGAGGAATAACTTCCATCCTGAACTGGGACCAGGTCAAGGGAAATCCCAGCTCTCTCTAAAGGTCAAAACATCTCTCTCCTTTCTTCTTCTCTCTCACGGAAAGGTCCCAGTGGATACTAGCAAGAACTTAGTCCTTATCACACAAATGCTGCAGACTGTGGGGCCTAGAAGGGTCCACTACAAAAATCACCATTCCCCTTCTTCCAAAACCATAATCACACTCTGCACATTTTCAGACGGGCTTTTATAGACTGAAGTCAACCAATCCCAGCATCCTGGGCAAGGGAAAATCCTTAGGGATGGTATGAAAATATCAAAAGTTCTCCCTAGAGTTAACCAGGGGAAAATGAGTGGTAAGGGAATAAAATGCCCCTTACAAATGGATGGCAGCTAATGGAGAATAGAAGGTGGTAAGAATGTGTAAGAGGCTGGAGTGAACAATTAAAAAGTTATGTGGGGTGCAGGAGATATAGAAGGGGAGGGAAGGGACTGTACTAATGAGAAATAATATGTGTAAGGAACAAATATAAGTGAATGGAGAAGATGGGATGAAGGGGATAGGTTGAAAAGAAAATCAACTGGGGGTATCAAGCTGGGTAAAACACTTGGGAAAAGAGGATGAGTATATAAAAAGGTCAAAGGAAGGGAAGGGACATGATAAAGTTGAAATGAGCTAGTGGAAGTGGTGGAACTGAAGAGCAGTGAAATCATTCTCAAATTATTAGAATGTGTGCAGTTAATATTTTTCTTAATATTACCTCTTTTTAAGGTTTTCCCATGGGAAAAGAGGCACAGCTTCAGACACTTCAGTGGCCTGACAAACTCAGTGCAGTCCTGATGGTTCTTCCAAATGGGAAGATAGCAACCTGTTTCTATGCCCAGAGGAATTAGTCTCACAATCACTCAATTAACAGTCTTCACACCTTGCAAGGGCAAAAAAGAAATGGCTGGCTTAAAATGGGAATCTCTCGTGGCTGAGGGTTAGAGCTCTGCCACTGAGCCACAGTGTTCTCCTGAACAGATCCTGAGTACCACAGAAAGGGCTTAGTTCAGGATCAAGCAAGGCCTAGCAATCCCATCCCTGCAGATCCTGAATTTTCCTCTGGGCTTTAAAAGAGATTGCTGAAGGGACCATAATGTTCCTGGCAACTTAAGGGTTGTAAACTGTGTTCTGGATCCCAGGAGGGATAAGTGCAACCCTCTGTTTATAGTATATGTGAAAAATTTGAAAACTAACTGGAATATTCTAACTTGGTCTAGACTGATTGTGAGCACTGTGATTAATGTGAATGTTTTGGTGCTATTGGATTGTAGTGCTGAGAAGTACTGTATTTGTTCTCCCTAGAAAGCATATGAGAAAGAAACGTCTTTACCCTTTTTGTTACTCCTTCTATATGAGAATAAATATTGCATTCAACCTACAAGGAATTTGGCTTAGAAATCTGACAGTTTGTTGGGATCTTCAATTTGTCCTTAATGCTACCCAGACATAAGAACTTAAGAAATTGCCATGCTGAGTCAGACCAAGGGTCCATCAAGCCCAGTATCCTGTTTCCAACAGAGGCCAAACCAGGCCACAAGAACCTGGCCAGTACCCGAACACCAAGAAGATCCCGTGCTACTGATGCAATTAATAGCAGTGGCTATTCCCTAAGTAAACTTGATTAATAGCAGTTAATGGACTTCTCCTCCAAGAACTTATCTAAACCTTTTTTGAAGCCAGCTTTACTTACTGCACTAACCACATCCTTAGGCAACAAATTCCAGAGTTTAATTGTGCATTGAGTGAAAAAGAATTTTCTCTGATTAGTCTGTGCTGGCAAGGAATCTGCAGAGGAAAAAGTTTTGTTTTGTCTTATTAATTCATTTTGTAGGTTACCAACATTCATTTGGTTAGTTTCAGATGCAAATTGTCCTTTCATTTCCCATTAAAGTCAATGGGAAGCAATGCAGCCTATTTTGTGCTCTAAAATTGAGATTTGCTCAACAATTCTATTGAAACATGTTGGCAGACATCATCGGAGGGGGGACGAACACTTTGACACAACAGCACTGTATCAAATTGGCAACAAAAGTGGCACAAATAGCCCAAGACACCATAAATGGTCAAAATGGTGCCATGAGAAGAGGAAAGCAGCAGCAAGAATGGCAAGAACATCCCAAACTTCCAAAAGAAGGGCAAAGGGCACCATCATGAGTGGCATCAACTATACAAGACAGAACGAGAAGAGGAAAGAAGCACCAAGAGTGGCATGAACATCCGTAGGTACCATAAAGATAGAACAAAGAAGCAAAAATGACAATAAAAAATCCAATGCACCAATAGAGGGTCAAAGCAGTGGAAAAAGTAGCATGAAGACCTCAAACCACTATCATGTTGATGCAACAAAGTGTGCTCAGCCTAGCGCACAGGTTAACCCGTGGTTGGATGCGCTAGGCTAACACCCGACGCAATAAGGGAATTAGTGCATTCAAAACGCACATCCAAACAAACGCGTAGCTAATAGCGCATATCACATGTAAATGCCATGTAGATAAAGCTATTAGATCTTACCCTTGATGCAAGAAATCACTGTGTGCCCGCTGTGAACTTTTTAACATGCAAATTTAACGCCAGCCCTGGAGCTGGCGTAAAGTCTTGCTGAGCATCAAGGATTCTTCTGTGGTTCCTCCTACTTAGTATCATCACAATACTAAGATCTATACCTTGCAATGGCTAAAAATGATTAAAGAATGAAAGGCTTGATGAAAAAAATTGGGGGGGGGGCATACAATATACATACTCTAGGCAATTTATACTGTGTCTGTAAATTTCCTGTGGCAGGATAAAATGGATGCTCATATTGAACATCCATTTTCCTAACCTGTGCACAGCCACATCCTCTGGGCGCCCAATAGTTTTGAGCACTAGGGATGCACAAGTTATCCTTAGTATGTCCTTTTTAGCCAGCAACTCATTAGAATATTGCATCCCGCACCCAGGAGAGGTGGATGTGCAAGCTTTGAAAAAATGGGTGCCCAGTTTGGATGCAGGTGTTATGGTTATTGATGTTTGGGTGGATCCTTGGACACTGTGGCAGCTGACCACGCCCACGGGGGGCAATCCCGTGAACGACCACAGTGTCAGGCTAGACTCTGGACACACAAACACAGATTTGAATCTTTTATTAAACAGTTTTGGAAACCACCAGAGGTGGCAGTAGTGAGTAGTGGATGTTGAGCCTGGCTGGGCAGGTCTCCCACAGAATGCTGCTAGGCTGTGCTATAGTGGAAAGAGACTGAGAGTTATGAGTACACAATAAGAAGCATTCAGAGTCCCAGGTAGAAGCAGGAGAAGCTCTGAGACAGGGAGAGCAGGCCCTTGAGGAGCGAGTACCTGATCCCTTAGAGCAGAGAGTCTCAGTTGTATTGTACTCACATAGCAGTAACAGAGATTCCACTAGACGAAAGGTCTGCAGGAGGTGAGCAGGAGGTGAGCGGGAGGAGCCGCAAGTAGTGAGAGGTAGAAGGTGCGAAGCCGTCGTAGGCCGACGGTCGCAACAGTACCCCCCTTTAAAGGGCGGACTCCAACTCTTGTACCAGGTCTTGGTTTTTGAGGATGCATCTGGTGAAACTGAAGAAGCATCTCTTTATCCAGGATATTAGCCATTGGCTCCCAAGAATTATTCTTCGGGGCTGTAACATTCCCAAGACAGAAGGTATTCCCAAGTTTTACCACATCTTCTTACATCTAGAATAGCTTCAACCTTATATTAAAGGTCTTCTTCTGTGTTGTTAGAAGTTGGTTCAGGAGACTTGGATGAGAACTCACTGAGAATGAGAGGTTTCAGAAGTGAAACGTGGAATGCGTTGTGGATTTTCAATCCAGGTGGTAGCTTCAGACTGTATGTAATGTTGCCAAGTCGTCAGAGGATTGGAAATGGTCCAATGTAGTGAGGAGCAAATCGAGTGGAGGGTAACTTTAGTCTCAGATGCTTAGTTGATAGCCAGACTTTGTCACCAGGTTGAAACACAGGCGCTTTAGAATGGTGAGCGTCGTAGGAGTTCTTTGCTCAATTGCCCACTTTGATTAGCATATCTTTAGTCTGAGTCCATAATTGGTGGATATCATCAGCAGTGGGTTGAGCTGCTGGGGACGACACTGAGACCTTCAGTGGAAGTGGCAATGAAGGTAAACATCCATATACCACTTCAAATGGTGTTGATCCAGTGGATGATGCTGGAAGTGAATTAATAGCAAATTCAGCCCATGGTAACAGCTCAGCCTAGTTATTATGATGGCAACTCACATAGGCCCAAATGAACTGTTTTAGGGTCCGATTCATCCTTTCAGTTTGGCCATTAGATTGTGGATGATAGTCAGATGTATAATCCAGAGAGATGTCAAATAGTTTGCACAAAGCCTTCCAGAATTTTGCCGTGAATTGAGATCCTCTATCCAAGACTATGTGTTTCGGTAGGCCATGAAGGTGAAAGATGTGTGTGATGAAGAGCTTCGCAAGCTCCAAGGCTGAGGGTAAGCCAGGCAGCACCATGAAATGAGCCATCTTGCTGAAACGATCAAACTTTACCCAGATAGTATTCATTCCTACAGAAAGAGGTAGATCAACTACAAAGTCAGTAGTGATGTGAGTCCATGGCTCTTCCGGAACTGGCAGCAGTTGTAGCAATCCCCAAGGCTGAGCAGAAGTAGGCTTATGTTTGATAATAGGCCATCAATAGTCCTTCTGTAATTTCAGCAGGGTATGGTGTTGACCAGGATGGCCAGCCAATTTGGAATCATGAGCCCAGTATAGACGTTTCTTTCTGAGGTTCTTAGGCACAATTGTTTTACCAGCAGGCACCGAATGGGTAGCCACCAAGATGTCTTTCTTCAGGTCGATGATGTGCTGAGGTTCTTCAGGAACATCCTCAGAGAGGAAAGAGCATGACAGGGCATCAGCTCTGGTATTCTTGTCTCTGGGGCGATATTTGAGCACAAAGTCAAAGCGATTAAAAAACAAGGACCATCTGGCTTGTCTGTGGTTAAGAAGTTGCGCATGACGGAGATACTCTAGATTATTGTGGTCCGAGAATATGGTAATTTAATGTTGGTCACCTTTGAACCAAGGCCGCCATTCCTCGAATGCCAGTTTAATAGCCAGGAGCTCTTTATCTCCGATCCTATAGTTCTTCTCTGCAGGAGAAAAGTGTTGTGAGAAAAAGGAGCAAGGATGTAAGGCTTTAGAATCTCCAGTTTGGCTTAACACTGCCCCTACTCCAACATCTGAAGCATCAACCTCCATGATGAAGGGTCTATTGGGGTCCGGGTGACTCAGACATGGCTCAGTGGAAAAGGCAGTCTTTAATTTCTCAAATGCGGAAATGGCCTCTGCAGACCGTTTTAACAACGTTGGCCCCTTTCCATGTCATTGCAGTTAAGGGCACTGTCAAAGAAGAACAGTTCTTTATAAAGCTTCTATAGTAATTTGGAACCCCAAAAATTGTCTCAGGGGCTTTAGACTGGTAGGTTAAGACCAATTCTTGATACTCTCTAATTTTTGGGGATCCATCCGGAAGCCTTGTTTCAATACGATATAGCCAAGAAAAGGCACAGACTCTTTGTGAAATTCACACTTTGACAATTTGGCGTAGAGGCAATGTTCTCGAAGTCTCAGTAATACTTGTTTGACATCTGCTAGATGAGTAGATATATCCTGTGAGAATATCAAGATGTCATCTAGGTAACAATGACACTTTTGTACAGAAGGTCCCGCAGAATGTCGTTCATCAGGTTCTGAAACACAGTGGGAGCATTGCACAGGCCGAAGGGCATTACCAAATATTCGAAATGGCCATCTCAAGTGTTGAAAGCTGTTTTCCACTCGTCGCCATCATGGATGCGAACCAAGTTATAGGCTCCCTTTAGGTCAAGTTTTCAGAATATCTTGGCTCCCTGAAGTTGATCAAACAGCTCTGAGATCAGAGGTAAGGGGTATTGGTCTTTAATCGTGATCTCGTTCAGACCTCGATAGTCGATACAAGGACGCAGAGTAGGGATGTGAATCGTTTTTCAACGATTAAAATTATCGTCCGATAATGTTTATATCGTCTTAAATCGTTATAGAACACGATACAATAGAAATTCTAACGATTTATCGTTAAAAATCGTTAAATCGTGTTAGTGCGCACTAACTCGAGTTAGTGCGCACTAACTCCCCGTTAGTGCGCACTAACTCGATTTAGTGCGCACTAACTGAAAATGATACAAATAAACACTTTCCAGGTCACTGAAGGTCAGTTAGGAATGAATATGTGTTCCTATTGGCTGGCTGCCCTCTTATCTATTGATATTACCAAGGTTACCACTGAGGTGATGGTTGGGGGGATGGGAAATGGAACTGGAAACTAACGAACACCAACAGAAAATGAAACAAAGTGTTCACACTTCCCAGGTCAGTAAAGGTCACTTAGGAATGAATATGTATGTATGTATTCCTATTGGCTGGCTGTGCTCTTATCTATTGATGTTACCAATATGGTTGGGGGGATGTGAAATGGAAACAGTTGGAAGCTTGACAAAAAAAGTAATGTAATGATCAGCACTCACGTGACTAGAACTTGTTTGTTTATTATTTTTGTTAGCAGGCACCTGAAATGCTAGTGCATGTTGAATTTGCCAATCACTGTGCATTTTAGAAAGGTGGTCCTGGCTGGAACTGTACACAGTTCAAATATATGTAATTGATTGTTGGTAAGTGTATTTTTTAAGTAGCCACACTGGCACCAGTATGTTTACTTTTCCTCCTACTTAACTCACTAGCTCAGCTTTGTAAGAAGGGCTTCTCTGCTTGTGTGTTGTTTTTGTTTGGTGTGAGGAGAGCAGAAACATCAGATCTTTATTCAATCTACTACAGTCATCTCTTACAGTGCCCTATCCCTATTAATACCAGGAGTGTTGTGATCTTCCAGCACACAGTGCCCTAACCCTGATACCAGTCTGAGACAGCTCCCTCCCTGCATTACTAGTGAGAGGCTGGCTTCACAGACAGGGGGGAGCTGTCTGACCCTCACTCCTGACTTCCCCCATGTCCCAGCTAGTGAATGGTGTGTGGGTGAGGGGGGGGGGGGAGGATGGTGAAGTCTGAGACAGCTCCCTCCCTGCATTACTAGTGAGAGGCTGGCTTCACAGACAGGGGGGAGCTGCCTGACCCTCACTCCTGACTTCCCCCATGTCCCAGCTAGTGAATGGTGTGTGGGTGAGGGGGGGGAGGATGGTGAAGTCTGAGACAGCTCCCTCCCTGCATTACTAGTGAGAGGCTGGCTTCGCAGACAGGGGGGAGCTGCCTGACCCTCACTCCTGACTTCCCCCATGTCCCAGCTAGTGAATGGTGTGTGGGTGAGGGGGAGGGGGGGAGGATGGTGAAGTCTGAGACAGCTCCCTCCCTGGATTACTAGTGAGAGGCTGGCTTCGCAGACAGGGGGGAGCTGCCTGACCCTCACTCCTGACTTCCCCCATGTCCCAGCTAGTGAATGGTGTGTGGGTGAGGGGGGGGGGAGGATGGTGAAGTCTGAGACAGCTCCCTCCCTGCATTACTAGTGAGAGGCTGGCTTCACAGACAGGGGGGAGCTGCCTGACCCTCACTCCTGACTTCCCCCATGTCCCAGCTAGTGAATGGTGTGTGGGTGAGGGGGGGGGGGAGGATGGTGAAGTCTGAGACAGCTCCCTCCCTGCATTACTAGTGAGAGGCTGGCTTCACAGACAGGGGGGAGCTGCCTGTCCCTCACTCCTGACTTCCCCCATGTCCCAGCTAGTGAATGGTGTGTGGGTGAGGGGGGGGGGGGTGGATGGTGAAGTCTGAGACAGCTCCCTCCCTGCATTACTAGTGAGAGGCTGGCTTCACAGACAGGGGGGAGCTGCCTGACCCTCACTCCTCCGGGGTATTGTGATCTTCCTGCACACAGTGCCCTATCCCTGATACCAGGGGTGTTGTGATCTTCCTGCATGCAGTGCCCTATCCCTATTAATACCAGGAGTGTTGTGATCTTCCTGCATGCAGTGCCCTATCCCTATTAATACCAGGAGTGTTGTGATCTTCCTGCATGCAGTGCCCTATCCCTATTAATACCAGGAGTGTTGTGATCTTCCTGCATGCAGTGCCCTATCCCTGATATCGGGATGTGTGCAAGAAGATCACAACACCCCCGGTATCAGGAATAGGGCACTGTGTGCAGGAAGATCACAACACCCCCAGTATCAGGAATAGGGCACTGTGTGCAGGAAGATCACAACACCCCTGGTATTAGGGATAGGGCACTGTGTGCAGGAAGATCACAACACTCCTGGTATTAATAGGGATAGGGCACTGTGTGCAGGAAGATCACAATACCCCTGGTATCAGGGTTAGGGCACAAGTTCTAGTCACATTGACTGATCACATTACTTGTTTTGTCAAGCTACCAACTGTTTCCATTTCCCATCCCCCATATACTGTCAGTAGGAAACTTGGTAACATGAATAAATAAGAGGGCAGCCAATAGGAATACATATTCATTCCTAAACTGACCTTAACTGACCTGAAAAGTGTCAAATTATATCATTTTCAGTTAGTGCGCACTAACTCCCAGTTAGTGCGCACTAACTCCCGTTAGTGCGCACTAACTCGAGTTAGTGCGCACTAATCGGAAAAAACGATTTTTAATGATTTTTTAACTAAAAATCGTGCCTAAGACGATTTTCTTGCCCTGCCACACGATTTCTATCGTTAAGACGATATGGAAAACGATTCACATCCCTAACGCAGAGTGCCATCCTTATTCCCCACAAAGAAGAAGCCTGCGCCCGCAGGAGACTTAGATGGTCTAATGAAACCTTTTTGCAGGTTTTCCTCAAAGTACTCGGACATGGCCTTATTCTCTACCACTGACAGCGGGTAGACATGTCCCTTAGGAGGTTCAGTGTTAGGTTTCAGTCTTATTATGGTGGAAGGATGTCAGCAGCTTCTTTGGAGAAAACATCATGAAATGATGCATACTGAGGTGGCAGTCCTGGCATTACTGGAGTTGTAGGCATGCAGAGAATAGGAGAGACCTCCTTTAGGCATTTGCTATGACATTCTGGGCCCCAACGGGAGAGTTCAAATGTAGCCCAGTTGAATTGTGGCATGTGCAGCTGCAACCAGGGTAACTCCAGAACGATAGGGTGCATGGCCTTCTCTAACACAAAGAAGGAAATTGACTCTGTATGGAGGGCTCCGGTGCGGAGGGATACCGGTTCAGCTCTCCATGTATAGACGATAAGAGTAGTGGAGTCTTCAAAGTGGTGAGGGGAATCCTCAAATGTTCCACTAATCGTCGTAGAATAAAATTACCTCCTGCCCCTGAGTCCACCAGGGCAAGGGTCTGGAATTCCAAAGGTCTGCAGATCAGAGAGACAGGGAGAGAGAGCAGAGGAGAGGGTATAGGAAGGCCTAAGAAAAGTCCTCCTGCAGGACCTAGGTCCGTCCATTTCCTGGACATATGGGGCATGTTTGGACTGCATGACCAGCTTGTCCACAATACATGTACCAGCCATTCCTCTTCTGAAATCTTTTTTCTTTGGATGTCAGGTTACTGCGACCAAGTTGCATCGGTTCTTCACCACTGGCATCAGACATTACAGGAACCATCCTGAGTGCAGGCTTAGCATGGTCTTCCTTCTGAACAGGTCCTTTACAAAGCTTGAATTTTTGCACCTTGTCACGAAGCTGGTGATCAATTCTAGTAGCTAAAGCCACTAATTCATCCAGCGAGTCAGGTGTCTCACGAGCGGCCAGCTCGTCCTTCAAGCGGGAATCCAGACCTTTGAAGAAGAGATTTTTCAGGCATCTAGGGTCCCAAAATAATTCAGTCACAAGAGTCTTGAACTCTATAGCGAAATCAGTCAGTGGACGGTTGCCTTGCTTCAGGTCCACCAAAGCAGAACCAGCAACAGTGTGTCGGGCAGGATCATCAAAAACGGATTTGAACAAGTCCATAAATCTGTCAATATCCTGAAGTATAGGGTCTTTGTGTTCCCACAGCGAGGAAGCCCAAGAAAAGGCCCTTCCATCAAGATAAGATAGAATGTAAGTAGTCTTGGCATAGGCTGTAGGGAAGTAAGACAGTTGTAATGCAAAATGCATAAAACAATGGTTTAAGAAGCCTCTAGTTCTCTGAATCTCCCCAGAGAAACGTACTAGAGCAGCAAGAGGCACAGTAGTCTTTACAGTTACTTCAGGTAACTGACCTTAATTAACTGGAAGTAGAGCCTTGATTCTTCTGTGCTTGCAGCTGATGAAACGCAGTAGTTTCCAATGCGTCTTGTTGTTCAGCAATGTGCAGGGCCAGGCCTGGAATGGCCTGCAAGGCATTGAGCTGAGCCGGATCCATGGAGATTGCAATCTGTTATGGTTATTGATGTTCGGGTGGATCCTTGGACACTGTGTCAGCTGACCACGCCCACGAGGGCAGTCCCGTGAGGGTCCACAGTGTCAGGCTTGACTCTGGACACACAAACACAGATTTGAATCTTTTATTAAACAGTTTTGGAAACCACCAGAGGTGGCAGTAGTGAGTAGTGGATGTTGAGCCTGGCTGGGCAGGTCTCCCACAGAATGCTGGAATAGCGAATCCTCTGCTAGGCTGTGCTGTAGTGGAAAGAGACTGAGAGATATGAGTATACAATGAGAAGCATTCAGAGTCACAGGTAGAATTAGGAGAACTCCGAGACAGGCAGAGCAGGCCCTCGAGGAGCGAGTACCTGATCCCTTGGAGCAGAGAGACTCAGTTGTATTGTAGCAGTAACAGAGATTCCACTAGACGAGAGGTCTGGCACCAGAACAGAGGGCAGGCCCTCGAGGAGCGAGTACCTGGTTCCAGTGAAGCAGTACTGTGGAATAGATGGTAGTTGTACTCTCAGATGGAAACTGTTAGTGAAGTCTTCCAAGTAGAAAGGTTTGAAGATGCAGGCAGCGACTCAGGGAACGTGGGCCCTCGAGGAGCGAGTACCGGTTTCCTGATAGCACCTGAAAGAAGCAGAAGTGGCCCCCAAGGAGCGGATACCCCTTTAGCCACCCCAAAGGGTATAAGAGTTCCAGATAGTGCTGGAGTGGCAGAACAGCTTCAGTACGGAGAACAAATCCCATCCGTAGAGCTACTGTTGCTAACTTGATGAGCCAGCAAATATTGTAGGCTTAAATATCCGGGCAGTGTGACATCATATCAGGGAGATGCCCCTGAGGTTTGCGCCAACGTGGAAATAAAGATGAGGGCGGCTTGCGCATGCGCCCTAAGGTACCTTGGAGGAGCATGTCGGGAGGCAGCACCAAAGCTGGTCCAGGGACGCTGGAGAGGACGGCAAACAGATGCCGCGGCAGCCAGTAGTCCAAGGTGAGCGGGGAGAAGCCGCAGTAGTGAGAGGTAGACGGGCGAAGCCATCGTAGACCGACGGTCGCAACAGCAGGTTTTTTACGCATGTAATATTGCATCAGTGGTAAGAATTTCCAAAAACACCAACTGTGGGGCAAAAGGCACCAACCAAATTGGTCCTAATTTGAACCATGGGCAGGGAGAAGGTAGGGAAAATCTCAGGAGGAGTCCTGTAGTGGTCTTGATGTGCAAAAATGACATCTGACCTGAATCTATATAGGGAAAATGACCAATCTATCCTTGGATAAAATCCCCCAGGCTGATATTTTCCCACAATCCGCCCCTGATATCACTTGTCGGATATCGCCTTTACCATATTAGTGCCATTGCATTTAGAGTTCTTGCTCTCTGATCCAGCTTCCAGCCCTCCAGCTTTTCTTGAGTGGTTCCTATAATATTGGCTAAAGTATGTCTAATGTTGATCAACAACACACAGGGAGAATGTACTACAGTAATATTTTAGTATTTTGGTCTGCTGACTAGTACACTACACACACTACACACACACTACACACACACACACTCACACAAAAGCAAAGAATGGTTATGTGCATAAATACATAACACATCCATGTACTAGTAAATGCAGTAACAAAATTAATCCACAAAGTGACTGGCTGTACCTGTGACTGGTGACTGGCATTGCCTGCTTTCTTTGTAGATGCATTGACTCTAGTGCACAGACCCAGACAGAGAGAGTTAAAAAAGCCTCACTCTTGGGCACTGTGGCATGGCTAGCATAGCACTAGCACTAGTTAGTGCTGCTGCTAGTTCACTGTAACAAGTTTAAATTTAAATCACTGGAGGCAGCAGCCATAGCCTTTCCTCAGAAGAGGAGAAGGAGCTTGAGAACACAAGCCTTCCTCTTGATCAGTGTCAGTGACAGTGAGATGTTAAATAAAAAAAAAATAAAAAACCTATGCAGATGAACACAGCAGCCAAAAGAATTGGAATTCAATGTTTCTGATGTTGAACAAGAATGCACTCTAGATTCAGAAAACTGGAACCAAAACTCACCCAACAGCAAAAGCAATGCTTTTTTTTCTTGAAAGAAAGAATCAAAAGCAAGTTGAAACAGTCTGCACATACTATAAGAAGAATAGATAGAGCAGTGATTTGCTGATTTAGAAAAATGATTCACTCTGATATGTTCCCTTATTTTGTCAGTCTAGTTTCCTTGACAACAGATCCCAGTTATTCTCTGACCTCACACAAGTCATAGGCATTAGGGCTGGTTGCTATGGAGATTCACAAATGACCAGCCTGAGCCTCTGATAGGCAGGCTGTATTCATTACAATTCTTTTCTATGGGAAATAGAAACAAATGAAAAAAATGGCATATGTTTTATTCGTGGGATATACTCATTCATTTTTGGGGGTCAACAAATCAAACAAATGGATCATATTTGTTGTGGATTGGACATCTGTTTTAAATGAATGCACATCCTAGCAGTCATGTCTAGATAAAAGTAGCAAATTGTACACACAACTGTTAATGAACTTCCCAGGAATAACACATAAAATCTGACTAGGAATCATTTCACAATTAACTACTATAGAAAGAATTAACCACCAATAATTAACGCCACTATATAACTAGGGAAAATGTTTGCATGGGGGGATTGGCCTAGGACTTTGTGAAAGGGAAAGGAGGAACAGAAGCAAAAAAGAAAGATAATGTGGGGTGGGGAAGGAGAGTAATAAACAGGATAAAGTAAATGAAATGGAGGAGGGGAGAAGATGTTGGAAAGGGAGGAAGAAGTGGAAATTGCGAAAATAATTCCCATAGACTTGAGTGGAGATGCATAGTTACCATCTGCGACTGAAGGAGTTTATTCCTGCATGAGGCAGTAAATATAGTTCTTGGAGAGGCAGCTGCATGATACTTACATGCCTGCAAGGAATTTGGCAGAAAACTCTGAAATGTCTGGTCAAGGGGTTGTTAGGGACATGTGTGGAGCAACTATTGAGACAGAAACAGTGGCAAGGCTAAACTATTTTTGATTCACCTGCCAAATATTAGGCAAATGAAGTCGAAGTATGTTCTTGACAAGAAAAAAAAACTCCAAATCTGAAAACATGAACTTCATTGCCTCCCTTAGATCTTAGAATCAAGGCTCATTAATAGTTTCAAGAGCATGCAAAGAAGAAAATGCATTTAGAAACGTGGGGACTGCTGCTTGGCTGGACGAAGGCTCTGCTGATGGATGCAATATGACTTTTTCCAGTACATGCAGAAAAGAGGACAATCTGTCTGATTTCTGTCCGATTTATATGGGGTTGGGCAGAACAATGGAAAGACTATTGTACTAGGTTACTTCCTCTATACCTCTCAGTTATTATTCTATTTGCTAGGGAGAGAAAGACATTTCTTTGCTTTTTTTTTTTTTTTTTTGCAGGGGGGAGACAAAATCTCTGACATTTTTAATAACTTGTTAATAAGATTCTTTTAAGGGTGCAGACTAAGTCAGTTGAGTGAAGACCCTTTCTTTTTCCTCTTGGAGCAGCAAGGACTTCTCCCTTAATGTTGCCTGTATAATTCCTGTGAATCTGGTTATTTTCTGGTATGGATTGACAATGTAAATTCTTCTGTTCTTTTCTATTCCCTCCCTTTCTTTCCACATTGAGGTGGCCACCCAATACTATTGTTTTCTTTCTCTCTCATTCCCTCTTGTAGCAGAGGCATTTGCTAGATCTAAGTATGCCCATAGATCCTTCCTCTCCTTCCCCCCTCTCCATCCCATCACCCTCCCAACATTTTGATAAACTGAAGAATCACAATCTCCTCTCCTACTACTCAACATTCATATTGGGGCAGATGTTCAAAGACCTACGCGCGTAAATCCAGGAGGATTTACGCGCATAGGGGGATTACGCACGCTGGGCCTATTTTCAAAAGGTCCAGCGGCGCGCATAAAGCCCCGGGACAAGTGTAAGTCCCGGGGCTTGAAAAAAGGGGCAGGGAGTAGATGGGCCAGGGAAAGCTGGGGGCGGGGGCATGGCCAGAAGCTTCCGCATGGCCGCTGGGTGTGGGATGGCGCGCCGGCTGTATGCCGGTGCATGCAACTTACTTCAACCCCAAGAATGAAGTAAGTTTTGGAAGAAAGAAAACAAAAAGGAAAAGATAGGGGGGAAAGGGAGGGGGAGGTAGGGGAAAGGAAGGGAAGGTGGGGTGGGGGGTAAGGAAGCTCCCTCTGAGGCCACTCTGATTTCGGAGCGGCCTGGGAGGGAACAGGGGAAGGCAGCGCAGCTCGGATAGGGCTCGGCGCGCACAAGGTGCACAATTGTGCAACCCCTTGCGCACGCCGCTCCCAGATTTTATAATATGCGCTCGCCTGGGCGCACATGTTATAAAATCGGGCATACATGAGCTTGCGCCGGGTAGCACGCACACATGTAGGCCATGCACGTATCTTTTAAAATCCGGCCCATTATAAGAACATAAGAACCATTTCCAACAGAATGGCTTAGGGGTTAGCCCAATGGACTGAAAATCAGAAGAAGCAAGGTTTGGATCCCACATCCCCATTGATGCCTCTTGTGACTTTGGGCAAGTCATTTTATGTCCTGTTGCCTCAGGTACCCATTCAAAATGTAAGCTCATTGAGGAAGGGGCTTATTAATTCTAAAACCAAGAAAAGTCTGTAGATTAAATTAAATATGATTTTAAAAGGATCAGGTTGTTTCTCTTTCATTTAATATGATGGGTAGGTGGGCCTGCCTATTTCCGACCTATTTATCAGGATCAGATGATGAAGTGCTGCCCCCTATCAGGTTTATTCTTCTGTCACTTTCTCCCTCTCTCTTTTTAAATGCTCACTTTCTACCCCAGCCCTTCTTGCTCACTCTCACCCATCCAGTCCTCATCATTTGCTATCACATTTCTCCCTGCCCATCTTGTTCACTCTCACCCTCAAACTCCTCTTGCTTTCACCTCCAGCTCCTTTGTTCATTCTCTCACCCCTCCAACATCCCTGCACTTGCAATCACATTCCCCTGCTCTCACCACCTAGGCCTCCTTGCTCACTTTCTTGCCCCCCTGACAACCCCTTGCTCTTACCCCTCTGCTATCTTTATGTAACCCAGACCTCTTTTTGGGTTGCTAATATGTCTTGCTACAGCCTAGTGTAGTTAGGGAAATAATTAGGGGAGTATTCATTCATGGACAGCCCTCCCTCTGGTGGAGTTGTAATGGATACCCTTGGTCCTGAGGTTTTATAGCAGATCTGTGCAATAGACTTTGGGGACAGTATTATTTGGAAGTCAGAGAGAGAGGTTGTGTTTTTCTAAGTTGGATTGTGGGCCTACCTGGAGCCTCAGAAACCCTCCAAGACCCCTCCAGGATAAGCTAAAGGGGCTCTGCTGCTGTACTCTCCCTACGAGGTGCAGCATGGCTGCCCTGGGACTGATTTTTGGTATTTTGAACCTTTATCTAGAGGAGCCCTGCTGAAGGCTTGGGCATTTTCATAGCCCAGGGAATGGTGAACCCTGGGCTGAAGACGCCCAGTGTTTAGGAAAGATCTGCAAACAAAGGTGGTGATCCCTTGCAGTGGATTCCTGCAGTTATCTAAGGTGGGGAAGAAGATTTGTTTTCCGATATCTAGGAGGAAGTGTTTTTCTGCTCCTCTTCTTGCCCATCAAAGGGACTTACAAGAACTGCAGTCTTCAAGGATTCCTTCCATGAGGGATCCCACCAGAAGATTAACCTACTAACTGAGAGTAAAAGATCTACATTCAAGGGAGGGCATCCATTTTGTGTCCACAAAGAGCCCTGAGAGATAAACACATTAACTCTGTGCCAAAATAGAGTTTTGTGCCATCTGGAGGAGTTTCCCATCCATCCAAGGGGGCCTAGCCCTAAGGAACCACTGCACGTGCACAATCTAATCCAGAAGTGTGGATGGATTCATGGCCTAATAAAGACCAATGTATAGATAGAGGAGAGAAGATCTGTATTTCTGAGAGAAACTGCGGAGACTGTGGTGTGAGATTTAATATAATTGTGCCATTCAATGAATCTGTATCAGTAAAGCATTATTTTGGACACTGCCTATATGGTCAGAGTGTGGTTTGTTGGGCACACAACCCCCAGCTCACAGCAGAATGAAGGAGCTCCAATACAGCTCACTGGTCACCCCCGTACTGGGACCAGAGAGGACTCCTTTCCACCCCTAGTCCGAAGGACCTACACCTTGGGATGGGAGGAGAAGTAAAAGCTAGCCAGGGTCCCTTCCCCAAAGAACTTACAAATAACTATATGCTCCCCCTCCATACTCAACTTGTACATTAAGGAGGTGTTACACTTACTTGCCATTTTACCCCTCTGTCTCTCCTTGCTTTCATTCCCGTTTCTATGCCTACTCTTCCCCCAATTTATTATTTGCTCCCTAGCCTCATTTTGAACTTTCTCTACCAATTCTCTACCTTCATCCTTCTCCCCTCGCTACTCTCCCTTTGCTCTTGCTTTCGTATGTGATCCTCTTTGCATCACACCAGATCACAATATTCACCCTTCCACCCTTCAGTGCTTTGTACTTGCTTCCTCCTCTGTCTGCTGTACTATGAAGTGTGACTGCACAGGGCTGGTCCTGCAAGACTTCAGGACCCTGCATCACTCAGATTTTACAGTAAAGCCAGAAGAAGTGGAAGCAGGCAGTCACAGATAAGAAGCACTGTAACTACTTTCCTCCTGCTGGTAAAAGGGTGATCTTGCTAGGAAGACGGTGGGAGGAGGGAATAGTAGTAGCTCAGCCTCGTCTTTGGCCATACTCTAGATGTTTCAATGGTTCACACCTCACTTTCCCCCCTGTTGTTTAGATTTAGGCCTGTTGATGCAGGCTGTTCCCTTTCTGGAGCCATGTCAAATTGCTAGCTTCAGGATATGACACAGATATCTTCCCATTCAGTGCAGGGTTAATTCATAACATAAAAGGTAATGGGTTCTCTTCATCTTTATTAACTTGAACATAACCATATAGCAGCAGGTTCACAGTATTCATAGTCAGTCCAGTCTGGGTAAGAATATTCCACTAACTTTCATATAAATTGCACATACCAATCTTCCTCATCTCAGGGTCCACAGCACAGTTTGTAGCTTTCAAATGTTTGGGAACAGTGGGATATCTCAGGTGATCCTTTATGATCCACCAAGGACCAATCTGAGTCTCTGGGGAAGGGCTATTTATTTATTTCAGTAATTATTAGTGGCCTGGTGCCAAGCTCTAGGTGACGCACAAAGATTTCACATTTATAATAAACATAAAACAACAAACTAATAAAACAAACTGTAAAAAAAAAACTGATAATAGCACAGATCTGACTGGCCAGATGCAGATATGTAAGCCTTCTCAGCTTATTTGGCTGCCAATAATGACTTACCCTGTGGCTGAAGGACAGAGCACAAATCTTCCAACAGAGCTGAACCTCAGTTCAAGCTCTTTCTTTCCCCCTCATAAGCCTAAAGCAGATAAAGCACAAACAGGAGCAGCTGAGACTCAGGCATTGCTGAGAAGACTTGGGGCACATCCCTGTTTGCCCATAGCTAATGTTACGGCACTGCTTACTTCTTCAGTCTCCAGGGACCTTTCTCTGGCAGGGAAATGTTTAACCTTCTGGCTCTAGATCTGAGTTTCTTGCCTCTTGCTGGATCTAGTGCTTAATTAGTGAGTCGTACCCTCACCTGGCAGCAGTCGGTCTGACAGCTGTGACAGACTGGCACATTATATCAGCCAATTGTGACATCCTTGCATGACCTGTGATTGCTGGCACCATGCCACTGGGCTTCGCAAAGGGAAGCTTAGCCTCCCTACCATAAGCCTTTTATACCAGGGTACCCATGAATCTGTCCCTTTTAGAAGCTCAGTACATGTTTGAAAAAAAAAAACAACTCAGTCCCAAGACATTTAAATTCAATAGCTCCTCAGCGAAGGAGTAAAAGTTCTGTCTTGTAAGACTGCTTTACATTTTGTTGTTTTCTGCATTTTTTCCCCTCCATTAAACTAAAACTCACTGAGGCTGGATGATGAGACACACTGCACCGTTCACTTCCTACATGAGAAACCCCCCCAAAAAATGGGAAAAAAATTGCTATTGCCTTTGACTACTTAAGATTTCAAAATTCAAATTCAGTTCAAAAGTTTGTGTTTTAAACCTTTTTAACAATTTCCTTCAAAGCCTTGACTCTCCCACCAGCACATTAACAACCAGGAAATGGCTCCCTAAGTCTTCAGCATTAATTAACATGTGCAGACAGGAGGCGAATTATTATACTATCTCCTGCTCTCAGTTCTGACAAGATAATAAACAGCTCACCATGGATGCTTGACTGGCCCACTCACATTCTGACAATACAATAACAAAAGAGCATGGTCCTCCTCCTACCTAAAAAAAAATACAGTAGAAAGCAGTCAGCGAAGAGCTGGATTAGAGAAATTATCTCAGAAAGCTGATAGAAATCTCTATCTGGGATTTACCTATAATAATTAACACAAAACTATGTAACAACACTAATATCAAAGTGACAAAGTGATTCACAAACTAGGTCATGGTCTGTCAGTGTAAGACAGTTAAAGGCTTGCTACTTTCTGCGAAAAGAAGTGGAGGCCCATAGTCCCTACAGATGTCAAATAAGAAACGCAGGTCTTTATAAACAGAAATCTAGGTGGTTGTTCTGACCTTGATATCACGCAGGCTGTGCTGATCCTCCTGGTTGTGGACGTCACTCATACACGGTGATGGCAGTTTTTGTATTGCCTGCTTTTGTGCAAAGCCCGTGGGAGTCATTTTACCTGCAGACCTTGCATCGGATTCCATAGGACAAATGTGTGCGGACTTTGCCTTTAAAAATGATCGCAGGGACATTTGCACCTCCTTTTTTGCATAGGCCAAATTTTGCCAGAAAATAACATGCATAGGTTTGAAATGCCAACCCACATGTCTAATGTTTGGAACCCGCTCAAACCATGCTCCCAGGAACCAGGGCCGGTGCAAGGGGATTTGGCGCCCTAGGCGAGCCTTCTTCCTTGCGCCCCCCCCCCCCCCCGGTCTCGGCCCCGACTCCTACCTCATTCTCAATCACGCCCGCTGACTGGGGTTTTCTGGGTCGCGAGCAGATTGGGCACTGCTTGCGGCCCGCCAAATCTCCACTCCTCTTTGCCACCACTTGCGGCCCCATATGGCTCGCACCCAGTGGCGCACCAAGGGTCTCCGGCGCCCAGGGGCCAATGCATTTGTGTGCCACCACTGAGGTGATGGTTGGGGGGATGGGAAATGGAACTGGAAACTAACGAACACCAACAGAAAATGAAACAAAGTGTTCACACTTCCCAGGTCAGTAAAGGTCACTTAGGAATGAATATGTATGTATGTATTCCTATTGGCTGGCTGTGCTCTTATCTATTGATGTTACCAATATGGTTGGGGGGATGTGAAATGGAAACAGTTGGAAGCTTGACAAAAAAAGTAATGTAATGATCAGCACTCACGTGACTAGAACTTGTTTGTTTATTATTTTTGTTAGCAGGCACCTGAAATGCTAGTGCATGTTGAATTTGCCAATCACTGTGCATTTTAGAAAGGTGGTCCTGGCTGGAACTGTACACAGTTCAAATATATGTAATTGATTGTTGGTAAGTGTATTTTTTAAGTAGCCACACTGGCACCAGTATGTTTACTTTTCCTCCTACTTAACTCACTAGCTCAGCTTTGTAAGAAGGGCTTCTCTGCTTGTGTGTTGTTTTTGTTTGGTGTGAGGAGAGCAGAAACATCAGATCTTTATTCAATCTACTACAGTCATCTCTTACAGTGCCCTATCCCTATTAATACCAGGAGTGTTGTGATCTTCCAGCACACAGTGCCCTAACCCTGATACCAGTCTGAGACAGCTCCCTCCCTGCATTACTAGTGAGAGGCTGGCTTCACAGACAGGGGGGAGCTGTCTGACCCTCACTCCTGACTTCCCCCATGTCCCAGCTAGTGAATGGTGTGTGGGTGAGGGGGGGGGGGGAGGATGGTGAAGTCTGAGACAGCTCCCTCCCTGCATTACTAGTGAGAGGCTGGCTTCACAGACAGGGGGGAGCTGCCTGACCCTCACTCCTGACTTCCCCCATGTCCCAGCTAGTGAATGGTGTGTGGGTGAGGGGGGGGAGGATGGTGAAGTCTGAGACAGCTCCCTCCCTGCATTACTAGTGAGA